>NC_042618.1:281839328-283277116 GCF_901001135.1 Rhinatrema bivittatum | reverse complement strand
AAATAATTCAATGACTCAATGGTGTCAGTGTAAAGAGCAAAGTATGTTGCAGCCTTACAGAACAGCAGAAGGAAATATGAGCACAGCCTCAGAGCCCAGGTCTGGGAACTCCTCTTAGGCTTTTCTTCTTTCTTCTGCTTTTGGACACTAAATGATGGTGTCAGCTGGGGTTGAGCCAGAGTTAATTATCTCTGGACCTGACCCTGGGCTGAGGCAGAGGCATCAGGACCTGGCCTCCAGGCCAAGGCTCTACATCAGGCCTGGGTCCAGCACTAGTCCCAGTGTTGGGACCCAGCCTCTGGATCGGGTTGCAGCTTCAGGCCTAAGAACGGGCTGAGGCTCCGGTTTTGTGATCCGAACTGTGAGTCAGGTCACAGCTTTAGGCTTGGGTCCGGTCCAAGGCTTCAGTGTCAGGATCCTGCCTCCATATCAAGTTTTGGCATTAGGCCAGGGTTCACGCTCTGGCATAGGCTGAGGTATAGATGTTAGGACTCGGCTTATGGATCGGGTCATGGTGTCGGGCCTGGGTCCAGGCCCTGGCCAAGGATGAGGCATCATTTTTAGGACCTGGCATTCGGTTCAAGTTGCAGCATTGGGCTTGTGTCTGAGACAAGACACCGATACTGGAACCCAGCCTCCGAGTCAGGTCACAGCATCGGGAATAGGCTCAGGCCCCAGCATTGGCCAAAGCCCAGGCATCAGAACCCGGCCTACAGCTCAGGTCATGACATTGGACCTGGACCAGGCAAGACCCCAGCGCCAAGACCCAGCCTCCAGGTCAGGTCACAGCATCAGGACTGGGCTCGGGCTTTAGTGTACACTGAGACCCAGGCATCAGAACCCGGCCTAAAGTTTTGGTCACCGCATCGGGCCTAGGTCTGGGTCCTGACCTAGTCTGAGGCCTAGGCATTAGTATCCAGCCTTTGGGTCAGGTCACAATGTTGGCCCGGGTCTGGTCCAAGGCCCCAACAGGACCCAGCCTTTGATGGATAACCAACAGATCAGGTCTCGGATAAGGGCCTTGGCATCAGCCCGTGCCTCCGCTTAGTCCCTGGCATCACGCTCAAGCCTAGGCCATGACTGGAAAAATCCTACATTGAAGAATTCTGAATGGGAGTGGGATTTGTGAGAAAAATGTACTGAAAAACAGTCCTAGGAAGCAAACAGATTCTCACTTTGACTACAAGGGGTGTCATACCCTTGGGTACCCAGTTCTCAGTCAACAGAACGAAAAGGACAGGGCATGAGCTTACTGAAAGCTGAGAATGTGGAGGACCTGAATCACTGAATGCTAAACAAGCCATAAGCCTAGTGGAGCTGAGAGAATTGAAGGACAGTGGCAGATCAGGTGGTGATATGGTCATTCAGGAGGGTGTTGTACTAGGGATGTGAATCGTGTCCTCGATCGTCTTAACGATCGATTTCGGCTGGGAGGGGGAGGGAATCGTATTGTTGCCGTTTGGGGGGGTAAAATATCGTGAAAAATCGTTAAAAATCGTTTAAAATCGAAAAATCGAAAAATCGAAAACCGGCACATTAAACCCCCTAAAACCCACCCCCGACCCTTTAAATTAAATCCCCCACCCTCCCGAACCCCCCCCCAAATAACTTAAATAACTGCGGGTCCAGCGGCGGTCCGGAACGGCAGCGGTCCGGAACGGGCTCCTGCTCTGAATCTTGTCGTCTTCAGCCGGTGCCATTTTCCAAAATGGCGCCGAAAAATGCGGCGGCCATAGACGAAAAGATTGGACGGCAGGAGGTCCTTCCGGACCCCCGCTGGACTTTTGGCAAGTCTCGTGGGGGTCAGGAGGCCCCCCCACAAGCTGGCCAAAAGTTCCTGGAGGTCCAGCGGGGGTCAGGGAGCGATTCCCGCCGCGAATCGTTTTCGTACGGAAAATGGCGCCGGCAGGAGATCGACTGCAGGAGGTCGTTCAGCGAGGCGCCGGAACCCTCGCTGAACGACCTCCTGCAGTCGATCTCCTGCCGGCGCCATTTTCCGTACGAAAACGATTCGCGGCGGGAAATCGCTCCCTGACCCCCGCTGGACCTCCAGGAACTTTTGGCCAGCTTGTGGGGGGCCTCCTGACCCCCACGAGACTTGCCAAAAGTCCAGCGGGGGTCCGGAAGGACCTCCTGCCGTCCAATCTTTTTCGTCTATGGCCGCCGCCATTTTTCGGCGCCATTTTGGAAATGGCGCCGGCTGAAGACGACAAGATTCAGAGCAGGAGCCCGTTCCGGACCGCTGCCGTTCCGGACCGCCGCTGGACCCGCAGGTTATTTAAGTTATTTGGGGGGGGTTCGGGAGGGTGGGGGATTTAATTTAAAGGGTCGGGGGTGGGTTTTAGGGGGTTTTAGTGTGCCGGCTCACGATTCTAACGATTTATAACGATAAATCGTTAGAATCTGTATTGTATTGTGTTCCATAACGGTTTAAGACGATATTAAAATTATCGGACGATAATTTTAATCGTCCTAAAACGATTCACATCCCTAGTGTGTACCCCAGCAGCAGATCGAGTGATACCCCAGGAGGGTGTGTACCCCAGTAGCAGACATGAAACTTTCAGTAGAGTGGAAGCAGCACTGAGGAGATGGCAGCAGTTTCGATAAAATGGACCCCCATAGACCAACACTGCCCATCAGCCCAGTTGCATCTTTTCACATGGGTGAGACTTGGGATAAAAGGGGGAGGATAATAATAATACTTGATTAAGCAGGAATGCAAGAGGTCCCTTCTATATGGCCGTGTACTGTGTGGGCCAACAACTCCAAATTGCCAAATATTAAATTTTCTTGCTACTTTGTAAAAATGTATATAGTTGTGAGATCTGAGACTATTAACCTCGAGTAGATAAGTATATAGTTTAGGAAACCTGTATATATTTGTACATACTGCCAGTCTTGTTCACAGCTTCATTTGTTTTCCTAGGGTAAAGGGAGGGAAATCCCACCCACTAATACTTCTTCCCCAGGTGGAGGCACCAGGTGCCAAGAACATGTGGACTGATGGAGTCTGCCCTCTGGGAGCTCCTTCCAGGTGGGTCCTGGATCCAGGAATGCCCCCCATAAGGTAAGCAGTCAAGAGGGCATTTCAAATGCACATTCTTAGGGCCTAAATTTGGTTCGTCTGCAGAATGCCCCTGGTCTGCCCCATTTTTGTATGTGCAGTTTTAGTCGAGGCCCCTGAGGTCCATGCATATGTTGCTTTATTTAAATAGCACAGTCTCTTTTCTGCTTATGCATTTTTAAAAGGAAATTCTTCACACTCTGATTTAGAGGAAGAGGATGACAAAACTGCTTTTATGGCTTCTGCTCCACTAATGGATTGCACTGCTAATGGTTTAGATTTTACCATTTCCACTGCGAAAGGCACTGGTAACCTGTGGCTGCTAGTGCTTGCCCTTTCCTCTCCTCTAAAGCAACAGGGTCTGGCAGAGACATAGATGGTGCTGGCATATCCTCCCCAAATTTCAATTCATTGCAGCTTAACATGCCTTCCTCTCCTGCTGATGTTTTAGATATGAAAAAAATTCCTCTTTATTTTGGTTGGGCAACTCACTGTTGTCTTGCAAAACAATCAACTGCCATAAACTGTGTGCTTGCCACAGCCTCTAGTACCTTTCCCTGACAAGATGGTATTTTATCAACTGCAGTGTCTGCTTACTGGGATTGAAATTGTAATATGATGAAGGAATAATCTTGATTCTTGTGTTTGTTTGTTGCATTGACACACAAATATTGAAAATGACTGTTTAATCATAAAAAAGGCTGAAGACTTCTGCATTTCTTTAAATACACTACAATGGACAGTGATATGCTGGAAGATTGTCAATAACTGCTGAGGATTTGAAATAGTATGCCATATACTGCTGTCCATCAGACAAAGATGCAGTCATCGATCAGTTTAAAAATACTGAAGATGAACATTTGTTGCTATGTGATACAAAATAGCCATGACCATTTCTGGCTAGCAGCATTATGAAGGACTGTAAATGAAGTCCTTTTATGAAAAAAAGGACTGGAACAAACATCCAGTCAGAAAGAGACACTTGTTCTTAACTTCATTATTAAAGTGGTGATAAATTATAAAGAATGTTATAATAGTGCATTTTATGATATAAATCTGAACAACTTCAATTAGCCCTCATCTACGCCCCACCAGGAACCTTAGAATCAGACCCCTCTCCTTTGATTGAGCTCATAGCTAAACATATTAATGCCGACAAACCCGCAATAATCCTTGGAGACTTTAACCTGCATGTGGACGCTTCTCCACAATCCATCAACTGCGTATCAGTTCTCTCTTCACTCAGTCACTTGGGTTTCACTCAAATTGTCAACAGCCCCACCCACAAGGCAGGCCATACATTGGACCTCAACTTCATTAACGATAGCTGTACCATCTACTCCAATCCCACCTGCTCTCCAGTTCCCTGGTCAGACCACAGGGTCATCTATACAACCCTTAAGATCAACAATCTACCACCTCAAATCTCTACCAAATCCACCATCCATTTCAGGAAACCATGTTCAGTAGACCTACTCAGTGAAAAGATATCCGAGGCACTAAATCAACTAGACCTCACAGACGCAACCACAGCAACCACCTCATGGATTAATCTCAACAATAAAATTGCGGATCAAATCTGCCCAACTTCAACCAAAACCATACACACCACATTGGACAATAGAAAACCTTAGTTTACCCCTGAACTTAAATCCCTCAAGCAAACACTAAGAAATAAAGAACAAAGCTGGAGAAAAAATCCGACCACTTTGTCACATGCTATCTACAAATTCCTTCTCAATACTTACAGGAACGCCATCCTTAGAACAAAGAAAGACTTCTATGCAAAAAAAATCCACAACTTCATTTTTGACTCAAAGGCACTTTTCTCCTACGTCTCTTCACTAACCAAACCATCTCCTCCCACTATTCCAGACCACCAAGCACTCAACAAAGCCAACGAACTTGCCAATTATTTCAAGACAAAAATCACCAACCTTACCTATTCCCTCACAACCAACAGCCTCCTCCCAACACACCATCTCATAACCCTGCCTCAACAAAACGCTAGCCTCGAGTCATTCGAGCCCACCACCTCAATGGAGATAGAAAATATCCTCAAGAAACTCAAACCATCCTCCCACCCATCAGACCCATTACCAACAAATCTGCTCATTGCCATCCCTAACACCATCTCAAAACAAATTTCTGATATTATTAACACATCTCTCGCTCAAGGCCTAGTACCTAACCAGTTAAAATTG
The DNA here is from genome assembly GCF_901001135.1 of Rhinatrema bivittatum. Lineage (NCBI taxonomy): Eukaryota > Metazoa > Chordata > Amphibia > Gymnophiona > Rhinatrematidae > Rhinatrema > Rhinatrema bivittatum. The sequence continues at coordinate 283,271,845 of NC_042618.1, read as the reverse complement.
GCAATCCTCAAACCGCTGCTAAAAAAACCAAACACTTCTCCATCGGACCCAGCTAACTTTCGACCAATCGCAAACTTACCTCTCATTGCCAAATTGATGTAGAAAATTGTCAACAAGCAACTGTCAGAATATCTTGAAGATCATAACATTCTGTCCCCAGCTCAGTACGGTTTCCATAAATTCCTAAACACCGATTCACTCCTACTATCACTCATGGACACCATCCTCGTTAACCTGGAGAAAAAACAACCCTACCTGCTTGTTCTTCTAGATCTATCTGCAGCTTTTGACACGGTAAAACACACTATACTCATAGACCAACTAGCCAACATAGGCATCAAAGGCTCAGCTCTCAGCTGGTTTCAGTCCTTCTTGAGCAACAGATTCTATAAAGTCAGGATAAACAACAAGGAATCTCATCCAGTCCTTACAGATCAAGGAGTCCCTCAAGGATCTTCACTTTCACCCACCCTCTTCAATATCTACCTCCTCCCTCTCTGCCACCTACTCGCAAATCTCAAGCTCACCCACTACCTCTATGCGGATGACATACAAATCCTTCTCCCGATTACAGAATCCCTTCAAAAAACTATCACCTACTGGAATGATTGCCTTCATCCAATTAAAGACTTACTCTCAGCCTCAACTTAGTATTGAATGCCAATAAAACTGAAATGCTCATTATCTCCCATGACCCCCTCACCATCTCATCAAGCTCCTCTCAATCAATAAACTCAAATACCATGTTCTCACCTGACGTCAGAGATCTTGGAGCCTGGCTAGACAACAATCTAAACCTAAAAAAGTTTATAAACACTATCACAAAGGACTGCTTTTACAAACTGCAAGTCCTCAGAAAGCTAAAACCCCTCCTTTTCTTCACGGACTTCCGGCAAGTACTCCAATCCATCATATTATCTAAGCTCGATTATTGCAACTCCCTTCTTCTCGGTCTCCCCACAAATACTATCAAACCCTTACAGATGGTACAGAACGCCGCCGCCAGAATCCTCACAAACTATAACAAAAGAGAACATATCACTCCAATCCTTCGCAACCTTCATTGGCTTCCTATTAAACACAGGATCCTCTATAAAGTGCTCACAATCATTCACAAAGCAACACACAAACTTGCTCCTATCATGTTAAGCACACAATTCCAACCTCATACATCTTCCAGACCAATTAGAAGTGCATACAAAGGCACACTGCATGCCCTGCCGGTAAAATCATCATTGAGCAAACGAGCACTATCCTCAGCAGGCCCCCACCAATGGAACGCGCTCCCTCCAGATCTAAGACTAGAACCAGGTCATCAGGAGTTCAAAAAAAAGCTAAAAACCTGGCTTTTCCGCCAAGCCTTCCCAGACACTTAAGGCTGCCTAGACACGATAATAAACCCAAATTATGGGACACCTCATTGAATTGCACTATTATGATTTTTTATCTGCACTATGTTTTTGAGTTCAATCGTTCAATCGTTTCTTGTATTTATACTATTTATACTATTTTATACTATATTATACTTTGTTTAATTTGTACTTTGTTCAATTGTTCTATGTAAAGCCCCTCCCCTTTTTTGGGTATTTCACTGTTTTATGTAAACCGGAGTGATTTGTATTTCATACAAGAACATCGGTATATAAAAATAAAAAATAAATAAATAAATAAATAAATAAAGAGAAGATCAGAAGAGGAAGGTATCTATCTCCCTATTTACTCTAACTTGGGCCATCAGGATGATTTGGAATAAATGTCAATGCAGAGATGAAAGGCAGAAATTTAGAATTATATCACATTACTACGATTTACCCGTAGAGATCCCTAGAAAGTATTATGTTAGAAGCTTATACAGTATATATTAAGTACACTGTAATTAATAATAAACGTTATCTTATTCATTACTTATCATCTGTATCTACAATAACAATTTTTCTAAATTTTCTAATCAGAATAAATCCTAATTTTAATATACATCTTAGAAGTGGCATCTTTTATTATGCTATATTTCTTGTAACAAAATAATGGACAAAAGATTTTTATCTTTATTTTCAATGAAATGGATGTGTATGTGATACTGACTAAAGTGATAACTCTGTGTGTAATGCTGAACAATATACAGAGAGAATGCACTATAGTATATTTTAGTATTTTGCCCGCTGACTAGTGTGCAAACATGCACACGCACACATAGAAAAAGTGAAGAATGGTATAATGATTATGGGGTAGATTTTCAAACACGGCGCGTTCGTGTACTTTTGCTGGCGCATCAGGCGCAAGCAAAAGTACGTGGGATTTTAGTAGATACGCGCGTAGTCGCGCGTATCCGCTAAAATCCTGGATCGGCGCGCGCAAGGCTATCGATTACGTATAGCCGGCGCGCGCCGAGCCGCGCAGCCTACCCCCGTTCCCTCCAAGGCCGCTCCGAAATCGGAGCGGCCTTGGAGGGAATCCTCTAACGCCCTCCCCTCACCTTCCCCTCCCTTCCTCTACCTAACCCACCCCCCCGGCCCTGTCTAAACCTCCCCCTTACCTTTGTCGGGGGATTTACGCCTCCCGGAGGGAGACGTAAATCCCCGCGCGCCAGCGGGCCCCTAGCGCGCCGGGACGCAACCTGGGGGCGGGTACGGAGGGCGTGGCCACGCCCCCGGACCGCCCCGGGCCATAACCACGCCCCCGGGCCCGCCCCCAAAACGCTACCGACACGCCTCGAAAATGGCGCGGCGCTCGGCCACGCCCCCGACACGCCCCCCTCCGAAAACCCCGGGACTTATGCGAGTCCCGGGGCTCTGCGCGCGCCGGTAGGCCTATGTAAAATAGGCTCACCGGTGCGCAGGGCCCTGCTCGCCTAAATCCGCCCGGTTTTGGGCGGATTTAGGCGAGCAGGGCTCTTAAAATCCGCCCCTATGTGCGTGAGTAGTACGTAGCACAGTTGTAGACTAAATGCAGTAACTAAATTAATCCACAAAGTGACTGGCTTTACCTGTGGTAATGACTGGCACAGACATTTTTCTTTGTGGATGCACTGATTTGTATACATAGACCTAGACTTCAGATAGTTAATAGCAGCCTGTCTATCTTCGGTACTGTGGCACAGTCACTATTTGTTACGCCTGCCGACTGCGGAGTCCCGTGGTTGGCCTTGCTCACTGCTTTCTGCCCTACAGGCACAGCAGAATGCCCACACTCCCTGGCAGCCTCGGGGAGCTGCTGTCGACACAAGCCATCCCTTCACAGGGCCACCGGAGTCTCTCCTCCCTCTCCGGTGGTTGGGACGCCGACGACTTCCACTCCTCTGCAGCTCCCTCCTATGTATGCACGCGCGCGCCTCCTCCCGAGCCTTAAAGGGCTGGTGGTGGGAAATTGCTGCCGGCCCTTCCCGATGAAGTCACCAGCTCCAGCTTATTTAAGGCTGCATCAGGTTTCCAGCAGGCGGCTTGGCAACAGGTCTCCTCGCTGTCTTTGTCCAGCGTACTTATGTTCCAGTTCCCGCCTTCCAGTTCCTGCCTTCCAGTTCCTGTTCCTCTCCCCTCAGACAGACCTTGGCTGTTGACCCGGCTTGCTTCTTGACCATGTCTTCCGCAGCCTGTCACTGACCTCTGGACTGGACCTGACCACACCTTCCGCCGCCTGCCATGGACCTCTGGACAGACCTGACCATGTCTTCCACCACTTGCCTCGGACCATCGGTCCCTAGTGGCCATCCTCCTTGCCTGGTTGTGCCTTATGGGATCATCCGTGCAGTGGCTCACCTAAGACCAGCCATCCCCGGTACCCAAGGGCTCAACTTGCGAGGAACGAGGGCTGGTAGTGGCAAAGCTCCTGCTGGTCTCTGCTTCCTGTTCAGCCTTGCCTCCTGATGATGGGGACCTGCGGGGTCTTCCTCACAGATAGCATCAACACCACCTCGGGCCAAGGGTTCACTTGTGCAACAGATTGCCAAGCCCATGGACCCGGTGGAAGCATTCGCCTTGCAGGCCATTCCAGGCCTGGCCCAGAAGATTCTCGAACAGCAGAAGGCTTTGGAAGCTCTCGCAGCCTCAGTGGAATGTCTTGGTGCCCATCTGGATTCCACCATCTTGGCAGGTCCATCGGTCCCTCCGGTTCCAGGCTACGTGGCGCCCGCACCGACTACACGCCCTGTCATACAGCTTCCTGCTCCCCCACGCTTTTCCGGGGACCCCAACTCTGTCGGGGCTTTCTGAATCAATGCAATATGCATTTCTGCCTCCAGTCCATGCTCCTCCCTAACGATGCAACAAAGACCACTTACATCCTCTCGCTCTTGGACGGCAAGACCCTGGCTTGGGCCCCTCCTTTGTGGGAGCTCTCAGTTCCCATCCTAAGGGGCCTGCAAAGTTTCCTGGTCCTCTTCCACACTATCTTCGATGATCCTGGTCAACAGACAGCCTTTGGGTCGACTCTCCTCCACCTACAGGGCTCTTGTGCCTTCACGGACTACATCATTGAGTTCCGCACCCTTGCCACGAAACTCCAATGGGGCGAAGATTGCCTGTGTTCCATCTTCTTGGATGGTTTGGCCGCCAGGATAAATGATAAGCTGGCGGCTCATGAACTACCAGCCTCCCTAGATGCCCTCATAGACCTAGCCGGCTGCAGAGACCGCCGACTCCAAGAATGGAACCGTGATTTACAACCATCGAAGAAGCATCCACCTGCTTCCCAGCGCTCCCGGTGTTCCCCCTCTCCGAAGCAGAGCCCCACTCCGAGCGGAGTCACAGGAGAGGAACCCATGAACTGGGCCGTGGCAGGCTAACTCCTGAGGAATGCCTTCGACGTCAGCAGTCAGGCCTCTGCCTTCATTTTGGAGAAGCTGGGCATGTAATAGCCCACTGTCCGGTAAACTCCTGGGCCTAGGTTTCACAGGGGGACTATCCCTAGGCCTGACCTCACCAGCTCCTCCACTAACTCTTCCTGTGACACCCTCGGTGGACGACGACGACTTCCATACCCTTGCCCTAGTGGACTCCAGGGCAGAAGGCAATTTCATCTTGAAGCTGCTGGGGAAACACCTTCAGATCCCCTACTCGTCTCTCTCTGGTGCCACTTGTACTCTGATCCATCCATGGCGAACCCCTACCTGGCAGGATTACTCATACCACCATTCCTGTGAAACTCCGCACGGGCTCCCTCCACGTGGAGCAATTGGCGTCCACGTCATCAACAAAGCTATTCATCCCATGGTCTTTGGCCTGCCATGGCTCCAGCAGCACTCTCCCCAATTTGATTGGGCTTCCCTGCAGCTGTCCCAGTGGGGCCCGTCCTGCCACACCTTCTGTCTGGAGAAGGTCACCGCCCAGCACTGCCTCATGACCTTGCTCCTCCTTTCTGGTCTTCCACCCCAGTATGCGTCCTTTGCGGACATCTCAAAAAAGGGAGCGGACACGCTGCCACCTCACCACCAGTATGATTGTGTTATCAACCTCCTGCTCAACATTGAGCCTCCACGGGACATGGTCTACACTCTGTCTCTTGCCGAGACCCAGGCAATGTCAGAGTACATACAAGAAAACCTGGCCAAAGGCTTCGTATGGTGATCCACCTTCTCCGTGGGGGCAGGCTTCTTCTTTGTGGCTAAGAAGGACGGGACACTTTGCCCATGCATTGATTACCGGGGATTGAATGCCATCACAAAAAAGGACCGCTATCCTTTGCCACTCATTGCGGAACTCTTTGACCGCTTGCAAGGGGCTAGAGTGTTCTCTAAGCTAAACCTTCGAGGAGCCTATAACTTGATCCGTATCCAGAGAGATGACGAGTGGAAGATGGCCTTCAACACATGAATGGCCATTACGAGTACTTGGTAATGCCGTTCAGACTCAGTAATGCACCAGCCATCTTCCAAAATATGATGAACGAAGTATTCCGAGATATGCTGTACGAGTGTGTGGTCATATATCTTGATGGCATTCTGGTATTTTCCAAAGATCTAAACACCCATTGCCGAGATGTCTTACATGTCCTTCAACGCCTCTGGGATAACCAATTGTTTGTCAAACTAGAGAAGTGTTCCTTTGAGAGGAAGAGCCTGCCATTCCTGGGCTACGTAGTTTCCAGATGAGTTTTCCAAATGGATCCAGAAAAGCTCAGGAGTATTCAGGATTGGCCACAACTGGCCGGCCTGTGGGCCTTGTAAAGATTCCTTGGCTTTGCCAATTACTATCGTACCTTCATTCACAACTAAGCGAAGCTGGTGGCCCCACTCATGGCCTTGACACAAAAAGGGGCGAATCCTAAGCAGTGCCTCCTGAGGCGGTAACAGCCTTCCAGAACCTAAAGGTAGCCTTCCTTTGGGAGCCGTGTCTTCGGCTCCCCGACCCACAATGCCCTTTCATTGTGGAGGTCAATGCCTCCTCCGAAGGGGTAGGGGCCATCCTCAGCCAGCACTCTTCCACAGACACTCTCCATCCATGCTCCTTCTTTTCTAAGAAATTTTCCCCTGCAGAGTGAAATTATGGGATTCGCAACCAAGAACTCTTGGCTACCAAACTCATATTCAAGGAATGGCATCAGTGGCTGGAGGGGGTCCAATATCGAATCACCATCTACACAGATCATAAGAACCTGGAATACTTATACCAGGCCCAGCAGCCTGAACCCCCTTCAAGCCTGATGGGCCCTCTTCTTTGCTCACTTCAACTTTGAGCTCTAATACCGACCCTCAGCCAAGAATCTCTGAGCAGATGCCCTCTCCCAGTCCTTTATTTCTGAAGATACCATTGAACCACCCCAGCATCTTATAAATCCCGCACGAGTCCTGCTCTCTGCCATCGTGACCATCCCACCTGGGAAAACAGTCGTTCCACAGAAATTCTGTAACAAAGTGTTATTCTGGTCCCACGATTCCCACATCGCTGGCCACCCTGGACGAGCTCAAACCCTCGCCTCCCTCCAACGATTCTATTGGTGCCCAGTATGCGGAGATGTCCGGGCCTACTTGGAGTCTTGTCACGTCTACACTCAGCAAAAATCCCTGGTGGGTCAACTTTGGGGCTATTACAGCTGTTGCTGGCCCCCAAGGAATCCTGGATGCACATTTCCACAGACTTCGTCGTGCATCTCCCGCTTAGAGCAATAAGGCCATCTGGGTGGTAGTGGACCGCTTCTCCAAGATGTCACCCTTCCCAGCCTCCCCTCAGCTCCTCAACTGGCTCAACATTTCATCCAACATGTATTCCGTCTCCACAGACTCCTTAAGCATATTCTAACCAATAGCGGAACCCAATTTACAGTTAAGTATGGAGAACTCTTTGTAAAAAATTTGTCATCATGTTGAACTTCACGACCGCCTACCACCCGCAAGCGAATGGGCAAGCAGAGAGGACGAATTGCTCATTGAAGCAATTCCTCCATATCTACATCAATGCACAACAGAACGACTGGGCAGCACTACTCCCCTGGGCGGAGTTTGCTCTCAACTCTCATCCTTGTTCCGCCACTGGATCCTCACCCTTCCAGATTGTCTATGGAAGGCAGCCACTTCCTCCTCTGCCTCTACCACTGACCATCCCCTCACCTGTGGCTCAGTAGACGACCCAAGAGTTACACACCCTGTGGAACCAAACATGGCACCTGCTGCACGAAGCAGGAATTAAAGCCAAGAGGTTTGTGGATGCTCACCATAGACTGGCCCCATGCTTCAAACCTGGCGAGAGGGTCTGGCTCAGTACGTGTTACATCTGCCTCAAGCTCCCGACCATGCAATTGGCAATACAATACATTGGTCCTTTCCCGGTGCTCCGTCAACTGGTCCCGTAACCTACCAGCTCTGCCTGCCCTGATCCTTAAGGATTCACAACTCCTTCCACACCTCGCTGCTAAAGCCCCTGATTCTATTCTGGCCTTCTAGAATGTTACCCAAACCGTAACACCTCCCCTCTGAGATCGACACCACCTATTAGGTGCGTGATGTACTGGATGTAAGAAGACGAGGTTGAAGATGGGAATAATTTCTTGCCTGGGAAGGATTTGGCTCATAAGAAAACTCTTGGTAACCAGCCTCCAACATAATCGATAAAGACCTGATCAAGCAATTCCACGCCTCCCACCCTGGGAGGCCAAAACCCCCTAGAGGGGGCCTAGAAGGGGGGTACTGTTACATCTGCAGACTGAGAAGTTCTGCGGTCAGCCTTGCCGCCCTGCAGCCATGGCAGCGGGCCCGGGCCCCCTGGCAGCCTCGGGGAGCCGCTGCCGACACAAGCCATCCTTTCCTGGGGCCACCAGAGTCTCTCCTCCCTCTCCGGCGGTCGGGACACCGCCGACTGCCATCTCCTGCAGCTCCCTCCTACGCGCGCAGACATGCCTCCTCCTGGGCCTTAAAGGGCCGGTGGCAGGAAATTGCTGGTGGCCCTTCCCAATGATGTCACCAATTCCAGCCTATTTAAGGCTGCATCAGGCTTCCAGCAGGCGGCTTGGCAACATGTCTCCTCGCTGTCTTCATTCAGCATACTTGCGTTCCGGTTTCTGTGTCCCAGTTCCTGCCTTCCAGTTCCCGATTTTGTGTTCCAGTTCCTGTTCCTCTCCCCCTCAGATGGACCTTGGCTCTTGACCCATCTTGCTTCTTGACCACGTCTTCCGCCGCCTGCCACTGACCTCTGGACCGGTCCTGACCACGTCTTCCGCCGCCTGCTATGGACCTCTGGACCAGACCTGACCTGACCTTGTCTTCCACCACCTGCCTTGGATCATTGGTCCCTAGTGGCCACCCTCTTCGCCTGGCTGTGCCTGATGGGACCATCCACGCAGAGGCCCACCTAAGACCAGCCAGCCCCGCAGGGCTCAACCTGTGGGGAACAAGGTTATAATGTTATTATATATCTTATAATGTTATTATATATATATATATATATAATTATATCTTATAATGTTATTATATATATTATATATAATTATCTGATCTTCATTTTCCTTCTTACTCCAAGTTATTGATTCCCTGTTACATGTAACTGCTTTTCTGCACCATTGTTCAAATTGTAAAGTTTATTGCACCCCTGTTTCTTGTGAACCAGCATGATGGGACTACCGTCTTGAATGTTGGTATATAAAAAAAACTTAAAAACATTAAAAAAATTAGTAGTGGTGAAGCTCCTGCTGGCCTCTGCTTCCTGTCTGATCTCACTTCCTGATGGTGGGGACCTGTGTGGTCTCCCCACAGTTAGCGTCAATACCACCTTGGTCCAAGGGTCCACGTGCGCAACACTATTAGTGCTGGCACTACATTAGTTCACGGCAAAAGGATTAAAATTAAATTAAACCACTGCAGTCATCAGCCTGCCTTTTCCAGGAGGGGAGAAGGGACTGGAAAATATAAACCTTCCTCTTGGTCAGTGGCAGTGACAGTGCAATCAATAATAATGTGCAATAAAAACTAAAATCCTGTGTAAATGAACACAGTGTGACAGCAGCCTAAAGAGTTAGAAAGGATGGAATGTTTCTAATCTTGAACAAAAGTGCACTGCTGATTCAGAACACTCAGTGTAATACAAGAGCTCAGTTCAAAAGCTGAGATCCTAAGGTGTCTGTGTCTCTCTAACGAATGACAAATGCAAGCTGAAACAGTCTGTACATACTATAAGAAGAATAGATAGAGTAGTGACTTGCTGATATAGAAAAATGCTTTGCTCACGGGTTGGGATTCAAGATGGCTGAAGCTGTCAGTCTTATGTAAGGTGGCTGCGTGTGTGCTGTAATTTTCCTGTGGTTCTCAATGCCTCATTCAGTAAGGAAGAGGAGGACTAAGGAAAAAGAAGCCCTGCTGAGACTCTCTACCCCCGTAATGGGCCTCATGGATGCCCACATATATAGGGGTATGTTGGAGCCAGGAGGTGCCTCGCTGAGCGCTGGCCGGGAGGAAGTTTTACCCGACACCTTTCTAGAGTTTTGCACCACCTTATCCCCGGAAAAGCGGACAGCCTCAAGCAACCTGGCAGAGGGTAGGCCTCAGACTCAACTCCCTGAAGTTCCAGAGCTCGACGGTGATCGGACCTCCAGTGAACGGGGACAAAAGGAAACATTGGAGGCCATTTTTGATCCCTCCTTGTTAAGATCAGGAGCTGGGGACAGAGTCAGAAGCACTGCGCTAGAGGTGGAAGTTGGAGAGAAACTCGTTTTGCCACAGATGTCTAAAATTGACCTGCTAAGACCAGCTGTTTTTCTTTGGACTCAATTTGGGAGGCCATACAAACATTGAATATAAATATTTCCAACCAAATGACACCAGTATATGCTTACCTGGGGAACCTAGACTCTCGAATTGGGAAATTGGAAAAAGAAATTACCGTGGATAAGAAAAATATTGCCCTAATACAGCAGTACTTAGTAAATTATCTTTTCAAACAGCTTTGATGAAAGATAACCAGATATTGTCTAATAGATTGGAAAATATGGAAAATATATTGAAAGGAAAAAATCTTCGCTTTATCAATTTTCCCAAGGATCAGTTTATCCCACCAAAAGAGATGTGGAAGAAGTACATGTTAGAAATTTTAAGAATTCCAGAGCAAGCAATGCCAGTAACTTCAATAATTTATATATATATATATATATATATATGTTTATATATTTCTCCTTTATATATTTCTCCTATCAAGAATAAGTTGCTTTTGGATCATAAAGGTCCTCAAAATATAATATCTACTGTCCTCCCGTAGTTAAATTTAACAGAAATCTTGGAAACTTCTCAGAGGGACTGGATTGTTCCTGCAACACTGGTGATTTCATTCCTGCTTGAGGCAGACAAAGAATGGACATTAAAAATGTTCTTATGGCATTGTACAGAAAACGTTTTCGGCTTTAAAGTTAATATTTTACCAGATCTTTATAGATCTACACAAAAAAGAAGGAAACAGTTCTTGCTGTTAAGACCTAGGGTCATTGAAATAGGAGGTGTTTCTGTTAAAGTTTCCTTGCAAGTGTCTTGTAAAATATCATGGTGAATCATATATTTTTTTCCAATCAAACCAGCTTTTGACTTTTCTTCTGATAAAATTCCTTTACCTGGTAGCTCCTCTCCAATAACTATTGAGCGAGTGTAAAGTATGACATAAGTTCACCAGTGAAAGACTCCCTCTGTTATAGAGGTGTTAATGATGTTGGAGATAGCCGGGGCTATTCTAGTAGGAATGGGTAGGAGCGTTTTTGTTGGCATAATGTCAACGAGGTGTAATGCTGGTTTGATTCTTTTTAGAATTGCTTCAGTCTCCGATACAGTAGATAATTCAAAATTTGAGAGTGTGGGTGAATCATTTTGGGAGCTTGTTAGTGCTGGAATTGTTGGCCGATATGGAGATATAAAACAAGCCATGATATTTGATATCTTGTCCTGGAAATAGGCGGCTAATTTCTCACATTTATTTTTGGTTTCATCTTTGGGGTAGATGTTAGTTGTGGGGGAGATTATATTAGAAACGTATCGGAAAAGGGCATGTGGATTAAACTGGTATTGATGAATTTTTGTTGAGTAATAGTTTTTTTAGCTTCATCGGTTTGATTTACGGTACTTGTGGAGTAGTGATTTGAATTTTTGTTGCTGAATCGAGTCATGGTTTTTGATCCATTTTTTTTCCAATTTACGAAGCTCTTGTTTCATCTTTCTGAGTTCAGTTGTGTACCAAGGTTTCTTGTCTTTCTTCTCAGAGTTGATCTCTTTAGTTATAAGCGGACAAAGACGATTGGCGATGTCACTGGTGATTTGATGCCAAGTCATACATGCTGAGTTGGCGTTCGAGAGATCTAATTTGTTGCTCTCATCCGTTATAGCTTCTATAATGTCTTCCATTTTACATTTCTTCCTGAATTCAATAGTTTTGTGTTTCGGGTATGTCTGGTGAAGATTATTGTTCACGGTACATCTAGTGTCAACTCTGAAGTGGTCCGACCATGGTATGGGAGTGCATTGAGGTGGATCTGATATTATTAGGGAGTTCGTGAAAATTACATCCAGAGTATGGCCTGCTTTATGCGTTGGGCCTGTAACCGCTTGTTTAAATCCCATTGCATTCAAAGAAGCTAGTGTTGCTTCACAAGCTGAGGTAAGGGGGGTGCGGTCGAAGTGAAGGTTCAGGTCACCTAGTATAATGGTGGGTATGTTGAAGTTGATATATTTCGCAATATATTCGGTAGAGAGGATGGGTTTTTTTTCTAATATGCCCGGGGGAGCATAAATTAAACAGATTTGGAGGTTCTTTGATTTAAAAAGTCCAATTTCCATCTTGTAGGGTGGATGGCAGGGTTGTAGGGTGAGTTTAAAAGACTTCTTTGCTGCTAATAGAAGTCCCCCTCCTTTCTTTTTGAATCTTGGAATACAGAATATATATTTTTGGATCTTGGAATTTTTAGATCTTGGAATAGAGAATATATATTTTGGATCTTGGAATAGAGAATATATCGTATGACTCTGTAGGTAGTTGGCTAGTTATTGAGACGTCCGTGCTTTTAAGCCATGTATCTGTAATGGCACAAATGTCAGGAGCCTCATCTGTCATGATGTCCCCTAGTAGAATGGCTTTTTTTTTAGAAGAGATTGTGTGTTCAAAAGGAGTATGGAGAATGTCATTAGACCCATGATTTGTGTCAATGGGGAAGTCATGATGGGAATGAGAGAACTGTAGCATGGATTGACTGTCTTCGATCTAATTATATTGGAAGTGAAGTTCGAGTATTTTAGAACTGGAATGTGGGAGACAATCATGCTGATGTTTGTGTACGTAATCATACTTGCTGATTGAGCGATGGGTGGTTGATTGCTGATAGAGCGCTGGGTGGTTGGATGCTGATAGAGCGCTGATTGGTTGCTTGCTGAATGAGTGGTATATTATTTTTGGTGTGATAATTGCCTAATTGGATAGTCACATCCTATCTTATTCTAGTCATTTGCTGATTAGCGAAGTCGATGGGGCTGTGTAGGGTGTACAGGTAGGTGGGATCTACCTGCGTATGAAGCGCAATGTAGCAGTGCTGTGTAACTAGCCTAGTATGTGGCTAGTCGTGCGAGTTACATTGGTATCCTTAATAGAGGGAAAGATAAAAGGAAACTTGCAACTTACAACCTTGTTGAGACATGGGTCTGCTGTAAAGGAGCAATAGCGACGGTCTGCTGGGCTGTCTGAAGGGCTGCTCGAAGGGGTGCTCAAAGGGGCAGGCCCCTTTGTCGCGCTCCTTCGACGCGTGACGCTCGGCGCGTGACACCTAGCCTAGTTTGCCTTTTATAGTTGACACTTTTCTTTGTCGCACATCAATGATGTCATCAATATGAGACTTAACATCCAGCACAGAGATTTAGAGGTGGATTCGTTAGTTGCAGGGCAGGCTTCCAGCTGGGGGAGGGGTTAACAGCCACGAGGTGGAGGAGGAGGAGAGGGTCCAACGGAGGGCTGAGTGCAGGAGAAAGCTCAATCCAAGCCCTGGATTCTGGCTTGCAGAGCAGGAGCACAGAGAGAAGCAAGTTATTATTACGAGACTTTCCAAGCATGCTCAATTTTATTTTTATTTTTCTTCTTATGAGAAAAATGGAGTGATATCAGTATTTATTTATTTTATTTATTACTTTTTAGATACTGACATTCAATCTGAGATATCACATCGGTTTATATTCAGGTACTGTAGGTATTTCTTACTTGAGTTTCTTGCTGCTTCATTGGGGCCCCAGATTGTTTTAAATCACTATATCACTTTCATACCATTATTATGTTTCATTTTCTTTTAGATATTGCTGTGCTGAGATATTCTCCCCCAAAATGCCTGCAGATATCTTTAAAGCCCATAGGAATGCTTTTGCATATGCATGAGACACTCTGTGACATGTAACTGTTTTTCTCCCTCAATGAAACTTTTGTTCCCCTTTTAGGTACTGGACTAGATTTTTGGATTTGACCTTTTTTTCTTACAGAATGAAATTACTGAAGATCAGCTTGTAGAAGCATCAACATTGTGTGCTGTCCCCTATGTGGGGTTGCAATGGATGTCCAGTAGCCCCTTTCACCATTCTGCCCTCCCTTGCTTGCCTGGCTCTTGCAAGTTTCCATACACACAAGATGGGGGGGGGGGGGGCATGATATTGTTTTTGAGTGTAGCATATGTCAGGAAAAGGCCTTTGAGTTGTGCCCTCATAACTAAACACTCTCTGGGGACCATTTGTTAAGTTGCAAATAGATTTTGTTATGCCACAAGTAATGAAATAGAAAGATATTCTGCATGTTGTCTACTTGTTTAGTGAATGGACCGAGGTGTTTCCTGTAGCAAAAGATGATGCAATAAATGTATAAAGAAACTTTTAAGTAAAGTCATACCATTCCTTGGAATCCCAGAGACATTTCAACATAATAGGGTAACACATTTTACAGGAAAGGTAAGCCAAGAACTGTGAAAGTTCTTGGGGATAAACCTTCATTGAACATTTAAATTAAATCATGAAGAATAAATTGACCAAAAATACATATGAGATTTCTTTAAAGTGGCCTTCTACTCTCCCACTAACCCTCATGATAATGAGGAATATGCTACTCCAAAAACATGGCCTTACTCCCCATGAAATCCTCATGGGCTTCCCAATGTCTATGCCTTCTATGCCCAGTCTCCCAGTTGACATGGACTATGCCCAGGTTGACTTGGTTTTACATTTTGTTTCACAACTCCACCAACAGATCCAGAAAATTTACCAGAAGGTGGCCCCTGCACGTAAGAGTCCACCAGATCAAGTTTACCCCGATGTCCAACCAGGTGACTTTGTATATTATAAAGTGTTCCAGAGAAAGAACTATGTGTGACCTGGGTGGAAAGACCCATACCAAGTGCTGTTGGTCAGTCATTCAGACTTAAATTTTCAAAATATTGATCACTGGATGCATGCCAGCCACTGCAAAAGTCTTAAGAAGCAGAGCTACAGATCCTAGTGGACCAAGCAGAGACTGTTTCCTGGACCTCTTGGACCTGGGTGGGGGTCACTGCAGGTTTTGTCATTGTCCGTGAGGCATACCAGGCCCTGCAAGAATCACCAAGCTGGAGTGTCTTCTAGTCCTTACATGAGCCCTGATACAGCCAGGTGTCCCCTGGAATAAGGTGTAGCTATATCATCTGAGCCTCAGGGAGCTAAGGACATCATCTGGATCTGAATCATCATTTGAATACCATTTTGAAGTGTCTCCTGATTCATGCTCTGACCATGTGGGTTCCCCTGACAGTGACTAGGTCCTCCCATCTGGTCCGTGGATTAATCCTTTGGACTGATGTACAATCAAGGTTCTTGGTCATGATGTTGTCAGTGTTCCTGGTCCTGTGCTTCCTGCCTGCTGAATTTCCTGGTTTACATCTGTACCATCACCACAGCCATGCTATCAAGTTGTTTCAATCTATCAGCTCTAATCTTAACCTCTCCCAATGCTGGCTGTGCACTGATATGCTTGCTATTGTGACTGACTTGCCAACATGTTCACAGCACTCCTCGTGAATCTTACCCTGCCGGAGTGGGGAGATCTTTGAAACCCACCAGCTGTCTGCCATGTGAAGAAACTTGATCAGAAAGTCCAGTTCACTCTTATTACTTTATCTGATGTTCTAGAACCAGCTGAGTGGTGTTTCAAGATTAGGCCTGACAATGCTGCATTGCCTTCTTCTACTACAGTGATTAACTACTGTGCCATAATATTCTGTATGCCTATTCTGATGGAACATCATGCTCCCTAAGGCTTGGGAAAAGAATTCTACCTGCCTGATGTGGTTTCCTCAGAGCCCTGTTTTTGGCTCTTATGACAACTGATCCTCTCTGACTTCTATAGACATTTACCAAAAGACAGTGCACTCAGAGGGGGGTCTCAAGAAGATTTATCTGTTTTTGCCAAACTCCATTGTTATTTCTGAGAACCCTATCAACCAAAGCTTCATTGCAACCCTTATCAATATTCCTCAGCCTCTGGACTCGCATGAATGACTCCTATGTCATAATGGACAATGATACCTGATATAAGAAACAGACTAGGGGAGGGCAGTTTACCCACTACCCTCATGGTTGTAGGGGGTCATACAACTCTTTGAGAATGTCAGGGTTTGTATTTCATAACTGGGAGCTGAGCTTTTAAGAAACTATATTCTACGATGACAACTCTTTTCACTTTAGGCCATGTGATGCCCCACTTCTCTGTTCATTATCAGCTCACCAATAATCCCTTCTTCCACCATCATGACATTCATCCACATCACAGAGTGAAAAAGAGTTTCCATCATCTCCTGAGATAGCGTGGCTGGGATAAATATGCTTGTCTGGTTTTCCCTTGTTTAGGAATCACCAAACTTGAGAAATGTGTCCTCAACCTTTCCTCCATCGATGAAGACATAGCAAATCAAAGTAGTGCAGTCATAAATGTCCTTCAGTAAGAAGTTTTCTCTCTTTCCGGAGTTGTTCTGAATTATAGGATGGCTTGGACATGTTTCTAGCCAAACAACATGGTGTTTGTCAAGTGATTAATATTATCTCTTGTACCTATATTGATAAATAAGAGGACATTCAAAAATCTATCCATGCCCTGAGAGATTTAGATTATCAGGCCAATGAACTGAGTGTGGGTAGTTTACAGATGGGAATTTGGATTTTCCTTAGAATGGGAGATTTATTCAGAGGATTGGGAAAGAAATGTTCATACTTTTGATGATTGTTTATGATAGCATCTGTATATTTTCTTGTCTTATTTATTTTATACAAGCCGTTAAGCCCATTAAAACAGGCTACATTAAGTTTTTTTTTCAGTCCATTTTTGAACACAGCACCCTTGTACACTTTTTCTCCCTCACTCCCCCTTATTCACTTACCCCCTTCCCTCCACTCAGTCTAACTCACCCTCTGTCTCCCACTGCCTCTTTCCCCTCACTCCCCCAATCCCATCCCCTCAAGCCCTCCTCCACAACTTCTTACCCTTCCACTTACTCACATCCCTCTGTCTCTCACCTCCCCCCTCCTGCTGCTCAACACCACCATATTGATATATTCAGCTGATGCTCACTGAGACCAACGTGCTTGCCGCACATGCGCAGTATGTCGGTCGAGCTTCATTATTAGGTTGATACCAACATTCAATCTGTACTGTAGATATTTCCCTATCCCCAGAGGGCTTACAATCTAACTTTGTACCTGAGGCAATGGAGGGTTCGCAGCCCACTGCTCTAACCACTAGGCTATTCCTCCTACAGGAATAGCCTAATGGTTATTCCTTCTGCAGGAAGAATGCCTCCTCAGTATGTTCTACTACCATCATGGCTGTTGACATCCTTCTGACACCTCCACCACCCATGGAATTTCCTGAGACATTTTCACTGTTGAGTATTCACAGAGCTGAGTGGGTTACCTGAACCACACCTGCTGCATTGGATGCAGGGAAACTTCCCCAGTAGGTATAATCTGCTTCTCTTACTACCACCATATTTAACCTGCTCCAATTCCTGCTGCCACAGTCTGGATAAAATATGACCACAGGCTAGATATGAGCCACGGGCCATAATGTGAAGACCTCTGCTATTTTTCAATCCCACACAAAACATGGCCCCTGGGAATGCCGTCACTGCAAGCATTGCTCCACATTGAGGAAAGGCAACTGCATACAAAATTATTTATTCACCTATGGGCTGATTCTGTAAAGTGAGCTCAGCTGTGCATGCAGTTAACATGCAGTTGGCCGCATGTTTTCCAACATGCGTCTATTACCCCTTATACTTGTAAGGGGTTTAGCGTGTTTGAAAACACATGGCCAAACCCCCTGGAAACTAATAGCACTCATCACATGCAAATGCATGTCGATGAAGCTATTAGTAGTCAATCGGGATACTGAAAGCAAAATGTGTGGCCAATTCACACATTTATGCTCAGAAATTAATGCCTGTCCAAGGGCAAGCATTAATTTATGAGCAGCCTGATAAAGTGTACCGAAAATCAGAAAATACTGCTTTCCTGTACACCCTCCAACCTAATATCCTAGCGATATTAAGTCAGAGGAACCAAAAATGTAAAAAAATAAAAAAATAAATATTTTTAAAATAGTACTGGCTGGTCCAGTTAGGAGAATTGCAGCTCAATTTTAATGGTATCTATTTTCAGCGGATTCGGAAAACTGATGCTCATAAAATTGGGCCAAGGAGGCACTAGGCGTGCGCAATCATCCCTAGTGCCTCCTTTTAGTGCAACCATTATTTAAA
The DNA here is from genome assembly GCF_901001135.1 of Rhinatrema bivittatum. Lineage (NCBI taxonomy): Eukaryota > Metazoa > Chordata > Amphibia > Gymnophiona > Rhinatrematidae > Rhinatrema > Rhinatrema bivittatum. Next base: position 283,253,650 of record NC_042618.1, on the reverse strand, counting down.
TACCGGATCACACTTCCAGGAGAGGTGACTGGCGTGCGTTGGGAGAGCAGGTGCTCAACACAGAGCTCCTGTTCTCCCGCCTTCTTACAGAATCGGCCTGCAAGTTGCTTTGAAGATTGTCTACTGTAGACTACTCAAGTTTAAGGAATGCTTCTGTGCTGCAGTATGAAGAGCATGTTACAAGTTACAAGATCAGGCTGCGACCCTGGATGCAATTTCCATCTATCTCCAATCCATCAGGGCACAGAAGGCAGACTTTCTATCTTCAGCAATTGGAATTTATGGACACTGGATTGCCCTTTACAGCTCTGCTGGATCCTGCAGCACTTCAGGATGTTGTTCCTGCCCCCCAGTGACATCAGCCGGGGAGGAGGGGGTGCAGCAGTTAAAAGATCAGGCTGTCTCCACTCTATCAGGGCTTGGAACGCTGACTTACCAAGTTTCAGCAAATGGATTTTCTAGATGCTGGACTGCCCTTCGAGGCTCTGCAGGATTCCACAGCACTTCTGGGTTTTGTTCCTGCCCCCCCCCCCTCCTCCCCGCAAGTGACATCAGCAGGGAACAGCACAGTAATAGATCAGGCTGTGATGCCAGAGACACTTATACCTTTGGGGCACATGCCCTCTTGTATATGCATGAAAGAGCATACACAAAGGGGGTTGCCCCTTTGTATGCACTGGTTATGCATCTGTTGGGCATTTTTATATTTTCTCCTTGATTGTCTCTTTAATTTTCTGCTTTAGTTATAACTCCATCATGACTAATATGCCTATCAGAATTATCACTGGATAGGGACGCTACAAAGCTCTGTCTTCTTGTAGGTCACTCTCATCAAAACTTAATACAGATTCCTTTGTGTTCATTACAGATATTAACTTTATCAACTGCTTTAATGATTTCTTTGGTCAATTCTGAATCTATATAAAAAAAACCTGTTATTATATATGAATTAATTTTCCAATATAAGCCTGTCTGTTTATGTATTATGAAAACTTGGTACATTGATTCTGACACTCCTCGAATTTTACAGTATTGTCCACATGGTTATACATATATTGTTCATTCTTGAAGCAACAGAAGAGATGGGGGATTATTGGTCATCTTTAAATCTGACCTTGGACGCTCAAAACACCCCTTGTCTATCTTATGAATGCCTGTTGCTCACCTCTAGAAATTGTAATCTGTGTTTAGTCTAATGTCCTCCTGGTATTTTTCTCTTATAACATATCCCCCTGTTTGAGTTTCTATTATTGTCAAAATGTGGACTTTGAAAGATGATGGGTAATTTTAATGGGTGATTTCAATGTACACATAGATTGCATCCCTCTCCCCATCACTGGCTATCCATTATTGAATACAATGATGGCATGTGGATGGGATCAGAATCTTCACTGTCCCACCCACAGAGCTGGTCATATACTTTACCTCATTTTTGTTAATTCCTCTGTCTTTTCTTTAAATCAGGCTAACCTACACATCTCAAAGGTCCCCTGGTCTGATCATTTTTTGATCCAGACTACCTCTGGCATAGTCCTTTTGGAGTCTAGAATTCCAAACAGTAACACTGCTTTTTATAAGCATTCTCAAGTTGAACCAACAGCTTGTATTACCACTGTACATTCTGTTTCATCTGAATGCATTTCAGCTATGGTTGATAAGTGGCATAATGCAGTTAATTCTGTAATGAATGAACCAGCTCCTCTTAAGCTTTTAAGAAAATTAGAGCTCACTCCACTCCTTGGTTCACGCAAACCCTGGTGTTACTTAACAGAAATTACATCAGAATCCAGATGGAGGAAAGCTCCACAGCTGAAAATGTGTCATTATACAAGCAACATTTAACATGTGATAGGGAAGTTATAGGCAATCCACTTCTGATTCTAAACTAGGAATACTTCAACAAATGCATCTTAGCATCTGGCAATAATACTCATGAGCTCTTCTAAGCACTAAATTCTCTCACACGATTCACTTCATAATCCCTGAACCTCCCTTCAGCAAAGTTATCTAACTCATTGTGTAAATCTTTTGCTGTATTTTTCACCTCTAACATTTCCATTCTTTGCTCTTCTTTATGAATGCTAATAGTCTGACTCAAATGATGCTTTTATTGAAACAAGTGGGATAACATTTTACTTGATATTAGCTATGTGATTTGGAGTATGACTTCCTCCGCATATGCATTAGCCCCTATGCCCGAACAGCCCCTTTTTAAGCGCTATTCTGAAAATTTGAGTGAGATCATCACTAACCTAGTCAACTTATATTTATCTAATGGCAAGTTATCCATTTCTCTCAAGACAACCAGATTTCTCCAATTATCGAACTGGCTTCCTTGCCTTTCCTCTCACAGGTAATAGAATCAGTGCTTCTAAGGCAATTAGCCCAATTTTTTGATAAATATTTAGACACTACCTTACACAAACGGATGGGTAACCCTATAGGTCTCTACCGTCGGAGGGCAAGGTTTGATGCGATAAGCGTACTATGAAGACTTCACGCTGGAAGCTCGAGATTCCGCCCCGGGAGGAGCCCGTAGGGATCCGGCTGCTGGGACTAAGAAACTCCCTGCAAGACTATTGAAGGTCTGGATGCAGGCGCCTCATGCAGGTCGTGGATTCCAGATGGCTGGTGCCTCCAGCTGGGTCGTAGATAGTCCGGGAGTAGAGAAGCCGAAGGATAGTCCAAAGCCGGTCCAAGGGTCGAAGTCCAGAGAGATGGTCGAGAGACGGTCCAGGAACAGACAGGGAGAGTGGTCCGAAGCCAGTCCAAGGGCAATACAGGAGAAGGGTCCAAAGCCGATCCGATGTCAACGCCAGAGAATCACCACAGCCAGTCCGAAGGGTCTGGAGCCAAGAGTCAATCCAACGGAGAAGAGGAGCAGAAGCGGGACGACGAAGAACAGAGCAAGTCCATGAGGAACACGGAGCAGCCGGAAACCAAACACAGAGCCTCAATACCAAGGCAAGGTCTGAGGAGCAGACCTTGCCTTAAATATCCAAAACGAAGGCGGAGTCCCGGGAAGGAGCCATGACAACTTCCTGTCGTGGCCCCTTTAAATCTTATCTTCAGCCAGAAGGGGGTGGAGTCATCCCGGCTGTGCAGGGCCCTGCGACCGGCCTCAGCAGCAGCCATGGCCGCGAGGAGAACGTCAAAGAAGGTTGCTTGCTCCTGTAGGAGCCTCAGGATCAACCCGATGCCGCAGGTGAGTACTTGGTCCCTGCTGCGGACCGCTGCAGCCGGTGGCCATGACAGTCGGCCCTGGTCATGGCCTGCCACAGCCGGCATCCATAACGCATTCCTTATTCTATGGAACTTCCTTCCCAGTAACATTCAACTTACTATGGATACAAAGGAATTTAAGAAACTCCTGAAAATGTATATGTTTACCCTTGCTTTTGTAGATATCGCTTAAGAATCTGTCAGATTCCTGGGAGGGTTTTTTTCTGTCTCTGTTTGTTGTAATCCTTGTTTTTGTTGTGCTCATCATGGGACAAGCCCGTGAGTGGCTCTACTCATCACCCCTTCACTGCTGTTGCTGAGCCCGGTCCTTGTGGCATTGAAAGTCACCAACAATGATGTCCTTCCTTGCAGTGGCTGGGCTGCTGGACTCCACTCTTCTTCACAGCTGGGATGCCACCGATGCTGATTCCTCAGTGCAGCAGGTGATGCTGCCACTTTACCCCGACATCTATAGGCACACGTGCCTCTCTTTTGCAATTTAAAAGGGCCCGCGGTTGCGAAAAGACTCGTAGCCCCATTTGATGACATCAGTCCTGTAACCCTAAAAAAGGGCTTCCTGCCCAGTCCTTGTCACCTTCACAAGGATCTCATGGTTGTACATGGTGTCATCTTCTTCAAGGTCTTCCGTAAGTCATGCTTCTGCCTTGATGATCTTCATGTTCCTCATTAGTATGTTCCTGGTTTCTGTTCTTTGCTGGAGCTCCTTCATGTTGCCTGTTCCACGTTCCTGATCTCTCGTCAGTTCCTTATCCAAGTCTTCTGAGTCCTTGCCTCATCCAAGTCTTCTCTCAAGTTCTGAATGTTCCAGTCTTCATTCCCAAGTTCTGCCCTTCAGCTCCTCTCTCGTCCTTTCTCCAGGCATGCCAGCATCATAGGTCCATGACCAGCCCATTGTGGCTGTGTAGAAGGTGTCCTGGCACAAGGCCAGTCACCAAGTCCATCTTCTACTGGGTCATGTTCTCAGGAATCCATCCTTGTTTTAGAGTTTCAAGTTCCTAGTCATGTTCCTAGTTCCAGTCTTTATGAAGCTTGTCCAGCCAGCAGATGTCCTTGACATTGTTCCAAGCCATGTTTCTCATTCCAAGCCATGTTCCTTGTTCCAAGGGATGTCCTGGATTCCATTCTCATCTGAGTCTCAGCCCAGAGCCTGTCTTACTCCGGTGTGTTCCACCACCAGTCCTTGGGCTGTTTAGGGCATGCTACAGTGCAGTGCCATTGAAGATGAACTCTAACCTGAGCCTTCGTTCATGTTCCTCGTCATCCAGTGCCTTCATCCATATTCCTCATATCCAGTGCCTTCATCATATCCTCATTGCCATAGAGTACTTCAGAGTCTAGTCCAAGTTCGCATGTCTACAGTGCCTCATCATGCAATGTCTTCTCCTCAACCTTTGTCTGTCATTATGCTCAAGCATTTCTAAGCAGGCAGGTCCAAAAGAGCTATAGTGGGGCCAGAGGGCTACCCCAGAGATCAGCATTGCATTTTTGGGTCTCACTCTGTGGGTGCAGGTTCAGCAGAGGCCTTGAGAGCTATGTTCCAAGTCCCAAGCTACATTCCAAGTTCCAGCCCATATTCTTGGATATGGCTCGCCTCCATGGTGCTAGCTTGGACCCTTGCCCTGAGGTTGTGGCCATGATCCAAGCTCATTCTCTCTTGGAGCAGTGACTGCAACCCCATGCTCGCAACAGGTTGCGACGGCCATGAGCTCGGTGAGCATGTTCCCTGTGATGGACGCCACGTTTCTGGATTCTTTGCATCATGATTTCAGTTCTGAACTTTGTCCAAGTCTTGCTGCTTTTGAAATCTTTCCCTACGACCTGCAGGAGGCACCTGCATCTATTTTTTAATTCTTTTATGACCCGTAGGAAGTGCCTGCATGAGTCCCTGTTTTTTTTTTCACGACCTGCAGGATGCGCCTACGCCCAGGTTTTCCAAATTCTACAGTTGCTCCAGGTCCTCTGGTGGTTGTTTTTTTTTTTCACCATTGCTCCCTACAATATTTGCAGGGAGTGCCTTCATCCAAGATTGTGTTCAAGTTTTTTTAACTACATACCAGCTTCTAGTTAGTACAGTCTTGATTCAAGCTGATGATAGTGTCTTAAACTCTCAGATATAATATCACCTAAACATACAACTTATTTCAAGATTTCTACTTGCTTCAGTGGTTCACTTCATGGTGTGCTAGTGTTAGCCATATCTTAGCAATCAGTAAGGCCTGGCTCAGACTTCAGTTCCTGGTTTTGAAGGACTTAAAACCAGTGGTGCCTCTGGATATTACTAATTGCCTGTTTCTTGACCTTTTGGACTTCAGTCTCAGAAAGTCCTAGAATTGTGATTCCATTTCTTTCAGGAATACAGCAGAGTATTAACCACCTTTTTCCATGACACCGATGTGGAGAGTCATCTCTAAGACTGAAAGAACTTCCACTACTGCTACTCTCAAGCCACCTTGCTCTAGCACCATCTTCTTGGAGCTCTCCCTGAGCTGGCATGACTTTGAAACCTGGTTGGAAAATTCTGATTTGTTGCCCAGTTTCTCTATCATGGCAGCTAGTGCTCTATCCATTGACAGCCAATGGACTTAAATATCAGCATTTCCATCTTGTCTTGAAAGGCTAACACTGTTCTGTTCTCTACATATTCCTCAAGTGGAATCCATCATAACCAATCTTGGGACTCCATCATCAACAGCTGTTTTTTCTTCCAGAAGAGTTTTTGGGTTACAGCACCTTTACCCATGGATCAAACTGAGGGATGTATCTGCCATCTTCTTGAGTTCCACTTCACCTGCCTCGCTTGGCAGTGGCCTTTATACTCAGGACCCTCTAAGCTTCTTCTGAAGTGCAGCTAATTTTACCATGGGGTATTGTGGATGGGTAAGGAGCATAGAGCTACTATACACGTCTGCTAAAATCCTGCTCTGTCCTCCAGATCCATCCTGCTCTGTCCTCCAGATCCATCACATCTTTAACCAGTTATGAGGCTGCCCTTCTAAATACATTTTGGCATTGTACTTCTTAGAGATATTGTTTAATTCCATCAAGTGTATATGAGGTCAGCTTGAGAGTTACCTCAAGCATGTATTATTAGTCTTCCTATGATCCTGTAAGGGAATTGGTTTCTCCTCGCTAAATTTCCTGCATCACTCAGTCATCTCCTGGGGAATGGAATCAATCCAATGAAGAGATGTTCAAGCTAATACATTAGGGATTGACTCACCTCTCCTCCACAGTTGGTGAACAACTAAACCCTGTTCTGGTCAACTCCAATGTGAGCAAATGAAAGTGAAGAGGAAGCCATCACCAGTTCTTTTACCATCTACTTATCATTGCTTCAACTCTAAAGAACAGATTCCATCATTGACTGTCTGTCTGTTTGATCACAGACCTCAACACCTGGGAGTAAATCCTATTCCTAAGTCATACTAATGCCAGCAGACCCTGATGTCTCCCAATCCTGGTTCATGCCATGCAGCTGACTTTCCTTTCTATCTCTAAACTTGTGATGTCATCTGTTCCGTTGCAACTTCCAAGTTGTTTGATCTTGTACCATCCACTTATGTGAATCATAGTCACCTTGGAATTCAGAACTTCCTGGAAAGCAGCCTTCCTCTTTAGAGAGGTGCAAGTGCCATCTGTTACTCAGGAGTCTATCCATTTGCAGTCTATAGTCTGATTTATCCATCTATCAGTTCAACAGAAACTCTGACCACTGAATGGTCAAAAATTGAGTCCTAAAACACCAACAGTGCTCGAGTAGTTTGTGGACAGTAAACTTAATTTAGAGACTCCTTCTGGTAATGTCCACATGGGAACCTAAGAAATTGGATCTGTATTTTAAAATGCTATAGTCTAATCTGCACCTTATCTGTCCTTCATTGTGTCCTCATCCAAGTGTCAGCCATGTTTCTCTAGTATGTCTCAAATGGTTCCTTGCTTCAGTTTGTGTACCCAAGCATCTTCATATCCTATGTTTGGACTCTCAACTCCCCTTGCTGATGTAAGGAATACCTTCTCCTCTGAAGCTGAAGAAAGGAGGCTTGAGGAAGGGGTACCGTTGTGCTCACTCACAGGACAGGCCCATGAGTGGCTCCACTCACCACCCCATCACTGCCACTGCTGAACTTGCGGCATTGAAGTTGCCACTGCTGATGTCCTGCCTTGCAGTGGTGGGCTGCCAACTCCACTCTTCTTCATGGCTGGGATGTCACTAATGCTGATCCTCAGTGCAGCTGTGGACACTGCATTCCTGCTTCGATGCCTCTAGGTGCCACATGCCTCTTTTCACAATTTAAAGGGCCCGCGGCAGGAAAAGCCTCGCAGCCCAATTTGATGATGTCAGTCCTGTAGCCCTATAAAAGGCTTCCCTGCCAATTCCTTATCATCTTTGCAAGGATCTTCATGGTTGTCCATGGTGTCGTCTTTCTTCAAGGTCTTATGTCATCATGCTCCTGTCTTGATGGTTTTCATGTTTCTCATTGAATGTTCCTGGTCTCCTTGTTCTTCGTCAGAGCTCCTTCATGCTGCTTGTTCCATGTTCCTGCTCTCACGTCAGTTCCTCATCCAAGTCTTCTGAGTCCTTGCCTTGTCCAAGTCTTCTGTCATGTTCTAGTCATCATTTCCAAATTCTGCCCTACAGCTCCTCTCTCATCCTTTCTCTAGGTGTGCCAGTGCCGTGGTCCGTGACCAGCCCATGGCGGGTTGTGTAGGGTGCCTCCTGGCACAAGGCCTGTCTCCAAATCTATCTTCACTGGGTCAAGACTTCAGAGTCCATCCTTGTTTTAGAGCTCCAAGTTTCAAGTCAAGTTTCAAGTTCTTACTCATGTTCCTAGTTCCATTCTCGTGGAGCATGTCCAGCCAGCAGATCTCCTTGTTCCTCATTCCAAGCCATGTTCCTCATTCCAAGGAATGTCCTGGCTCCCTTCCTCATCCAAGTCTCAGTCCAGAGACTGTATTGCTCCCAGCGTGGTCCAAGACCAACCCATGGTGGGTTGTGTAGGGCACAGAGTGGGACAGCATAGTCTATGACCAGACCTTGGGCTATATAGGGCATGCTGTGATGCAGTGCCCATTGAAGTTGAACTCTGATACCTACACTAGAGATGTGCAGGAGAAAAAAAAATTGGTTTTGTTTTCGGTTCATTTTTGGGAGTTTTATTTCCAAGAATTTTGTTTCTTGGATTGTTTGATTCATTTTCATTTGTGAGAAAAAAAATGAATCAAACAATAAAAAAAACCCCCAAAATGGACAAAACAGAAAAACGAGGCCCCCACTTACCCGGTCCACTGGGGATCGGCTAGCTTCAGCCTAGGCCCAGGATGACACTTCACACTTGCATAGGCTGAGGGCACAGTAGGTTGCTGTGACCTCGACCTAACACGTTGGCTGGATCACGATGCCTGGGCCTCGGTCTAGGATGGGATCCAAACTCAGGTCCAACACTGTGATATGGCCGGTCCCGACACCAGGGCCTTGGCCCAGACCCAGGCCCAGCACCATGTCACGGCCCGAAGGCACGGCTATGATTCTGGGACTTTGGCCAGGACCCAGGCCCAATATGCAATTTGTCCTGGAGGTTGAGTCCTGATGCTGGTGTCTTGGCCTGGACCCAGGCTGATGCTGCAACCCAACATGGAAACCAGGTTTTAATACCAGCGCTTTGGCCTAGGCTGGGGCCCAGACCAAGACCTGATGCCACAATCCATCCTGGTGGCCATGTCCCAATGCTGATGCTTTGGCCCGGACCCAGGCCTGGGGCTGTGACCTGACCTGGAGGCTGGGTCCCAATGTCAGGACCTGGGCCCAGAACCAAACCCGATGCTGCAACCCAATGGAGGCCGAGGCCTGACTCTGAGGCCTTGGTCTGGTCCCAGATCTGATGCCGCCATCCGACCCCAGTGGACGGCATCATTTGATTTGCAAATGCTGAAGAACGAAGAGGACCAATAAGAGGCTCTGAATCCTAGGCCTGACCCTGGGCCAAGGCCCTGGCATCAGGCCTGCCATCATCATGTCGCAGCCTCTGGGTTGGGTCATGGCATTGGGCCTAGGTCCAGGCCAAGGCCCCAGTATCAGGACCTGGCCTCTGGGTTGGGTCACAGTGCCGGGCCAAGGCCCAGGCATCAGTACCCAGCCTCCGGGGCAGATTGCAGCATTGGGCCTGGCTCTGGACCCTGGCCTAAGCCTAAGCCCCAGCATCAGGGCCCAGCCTTCAGATAAGGTAAGTTTTTGTTTGTTTGTTTAATTTTTGGGGTCTTGGCTGAAGCCCCAGCATCAGCCCATGCCTCTGCCAAGACCCTGGCTTCGCACTCGGGCCTAGGCTGTGGCCCCTTGTTTGAGCCTCGGCCTATGCCCTAGGCGAGGCCCTGGCTTTGAGCCTAGGCTGAGGCACCAGCATCACGCTTGGGCATAGGCCACATCCTGTGCTTTGGCCTCGTCTTATGCCCTAGGTGAGGCCCCTGCTTTGAGCCTTGACCTAGGCCCGAATCATTAGTTTAAAATAAAATGAATGAATAAGATTTGTTTCTTTCAGGGGGCTCCCGATTCATTTCAGGTGCCCCCAAATGAAATGAATTACCTTATTGTTGCGGTCCCGGTCGCTAGACTAGCGACCCGGTCCTTACCTGCTTCACCACACTCCAGGCCCCGGGAACCACCGCAATCTGGGCCTCCTAGGCCGCATGGCAGCGGCGTCTCCACGAGGGCGACACCGCCGAGGTTCGCCGCTGACTCTGCCCCCTCCACGGAACGCGTGCGCGTGGGGGACGTCATTTTAAAGGTCCAGCACCCGGAAGTGCTGGACAGCCTCCAAACTGACGTCAGACACCGGCAGAGTATTTAAGCCGGCGTCTGACTGCAGGAAGGTGCTTTGCAACGAGGTCTCTCTCCTGAGTCTCTAGTTGCGTTCCTGACTCCGTTCCTGCTGGTCCTGACTCCGCTCCCGCTGTTCCTGGTTCCACTCCTGTTGACCTGCCTCAGCTCCTGTGGTTCCTGACTCCACTTCTCCGGATCCGGTTCCGCTCCTGGTTGGTTTCTTGGTTCTTGACCTTCGCTTGCTTCCGACTCTCCTTACTGCTGCCTGCCTCGACCTTTGGATTGTCCTCTACTCGTCTTCTTGCTGTCTCCAAAAGTCCCAGTATTCCTGGTCCCTACGTGCTCCTCCTGGGGGGACCTAGGTCTTCCAGGGTGAAGTCTCTTCCCTCTCGACTGTTGCTCAAGTCCCAGCATTCCAGGTCCCTACGGACTCCTCCTGGGGGGATCTCGGTCCGCCTGGGTGAAGTCTTCATCTGCACGCCAGCTGTGGTTCCGCCTCCCGGCCTACTCTTTCGGCAGAACTCTCCATTCCGCCAGGCCGGCCCAAGGATCCACCATCCAGTTAGCAACAGTTTGCAAGGCCATGGACCCGGTGGATATGCCTGGCCTGCAGGCCATTCCTGGGATGGCCCAACGGCTTCAGCAACAACAGCATTGCCACGATGTCTTAGCTGCCACCGTGGAACGACTGGCAAACCGGTTAGACCCCTCGCCACCGGAACCGGTGCCGCCTCCTGCTCCCACGGTGAACTTAACCATGCCCACTCCGCTTCCAGCCCCGTCACGATATGGGGGCGATGCCAAGGGTTGTCGAGGCTTCTTAAACCAATGCTACATCAGATTCTCGCTACTTCCAGGACAATTTCCTTCCGACTCAGTCAAAGTAGCTTACATTCTGTCACTGCTTGAAGGGAAGGCCTTACATTGGGCCTCACCTATGTGGGAACGTCAGGACCCCATGTTGCACAATTTACAGCAGTTCGTCCTTGGTTTCAAACAAGCGTTTGACGAACCCGCATGCCTACCCACAGCAACGTCGGAGCTGCTACAGCTGAGACAGGGATCCCGGTCCCTGGCAGACTATGCCATAGAATTTCGCACACTTGCTATGGAAGTGGGTTGGTATGACGACAGCCTACGCGAGGTCTTTTTGGAAGGCCTATCGGGGCGCATTAAGGACGAACTGGGCGCCTGAGACATCCCCGATAACCTCGATGGGGTGATGATTTGGCTGGATGAATCGACCGACGCCTCAAGCAAAGGCCAAGGAGGGGTGTTCAATACGCCGTGCCCATTCCACTAGCTCCGAGCTTCTCGAGACCCATGACGACATCCTCGGGTCAAAGAGGAACACACGCAGATCAGTCATCTGAAGAACCTATGCGGATAGGTCACACTCCTCTAACGGCGGAGGAGAGACAGAGACGCCACACATTGGGGCTATGCTTGTACTGTGGCGGAAAAGGACACTTTCTAGCCCAATGTAAGGAGTGTCCGGAAAACGCTAAGCCTAGGTCGTATGGAGGGGCTACTCCTAGGCTGTGTAATTCTGCTCTCAATGTACAGTTCCGGTAACATTGGAATACCCAGGAGGGTCTTTCCACACTTTGGCCTTTATAGATTCTGGAGCCGGAGGGAACTTCATTCTATCCGACCTGGTGCTACAACTGCAGCTGCCTACAGCCCCGCGGAGTCCTCCACTACGTATTACGTCCATTCGGGGGACAATCTTGCCCGGAAGCATCTCCACCTCTACTATGCCTCTGACTCTCCGGACGGGTGTGCTACATTCTGAAGAAATATCTTTCATAGTTCTGGAAAAAGCAGTGCATCCAGTAGTGTTGGGGTTGCCGTGACTGCAGCAACACTCTCCTGTCATCCATTGGGATACACTACAAATAGCTCAATGGAGTCCTTCTTGCTTTACTCATTGTCTTAAAGTCCCAGGTCCTGCCAAAGTGCCTCTGCTAACTACTTCCGTACTACCTCCTGAACCTTACAGGGATTTTGCTGAAGTTTTCTCAAAGAAGAAAGCGGAGATCCTGCCGCGTCATCGGCCCTTTGACTGTGCGATAGACTTATTGCCTGGTACCATGCCGCCACTTGGCCGAGTGTACCCACTATCCCTGCCCGAGACACGAGCCATGTCTGACTACATCACGGAAAACCTCGCTAAAGGATTCATCCGTCCTTCTCGTTCCCCTGCCGGAGCAGGGTTTTTCTTCCTGGGGAAAAAGGATGGTACACTCAGACCATGTATCAACTACAGAGGATTGAATGCCATTACTAAATGGGATCGCTATCCACTACCTTTAATTCCAGAGCTCCTCGACAGATTACAGGGAGCCAAATTCTTTACCAAGCTCGATTTGCGAGGGGCATACAACTTAGTCCGCATCCGCCTGGGAGATGAATGGAAGACTACCTTTAATATGAGAGATGGGCATTATGAATACCTCATAATGCCCTTTGGGTTATGTAATGCGCCGGCAGTCTTCCAAAATCTGATGAACGAAGTATTAAGAGAGATGCTGCACTCGTATGTCATAGTATACTTGGACGATGTTCTAATATATTCCCGAGAACTATAGTCTCACTGTCAACACGTCAGAAAAGTGCTACAGGTCTTGAAGGACAATCAGTTGTACGCCAAATTCGAGAAGTGTATGTTTGAATGCGAATCTCTCCCCTTCTTGGGTTACATAGTGTCATCCACTGGGTTTCAAATGGACCCAGAGACGGTAACTGCGATCACCAAATGGCCCCGTCCCATGGGAGTGAAGGCTTTGCAGCAGTTCCTTGGGTTTGCAAACTTTTATAGACATTTTATTCCTCACTATTCTCTAAAGCAGAGCTTTCCAAACTTTTCATGTTGGTGACACACTTTTTAGACAAACATAATTTCACGACACGGTAATTCAGTCTACTAGTAAACCAGAGGTTAAAGGTTAAACGAACGAAACATATTTCGACAATTTATGTATGTTTCCTTAAATATATACATAAATAAAATGTTTCACGACACAACCTATCTCATGAAAACCTTAAATTTATGTTAAAAATATATATTCCAAGATTCATGTTATTGTTATAATTTATGAGAATCAATAATAAAACAAATTGTCTGTCCCCCACACACTCATCTCTCTCCTCCCCCCAGCACATGTCTGGCCCCCACACACTCATATCTCACCCCCTCAAGCACATGTCTGTCCCCCCAGCACGTTTGCCCTTACTCACTCATCTCTCTCCCCCAGCACATGTCTGGCCCCCACACTCAGGTACCTCGTCTTTTTGATTGTTGCCAGTTAAGTGCTTCACTCCCTTCCATGATCACCAGACACTGCTGCTTGCAGTCAGTACTGCTCATGGCCAGGCCTCATCGGCAGCAGCAGCCAATGCAAGGATGGCTGGGCTCGTTCCACCCACCAAGCCCCCCAAAAAAACGCGATTGACAGCAAAAATCACCCAATAATAAGCAACCCATAAACTGAAAAAAAAAAGTGAATCTCTAGAAAAAAAAAAGCCCAAACTCGCATCAGAGTTGACCGGGCTTGCGCGACACACCTGCACACTGCAGGCGACACACTAACGTGTCCAGACACACAGTTTGGAAAGCTCTGCTCTAAAGGTAGCACCGCTTACCGCTTTGACTCGAAAAGGAGCAGATGCTAAAGAATGGCCAGAAGCGACGTGTCGAGCTTTTGAGGAATTGAAACAAGCATTTCTGATGGACACTTGCTTGCATCACCCAGATCCGCAGCACCCCTTTGTCGTAGAAGTCGATCCATCCAGCATTGCTGTGGGAGCAATACTTAGCCAACACGCTGACTCAGGCCAGTTGCTCCCGTGTTCCTACCTCTCCAGGAAATTTTCCCCAGCCGAGTGCAACTACAGCGTTGAGGACAAGGAACTCCTGGCGGTCAAGTTAGCCTTCGAAGAGTGGAGACAATGGCTTGAAGGTGCGATTCATCCAGTCACTGTATATACCGACCACAAAAACTTAGAGTTTCTGTGTCAAGTCCAGCGACTAAACCCCAGACAGGCCAGGTGGTCTCTTTTTTTTCAATCGATTCGACTTTATCCTTCACTATTGCCCAGCAGCAAAGAATGTCCATGCGGATGCTCTGTCTCAAACTTCGGAATTAGAAGATGAGGAGGACCATCCTCAATACATCTTAGACCCAGCCAAGATCAGCCTGGCAGCAGTAACTGTAAGTCCACACGAGAGGACAGTAGTTCCTAAAAGTCTTCGGAAGAAAGTCCTTAGCTGGGCTCACGACTCCTTGTCAGGGGGCCATGCCGGTCGAGACAGAATGCTGGATTTACTAAACCGCTACTACTGGTGGCCTAACATACGACGTGATGTCTTTACCTATGTGAGTTCCTGCCCCACGTGTGCCAGACAGAAACCTCAAATTGGTCAGCCATGGGGGTTATTGCAGCCACTGCCAGTTCCCATGGAACCTTGGACTCATATAGCTACAGACTGTGGTTGACTTACCTCCTTCCAATGGCAAGATGGTCATCTGGGTCACGGTAGACCGGTTTTCTAAGATGGCCCATTTCGTGCCATTAACCAAATTGCCATCTGCATCAGAGCTAGCACTACTGTTCGCCCAACACATCTTTCGCATCCATGGAATCCCACAAGACATTGTCTCGGATCGGGGCCCACAATTTACGGCTCGATACTGGAAAGCATTATGCAAAACATTCGTAGATTGAGTCAGGAACACTGGGAGTTTAACCGGTTCCACTTGGAGCTCATATTTCACATCTATTGGGGTGACCAATGCACTCTCAACTGTTAGATTAGTATAGGAAGAAGTACCCGATATCCAATCCCTGGTTACTCGCAGATTGCTAGCCAAATTATACAACACCAAATTTGATACTTCTAGACCCCCTGCTCCCCATCGTTCCTGCAACCAAGAGAGAGGGAGGTGAGCCTTTCCCCCCCCCTTCCATAAGAACTGCTGTACAGAGTGGTCAGTCGAGGCTATATCCTTAAGTTTAAGCTGAAGGGGCAGGTTTTGAAGCAGATACAGCCATTTAGGGAGGATGACCATAAACACAGGGGTAAATTTTTCCATGCGGCAAGAGTCTCCTGCGTATATTTTAAAAGACAGGGGACATTGAGTTGATATATCAGGGTAGGGTGTTCTGACATGTGAACCCCCAAATAGCAAAAGGATTCAGCCACCCACCGCAGCGGAAAGGGGCCGCGCCAACGTTCTCTTAGCGCCGCAGGAAAGGCTAGCACTGAGGACTTGACCCTATTCAGTCGAAATCCAGAGAAGACCCCAAAGGCCCCAAACAATTGCAGAAGGGAGGAGAAGTAGAAGGGAGGAGAGGTAGAAGGACTTGCTAGACACATAAAGTTCCTGGATGTAATAAATGACTGCTTCATGGAGCAATTGGCTCAGGAACCAACAAGAGAGGGAGCTATTTTAGATTTAATTCTTAGTGGAACGCAAGGATTTGGTGAGAGAGGTAACGGTGTTGGGGCCACCTGGACTCGTTGATTTAAAGCTGTGCGCGGTGTACAAAATTATATCCCCATGCAGAACCGCCTTTGCGGTATACCAAAACAAGGTTGGCTGCTCTCTATGTAAATTATTTAAATTGGCATAATCAGACCACCTTTCCGCTAGATATTTTTGAAAACTCCTGTCCTCAGCCAGGTAATAGGGAAATCTCTAGACTCGAGCTTTCGGGGAAGGGGGTGCAAAGTGCATGTCCACCCAAACCAGATCATGATCAGAGTTCAATATATCCTCAGTGCCGGCCTATTGTACACCAGAGAAGGCATGGCTACTAGTGAGAAAATAATCAATGCGGGAGTATGTGGCAGGAGCCCGGGAGAGAAAAGTAAATTTCCGCTCCCCGGGGTGCAAAGTACGCCACACATCAACCAGATGCAAGGCTCTTTCTAAAAAAGCTGGACCTCTGCCCATCCCCTTCTCTCTGCGGCAGTTCTGGGAGGCATCAAATTGGGAATACTTAACGGTATTGAAGTCATCCTCTCATCCCTTAGACACAATTCCAAACAACCTCCTCATCACTATAAGGAATACCATTTCAAAGCCAATTGCCAATATCATTAATTGCTCTCTTTCCCAAGGTCTAGTTCCTGACCAACTTAAACTAGCAATTCTTAAACCTCTTCTTAAAAAACCTAATCTACCGGCCACAGATCCAGCTAACTTCCGCCCAATAGCCAATTTGCCAATGATCGCCAAAATTATGGAAAAGATAGTCAATAGACAACTATCAGAGTACCTTGAAGAAAACTACATTCTCGCACCTTCCCAGTACGGTTTTCGTAAATCGTTAAGCACTGAATCCCTACTTATCTCTCTCACCGACAATATTCTAACTAATATGGATAAAAAACAACCTCACCTCCTTATTCTTTTAGATCTCTCTGCGGCCTTTGACACTGTCAACCATTCATCCTTATTACAAGGTCTGATAGACATAGGCATTAAGGGAACAGTACTCAGCTGGTTCAAGTCCTTCCTGGTTAATAGACAATTCAAGGTAAAGATAAACAACAAAGAATCACACCCGGTCCCAGCAAATCAAGGAGTCCCTCAAGGTTCCTCCCTCTCTCCAACCCTTTTCAACATTTACCTTCTCCCTCTCTGTCGACTTCTTAAAATCTAAACCTAACACACTACATTTACGCGGATGACATCCAAATAATCATCCCAATCTCAGAATCCCTTCACAAAACCTTGATTCACTGGAATAATTGCTTGCAACTAATCAATCATCTTCTATCCAGTCTCAGCCTCATTCTCAACAACAACAAAACAGAGATCTTAATTATCAATCATGACGTTAATAACAATCTAATATACCCAGCTGTCCCACTCAATTCTACCACTCCTATAATTAATCATTCACCATATGTACGTGATTTAGGCGTCATGATAGATAATCAGCTTAACTTCAAAAAATTTATAAGCACCACCACTAAAGACTGTTTCTATAAACTTCTTGTCCTGAGAAAATTGAAACCACTTCTCCACTTCAATGATTTTCGGATGGTTCTACAAGCCATTATACTAACAAAAATTGACTATTGCAACTCGCTCCTTTTTGGCCTACCAACCTCATCCATCAAACCCCTCCAGATGATTCAAAACTCTGCAGCTAGAATCCTTACCAATACGAATAAAAGAGACCACATAACCCCCATACTAAAACTCCTCCACTGGCTGCCTATTAAGCAAAGTATTCTCTATAAAGTATACACAGCAATTCATAAATCTATTTACAATATATCCCCACTCCACTTAAGCACCCAACTACGTTTTCACTCTTCAACTAGACCTATCAGAGGAGCTTATAAAGGCACACTCTATGTTCCTTCAACAATATCCTTACATCAGAAACGTACCATTTCTTTAGCAGGACCTGTCCAATGGAACATGCTCCCACCAGACATCCGCCTTGAGATCTGCTTTGCTTCCTTCAAAAAGAAATTAAAACCTGGCTCTTTAGCCAAGCTTTTCCAGAACTTTGATTATTTTTACCTCCAGCTATCAAGATTTTCTCACCATCGCAATCCCTTTTGCAGATCACATTTATCTTAGACAATTACGCCTTATTTTATGATTTGATTTCTCAGAGACTTTGCAAGTTTATCAGTGTTATTATTCGAATCTGTTTTCCATGTTTTCCAAGTTCTATAACCTTGTTATATGTACCGCCTCTTGGCATAATTTTTATGTTTCAATGTAAACCGATGTGATCTGTATTTTAATACAGGAACACCGGTATATAAAAATCTAAAAATAAATAAATAAATAAATGATAATTGTTTCAGCAAGATAAGGGAGTAAATGTTGGTATAGGTCTTGAAAGAACTTCGAGCAATAAGTATTAGGGGCATATAGATTACATAGGACCAGCGTCTTATGATATAATTCTGCTATGAGAATAATAAAACGGCTGTCAGGATCTTTAATTTCTGTCCGGACCTGGATAGGCAGATTTTGTTAAACAGGATAGCCACACCAGCCGACCAAGAGGTAGCAGAGGCATAGTAAAGACTACCAACCCAATTTTTACACAATTTAGCATGCTCTGCATCAGATAGATGTGCTTCCTGCAGGAACCCAATAACAGCTGACTTCGCTTTAAGGTGCTTAGAATCTTGGAATGCTTAATCGTCGAGTGAATACCACACACATTCCAGGAGACTATGTGCGTCTGCATACCAGAGGTCAAATAAGATTAAAGACTGTGTCAGCAGATCCTTCCCATTGAGCCAAGCAAAGGCCCTCCCAGCATAGGCCTTCAATCGGAGCAGATATTGCCATGTGGTTACAGGATATATCTGAAATGCACTCCTGTCATGTAAAGTAATACATTCGAACAAGATACTAGTCCCCGTCCCCTCCCATTCCCCTCCCCCTCTCCCCATCCCTTCCCCAATTCCCATTACCACTCCTATCAATTCCCAGCAACTTCATCGAAGAATTCACTGTTCCCCTTTCCATACAGGAAGAAACCCCCTTCTCCTCTTTCCCTCTTCTCCTCTTCCCCTCTCCCCCTATCCAGCCCCATCTCTCTGCTTCATATATAAATTTGTAAAGATAGTGAAAAAAAAAAGCGATTGCATAACATTAGATATAAAAAGAACAGCAATATGAAACTCATCATCGCTTGCTAAAAAAAATCGTGAGACTGGTGATGCTTGCGACAGGCCCGATACACCTTAAAACTTGATAATGGTGCTAACGATGCAAATCCTCCCATAGCAAATAAACCGAAACAGCTCTTCTCCACTCCATTAGCTGGTTCTTCGGCTATATTAACAGATGAGTGGCAAAAGTATAACAATAAGGTAACTCTATTAATAGAAGAGTGCAGTATCTCATACAGGAAGCTGATATACACAAAAAAAACACAAACACTGTTACGATCCCCCCTGTTGCTGCGCTACAGGTGGTCTCTCACCTTCCTCCGGAGGCCGCTCCGAAGCCAGGGCCTCGCCTGTGTTCCATCCGGGACTTGCTCCAGGGCCTGAGAGGCCTAGCTGTGCCTGTGGCTTGCATGCCAGCGTTTGGACTTCCTGTTTGGCGACGCCCTTCTCCTAGGGTCCGGCCCGCAGCTCTCCTCCTTATTTATAGGGCCAGCGGTGGGCGGTCCTGGCAAGCTCCTCCCAGGGAGTTGCCTTCTACCTCCAGTATATAAGGACTTTCTTGTCACTTGCAACTGGCCTTCGGATTGAGCATTACAGTCACCTGTAACCTTGCCGATCCAGGTCCTCCATGTATTGATGGCTCCTTGTCCTGACCTTGCTTTGATGTCTGTTCCTGACCTTGCTTTGATGTCTGTTCCTGAAGCTGCCTGATTCCGTTCCTGTTCCAGTTCCGGTTGTTCTGCCCCTATGTCCTCGTCTGGTTCCTGAGTCTTCTGTCCTGTTGGGCCCTGGAGTGGCCAACAGGAGGGATTCGTCCCCCGGGCTCTTGAGCTTCTGTTCCTGCCAGCCGACGGGGCTTCGGATGTCAGTATCCCAGCATCGGAGTTCCTGCTTGCCTGGATCTTCCCTGCACTCTCCTGTTCCCAGCGTGGTCCGCGACCAGCCTTCCTGGGCTGAGTAGGGCGCGTATGGGACGGGGTGATCCGCGACTCAGTCCCGTGGGTGGGCTGAGTAGGGCGCCCTCAGGGACAGTGCCCATGTCTCCTTCCTGCCCTCTTCTACTATGTCTCGCTTCAGCCTTGCCCTGATGTCTCCAACGTCTTGCTTCAGCCTGTCTTGGATGTCTGCTTCAGCCCCCGTCTGACGTCTTCAGTGTAAAGGACTCTGTCTGCCCTCGCCTCTGTCTGGCCTGCTGCCCATTGCCATTCCCTGCGGCAGGTCCGAAAGGGCCGGGAACAGTCGGAGGACCGTTCATCAGTCAACTTCTCAGTGTTGGCTACCATGGGCGTGCAGGTCCGGCTGAGGGTCAGACTCCGTGCCTGCTTGCCTGCTTCTGTACCCCCTGGCTCACCATGCCTGCCCAGCTCACCTCCCACGGTGTGGTTGGGGCTCCTCCCTAGCTTTCGCCGTGGCCCAAGGGCTCACCACCAGCTCGAGATGACCGCGCCCACGCGTGCTCATAACAAACACACTTGCCCCTAAAAAAAATGGAGTCACAAGCACACGGCATGATCCAGAAGTGAGAGGCAATGAATATGGAGGCCAAAAGAGCTAAAAGGTCATGTTCGCCATTGGAACCTTAGTATAGTCCATGGGCCCCACCACCCCCCCAGCCAGTTCCACATCAGCGGGGCCAGAGTAAGTATTGATTGGCAAAACCTATCGTCATCGTTTGCCTCAGGACTGCCTGAGGTTTCTCATGGCTGCTTTGAGCTCTGTTCAATGGTCTACATGGTTAATAGGTGTGTGAGGTTTGCTCCGGATAAACATCCCACCCCTGGCCAGCGGCACTGTAGTGGACATCAAAGGGGCCCTCACTTTAAAAAAAAACAATCGGGCAGCCCTGCGAAGATTGAGAAAAAAAAGAAGAAATGGCGGGCAAGCTTTGTCTTCTGGCTTCGGCACAGCATGGAGAGCGGCACTGACAAAACAATGTGCGTCTCCCCATATACTTCTTCGTGCTTGTTGTCCCCGATATCCCGGATCTCAAATCTGATAGTGAGTTAACTGAGATAATAAAAAAAATAGGGAGTTGAATTGCCGTGAGAGCAGCAAGTGAACTAACCAATCAGCGATAAATGCAGCTCTCGGCTAATTTGCTCTTGTACAAACGCTCGGGCGTTCTCCGCATTATCGAACTATTTTATATTCGCAACTGTCACCACTCGTAGCCTGGATGGGTAGATCAGAGTCACACGAAGGCCCATTGTAAAGAGTTGGGAGCAGTGAGGAGCCATAGTGCAGCGCAGCACCGACACTTCCGCCGAGACGTCCTGAAAAATTAGGATATACTGATTATCATAGGTAAGCCGCTCAGGGTGTTGGTGAGCTTGGAAAGTTATCGACGATGATCTTTAGCTCTGGCCCTAATGCTTCCACCACTGCCTCCTTTATATTTGCTAGGTCAATCGGAGAAGATGTGCCACGGGCGTATCTGCTGCAGGAGGTAATGGTGGGTCTGGGCCCTCTGATTTTTATCTCGCTCCCTTTCTTTGTCCTTCCGTACCACACGGGTCGTCATTGTAGCATCTGCTATGCAACCTGAGAATTAGAGATGTGTGCTGAGATGTTTTTTGATCTTCCTGTTAGTTTTTTACATGGAGGATGGGGCTGGATGTTGAGTCTAGGTGGGGAGAGGGAAACCTACATCCACCTCCTTCGCTGCCTCATGTGATCCTCCAGCAACACATTTTTTAATAGTCTACAATTAATAATGCAACGTTTCAAATTTCTAATTGTCGGCCATATATTAAATGCTTCGAATACCACAATTGATTATATCAGAACCTTGAGGATCTGAATGTTTGATACAAACATTCAAGTTTTTTAATAGTCTACAATTCATAATACAGCCTCTGAAGCACCCCAATATATGTGGGCAAAACTCGTCCAGAGTCAGGCAAGTTTTAATAGTATCAATAAAGAATCCCATTTATAAGGACTTCTGATCTATCTTACTTTCTGTTTGCCTTATGGCTATGGTAGATCATCTTCCGTATTGTTTTCTGGATACATGTAGTTTGGCATGCACCTCTGTCCTAGAACCTCTTTCTTGCACTTATGAACGCTTTCCGCTGCCTCTGTTTATTATAAACAGGTTATTAAGGGCTACATTTTATACTTTTTTCTTGAATGGGAACAACATAGCCCTTTCTCCCCTGTCACCATACACACAAACACACTCACCCTCTCTGGAATGCAGTGCCATTCAGTGACAGGTTCCTCCAAAAATAAACAAGCAAATCTTGTATCAGGCTAAAGAGAACACCAGTCAAAAATAAAGATTACTGGCAAACACAAAGTTGAAAAAGAAAATTCAATTTTGAAATTGGCTTGTTAAATAGCAGTAGTAAATTTGTGCATTCAGTTTGGGTATCATATATATCTTATGCAGATGATGTTCAGTTTATTCAAGTTGGTAGGTTTTGGAATATTGGGGATAATTTTCAAAACCAATTTATGCACATAAAACCCAGTTACATGTGCATAAATGACTGTATAAATGTATCCAAGCTCTGTACATGTAAAACTATGTGTGTATCTGGATTCACACATACTTTTATGTACACTGAAGAGAAGTGTTCTGAAGGGCAGTGTTGGACTGGAGTAGGAACATGCAGATAGTCTTGTCTAGGGCTGGAATGGCTCAGCCAAAGGGGCAGATTTTTAAATTAGACACGGGGGGTACATTTGTGCGCGCTACCCGGCACGCACAAATGTACACCCGATTTTATAACATGTGCGTGTTGCCAAACGCATGTTATAAAATCTGGGGTGGTGCGCGCAAGGGGCCTGCACACATGTGCATCTTGCGCACGCCGAGCCCTAGGGGAGGCCCGATGGCTTTCCCTGTTCCCTCCAAGGCCGCTCCCAAAATCGGAGCGCCTGGAGGGAACTTTTATTTTGTTCCCCCCCACCTCTTTCCCTCCCTTTCCCCTATCTAATCCACCCCCCCCGCCCCTACTTAAATCCCCCCCCCCCCTTATTTTGTTGAGTTACGCCTGCCAAGTTGCGCACGCCGGCTGTCTGCCAGCGTGGCAGACCCCGACCAGGCCGCTGTGTAGGGGCACTCGGCCACACCCCTGGACCGCCCCCGGACCGCCGCCACGCTGCCCCGCCCCGCCCATTTTTGCGAGTCCCGGGACATACGTGCGTTCCACCGAGCATATGCAAAATAGGCTCGGCGCGCACAGGAGGTTTTTTCCACCCCAAAGGTTTAAGAGAACTTAGAGAAGTTCTGACAGCATGCTTATGACCTCTTCATTGCGTCTTTAGAGTTTGAGTAGTTAGTTCTGGAAGATAGTAGATAGGTAGATGTGGTTCCTCCTTACATAACTGGAAGAAGGAGGAGAGGCTGGAAACTACAGACTGACTAATTTAACCTCTGTAATGAGTAAATTAATAGAATTGCTGCTAAAAAAAAGGATAGTGCAGATGAATCTGATCAATTTATTTCAGTGAATGACTAGAGAGTTGGATCAGGGGAGAGTATTAGATGTAGTGTACTTGGATTTCAGAAAGGCCTTTGAGATGGTTCTTCATAGGCAGGTTATTAATAAACTGAGTACTCTAAGTATGGTTGTCATTTGCGTCCCTTATAAAATTCCCTCACTTATGCAGTAGAGGTGGCATTTGTGCGCCACATGAGCATGTCCAATATAAAATTGTGTGCATATGCACGCTGTTTAGCCTATTTTATACCATGCGTGCATATATGCGTGTATGTTGGTAAAAATGGCCATGTCCTTCGTGCAAGTTGGCAGATGCAAGTACATGTTGCACCCGCGTGCCGGTATCAAAGTTACCATCATACCCCTAGATTCATCAAAATGCAAAAAATAATGGGGGGGGGGGGGGGGGGAGAGAGAGAGAGAGAGAGAGAGCCTATCTATAAGGCCCTCATAGTAGGCAAGTATTTTTTATCTTTAGAGAAGGGCATCTAAAAGCTCAAGGTGAGGTGTTGGTAGTGGTTTAGGATTTAGGGGCCAGTTTCCATGCAGACTAAGATGTAGAACAGGGACAGTACACCTCGGTGAAGATTTGACGTATATTGGAGTGAGAAAAGTCTCACAAAGATGACCTTTCTTCTATGTTCTCTCACCCTAGCTTGATGGACTCTTATAAAAGGGTACCATCAAGCTGGGGCTGAGATTGAGATACACATAGTACAAAATTTCATCTTTGTGAGACTTTCCTCACTCAAATGATGTCAAATCTTTACTGAGGTGTACTGTGCTGTTTGTATGTCTCAATCTACATGGAAAACTGGCCTCTAAACCGTAAACCACCACTACCAAGTCACCTCGAGCTATTTGATGCCTCTCCTATAGGCATATAAATAGTTGCACACTGTGACAGCCTCCCCAGAGGCTCTCTCTCTACCTACCTACTCCACTCCACTCTACTCCTACTCCCTTTCCCCTCCCAAGCACAGAAATGGCCAAAATGCAATTCCAAAAATTTATCATGAATTGCATTACAGCTGTTTCAGGCATATCGCACAGCTTAACACCAGGAAAAAAGGTGTAGTCATTTCTGACATTAAATCGGTGCAATAGCATGCATTATGCTAACGCATGGTGCAGTATTGCCCCTCATTTTCATAAATGCCACCCAAACTCCTTCATAATCCTGCCCCTTCGCGCATGCGGTGATAGAAGAATTATTTATCGCATGCGTAATGGCGTAACGAGGTGCATTAACGCCGTCCGTAATGTATTTTGATGAATGACCCTGATAGTTTGGAAAATTGAAAGTATGTGCATAAATGATTACTTCACCCCCATCTCCCCCAGAGCATCTTCCAGTAACCCTGTTTTGAGTAATTGTACATGCACAAACCCCTAGAAAAGACAATTTTCGAAACCCAATTTATATGCATACAATCTAGGTTTTTTTTGCATTGTAAATGTTTTTAAAAATTCAGCCTTTAAAGTTTAATATCTCATAGCTCAGGTTTTAAAAATCACATTACTCAAAATATTTCATTTTACTATTTTTGACTATTTGGGTTGATGGTTTCATTCAAAATTATGCATAATCCTGAATTGCTCATTATGAGCCTCATAAATGAACAAATTTTAAATGCAACAATGGCATGCACTGTTTTCTTTCAATCAGTAGATAGTTATGGAAAGGGAAACCAAGTACTGCATATGAAAACTACAGAGCCAACCCCCAAAATGATTGAATTAATAGGTGTGTTATGTTCTCCAGTCAAAGAGCCAGGTAAGGATATTCTGTCAAGTTATGACTTTGCAAGACTTTACAGTGTTTTAGTATTGTGAGGTAGTCTCTCTAGTGCAGGGGTGGCCAACTCCGATCCTCAAGAGCCAAAGACAGATCTGATTTTCAGGATATCAAAAACGTTAGAGCTCCTAAACAGGGCTGCCCAGTCCTCCAGTTTGAATTGTCTTTCAGGAAGACTGAAATGAACAAAAGATCAGAGGGGAAATCATTCTGCTTCAGCTATTAGATTACCCATTAACCTTTCTCCTCTAATACATGTGTTATAAGAAATTAATTTAATTAGTAACCACAAAATGTAAGCTGAGATAATTCTCTGAGGTTGTCACTCTATTTCTTGGCATGTCAAAACAGTAAGCTGTGCTTTTGTTGGGCTCTCAATATGTACTGACTTCTGTTAACCCTCAGTCACAACTAGGAATGAAGCCTGATGGGCAGTGAATTGGGTTAACCCTCAGTTACAACAAAGGAGTGAAGTGGGCCCACAGAGGAAAAAACAATATATATATTTAAGTATAATACTGTTTATCATGATACAAAACCAGAATGACATTAATGGTGAAAACTACCTTAGTTTCAACTTCCTTATAATAATATTTTTGTAGTCAGAGGGTATGGGCCCCAGGACACAAATTTAAATTAAGCTGAAGTAGAAAACAATATTTAAATTAGAAAATGCATGGCTTTGATTCAGAAAATGTATAGGTCTGACCATGATAGCCTTAGACTGACAGTAGTGAAAGCTTGGTGATGAAAATGCATGTGTAATAACAAGTGATCTGAATTGGATATACATGTGATCTTCACAGGTACAGGATTCAGCATTCAGCCTTTAAATGTTTACTTTACCCCATCTCCCCTGGAATCCTGTACCTGTGAAGATCACATGTATATCCAATTCAGATGGAAAAAGGAAAGTTCTCACTATATCAATGGGTCAGTAAACCTATGGCATGATAAAGTCCTGGATAAGGGATTGAGCCTGCCTAAAAATCCTTTTTAGTCAAGGCTTTTTAGTTTCTGAGACTATTGAATAGCAATTTTAACTGAAACACACTAAGTCCATGAGTAAAGCATGAGAGAAACTCATAGCTGAGATATAGTAATCAATTTTCCAGCCAAACCAGGAAAAAGAAAAGTATTCCTTACCTGCTAATTTTCGTTCCTGTAGTACCATGGATCAGTCCAGATGGTGGGTTATGTCCCCCGTCTAGCAGATGGAGTCAGAACAAAAAACTTCTAGGGGAGGTCCTATATAGTCTCACCTCCCCTGCCTCAATTCTCAGTAACTAGACTAGCAAAGCCAAGAAGAGAAGAGACTGATACAGAGGGATCAAGTAACCAATTTGATTGATAATAGTTGCCAAATCAACACGCGATTTAAAAACCAAAAACCTTAACTGTGAACTTGCAAACATAACTGAGAGCCTAAACAATCTTGAAGTACTAAGATACAGAGAAAAAATGAAGAAGAAGACAGGCAAACATGGATGTCCCACAACCAAAACCCCCAGGCACAGGGAGGGTGTCTGAACTGATCCATGGTACTACAGGAACGAAAATTAGCAGGTAAGGAATAATTTTCTTTTCCCTGTACATACCATGATCAGTCCAGATGGTGGGATGTACCAAAGCTTCCCCATCATGGGTGGGCCGAGGACAGCCCTGCGCGTATGACTCTGTCCCCAAAATGACCGCCCACTGACGCCCTTACGTCCAGGCGATAATGTTTCGCAAAGATATGAAGCGACTTCCAGGTGGCCGCTCTACAGATCTCTTGAACGGACACTGAAGTGCTCTCCGCCCAAGAAGTAGATTGGGCGCAAAGGGAATGAGCCTTCACCGCTAACGGCAGAGACTTACCCAGACCAAGGTATGCCGCTACGATCGCTCCCTTCAGCCAGCGAGCGATGGATTGTTTGGACGCCATGCAACCTTTCCTGGGACCCGACCAAAGGACGAACAAATGATCAGAAAGATGGAAATCATTTGTGACCTCCAAATAGTGCAACAGGCATAGTCGCACATCCAATTTGCACAGGTCCGCCGAATCAGACGAAGAAAATGAGGGCAGCTCCACCGACTGGTTGAGATGAAAAGCCGAGACCACCTTGGGCAGAAAAGATGGTACTGTGCGCAGGGAAACTCTGCCCGCCGATAACCGCAGGTATGGCTCCCGGCATGATAGCGCTTGCAGTTCGGAGATCCTCCGCACCGAGCTGATCGCTACCAGGAAGATAGTCTTGAGGGTGACGTCCTTGATGGAGGCTGAACCCAAAGGCTCGAAGGGTGGACTACAGAGAGCACGGAGCACCAGGTTCAAGTTCCATGATGGACAGGGTGGCCGAATCGGAGGCTTCAAATGTCTCACCCCTTTAAGGAAACGTAAGATATCCGTATGGGAAGACAGAAGAACACCGTCTCCACCCTGGAGGAAGGCCCCCAAGGCCGCCACCTGAACCCGGAGTGAGTTATAGGCTAGATCCAAATCCAGTCCCGCCTGCAGAAAAGAGAGAATCTGTGCCACCGATGCCTGGGTCGACTGGATGGCGTGCGAGCCGCACCACTCCTCAAAGACCTTCCACACCCGGACATAAGTGACAGAGGTGGACGTCTTACGCGCCCGCAATAGAGTCGATATGACAGGCTCAGGATAACCGCGACGTCTCAACTTGTGCCTCTCAAAAGCCAAGCCACAAG
Source organism: Rhinatrema bivittatum (assembly GCF_901001135.1). Lineage (NCBI taxonomy): Eukaryota > Metazoa > Chordata > Amphibia > Gymnophiona > Rhinatrematidae > Rhinatrema > Rhinatrema bivittatum. The sequence continues at coordinate 283,225,985 of NC_042618.1, read as the reverse complement.
ACAGAAGCGATCTGCCGCTTCGAAAAATATTGGACCTTGACGGAGGAGAAGTGGCAGATGACCGAGACGAAGCGGGTCCTCCACCGCCAGGTGGAGAAGATCCGCGAACCACTCCGGCGCCACGAGAATTACCAGTCCCTGATGAGCCTCTATTCTTCTGATAACCTTTCCCACCAGTGGCCACGGTGAAAAGACATACAGGAGACACTGACACGGCCACTGGACGACCAGCGCATCGACCCCTTCCGCGCCGTGTTCCCTTCTGCGACTGAAGAAGCGAGCGGCCTTTGCATTTCTGGCGGTTGCTATGAGATCCATGAGTGGAATCCCGTGGTGCTTGACTATCAGATCCATTGCTGCCTCCGAGAGTTCCCACTCCCCGGGATCCAAGTGTTGTCGGCTGAGGAAGTCCGCCTGTACGTTGTCAACACCCGCAATGTGTGAAGCCGCCAGGCGCTGTAGATGGAGTTCCGCCCACTCCATCAGCTTGTCGACCTCCAAGGATACGAGACGACTTCTCGTGCCCCCATGGCGATTGATGTACGCCACCATGGTCGCGTTGACCGACAGAACTCTGACCGCCCGACGGTGCACCAATGGGAAGAATCCCTGCAGAGCTAGACGGACCGCCCTGGCCTCCAGCCGGTTGCTGGGCCAGCGAGACTGCTCCGCCGACCACCGGCCCTGGATCAAGCTGTTTCAACAAACCACTCCCCAGCCGGCCAGGCTGGCGTCCGTGGTGATTATCACCCAGTCCAGGGCCTCCAGGGACACCCCCTGGGCCAAGCGATGAGGGTGCAGCCACCAGCGGAGGCTGCGCACTGTTGAACTTGGGATCGGCAGGACCGCCTGGAAATCCTGCGACACTGGTTTCCACCGGGAAAGTAAGGCCCTCTGAAGAGGTCGCAGGTGGGCGAAAGCCCGCGGGACCAGATCAATGGTGGAGGCCATGGTTCCTAACACCTGCAGGTAGTCCCACGCCGTGGGTGATTCAAGCACTATGAACCTGTGAACCTGTTCGCACAGTGCCTGCGCTCTCTCCGGACGTAGAAACACGATGGCCGCCCTGGTGTCGAAATGGGCCCCTAGGAAGTCCATGGGCCTGATGGATCGGGATGTGAAGATACGCCTCCGTAAGATCCAGTGAGGCCAAAAATCCCCCCGGTGAAACCGCAGCCAGTACCGAGCGAAGCGTCTCCATGCGGAATCACGGTACCCTAAGGGCCTTGTTGATGGTCTTGAGATCCAGAATAGGTCGGAAAGTACCTTCCTTTTTCAGAACCACAAAATAGACGGAATAATGACCACGACCCAGCTCAGAGACCGCAACCAGCACTATCGCGCCCAAAGATAGGAGGCGCTCTAGGGTCTGCCGAACAGCCCTTCGCTTGAGAATTGACCCGCAAGGGGAGAACAGGAACCTGTCTCGAGGCGCGTGGTACAAAATCCAAAGCGTAGCCGTGTCTTAGAATATCTAGAACCCATTGATCTGACGTGATTTGGACCCACGCTTCGTAGAAGAGAGCAATTCGATCCCCCAGCTGGGGAATCGACTCGTGGGTCCCCCTGGCATCATTGGGCAGACTTCGGGGAGGTGCCCGAGCCGTGCTTGTCCTTACCGTGACGGCGTCCACAAAAGGACTGGTTCCAGTGTGCGAGCGAGAAGATGGCGCCCGGGGCGGCTGTTGTTTCGTAGAGCGCATCCGGCGCTGATTTCGGTACCGACTTCTGGAGGAATTGAATGATCTGGAAAGAAACGCGGCCGATCCTCCGGCAACTTATGTACCGCATTTTCGTTTAGTGACTTGATGATTTGGTCCAGATCTTCCCCAAAAGATACTTCCCCTTAAAAGGAAGGGACCCCAGTCGATCTTGGAGGAGGCATCAGCCGACCAGTTCCACAGCCACAGAAAGCCAACGAGCCAACACCGCCACTACCATCGAATGGGCTAGGACTCTTAGGAGATCGTACAAGGCATCAGCTTCGTAGGCAACTATGGCTTCTAACCTGTCCGCCTGTTGCGCTTCTGCCTCCGGCAAGGTCTGAGACGTGAGAAGCTGTTGGACACACTGAAGCCCCGCTTGCTGCGCTAGCGAACTGCAAATAGCAGCCCGCATTCCCAGGGCTGAAACCTCGAACACCCGTTTCAGGTACACTTCCAGCTTCCTATCCTGAATATCCTTCAATGCCATACCGCCCGTGACGGGAATGGTGGTATGCTTTGTAACCTCTGAAACCGCAGAGTCCACGGCGGGTACCCTGAGCAGCTCCAAGAAGTCCGATGGAAGAGGGTACAATTTCTCCATGGCTCTACCGACCCTAAGATTGGCCTCCGGCGTATCCCACTCCCTGGAGATCAGCTGAAGGATGGTGTGATGAGTGGGAAAGGCCTTCGCCAGTGGTTGAAGGCCCGCCAGGAGGGGATCCCCCTTCTTGATCTTCGGATCGGGCTCCACCGGATCCGGAGGAGGGTCGATATCCATCTCCTGTAGAATGTGGGCAATGAGATCATCCAACTCCCCAGCTTGGAAAATGCGGAGCCCTCTCGGATCGTCACCCTCCACCTGGGCCATCAAGGTGGGATCATCCCCGACCGGATCCAGGAGAGGATCCACCCCCGCCGAGGGATGTGGTGCTGCCGGAGTAACAGACGTGTCCCGAGAAGGTCCCGGTCCTCCCCCTGCACATGGAGCGCCACCCTGGAGGAAGATTCCCCCCAGGGGGGTGGCCTGGAGGAATATTCCCCCCAGGGGGGTGGCCTGGCGAGCCAGTTTGGGGGGAGAAGGACCCCCTACCCCCATAAGTGGGTCCCTGCTGTGTAAAAAAGCCCTATGCATTAAGACTATAAACTCCGGAGAAAACGCAGGGACCCCCGAGGGAGGTCCACCCGGGGGCTCCCCCTGCTGAACATCAGGCTGTGAATCCACCCCGGAGGCTAGGAACGGCAGCGTTGCCGAAATCGGGGCCTCTGCTTCTTCGTCTGACAGACCGGCATTGGAATCAGTCAACAAAATGGCCACCATTCCCGCGCTCAGCGGGAACGGAGCCTTTCGTTTCCTCCCCACGTGGTCCTGAAGTTGTGCGGCATCCCCCGGAGGGGGGCTGTCCTCCCCCTCTGAGGAAACGCTCGCGCGATGCCCCTCCCCTGACAGGCATTCCCCCTGACGGCCGCCGGCCTCGAAGTTCGTCGGTTGCTGCATCGGTGAAGGGAGGGGGAGGGGCAGGCCCGTGCGCGCGGCAAAGACCTGCGGCGATGGAGAGGAGGAAAATTAGGACCCGGCTCGGCCCCCCCCCACCACTGACCCGAAGAGACCGTCAGGGAATATGACTTCCCGACGGCAGGCGGCCCCGGGGAATGTCACTTCGCGGGGCCGCGGGTCGGGAGGCCTCTCGCTCCGCAAGGGAGGGGGTGGGAAGAATGAGCAGGGCAGAGGGGGAGAGATCAGCTCCACCGACGTGCACCCCAGGTCCTGGACCGCAGCCAGCCACACAGGTTTCTCACCGGCAAGCTACAAGCAAAGATAACACTTACCCCCAGCCCAGTGAAGGGAAAGAAGAAGGAGGCAAGAAGTGACAATGAGAAAAAAGACAGCCTGTCAGCAAGTCACGAACCGACCAGAGAGTGCAGAGGCACCTCACTGTCTCTAATTCTGTTATTCTGTAATTTCCTTTAATTTACTTGATCCCTCTAACAAAGGAGCCTAGAATCCTAAGCTGAAATGCTGAGGACCCCCGTGTCCCCTGCTCACATCTGCTGGAGTCAGAACGATACTGAGAATTGAGGCAGGGGAGGTGAGACTATATAGGACCTCCCCTAGAAGTTTTTTGTTCTGACTTCATCTGCCGGACGGGGGACATAACCCACCGACTGGACTGATCCTGGTACATACAGGGAAACAAGAAATAAAACAGAAATAAAAAACCAGAAAAAGGAACTGGGAAGTAAAAAAAAAGGATCCAAGGAAACACATTTTAGCAAAGTAATTTACCTGTATCATTGTACCACAAACTTTTGTGGTACTGCATATCTTTATTGATTTGGAAATAGCAATTTATATTTACCATACCTGATGGCTATTTGTTAATCTGCAAGATTTCTCTGGGATTCTTCATGAATTTTACATGAATGTTATCCAGTTACTTGGTATCACATTTTTGAGTGAAATTTAGCTTCAAAGACTGGCAGAAAAAAATAACTATACAATTTTTTAAATTAAAACCAGTTTCCAAAGACATTTTCACATGCCATTTTCTATGAAATTCATAATTAATAAGCAGTGTAGCTCATTAATCATGAATTTGATAAGCTTCATGTGTAGCAAATTACATGTGAAATTCTATTAATCATGAAGGCAAAACCCAGCAAAACAATTTGCATGCAAAAACACTGAAATGTCAGGATTTTTATATGTTTTTACACATGAAGCCCCATTGCCAAAATTTTTTGCCATTTAGTTCAACATCCAGGTCTGATATTCTCAAAATTTCATGATATTTGTCTTTATTGTTTTTTTTTTCTTTTAATATATAGTTGGAAGCTAGAGTAAGCAGACATAAAGCTGATATGGTATTTTCTGCTTCCAGGCAGAGCCTTTGTAGATTTTAATACCTTAAAAAGAACTATGCAAATAGATTGTAGTACATGAACATCATATCTGACTATATGGCTAAAAGAAATGTTTTTATTTCTGAAAAATATTGAGGGGAAGAATTTCCCACAATAGTCAGCATCAGGAAGTGTACAGCAGAAACTAGTCAGCATCAGAGACAATTAGCAGAAACCTAGTTACAGAAGGAATTGGAATTATTGTGAAACAAGATAAAATACCTCATCAGGACAGAGATTAGAAGGTGTTAGAGGTTTAATAAAAAGTCAAGAATCCAATATATTGTTTCAATACAATTTTTATTTTATATTTTATAAAATGTTTTCAATCAAGTCCAATATACATAAAAATAAATGTTCTGGGAGGACCCCAAGATGGCCGCCGAGCGAGGAATGCTGTTAGAGGGCTCTCAACTCAATTACCTTTTTCCTCAATTTCCTCACTTTAAAATGCATCATACTAAAAGAAAGGCTAAACTGAGAGGGATTATATCGAGCTCTCCCTCTCTGGAAGCATCTCAGCCTCATATTGAGGGCTTTTTCACAGCAACTTCAACAGCAACACTGGGAGTTTTGGTTGCTGCGGGACCGGTGGGGGAGCGAATACCATCCCCTTTGACCATCGACATCTCATTGAGTCCCAGCATTCCGAACATGCCTTCCCACCCCTACCATGACCTCTTGGCAATCCGGTCCCTGCAACAATCTCCTCTGAGATATGCCAAGGAGATGTAGAAGCAGAGCAATGGCGAGAGTTTTTAATGGGGGCTCAGGTGATTCCAGCCGCCGAGGGTACTATGCCCAAGAGTCGGGATGGCAATACGGGCCACGGATCCCTTAGTGCAGTGAGCCCCTCGGATGTTGTTTTTCCATCTACAAGAGGTATGGAGATTGGCTTAGGCACAACTTCGGGTGCAGGTGGTGCTTCTATAAATGCTCTGCATTTTGGAAATTCTCTAGAGCGTCCCTCTGAAATTACACTCGATGGAATATGGACTGCTTTAAAGTCTCTAGACCAAGTTACTTTGGACACTAAGCATCAGATAATGGCTAATGCTAATTTGATTTCCTCCTTTAGCCTTAAAGCGGACGGCTTTAAGACATAATTTTCAGCTATTGAGAAAATACAACAAAACTTGGTCCAATCTGAGTTGGTAAATAACAAAAAACTGGAAAACAGAAAATTCACTGAGATCTCATAACTTAAGAATACTGAATTTTCCAGTGATAAATGTGATTTCCCCTTTGGAGCTCTTTAAAATATATGTTTCCCAGGTGTTAAAGATGCCAGATTCTGCAATGTCTGTGATAACAAAAGTACACTATCTACCCCAAGCCTCTGAGCGCGGAGCTGATGGCCCTACACAATCATCTTTTCTGGATATCTCAGGGATCCTTGAAATGTCCCAAGAGACTGAGATAGTTAGAAGAAGAGCACTCTTGGTTTCCTTTGCTTTTCTTTCAGACAGGAACAATATTTTCAGGTTCTTCTTTCGTAACAGTCTCTATTCTATGGACAAAAGGTTTGGATTTATCCAGACCGTACTAAAATAACCTGAACTCGCAGAAAAAATTTTCTATCTATGCGTCCAGATGTACTTCAAAGAGGGGCAAAGTCCACTTTTCGATATCCATGCAAATGTTATGTTAGGTATCAAAATGTAATTTATATCTTTTTTGAGCCTTTACAACTCAGAGCGTTTTTAGATATGCACACCTAGAGGCACACCTTGCTGGTTTGGTATAAGGGTATGGCTGTCGTGATCCTCGCTCTGCTTTTTCTTTTTGTAATGCTTTCTTGATTGATAACTCGCTCATATTTCTGAGTCCTACCACTTTTCCTTTATTTTAGTGCATGTTTATTTGGAGCTGTAATATTGTATTATCTCTACTTGGAATACTTGTTTTGCACTATTATTTCTGTACAAGATTTTCTCTTGTGTTAATTTGGAAAAAAATTGTGAAAATAAAAAATAAAAAAATAAATGTTCTATCTTTTCTATAAGTCCACAACATCCACAATATATTAGAGGATCCAGATCACAATTTAAAGGTAATATCAAATCAGGAAGATGAGAAAAGGAAATGAAAATTGATCATTTACAATAACTAATACGGTTTTGGAAAATCTCTACGAGAAGAGCCCTAACACCACTGGATAGGGCTGTGAGCTGTGGCACATCAAAATATCCCTAATCAACAGCATGATATTGTATCACACATTTAAAAGAAACTTAAAAAAAAACAAAAAACCTCCTAATTGCAGAACTTAAGGTCTCATGAGGATAAACTGCCTTCTATGCCTTTGAGTGGGTGTGTACATATCAGGAAATATTTTTATCCAGCATGTCATAGATAAGGTGTTTTTAAACTTTGAAAAACATCTTGAGGAGTCTGTCAGGTTCTAAGAACATAAGAACATGAGATATGCCATACTGGGTCAGTCCAAGGGTCCATCAAGCCAGTATCCTGTTTCCAAAAGTGGCCAATCTAAGGGCCTCATTTTCCATCCAGATCGCACGCGAAAAGTCCCTTATCACATGCAATACCAAAATGGGGCGGAGTCGGCCCCCAGAAGAGGAGGAGTCAGGGCGTCGACTCTGCGAAGACGCTGCGGACGACGAAAATGTAAGGCCCTTTTCGCATCCAAGTTCGCGCCCAATAGCTACACATTTGCACTTGTCCACATTAAATTTCATCTGCCTTTTGGAAGCCTAATCTTCCAGTCTCACAAGTTCCTCCTGCAATTCATCACTATCTGCTTGAGATTTAACTACTTTGTGTCATCCATACATTTGATCATCTCACTTGTTGTACCCCTTTCCAGATCATTTATAAATATATTAAAAAGGACCAAGTACAGAGGCACTCCACTGTTTACCTTTTTCCACTGTGAAAACTGACCATTTAATCCTACTCGCTGTTTCCTGTCTTTTAACCAACTTGCAATCAACAAAAGGACATCAGCTCCTATCCCATGACTTTTCTTAGAAGCCTCGCAAGCTGGTCTTTGTTGAACGCTTTCTAATGCCAAGGTGACTAACAATATAGCTGGTTTTAACCCAGTTTGAACTTATCTGCTCCAAACAAAACCCTGTGAAATCCAAAGAGAGTGGTGAAGTTTGCATCTGATTCTATGTCTCTTTCTTGTTAAATCATGGCAAATGAAAGAGAGGAGAAATGAATTCATATGGTACCTTCAATACTTAAGTTTAAAATATATTTTACTGATCAATCAACAACCACAGAAAGAGAGGAGATCCTGGGAAAATTAATCAAAGATTATGTTTTATAACAACATTTTCCTGGTTTTCCTACCTATTATACAACAAAATAATTATCTTACTGTGAATGCTGTTCACATTTACTTCCAAGGATTTAGTATGTTCTAAATTTCAACTATTTTTGTTTCCTGATTCTTAAAGGCTTCTAGTGATGGAAATCTGCCCAGGCAAAGGTATTTCCATAGAGCCAAAGCCTTTCTAAATTTTTCAAAGTTAAAAGGTTTTAGATCTCACTAATACCAGAATAACCAGGTGTAAGAAAATTCCTTTCTTCCCTGAGGTTCTGATCCAGAATGAAGACAATGTTGCCAAAATTTGATTCCTTGGACTGAAGTCTAATTCTAGATAACTTCAGCCAACACTCTTGACTCGCTGTCAACCTTTCTTTAGTGACTTTGAAGTGGTTCCTCATGGAAGCTTGCAGTATACCTAAGCTTTTGGCATCTATTATGCTGGTTCCCCTTCTTCCCCTACTTCATCTGAAGGCAATGCAGAATCACTGACTGATTTCATCAGCAGAGCTCAAGAAGATATCAAAACAACTGATGAGAAATTTTCACTCACTAGGCCTCCAAGGACAGTGCACCAGATGAATTCACTGCATCACCAGCCCGGTAGACAAAGATATCTTGTAGCCCATATGACGGGAGCCAGAATGGTAATGGAAAAGTTTGGTGTTCCTTGTGCTTTCAAAAAATACAAATTGTATGCTGCATAGGAAAATTAGTTCTTACCTGTTAATTTTCATTCCTGTAGTACCACGGATCAGTCCAGACAGTGGGTTGAGCCTCCTTTCCAGCAGGTGGAGACAGACTAAAACTTGAAGGATGCCCTATATCAGGACAGAGCCTATCCTCTACCCCTTCAGTATAACGTATGTCAAAGCATAAAACAACAAACCCAAGAAATAGGATCAAGCAAGTAACTGTAAAGCTCAACGGAGCAAATATAGAATAATGTAGAAAAACATGGTATACCTATACGCTCTTGCATCAACTTGGTATAAGAAAACAACCAAGGCTTCCGGTGTAATTGCTCAGTAATCTTGCACAAAGAAATATATGAAAATCTGCAGACCTGCAAGAAAACAAGCTTCGAGAGGACAGAAAACAGACAGGGAAGGGCGTCTGGACTGATCCGTGGTACTACAGGAACGAAAATTAACAGGTAAGAACTAATTTTCCTTTCCTGTACGTACCCGGATAAGTCCAGACAGTGGGATATACCAAAGCTTCCCTAAACTGGGTGGGGACCGAGACAGTCTCGCTCGAAGCACTTTGCCGTCCAAAGGAACCGAACACCGGAGCGTGTACATCCAGATGGTAGTGCCGAGCAAAAGTGTGCAGAGACATCCAAGTGGCAGCCCTGCAAATCTCCTGTGGGGAGACAAACTGACTCTCCGCCCACGAAGTAGCCTGAGAACGTAAGGAATGGGCTTTCAGACCCTCAGGAAGTGGACGACCTTGACAAAGGTACGCCGAGGAAATGGCTTCTTTTAACCAACGCGCAATCGTGGTCTTAGAAGCCTGCTTACCCCGGTTGGGACCACTCCAAAGGACGAAGAGATGGTCCGATACGCGGAAATCATTAGTGACCTGGAGATAACGAAGCAAGATTCGTTTGACATCCAGCCGACGGAGGTCGCCACCAGCCGTACCCGCGACCTCCTCCAGTGAGAATGCGGGGAGTTCTACAACTGGTTGACGTGAAAAGCGGAGACAACCTTAGGTAAGAAGGAAGGAACCGTCCTGAGAGAGACCCCGGAATCCGAAAAACGCAAGAAGGGCTCCCGACAGGACAGCGCCTGAAGCTTTGAAATACGGCGAGCAGAGGAAATAGAGACCAGAAAGACAGTCTTTAGAGTAAAATCCTTGAGTGTAGCGTGGCGAAGAGGCTGGAAGGGAGCCGCACAGAGAGCATGAAGGACTAGGTTGAGATTCCATGACGGACACGAGGCCCGAGAGGGGGGGCGGAGGTGTCTAATGCCCCTCAGGAAACGAATCATATCAGGGTGAGCTGCTAAGGCATGACCGTCCACCCGACCCAGGAGAGAGCCGAGTGCAGAGACTTGAACACGTAGAGAACTGAAGGAGAGGCCCTTAGAGAGACTCTTCTGAAGAAAAGAAAGAATCAAAGGAATTGAGGTGGAGCGCGCAGGGACACCCGCTTCCGTACATGCGGACTCAAAAACTTTCCAGATGCGCACATAGGCCAGAGAAGTCGACTGCTTCCGGGCTCGCAGCAGGGTGGAGATGACCTCCTCCCTATAACCTTTGCGCCTCAGGCGACGCCGTTCAAAAGCCAGGCCGCAAGACAGAAGTGATCGGCCTGGTTGAAATATACAGGCCCCTGCCGGAGGAGATGAGGAAGATGACCGAGGTGCAGGGGCCCGTCCATCGCTAGATTGATGAGATCCACGAACCACGGCCTTCGCGGCCACTCGGGAGCGACGAGAATCACCGGTCCCCGGTGGAGCTCGATTCTCCTGAGAACTTTCCCCACCAGTGGCCACGGGGGAAAACACATACAGAAGGACGTCCGCTAGCCAAGGTAGAGCCAGAGCATCCACGCCCTCTGTGCTGTGCTCCCTCCAGCGGCTGAAGAACCGATTGGCTTTGGCATTGCGCAGAGTCGCCATGAGGTCGAGGTGAGGAGGACCCCACCTGTCCACTATCAGAGCCATGGCCGCGTCCGAGAGCTCCCACTCTCCCGGATTGAGCAACTGCCGGCTGAGGAAGTCGGCTTGAACAATGTCTCTTCCGGCGATGTGAGAGGCCGCAAGGTACTGTAGGTGACGCTCCGCCCAAGCAAGAAGACGGCTGGCTTCTAAGGCTACCAGGGGACTGCGAGTGCCCCCTTGGCGATTGATGTAGGTGACTGTGGTGGAGTTGTCGGACAGGACTCGTACTGCCTTGCCGCGGATCAGGGAAGGAACTCCTGAAGAGACAGGCGGACCGCCAAAGTTTCCAGTCGATTGATGTGCCAGTGCGACTGAGTCTGCGACCATGTTCCCTGGGTGGACTGAGAAAGGCAGACCGCACCCCAGCCCAACAGGCTGGCGTCAGTGGTCACTATCGTCCACTGTGGAGCTTGAAGAGGCATCCCTTGCAGAAGATGAGGAAGAGACAGCCACCACTGTAATTCGTCGGCAGTAGAATCCAAGAACGGAAGGACTACGTGGAACTTCTCCGACACTGGCTGCCAACGGGACAGCAAAGCTTTCTGTAATGGACGCATATGAGCAAAAGCCCAGGGGACAAGGTCGATGGTAGAAGCCATGGATCCCATGACTTGGAGATAATCCCAGGCTGTCGGGGAAGGTAGGGCAATCAAAGTCTGGACCTGATCGATCAGCTTGAGGGCTCGCACCCGAGGTAAGAAAGCCTTGCCTACTCGGGTGTCTAAGTGAGCTCCCAGAAATTCCAACTCCTGGGAGGGCTGAAGCTTGCTCTTGGAAAAGTTCACTATCCACCCGAGAGAGGCAAGGAGCTCCAAGACGTGATCCACCGCCCGCTGGCAAGAGGTCTACGACTTGGCCCTGATGAGCCAATCGTCCAGATAGGGATGGACAAACTGGTCCCTGGGGGTCCACGGCCGGTCCAGTGGTCAATGGCGCTGAACGAGGGATTTTTGGCGGGGGGATGGGCAAGGGGGGGGGCTTTCGTCCAGCTCATGCAGGCTAGCTAGATAAGATTTGTGCATGAGGAGGAGGAAATCCGCTGAAAAAGGGACCCTGGATTTGGCGGGGGGGGGGGGGGCGAGGGGAAGGTCAGGACCCCCCTCCTGGGCACCCGCGGGGGCCAAATCAGGGGTTAAATAAAAAAAATCTGGCCCCCCCCAGCCCCAGGGAGCTCTGAAATCGGCCCCGATGAAAAATCCAAGATGGCGGCCATTCCTGGGCTCTGCCGACCCGGGAAAGGCCTAGCCATGCCAGAAGGATTGGAGCCCCGGGCTAAATTTGCTTGTCCTGCCGAGGAGGGACCTTCCCCACCCGGCAGGCAAGCAGTGCAGAGGCCTTGCCGCGAAAAACGCGAAGAGGGCAGCCCACAAGAAAGGCAGGTTGCCAGCCGAGACATAGCTAAGCTGCGGCTGAAGAAAAAAAAAGCTGAAAAAAAAAAAGCTAGATTGACAGCCTGCACAGCAGGATAGAGCAGGCAGGAAACCTACTGCCTTCTGCTTCTCTGGCTGCCGGTTCTAGCCCTACTCTAACCAGAAAAAAATAAAAAAGCTGGTCAACTGCTGCAAATAAGTTAGAGGTAGGTAGTACCTGCCAACTTATTGAAACTTTTAAACTCCTTTTTTTTTTTTTTTTTTTTTACTGAGCGCAGCAGCGGGTTAAAAAACCCTCTCGGCAGCCAGAGGGGGAACGAGGCCCGGAGAGCGTCGGTCCCCCACACCTGGAAGCGTCCACGGACTCAGGACTATGCAGGGAACCCCCTCCTGCAAAAGGGGCAAAGCCCCTCTGAGCCGGGCAAGAGCTGGGAGACGGACGTCTCCCACACAAAAACAGTTAAAAGCACTAAAAGAAGGCAAAATTTCCTTCATAGATTTTTTTCCTTTGTTTCTAAAACAAGCGGGAATCAAAAGAACTACTTGCTTATGCGGAAAAAGAAAGAAAAAGAGGCTGACTAGTCTACAGCAGAGAACCGAAGGGGAGATGCTGAACCTGCTGGAGACAGACGAATACTGAAGGGGTAGAGGATAGGCTCTGTCCTGATATAGGGCATCCTTCAAGTTTTAGTCTGTCTCCACCTGCTGGAAAGGAGGCTCAACCCACTGTCTGGACTGATCCGGGTACGTACAGGAAAAGTAGTTTAAGTACTCAGAGTGGTTGCATACAAACAAGCCAATTTCGAAGAAAGAAATGAAGTGGAAATATCTCATTATTCACTCATATTTCCTTTTAATCAGGGAAAATATGTCCATAACAAATGTGAATGTCTTCAGACACAAGTAGTTCAACCACTCTGAGTATTTATACTCCCACACAATTTGTATTTTTTTATTTCCTTTATTTATGTGTTTTCTGTGCACTGATCCAGTATATTTTTTGTGATATATTCCTTGTGCTAATCATAAGCAATCAGATAACTTCAATACTAAGATAGAGGAAAAATGCTAAGCCATGCTGCAAGAGATCACCATATCTTCCTCCTCTTGGTTTGCCTCCATTCCATCTCTCTGAGCAATTTTAAACAGTAAAGTGGTTGATAAATATAAATAAATAAATAAATTCAAAGCATGTTTAATCTACAAGAAGAATGAATTTCAGTTTCCTGTCTAGAACTTTGACTGGCACACTGAGCGTGCCCAGCATACCACTATATGCACGGCCATGTGGGGTCCCCCTTCAGTCTCATTACAGAGAATTAAAAAAAAATAAAATAAACTTAAAATGAAACCTAACTCCACGGGATGGCGGACGGGTTTTGTGAGGACTAACATCTTGCTGTTACAGGTAAGCACCTCTGCTTTCTCTTAGGACAAGCAGGATGGTATTCCTCACACATGGGTGAATACCTAACTGCAGGCTGTTTCTGAACAGAGAGGACCAACAGACGCCAAACAGGTACTAACAGTAATAACAACGAAGGAAGACAGTAATAACAACGAAGGAAGACAGCCTGAACCTGAAAAACAGGGCCCTAGGTGGAAGAGTTGGGTTTAGACCTGAAAAGGTTTACGGAGGACAGATTGGCCGAAGCTACTATCGGGGACCGACTCTGTCCAGACAATAGTGAGTGGTGAACTTGTGGAAAGAACTCCATGTTGAAGCTCTGCAGATCTCCATCACGGGGACTGCTCTCAAGTGGGCCACTGAAGTTGTAGGCTCTGACAGAGTAAGCCTTAACATGGCCCCCCAAGCTGCAGTCCCACTTGCATGCAGCAGAAAGAGATGCAGTCTGACAGCTAGGTAGACAGGGTGTGCTTGGCCACAGCAATTCCCATTCTGTTCTTATCAAATGAGATGAAGAGGTGTGAGGACTGCCTATGGCCTGCCGTCCTCTCAAGGTAGAACACTAAGGCCCTCTTACAATCTAAAGTATGTAAGGCCCGTTCGTCTGACTGCAAATGAGGTCTAAGAACGAAGGTGGGTAGGATGATAGACTGGTTCAAATGGAAGTCCAATACCACCTTAGGTAAAAATTTAGGGTGAGTACGGAGTACCACCCTATCCTGGAAGAACTTTGTGTAGGGTGGGTACATCACCAACGCTTGACATTCACTGACCCGACATGATGAGGTGACCGCAACTAAGAATATGACATTCCAGGTCAGATATTTCAGGTCACATGTGCGCATAGGCTCGAAGGGGTCCTTCATGAGGCGAGCCAAGACCACATTAAGGTTCCAGGAAACAGGTGGAGGATACAGAGAGGGCTTCAACTGAAGCAGACCACACATGATACAACCAACCAATAGTTGTACTGAGAAGGGCCACACCATTCACCCCATGATGATAGCCAAGCCCCAATGACACTGAGATGCACTCTGACTGAGTTGGTCTTTAACCCAGCTTCTGACAGGTGCAACAGGTAGTGCAAGAACTTCAGGGTAGGGTAGGTAAATGTATTTATTTATTTTTATATACCGACATTCAATCTGAGATATCACATCGATTTACATTCAGGTAATGTAGGTATTCCCTATCCCCAGAGGGCTTACAATCTAAGTTGTACCTGAGGCAATGGAGGGTAAAGTGACTTGCCCAAAGTCATAAGGAGTGACAGCAGGACTCAAACCCTGGTTTCCTGGTTTGTAGCCCACTGCTCTAACTACTAGGCTATTCCTCCTCCATCCTATGCTGCTCACACCAAATAGCAAACCTCTTCCACTTCAGGCTGTATGTCTTTCTAGTCAAAGGCTTCCTGGAGGCAACCAGAACACGAGATACATTGTCAGACAATGTCAGGGGCTGCAATGCTAGCCTTTCAACATCCAGGCCATTAGAGGCAATGCCCTGAGGTTGGGATGGCACAGCTTGCCCTGATCCTATGTGACTAAGTTCAGGGAGGCTCCCAGACTGATCGGGTTCTGGACAGTGAGGTCCTGCAGGAGTGGGAACCAGACCTGCCATGGCCAATAGGGGGCTATGAAGATCATGGATCCCCCCATCCTGTCAGAATTTTAGAAACACCTTCATCATCAGCGGAAGCAAGGGATATGAGTACAGAAGTCCCTTGTCCCAGTGGCGGGCAAAGGCATCTGAGGCTGGTTTGCCATCCTCCCTGTAGATGGAGCAAAAGGACTCCACCTTGTTGTTGCAGGGGGAGGCAAACAGATCCACATCCGGGATGCCCCAAAGATGGAAGATCATGTTCATGTCTGCTGGATCCAGGGACCATTCATGGGGCCAAAAAGCCCGACTGAGATGGTCCGCTACTATGTTCTCTGTCCTCACCAGGTTTACTGCTCGAAATGATATACCCTGAAAGCGGGCCCAGGACCAAATCTGAACCACCTTCTGGCACAGGGGAAATGACTCCATGCCCCCCTGTTTGTTGATATAGCACATTGCTGCCTGATTGCTCTGAATTAGGACCAATTTGGTCACCAAGTGATCTTGGAATGCCCACAGATTGTAACAGATCACCCAGAGCTCCAGGAAGTTGATTTGATACTGAGCTGACCACAGGCCCTGGTACAGATCTCCTCCACATGGGCACCCCATCCCAGTGTGGATGCATCTGTGGCAAGAACAACTTGGACAGAGGGGGATTGAAAAAAGACCAAATTGGCCAGGTTCTCCCCACCAGGATAAAAAGGTCTGGAGCAGCATCATCTCACTTATCCATCCATTGAGATCTTGGGAAGCTTGCCTCCACTGGGAACCGCAGGGACCACTGCAACCTGCGCATGTGTAGGTGGGCAAAGGTTTTGACATAGACTGTGGCTGCCATAAGACCTATAAGGCAGAGCATGAGGCGGGCAGTGACCTTCTGGCTCTGGGGCACTGAGCCCACCAAAGCCACCAGAGTGAGTGCCTGGTCGCAAGGCACATAGGCCTTGGCTTCCACTGCATCCAGGCAAGCACTGATAAAATTCAGGCACAGCGATGGAGTTAGATGGGACATCAGGTAGTTGATGAACCCAAGGAACTCCAGCACATGGATGGTCAAGCGCAGGGACCAAAGTGTTCTCCCTTGGGAATGCTCTGATTAAAAAGTCATCCAATTAGGGGATCACCTGTGCTACCGAATAGTGCAGGTGTGCCCCCATTGGTGCCAGGCATTTGGTGTGAAAACATGAGGCACCGAGGCAAGGCTGAATGGTAGCACCCTGTACTGAAAATGCCTGGTGTTTACCAGGAAGTGGACGGTATCTCCGGTAGCTGCGGGAGATCTCGATGTGAGCATGCGCATCTTTGAGATCGAGGGAGCAAAGCCAGTCCCCCCTCTGCAAGAGAGGGATTAGCGTGCCGAGGGAGACCATCTTGAACTTTTCCAGTTTTGAGAAAATGGTTTGAAAGCTCTCAACGTCTAAGATGGGATGGAGTCCCCCAGTCCTCTTGGGGATCAGGAAATATCAGGAGGGAACCGAATATGGGTATCACCCCGGAGGCAATGATAGCTGCCATGGACCAAAGATCCCCCGGGTATAGGGAGGATGCCCATCAAGACATAGAGGCACTCCAAAAGCAGTGCTAGGATAGAGGGAGTAGGCTCCCGCATTGGCAATGGCACTGATGGGGCTGGTGGTTCAATACCCCTGAGGGCTCAGAGCACTACCAACTGAACCCTGCAATTCAGCTCCTCCTCAAAGGTTTGCTGTGGGTGAATCAGGTGGAGGAGGAACAGGGACCCACTGGATTGCCCTTGAAATGAGGGGAATCAGTGCCCGGCACTGACATGGGCATCGGTTGGGGAGTGCCTCGGACTTCCAGGCTGGATTGAGGGTTGCAGCCTAGTCTCTGCGGGGCCACTTCAGGAAATCCTAGCCAATGTCGGTGCCATCCCAGAACCGGTGCACTGCACCAATGGCGACCACTGACAGTGCTTCCTCGATCTCCCATGGTGCTCAGCCCGGTCTTTTGCTGGTGCCGAGAAGGGTGAGGAATCTGACATCCTGGAATGCAATGAAACCAACAGTGGACAATCCCCGGGGCCCTCTCTGGAGGGAGACCTGGAGGGGAGTAGACAACAATGGCTCTGTGTCCATGGGCTCCCTTGACCCTGCGGGGTTGATGCACTGAAACATAGAAACATAGAAACATAGAAATGACGGCAGAAGAAGGACCAAACGGCCCATCCAGTCTGCCCAGCAAGCTTCAACACATTTTTTCTCTCATACTTATCTGTTTCTCTTAGCTCTTGGTTCTATTTCCCTTCCACCCCCACCATTGAAATATCTAGCTTGATTAGTTAGGGGTAGTAGGGGTAGTAACCGCCGCAATAAGCAAGCTACACCCATGCTTATTTGTTTTACCCAGACTATGTTATACAGTCCTTAATGGTTGTTTTTCTTCTCCCCTGCTGTTGAAGCAGGGAGCTATGCTGGAAATGCGTGATGTATCAGTCTTCTCCCATGCCGTTGAAGCAGAGAGCAATGCTGGATATGCATCGAAAGTGAAGTATCAGGACACATTTGGTTTGGTGGTAGTATACCGCCGTAACAAGCCAGCTACTCCCCGCTTTGTGAGTGCGTGAAACCTCTTTTTTCTTCTCCCCTGCCGTTGAAGCAGAGAACTATGCTGTATATGCATTGAAGCGTGAAGTATCAGGCTTATTGGTTTGGGGGTAGTAACCGCCGTAACAAGCCAGCTACTCCCCTCTTTGTGAGTGTAAATCCATTTTTCCACATTTCCTCTTGCTGTTTGAAGCTTAGAGCGATGTTGGAGTCACAGTCAAGCATGTGTATGTTTATTGAATAAGGGTATTGTCTCAGGCAGTTAGCTGTCATTCTGGCGAGTCACCCACTCTTCATTGGCAGCCTCTTGACTTTATGGATCACAGTGTTATCCCACACGCCCCTTTGAAAGTCCTTCACAGTTCTGGTCTTCACCACATCCTCCGGAAGGGCATTTCCAGGCGTCCACCACCCTCTCCGTGAAGAAATACTTTCCCTGACATGGTTTCTGAATCTTCCTCCCTGGAGCTTCAAATCGTTGACCCTGGTTCTGCTGATTTTTTTCCTACGGAACAGGTTTTGTCATTTGTCTTTGGATCATTTAAAACCTTTCAAGTATCTGAAAGTCTGTATCATATCACCTCTGCTCCTCCTTTCCTCCAGGGTTGTACATATTTAGATTCTTCAATCTCTCCTCGTACGTCATGCGATGAAGATCCTCCACCCTTCCTGGTCGCCCTTCTCTGTACCAGCTTCCATCTTGTCTTTGTCTTTTTGTAGATACGGTCTCCAGAACTGAACACAGTACTCCAGTGAGGCCTCACCCAAGGACCTGTACAAGGTCCTTGGTGAGGGCCTCACCTGGACGCCATCCATGCTGGATGGTCCCGATTTCCTGGGACCATCCATGCTGGGTCCATGCTGGACGCCAGCATGGATGGTCCCAATTTCCTGGAGCCAAAAAGTTTTTCCATTTCATCCAACCACGCCCGATGACCTTTTGAGGGTCATCTGGTCCCAGAACCGGCAACCCCGGACGTCGTTGCAATGCCCCTAGGCAAAGAATACAAATTTTCATATGGATCAGTCAAAGACATGGTCTGTGGGCACATCAATGGTGAAACCTGGAGGAAGCAATGCTTTGAGCCGTCAAGCGGTTGGTGCAGGGCAGAGACACTGACTCCAAAAACCCCTGGACTGACTGCAGAGAAGAAGAAGAACTTTACAGCGTTGCTTACTGACTAGGGGACTGGATGAAGAGGGACTCCAGTGCAGAAGCGATGTAAAAAAAATCACGAAATTAGGAGAACTCTGAGAAAAAAAGAGAGAAATCCACAACCGCGAGGCAACAGCATCATGGAAAGAAAGAGACTGAAGGGAGACCCCACAGGCGCTGGTGGATAGTGGTATGCTAGGCATGCTCAGCATGCCAGTCAAAGTTCTAGAAACTTTGACAGATGTTTTCTGTGCTGGGCTCCATATGATGATGTCACCCATATGTGAGGACTACCATCCTGCTTGTTCTATGAGAGAGCAGGTATCTTCCCTTACCTTGTTTGAGACTGGTGGTGGAAGCGAGAGTGAGCTGGCAATCGAGGGTAGTCATGTCCCCTGACTGACATTATCTACAGCTGCTGGCCTTAGGTGGGCCATCTGCCAGCATGCCTCACTGAAAGGCCCACCAAAAGGCCTGCCCCTTTGAATACTCCTTCGAGCTGTCACTGAGGGTGGGAAGAAACTGAGGTTGGGAAAGGACGTTTAGTACAGATGTTATACAAGGAAGAGGTAAATATAATTATAAGAAAATCTGTCCTGTAAAAGTAAAGACTTATCGACCATGTTATCAATTGTTGAAACCATATAAATATGGAATTAAAGAAAATATTTATGATAATGATCTTGTGAAGTTTAAATGTGGACTGTTGAATGTGCGATCAGTAAACATGAAGACCCCAAATTATGCCAGACCTCGATAATAGATGAAGGATTTTGATATTTTTTGCATTTACATTTTGCATGGTTGGAATAGCGGATAATATAGTTTTAAATGAGATATGTTCGGATGGATATAATTATATACATCAAACAAGAGATACCAAGAAAGGAGGAGGTTTGGTTTTAGTTGTTGCAATGGAGGTGGACCCTTGGCCTGGTGCAGGATTGGTACGGCCCTCTGGTCAGACCCAGAGAGGGCTGGAGTTTCTGCAGGTTGAGCCCTTGGGTACCCAGACCGCCTGGACTTAGGTGGGCCTCTGGTGGTTCTCCGGAGACGGGTAGCAGAGGGATATGCCTACCAAAAGCAAGAGTGCGCCAGCTGGCACAGAGTGGATGGGTTAGACCTGAAGTAGAAAGCTCTGGAGCCCTCAGGGAGGGGCAACAGTTCAGAAAGGTTCTCCGGGCGAGGCAGGGCAGCGCTGTGCATCTAGCCAAGTGGGAGCCGCGGTTGGTTTCCGAGCATTGGTAGGTCCAATGGTCACGGTAGGCCAGAAGAGATATAGGCCAGAAAGAAGAGTTGTCTGAGTAACGTCAAGGGTCAAGAGCCAGAGTATCAGTCCAGGAGAGGTCAAGCCAAAGCGAGGGGTCAATACCAGGAAGCAGACAAGAGAACTGGAGTCAGGCAGTGGGCAGTGGTCAGTTCCAGTGGCTGGCAGGCAAGAGACCATCGGTTCAGGCAAGGCAGTTGGTCAATTCCAGGCGCAGTAGAGGCAAGAGAAATGGTCAGGCAGGCAGACAGTGGTCAGTTCCAGGCGGGCAGGCCAAGAGAAGAGTCAGAGGCAAGGCAGAGGTTCAGTACCAAAGAGTCAGTCATGAAAGGCTACTACCTGCGGAGGCTACAGGCAACACGAAGACGATGGAACAAGAGACGGCTGGGAAAGGAGACGGCTGTGAATAACAAGAGACAGTGGAACCACAAAGGCACAACTAGCACACCAACAGAGCTCGACCCGAATTGCCAAGGCGAGGTCCTGGGGGACAGGGCCTCGCCTTATATAGTGAACAAGGTGACATCATCGGGAGGTGCCCCCGTGGACTTTCCCACCTTGGGCCCCTTTAAAGGGCCGCACATCGGCCGCGTGCGCATTTAGGGGCATGAACGAGGACGCTGACGATGGGGAGCCCCGACGGGAGCTCCACCAAGAGGCCTGTGAAGATGATGGACTGGAGAGCCCGAGGGACACCCAAAGATGGCGTGAAAGGGCTGCGGCCGCAAAGGGGGGTACCCAGTGCTGGTCGAAGGGAGCGCGAGGTGAGCAGGCCCGACCGCGGGTGCCAATGCGGCCGGGACTCACAACAGTACCCCCTTCTAGGCCTCCTCCTTACTGGTCTAGGTTTCTTTGGGTGGTCTCGATGGAATCCTTGAAGAAGGTCCTTATCATAGATATTGTGAGAGGGTTCCCAAGAATTTTCTTCTGGGTCGAACCCCTCCCACGACAGGAGGTACTTCCAATGACCATGACGACATCGAAAGTCAAGGACCTCCTTGACCTGCATGGAATTCTCAGGTTCTAGCATATGCTGAGTAGGAGGAGGAGACCTTCGAGACGACCAGGACAAGACTAAAGGCTTAAGTAATGACACGTGGAAAGTGTCGTGGATTCCCATGGAGGCAGGCAGTTGCAGCTGGTAAATGACTGCTCCAATGCGTCGAAGAATAGGGAATGGACCGATGAATCTGGGGGCTAGCTGTTGGGACGGCAGTTGTAATCAAATGTGTTTCATACTGAGGCAGACTTTCTGGGCAGGCTGGAACAGCGGTGCGGCCCGACAATGGACGTCAGTAAAGCATTTAGCTCTCTCAGCTGCTTGGCTTAGTCTCTCTTTTACTTGATTCCAGAGTCTGTGTATAGACTGGTCGGTGGACTGAGCTGCAGCCGAGGGTACACTGAGTGGAACCGGTAGTGGTAGGCGTGGTTGGCATCCAAAGACTACAGCAAAAGATGAGACATCAGTGGCAGAGGCAATGTGAGTGTTATGGGATAATTCTGCCCAAGGCAGAAGGTCAGCCCAGTTATCTTGCTGGTCGTTGACATATGATCGTAGGAATGTTTTTAAGGAATGATTTGTCCTTTCGACTTGGCTATTAGCTTGTGGATGATAAGCTGAGGTTAGGTTTAATGTAATGTTGAACATTTTACAAAGGGATTTCCAATATTTAGCAGCAAATTGAGGACTTCGGTCGGAGACAATTTGTTGGGGGTAGACCGTGCAGGCGAAACACATTGACTAAGAAGAGTCTAGCGAGTTCTGGAGCTGAAGGGAGACCAAGTAATGGGACAAAGTGGGCCATTTTTGAGAAGCGGTCAATAATGATCCAGATTACAGTATTTCCTTTTGAAAGCGGCAGGTCCACAATAAAATCAGTGGAGAGACTTGACCAGGGTTTGGTGGGCACAGGAAGGGGCTGGAGCAGACCCCATGGGCGGCCAGTCGTATGTTTTTGCTGCGCGCAAACTGGACAGGAGTCCACGTATTCGCTGGAGTCTTTTATCATGCTAGGTCACCAATAGTGTCTTTGAAGCATCTCGAGAGTCCGGACTCGTCCGGGGTGACCAGCTAGCTTGGAGTCGTGAGCCCAATGGAGCACATGCTCACGGAGATGGCAGGGAACCACCGTCTTCCAGGCTGGTACCGTGGTGGTGACTGCAATTGAGATGCAAGCTGGATTGATGATGTGCCTATTTATTTATGTATTTATTTATTTATTTATTTATTTATTTAAAATCTTTTCTATACCATTGTTTAGTAATGTACCATCACAACGGTTTACATAGAGGCACGTATATTTAGTTTAGTTAAAACAAATGTATCTATGAAAGTGCCATTACAGTGTAGGTACATGCTTATATAATATAAGTTATAAGATAGGTGTCATGGATCTAGTCCATTTATATGATTAATAGGGAAATCATACAATAATGTGCTTAAACTGAAGTTCTCTAACATTATCATTTGAGTATAAAAAAAATAAAAGAATGTGAGACCACGCATCTTGATAACCTTGTTCTGTGTTTCTTATTCTCCGTTCTCATTGTAAAATGCTTTTCTGAATAGCCATGTTTTTAAGCTTTTTTGAAGAGTTTTGGATCACTCTGTAATCTTGTTTCTATTATTTATTTAAAGGCTTTTATATACCGAAGATCATGTACTAGTACATATTGCTTCGGTTTACAGAGAACCAAAATTGGAATTACAGCAAACAAGATGAATACATTGAACATAGCATACATAATAAGGATTGAAGAGAATCCAAAGAAAGCATTACATCCAACATAAGAACAAGCATTGTATCAAAACTCAAGCACATAGAATATCACCTGAAACATGAAGATAATTGGGCATTTGCCACTGAATTTCTAACCTGCTGCCATAGGTTCTAGTGGCAATGTGTTCCATAATGTTGGACCAGCGAAAGATAGTGCTCGCTCTCTAACTTGTGTTAGTTTTGCTGTCTTAGGAGTCTCGGGTGTATCCTCTAGCTCGACGGAGCGAGAGAGAGCATCTGCCTGGAGGTTCAAAGTTGAAGCGTTCAAAGTACAAAGCCCATGGGGCTTGTCTGGGGTTAAGTAACTGGGCCTTCTTCAGGTATTCTAGATTCTTGTGGTCAGTAAATATTGTGAATGTGTGTTGTGCCCCTTCCAGCCAGGGGCACCATTCCTGAAGGGCTAGCTTCATGGCTAGGAGTTCATGGTCTCCTAGCATATAATTCTGTTCAGTGGAGGAAAATTTATGTGAGTAGAAGGAGCATGGCACTAAAGTTCCTTTAGTGGAGTATTGACTCATGACTGCTCTCGCTCCGATGGCTGATGCATCAACTTCGATGACAAAGGGACAGTTAGGATCCAGATGACATAGATATGGATCGGTGTAGAAGGCTTCCTTCAAGGCATGGAATGCTGACTGGGCTTTGGGACTCCACACTCGTAGGTCACATCCCTTCCTAGTCATGGCAGTGAGTGGGGCGGCCAGAGAGGAGTAATCTATATAAATAAAAATGTTAAATAGTTTGTACGTCGTCGCTAATCTCGCCAACCGCTTAACCGAATGCGTTCAAATTTGCACACAACATTCACTTCCCATACGGGAAGGATCTTATACACTTACATTACATATAGGTCACACCTGTGACAGGTAATACAAGTTTAAAAATTGCTTACACAAAACAGCGACATCTGGTGGCCGTCAGCGCAAGCGCAACCTCTTACACCTTTCACACACACTCACATACCACACCCCACCCCGACACAGGGCTATTGTCTTTCATTCACACTCCCTTATAACACACAGAAATCCACATTCATCACACCACACACCCCCACCCACACGCCTGCCAATGTCACTTACTTCACCCACCCTCCCAAAACACACCAAAACATGAATTCCTGGCTGCTACATTGGGAAGCCATGCATTTCACACACCCTCTGAATTTAAATTAAAGTACCCTCTTCCTCCCACCCACACACTTCACTCCGATCACACACACTACACCTGATACAAGTCCGTGCTTCTCCGCCGGCACCACAGGAACGGTCCGGGACACATTGCATTCGGTAGGGCCATCGGATGCCAGCAACCAAAATGGTGCCGGCGGACCTTGCCCTTACTATGCTATACGGAGACAACAATGACGTCGGTACACCATGTGACATAGTAAGGGCAACAGCCCATCGGGGCCATATCCTCAGCGGACATTTGCCCTTACTAGGTCAGGAATCATGACGCACCACTTTCACTGGTGAAGTTTTGCGACATGGCAGCCGGCGGAACAAACCCTAGCACACACCCTTGCCACCGGCTGGCAGTTTACACATGTAGCCAGGGAAAAGCACTGTGGGGGACCGTTCTTATTTTCTGCCGTGCGTTTTTCACTGGGGGGACCCACTGATTCTCCACATCTCCCGAGAGGGGGGCTGTAGCATGGGTTGCTCTATTTCGCCGGTTGGGGGGGGGGGGGGGCCAGGAAGGCGTGCTTGCATATTTAAACTATTCTTTGCTGGTGCTGTTCATTTTGGGTAAAAAAAAAAAACAAAAAAACACAAACTGTAACCTTTACTGCTCTGTTCTGTTTTTTCAACTTAACCAGGCTCAGCTACTGCACCAATTGCTTTCAAATTTGGACACAACCTTGCTTTCACTTTCGGCAAGGTTCTTCTCTATCTAGATTACATAGATGTCACACGGTTACAGAAAAAAACATGTTTTTACATGTGTGTGGGGAAAACAGCGACATCTGTTGGACAGACATGCAACACACGCTATCTACCTTGGGAAATGAAGTTGCTGTACTGTGTATGCGCGGGCGGGAGCGCACGTCGGGCACAGCGGGACCAACATGGTGCTGGCAGGGGCAGCAGCAGTGCATGTCGCGCACAGCGGGACCAACATGGCGCTGGGAGGAGCAGCAGCGGCGGACCGGCGGCAATATCGGGTGTGGTGGTGTTGGCCGGCCGAAATTCGACACCTGGAAGGAGCTGCGGCGGCGATCTGGTACGGCTCACGTGCACAACAAGGAGGGATCCTCGCTGACCTCGCACCTTCGGGAACGGGCCACGCAGAACCGCACAAGAGGGAGAGGGACGGGGGGTGGGGTTGCAGCTGGGAGGGCATTGCGAGCTGGAGGGGATCAGAATCAGGGAAGGAGATTGAGAGAGGGTGCGGTGTCACTGACAAAAGGGTAAGGAGTAGGTGGGGAGAGGTGACAGTGAGGGGAGGGTGAATGAAGGGGGCAGTGAGTGTCAGTGGAGAGACACAGAGCAGAGAGGTGAGTGTGAGGGGTGAGAGTTGGAGTGGGGACAGGGGAGTGAAGGGGGGGGGGGGGGGTATTGACCGAAGGGGGGGGGGTGAGTGTGAGGGGAGAGAGCTGGAGTGAGGACAGGGGAGGAAAGGGGGGGGGGGTGAGTGACCAAGGAGGAAGATGATGTGTGACTGAGGTATATGAGCAAGGGGGAGGGGGGAAAAGAACTTGACTCTGCCACTGCAACGCGTGGCCGGGCACAGCTAGTTAGCAATAAAGTTTTGATAATAGTTTTTGAACCCAAGGAATCTTTGTAGGGTGTGGAGGCCCTCTGGTTGAGGCCAATCTCGAATACCCTGGTGTTTATCAGGGTCCATGGTAAAGCCACGGCTGGAAATGATGTAGTCTAAAAATGGAAGACTGGGTTGTTCAAAAATACACTTCTCTAATTTCACATAGAGATTATGGTCTCTAAGACGTTGGATGTGGGAACGATGGGACTTTAGGTCCTTGGAGAATATTAGTCTGTCATCCAGGTATATCACGACAAATGAATAAAAAAGGTCCCGAAAGATCTCGTTCATTGTTATAATCTGCTATGCTGACGGGAGGAGCAAGCAGATGGGAGTTAGCAATCTGTTATGATCTGCTATGCTGATGGGAGGAGCAAGCAGATGGGCGTTAACAATGTGTTACGCTTCTGCTCCTGAAGAAGGAGGAGTTAGCAATCTGTTATGAATTAGGCTGCGGAGTTAGCAATCTGGTAAGGACCACCCCGCCTGGGGGGTGGAGTTAGCTATCTGTTACGGATCTTGCTAGGGATTTAGCAATCTGATAGGCTTGGCTCCTGTAGGAGGAGGAGTTTAGCAATCTGTTAGTACTCTGCTCCCCCAGAGGGAAGGAGTAGCAACTGTTATGCTTTGTTCCTGTAGAGAGATGAGCCAGCAACTTGTTTGATCCCCACAGGGAGATAGCTATCTGATATGGATCAGTTTTCGCAGAAAGAGGAGTAACACTTAGTAGAAATAGTGAATCCCTGGGCCGATGGCAGATGACAGCGCCCTCAAGTGGAGATCCTGAGAGGGACCATCGGTTAGGCTGGAGTATTGAGACAAACACAGATAGTTCTTTATTAGACTGGAAGTAGAACCACCAGAGGTGTCAGTAGTGAGTTGATGTGCCCGGCAGGGTTGAAGTCCCTCTGATACTGGAACTACTATCTCTGAGTTGCTGAGCTGTAAGGAGAGACTATAGGTAGTGAGTAGACAGGGTATGCTGGGCATAACCAGTCATAGATGATACACTCAGAATTGTAGATATCTGTAATGTCCTCTTATGCAACAGAGAGTCTTCAGTATTCAGGAACAGGAGCCGCAGGCGAGTACTGGTTCCTGTAGGCAGTCTGAAATAGAACTCACAATAACTGTGTATGGGATGGCTTCTGGAATAGAAGAGAGGCTAGGAGAGACTTAGGAACATAGGCCCTCGTGGAGCGAGTACCGGTTCCTATCTGTTAATCTGTAATAGTAATCCATAAGATATAGGAATGCGATATCTTCTGAGGAAGAAGAGAGTTTGAGAAAAGTAGTAGGAACAGAGGCCCTCATGGAACGAGTACCGGTTCCTTTCTGCAATCTGCAATGGTAACTCACGATCTCCATACCTGCGATAACGTCTTAGACTGAAGGGAGTCTTAGAGATTAGGAACAAGGACCCTCGTGGAGCGAGTACCGGTTCCTGTCTGTAATAGGACTCACTGTGGTCACGTCTGCGATTGCCTCCAGGCAATAGGAGTCTTCTGAGTCTTCAGGAATGTAGGCCCTCGAGGATTGAGTACCGAATCCCACCCAACAATCTGAAATCAAGAAGAGAGAGAGCGGAGCCCCTGAGGAGCGGGTACTCCTGGTAAGTTTGAAAAGGCCGAGCAGTGGAGAAATGTTTCCCCTTGCTGACTCAGATCGTTGTTGCAAGTAGCGTGGACTGCCGAAGCAAGTTCCGTTGGAGTTCCTTGCTAACTCGTTTGAGGTTAGCAAACAAAGACCTTTTAAATTGAAAATGGATGACGTCACTACGGGGGGACGCCCCAAGGTTCGCGCCCTTGCTGGTACAAAGTCTGGAGCGCGCGCCCTTATGTCATCAGGAGCATGGCGGATCCGTGGCGTCAGGCCAGCCTGGGGATTCCGGGACCAAGAGGCGGGGAGAAGCCACGGCTGCATATGTCCGTCTGAGCTGAAGGGAGTCACCACAAAGGTAGAGCGGGTGGAGCGAGGGCGAGAATAGGCACGAACGCAACATTCATTAAGCGCTGAAATACTGCTGGGCATTGCATAGCTCAAAGGGCATTACCACGTACTCGTAGTGACCGTCTCTTGTGTTGAAGGTAGTCTTCCATATGTCTTCTGGTTGGATTCGCACAAGGTTATACGCCCCTCAGAGATCCAATTTTGTAAAGATTTGGGCACCCTGCAGACGATCAAATAGCTCACTAATGAGTGGCAGGGGATAACAGTCTTTGCGAGTCACCGCGTTCAATTATCTGTAGTCTATGCAGGGTCTCAAGCTGCCATCCTTCTTCTTTACGAAGAAGAACCCGGCTTCTGCCGGGGAATTAGAGGGTCTGATGAATCCTTTATCCAAATTTTCCTTGATGTACGCTGACATGGCTTATGTCTCAGGAAGTGAAAGAGGATAGGTTCTTCCCTTGGGAGGCATGGTTCCTAGTAATAGTTCTATAGGGCAGTTAAATTCTCGGAGTGGAGGCAGGATGTCAGTGTTGATTTTAGAGAACATATCTATGAATTCGGAGTATGGGGCCAGTAACCCAGGAAGGGTTGTAGAGTTTAGGAAGGTCACGGATAGAGACACTTGCTGCAAACAGTGACTCTGACAATGAGGATTGCCACTGAGTTAGTTGCAGGGATTGCCAATCGAAGTGGGGTGCATGTAACTGGAGCCAGGGAAGTCCAAGTGTGTATGTGGACCATTTCAGGATAAGGAGAGAGATTTCCTCATTATGGAGGTTTCCAACGGTGAGGCGAATGGTCGTGGTACGGTGAGTGATACGACTGGGGATATGCTCACCCTGGATTGAGGCAATACGGAGGGGTACTTCCAGTGATTGGGTAGGTATTTGAAGAAGCTTGACGATATCCTCTATAATAAAATTTCCACTCGCCCCTGTATCCACGAGGGCGGTGGTAGCGAAAGAACTGTCTCCCCTAGGAGGGAGATAGGGAGTAATAGTTGAGGGCCAGAAACAGTAGCGCCCAAGCTTGGAACCCCTACCAGGCTCAGGCTTTGGAGTTTCCCGGACACACAGGGCAAGTTTGAAGAAGGTGTCCAGAACTGCCGCAATAAAAGCAGAGGCCTGCTTTTCTGAGTCGGAGACGTTCCTCTAGGGTCAGGCGGCCACGATTGATTTGCATGGGCTCCTCGGGTGGCTGAGGAGCCGGAAAGGCCTTCAATTGAGGATTCGCTGCACATGAGGGTCATGGAACAGGAGCTCGGAGGGCCCTCACCTCCTGATGTCGTTGTCGGAGCTGGTAGTCAATCTTACCGACCAGGGCGATCAGGTCTTCCAGAGATACAGGAATCTCGCGGGTGGCCAGTTCATCCTTAAGGGCCAGAGACAGTCCCTCGAGGTAGAGTGCCCTTAAGTGGTCTTCTTGCCAACCTGGCTCAGTGGCTAGTGTTCTGAACGCTACTGTATATTTGGCAAGCAGGTATGAGCCTTGACGGAGGTGGAGTAGTTGGTGACCAGCGACCGATTGTCCGCCTGGGTTCTCGAAGGTATGTCGATAGATGGACATGAATTGAGGTAGTTGGCGAAGAATGGCGTCAGAACACTCCCAAAGTGGGGAAGCCTATGCCAGGGTCTTCCCCTCAAGGCGTGAAAGGATGAATGTGATCTTAGTTGGTTCATCAGGAAACAGCAAGGGTTGCAGTAAAAACTGCATATATCATTGGTTTATGAAGCCTCGACAGAGACACGGATCCCCATTAAAACAGGGTGGAGCTGGGAGGGCCAGCGGTGCCCGTAAGAGTAAGGTATGGGCCATACCCCCTGAATTGGCCATGACAGATTCTTCCAATTGAGAGCGTAGCTTTTCCACGGAGGAGGCCAATGTTTCCAGGACCTGTTGTTGTTCTCGGACATGATTAGCCAGACCAGGAATGGCCTGCCAGGCAGGAGACTCCACCAAGTCCATGGCCTTGGCAATATGTTGTGCTGGAGGTGGACCCTTGGCCTGGTGCAGGATTGGTACGGCCCTCTGGTTGGACCCAGAGAGCGCCTGCCACCAGGAGGCGGAGCACATAAGGAGACAGAGGCTAACTGGAGCTTCACCAATAACAGTCCGGGGTTTCCGCAGGTTGAGTCCTTGGGTACCCGGACCACCTGGACTTAGATGAACCTCTGGTGGTCTCCCAGAGAGATAGCAGAGGGGTGGGCCCATCTCAAGCAAGGGTGCACAGCGGACGCAGAGTGAATGGGCTAGACCCGAAGTAGAAGCTTCGGAGACCTCAGGGAGGCAACAATTCAGAAAGGCTCTCCGGGAGAGGCAGGCAGCACCTGTGGGTCTAGGCAAGTGGGAGCCACGGTTGGTTTCCAAGCAGGTAGGTTCAATGGTCACGGTAGGCCAGAAGAGAGTGTCTGAGTGAAGCGCAAGGGTCAGAGCCAGGGTATCAGTCCTGGAGAGCTCAGTCAAAACATGGGTCAATACAAGGAAGCAGACAAGAGAATGGTCAGGCAGGCAGTGGTCAGTTCCAGGCAGCAGGCAAGAGAATGGTCAGGCAGGTAGAGGTCAGAACCAAGAGTCAGTCTGGAAAGGTACTACTTGTGGATGATGCAGGAAGATGAAGACGCTGGAACTGGAGATGGGACAGGAAACACTGGAACAGGAGATATTTGAACAGGAGACAATGGAACACGAAGGCAAATTAGCACACCAACGGTGTCAACCCGATTGCCAAGCGAGGTCCTGGGGACATCGAGAGGCACCCCTGTGGACTTTTCCGCCTTGGGCCCTTTAAAGGGCTGCACGTCAGCCACGCGCATGCCTAGGGGCGTGGCCGAGGATGCCGACAACGCGGAGCCCCGAAGGGATGGTGACTGGAGGGCGATGGTGACTGGAGAGACCGAGGACTCCGTGAACAGGCTGCGGCTGCAAGGGAGGGGTTCCCAGTGCTGGTCGAAGGGAGTGCGAGGTGAGCAGGCCCGACCGTGGTGCCAACACGGCTGGGACACGCAACAATTGTGTTTAACAGCAGGTATAAATTTGTTAAAAAAAATTATTGAATTAACAAAGGTTTATGAAATTATCATGGTTACCATCAACAAATTAGCCAGTTTATTGTCCCCTAGGGAAGAATGCGATTGATTTGCCCTGCGGAGTTATCTGAATTTTTTATTGGTGTTGAGTATGTCATTACTAATGTAATGGAATTTAGGAGGTTTAATTTTCATTTTGATTGCTCTAGAGTGGGAAAAATTGATGATTTTTTAACAACTAAAGAAGTGTGTGTGTTTCAACAATTAGTATAATACCCATACACAATAAAGGCCATATCGTTGACAAGGTGTTGTTCTAGAAACAGTGGGTTAAGCGTCTATGGTGACTATTCCTAAGGACAGCTTGTCCAATGAACAGATCGTGAATTGATTTCGTTTACTGTGCATATGAAGACAACAAAGGAATTGAAAGTTGAAGACTAGTTTTCAGAAACACACAATGAGGGGTCCTATAGATCAGAACAGGGTCGGATTTCCCATAAGGCCAACCTAGGCCATGGCCTGGGCGCAGCAGTCAGGGGGGCATATATACAGAGGAAAGAACAATCAAACATTTACACATTTTTCAGTATTTTTTGAAAAGGCCATATAAATGCTGTTTTTTTAAATTTACATCCATAACTTTAAATAATTGAAGGGTACATTTGCGTTGCCCATCTCTACAGTTTGCGCTGACTTCTCATTCACAGGCAAAAAGCATTTGCTATTTCTCTCTCACACACTCAGCGTAAAAACCACGTGTTAAAGAAAATTTCCAGATTGGCGTTACAAGAGTGATTCCAAGTGATAATTACGCTCATATCGCTTGTCTTCTATGTATCTACTATAATAGGTACGTAAAATATATCGTTACTACTTTATATACTGTTTGGTTACTCAGGGATGAAAAGATGTAAGCAGAAAAAGTTGATGGGGTGTTCGCCAAATTATAAGGGGGATGCGATTTTCATTACAAAACATGAAACATACACAACTTATGGCTTGTTTATGCAGCATCATTTAATGTGGTGTAATGTAAGTTTAACACAAAATGCAAAACATTTCAATAAAATTCTATAATGTCAGATGAGAATCGATGTAAATCTTCTGCATTTTATGTCAATTTTATTTGCTGTTTTTTGTATCGAATACGCCATTGGGTTGGCAGATGCCTGCATTTTGCGGGCTGGCCCGACCCGAACCCACAAGCCGGGTCGGGTTCAAAATATTTCAGCAAGGGTCGGGTTAGACAGAAGAATTTCCACGGGGGTGATTGCAGGTCCTGTGGATGAAATTTTTTTTACTGGTTTTTAGTCTGTTTTATTTTTGCTTCTGGGTTCACTCATCGCAAGTTTAAATACATTTCGAATAACTGGCAGGGATTACATATTAAACTGAAAATTATAAATCAACTTTTGAGGGGGAGGGGACACAGAATTGTGCTTTGGCCTAGGGCGTAGAAATGTGTAAAATCGGCCCTGGATCAGAATATTTTATGAAACTGTGGGAACGATGAGAGGTGGATAAAAGGGTTAAGAAGGAGTTTGATCTGGTGTTGCAAGTGTGGACCCTTGGACCAAAATGGGGTTGGCACAACTTTCAGGGAGGAAACCTACAGGTCTTCACTATCGGCTGGTGGAGCTGGCAGACACAGAGACTCAACTAGATCTTCATCATATTATAACTTGCCTATGTATTAAAGCAAATTTGGAGGATGAAAGGGAAAGAGATGAAGAATATTTTATGAGAGGATGGAAAAGATGGTTTGACTTGGTCAGCCTTCACACCAGTATTTATTAATGAGATGATGGAAGTAATTGCTTCTTTTTGAGGTAAAGGATGTGTATTGCCCTTTCTGGTTGCTTTGAGTTTTGAAGAATCTGTTTGAAGGTGCTGGTAGATATCACTAATTCTTCCTTATGCTCTGGACTTCTACCAGATGTTTTAAACTTGCTAGAGTAAAGCCTATATTAAAAAAGGAAAATTGCATTTGATGATGTACAGAATTATAGGCCATTTTCAAATCTTCCCAGCTAAGTTGATAAAAAAATGTGTGTTACACCAATTAACAGCTTTTTTGGAAGCTTGAGATATGTTAGATCCAAATCAGTGCGGATTTAGAGCTCATCATGGAGCTAAGACGCTATTGACATCCATAACAGATTCCTTGTTGATGGAGTTATATAAAGGTCATTCTGCAATTATAGTGTGTTTGGATTTAGTATCAGCATTTGATACAGTCTCACACAACATTTTAATAGAAAGATTGTATTCTTTTGGAATACATGCACAAATGTTAGAATGGTTTAGAGTTTACCTTGCAGGTTGTACTTTCTATGTCCAATGGAATGCTGTTGTTTTGAAGGATAGAGAATTAAGGGTAGGAGTACCACATGGGTCAGTTCTCTCAGCTATGTTATTTAATATGTATTTGACCCCACTAGCCCAGCTTTTGAGATCTTTGGGAGTGAAATTTTTATGCTAATTTTTCCAGTGACTCAAGAGGAGATAGACATAAATGATCATATTACAGATTTTTTGAAGAAATTTGAGGAATAGATGTGGGCAAATATGATGATATTGAACATGATTAAGACTGAAATGCTTTGGGTAATTCATGCCATTCCTATTGAAGAAGCACCTAGGATTACAGTTGATGGCAAGGTTATCCTCTTGCAAAATGAATTAAGGGATCTGGGGCTTATTTAGATACTGATTCATCTTTTAAACCACAGGTAAAAAAAAGTTATGAAGGCTTCTTATTTTAAGTTAAGAGTAGTACGACATCTGCGTTTTGTTTTGAGTAAAGATGATTTTTGAATAGCGGTGCAAAGTCTGGTCTTGTCAACATTAGATTACTGCAATATTATTTATAATGGATTACCAAAAAAATCAACTAAGGTATTACAATGATACAAAACTCAGTCACAAGATTAATAAAGGGGGTCCCAATGAGGAGTCATATGGCACTGGTATTATTAAGATTGCACTGGTTGCCTATTGTTCAAAAAGCAAAATTTAAATGTATCATGTTGGTATTTAAAGCCCAAATACAGACTGGATGGAGTTATTTGAAAAACTTGTTAATTCCAAAGAAACCTGAAAGAGTGCTGCAATCCAGTGAGCAAAATCTTTTAACTGTTCCATCAATTAGAGAGTGTCATTTGACAAGTACTTGGAAGAGGACATTCTAAGTTTTGGGACTCACTCTGTGGAACAGTCTTCTTGTGTTTTTGAAGAAAGAAACAGATAAGAAATTCTGGAAGAGCATAAAACTTGGCTCTTCTAGGAGGCTTATGCATAGTAATCATTTGGAGAGTTGCCTCTCCTTGTGCAATCTGTAATTAGAATGCAAATTGCTTTTTTATTCTATTTAAAGAATGTGTTAACATTTTTTAAATATTATATTGTTTTTAATATTTTGTGATTGTTTATTTTATGTTGTACTCTACATTGGGCAGGCCTCCTGAGAAATAGTGTAATAGAAATTTTATATATAAATAAATAAATACATACATACATACAGGTTAATGTGAATCAGTTATTTACTCTTTCAGATAATAGAAAGACTAGGGGGCACTCCATGAAGTTAGCATGTGGCACATTTAAAACTAACCAGAGAAAGTTCTTTTTCACTCAATGCACAATTAAACTTTGGAATTTGTTGCCAGCGGATGTGGTTAGTGCAGTTAGTGTAGCTCTGTTTAAAAAAGGATTGGATAAGTTCTTGGAGGGAAGTCCATTACCTGCTATTATTTAAGCTGACTTAGAAAATAGCTACTGCTATTACTAGTAACAGTAGCATGGAATAGACTTAGTTTTTGTATACTTGCCAGGTTCTTATGGCCTGGATTGGCCACTGTTGGAAACAGGATGCTTGGCTTGATGGACCCTTGGTCTGACCCAGTATGGCATGTTCTTATGTTCTTATAAATAGTCACTCTGTGCAGGCTACCCCAGACTTTTTGGTAGCCTAATACAACCATACTATTGATGTTAGGGTTGTAAATGTGATTACCCCATGCTGGTTACCCCAGACCATTTGAAAACTAATGAACAGGTTTACCGAATGCAGTGTGGCTGGTATACACTCAAAAACTTAAGAAATCTTATTTTATGAAGCAAATTCAAAGGGTGGGAACAGCACTCAGGAGCTGTTCTGAAATGCCAAATGCTTAAATTAAATGCTATCTTTAATATGAAAGTAACATTCAGGATCATTTTTCAAATTGTGTTGGGCATTCCGTGCCTTTTATGGCGTTTATCGTGCGCGATAATGCCATATGCATATGCAAAATAGCAATTCGTATTCAACTGGGAGGAGTTTGGGTGGGGTTAATGGAAATTGAGGTCTGCTAGTCTCTGTGCGATACAATATTGCACATTATCGTGGGATTTATCGCTAGAAATAACTACACCTTTTTGGGTGGTACGGTGGAAAAAGTAATCATCGCTCATGATATCATGGATCGCACTATTATTGTGGTGAATATCGTACGTGATAAAAAAGCTATGATCACAGACACACTTATCAGGCCTTCCTGGCCCAATGAAAACACCCATTTTTACCTGCTGTGGATGCCTCAGCAGTCTCGCCACAGACGACGACACATGGAACCCGAACAACCTCAAAAAACAGCCAAGGCCTGTTCCAAGGCCTCCTAGGGAAGTACCAGCAGTGCAGACAGAGCCATGGGTCCCGTGGGCTCAGGGCACGCAGGTGGCCAAGATACAGGAGATACAGGGACCGGATCTTTCCTCCATGAGCAGCCTTGCTGGGCATGCCAGAGGACTTTGTGCTTAGCAGGTATTGGCTCAGCTATTGGGCAATCCTGGAATTATATGAATACATCCGAGGGGATTTGGATCCAGTCCCGAAAGGCCCCACACTATGCCTGGCCTCACCAAACTGTTGGCCACTGTACATTTCACAGCAAAAGGCTTCTTTCAAACCACAGCAGGGGTGGTGGGGGGATGTCCCAAAGCACTTTCTCATGCTGTCTCAACCAGGTCATTGAAGCAGTAACTGACCGCATTCCTCGCTATATTAATTTTCCTCATGACAGCCAGTACTTGATGGACTTGAAGAGAGGGTTTTATGCCTTTGCACACTTTCCCAATGTTGTTGGCGCAATCGATAGGCACTCACATGGCCATCATTCCACCCCATCAGAGGGAGAAGACGTACTGCAACAGAAAGTTCTTCCACTCCATCAACATGCAAGTGGTCTGCAATGCTCGAATGCACATGCTCAACATCATGCCCAGTTTCCCGGGAGCCATGCACAATTCCTTTATACTTAGCCAATTGGGCCTCTTTGACAGTTTTGAGGCTGGCATGTATGGTGATGCTTGGCTCATAGGTAAGACACACTTTGATTTCTGTATTCCATCTTTGCCTATGTGTTTGTGGCCATTGGCATCCAAATGGGTGGTGGTTGCGGGGGAGGAAAGGATTGGTGGCATGACAAGTGGCTTGTGCAGTCACATATGCAGCCCATTCACCCTGGCCATGGCTTTTTATCTTCATGCTTCAGAGTGTGGCAAACTTTGAGGCCAACAATGCACATCACGTAAAGCTCGCTGAGTGAGCAGGCACCATATACTTAGAATGTCCTCATAAGCAAAATGACCTTGTTCCTATCTTCCCCTTGGGCACCATTTTAATGTCACAGGTGATTCACAAGCTTCAATTGTCCACACTGCCAGAATAGCACCATTGCGTGTGGTCCATTTCAGAGGTGTGCAGAAAATTGTCAAAGACTGTTTCAATATAGGCTCATACACCTATACTGCAAGCAGTGTCCTGTGCATGTTGGTGGCCTGCTATATTCCCTGTGAGTGGGCTCTCAATTGATTTTCTATGCAAGACAGACAATACATCTGCCACGGACATTTGCATTCACACCATGAGGTACAGCTTTTGCAGGTAAGACTGGTGTGGCAGCTCTTATATATCTCCTCATGGTTGGCAGGCCGCTACACACCAGTAGCCTTTGCTGGGTTGTGAGGGCATGGCACGCAATAGTTCCAATACCCACATGTGATGTAGTAGTTGTGAACAGCTGACCTCCTTAATGCTACAGCTAGCTTGCACATATACTGGTCTACAACAATGTGATTGGTACTTAGGCTACACAAAGGTACAGGCTACCTTATACAGTCTTACTGGATGCTGAGGAGTGCCACTCACATCTGCAAGTGAAAATGCTCTGATTGATGCCTTTAATCTGTCATCGGCGCAGGAGATTCTGGGTATGGTTGCAGGACCTGGCTTCTCACCCCGTTTGCCAGTCCTAACACGCTGGCAGAGAGAAGGTACAATGAAGCCTTACGTGCTACCCGAAGTGTCATAGAACAAACCTTCTCAAAAGTCGCTTTCAAAGTTTGGACAAGATGGGTGAAGCTTAATGTATGCTCCACCCAAAGTGGCAAAGATAGTGCTGCTCTGCTATGTATTCCATAATCTTGCTCTAAAACACAGAGTACCAATGGAGATATGTCCAGATCTTCCCCCAGATCCACCATGTCACCCTGTACAATGCCATTGAGAGCACACTGAGGGGCAGCCTGCTTCATCAAAACCTTATAGAATGCTACTTTGTCTTATAGGCCTCACATACCACTTCCTCTTCTAGGGGAGGTAGTCGAGAAGAGTGTTCGCTGTTCCTCTCCACGCTACTATCCTTTTTTTTTTTTTTTTTAATTCTTTATTTCTCATTTTCATTCAATTTACAAAGAAATATATTTTGTAAACCTTCTTACACATAATTACCTATTATCCAAAAATACAGAAATATAAGAAATATAAGCATCAAATCTATGCATCAATACTTCAAATATAACTTTGCAAATATCCATACAATT
Source organism: Rhinatrema bivittatum (assembly GCF_901001135.1). Taxonomy (NCBI): domain Eukaryota; kingdom Metazoa; phylum Chordata; class Amphibia; order Gymnophiona; family Rhinatrematidae; genus Rhinatrema; species Rhinatrema bivittatum. The sequence goes on along the minus strand of NC_042618.1, from coordinate 283,188,658 downwards.
CTATATTTTGGAGATACAAGTATAAATTCTGGTTAACACAAACTAATGTTACTTTAATACCTTGTAATTTTTATTTTCCCACAGGAAATATTGGAGGCTAATTATAAGGAACTAAGATTTAAGGAGATATAATCATGTAAATAAAACACTTATAAATTGTATCAACTAAATTCAATATCTTTGTCCAATATAGTTACTCACTTTCTAAGTAGCACTTGTAGGAGAGGACTCCACTAAGGGAGCCTCAGATGTTATTATATTAGATTGCTGTGATTCAATAAATTGTTGCAATTGATTAACTTGATAAAATATATATGCTTGGTCTCCTTTCTTTAGCTCACATCGACATGGAAACCTTAATAAAAATGCAAAACCCAGGGAGACAGTTTGCTGGCGTAAGGCTAAAAATTCCTTACGTCTATTTCTAGTAGTTGGAGCCAAATCAGGATATATTTTGACCACCTGGTCATGAAATGTTATTGGGAATTTTTTAAAATATTTTTTCATGACTGTAGCTACGTCTTGAGTGGTAACAAAGGATACAATTAATGTATTCCTGTGAATGACATCTAATGAGGAATCTTCTAAAAAATTAGTCAAATTTGCAGGGACATGGGATTTGCTTGTAAGGAAATAACACGTATTTATGGGAGGAATTGCTTCCTCCACATAAGATAATTTATCTCTGAAAAACCTTTTTAGAGATATGTATGGAATTTCTCCCAGTATCTGCGGAAAATTGGTTATTCTTACATTTAAATGTCGCATTCTGTTCTCTAATGACTCTAAGCGTCTAGCACTAGCCATTTGGTCTTTAATTAAACATACATTTACTTGTTGCAATGTTTTTATATTTTTCTCATTTTCTATTAATCTAGTTACTGTCTCATTATTCTGAGTCTGCACGGTCAATAATTTACCTTGAAAATCTATAACAACATTGTCAATTTTCTTTTCCATTCTAACCATAGCAATATTTAGACTATTCACAGCTTCTAAAATCCTATCAAGGGTTACCTGACCAGACTCAGCTGTTGTCTGCAATACGTTCTGGATCAGTGGTTCCCCCTGCTCTGCATCCCTTTCCAACGGGATTTGCAGACTTTCAACACTGTCCAGAGTGCGTTGAGCTGGAGGTGGGCGGCTATCTGGACTGAGGGAGGCTTCTTCCTGGGGGGTACCTGAATCTCCATTTCGTGTACCTCCAACGGAGTCCTGAGCTTCTCCTCCTCGTTCTTCTAGTTGAATTAAGAACTTGTTAATCTCCAGCTGTATCAAGGCAGAGGATGAAGGTGTCGAGGGATACACCCGAATCTTGCCTTTCCTTTTCGCTGGCATAGCAAGCCTTAATGATGACAAAGTCCTTAATCCCGGTGATAACTGGAATAAACTTTGAGAAAAATTTTATGCTCGAACTGCTCGAACTTCTCGAACGAGGCAGCGCCGCACCGCAGGAGTGCGCCTTTTACGCTGTTCCTTGGCGCCTCCCTCTGACGTCAGGGTCGGCAGTCGGGGCTGGCACCGGCGAAGCTAAGAAACAAGGCGAATAGGAGCAGTTTTCGATTCAGGTAATATCTCACCGCTAGCCTCAGTCCTTTCGCCGCAGGAGTGCGCCTTTTACGCTGTTCCTTGGCGCCTCCCTCTGACGTCAGTGGTCGGCAGTCGGGGCTGGCACCGGCGAAGCTAAGAAACAAGGCGAATAGGAGCAGTTTTCGATTCAGGTAATATCTCACCGCTAGCCTCAGTCCTTTCGCCGCAGGAGTGCGCCTTTTACGCTGTTCCTTGGCGCCTCCCTCTGACGTCAGGGTCGGCAGTCGGGGCTGGCACCGGCGAAGCTAAGAAACAAGGCGAATAGGAGCAGTTTTCGATTCAGGTAATATCTCACCGCTAGCCTCAGTCCTTTCGCCGCAGGAGGTGCGCCTTTTACGCTGTTCCTTGGCGCCTCCCTCTGACGTCAGGGTCGGCAGTCGGGGCTGGCACCGGCGAAGCTAAGAAACAAGGCGAATAGGAGCAGTTTTCGATTCAGGTAATATCTCACCGCTAGCCTCCTCCACGCTACTATCCTTCTTTCTCACACTGCTTCCATGTGTAGGTCACTGTGTAACAAAAAACATGTATGCCTTCTCAGCATTGGTCTTCACAATGCAGCAGTACACTGTACTGGGAAAACTGTGGTGCAATTAAAAATTACATTAAAGACATGTTGCTGCCACCATGTGTTCTGCCTGATAGAGACACTAGAAGAGCCACGTATTGTGTGGCACTTTGTGGACTACCTAGCATGATGTGCCTTGCCAGCCATCCCCAGCAGATCCCGTCCTACCGTTCACAAGTGTGTGACATTAGCCCACCAATGTGCTGCCACCACAACTCCTCCTGGAGCATCAAGAGCTCCAACTGTTGAAAAACTATAAATGATTTTGCTGGTTATATCCTTATTCCAAAGTGCAGAAATGTGTGTATAGCTGGAGGCCGCCGCTGTGGCTGCTTCCACCGCTGACCAGGTTTCCATGCGGCCTGGAGGCCGCTGGCTCCTGCCATCCTCCGCAGTCAAGAGACCACCGACCATCTTACTCTATGCGACGGGACAGCTGCCACAGCCTCCATTCCCTTGTGGCCTGGAGGCCGCTGCCAATCTCGCCGCGGGCTGGACGCCGCTCCCTCCTACTCCTTGTGGCCTGGAGGCCACCACCAATGCTCCTCTTCTGCAGCGAACCAACCGCCACTGACGCCGCCATCTTCCATGTGGCCTGGGAGCCACCAATGGAGCTGCCGCTGATTTCAGGGCCTCTTCGTGGCTAGGCTGCCAGCAATTTCTCCATCTCTTCATGGCCTGGAGGCTGCCATCTACCGGGTCCACTTTTGCAGCCTGGAGGCCACTTCAGAGCTCCTCTTTAAGCGGCAGGGAGGTTGCCATCATCTTTTCTTCATAGCAGGGAGCTGCTCTCATCGGGGCCTGCTTCCTCCTTCGTGGCAGGACACTGCTCTCCATGGTCCTGCTTACTTCCTCTAGGCACGTGGCCGTGCCTCCTCTCTTCATTTAAAGGGCCAGCAGTGGGCTGTCCTCCTGGGCTCCTCCTGATGACATCCCCAAGGCATTTCCCTCTTCAGCACTATAAAGAGGGATTTCCTTCAGTCAGTTATCGCCTTTGCAAGGAGCCAATCATGGAGCTGGACTGTTCCTGGAATCTCCATTCTAGCTCTTTGATCCAGGAGACCTCCGTGATCCTTCTTCCCTTCTTCAAGGCACTCTATTCTTCATTGGTATTTCTTGTCTTCATTTGTGGTTCCTGAATCTTCGTCTTCATCTTCATTCCATGTCCTGGTCTCTCGTCGGATTCCGTCTCCTTATCTTCAGATGTCCAGATCTCCTTGTCTCCAGATATCCCAATGTTCCTGTCCTCCAAGTCTTCATCTTCTGATGTCCAGTCTCCGAGTTCCAAGTTCCGAGTCCTGATCTTGATGTTTCAAAGTCCGAGTTCCAAGTTCTGAGTCCTGATACTGATGTTCCAAGTTCCAAGTCCTGATTCTAATGTCCTTTGTTCAGTTCTGATCCTGAAGTACCACTAATTCCTAGCTCCAGGTTCAGCTTTGCCTTGCCCCGGACCTCATATCCAGCTGACCTTCCTGGGAGTAAATCTGTATCTATCTGGTGTCCATTTCCGGTTGCTTGAGCATTCTTCCAGTTGGATCCTTCCTCAAGCACTGTCCGGATTCTTCCTTTGCCCTGAGCCTCAGTCCTGTGCATGTCCTCCTCTCCGTGTGGTCCTTGACCAGCCTCTTCAGGTTGTATAGGGCGTGCAGTGGGACAGGGTGGTCTATGACCTGCCCTCATCGGCTGTGTAGGGTGCCCTGAGGGGCAGTGCCTGTCTAAGTCTCTGAGTATCCTGAGTCCTTATCCTTGTCTTATCCAAGTTCCAAGTGTCCTCGTCTTGTCCAAGTTCCAAGTTCCAATTGTCCTCGTCTCATCCAAGTTCCAAGTTCCAAGTGTCTTCGTCCAAGTTCCAAGTTCCAAGTATCCTTGTCTTGTCCAAGTTCCAAGTTTCAAGTTCCAAATGTCCTCGTCTCTTCTTGTCGAAGTTCCAAGTTCCAAGTGTCCTCATCTCGTCCAAGATCCAAGTTCCAAGGGTCTTTGTCTTGTCCAGTTCCAAGTTCCAAGTTCCAACCGTCCTTGTCTCATCTGAGTTCCAAGTTCCAAGTACCCTCAACTTGTTCAAGTCTTCGAGCCTTGTCTAAGTCTTGAGTTCCAGTCTTGTTCCAAGTTCCAGTACCATCACCTGTCCTCAACCTCTGTCCATCCTGTCGCATCTGCCGCTCCCTAGTGGCAGATCCGAAAGGGCTATCAAGTGGCTGGAGGGCTACCCCAGAGACCAGCATTGCATTGCTGGGTCTCTTCTGGTGCATGCAGGTTTGGAAGAGGTTAGGGCTCCGGTTGTCAGCCTGTCCACTAAAGATGTGAATCAGAACCAGAATCGATTCCGATTCACATCGTGATTTTTTTTCGGCCGGCCTGATCGGGGGTTTTTTTTATCGGCTGCGCCCAAGCCGATAAACAAAAAACCCACCCTGACCTTTTAAAACTAATCCCTTTTACAGGTACCTGGTGGTCCAGTGGGGGTCCCGGGAGCGATCTCCCGCTCTCGGACCGTCAGCTGCCACTAATCAAAATGTCACCGATGGCCCTTTGCCCTTACCATGTGACAGGGTATCCATGCCATTGGCCGGCCCCTGTCACATGGTAGGAGCACTGGATGGCCTGCACCATTTTTAAAGATGGCGCCGGCCATCCAGTGCTCCCTCCATGTGACAAGGGCCAGCCAATGGCACGGATACCCTGTCACATGGTAAGGGCAAAGGGCCATCGGCACCATTTTGATTAGTGGCAGCCGATGGCTCAAGAGCGGGAGATCACTTCCGGGACCCCCACTGGACCACCAGGTACCTGTAAAAGTTTTTGGGGGGGTCGGGAGGGTGGGGGAAGCTAAGGGATTAGTTTTAAAGGGTCGGGGTGGGTTTAGGCGTTATTTTTATGTGCCATTTTTCCCGACCTCCCCCAAAACAATAAGAGAACCTCACGAACAATTTTGTGGGGTTTTCCTATCTGTTTCGGGGAGCCCCCAATTTCTGATGACTTTGAAAATATTGTACGATATTTTCAATCGTCAGAAATACGATTCACATCCCTACTGTCCACCCATGCTTGGACACATCTTGCCTGCCTCGGCACTTCTATGGAGCTCTCTTCAGTCGCACCATGGTCCAAGGGCACACAATCTCCCCAGAATTGGGTCCACTCCCTAGCGCTCCCCCAACAACCTCTGAATCCCCACCATCTGCTCCCTAGTGCCCTTACTCGTCTCGTCCATCCATGGGGGACCACTACCTGGTGAGGTTACGCATACCTCGGCCCCTAGTCGGCTCCGCACAGGGTCCCTACACGTAGCGACCATTTCCTTCCACATTCTGGACAAAACCATACATCCTGTGGTCCTGGGACTGCCGTGGTTACAGCAACACACCCCACAGTTTGACTGGGCCACCTTACAACTCTCTCCCTGGGGCTCCTCCTGCAATGAAAACTGTCTGGAATCCATCTCGCCCCTGCTTTGCCTGAATGCTTCACTCTCTCTTCCTGGCCTTCCAACACAATACACTTCATTTGCTGATGTGTTCTCCAAGAAGGCCATGGATACGTTACCCCTGCATCATTCCTATGATTGCGCAATCAACTTGCTGCCCAATTCAGAGCCTCCTCAGGGTAGGATCTACCCATTATCGCTAACAGAGACTCAGGCCATGTCGGAGTACATCCACGAGAACCTAGCCAAAGGCTTCATTTGGCCCTCCAAGTCTCCCGCGGGAACGGGATTTTTCTTTGTAGGGAAAAAAGACAGCTCATTCCATCCCTGCATCGATTACCGAGGCCTAAACAAGATCATCCTAAAAGACCACTATCCATTACCCCTGATTTTGGAGCTTTTTGATAGGCTTCAAGGAACGAAAATCTTCTTCAAATTGTACATCAGAGGGGCCTACAATTTGGTCTGTATCTGCAATGGCGACGAATGGAAGACCACATTTAACACATGTGACAACGACTTTGAATACCTTATGATGCCATTTGGCCTTTGCAACAATCCTGCGGTCTTTCAGAATCTGATGAACGAGGTCTTCAGAGATATGCTTTACCAGTGTGTTGTAGGGTACCTTGACGACATCCTAGTTTTTTCCCAAGACCTACAAAGCCACCACCAGGATGTCTCTCATGTCTTCCAGCATCTATGGGACAATCAACTTTATGCCAAACTCGAAAAGTGTTCTTTCGAGCAGGAGACCGTTCCTTTCATTGGCTATGTGGTTTCCACTCAAGGGTTCAGGATGGATCCCCAGAAATTGAGTATTCGTGATTGGCCTCAACTTACCAGTCTCAAGACACTACAGAGATTCCTTGGCTTTGCCAATTACTACCGGTCTTTTATTCACCATTATTCCCCCCTGACCGTACCACTCACAGCCATGACTCACAAGGGGGCCTATCCTTCCCAGTGGATGCCCGAAGCTATGACCGCCTTCCAGGATCTTAAGACCGCCTTTCTCCAGGAGCTGTGTCTCCGTCACCCGGATTCCAGACGTCAATTCGTGGTCGAGGTCGACGCATCCGACATAGGAGTAGGGACAGTTCTCAGACAGTACTCAACTACCCATACCTAACACCAGTGTTCTTTTTTTCCAGGCACTTCTCTCCAACAGAACGAAATTATGCAATCGGGGAAAAGGAGTTAATGGTAATCAAGGAGGAATGGCGTCCCTGGCTCAAGGGAGCCCAACACCAGATCACAGTGTATACCGATCACAAAAACCTCAAGTATTTACACTGTGCTCAGCATTTGAAGCATCATCAGGCCCGTTGGGCCCTCTTTTTTACCCAATTTAATTTCCTGCTGTGCTACCGACCTGCCAACAAAAATTGCCGTGCCGATGCTCTCTCCAGATCCTTCATTGCTGAAGATGTTCCCGATATCCCATGGCACATAATTGACCCTGATAAAGTCATCCTGTCTGCCACATTTCCAGTGCCACCTGGGAAGACGGTGGTCCCTCACCAATTATGATGGAGGGTTCTTCAGTGGGCTCACGACTCCTTGACTGCAGGAAACCTGGGACAGTCCAGAACACTCTCCATACTCCAGCAGTTTTATTGGAGGCCTAACATGAAAAAGGACACACAGGCCTATGTAGAGTCCTGTCCTACATGCGACCGTCATAAGCCTCCTGTGGAATGTCCATGGGGACTCTTGCAACCGCTGCCTATCCCGAATGAGCCATGGACCCATATTGCGATGGATTTCATAGTAGACCTGCCTGCCTCCAGTGGCAACAATACCGTCTGGATTACCGTCGACCATTTTTCAAAAATGTCCCACTTCGTGGCTCTGCCTGGCCTCCCTTCAGCTCCGCAGCTTACTAAATTGTTCATCTGACACGTGTTCAGGCTCTAAGGCCTTCCTAAACATATTATTTCAGACCGTGGAGTCCAATTCACTGCCTGCTTTTGGAAGTCTCTCTGCAAAAAATTCAACATCTTGTTAGATTTCACCTTGGCTTACTATCCCCAAGCCAATGGACAAACAGAAAGGACTAATAGAACCTTGAAACAATTTCTGTGGGTGTACGTGAATCTACGGCAGAATGATTGGGCAGACCTCATTCCTTGGATGGAGTTCGTCTTAAACTCTCATCAGTCCACATCCACTGGTTCATCACCCTTCCAGGTGGTCTATGGACATCAGCTACTACCACCACTTCCACTTCCATTATCTGTGCCATCTCTAGCGGCACAGTCAACCGCCCAGGAGTTGCATCAACTTTGGGACAGCACTAAGCAGCTACTTCAGCAAGCCACCCAAAGATCAAAGAAGTTCTTTGCTGCACACCATCAAGAAGCACCCCAGTTTAAACCAGGTGATAAGGTGTGGCTCAGCACGCGGTTTATCCGACTTGAGCTGCCTTCAGCTCGCTTCGCTCCTAGGTACATTGGTCCCTTTCCTGTACTCCACCGGTTGGGCCCAGTTACCTACAGACTCCAGCTGCCTTCCTCTCTCAAAATCCACAACGCCTTCCACATATCACTACTAAAACCATTGGTTCTGTCCAGCATCTCTAAAAAACCACCGGAACCGCAACCACTCTCATCTGAAGCGGATGTCACATATCAAGTCCAAGATGTCCTGGATGTAAGGAAACGTGGTAGAAAGTGGAAGTATCTCCTTTCTTGGGAGGGCTTTGGACCTGAGGAGAACAGTTGGGAACCTGCCACAAATATCCTTGATAAAGGCCTTATCAGGCAGTTCCATGCCACACATCCTCGAAAACCCAAACCCCCAGGGGGGGGTCTTAAGAAGAGTGGTACTGTTATGACCGTCAGTCGCATATGACTGCGACCGATTCAATTCATGTCATGTGCTGCCCTGTTATGGGAGTCTCAGTTTTAGTGGACCCTTAGGCCGACCTGCTGGAGACTGGGAAAGATGGACAATGTTTGGGCAGGATATAGATGCTCTTCACCCTGGAAGCTGATTCTCCCCCGGGAGGTGCCGTAGGAGCCCAACCGCTGGGACTTAGGTGGCTTCACCCTTGGAAGCCAAAGCTCCCCCGGGAAGAGCCCGTAGGGGCCCGGCCGCTGGGACTTAGGCGGATTGTGGATCAGGACAGGTAACTGGAACCAGACTAGAACAGTAGAGACACTGTAACTGGGCTCGGGTTCTGGAACCAGGCAGGAACTGTAGCAAGACTCAGGTACTGGAACCAGGCAGGAACTGTAGCAGGACTCGGGTACTGGAACCAGGAAGGAACTGTAGCAAGACTCAGGTACTGGAACCAGGCAGGAACTGTAGCAGGACTTGGGTACTGGAACCAGGCAGAAACTGTAGCGGGACTCGGGTACCGGAACCAGGCAGGAACTGTAGTAGGTAAACAGGAACCAAGTAGGCTCTGTGGCAGGCAAGCAGGAACCAAGCAGGTACTGTGGCAGTCAAGCAGGAACCAAGCAGGTACTGTAGCAGGAACAGAGCGACGAAGCAAGGCGAGTCACTCCAGGGCACAGCGCAACAGGGAACCAGGAGGCAAACCCGTTGCAAGGGAAAGACTGGATGGCTGCGGCCGGCTTATCAAGGCCACGGTGTCTGACGTCAGGAACTGGGCGGAGTCACCACTGGCAGGAAACGGCCTAGAAAAGCGCCCAAGTGGTGTGCGCGTGCGCCTAGTAGCAGGGCATCCATGGGAGACCTCGCAGCGGCGCAGCCCCAGCAGGGACGCCGCCAAACAGGCCGCAAACTAGGCCTTCGGAAGCGGGAGCAGGTCTGGGAGCTCGGAGGTAAGGGCCTGGCCGTGGTGCTCGCGGCCAGAACCGCAACAGTACCTCCCCTCTTACGCCCCCTCTTAGCCGGTCCGGGTTTACTTGGGTGATCCAGATGGAACTGCCGCAATAAATCCTTGTCGAGGATGTTACGGGCCGGTTCCCAAGAATTATCCTCGGGTCCGCAGCCCTCCCAGGCCAGCAAGTATTCCCATCGGCGTTGATGGAACTGGACATCCAGGACTTCACGTACTTGATACGTAACCTCGTCCGTACGGCAGGATCCGACGGTTCAGGAGCACAGGATTGGTATCTGGACAACACGAGAGGCTTCAGCAATGACACATGGAACACATCATGTATGCACATGGAGGAGGGTAGGCGTAGACGGTATGAGACTACTCCCACTCGTTCGGCGACTCAAAAAGACCCACAGAATTTCGGAGCTAGTATTCAAGATGGAATACGTAGCTGTAGATTTCTGGTGCTAAGCCAGACACGATCTCCTGGGAGGAAGATGGGTGCTGGCTGATGATGCCTAACCGCCCACTTTTTGGTGAACAGGGTGGCTTTACGGATCTTTTCCTGGGTAGAGATCCACAAGGAACGAAGCTGGTGGACTGAGAGTTGCACTGCCAGGAGTGCACTAGGTTCAGGCGAAAGTAGGGGCGGTCGAAGTTGCTTCCCATAAACAACGAGGAAAGGCGAACTTCCACTAGCAGCATGCATGTGATTATTATACGAGAACTCCGCCCACGGGAGTAGCTTGGCCCAATTATCTTGTCGTTCGTTCACGAAGGCACTGAGAAAAGTTTTCAAAGTTTGATTGGTTCGTTCCGTTTGCCCATTACTTTGAGGATGGAACACTGACGAAAGACTAAGTTGCACATTGAAACATTTGCATAGGGCTTCCCAATAATGAGCCGTAAACTGTGGTCCTCGATCAGAGACTATATCTTGCGGGAGACCATGAAGTCTAAAGATATGCTGAGCGAACAAGCCAGCCAGGTCAGGTGCAGAAGGCAGCTTTGGCAAGGGAACAAAGTGCGCCATCTTGGAAAATCGGTCCACGGTTACCTAGATGACCGAATTACCTCCGGAGACAGGAAGGTCCACGATGAAATCGATGGAGATGTGTGTCCAAGGCTCCACCGGAATGGGCAATAGTTGCAACAGACCCCTGGGCTTCCCGATGAGCGGCTTTTGAACAGCACAGGTAGGGCACGAGCCCACAAAAGCTTGGACGTCCTGTCTCACCGTTGGCCACCAGTAGAAACTATTTAACAAGTCTAAAGTCCCTTTCCAACCAGCATGGCCCCCAGTGAGGGAGTCATGGGCCCAAGCGAGAACTGCTCTCCAGGAGCGACGTGGAACGACGGTCTTCCCTTGGGAGGACACCAAGATTGCTGCAAGACTTACTTTCACAGGATCCAAGATATACTGAGGTGTGTCAGGAGTCTCTTCGACCTCAGAAGAGCACGAGAGCGCATCAGCTCGAACGTTCTTAGAGCTGGGTCGGTAGTGTAAGGTAAAGTCAAACCGGTCAAAGAACAGCAACCACCGGGCTTGTCTTGGATTCAGGCGTTGGGCTTGCTTCAAGAATGCTAGGTTTTGTGATCGGTGTAAATTGTAACTGGATGGTTGGCTCCTTCCAACCAGTGTCTCCATTCCTCCAGGGCAAGTTTCACGGCTAGCAACTCTTTGTCACCAACACAGTAGTTGCTCTCTGCCGGGGATAATTTCTTTGAGAAATATGAACAGGGCAACAGCTGTCCAGAATCAGAGTACTGGCTCAGTACGACCCCCACGGCCACATTGGAGGCATCAACTTCCACCACGAAGGGCCGGCTGGGATCTGGATGATGAAGGTAGGTGTCTAACAGGAAGGCTTCTTTAAGGGCTTCAAAAGCTTGACAGGCGGAAGCAGGCCAATCCACCGCGTTAGCCCCATATCGGGTGAGGGCAGTTAACGGGGCCATAATACGAGAGTAATTGGGAATAAAGTAACGGTAGAAATTGGAAAAGCCAAGGAAGCGTTGCAATGTTTTAAGACCCCTCAGCCAAGGCCAATTCTTAATAGCCGCCACTTTCTCAGGATCCATTCGAAAGCCAGCTACAGAGACTATGTAGCCTAGGAACGGCAGGGAAGTCTTCTCAAAGCTACATTTTTCCAGTTTCGCGTGCTCCCTAAGTATCTGGAGCACGTGACAGACATGCTGATGATGTGACGACAGGTCCTGGGAGTAGACTAACACATCGTCGAGGTAAACAATTACACAGGTGTTCTGGCCCACATCATAGATCCTGCATGCATCTGCCTTGCGGCCACAGCCACTGTGCCACCTGGTAAGAAGGTGGCTCCCAGTGGCCTCTGGGAGTGAGTTCTACGCTGGGCCCATGATTCCCACCTCACGGGCCATCTCGGCCAGGCCCGAACCCTGGAGATGCTCCGCAGATACTACTGGTGGCCCAACATGGTGAAGGACTCCTGAGACTATGTTAATTCCTGCCCAACCTGTGCCCAGCAGAAGGGGCCTACTGGACATCCGTGGCATCTTCTCCAACTGCTTCCAGCGCCCACGGATCCCTGGACAAACCTTGCAATCGACTTTATAGTCAAACTGCCCCCTCCAAGGGGAACACCGTAATCTGGATCATCATCGACCGATTTTCCAAGATGGCTCACTTTATTCCACTACCTCACCTGCCATCAGCTCCCGAGTTGGCTCGGTTATTTCTTAACCACGTTTTCCACCTGCACGGGCTCCCGAAGGAGATCATCTCAGACCATGGGCTGCAATTCTCGATGAAGTACTGGAGGTCCTTATGCCAAAAGTTTGACATCGCCCTGAATCTAACCTCTGCCTTTCATCCGCAAGCGAATGAGCAGGCTGAGAGGATGAATCACTCCTTAAAGGCATTTCTACGGGCCTATACGAACCACCAGCAAGACAACTGGGCTGACCTCCTCCCGTGGGCCAAATTTGCCCACAATACATTGCCGCAGCCACCAGGAGTTCCCCATTTCAGGTCGTATATGGTTGGCAGCCCCGTCTGCTGCGCCCAGTGCCTCTCAAGGTACCCTCTCCAGCGGCGCAGACCATGGCACAAACCATTCGTCACCTTTGGGACCAGGTCACCGAGAGGTTGGGCCAAGCTGCGGAGAGAGCCAAACAGACCGCCGATGCCCATCGCCGTACTCCGCACCCAGCACATTCGCCTCCGCCTGCTGTCCCAGAGGCTGGCTCCCCGATATGTAGGGTCCTTTCCGGTCCTACACTGCCTAGGACCCATCACGTACCAGTTCCGACTTCCTGCGAACCTCAGAATACATAACATGTTCTACGTGTCCCTTCCAAAACCCTTTGTCCTCTCGTGCCCTTCCTGGAGGACACCACAACCTTCGCAAGTGGCAGCGGAACCTGACTCTGCACTATGGGTCAAGGAAGTGCTTGATGTCCGCCACAGGAGGCGCCGATGGGAATATCTCCTGGCATGGGAAGACTTTGGGCCCGAGGAAAACTCCTGGGAACCCGCACAGAACATCCTTGATAAGGATTTACTAAAAGAATTCCACCGAGCCCATCTGGAGAAGCCTCGACCAATGAGGGGGAGGCCTAGAAGGGGGGTACTGGTGCACACCCCGTCTGTGCTGGCACCGGTACTGGGCCGGCTCACATTCCCCTCTCCTCGGTGGGCTCCTGCTCCCCCTCTCCAGCAGTCGCGGCGAGTCAACAGTGGCCTCGATGTCCTGCACCTGTGTCCCGGATGCCCTTGAGCTCCCAGGCTTCACGACAGGGCTCCGCGGCCTTGGTGGCCTCGGCTCCGCCCCTAGGCACACACGCGTGTTCTGCACAGCCCTAACTGGGGGCTATGATGGGAGACCGGCCGCGGCACGTCCCCCTTGATGTCATCAAGGGGGACTACTTAAGGCGAGGTCCCTGCTCCAGTCCCTCACCTTGGCAAATGGTCGTCACACCACGGGGAGACCAGACTGTTATTGGCGAAACCCCAGCTTGCCTCTGTCTCCTCGTGTGCTCTGCCTCCTCCAATCCTGCTCCAAGCCAAGGATCCACCTCCAGCGCAACAGAGGGTTGGGAGGGGTCCAGCCTTTATGGGGGAATCGGCAGAGTAAAGGCTGAAATCCACTGTGCTAATCACCCCTTTTACTTTGGGCTGATTAACTCTGGGTATTTTGAGAGGAAGCTAGAAAGCATGTTGAACTTTTATAGCTACTGTACATGCTATTATTGTGTATTCAAATTGAGGCAAATTATTTCTGTGTACATACTAAATCTAGTTTATAGCCCATTAAGTTGTGTTGTTATATGCATGTTAAATTTTATGAGTGCACAAAAAAAGCTATTAATGCAAGTGCATAGGCCCTCATATTTACTGTTGTGCCCATCGGTCACAATCTCATTTTGCCCAGTAGCTCCGATTCTGGCTAAGGTGGTCACCTCTGCCTCTGCACGCCGACCTTCCTGGCATTCCCGGGATGACGTAGGCGACCCCCAGTCGCCATCTTGAATCTGCTGTGAGCTAGGGCATGTGCGCAACTGCCTCTTTCTTGTGCACGTCATGGCGTAAACCTCGGGGGCGTTCCCTCCACATGACGTCACTGCCTAAGTTTATTTAAGCCTACCGGACTTTCCTACATATGAGTTAGCAAGGGTTCCATCTTGCTCAATTCCTTTCCTCTGAGACACTTCGCCTTGCTGTTCCTGCATTCCAGACTCAGGTACCCGCTCCTCGGGGGCCTTGCTGCATTCAGGGCTATTTGCTCCTTGGAGAGCCTTATCTGCCTAGTGAGTTCTTCTTCACCAGCTAGTGAGTTCCTCTCGCAGCTTCCTTGGATGATCCTTCTTTTCCTGCTTTGGGTCTCTGCTGCTGCTACTATGAATTCTCTACTACAACACCACGGAGTGAGTACTAGACCTGTTCTACATTACTGCTTCCATCTTGCTGCGTGGATCCTTGGGTTACCCCACTCTGCAGACCACTTCCGGATCCACGCTGTCTTGTGTCAGTTGCCAACATCTATCTCCGGCTTACCCACGCTGCGGACCACTACCGGACCTACCACGCACAAGGCTTACCAAGAAGCAAGTATTCCCTGAGTTACCCCGCTCTGCGGACCACTACCGGAGAATCCATCCCAGGTCTTTCTATTCCAGGACTGAGTTTACAAACCTGCTCCTCGGGTTCCTCTTTGCTGTATAATAAATATTCTCTGACTCCTGTGTCCATCACTGCTGAGACCCCGCCTGTCGTGAAGAGTCCCCACAGGGCTCCTCCCTGTGGGTGGAGTCAGCTCTCTCCATGACCCAAGGGCCCACAAATCCAGTTCAAACATAAGAGACTGGAACTCCATGGACCCGGCTCCTCTCATTCCTGGCCTGGCCCAATGGATTTCGGAGCAACAGAGAACTTTGGAGTCGTTGACTATCGCCTTTAATCAGCTGAACATCAGACTGAATGCTTCTCCTATTCCTGACCAGAATTCATCACCCTCGGTAGTTACTGGGCGTACTACAGTTCCATTGCCTGCTCCTACTCATTTCTCAGGAGATTCCCTGTTGTCTAGGGGCTTTCTAAATCAGTGCTGTATCACTTCTCCTTACAACCGCTGTACTTCCCTTTAGCGATTAACAAGACAACGTATATCTTGTCCTTGTTGGATGGAAAAGCCCTGGCTTGGGCTTCACCATTATAGGAACGCAATGATCCAGTTTTGAATGATTTGCCTGACTTTAAGACTCTCTTCAAATCTGTATTTGATGATCCCACACGCCAGTCTGTAGCTGGTTCAGCACTCCTACACCTCCAACAAGGGACTAAGCCACTCTCGGACTATGTAATCGAATTTAAAACCCTGTCTTCTGAACTCCTATGGGATTCAGGTTGTTTATGAGCTATCTTCTTAGAAGGTTTCAACTCCCGTATAAAAGATAATCTTGCCGCACGTGAGTTGCCTGACACTCTAAGTTCTCTTATTGACCTCTCTGGAAGGACTGACCACCGTATTCGAGAGCAATCTGCTGAGATAAACTTCCCAAGAGAATTCCTTTGGAGGTAATCGCCCTCGCTCCTTGCCTTCAGCTCCAGTCCAGGCATTATCCAATCCTGAAGAAGAAGATGAACCCATGCAATTAGGTCGCAGCCACTTAACTGAC
The DNA here is from genome assembly GCF_901001135.1 of Rhinatrema bivittatum. Taxonomy (NCBI): domain Eukaryota; kingdom Metazoa; phylum Chordata; class Amphibia; order Gymnophiona; family Rhinatrematidae; genus Rhinatrema; species Rhinatrema bivittatum. Next base: position 283,173,127 of record NC_042618.1, on the reverse strand, counting down.
AAAGAGAGGCACTTTCGCAAGAAGATGGACCTCTGCATGTATTGCGGGAAGACTGGCCATGCAATCCAAACCTGTCCCATCTGTCCGGGAAACATGCAGACCTAGGATCTAGAGGAAGTGTATAAAGAGGAGGCAGCAAAACACTGCACGGAGCAGCAGTAGCCACAGAGGCATTCACGGAGCGGGATGCCAGTGGCCAGTGGTTGGTGTTCCACCTTCACGGAGCGGAAGGATGGAGGCCTGCCATCTCCATATTTAAAAAAAAAACCAGGGGTGGGCAAGAGTATGTAAAATTAACGAAGAGTTCATAAGCTATAGGTATTACCAATTATTAGGCTTATTCAATATTTGTTGATAGATAATGTGGCTACTTCACTTTCAATACATATCCAACATAGCTCTCTGCTTCAACAGCAGGGGAGAAGAAAAACTAATACTTCACACATATCCAGCATAGCTCCCTGCTTCAACGGCAGAGGAGAAGTAAAACTAATACTTCACGCATATCCAGCATAGCTCTCTGCTTCAACGGCAGGGGAGACATAAAACTAATAGTTCACGCTTATCCAGCATAGCTCTCTGCTACAATGGCAGGGGAGAAGAAAAACAACCAATAAGGGCTGAATAACATAGTCTGGGTAAAACAAATAAGCATGGGTGTAGCTTGCTTATTGCGGCGGTTACTACCCCTAACTAATCAAGCTTGATATTTCACTTGGATGCAGCTCCATCACTGCTCTCTGCATTAATGGTGGGGGTGAAAGGGAAATAGAACCAAAGGTTACTAGGAGCCAAGAGAGACAGATAAGTATGAGAAAAAAAGAAGTGAGGCTTGCTGGGCAGACTAGATGGGCCGATTGGTCTTCTTCTGCCGTCATTTCTATGTTTCTATGTTTCTATGATCCGCCGGAGGACTCTTCCTAGGTCTGACTGCACCATCTCCTCCACTGACTCTCCCAGTTTCTATTATCTCTGGGCCTCTCAAATTCGCCACACAAGCACTAGTCGATTCCGGTGCAGGTGGGAATTTTATTCTGAAAAGATTGGTAGAACATCTACGAATTCCTACCAAACCAGTACCCACACCACTGCTTCTCTCATCCATACATGGAGAGCCGTTGCCAGGAGATGTCTCGCTCACCACACAACCCATTTGCCTACGCACTGGGTCCCTGCATACCAAGACCATCATGTTTCTGATCCTTGAGAAAGCTATCCATCCCATAGTGCTGGGCATCGCATGGTTGCAAGACCATTCTCCCCAGTTCAACTTGTCTTCAATGGAATTATCACAATGAGGTTTGACCTGCCATGACAGATGCTTGAAAAAAGTAACCCCATTGCCAAGCTTGGCCACTTCTACTGCTCTCCCTGGTCTACCACCACAGTATGCATCATTCCAAGACGTATTTTCTAAACAAGCAGCTGATGTGTTTCCACCACACAGACCATTTGACTGTGCAAATAACCTGAAACGTACACAGAGCAACCCAGAGGAATAGTTTATCCGCTCTCTTTATCAGAAACCAAGGCCATGTCAGCCTACATTCAAGAAAATCTACAGAAAGGATTCATTAGACCATCTAAGTCGCCGGCAGGGGCCAGATTCTTTTTTGTCAGCAAGAAGGATAGATCCCTTCGCCCTTGATTGACAATAGAAGTCTGAACGAAATTACCATCAAGGATCAATATCCTTTACCATTAATTTCAGAGTTGTTTGATCTGCTACAAGGCGCAAAGATCTTCACGAAGTTAGATTTAAAGGGCGCTTACAACCTTGTCCGCATTCGTCAAGGGGACGAGTGGAAAACGGCCTTTAATACTCACGATGGCCACTTCGAGTATTTAGTGATGCCATTTGGCCTGTGCAACGCCCAGGTCGTTTTTCAAAATATGATGAACAATATCCTGCGAGACATGCTATACCAGTGTGTGGTCGTATACTTGGATGACATCCTCTTCTTTTCCAGTGTTGTTCAGAGCCATCAAGTGGATGTCATTTATTTATTTTATTTATTTATAAACTTTTCTATACCAATATTCGTGGTAACATCATATCAGTTTACATCATAACAGCAAGGAGGAAAATACATTGAACAGGGGAGGGGGTATACATAGGATAAATAGGAACAATAAAACTTAGTAAGGGAAGAAAGTGAACCAAGCAATAAAATCAACACTAAGAGATAACAGAGGCAATAGATGTTCAACAGTAAGGGGGTCATTTTCAAAGCATTTACTCGAGCAAAACCAGTTTTGCTCGAGTAAATGCTTTTTAAAATCTACCCCTAATTGTGGTTGTAATTAAAATTGCAGCCACCATCACAATAGAAGTAGTTGTGAATGAGATTGCAGCTACAATCACAAACCAGATTATAACAGAGGTTGTAACAGATATATGTACAGGTACTTCGAAGAGCTGGCATGTTAGGAATAAAAGGGGAGCAGGGCAGATGTTATTGGGGGTACGCTTGTTTGAATAGCCAGGTCTTGAGGTCATCGAAGTCTTGCAGAGGCTGCGGGATAATTGTTTATATGCCAAGCTTGAGAAGTGTGCGTTCCACCAGGAGTCTGTTCCCTTCCTAGGATACATCGTGTCTAACAAAGGCTTCCAAATTGATCCCCAGAAGACAAAAAGCACACAAGATTGTCCTCAGCCTACCAGTATTAAAGCTCTCTGTCGCTTCCTGGGCTTCACTAATTATTATCGCACATTCATCAAGATCTACTCAACCTTAACAGCGCCACTTACTGCCATGACTAAAAAAGGAGCCAACCCATCACAGTGGCCTCCGGATGCCATCTCTGCCTTTCAAGCTCTCAAGGAGGCATTCCTCAAGAAACCTTGTTTACGTCATCCTGACTCTCATCGGCCATTCATCATCGAGGTCGACGCCTACGATGTTGGCATAGGGGCCGTGCTAAGTCAGCACAGTGATATGCATACTCTTCATCCCTGCTCATTTTTCTCAATATGCTTTTTGCCAGCCAAGAGAAATTATGGCATTGGCAACAAAGAGTTGCTCACTATCAAGCTTGCATGGCACCCCTGGCTAGAAAGTGCTCAACACCAGATAACAGTGTTTACTGATCACAAGAACATGGAATATTAACGTCATGCACAGAGACTCAACCATCGTCAAGCTCAATGGTCATTATTCTTCAACTGATTTGATTTCTTGCTCAAATAACATCCTGCTGATAAAAATGTCCAGGCAGATGCCCTCTCATGCTCCTTTACACCTGAAGATGTCCCTGATGCACCCCATCACATCATCAACCCAGAGAAGATAGTTCTGGCTATCTAGCGGGTAAAACAGTGGTTCCTCAAAATCTACGGAAGAAATTTCTGAACTGGGCTCATGACTCCCAGTTAGCCAGTCATCCTGGACAGGCCCGTACGCTTACCACCCTTCAATGGCCACCTATGAAAAATGACGTCCAAGCGTACGTTGAATCCTGCGCTACCTGTGCCAGACAAAAGCCTCCTGCTGGTCACCCTTGGGGTCTCCTAAAGCCATTACCAGTTCCAAACGAACCATGGACGCACATCGTGACCAATTTTGACGTTGTTTTGCCACCTTCAATACTATATGGGTCACAGTGGATTGATTCTCAAAGATGGTGTACTTTGTGGCTTTACCCAGACTACCATCTGCCTCAGAATTTGCCAAACTGTTCATACGGCATATATTCCGCATGCACAGGATGCCTAAGCACATAGTTTCCGACATAATTGTTCAATTCACCGCCAAGTTCTGGAGGGCGCTGTGTCATAAATTTGACATTACATTAGACCTGACATCAGCGTATCACCCCCAATCAAATGGGCAAACAGAGAGAATGAATCGGACTCTCAAACAGTTCATTCGTGCCTATGTCAACAATAGGCAGAGTGATTGGGCAGAACGTTTACCCTGGGCTGAGTTCGCCCTAAACTCTCATCCTGCTTCTGCCGCTGGATTCACTCCATTCCAGATTGTATATGGTCATCAGCCATTGCCACCTCTTCCAATACCTTTGTCAGGTATATCACAAGCAGCTCAGGCTACTGCTGAAGAGATTCACCAACTCTGGCCTCAAACTAAGGACCTTCTGCACAAAGCAGGACAATGGGCCAAAAAGCAATACGACGCTCATCACAGAGCAGCACCTCAGCTTGAGCCAGGAGACAAGGTATGGCTCAGTACCAAGTACCTCCACCTTAATCTGCCGTCAATCAGATTTGCTCCACGCTACATTGGACCCTTCTCTGTCCTTCGCCATCTAGGTCCCTTGACCTACAGCCTGAAGTTACCATCATCCATGAAAATACACGCTTTCAACGTTTCACTGCTGAAGCCTCTCATCCTCTCAGAATTCTCTCACAAGACTCCAGACCCACAGCCTCTGGATGCTGAAGAGGACATCACATACAAAGTAGATGACATCTTGGATGTAAGTAAGAGAAGAAAACATTGGGAATACCTAATTTCATAGGAAGGATACAGTCCAGAAGAAAACAGCTGGGAACCTGCTGTCAACATCCTTGACAAAGGAACAAAATAAAAAGTAACCGAAAGTCCTTCAAAGAATTCTTTATTGATTACCCGACTCCAGTCCTGAGTTTTGCCCACCAAGGGGCTGCTTCAGGGGCTATAAAAATGAATAAATAGTGATAAAATTATTCAATCAATTATATAACTATAAAACACAAATAGTTTAAATTGATTAAAATAAATTAAAATTAATAAAAATAAAATTAATAAAAAAGATGCAAAGAAGATTCTAAACAACCATTCAAATTATGCAGTGGTAAATAATTAAAGGATGTTCAATAATAAATCAGAAAAAGGTGAGGAGGAACCTAGAACAAAATACAAACAAGATTCAAACACAAAGCAGCCATAAACAAGTATCTAAAACGTACTTAATAGTCCTGCTTACATAGTTGAATATGAAAAATTTAAAAGAGATGAAGCAGATTATAAAAATGACAAGATTTATCAGTGGCATGGTTTTAACAAACCTTTCCATAAACCTTTCTATAAGAATGACAAAACACCACCACATACAAATAAAAAAAGATATAATGAAGATAGACAAAATGAAATATCTAGTCCCAACAGAGACAGAAATGCTAAGCGTATACGCAGCACCACAGATGATGAAATAGATCCCTCAGCGCCCCTCTTTAGTTCAGAAATTGAATGTGTAAGACAGGATAGAGGTGAAACACGGGTATCACAAGTCAATAGGATTTGGAGAAAGAATTCAGAACAGGATGGGATTCAGAACAAAAAGTGGGATACCCCTTTTTTCAGAGGAAGAGGGGGATGGAGAGGGAGAGGCAGAGGGAGAGGTTTTCAGTATCAGGGATACAACCATTTCCAGCCTCACAATCAGGGATACAATCAGTTCCACAATCCGTTTCGAAATCATCGAGATTGAAAACAAATAATAAGATAGTCAACATCTCCTCTCGGACATTGAGTTAAGATGAAGAGAAAGTACTAAACAAAGGCCTGCCATTTGTTCCGACTGCAACATACAATGCTTTTAAGACTCGTGTAGATTTATTTAAATTTACCAGAAAACTTAAGGTACTCGAATTTTTTTCAAATACTGACCAGACAAATACTGACATTTCAATTGTAAAATGTCCAAGTAAATGGGTGCCTCCTGGTGGTGTCCATCCAATCATACAGACCTACGAGACTTTAGTATTGAATGATCTAGCTAAAGAAGAACAAAAAGATACTAATAAACACCATCGAAATTTGACCAAAAAGGAAATGGATGCCATTACAAATTTAAGAAATGATGACAATATTGTGATAAAAGCGGCAGACAAGGGAGGGTCCATAGTGATTATGGACCGGACAACATATATTACAGAGATTCAAAGACAATTATCCGATCAATCATTTTACTGTAAATTATCGAGTGATCCTACTAAAAAAATCAAAAATCAGATAGACACCTTACTCGCAACAGCGAAAGAAGGGAATTTCATCACAAATAAGGAATTTGAATTTCTGACCGTGAATCATCCAGTTCTCCCAACAATATACGTCTTACCTAAAATCCATAAATCCTTAATTGAACCACCAGGAAGGCCAATTATCTCAGCAATTGGCTCATTGCTCGAACCTTTGTCCACTTTCATAGACACATTTCTCAAAAAACAAGTCCCTTCCATTTCATCATATATTAGAGATTCGTCCGATTTTATTACAATATTAGAGAACTTTCCACAAGTGAAAGATGAGTCCTTAATGGTCACCATGGACATTGAATCGTTATATACAAACATTCTGCAAACATCAGCTGTAGAGATTGTAACTGAACAACTTTTGAAACACAATGTACATAGACGCATACCGAATCAACTGGTTATAGAATTAGCAGAAATAGCTTTAACAAATAATTTCTTCAAATTCAATAAAGATTTTTTTCTCCAAATTAAAGGAGTTGCAATGGGTTCTGCTATGGCTCCTTCCATAGCAAATGTATATGTTGCGAAATTCAAAGAAAGCTTCTTGATAGCACATAGATGGTCTGCTAACATAATTTTATGGAAAAGGTATATAGACGATATATTTCTACTATGGAATGGATCTCAGGAAGACCTTGCAGAGTTTTACAATTGGCTTAATACATTAGACCTTAATCTCAAATTTACAATGCAATTCAATACAAGTTCTATTTCCTTTTTAGATATTCAAATTTCTTTAAAAGAGGGCAGATTTCATACGGACATTTACAGAAAGCCGACAGACTCTAATAAACTTTTACATTTCGACAGTTGCCACAATAGGTCCTTAATGAATAATCTACCATACTCACAATTCTTACGACTTAGAAGACTTTGCGCAGATGATGCAACATTTAAATATAGAGCTGTTGAAATGAAGCAGAGATTTCTCGACAGAGCTTATCCGGAGAAGTATGTTATGTGTGGTCTTAATAGAGCACTCAAACAAAAAAGGTCCGACCTTCTTCAACCCAAGATTAAGAGACCAAACGTTAAAATTACTTGTCCGTTGACATACACGCACATGTCACATAATATAATCAAAATTTTGAAACGTCACTGGCCAATGATTCAATTGATAGATGGGTGTAAAGATAAAGAGATATTAATAGCAAATAAAATATCTAAAAACATTAAAGATTATGTTTCCCCATCAGCTCTACCACAGAAACAGTTAGCAGATATCAGACCGGCTGGACATAGACCTTGCAATGCATGCTCTGTATGTAATGTCAATATAAAGACCAACAATGTAGATATCCCAGGTACTGGCAGGAAATTCGTATTAAAACAATTTACAAACTGCAGGAGCAAAGGCGTTATTTACGCAGTTATATGTCCGTGTAACAAGATGTACATTGGTAAGACAGTTAGAGAATTTAGAAAAAGGATTATAGAACACAAAAGTAACATCAACAGGAAAATGGTGTCTAAACCTCTAGTTGATTATTCACTAGAGGCAAACGCACAATAAAGCTCTGGAATTTGTTGCCAGAGAAGGTAGTTAGTGCAGTTAGTGTTGCCAGAGAAGGTAGTTAGTATTGCCAGAGAAGGTAGTTAGTGCAGTTAGTGTAGCTGGGTTCAAAAAAGGTTTGGATGAGTTCTTGGAGGAGAGGTCCATTAATGGCTATTAATCAATTATACTTAGGGAATAGCCACTGCTATTAATTGCATCAGTAGCATGGGTTCTTCTTAGTGTTTGGGTAATTGCCAGGTTCTTGTGGCCTGGTTTTTGGCCTCTGTTGGAAACAGGATGCTGGGCTTGATGGACCCTTGGTCTGACCCAGCATGGCAATTTCTTATGTTCTTATGTTCTTAATGACTATAAATTTTGCGTTCTGTTACAACCCTCGATGCACTGGAGAGGAGGCGATCTAGACAAAATACATTTACAGCAAGAACAAAAATTAATTTATGATTTTAATACAATGTCACCACATGGTTTAAACCTAGATATTGATTACTCTGTCTTTTTATAGCATAAAGTCCGTTTTCTTTTCAAGTAATTTTTTATCTATGTAGAGTACATCACAGTATAATAGGAGTTTATAATCTATTATATTTTTTTTATAATAGCATTTTGGTTTTTCCTCTAAGTATTTGCATTAGGGTTTCATTTTGCTTATTTCGTGGAGTACATCACAGGCTATTAGGTTTTTTAGATTCCTGGAATATTTTTATCTATGTTCAATATCAATATTTGCATTATCCTCATGCATATTTAGTCTTATGAATAAATTAATAACTGTGTATTTGGACTTTTTATGAAGTTTGGTGAGTAGAAGGACAAATAGACTCCATATAATTGATTGCGTTTTATTTTTTTATTTATTTTTATATTTTTTGATTGACATTCCCTACACGTTGTTTTTAGTTAGTATTTATGTCTATTTTACATTCGAGTAGTTTTTATAATTCACTGTTTTAAGTGGTATACGATAATAAGACCGTTTGGGAACTATATTTAATCATATGAAAGATTATTTGGCAATAGATTTTACCTATGAGTTAAGGTATGTAAGTGATTGATATTTGTGATTAGCAAAACCACGCCCTCATGAGCTGATTGACATTTCCCCAATTCCTACATGTTTATTTTAGTTTTATTTTCATTTTTATTTTACCCTCCAATTGTATAATTTTTCATTTTTTGTTTAGTCATTTCTTCTTTCAATAATGCTAGTTTTGAAGTTCGTCTTTTTTCCCTGCCCCTAGTGAGTTGATTGACACCTATTTTGGCGCCAAACTTAAACATAAAAGACATCTTGTTTGAATGTCCTCTCCTTTTGTTTGAATTTTTCGTGTATACTAGACGCATAGTAAGTATGGCAAGTGGATTTATTTAAGTCAAAATTTTGTACATCTTTTTTCTAGTCATCAGCTTAACATTTATTCTGACAATGCCGCTTTAGTATTAATGGTGACAGCAATCGCCAATACAAGCTTTTTTCCGCGGTATTTTACTTAGATTTGGTGTAACCAAAGTTTATTTTGACACAAAGATGACCCATTTGTAAAATATTAGAGGTTTGTCAAGTCGAGTTAATATTATTGCTACATTCGCTGTATGTTTTATTAATGTTTTGGCACCATATTTATTCATATGAAAGATTCTTTCGAGATAAGGTATGTAACGGATTTACATTTGCGATTAGCAAAACCATGCCCCCACGAGTTGATTGACATTTCCTTATTCTCACATGTTCTTTTTATTTTTAGTTTACCCTCCGGTGCTTTTATTTTTCACTTTTTGTTTAGCCATTTCTTTCTATATTCGTTCCGAAGTTCGTTGTTTTCCCCGCCCCTAGTGAGTTGATTGACATCTATTTTGACGCCAAGCATTAAAGATAACTTTTTTGGTTGGAGTACACTAGATGCATAGGATGTATGGCAAGTGGGTTTATTTAAGTCAAAATGTTATTAAATCTTCTCTTTACTTAATAAGATCACTTTGAATCATCAGCTTAACATTTATTCTGACAATGCCACTCTAGCACTAGTGGTAACAGCAATAGCTAATATAAGCTCTCTTCCGCGTTATTTTACTCATATTTTGTGTGACCAAAGATAATTTTGCCACAAAGTTGACCCATTTGTAAACACTAAAGGTTGGTCAGCTTGAGCTAATATCATTGCTACACTTGTCATATGTTCTATTAATGTTTCGGCACCATGCTTTTTCCACAGCCAATAGAAGTACCCCCCTGTGGGTTTTTAAAAAAAATACATCAAAGTAGAGTCGTTGTTTTAACTTTAAGTCACAATTTGGACAATGCCGTTTCCACATTAATTTTTGATAGTTTTTTAAAAAATAAATTAAAAATGCTTGATAAAAACTTCTGGCTGTGTTTCGAGATATAGTACACTTGTCATATAAATGATAGGAATCACCAACTTATTAATCATCTTTTAGTATTTATATATAATAGTTAATGAATATATCCGCTTGAACTTCTAAATACATATGATATTTTTAGTCTGCAGCTTACATGCACTGCTGCCTTAATCTTTAAGGTAGAACAATTACACTTATTATAAGCACTTCGTCATTTTTTGCACCGTTTAAATAGTATTTAATTTGATTTAATTAATCTTCAAGCACGAACACTTTTTAGTATTTATATATATACAATATATCACAACACTTCACCTTTTGGTCATCGGAATAATTTTGCTATTATATTTAATTCATTTGTAACAAGATGAGTTGTCTATTGTCAATCTGTTTGGAGATCGTTATTTAGAATAAGAGAAGTTGATTATTGAGTTTTTTTTAATAACAATATTTTCTATCTTAAAACAAGCGGCACTATAGCCATTTGACTATTTTGCATATCACTTTACTAACCTTCAGATAATTTTACAAAATTGAATAAGACTAAGAGCGTTGCCTGATGATATTAGCCATTTAATTTGTTCCCCATATACATCTTTTTAGTTGAATTTACAAACTGCTTTTAACCACAATCGAGGGGATTCCCGATTGATGGATGGGAATACAATATCTGCTTGCACCAATAAACAGGGCTAACTAGTAAGCCCATTGAAGATACTAAAGTAAGCTAACTATAACCCACTATGCTGTTATGCTGACATATTTTTTAACACCTATTTATACTTACTCCTATAATAATAATTGTTTTTACATTCAAGCCTGTGATGTATTCCAACCGATTGAGCTGACTTAAGAATGTGACATTTTAAAGCCTGTACAGGTATGATTCATAATTAATGATTTTTAATTTTTGATATTCAACTATGTAAGCAGAACTATTAAGTACGTTTTAGATACTTGTTTATGGCTGCTTTGTGTTTGAATCTTGTTTGTATTTTGTTCTAGGTTCCTCCTCACCTTTTTCTGATTTATTATTGAACATCCTTTAATTATTTACCACTGCATAATTTGAATGGTTGTTTAGAATCTTCTTTGCGTCTTTTTTATTAATTTTATTTTTATTAATTTTAATTAATTTTAATCAATTTAAACTATTTGTGTTTTATAGTTATATAATTGATTGAATAATTTTATCACTATTTATTCATTTTTATAGCCCCTGAAGCAGCCCCTTGGTGGGCGAAACTCAGGCCTGGAGTCAGGTAATCAATAAAGAATTATTTGAAGGACTTTCGGTTACTTTTTATTTTGTTCCTCATGGCTTTTCTAGACCGCCTTCCTCTCTGTTTTTTGGGAACATCCTTGACAAAGACATGTTACATCGTTTCCATTTAACTCACCCAAGGAAGCCGAAACCCCCGGGAAGGGCCCTAAAACTGTTGCACCCGTCGGTTGCAGATGGCTGCGATCTTTGCTGCTCACCTCATTTTGCCCAGTAGCTCCGATTCTGGCTAAGATGGCCGCCTCTGGCTCTGCACGCCGACCTCCCTGGCATTCCCGGGATGGCGTGGGCGATCCCAGTTGCCATCTTGAATCTGGTGTGACCTAGGGCACACGTGCGCGCGCCTGCCTCCTTCTTGTGCACATCATGGCGAGAACCTCAAGAGCATCCCCTCCGCATGATGTCACTGCCTACGTGTATTTAATAGAGATGAGTTTCGTTTTTCTGGCTCGGGTCGGGTTTTGGTTTGATCGCCTATGGGATCAGAGTCCCCCCCAAGACTTGCCAAAAGACCCTGGAGGTCCAGCGGAGGTCCGGAGCAATCTTCTGCACTCGGGTCGTCAGCTGCCAGTATTCAAAATGGCGCTGATAGCCTTGCCCTTATGATGTCACAGGGGCTACCGGTGCCATTGGTCAGCCCCTGTCACCTGCTCCTACCAAGTGACAGAGGCTGACCAATGGCACCGGTAGCCCCTGTGACATCATAAGGGCAAGGCTATTGGCGCCATTTTGAGTCATAGCAGGCCTGACAGCATGGAGGGAGAGATCGCTCGCGGGACCCCACTGGACCACCAGGGATTTTTAGTAAGTCTTGGGGAGGGATCAGGATGGTGGTGGGGGGTGTAAGAAAGTAATATTTAAGGGTTGGGGTGAGTTTTTTTGTTTTTTTTAAATAAATGTGCCCCTCCCCCTGCACTAACCCGAAAAATGAATTTTCCCCGAAGCTCGGGGAAAATCCGTTTTGTGGTTCAGGTCCGCCCGACCTGTTGAAATTGCCTAATTTGCAATAAACGAATGCACATCTCTAGTACTTAAGCCTACCGGACTTTCCTACCTACGAGTTAGCAAGGGTTCCATCTTGCTCAATTCCTTTCCTCTGAGACGCTTCGCCTCGCTGTTCCTGCATTTCAGGCTGAGTGACTCAGGTCCCCGCTCTTGGGGGCCTTGCTGCACTAAGGGCTATGCGTTCCTCGGAGAGCCTTATCTGCCTGTCTCACCTTCACCAGCTAGTGAGTTCCACTCGAAGCTTCCTTGGATGACCCTTCTGTTACTGCTTCGGGTCTCCGCTGCTGCTACTATTACGAATTCTCTACTACAACACCACTGAGTGAGTACTAGACCTGCTCTACATTACTGCTTCCATCTTGCTGTGTGGATCCTCGGGTTACCCTGCTCTGCGAACCACTACTGGATCCACGCTGTCTTGTGCCAGTTGCCAACATCTATCTCCGGATTACCCCGCGCTGCGGACCACTACCAGAGATTCCATGCACAAGGTCTACCAAGAAGCAAGTATTCCCCTGGTTACCCCGCTCTGCGGACCACTACCAGAGAATCCATCCCAGGTCTTCCTGCTCCAGGACTGAGTTTACAAACCCGCTGCTCGGGTTCCTCTTTGCTGTATAATATTCTCTGACTCCTGTGTCCATCACTGCTGAGACCCCACCTGTCAAGGAGAGTCCCCACAGGGCTCCTCCCTATGGGTGGAGTCAGCTGTCTCCATGACCCAAGGGCCCACAAACCCAATTCAAACATAACATTTATTATGTACTACAGTGTCTTCAGGCATGCACAGTTACAATGGAAATGACCACCTAAAATTTCAGTAACTCACCTTTTCTGTTCTACAGTTATTCAGACCCAGATTATTCACTACTGCCATATTCCCATCCAGCACTTGTTGTTCCCTCTGAAGTTGTTCTTTCATCTGTTGAGCTTCCTGTATAGCCTTAGCAACAGCATCATGGTCTTTTAAATAACCTGATGACATAATAGAAGAAAGGAAATCTGAAAAGTAAAATATTTAAAATCTCAGTGTTTTATAGCTATAAACATCAACCATGTTTTCTCTTTTAGTGTTTAGTTCAGGGCTTCCCAAACCTGTCCTGGGGACCTCACAGCCAGTCTGATTTTCAGAATATCCACAATGAATATACATGAGAGAAATTTGCAGACACTTATTCCCCATGGTATGGAAATTAATCATAAGCATAGTTATTGTGAATATCCTGAAAACCTGTCTGCTTGTGGAGTCCACAGGACAGATTTGAGAAGCCCTGATTTAGTTCAATACTTAAGAACATAGGAACATAAGAAATTGCAATGCTGGGTCAGACCAAGGGTCCATCAAGTCCAGCATCCTGTTTCCAACAGAGGCCAAACCAGGCCACAAGAACTTGGCAATTACCCAAACAATAAGAAGATCACATACTACTGATGCAATTAAGAGCAGTGGCTATTGCCTAAGTAAACTTGATTAATAGCAGTTAATGGACTTCTCCTCCAAGAACTTATCCAAACCTTTTTTGAACCCAGCTGCACTAACTGCACTAACCACATCCTCTGGCAACAAATTCCAGAGCTTTATTGTGCGTTGAGTGAAAAATAATTTTTTCCAATTAGTTTTTTTTTTTTTTGTTTTTTTTTTAATTCTTTATTTATTGCTTTTTAATACATAAACAAACTGAAAAACATTTTGCTTATTGGTAACATCGTGAGTACTTTCATTGCACAAAACTAATACAAATTCTTTTGCCATTTCAAAACAAGGAAAATAGATTTATATTCACATCTTTAAACAAAACCTTAGTATGCAAAAGATCTATATAATTCTTTAACCATTATTTATATAATTCCAGTCTCACTCCCAGCAGAAAAATAATTGGGATCCCGAAACCATTTAAGGAACATATAAGGAAATCAATAATCTAACTTTACTGGTTGCACATAATTTCCAATTAGTTTTAAATGTGCTACTTGCTAACTTCATGGAATGCCCCCTAGTCCTTCTATTATTCGAAAGTGTAAATAACCGTATTCACATTTACTCGTTCAAGACCTCTCATGATCTTAAAGACTTCTATCATATTCCCCCTCAGGCATCGCTTCTCCAAACTGAACAGCCCTAACCTCTTCAGCCTTTCCTCATAGGGGAGCTGTTCCATCCCCTTTATCATTTTGGTTGCCCTTCTCTGTACCTTCTCCATCGCAACTATATCTTTTTGAGATGCGGCGATCAGAATTGTACACAGAATTCAAGGTGTGGTCTCAACATGGAGCGATATAGAGGCAATATGACATTTTACGTTTTATTAACCATTCCCTTCCTAATAATTCCTAACATTCTGTTTGCTTTTTTGACTGCTGCAGGACACTGAGCCGACGATTTTAAAGTATTATCCACTATGATGCCTAGATCTTTTTCCTGGCTCCTAATATGGAACCTAACATCATGTAACTACAGCAAGGGTTATTTTTCCCTATATGCAACACCTTGCACTTGTCCACATTAAAGTTCATCTGCCATTTGGATGCCCAAACTTCCAGTCTTGCAAGATCTTCCTGTAATGTATCACAATCACCTTGTGATTTAACTACTCTGAATAATTTTGTATCATCCGCAAATTTGATAACCTCACTCATTGTATTCCTTTCCAGATCATTTATATATATATATATATATATATATATATATATATATATATTAGGGATGTGAATCGTTTTCCATATCGTCTTAACGATAGAAATCGTGTGGCAGGGCAAGAAAATCGTCTTAGGCACGATTTTTTAGTTAAAAAATCGTTAAAAATCGTTTTTTTCCGATTAGTGCGCACTAACTCGAGTTAGTGCGCACTAACGGGAGTTAGTGCGCACTAACTGGGAGTTAGTGCGCACTAACTGAAAATGATACAATTTGACACTTTTCAGGTCAGTTAAGGTCAGTTTAGGAATGAATATGTATTCCTATTGGCTGCCCTCTTATTTATTCATGTTACCAAGTTTCCTACTGACAGTATATGGGGGATGGGAAATGGAAACAGTTGGTAGCTTGACAAAACAAGTAATGTGATCAGTCAATGTGACTAGAACTTGTGCCCTAACCCTGATACCAGGGGTATTGTGATCTTCCTGCACACAGTGCCCTATCCCTATTAATACCAGGAGTGTTGTGATCTTCCTGCACACAGTGCCCTATCCCTAATACCAGGGGTGTTGTGATCTTCCTGCACACAGTGCCCTATTCCTGATACTGGGGGTGTTGTGATCTTCCTGCACACAGTGCCCTATTCCTGATACCGGGGGTGTTGTGATCTTCTTGCACACATCCCGATATCAGGGATAGGGCACTGCATGCAGGAAGATCACAACACCCCTGGTATCAGGGATAGGGCACTGTGTGCAGGAAGATCACAATACCCCGGAGGAGTGAGGGTCAGGCAGCTCCCCCCTGTCTGTGAAGCCAGCCTCTCACTAGTAATGCAGGGAGGGAGCTGTCTCAGACTTCACCATCCTCCCCCCCCCCCCCCCTTACCCACACACCATTCACTAGCTGGGACATGGGGGAAGTCAGGAGTGAGGGTCAGGCAGCTCCCCCCTGTCTGTGAAGCCAGCCTCTCACTAGTAATGCAGGGAGGGAGCTGTCTCAGACTTCACCATCCACCCCCCCCCCCTCACCCCCACACCATTCACTAGCTGGGACATGGGGGAAGTCAGGAGTGAGGGACAGGCAGCTCCCCCCTGTCTGTGAAGCCAGCCTCTCACTAGTAATGCAGGGAGGGAGCTGTCTCAGACTTCACCATCCTCCCCCCCCCTCACCCACACACCATTCACTAGCTGGGACATGGGGGAAGTCAGGAGTGAGGGTCAGGCAGCTCCCCCCTGTCTGTGAAGCCAGCCTCTCACTAGTAATGCAGGGAGGGAGCTGTCTCAGACTTCACCATCCTCCCCCCCCCCCCTCACCCACACACCATTCACTAGCTGGGACATGGGGGAAGTCAGGAGTGAGGGTCAGGCAGCTCCCCCCTGTCTGCAAAGCCAGCCTTTCACTAGTAATGCAGGGAGGGAGCTGTCTCAGACTTCACCATCCTCCCCCCCCCTCACCCACACACCATTCACTAGCTGGGACATGGGGGAAGTCAGGAGTGAGGGTCAGGCAGCTCCCCCCTGTCTGTGAAGCCAGCCTCTCACTAGTAATGCAGGGAGGGAGCTGTCTCAGACTTCACCATCCACCCCCCCCCCCTCACCCACACACCATTCACTAGCTGGGACATGGGGGAAGTCAGGAGTGAGGGACAGGCAGCTCCCCCCTGTCTGTGAAGCCAGCCTCTCACTAGTAATGCAGGGAGGGAGCTGTCTCAGACTTCACCATCCTCCCCCCCCCCCCCCCCACACACCATTCACTAGCTGGGACATGGGGGAAGTCAGGAGTGAGGGTCAGGCAGCTCCCCCCTGTCTGTGAAGCCAGCCTCTCACTAGTAATGCAGGGAGGGAGCTGTCTCAGACTTCACCATCCCCCCCCCCCCTCACCCACACACCATTCACTAGCTGGGACATGGGGGAAGTCAGGAGTGAGGGTCAGGCAGCTCCCCCCTGTCTGCGAAGCCAGCCTTTCACTAGTAATGCAGGGAGGGAGCTGTCTCAGACTTCACCATCCTCCCCCCCCCCCCCCTCACCCACACACCATTCACTAGCTGGGACATGGGGGAAGTCAGGAGTGAGGGTCAGGCAGCTCCCCCCTGTCTGTGAAGCCAGCCTCTCACTAGTAATGCAGGGAGGGAGCTGTCTCAGACTTCACCATCCTCCCCCCCCCCCCTCACCCACACACCATTCACTAGCTGGGACATGGGGGAAGTCAGGAGTGAGGGTCAGGCAGCTCCCCCCTGTCTGTGAAGCCAGCCTCTCACTAGTAATGCAGGGAGGGAGCTGTCTCAGACTTCACCATCCTCCCCCCCCCCCCTCACCCACACACCATTCACTAGCTGGGACATGGGGGAAGTCAGGAGTGAGGGTCAGGCAGCTCCCCCCTGTCTGTGAAGCCAGCCTCTCACTAGTAATGCAGGGAGGGAGCTGTCTCAGACTTCACCATCCTCCCCCCCCCCCCCTCACCCACACACCATTCACTAGCTGGGACATGGGGGAAGTCAGGAGTGAGGGTCAGGCAGCTCCCCCCTGTCTGTGAAGCCAGCCTCTCACTAGTAATGCAGGGAGGGAGCTGTCTCAGACTTCACCATCCTCCCCCCCCCCCCTCACCCACACACCATTCACTAGCTGGGACATGGGGGAAGTCAGGAGTGAGGGTCAGGCAGCTCCCCCCTGTCTGTGAAGCCAGCCTCTCACTAGTAATGCAGGGAGGGAGCTGTCTCAGACTTCACCATCCTCCCCCCCCCCCCTCACCCACACACCATTCACTAGCTGGGACATGGGGGAAGTCAGGAGTGAGGGTCAGGCAGCTCCCCCCTGTCTGTTAAGCCAGCCTCTCACTAGTAATGCAGGGAGGGAGCTGTCTCAGACTTCACCATCCTCCCCCCCCCCCCTCACCCACACACCATTCAATAGCTGGGACATGGGGGAAGTCAGGAGTGAGGGTCAGGCAGCTCCCCCCTGTCTGTGAAGCCAGCCTCTCACTAGTAATGCAGGGAGGGAGCTGTCTCAGACTTCACCATCCTCCCCCCCCCCCCCCTCACCCACACACCATTCACTAGCTGGGACATGGGGGAAGTCAGGAGTGAGGGTCAGGCAGCTCCCCCCTGTCTGTGAAGCCAGCCTCTCACTAGTAATGCAGGGAGGGAGCTGTCTCAGACTTCACCATCCTCCCCCCCCCCCCCCCTCACCCACACACCATTCACTAGCTGGGACATGGGGGAAGTCAGGAGTGAGGGTCAGGCAGCTCCCCCCTGTCTGCGAAGCCAGCCTCTCACTAGTAATGCAGGGAGGGAGCTGTCTCAGACTTCACCATCCTCCCCCCCCCCTCACCCACACACCATTCACTAGCTGGGACATGGGGGAAGTCAGGAGTGAGGGTCAGGCAGCTCCCCCCTGTCTGTGAAGCCAGCCTCTCACTAGTAATGCAGGGAGGGAGCTGTCTCAGACTTCACCATCCTCCCCCCCCCCCCTTCACCCACACACCATTCACTAGCTGGGACATGGGGGACGTCAGGAGTGAGGGTCAGGCAGCTCCCCCCTGTCTGTGAAGCCAGCCTCTCACTAGTAATGCAGGGAGGGAGCTGTCTCAGACTTCACCATCCTCCCCCCCCCCCCCTCACCCACACACCATTCACTAGCTGGGACATGGGGGAAGTCAGGAGTGAGGGTCAGGCAGCTCCCCCCTGTCTGTGAAGCCAGCCTCTCACTAGTAATGCAGGGAGGGAGCTGTCTCAGACTTCACCATCCTCCCCCCCCCCCCCTCACCCACACACCATTCACTAGCTGGGACATGGGGGAAGTCAGGAGTGAGGGTCAGGCAGCTCCCCCCTGTCTGTGAAGCCAGCCTCTCACTAGTAATGCAGGGAGGGAGCTGTCTCAGACTTCACCATCCTCCCCCCCCCCCTCACCCACACACCATTCACTAGCTGGGACATGGGGGAAGTCAGGAGTGAGGGTCAGGCAGCTCCCCCCTGTCTGTGAAGCCAGCCTCTCACTAGTAATGCAGGGAGGGAGCTGTCTCAGACTGGTATCAGGGTTAGGGCACTGTGTGCAGGAAGATCACAACACTCCTGGTATTAATAGGGATAGGGCACTGTAAGAGATGACTGTAGTAGATTGAATAAAGATCTGATGTTTCTGCTCTCCTCACACCAAACAAAAACAACACACAAGCAGATAAGCCCTTCTTACAAAGCTGAGCTAGTGAGTTAAGTAGGAGGAAAAGTAAACATACTGGTGCCAGTGTGGCTACTTAAAAAATACACTTACCAACAATCAATTACATATATTTGAACTGTGTACAGTTCCAGCCAGGACCACCTTTCTAAAATGCACAGTGATTGGCAAATTCAACATGCACTAGCATTTCAGGTGCCTGCTAACAAAAATAATAAACAAACAAGTTCTAGTCACGTGAGTGCTGATCATTACATTACTTTTTTTGTCAAGCTTCCAACTGTTTCCATTTCACATCCCCCCAACCATATTGGTAACATCAATAGATAAGAGCACAGCCAGCCAATAGGAATACATACATACATATTCATTCCTAAGTGACCTTTACTGACCTGGGAAGTGTGAACACTTTGTTTCATTTTCTGTTGGTGTTCGTTAGTTTCCAGTTCCATTTCCCATCCCCCCAACCATCACCTCAGTGGTAACCTTGGTAATATCAATAGATAAGAGGGCAGCCAGCCAATAGGAACACATATTCATTCCTAACTGACCTTCAGTGACCTGGAAAGTGTTTATTTGTATCATTTTCAGTTAGTGCGCACTAAATCGAGTTAGTGCGCACTAACGGGGAGTTAGTGCGCACTAACTCGAGTTAGTGCGCACTAACACGATTTAACGATTTTTAACGATAAATCGTTAGAATTTCTATTGTATCGTGTTCTATAACGATTTAAGACGATATAAACATTATCGGACGATAATTTTAATCGTTGAAAAACGATTCACATCCCTAATATATATATTGTAAAGCACCGGACCAAGTACAGATCCCTGAGGCACTCTACTGTTTACCCTTTTCCACTGAGAAAACGGACCATTTAATCCTACTCTCTGTTTCCTGTCTTTTAACCAGTTTATAATCCATAAAAGGATATTGCTTCCTATCCCATGACTTTTTAGTTTTCTTAGAAGCCTCTCATGAGGGACTTTGTCAAACGCCTTCTGAAAATCCAAATACACTGCATCTACCGGTTCACCTTTATCCACATGTTTATTAACCCCTGCAAAAAAATGATGCAGATTTGTTAAGCAAGACTTCCCTTGGGTAAATCCATATTGACTGTGTTCCATTAAACCATGTCTTTCTATATGCTCTACAATTTTGATCTTGAAAAATGTTTACACTATTTTTCTTGGCACTGAATTCAGGCTCACTGGTCTATAGTTACACGGATCGCCCCTGGAGCCTTTTTTAAATATTGGGGTTACATTGGCTACCCTCCAGTCTTCAAGTACAATGGATGATTTTAATGATAGGTTACAAATTTTAACTAATAGATCAGAAATTTCATTTTTGAGTTCCTTCAGTACCCTAGGATGCATACCATCTGGTCCAGGTGATTTCCTACTCTTTAGTTTGTCAATCTGGCCTACTACATCTTCTAGGTTCACAGTGATTTTGTTCAGTTCGTCTGACTCATCACCCCTGAAAACCATCTCTGGAACCTGTATCTCCCCAACATCCTCATTAGTAAACACGGAAGCAAAGAATTAATTTAGTCCTTCTGCAATGGCCTTATCTTCCCTAAGAGCTCATATTTTCCTGTGAAACCCAATTGGACATAAGTCACTGAACAAACATCAACACTACTATTGTAGTATCAGATTTATAGCATTAGAAATGAACAGAAGTTCATGTAAGTAAATCACCAATTCACATTCACCTGTTCAAGCTATTTCATAATTTTATAAGCCTCTATCATATCCCCTTAAGCCATCTCTTATCAGAGTAGAACAGACCTAACCTCTTTATTTTTCTTCATAAGGAAGCCATTCCATGCCCTTTATCATTTTGGCTGCCGTACCTTCTCCTGTACAACTATATCTTTTTTGAGATGCAGTGACCAGAACTTCACACAGTATTCATGGTGTGGTCTCACCATGGAGTGATACAGTGGCATTATGACATTTTTTGTTTTATTCACCTTTCCCTTCCTAATATTTCCTAGCATTTTATTTGGATAATGACAGATGAAATTTAATGTTGACAAGTGCAAACTGATGCATATAGGGAAAATTTATCCTTGCTGTTGTTACACAATGTTAGGTTCTATCTTAGGTGTTACCACCCAGGAAAGAGATCTAGGTGTCATAATGGAAAATACATTGAAATTGTAAATTCAGTGTGCTGTGGCAATCAAAAAAGCAAACAGAATGTTAGGAATTATTAGGAAGGGAATGGAAAATAAAACGATGGATGTCACACCAGGCGCGAACAAAAGTACGCTGGATTTTATAAGATACGCGCATAGCTGCGCGTATCTTATAAAATCCGGGGTCGGCACGCGCAAGGGGGTGCACATTTGTGCAATGCGCGCGCGCTGAGCCCTGCGCGCGCTGCCCATTCCCTCCGAGGCGCTCCGAAATCGGAGCAGCCTCGGAGGGAACTTTCTTTTTACCCCCCCGCACCTTCCCTTCCCTTCCCCTACCTAACCCACCCCCCCGGCCCTATCTAGACCCCCCCCTACCTTTATCGGAGAAGTTACTACTGCCTCCGGACAGTAGTAACTTATGCGTGCCGGCACAGCAGGCCTCGACACAGGCCGATGTGTCGGAGCACTCGGCCACGCCCCCGACTGCCCACATGCCCCCGGACACGCCCCCGATCCCTAACCGCGACCCCTGACCGCCCCTTTTTGCAAGCCTTAGGACTTACGCGCGTCCCGGGGCTTGCGCGCGCTGCCGAGCCTATGCAAAATAGGCTCGACGCGCACAGGGGGGGTTTGGGGTAGGTTTTTGGGGGGTACGCGCGTATCTTTGAAAATCTACCCTTATGTGTAATTCTGGTTGCCACATTTCAAAAAAGATTTAGTTGTACTAGAGAAAGTACAAAGGGGGTGACCAAAATGATAAATGGCATGGAACGGCTGCCCTATGAGGTAAGGCTAAGGAAGTTAGGGTTGTTCAGTTTGGAGAAGAGACAACTAAGGGGGGATATGATAGAGGTCTACAAAATCATGAAAGGACTTGAACAAGTAAATGTAAATTGGTTATTTACTCTCTCAGATAATAGAAGGACTAGGAGGCACCCCATGAAGTTAACAAGTAGCTCATTTAAAACAAATCAAAGGAAATTCTTTTTTACTCAGTGCATAGTTAAGATCTGGAACTCATTGCCAGAGGATGTAGTTATAGCAGTTAGAGTAGCTGGATTTAAAACAGGTTTGAATAAGGTTCTAGTTGAAAATTCCATAAACTGCTATTAATTAAAAAGCAATAGTAGCTTGAGATTTATTTAATGTTTGGGTACTTGCCAGATATTTGTGACTTGGATTGGCCACTTTTGGAAACAGTCTTCTGGGCTTGATGAACCCTTGGTCTGATCCAATATGGCAATTCTTATGTTCTTAAAGTGAACTGATGATTTCAGTGTATTATCTACTATGACGCCTAGAGTTTTTTCCTGGGTGGTAACTCCTAAACTGGAATTTAACATCATGTAACTACACCATGGTTTATTTTTCCCTATATGAATCACCTTGCACTTGTCCACATTAAATTTCATCTGCCATTTGGATGCCCAAGCTTCTAGTCTTGCAAGGTCTTCCTGCAATTTACCACAATTTGTGTGTGATTCAATTACTCTGAATAATTTAGTGTCATCTGCAAATTTGATCATCTCAGCCCTCCTACTCCTTTCCAGATCATTTATACATATGTTAAAAAGCACTGGTCCAAGAACAGATCCCTGAGGCACTCTACTGTTTACTTTTTTTCTACTGAGGAAACTGACCATTTAATCCTCCTCTCTGTTTCCTGTATTTTAACCGATTTGCAAACCACATCACATCCTACTCCATGAATTTTTAGTTTTCTTAGAATACTCTCATGAGAGACTTTGTCAAGCACCTTCTGAAAATTCAAATACACAACATCCACTGGTTCACTTTTATCCACATGTTTATTAACTCCTTCAAAAAACTGTAGCAGATATGTGAGGCAAGACTTTCCTTGGGTAAATCCATGCTGGCTGTGTTCCTTTAATCCATGTCTCTCTATTAGTACAATTGTATTTTCAGTAAACTGACTGAAAGATATACAATCTATAATTTAAAAAAAACAAACACAAAACAAATAATCCATATGTACCATTCCAATATCTCACTGGACAGAGGGGCACATTGGGAAACTTTTAAGTCATCATGGGACTCCCTAGCAGGAGAAAGCTTTGATTCTAGGCATTTAGAGTTATTGAAACATTCCTGTGGTCTTGATATAATTATAGATCCACACTAGATTGCGATGTTCCAAAATGAATACAGCTTGCTCTATAACATGCGGAATAGTAATGTTCACAAAAATAAATTTCTTCAAATGATATTCATAATGTATATTTATACAGGAGTTCAAAGACTTGCAAGAACTTCCATTTTTCTAGGCATCTCTTTGAGGTGCCTCCAGGGATCTATCCTTTATGTGGATCTATCCATTACCTAAATTCTTCTTGATTTCTTTTTGTTTGGCTCTTCTTTTCACTTAAAATTTTGTGAAGCACTTCTTTTTCCTTACTTCTCTCCTCGTTGATTTGAAACCAAATAGGGAAAGTTAATCTGTAACCCACAAGTTAGTAGTAGTAGGGATGTGCAGCTCCCAAATGTTTGTTTGGCTCATTTTTTTCATTTAGGGTAATTTTTATCATTTTTATCCAGTTTGGTTAATGGTGTTTTGGTTTTTTTTTGGTTCGGTTTGTTTTCTAAATTGAAAAAAGAAATAAAATTCCAAACAAAAAAAAAACCCCTTGGATTTACTGGGCCAAAAACTGCCCCAAGTCAGGCTGTTGCGTCCGTCGGCAGCAGTCGGCTACGACCGCTCTGCCTTACCTCTTTCTCTCCCCTTTCCCTCTCTTTGGGCAAGATGGCTGTCTCCGGTGTCGAGTTCCGTGGGCCTCAGCATTCTCAGACCAGCATGGGCGTCCCCATCCGCCATGCTCACTCCCGTGGCCTCCGAGGGCGCAAGCGCGCACATCTCTGACGCTCTAATACACGTCATGGCGGGAAGCTCGGGGGCGGCCCCACCGCAAGACGTCAGTACCTCCGGGGTATAACTAGCCTCCGCTTCCACTACTAACTTGAGTTAGCAAAGACTTCACTTCATAACTCTGCCTGCTCTAAGCTGCCAGCTTAGACACGTCCTCTCGCTAAGGGCCTCATTTCAGCAGAAGCTCTAGACACCTGCTCCTCGAGGGTCTCTCGCTTCCAACTTCCCTTCGGGGTCCTCGCTATCTTAGACAACCACTCCTCGGGGGTCTTTCTCTTATTTCATTCCAGGATATTGAACCATTGGGTACTCACTCCTCGAGGGCCTATCCACTTCATATCCTGCACCACAGACCTTCGGTCCCACCATTCTACCATCAGGAAGGTGCCGTCAGTCTGTGAGTACCTCTACAAACCGGCACTCCAACTCCACCCACCAGCCATGGCGTTACCCGCAGTGCGGACTCCTACCTATCGTGAACATCTGGGTGAGACTATTCTTCTGAGCCTGTTGAGCGTATTGGCACCTTGTGGATCAGTGCCTTACCTTCCTGCATTACCATCTAATACCAGCAGTACAATAAAGACTCTATCCATTCTGTGTCTGCTAACTTTGCCAGCTTATTGCAGTGGTTCCCCACGGAGCTCCTCCCCATGGGTGGAGTCATTTCCATTGCGACCAAGGGTCCACAATGCCTCAAACACAACACAGGCCCAGCACTGGGGCCTAAACCTGAGTCAGATCTAGCATTGGGACCTGACCACTACTGATCCAGGCTGGGGCTGGGTCCTTCACCGCTCCTCCTTTTACAAGTGCTGGGGCTGGGAAGCACCCACCCTGGCCCCCACTCACCTCTTTCCTGCATCCTGGTTTGAAACAGATAGGAGAAATGTCAAGTTGCTACTGTCTAGGTTCCGGTATTTTAAAAATGGCACCATTCATCTGGGACCGATGCTGAAGTGATATTTCTTCGGTACCTTACTCTGGTGTGGCCAGCATCATTTTGATGTACGGCCAAAGAAATGTATAGCCATACATCAAAATGCTGCCAGCTGCATTGGTAGAAGGAGCTAAAGTGATGTCACGTCAGTGTTAGTCTCAGGTGGATAGTACATTTTTAAAGCACTGGGATCCAGTGGGGGAAGCAACTGAGTATTCCTCCTGCCTGTATCAAATCAAGATCCAAGAAGGGGGTAAGTGAGAGCCATGCTGGGAGCTCCCCACTCCCGGCACTTGTATATGGAGGGGGTGGAGTGCCCTGGCCATGATCTTGATGCCTTTTGGCCTAGGGAGGCCCAGCCACAGGAGCATTTTCTCTAATTTTTTTATGCCACAAATACCCAAAAATTTCAGGTATTTTTGTATTTTTTAGGAGGTTATTTTCAATTCACTCCATTTGGCATGAACAAAAAGTGGCCTAATTTGTTCGATTTTTTTGCATTTGTTAGAAACAAACATTCTTCCCTGCATAGAAGCAGACTTTCCACAGATTTTCAAAGTGCTGGGCACACACTGATTTCATCTGTCTCTTTAACTACAAACTCACTTGTAAGAAACAAATCCAAGCAAAGTAAGGAGCCTTCTCTGCTCCTTCTCTCCTGGAATCTCTTCATGAGTCTCCCTGAAGCCCCCTGCCCCCCCCCCCCCAATAGACTTCTCTCTGTCTCTTTAAGAAACTACAAGTTCCCTCCTGCAACCCTGAATCCTTGTCAAAGAGTTGCAGAACATTCCAAGCTTCTACTTTAATTACTCCTCAAACTCCAAAAGCACTACGCAATAGGATGAGTCTTCAACATGTAATCTTCCTACATTGTCACTAGTTACATATACCTGACCACTACTGATCCAACTGATCCAATGTCCTTGTGGACATTTGGTACACTCATATAAAATAAATACATCAAAAAACAAATTCAAATCAAACACATCAACCAACTATTTCATAAATAAAAACATCAAGTTATGATTAAAAGACAATTTTAGACAGTTAGGGAAGAAGAGGGAGACATGATAAATACAAGAAGAGAGAGAAAAAGTAAAATGGAAAAGAGAACCTGGAAAACACATTAAAAGAAGATAGACAAGATAATATAATATACATGAGTAAAACCAGTATGGAAAAAACAACTTGTTTGACAAAAGTAGAAAAAGCACAGTGGGACATTTTCAAACACAGGCCAGGATTCATCAAACTATTGCATGTGATAGGAAGAGGGGCATGTTTTATGGTAATAGCCTACCTACAACCAGAGAGAGAGAGAGAGAGAGAGAGAGAGAGAGAGAGAGAGAGAGAGAGAGAGAGAGAGAGAGAGAGAGAGAGAGACTAACTATAAGCCCCTCATAATAGTTAATTATTTATACCTCTATATGAGGCCCACCTAGTAACTCGAGGTGAGGTTTAGGTAGTAGTGTAGAGGTTAGGGGCCACTTTGACATTCAGAGTGAGACGTACGATCAGAACAGTACACTCTTGTGAAGATTTGATAATCTTCGGAGTGAGAAAACTCATACAAAGATGAGATTTGTACAATGTTCTCTCAACCTAGCTTGATGTTACCCGGTAGAGAGTCTTAACACATGTGAAAAGCCCATAATGTGGCTTGGAAAATAACCCCCATATGTAAATAGCCTTTAGACATTTTTTGTGCATAAAAAGGCATTCTGGTAAGTAGGGGTTGGGGTGGGCCCATCATTTACATACACAGTTTTGATGTTCAAAAGTATGCATGTAAATCTACATGCATACTTTTGAACACCAAGCAGGTGTAAATGTGTGTGTATGCTGTCACTGTTTCCCTGCACACTCAAGGATTTTCAAAGTGGAATTATACATATGTCCACTTTGAAAATTCAGGCGAAAGTCCGCGTGTACTTTCTACATGAATACTTTAGTCCTCTGCAAGGCACTCAAAATTACCCTCCCTGCATTTAGTTTATTGATTAAACTATAATGCAGTGTTCTAGTAACTATCTTTGTCTCTGAGTGAACTTGATTCTCTGAACTTTTAAATCGCTCTTATTGTTCCAACATAAGAATTATTCAAAAATATTGTACATGTGTCTTTGAGACCATATGGAGGGAATTACAGGGGAAGGCAGCCCGGTTATTGTCTTAGAGAGGGTGGTAGGCTTCTTGTATCATTGGGTAGAGGACGAGGATCTTGTTGTAGCAGGGAGAGGGTGTCATGGTAGGCTTGTGGTTGTGTCAAAGGATTGCAGGGATCACAAGTTTCAGGCAAACTTGTTTTTATGTTAAGGGAATGGGAAAATAATCAGAAATGATAAGGGGAATGGAACAACTCTCCTATGAGGAAAGACTTAAGAGGTTAGGACTTTTCAGCTTGGAGAAGAGACGACTGAGGGGGGATATGATAGAGGTGTTTAAAATCATGAGAGGTCTAGAACGGGTAGATGTGAATTGGTTATTTACTCTTTCGGATAGTAGAAAGACTAGGGGGCACTCCATGAAGTTAGCATGGGGCACATTTAAAACTAATCGGAGAAAGTTCTTTTTTACTCAACGCACAATTAGACTCTGGAATTTGTTGCCGGAGGATGTGGTTACTGCAGTTAATATAGCTGTGTTTAAAAAAGGATTGGATAAGTTCTTGGAGGAGAAGTCCATTACCTGCTATTAAGTTCACTTAGAGAATAGCCACTGCCATTAGTAATGGTTACATGGAATAGACTTAGTTTTTGGGTACTTGCCAGGTTCTTATGGCCTGGATTGGCCACTGTTGGAAACAGGATGCTGGGCTTGATGGACCCTTGGTCTGACCCAGTATGGCATTTTCTTATGTTCTTATGTTCTTAATGGGGGAATATGGACAGGGGGCTTTGTCAGGGTGAGGGTAGGACAGGTTTATGTTTAAGGAGTGGAAGTGTCAAAGAGGTTTTTGTACCACATGATAGAAGCAAATTTTCACAAATATATATAGTCACCCTAATTCCCATATGTGATACATGTATTAAAACTGATTCCACCATTCATTTCAATAGTTGTGCAACACTAAAGAAACAATGGCTTTTAGGTTGATAGGATTGTGGTTCCTTTGTTCTAACCTTGGTGTGGAAGTCATTGACTGCATCTCTATTACCAACTGTCTGAATTACAGCAAGATGGGATGAATTAACGCTAGCAGTCGTCACTCAATACCTGCTTTGTCCGTCGAGATACCCCTATACCTTATATCATCTTATGTTTTGCTTTTTCCTTTGTCTCAGATTAATCACACTGAAACTGATGTTGGTGAAATAAGGCCGCAGCTTTTTATATCATAAAACCTTCCTGGGTACCCAGGCCAGTAATCCGTGTCCCTCGCTGCCCGCTGTGGGAACCGAGCAAGGCAGCGTTAATCCTTTTTGGCCCCCGCCTTGTCCTCCAGCAAGGGGGCCCCGCCCATCAGTACTTTCGACTCCGTCACCTTTTGCGCTTCCCCAGCGCTGATCGGCTACCCAGCCATCTTGCGATACCGCCGGCACCACTTGCCATAGGCCCCAACTGGCCCGGGTTACCACCAAGGCACGAGGTAGGGAATACCCTTGCCTCGTGTCCCCCACAATTGATTCTCAGGCTGCGGCCTCTGTGTTCTGCCATGCCTCTATGGCTTCCTGTATTACATTATTAAAGATGTCATAACCAATGTCTGACAGGTGGACCCCATCCTGCCTGAAAAGGCCTGGGCATTCTACTTCAGCCCATTGGTGTCTAATCTGTTTTCCTCCCTTCTCCTGTATCCATTTTCCAATTTGCCTATTTACTTTCTTCCTGCCCCGAGTCCATAATTTTGAGTCTTTCCACTTCGTCCGAGGGATTATGTCCGACCACAATATTGCTGTTTGTGGGAATAGTTCCATAATCATAGTCAAGTCCAGTTTTGCTGCTTGTACAAGTTGTTTGCATGTGGAAGGTCCTAAATCGTTACCCCCCAGATATATTACCATCACTTCTGGCGCTGCTCTCGAATCTCTTATGTGCCGCAATAGAGGTATTAATTGCTCCCAACACATACCTGGTTTGCCTATCCAGGTGATGTACCATCTGCTTGGTGCCTGCCCTAGATGCTGCCCATATGTTCTCTCTTTTTCCCTCTTCGCGGCCCATCTCACGTAGGAGTGTCCCATGATCCAGGCCGAGTGCCATGTCACCCGTAGATCTGTGAAAATACAATACAATCAATGCTCCTGATTAGCTATGTTTACCTTATCCAGACGGACATATGTGTTAACTGCGTTGGAGCGCCACCATCTGATCCTTTTTATTGTGGACGTTTGTAGCCCGGCTTGCGCTGCACTTGTTGCTGCTCCAATTCTGAATGAATGTGTCGTGAATGTTTTAATATCCAGCTTCATTTTTTGGATTGAAGCTTTTAACACTGCCGCAAACTGTACTTAGTGAGCGGTGTACCATCCTTGTGTATCAGTAAGTGTACGCCTTTGTCGGGCTTCAACTGTAGATACCTCCGCGCATTGTATATGGGGCAAGTCTCGCACCCCTCTACCCATTTCAATAACAACGTAGCTCCTTTTCTTTCCTGATCTGTTTTTGATTTTTGAATTGTAATGGTTAGTGTGTCCGTCGTCAATATCACATTCTTTAGAAGTAACCCGCTCTGGCCATGGTCCTCTTTGTTGATGGCCACCAGTTTGCTCACCCGCATTGCCGCGAAGAATGTGAGTGAAAATGCCAGGCGAAATAGTTCCCGTTCGAAATCCAAAGAACATATGAACGAGAGGATCATCCAGAGTGATCGCAACAAGTCATGTGTGATGGGATGTCTTCTGTCACTGATATGACCCACTTTCTTTGCCCACCCTGCCATCATCTTCCTCACCATGAAGGACTTGGTTGGATCCCCCCATCCCTTCACTTTAAAGAAGAATACCATCCCTGCCAAGTGTGTTGTTACCGCATTTCTCAATATGCCTCTTTCCTTTGAAGTGGCTACGTACTTGATAATCATGTCATCGCTGACCGGTCCTTGCCTCCATCCATTCTCTCTGAGGAATGCAATTATGTTATCGTATCCTCTGCAATACGCCTTCCATGTGGATGGTGCAACTGATCTGCACACTAGGTCCATGGTGGTCTCTGACCAATCCTCCATAAGTGCGTGGGCATGACTGTCCCTGTTTCCTCTGCTGCTGGGACCTGTTTGAAAAACAAATGCCATTTACCTCTAGACAGGGCATCCGCTGCGCCGTTGCTTGCTCCAGGAACATGCCTCGCACGCAATGTAATGTTGTTGTTTAATGCCATCAGCACCACCTCCCTGAGAAGATTGACCACTCTTGGGCACTTTGCTGACTGTGTATTTAATACTTGTACCACTGCTTTGTTGTCGCACCAAAATATGACCTGCTTATTCCTCAGTCTGTCGCTCCATAGTACTAGAGTGACCAGTATGGGGAACAGCTCCAAGAATGTTATGTTCTTTGTGAGGCCACTGTCTCTCCACTCTGTTGGCCACGGTTCTGCACATCAAGCCTGCTGGCAGATGACGCCGAAACCCCAACCCCCCCCTCCCCGATGCGTCCGTGTGTATTTCCAAGTCTCTATTGGACAGCGGAGCTTCCTGAATCACGGACACTCCGTTGAAGTCTTGCAGGAATTCCTTCCAGATCTTTAAGTCTTCCCGTATTTCCTTTGATAATCTGAGGAAATGGTGTGGGCGTGTAACCGCTGCAGTTGCTGATGCCAATCCTCGCATAAATGCCCTTCCCATAGGGATGACCCTACATGCAAAGTTCAGCGTTCCCAGTATCGATTGCGCCATCCGCAATGTAATCTTCTTTTTTAACATTGTCTGCTGTATATCCATGTGCAATTTTCTTACTTTCTCCTCCGGTAATTTTGCCACCATTTTGGTGGAGTCCAGCTCGATACCAAGAAATGATAATATAGTTGTCGGACCTTCCATTTTTTTGTGTGCCAACGGAACTCCGAATTCCTTAGCGACTGACTGGAATTCTCTCAGCAGGTAGAGGCATGTATTTGCGCCTTTTGGCCCAACAAATAAAAAATTGTCCAGATAATGTATCATGTTTTCTGAATTAGTCTTCTGTGCAGTGACCCAGTGCAGGAATGAGCTGAACATTTCGAAGTATGCGCATGATATGGAACATCCCATTGACATACACTTATCGAAGTAAATTTTTCCTTTGAATGTGAACCCCAATAGGAGAAAGCTGTCCGGATGTACTCGCAGAAGTCTGAAAGCAGATTCGATGTCTGATTTTGCCATCAAAGTGCTCTCTCCACAGGTCCTGAGCAGGGCCAATGCCGAGTCGAATGATGCGTATTGGACTGTGCATTCTGCCTGGGGCAGCATATCATTGACTGAAGTTCCCAGGGGATAAGATACGTTTTGGATGAGGCGGTATTTTCCTTCCTCCTTTTTGGGGATCACTGCCAGTGGTGATAGGCACATGTTCTGGAATGGACCTGCCATTCTCCCGAGTGCCAATTCCTTCTCTACTTTCTCCTGGACTAAGTCCGCGTGTCTAGTTGCCGATTGTGCATTGCTATTCTTTGTGTTCTTGATGTGACCTTGTATTGGTATAATAAAACCATCCCGAAAGCCTTGTGTTAACTTCTCCGCTTTTTGTCGGTTAGGATAAGCTTGTAGCCAGGGCTGCATCTTCTCCAAGTTGATGGGCAAGTACGCTTTCTTGAAGTGTTTCTTCTAAATTTGCTTTAGGCTTACTCCCCGACGCTGTCTTCTTGGGGCATCTGGATAAAGGATGTTGCGCTGCGCACCCCAAACACACATGTTTGAATTTACACTCCTGAAAAGTACATGTCCCCCTGTTATATCTCCAACAAGTGTTGTCCTGTGATTGTGGCAGTCTTGCGGAAGATCAGGTAGGTGATGATCTTCTGGAACTTCGTGGGCAATCCGTGGTTTTTCGGGTCATTTGCTGCATCCACAAACTGACATCCTGGGTGCCCCATGTCATAAATTTGTTTTCTTCCATCTTGTCTCTGAATTTCTTGTAATTCAGCCATGCCCAGCTGTTATGGTCTTTATACGCTTGCATGATGTTCACCGCATATGTTAGCATGGGTCCATATTGTGACGGGTCATGGCGCCCCACGACGCTTATCATGTGCAGAAAAGCGGTGATCCAATTGGCAATGGTCTTGTTGATTCGTTGCTCTTTTTCCCCTGATGTAGCCCCTTCCTTGGATTTATTCCGATCAGCCGATTTGTGTCTCCCCTGCAATATGTTAAAAATGTCAATGTATTTCCTTTTTATTATTCTCTTTCTCAGTCGTCTCGGTACTGCCTCCCATGGTTCTGATAATGTTGTTAAAGTGGGTGAACCTCTTGCCGTCTTCTCCTCTGTTTTGTATCGCTATTGGTGTCCGAGTCAGACGTGGAGGTGGAGGAGGTGCTGTCAGAGCTGTGGCTAGACCGTCGCCTGCACTTCACCTTGCGCCTCTTGTCACCCGCTGCAATGGCTTTTTCAGGTGTCTTACGCCCCTTTTCCCCACTCTTGTCCCCGCACTCACCCACGTTCTCTTCTTGATTGGGTCATACTGTCTCATCCGTGCTCTGCTTGTCCTGTCGTTCCTCGTTATCTTTCTGCACCTCTGCGCCGGCCGACTGTCTCGCAGGTGCCGCATTCGCATGGGAAGGACCTGACTCACTTTCATTGTCTCTGTTCTGTGTCACCAGCCTCTTCTCGATGTTCTGAATTGGTGCATTCTGATCTTGTCCGCTTTGTTGCATTGGTGCATTCTGCGCTTGTCCACCTTGATTTTGGTAGGCCCCTTGTGGCATAGCCGGCCATGCCCACCTCGGAGGTTGGAAGAAAGTGTGGTTACCCATTCCTCCATAAGGGCCGCTCTCCCATGGCCTCCCGGTGTTCCATGCCGGGTATGGGTTTTGCATTCCTGGTGCCCAAGGTGGTCTTGAATACCAGTGGGTCCATGTTCGGCCAAGGTGGACACATTTGGTTACTGCTTCCAGCTGGCATCTAGATGCTATCTGCTTGCGGCTGTTGGTCTTCGTTAGTGCTGTGATGTGCTGTATCTTGTGTCACCGCATTAACGATGGACTGCTGCTGCAGCGCTGCCATCGTGTTTTCCACTGCTCTTGTGCCTTCTTCCGTGCTGGGAGCGGGCACCACTGGTATTTCTTGATTGCCTCTGGGACCCGCATTCTCGCCGTGTTGGAGCTCTTCTCTGTTCATGCCTGCTCTGCTCGCTGTTCTTCTTCTTCTACTGGCGCGCGTCTGTCCCGCTTCCTGATTCTTCCCCCTTTTTTGTCCTGTTTTCGCTGAGTGTCCCGTGCGTGGTCTCAGATTCGTCCGCTCTGCGCCTCCACTGACGGATTGAGAGGTGCTACTATGGAGACCGGATGACATATTAATCTAACACTGTGCCTGTGAACGATATGTAATATGTTAATAACATCCTCTTGAACTTCTGGCTTTTACCCCCTTTCCACTTTGCCCTCCCAGTTTCCTATCGCTGTATTCAAACTCGTCCCCAATCATAATTCAGCCTCGCGGTCCATTGCCCCCATAGTGCCCCTCAGCCCTATTGTTGTCTCGGTCTGATTCCCACTACCCAATAGCCAGGAGCACCTTTTTCATGAAATTTCTGTAAGGAAAAGTTACCCCTTTTTTTTTTTTTTTTTATTAGTAGAACCCATCCTAATGATCAGTTTGAATGGGTTGTCTCAGCTTAGGAATGCAAAATATAAATTTTTGGTCTTTTCTTTTTTTTTTTCCTTGAGATCAAACCCATGTCTCCTAGCTTATAAGGCAACAGGGTCTGCCTCTATGCTACATTGCAGGGCATGTTGTAGGAGTGTAGGTACTCCTTATTAGGTCTAATGCTGGCAACCCGGCGGCCACGTGCGTCAGGGCACGCGGCCGGCCCAACTAGTATCCTTGTAGTAGGCCCGCGGTGCATAGCGCTGCTGGGGCGCGCCCCCCCCCCCCCCACGCTGCGTGCCATCCCCCCTTACCTCTTTTTTTTTTTTTTTGATCGATAGTGGAAGGGGGTGGGGGGGCCAGCAATTGGGGCAATGGAGGCGTGTACCATTCGCCCTGCCGGGATGGCGGGCGTATGGGGGTGAAGCGGCGATGGCAAGGGCCGCCATCGGGTGGGGGCTGCCGTTCCTAACCGCGTGTGCCACGTACGGCCTAATCAGTGCCGGGGAATCTATGGGGGGGGGGGCTCCGGTTTTTTGGTGCCCCGTGTTTTTTTGTTTTTTTTGCCGGGGGCTGGGCAGGCGGGTTCCGGGGCCCGGCCAGACAGGGGGGAGCGGCAATGATGGTGCCGGGAGGGGGGCCGCTCGTAGGGCCGCGCCATGCTTTTGCAGCAGGCAGACAGAGGTAAGAGCAGCCCTGGAGGAGGGGACGGACGGCAGGCAGCGGACGGCCTTGACGAGGCCAGGAATGGGGGGGTGGGGTGTGGGAAGTGCTCTGGAGGGGGGGTGGCAGCGCCATGTTTGAGCAGCTGGCCGGCGGGGCAAAGAGCAGACCAGGGAAGGAGACAGACGGCTTATAAGATGCCCGGGCAGGTAAGCAGCGGGGGGGAAGGGGGGGGGGGGAAGGTTACCACTTGGAGGCTGCGCCATTTTTGAGCAACGGGTGAGCTGGAGTGAGAGCGGACCGGGGTAGGAGATGGACCAAACAGGGGGAGGGGGGCGGCAGTGTATGCCACCATTATTTGTAAGGAGACCTTACCTCTCACCGTGAAATAAGGGTCTCTCCTGCTTCTGTCCGCCTCTGTATCGCTGCTGCTGCTGCTGCGTTCTTGTCAGGAGGAATCCGAAAAGGATCACCCCCGGTCGCTGTAGCCCTTTAAAGGGCCAGCGACGTTATCGCTCACTTCCTCGTCGCTTTCTTCTCGCGTCATAGCCCTGGGCGGGGCTATGACGCTGAGCCCTTTGCTTCTTGGAGAGGGACAAGGGAGGCGCTCGCGGAGGGAGTGCTCTCCTGTGCCCCTTCGCCCTCCTACTCTCTGCCCATGCCTGTGGGGACGGCGCTTCGGTTAAGGGTGGTCTCCTTTTAGGTGAGTCCCACCTATTTTCAAAAGATTTACGTGTTTAAAAAGGGCATATATGTGCGCATGAAAGAGCATGCGTGCACATTAAATTTTCAAAATGACCCACATTCATGAGTAAATATATATGTAGAAAAAGAGGGTGTGTTTTGGACATATCAGGGTGTGCTTTGCATATATATATATATATATATATATATATATATATATATATGTAGCTATTTTATAAACTACTTGCACATGAACAACACTGCACAAGTAGATTTACTACAGCTATTTTATGTGCCACATTCAAAGTTTCATGTTGTTTCTTGACTTGGTGTTTCACAGGCTAGTTTCTCCAGGTGAGTGGACATGGCAGCAGGCTATGGGGTGAGAGTGAGGATCATTGGGACATACTGAGAAATCCTAGAGAGTAAGCGAGTGGTGGAAATTCATGGCACAATGGTTGAGGAAGGAGGGAGAATAGAGAAGGAGGATAGTACAGGTTTTTGGATCTGTCAGAGGAGCAAGTCTTGCGCAGGTTCAGATTCAGCAAGGAAACTATACTGTCCCTATGCCAGTAATTAGAGCTGGACCTGCAACCTTCCATCCACAGAGGCCATGCCTTGCCAGTATATATCAAGGCTACTACCACACTGGCATTTTGGCTACTGGGACTTTCCAGACACCTCTAGGAGTCACAGTTTGAATAAGCCTATTGGCAACCTCCATATATATCTAGCAGTTCCAGGCTGTGTTTCTCAGGAGCAGACAGCAAGCACAACAAATTATGATTGATTTCTACAACATTACATGCTTTCCCCAAAAGTGACAATTGGTTTAAACTGATTTAAGGCAGATTAAAGAGCAGTTCCAACCTGCATATGCAGTTTCTCAAAGCCTCCAGCTTTGAGGGTAGATAGATTCCATGCTGCTTATCCCAAGGATAAGCAGTTGATTTCTGCAACTCTATCTTAATAATTGGTTTATGGACTTTTCCTGAAGGAGCTTGTCCAAACCATTTTAAAAGCAGTTAACACAACAACTTTCACCACATCCTCTGGCAACAAATTCCAGAGCATAATAGTGCGTTGAGTAAAAAAGTATTTTTTCTTATTAGTTTTAAATGTACAACATAGTAACTTAATTGTGTCGCCTCTAGTTTTTGTATTTTTTGAAAGAGTAAACAACATGTTTACTCGTTCCACTCCGCTAATTATTTTATAGACCTCTATCATGTCTCCCCTCAGCCATCTCTTTTCCAAGCTAAAAGTTCAAAACTCTTTAGCTTTTCCTCACAGGGGAATTGATCCATCCCCTTTATTATTTTGATCATCCTTCTCTTTACCTTTAATAATTCTGCTATACCTTTTTTCAATCTCAAATCAAATCTGTCATTAAATCAGGTTTCTTTTAACTATGTGTATTAAAGGGCTTGAAATATCTCTTGCATAGTCATGACTTTCGTACAAATATTCAAGCAGTAATTTTTCCACTCATAGATTTCTGTAACAGTTTATATTTGGGCTTACCGTTTAAAACATTGTATCCATTATAACTCTTGTTAAATTCTGTGTGCGCTTTATCACAGGGACAAGGTGGTATGAACATATTACTCCAGCACTCTATAGTTTACACTGGTTACTGGTGCAAAAGCGAATCATCTACAAGATTGGGATGACAGTCTTTAAATTGGCCAACTCAAATACCTGCCCATAGTGAAATGTGCTATTAAAGATATATGAATTGTCCCATCAGTTAAGATCATCTCAAAGAGGACTGTTAGAAGTACATTCAGTCAGATTTGCTCGCCTTACAACAAGAGAGCCCTCTTCTCAGTCGCAGTACCCATTTGTTGGACTCCCTACAGATGGAACTCAGAATATCTGAATGAATAAAAAAATTTAGATTCCTACTGAAAAGGTT
Source organism: Rhinatrema bivittatum (assembly GCF_901001135.1). Classification (NCBI taxonomy): domain Eukaryota; kingdom Metazoa; phylum Chordata; class Amphibia; order Gymnophiona; family Rhinatrematidae; genus Rhinatrema; species Rhinatrema bivittatum. The sequence continues at coordinate 283,136,208 of NC_042618.1, read as the reverse complement.
TTTGTTGAAGCAAGCATTTGATTAAGAACTCCAATGTCGAGCTTTGTGCACCTTTTAAGCAGCCTATAGATATATTGATATATAGTATGCTGCATTTACTCTTTTTTGTACATTGCTTAGGACTTTTGTGTTAAGTGATAAATAAAATAGAGATGTGAATCGGAACCGGAATCGGTTCAGTTCCGATTCAAATCTTATAATTTTTATCGTCCGGCCCGATTGGTTTTTTGTTTATCGGCTGCACCCGATCCGATAAACAAAAAACCCACCCTGACCCTTTAAAATTGACCCCTTAGCCTCCCCCACCCTCCCGACCTCCCCAAAAAGGTCTTTAAAGATGACCACCCCAAAAAGGTCTATAAAGATGACGGTCGGTGCCATCTTTAAAGATGGCGCCGGCCATCCAGTGCTCCTACCATGTGATAGGGGCCGGCCAATGGCACGGATACCCTGTCACATGGTAAGGGCAAAGGGCCATCGGCACCATTTTTATTAGTGGCAGCCGACGGCCCGAGAGTGGGAGATCGCTCTTGGCGCCCCCACTGGACCACCAGGTAATTTTAAAACATTTGGGGGGGGAGGCTAAGGAGTCAGTTTTAAAGGGTCGGGGTGGGTTTATTTTTTATCGGGCTATCGGCGCCATTTTTATTAGTGGCAGCCGACGGCCCGAGAGCGGGCGATTGGTCCCGGGGCTTCCACTGGACCACCAGGTGATTTTAAAACATTTTTGGGGGGTTTGGGAGGGTGGGGGAAAGTAAGGGATTAGTTTTAAAGCGTCGGGGTGGGTTTAGGGGTTGTTTTGGTGTACTGGTTTTCCCGCCCTCCCCCCAAATAACTCCCATTAGTGGACACAAACCCGATTAACGATTTTTCACAGGAGACTCACAACACCAAAACTTGGCAGCCCATCCACCCAGGAACATCAACAACAAAAAAGACTCATTCCCATCATGCTCTCACCTCTCAACCAGCTCCTGGGTCTCACCCTTTTCTCACTAACTCTACTGAACGCTCAATCACTAGTTAAAAAAACCCACCTCTTATATGACTACCTGATTGAAGAGCAGCCAGACCTGTGCGCCATCACAGAAACTTGGCTTAAACCTGAAGACACGGTCCTCCTCAATCAACTCCCAATACAAACCTTCGACATCTTCTCCGTCCCCAGATTGAAAAGAAGTGGAGGCGGCCTATTACTCGCCGCCAACAAACAACTTGGTCTATCGTTACATTCAACTATCTCCTCACCTTCCTTGGAATTTTCAATTTTCAAATCCTCTCTATTGCAAATAGGCCTTATTTACGCCCCTCCTGGACGTCTCGATGCAGACCCATCTCCATTATTAGAATACATTGTTAAACACATTAACATTGACTCACCGACCATTCTGTTAGGAGATTTCAATCTCCACGTGGATGCCACTCCTCGCTCCTACAATTGTGAATCTTTCCTCAGCTCCCTCAGCTGCATGGGATTCAAGCAACTCATCAACGAACCCACCCATAAAGCAGGACATACGCTAGCTCTCATCTTCATCAACCAAAGTTTTACTCTAGCGTCACATATCAATTGTCTACCAATCCCTTGGTCAGACCACAAGCTTATCTCTATCTCCCTCCGATACCTACAATCAACTCCCATGGCAACACAGATTTCCACAGTCCAATTCAGAAAGCTATGCAATCAAGAAATCCTCATCTCTCACTTATCCCCTGAGTTAACCCAAATAGATCCTACGGATGCTGACACTGCTCTGACCTCTTGGATAAAAATCACTAACAAGTAGGGGTGTGCATCCGTTTTCCACATATTTGTAATCATGGTCACCGGCGCCATCTTGTGCTCCTACCACGTGACAGGTAGGTCATGTGGCAGGAGGTCACTCCGGGACCCTCGTTGGACCCAACCAGAACTTTTGGCCAGCTTGGGGGGGCCTCCTGACCCCCACAAGACTTGCCAAAAGTCCAGCGGGGGTCCGGGAGCGACCTCCTTTCACGCCGTCCGTCCGATCCCAATACTCAAAATGGAACGATCGCCATCATAGTGAGGGCAAAGGCGATCGGCGCCATTTTGAGTATTGGCGGGATGGCGATTTAGAGTCTCAAAATGGCGGCGATTGGCGCCATTTTGAGTATTGGGATCGGACGGACGGCATGAAAGGAGGTCGCTCCCGGACCCCTGCTGGACCACCAGGGAGTTTTGGTAAGTCTTGGGGGGGGGTCAGGAGGGTGGGGGGTTATAGTTAATTTAGTAGTAACGTATTTACAGATCGACAACTTATTGAATTCGCCATACGTTCGCATGGAACGGAATTGACCCCCCACGAATACGTATCGCATACGCAACGAAAATTTTTTGCCTGCACATCTCTACTAACAAGGTGGCCGATGCAACTTGCCCTCTTAGAACCAAAACCATCAGTGCCAACAATGACAAAAAAACCCCATGGTTCACCCTACAATTAGTAACATTGAAGCGTGAACTAATTTATTTATTTTATTTATTTATTTATTTATTTATTTAAGGTTTTTCTATACCGGCATTCATGATAAGATCATATCATGCCGGTTTACATATAACAGGGGGTGCAAAAACTGTTCTTTTAACAAGTGCGAAGGAAGCAAAAGTTACAATAAAACAAGGTTGTAGAACTGGGGGAGGAAGGAGATAAGGATAGTAGCGTAAAATAATTTACAGAGGTAACTTATTTACAATGTGCAGTGATGTCTCTTTATGGATATTTACATTGGGCAGTGAGTCCTCTCAATGGATATTTGACTCCGGAAAGGCTTGCTTAAATAGCCAAGTCTTAAGTTTTTTTTTGAATGTTGGTAAGCAGGGTTCAAGTCTAAGATCCGGTGGTAAGGTATTCCAAAGAGAGGGGTCCGCTGTAGAAAAGGCCCGGTCTCTGAGTGCCTTATGGAGTGTAGCTTTAGTTGGGGGAATGGTCAGGGAGCCTTTGTAGGCGTCTCTGATAGGTCTGGATGATGAGTGCATTCTGAGGGGGATTTGGAGGTTGAGAGGGGCCTGTGAGTGGATGGATTTGTGGATGATGGTGATGGACTTGTGTAGGATTCTGTAGTGTATTGGCAGCCAGTGAAGATTAGATAGAATTGGCGAGATGTGGTCTCTTCTTCTGGAATTTGTCAGAATTCTGGCTGCCGCGTTCTGTAGCATCTGAAGTGGTTTTATGTATGAGGCCGGGAGACCTAGCAAGATTGAATTGCAGTAGTCTATCTTGGAGAAAATTACGGATTGCAAGACTGTTCTGAAGTCATGAAAGTGTAGTAGTGGTTTCATTCTCTTGATTACCTGCAGCTTTTTAGAAGCAGTTCCTGGTTGTATTGTTTATAAATGCTTTTAGGTTCAAGTGTTTGTCTATTACTACCCCTAGGTCTCTTGCTTGTGTAGCAATGGTGTTAACTGGTGCAGTTTGTGGGGAGTTGCTGTTTTCAGGGGTGATGAGGAGGAGTTCTGTTTTGGCCAAGTTTAGAATCAGGTTTAGGTTAGCGAGGAGTTGGTTGATCTCTTGTAGGCAGTTTTCCCAGTGTTTGAGGGTTTTAGAGATGGTTTCTTTGATGGGTATCAAGATTTCTACGTCGTCGGCATATAAGAAATGTTTTAGTTGTAGGTAAGTTAACAGTTGGCATAGAGGAAGAAGGTATATGTTGAAAAGGGTTGGGGATAGTGAGGAACCTTGAGGAACTCCTTGTGAGGAATTGTAGTGGGGAGATTCTTTATTATTGATTTTAACTTTGTAACCTCTGTTACAGAGGAAAGACTTGAACCAAGTGTAAGCAGAGCCTGTAATTCCAATGTCTGAAAGGCGGTTGAGGAGGGTGGCATGATTGACCGTATCGAAGGCTGCCGATAAGTCCAGTAGAATTAGTAGGAATGATTGTCCTTTGTCCAAGCCCATGGTGAGATGGTCAGTTAGTGATAAGAGAAGAGTTTCAGTGCTTAAGGTCTTGCGGAACCCGTATTGTGTGGGGTGTAGTATTTCATGATCTTCGAGGTAGGTAGAGAGTTGCGAATTGACCAGTTTTTCCAGTATCTTTGCTACAAAGGGTAGATTTGAGATTGGGCAGAAGTTGTTTGGGTTCATGGGGTCCAAATCTGGTTTCTTTAGTAGAGGTTTAAGAGAAGCCGTTTTTAGTGCCTCCGGGAAGATTCCCTGTGTTAAGGAGCAGTTTATAATGTCCGCAAGTGGTTTAGAGATGGTTTCGGGTATTAACAGAAGAAGTTTTGACGGTATTAGATCGAAGGGATGGGCTGAATGTTTCATTTTCTTTAGCAGGGATTGGATCTCTAAGGCGGTGGTAGGTTCAAACGTGTACAGTGAGATTGTCTTGTTGGGGATGTGTAGGGGGTTAGGCAGAGGGGTGGGGTTAGGTGGGAGGAGGGTTAGGAGATTGGAGATTTTATTTTGGAAAAATAGGGCTAGTTCATTTGCTTTAGCTTGTGCTTGTTCACTAGGGAAAGAATGTGAGTTAGGTTGAGTTAGTTCAGATACGTAGGAGAAGAGGGCTCTTGCGTCAAAGATAAGGTCGTGGATCTTGAGAGCGTGGAAATCCCTTTTTGCCTTTAGAGTGTTGTTCCTGTAATGGTTGAGGGCAGATTTGTAAGTAGACAGAGTGCTGGCACAAGGGGTTTTGCGCCACAGGCTTTCCTTTTTTCTGAGGGTTTGTTTGAGTTTCCGTAGGTCCTTGGTGAACCATGGTTGTCTCTTATGTGAATTCAGGTTGAGTGTTTTTGTTGAAAGAGGACATAATTTATTTGCTATTTCCTCTGTGATATTGCTCCAGGATGATAAGGCTGCATTGGGATCTGCAAGGTTTAAATTTGGAAGTTCTTTAGCCAGGTGGAAGTTGAGGTCATCGGAAGAGCAAGATCTTCTGTAAGGGAATGGAGATTGAGGGGAGTGAGGTTTGCGGGTTTCTGTCATTAAGAAGGTGGCGGAGATTAATGAGTGATCTGACCATGGGACTGGAGTGCAAATGGGATGGGATGAGTGCTTGATGCCGGAGTTCGTGAAAATGAGGTCCAGAGTGTGGCCTGCCTTGTGGGTGGGCTTGTTGATAATCTGTTGGAAGCCCAAGGCTGAGAGTGTGGAGAGGAGGGTTTCACAGTTGGTTGTGAGTGTGGTGTTATTGACATGAAGGTTGAAATCTCCTAGGATCAAGGCGGGGGAGTCCAGGTTTATGTGTTTTGCAATTACTTCTATTATGATGGAGGCATCTGCGTCTAGGAGTCCAGGAGGGGCATAGACTAAGAGGATTTGGAGTTTGTTGGTTTTGAATAGGCCTATTTCCAATTTTGAGTCTGATTTTATTGGGAGTTGGGAGGCTCTCAGTTCTTTTTTGGTTGCTAACAGTAGGCCTCCTCCCCTTTTCTTTAATCTGGGGAGGGAGAAGAAGTCGTACATCTGTGTGGGTAGTTGATTTATTAGGGTTATATCTGTTGGTTTAAGCCAAGTTTCTGTTATGGCACAGATGTCCGGTTTGGTGTCTAAGAGATAGTCATTGAGTATCAGAGTTTTCTTAGTGATAGATTGTGCGTTGAAGAGAGTTAGGGTGAATAGCGAGAGACCTAGTAGTTGGCTGAGAGGGGTGAGTAAGATCGGGATGAGGGTTTTGGAGGAGCGTGGCTGCGGTTGCATTGTTGCTTTATCTGTGTTGCGGAAGCTGCGGTGAAGAATAGGGATTGAGAATTCTGGTGGCATAGTGGTCTAGTTGTGCGATCAATGACGGGATGGATGCTGGATGTACATTGGCAGAGGCTGGATGGGTGTTGGATGAAATCTTGATGCTGGAGGGTGCTGGAGGCTGGATGGGTGCTGGATGAAAGTTTCTGGAGGTTGGATGGGTGTTGGATGGATGTTGCTGTGGGCAGGATGGGTGCTGGATGGATGTTGCTGGAGGCTGGATGGGTGCTGGATGGATGTTGTTGGAGGCTGGATGGATGAATGTTGATGCTGGAGGGTGCTGGATGGAAGTTGCTGTAGGCTGAAGGGTACTGGATAGCTGTTGCTGTAGGCTGGAAGGGTACTGGATAGCTGTTGCAGGAGGCTGGATGGGTGCTGGATGGATGAATGTTGGTGCTGGAGGGTGCTGTAGGGAAGTTGCTAGAGGCTGGATGGATGAATGTTGGTGCTGGAGGGTGCTGGAGGGATGTTGCTAGAGGCTGGATGGATGAATGTTGGTGCTGGAGGGTGCTGGATGGATGTTGCTGGAGGCTGGGTGGATGAATGTTGGTGCTGGAGGGTGCTGGAGGCTGGAGGGTGCTGGATGGCTGTTGTTTGAGACTGGATGGGTGCGAGAATGTTGGCTGTGATTCTAGTGTGTCTATGTTGCGGTGAAAAAAGAAAAAAGGAACAGAATTGGTGAAAGAACCCCTCTTCATCCAACTTATCAGCCTTCAAATCAATCATGCACAAATACAGGAACGACATTCTTCAGAGAAAAAGAGACTTCTACTCTCAAAAAATCAATCACTTCATCCACGACCCAAAAGCCCTCTTTTCCCTGGTCTCATCGCTCACCAAACCACCTACCTCAACCATTCCAGAAGACAAAGCTGCTACTAAAGCCACGGAACTTGCCACATATTTCAAAAATAAAATAACAAACGTACTCGCCTCCCATTCAGGCAGCAATGTTCCTACCCAAACTCATCCATGCTCTCCTGTTCTGCCACTCAGTTTAAATTATTCTCAACCTACCTCAGCTTCCTTGCAACAAACAGCCCGACTAGATGATTTTGAGCTTACATCTTCTTTAGAGATAGAAAACATCCTAAAGAAACTCAAGCCATCCTCACACCCTCTTGATGCTATTCCAGCTAACCTGCTCATAGCCTGCGCTAGAGATGTCGCTAAGCCTATCTCCCAGATCATCAATGCATCTCTTTCACAGGGCCTGGTCCCTGACCCCCTTAAACTTGCCATCTTAAAACCCCTACTAAAAAAAACCAAACCTCTCTACAGACAACCCAGCAAATTTTCGCCCAATTGCTAATCTTCCAATCATTGCCAAAATCCTGGAAAGAACAGTAAACAAACAGCTCTCTGAATTCCTTGGCAATAACAATATCCTCTCCCCAGCTCAATTTGGATTTCGCAAATCTCGTAGTACCGAAACTCTTCTTTTATCTCTGTCAGACAACATTCTCAACAATCTAGAAAACAAACATCCCTGTTTGCTCATCCTCCTCGATCTTTCGGCCGCCTTTGACACGGTAAATCATGATTATCTCATCGAAAGACTATCCGAGATCGGCATAAAAAACAAAGCTCTAATCTGGTTCAAATCTTTCCTTCAGAACAGAAACTACAAAGTTAAGATCAATAGCAAAGAGTCTCCACTGTTCAATTCCACTTTAGGGGTCCCTCAAGGCTCTTTGTTATCCCCTACGTTATTCAATATCTATCTTCTCCCGCTCTGTCATCTCCTTTCCAATCTAAAGTTAACCCATTACTTATATGCAGATGACGTCCAAATCCTTATTCCTATCACCGAATCTCTACAAAAGACCTTACTTTTTTGGAACTCCTGCCTCCTCTCCATTAACAAACTCCTGTCAAGTCTCAAACTGATACTCAACCCCGACAAGACAGAACTCCTCCTGATCAATCAAGACGGCACCATTCCATTGAACTCTCACCTTACGCTGCTCCCAGCTTTCTCCCCTCGGGTCAGAAACCTCGGGGTGATCATGGATAACAAACTGAACTACGCTGGGTTCATCAACACTACAGTCAAAGAATGCTACTACAAACTCCAAGTTCTAAAAAGACTTCGACCCTTCCTCCATTTCCATGATTTTAGATCAGTGTTACAATCCATCATTTTCTCGAAAATAGATTATTGTAACTCTCTGCTACACGGTCTCCCAGTCCACACCCTAAAGCCTCTTTAAATGTTACAGAACGCAACAGCAAGGTGTCTCACTAAATCCAGCAAAAGAGACCATATAACACCAATTCTAAAACAACTCCACTGGCGCCCAGTCAAATTTCGAATCCTCTTTAAACTTTTATCAATCACCCACAAAGCCATTTTCAACAACACTCCTCTGGACCTCAGAAGTCCGCTCAAACTTCACACGTCCTCCCGACCGCTAAGATTAGCACAAAGAGGAACTCTACAAGCACCTACCTTGAAAGCATCTTTAAGTAAAAGAGCTCTATCTACAGTGGGCCCCAAACAGTGGAATTTGCTTCCTCCGGAACTAAGGCTGATACACTGCCCCAACACGTTCAAAAAAAGACTCAAGACATGGATGTTCGGTCAAGCGTTCCCATAACTCACTAAATCTTCCACAGCTACCACAGACTGTTCTCAGCGTATAGACAACCAGAACCTAGGCTCATGTTTTGTTCTTCTACTCATCAGTAATAAACTTTCCCCTCCCCCATTAGTTAATCTCCCTCCCCATAGGCTAGTTCGCTCTAATAGTTCCTCTGTCCTGGTTCATAGTTATGTTATCCAAGTTGTTCACATCCCCTGTTCATTGTAAGACATTTGTTGTCATTGTTTATTATCTGTTGCAATGTAAACCGGAGTGATAGGTAACAATGTTACCTGAACTTTGGTATAGAAAAGTTATAAATAAATAAAATAAAAATAAATTTCTATTGTATCGCACACTTTAATGATTTTTGACAATTTAAAAAATATCGGACGATATTTTAAATCGTCAAAAAACGATTCACATCCCTAAAATAAAATGTAATAAATGAAATAAAAATGAAATGTGTGACCAGAACTGCACACAATACTCAAGATGAGGTCACACCATGGAACAATACAGAAGCATTACGATATCCCTCTGTTTTATTCTCCATTCATTTCCTAACAATTCCTAGCATTCTATTTGCTTTATGAAGTGGAGTTAGCTTGTCTGGCTCCACGCTAGTAACGGAAGTAAAGTGAGCGGTAAGGGTTAAATGAGGAAAGGAAAAGGTCAACGAAAGGACATAAGGGAGGAGGGGGAAGTTAGCCAATAGAAGAGGAAGATTTGAATGCTGAGATTGTGATTGGTGGAGGGGGGAGGATACAAGGGGTAAACGGCTTCCCGCCTCAGTCTGTGAGGAACGGCTGAGGCAGCGAGCAGAGGCTTTCCCTCCCTCCCACCCGATTGAGGGCTGCGTTTTTAGGGTTGTTTGTAGGGGAAATGATGTTGTCGCAGTGGCGGTAAACCCGAGCCCATAAGGTTTTGAATTTATGTAATGGTTAAAAGTTGGTTGAAAGGGGGGAATCTCGTGTGGTGCGGGGGGGCTGCTACACGAGATTGACACTGAGCAAGAGGGGGGCCGATGCTCAGAGGATTGTATCAATTAAGCTCTACCACTGGAAGAGGTGGGGGGCATTATTGAGATATGAAAATGGGGTTATGTATTGTATGCATTGTTTGGGGGGCTCGGGTATGGTTAATAAACTGCGGCCTTTTATTGTTCCAAACAAAAGATTCATGTCATTTGTGATAGGGAAATGGTGAAAAGGGAGAATGGGGTGGGGGGAAAAGGACATCAAGCGAATCTGATATCTTCCAGTTATTTGGCTGCTGCTGCACACAGAACAGAAGATTTCAAAATATTTTCAATGATGATGCTAGATCCTTTTCCTGAATGGTGACTCTTAATTTGGAAACTTTCATTGTGTAGTTATAATTTGGGTTACTCTTCCCTAAGTGCATCAGTTTGCATTTGTCAACATAAAATTGAATTTGCTATTTGCATGCCCAGTCACTCAGTTTTGCAAGGTCTTCTTCCATTTTCTCACAATCATTTTGTGATTTAGCAATTGAATAATTTTGTGTCATTGAAAAATTTGATCACCTGACTCATTGTTCCCATTTCCAGGTTGTTTATAAATATGCTAAAAAGCAGTGATCCCAGAACAGATCCCTGGGGCACTCTACTATTCACTTTTCTCCATTGGGAAATTTTACCAACTTTTAATTAGTTGCCAATGCACAATAGGACACTGACCCCAACCCATGACATTTAATTTCCTAAGAAGTCTCTCATCACACGGCAAGCAAAATTCATGCTGCCCACCAGGGATTGCATCTGTCGCAGTGTCAGCTTCCTGGCACGCAATGCCCTGGATACCAAATCCCTCGTTGCCACCATCTTGTCCGCCGGCAAGTGAGAGATCATCCTGACAGAGTCCAATTGATGCCCAAGAAGATAATGTGAGTACAAGGACCTTCCGTCTTGTCCTCTGCTAACAGGATGCCGAATTCAGCTGCAGTGCCCCGGAAACAATTTAACAGATGCAAACAAGCCTACGAAGATGAGTCCCCCACAAAATGGAAAACATCCAAATAATATATGATGTTCACCCCTCCGGCCCGCTCAGCTACCCCCCAATGCATGAAGGAGCTAAATATTTCAAAATAGGCACAGGCGATGGAACACCCCATAGGCAGGCATTTGTCAAAGTAGAACAAGTCCTGGAAGCGAAAGCCCAGCAAAGGAAACAACTCAGGATGAATCGGCAGCAATTGGAAGGCAATCTTCGCCACAGTGCCGAACCATTGACACCACTGACTGAAAAGAAGCGTATCTCGCCGTGCATAGATCCTTGGGAATGTAGTCGTTCCCAAGTTATCCTCTGGGAACGACAGACTGTGGATCAAACAAAATTTACCCAATTCCTTTTTGGGCACCACCGACAGCGGGGAGAGGACCAAGTCCTCGAAGGGAGGAACCTGAAAAGGACCCACAATCCTGCCCAAGTCGATCTCCGGTTGTACTTTAGAGGCTACCACATGGGCCAGTTTGTGAACCAATAGAGAATTCTGACCCCCCACCCCCCACCCCGATCAGCCCCTCAAAGGGGATATGAAAACTGAATGCAAAACCCTGAAACGAAAGCAACACAGCCTCCACCTTGGGATACCTACCCAGTCATACTGTCATAGCTACTAAGCGGACAGAGGTAGGAGCCAACCCTGATACCTCACTTCTGGGGGCCTTTTGCAACAGACCCATTGCCACTCCCGACACTGGATCGTTTTGGACACTTGGGGGTGGGGCTTAATATTAAATTAGTCACTACAAATATAGATGAACCTTATGAAGTTATGTTACTTGAATCTCCCACTATTCAGATCTGTTTAGTTTACTGTCCTCCCAAACTGTTGGATCATAATATCTCCCCTTTAATTGAATTCTTGGCAACAGCAGTAAAACCAGATAAACCCTCCATTATCTTAGGGGATTTCAAAATACATATGGATGATGAGCCACTTAATTCTACATGTTTCACTTTGTCTGAATCCCTCTCAAGTTTAGGATATAGTCAGATAATTCGAGGACCCACTCATAAAGCGGGCCACATGTTAGATTTAATTTTTACTAATGTAGAAAAATTTGAAACCTATGAAAGTGCTCAAACCCCTGTACCCTGGTCAGATCATTTTCTAATCTCCTGTAAATTTCAAGGCAAAGAAAATCATGCTAAGAAACATGTCGATCAAATCATTACATACCGACCTAAATATAACCCTGAAGAATTAAAATCAACACTAGAGGAAAATATAAAAAATATTGATCTAGCAGACTGCCAGACCTCAATTAAATCTTGGTTTAAGATAATTGGAAATATAGCTGACAAAATTAACCCAATAAAAACAAGAGTTTTAAAACATAACAAATTATCCCAACCTTGGTATAATAATGATATTAAAATGGCAAAAGCACAACTGAGGAAGTTTGAAAAAAATTAGAGGAAAAACAAAAATCCACAATCTTTAGGCCTATATAGATCTCAATTAAATAAATACAAAAATCTTATTAATGATACAAAAAAGAACTATTTTAAGCATAAAATTCACTGCTTTAGCTATAATGCCCGAACCCTATTTACCTTAGTCAAAAATTAAACAAACTCAACTAATGCTGAAACTAATCCATTGTCAGAAGCTAAATGTAATGAAATAGCATATTTCTTTAAGAATAAAGTTGATAACCTTATTAAATCAATTCCCAGCGTAAAAGTCCAAGAAATAAAAATGATAAAAAAAGAAATTCCCGATTGGCCGTTGTTTGAAGAGGTTTCCTCTTTGGAACTTGAAACTGTAATTAAAAAATTAAATCCAACTAATCACCCTCTAGATCTGATTACATCAGTTGCTTTGAAACCAATTGCACATATGATAGCTCCAATTTTTGCAAAAATTGTTAATCTTTCCTTATCTGAAGGTTATCTCCCAGAAGACTTGAAATCTGCTATTATTAAACCTATTTTAAAAAAATCTACTCTGAACCCTAATTTTTTCAGCACTGGACTATTGTAACTTGCTTCTTCTGGGTCTTCCACAAACCACATTGCGCCCTTTACAGGTCCTTCAAACCTCAGCGGCGAGAGTGCTAACAAACTGTAAAAAACGAGATCATATTACTCCTGTTCTGATTAATTTACACTGGTTACCGATCTTACAGAGAATACAGTATAAGGCATGCTGCATTGTACACAAAGCGATACATGGTCAAAAAACAGATTGGCTGAATTTTTTAATTCGGCTTCACATCCCACAAAGATCATTAAGATCAGCCAATAAGGGACTATTGCAAATCCCATCAGTAAATTCAGCCCATCTCATACTAGTATGGGACAGATCCATCTCTATTGCTGGTCCCTGTATTTGGAATACAATGCCCGTTGAACTACGTCTGGAAACTGAGTTTAAGGCATTTAAGAAAACACTGAAGACTTGGCTGTTCGAGCAGACATACACAGACCATTTAGAGGAAAGAAGTAGTTAAACGAATAAGCGATTATTCTTTTTTTTTTTTCACCTGTCCTTTTATTAATAATTTTATTTTGTTTAAATATCTTATTGTATTTTAACTACCAGAATTTATTGTTGCTTTTATGATTTTATTATTCTATGATGTGAACCATTATGATGTTTCTTGCGAATGACGGTATACAAAATTTTTAAATAAATAAATAAATCCGCAATTGGAGCAAGCATGCTTGAAATTGCAGTCAGGGAAGTTACATGTCGACCGGTTGAACTTCCAGCACATATCTGGGAAACTGGACCCAACTCGACTGCCCCCATGCTAGAGCAGGTCATGTCAAAAGGGCCGCACACCAGGCGCCCCAGACATTCCGCTACCTTCACCTCCGCCCGACGACCCAACTTTGGAACACATCTGTGTCAACCACAACCAACATCCCTGTGCCCCAAACCATAAATTTATTTTCCTCCATCTGGTCTCTAAAGTGCTCATCATAATTGAGCTATGACCAGCCCTCATACACCCTGCTGGCCGCCAGAATAGCATCTGCATTTTCTTCTTATGCATACACCAGCATGGGACCATACTGAGTCGGGTCACGATGGCCCACATCACTAGCCAAACGAAGGAATGAGCGGGTCCAGTTGAGCACGTTGCGAGCCACGCTCCGTTGTGTACCCTGAAATCTATCCACACCCCTCTTTTTCCTCTTCTCCCTATGCTTCCCCCTACGACCCTCTAACAGCTGGAAAATATCAATGTACCTGCACTGCCTGATTTTCTTACACAGCAACTTGGGTACATCCTCCCACAACTCAGAAAAACTAACGCAGGTGCCCCCCTTGTTGCGATCCCGGGTCGGCCCCGGGACCGCCACTCACCCCTGACTCGGCTCCGGTCCCCCTCCGGCTCCGTTGGGCCCGGGCAGGCCTCGCACGTGACGCTCCTGCGCCGGAGAAGCAGCCGGCGTCCTCCCGCGGCTGGCCCCGCCCCCTAGCCACGCACGCACTAGGGCTCCAAATTTAAAGGGGCCAGCGCAGGAGAATCCCTCCACCCGGCTGGTGACGTCAGACGCTGCAGGGCTATTTAAGCCCTGCAGTTAGAACACTCCCTGCCTTGCAACGAGGTTCACAGGTCTCCTGTTTGCTAGTTGCTGCGTTCCTGATTCCTAGCTTCACTCCGACCCGGCTTGACTTCTGACTCCTCTTTCGTCTTCTCCTTGGCTCTGGCTTCGTCCTCGGATCTCCGGCTCTGACCTGCTTCCGTCCCTGACTCTGCTTCTGGCTCTCCTTCTTGGCTCTGGTACAACCTCTGACCTTTGGCTTGACCCGGCTCCGTCCTTGACTCCGACTTGGTTCTTCGACTCGACTGGTTCCTGGATTCCGTCTCGGATCTTCATCGCTTTGTGGTTCCTGAGTTCGCCGGCCCCGAAGATTCTCCTAAGTCCCAGCGGCTTGGTCCCTACAGGCTCCTCCTGGGGGGACTCCGGCTTCCAGGGCGAATCTCCAAAAGTCCCAGCGGCCGGGCTCCTACGAGCTCCTCTTGGGGGAGCGCCGGTCTCCAGGGTGAAGTGTCCTCCTACTACAGGGCCCAACGTGTCCGGTCTCCTTCCCATCGCCGAGTCCTTGGTCGCATAGAACTCCATCTTGTTCCGGCATCCAAGCATTCCCAGGTCCGTCGTGCCGCCTCCCGGTCGGGACCTTTTGCTTGGGTCCTCCGCAGCATTCCACCACTCGTCCTGACCGGCCCAAGGGTCCACGAATTATAACAAGTTGCAAGGCCATGGACCTGGCGGATCTCGCAGGTCTGAAAGCCATCCCCGGCATTGCCCAGAAGCTACAGAAGCAACAGACCTGCCTCGACACCCTGATGTCGATTGTACAACGCCTAGCAGACCGGGTCGAGGGGGTCTCCCCTGCCAGCTCTTCGGCGTCCGCTTCTCAGCCTGATTCCGGACCACTCGTACCTGTAAGATGCCTGCCCCATCACGGTATTCTGGGGACGCCATGTCAAGTCGGGGTTTCCTCAACCAGTGTTATATTCGCTTCAATCTGCTGCCCGCGCAGTTTCCCACAGACCATGTCAAGACGAACTACATCATTTCCCTCTTGGATGGGAGGCCCTTGGCTTGGGCTTCGTCCCTCTGGGAACGCCAGGATCCCTGTTTGAATAATCTGGTTCAGTTTGTCCAAGCTTTCCGGAGAATCTTCGACGAGCAGTCCCGTGCTGCCACGGCCGCCTCTGAACTCCTTCAGTTACGGCAGGGAAATCACCCCCTGGAGGAGTACGCCATGGAGTTTCAGACCCTTGCCACTGAATTGGGTTGGAGAGCCGATAGTCTGCATGGAATATTCCTAGAGGGGCTCTCTCCACATCTCCAGGATGAGTTGGCGGCCCGAGATCTTCCGGATGACCTCAGCGAGCTTATCGATTTGGCAGGACGGGTGGACCGGCGTATTTAGCGTCGGTTTCGGGAACGAAGACCCACGCAGGGACAGACCAGCTCTCGGTCCACACCACCTCGTGTCAGGCCGCCTCCTCCCGCTCCAGCTAGTGCTCAGGGTGAAGAGCCCATGCAGTTGGGCCGAGGTCCTCTTTCCCCAGAGGAGCAGAGTCGGCGTCGCTCCCAGGGCCTGTGTCTCTACTGTGGTGGCAAAGTCCACTTCCTGGCCCGTTGCACGGAGCGCCCGGGAAACGCCCGAACCTAGAGTCTAGCGGGGAGTTGATTCTAGGCAATACCACCTCTAACTCCCCATGTACTGTCCCGGTACGATTGTGCCTTCCGGGAGGGGGTTTTGACACCTTAGCCCTGCTCGACTCTGGGTCTGGGGGAAATTTTATCCTCCAAGACCTGGTACAGCAGCTTCAACTGGAGATCCAGACGCAGGAGCCACCCGTACGGGTATCCTCTATTCAGGGGACCCCGCTTCCAGGCACTATTTCCACCCGGACTCGCCCCCTCACGCTCCAGGTCGAAGTCCTCCATACTGAGGAGATCTCATTCCTCATCCTAGAAAAATCTATTCATCCGGTCATCCTAGGCTTGCCCTGGCTGAGGAAACATTCACCAGTGATAGATTGGGGGTCCCTTCAGATCACGTCCTGGGGGGCTACTTGCTTCCATCAGTGTCTTCCGACTCGCTCCCAACCCACGCTTCCACTCCTGGCGACCCATTTAGCAGTGCCTCCGCAGTACCACGCCTTTCGAGATGTCTTCTCCAAGGAAAGGGCCGAGTTACTCCCTGAACACCGGCCCTTCGACTGCGCGATTAATTTACTTCCGGGCACCATGCCACCTCGTGGTCGAGTGTACCCGCTGTCCCTTCCAGAGACCCAGGCCATGTCCGCCTATATCAAGGAGAACCTAGAGCGGGGGTTCATCAGGCCCTTGAATTCTCCGGCTGGGGCCGGTTTCTTCTTCGTGGGGAAAAAGGATGGATCTCTTCGGCCCTGCATCGATTACAGGGGCCTGAATCATATCACTCGATGGGACCGCTATCCACTGCCCTTGATTCCCGAACTCCTGGACCGTCTCCAAGGAGCCAAAATATTTACAAAGCTGGACCTCAGAGGGGCCTACAATCTAGTAAGAATCCGGCCGGGGGACGAGTGGAAGACCGCCTTCAACACCCGAGACGGCCATTATGAGTACCTCGTCATGCCATTCGGCCTCTGTAATGCCCCAGCTGTATTCCAGAACCTCATGAATGAGGTACTTCGAGATTTACTACATACCTCAGTTATAGTCTACCTTGATGACGTGCTGATATACTCTCGAGACCTGGAAACGCATCGTCAACATGTTCGCCAAGTGCTCCAGAAATTGAGGGAGAATCGGCTCTACGCCAAATTGGAAAAATGCCAATTTGAACAGGAATCTTTACCCTTCCTAGGGTACATCGTCTCTTCCACCGGTTTTCATATGGATCCCGGCAAGGTCACCGCCATCAGTAACTGGCCGCAACCGGTGGGAGTCAAGGCCCTACAACGCTTCTTGGGCTTTGCCAACTTCTACCGTCAGTTCATCCCGCACTATTCCAGTCTGGTAGCCCCGTTAACTGCCCTTAACCGGAGGGGCGCCGACGCCCGGAAATGGCCTACCGCTGCTGTACAGGCCTTCCAAGACCTTAAGGAAGCATTCCTGCACGATACCTGCCTCCGACACCTGGACCCCCGGAATCAATTCATTGTGGAGTTCGATGCCTCCGATGTGGCGGTGGGGGCCGTACTTGCCCAAGCTTCCAAAGGCGGCAAAGTCCTGCCCTGCTCATACTTTTCGTGAAAATTTTCCCCCGCAGAAAAGAATTACGGTATCGGGGACAAAGAATTGCTTGCCATCAAACTAGCCTTTGAGGAGTGGCGCCAATGGCTGGAGGGAGCCCAGCACCCTATAATAGTCTACACGGACCACAAAAATCTGGAGTATCTATGTCGTGCCCAGCGTCTCAATCCCCGGCAGGCATGCTGGTCCCTCTTCTTCAGCCGATTTAATTTCTCGCTTCACTACAGGCCGGCAGCTAAGAATGTCAGGGCGGACGCCCTCTCCCGTACCACCGAGACGGATGACACCGTTGAACCTCCCCAATACATTCTGGACCCAGCCAAGGTTCTCGTGGCCGCAGGCAAGACGGTGGTTCCAGCTCGCTCGAGGAGGAAGGTGTTAGCATGGGCCCACAATTCGCTAACCGCCGGTCATCCAGGGATGGCCCGGACCCTAGAGCTCTTAACCGAATTCTACTGGTGGCCACGGGTCAAGGAGGATGTTCGACTCTACGTCCAGTCTTGCGCCACGTGCGCCCGACAGAAACCGCTGCCAGGCCACCCCTGGGGTCTCCTCCAGCCGCTTCCCATCCCTAGGGAGCCATGGACCCACGTATCCACGGATTTTATAGTGGAATTACCCCCGTCGGAGGGAAAGACTGTGGTCTGAGTCACCGTCGACCGGTTCTCAAAAATGGCACACTTTGTGCCTCTTGCGAAACTACCCACAGCCCCTGAACTGGCCGAACTATTCACCCAACATATCTTCCGACTACATGGATTGCCACTGCACATTACTTCGGACAGGGGTCCTCAATTTACGGCCAAATACTGGAGGGCTCTTTGTAGAAACTTTGGTGTACAACTGGACTTGACCACCGCTTTTCACCCCCAGAGCAATGGCCAAGTCGAACGCACCAACCAAACGCTGAAGGCCTTCCTCCGAGCCTTTGTCGGTGACTTGCAGGATAACTGGGTCGCCCTCTTACCCTGGGTGGAGTTTTTGTACAACCGCCACAAACACTCCGCTACTCTACAGTCCCCGTTCCAGATGGTTTATGGGAGGATTCCCAAACCTCCCCTGCCGTTGCCATTGACGGTTTCGTCCCCGGCGGCGCAACTTACGGCTAATCAGCTACATCGTCTCTGGCGCTCTACCCAGGAGAAACTTCGGCAGACAGCCGCTCGATCCAAGAAGTACGCAGATAGAACCCGACGACCCGCTCCAGTTTTCTTACTGGGGACCAAGGTATGGCTGAGTACCAAAAACATTCGGCTGCGCACTCCTTCCATGAGGCTAGCACCCCGCTATATTGGTCCCTTCATCGTGGCCGAATGTATTGGGGCAGTGTCCTACAGACTACGCTTGCCCTCCACTCTTAAGATACATGATGTCTTCCACGTTTCCCTGCTCAAGCCGGTGGTCCTTTCACGATTCCAGGTGCGGCCCCCGGAACCCATTGCCACCGCCGCTGACCCAGAGGACACGTATATGGTACGAGAGGTCTTGGACGTTCGGTTACGCCGCCATCGTTGGGAATACCTGCTCTCCTGGGAGGGTTACGGTCCCGAGGAGAACTCCTGGGAACCCGCCTCACATATCCTGGATAAAGACCTCATCCGCCAGTTCCATCTGGTTCACCCGGACAGGCCAAAGCCCCCGGGGAGGGGGCGCAGGGGGAGGGGTACTGTTGCGATCCCGGGTTGGCCCCGGGACCGCCACTCACCCCCGACTCGGCTCCGGTCCCCCTCCGGCTCCGTTGGGCCCGGGCAGGCCTCGCACGCGACGCTCCCACGCCGGAGAAGCAGCTGGCGTCCTCCCGCGGCTGGCCCCGCCCCCTAGCCGCACGCGCGTGCTAGGGCTCCAAATTTAAAGGGGCCAGCGCGGGAGAATCCCTCCACCCGGCTGGTGACGTCAGACACTGCAGGGCTATTTAAGCCCTGCAGTTAGAACACTCCCTGCCTTGCAACGAGGTTCACAGGTCTCCTGTTTGCTAGTTGCTGCGTTCCTGATTCCTAGCTTCACTCCGACCCGGCTTGACTTCTGACTCCTCTTTCGTCTTCTCCTTGGCTCTGGCTTCGTCCTCGGATCTCCGGCTCTGACCTGCTTCCGTCCCCGACTCTGCTTCTGGCTCTCCTTCTTGGCTCTGGTACGAACTCTGACCTTTGGCTTGACCCGGCTCCATCCTTGACTCTGACTTGGCTCTTCGACTCGACTGGTTCCTGGATTCCGTCTCGGATCTTCATCGCTTTGTGGTTCCTGAGTTCGCTGGCCCCGAAGATTCTCCTAAGTCCCAGCGGCTGGGTCCCTACAGGCTCCTCCTGGGGGGACTCCGGCTTCCAGGGCGAATCTCCAAAAGTCCCAGCGGCCAGGCTCCTACGAGCTCCTCTCGGGGGAGCGCCGGTCTCCAGGGTGAAGTGTCCTCCTACTACAGGGCCCAACGTGTCCGGTCTCCTTCCCATCGCCGAGTCCTTGCTCGCATAGGACTCCATCTTGTTCCGGCATCCAAGCATTCCCAGGTTTGTCGTGCCTCCTCCCGGTCGGGACCTTTTGCTGGGGTCCTCCGCAGCATTCCACCACTCGTCCTGACCGGCCCAAGGGTCCACGAATTATAACACCCCTCGCCTGACCCTGCTCTCCCAACCGACTTTTCTCACCAGCACCTTCCAAAGAGGGGCCAGAAGAGGTAGAAGAGGAGGAAGATGAAGAAGAAGGGTTCGAGGAGCTGGACCAAGCTCGCTTTTTCTTACGCAACGATTTTTTGTGTTTCTTATGAACTGAGGAACCAAGAGCCGTATGCCCTGCAACCTCTCCCTGCAAAACCACCACCGGTTCTGATGAACCAGGATCCCTTAACCCTGATGGAACAAGAACCCCACTCTGCAATGGACCTGAACCCCCCACATCGACCTCATACTCACCAGGTGGTCTGCTGTCCGCATGAATCCCAGCGATATTCGATCCCTGGGCACCGTCGGAATTACTCATCACATTGGAGGTTGAGATCTGGGAACTGCTGACAAGACCCATCCCACTGAGGTTCGTAGCTTAAAGACTGTTTATGAGATCTACTTCACTGGGAGCAGGAGCACAGAAGCCGGATGTTAACGCTGCAGCCTTGACCGGATCATCATGCCAACCCTCGTGTCGCGAAGGACCAAGGCTATCACCCGACCCACCGGCAGGATAAGCCTGTGAAAAAGAGGAAGCAGCAGCAGCCGAGGACCTGGAGATGCCGGGACTGGTGGACCGCTAGCAGGGTCCCCAGGGAAGAAGGGCCAATGCCTTGCACCCATGGCAAAAGATGGTGATGCCAGAACCCCTATCTAGGAGCCCACAGAGCCCCCCCCCCCCCGAGGGGGCATTGAAGAAGCCTGTCTCCCCCAAACCTCCCCTGAGGTTCACCATACCAAGCAGGGGGAAAGCCCTCACCCCACGGCAGAAGAAAAGGGGCCAAATTGTCACCAGGTCCCCGACCATAATCCAGCACCCCTCCTGAGCCCAGCCAATCACTACCCCATTCCTGCCCCGAAGCGCTGCTGGGATCATACATCCTCCAGGGATCCTCACCCCTCTGCCCCACAGGGCCCCACCAGAAAGGCCCACTGAAGCCCCTCTGAGGCTCCCGATCCCTAAAGAACCTATGGTCCTGTCCCATCACCCCCCCCCCCCCCAGCCCACTGGGCACAGCATTCTCTTCCAGCTCCATCTCCCCTGAAGCAGGATGAATCACAGCATTTTGTGCTATGCTTCTCCCAGCTTCAACATCGGACACCTCCAATCATGCAACTACAGCCAGCACAGCAGTAAGGGGAGGAACAGAAGCCTCGCGAGGGCAGAGAAGAGTGCAGGAGCTCCCGGCACTTGTGAGGGGGGGAGGAGGAGGGGCACGGTCAATCACAGCATTGGGTCCCGGGGAAACCACAGGCATTCCCGACTTCTGCCGTCTTGCTGGGCCTGCCCCTTACCTCCCAACATTGCTGGACCCGCAGAGACCCTCCCCCCGAACCTGTCGCGTCCAAACGCAGCGTGGTTGGCCTGACCTCACCGACCCCAATGCCATCAGGCTCACCCGGAGCAGCCAGGGACTCCTCTCTCCCTGGCATAGCTGCCTCTTCCGACACCATGACCACTAGGCAGGCCGAAGCTGAAGACAGCTGGACAGCAGCTGGACAGCAGCGTCCAGATGCAACGGCAGGTAAGAGGCAAATGCCTTCTGGACCCCAGGATCCTCCCACAACTCCTCCCACTCCCATCTGCCCCAGCTGAAGGGGAACCAATAGGTTCCCTAGAAACCAGAGGTTTGAAAATAAACCTCCGACTCCCCCCTCCCCTGCCTTATCTTGCAGCATGAGCCCGGATACGGGCAGCCGCAGTTCCCCCCCCCCCCCCCCCCCGACCCTCCAACATTTAACTCCTGGCTTGCCAGGAAGGAGCCTGACACCATATTACAGTGGCCAGGCAGGTACGGGACCCGCCTGACCTTGAAGTCTTTACGTACCACAGACAATTTTAATCATTGTTTACAAACTACAAATAACAGGTCCTCAAATTATTTTTTCAGTTCTTTCAGCACTCTGGACTATATGGTCCAGGTGATTTGCTACTCTTTAGTGTGTCAATTTTCCTTGTACATCTTCAGGTATACTGAGATTTGTTTCAGTTCCTCTGAATTATCACTTTTAATATAATTTCTGGCATGGGTATGTCTCTTACATCTTCTTCAGTGAAGACCGAAGCAAAGAATTCATTTAGTTTCTCTGCTATGGTCTTATCATCCCTAAGTGCCCCTTTTATCCCTTGATCATTTAATAAGAACATAAGAACATAAGAAAGTGCCTTACTGGGTCAGACCAAGGGTCCATCAAGCCCAGCATCCCGTTTCCAACAGTGGCCAATCCAGGCCACAAGAACCTGGCAAGTACCCAAAAATCAAGTCTATTCCATGTTACCATTGCTAATGGCAGTGGCTATTCTCTAAGTGAACCTAATAGCATGTAATGGACTTCTCCTCCAAGAACCCATCCAATCCTTTTTTAAACACAGCCATACCAACTGCATTAACCACATCCTCTGGCAACAAATTCCAGAGTTCAATTGTGCGTTGAGTAAAAAAGAACCCTCTCCGACTAGTCCCAAATGTGCCCCATGCTAACCTCATGGAGTGCTCCCCAGTCCCTCTACCATCCGAAAGAGTAAACAACCGATTCACATCTACCTGTTCTAGACCTCTCATGATTTCAAACACCTCCACCACATCCCCCCTCAGTCGTCTCCTCTTCAAGCTGAAAAGTCCCAACCTCTTCAGTCCAACTAAATCCCTCGCAGGTTTTTTGCTTCAAAAGTACCTGAAAAAGCTTTAATTATGAGTTTTTGCTTCCATGGCAAGCTTCTTTTCAAATTCTCTTTTTGCCTTCTTATCAATGCTTTGCATCTAACTTTCCAGGGCTTATGCTCTTTCCAGTTTTCTTCATTCATATCCCTTTTCCATGTCTTGAAAGATGTTCTTTTAGCTATTTTAGCCTCTCCTACCTCATATTTTAACCATTTTGATAATCATTTAGCCTTTCTTCTGCCATTTATAATGCATGAAAAACATTTGATCTCGACTTCCAAGGTGAACATACAGTATTGGCCGAGGAAGACCACTTCAACCTCAACCAGGGAACTGGACCATTGCTGAACACTAAGGGATATCTACCTTTGTATTTCTCTGCATTCTTCCGTACAGGTGATAGAGGATCAAAACCTGGTTCATGATCTTGCTAGCTAACCCATGGGCTGCTGTAGAGTCTTGCTTCAACAGGGACCACTAGCAGACCAGGCAGTCATCAAGAGAGGCTTTGGCCTACTCAAAACATGTTTCTGCTGCTTGGGCAAATCTAGGGAATGCCTTCTTTATAACCTAAGATCTGTGAGATCGTTCCTGCTTCATGCTTTATAACCATGCAAGAAGCAGAGACCTATTCCTCCAGAAGGACTAGAAAATCATCTGGTTGAAAAGGAGGAGGATGAGGAGGTACATGACCTGAGTCTGGAGGAATTGTAGGAGATGTACAACTACACTCAACAGCAGGCTGTACAGGAAAGAAACACTCTGATACAACAATATTTTAAACATTAATGGCACATTTATTTACAAAAGTGAAAGAAGTGCAGAAAATCATATACAGTTAATGCTTCCTTAACTGTCCTCCTTTTTGAAAGGAAACTCTGCTGCTTTTTCCTGTACCAATTTTAGGCTCATCCACAGAGAAATCAGATCACTGTTGATAGTTCCCTTGGAAGGCATATAAAGTGGGGTCAATGGCAAAGACTGATAGTTGCTGGAGGAGGGTGAAAAGTTGCATTGCTTCTGTGAGGGGGTTTGTCTACAGAGAAGATAGCCTGGGAGAAGTGGTGATCAACTACCATACTAGGTGAGGCCATCCCGATCACAGCAGAGGGTGAGGATGCAACCTGTGCCTTCAGAGAGGGATGAACCTCTCTCTGCAGTAGTGGCAGTGTTGATAGAGGTGACATCAGTGCAATTGGTGTTGGCACGTGAGGAGGCAGAACCAACATGGGTGGTGGTGGAATTAGTGGGTGCTGCCAACAGGGAAGGTGGAACTTCATCATAGGGTGGCACCATCTGGATTGGTAGTGCAGCAAAGGCTGGTGGGGGGCTACATCCAAGGAGGCATCAGATATCAGGGAGCATTGCCAGGTTCTTATGGCCTGGATTGGCCACTGTTATAGACAGGATGCTGGGCTTGATGGACCCTTAGTCTGACCCAGTATGGCATGTTCGTATGTTCTTATGTCCATGGTGGCAGCGACTGACAGAGTGGCATATGCTATAGCATCTACTTCCCTACTGCAGTCTGGGCCTGCATGTCTTCCCACATGCCCTGAATATCCTCCTGGACCATATTCTTTAGGCCCTGTATGTCATGCCTGAGGTCTGTTATTTCCTCTACCACTCTAGCATTGAGTTCCAGCATGTATCTCTCAGCTGTATTTCATCTTCTCTTCCTAAGAAGATGTCTTCCTTCACTTGGCTGCTTTCCTCTTCACTAACTGCATGTTGATAGATGTCCGGCGTGCATGACAGGGTATGAGTTGACTGGGTCTCCTCTTCCATCATGATAGTGTGCTGATGCCCAGCTGATGGGTTTTCATCAGTTGGATCCTTCTCCTCCTTGGTGTCCTCTTCTGGGCTCATGGGCACCAGCCGCAAATACCACTTTGCCCTTTGGAGGCCACTGAATCCAGGAGCATCAGTGTCCTTGCAGATCTCCTGCTCTGCCAAAAGAAAAAGTATACATACTTTCAATATATTGTACATACTATGTGGACCTTTCTCCTGACACTCACTGGACCTTTCTTTTTTGTTAATAGCTCCATTGGCCCTACTCTAGCACTTCCTATTATTCCACAAACTGTTTCTAAAGAATTCCAATGGGAGATAAAGCTATCAAGAAAAACTTGTAAAATCCCTGCAGGCATGGACAGAGTGAAGAGTCATAAATTGGCATGGGTCTTTACTGCTGGCCCTTTTAGCCTTATGCACCATTTAGTATTTCAAAAAAGGAGCATACCTTTATGTAAGAGGGTAGTGGCCATTTTCTGACACATGGAAATTATTCCAGTTCCTTACAAATGTACTGGTTGTGGCTTCGGCTAGTCTGAGTGTCCTCAGTATGACAGATGTCTCACTAGACCTAGCCTGTTTGATGTCAGCATGATGTCAGTGTGCAATGGAAGAGTAGCGCTCCCCATTGGGTGGAGTGTCTTTATTAAGTAGCAGAGAAGAATCAGAGCAGAATTGAGCAGAAGGGTCTGAAGATAGGATTCTTCGGAATTGCAGAAGAGTGAAGAGAGAAAAAAGGTCCAATGAGCTGGAGACTAGTATACAGGGAGTTGCAAGAGGTAGGCATCCTGCCAGTGAATGGTTACCAGAGTCTGAATCTAATTCAGTTAAAAGCTGCCTGAAACTGTAAGGAGAGAAGAAATTGACCTAAGGAAGAAATTATTTTAACTAACATCTACCGGGAGGCACAGTTTGAAAATAGCACCTGTCCCAAAGATCTGTACAGTTTTGAGGGTGGGAAGGTAAAAAGAAATTATTTTATCATTGTTCTTTTTTGGATAAGGATATTGTTGGAAAACTATACAGAAGTGTTTCATGTTTGGGCAATAAGTTCCCTATCATCAATCTGTTGCGATGTGGTCCATGGCCAGAGCCACGAGCTGCCTCTTACCTTCCCAGCGGGCTGGTGGGATTGTAGCCTGCCTCCCCTGCTCGCGGCAGGAGCCACTGATGCCGGGACCTTGTGGCCTGGCCGCCACTTGCTGGCACGGCAGGAGTTGTGCCGGGCCTTCCTTCGTGGCCTGGGACCCCGCCGACGCTACCATCTGGTGCAGCGGCCTGGAGGCCGCATCCTTCGGGATTCCTGTGCGGCTGGGACCTCTGCTCCTTGTCGGGCCTGGCTTGAGGCCTGCTCCGTCTACTCTTCGACGGGGCAGGATGCCGCTGACGTCATCGGGGCCTGCCCGGAGGCCTGCTTCCTACATGCCCTGCATGCCCTACACAGCCGGATGGCTGGTCGTGGAGCTAGGAACTCAGAGTAAAAGCAGGGACTCTCCGGAGGCACGGGTCCCACCGAGGGTCCTGCAGACTTCTTCTGACTGCTCTTCCTAAAGGGCAGGCTTGCGGCTCTTCCCCATTCTTATGGGGCCAGCCAGGCGTGGTCCTCTGGACAGCTCCTCCCAGGGAGTTGCCCTCTCAGCCCTATAAGATGGCCCTGCTTCATTCCAGCTTTGTCTTCACATCAGTCCAGATGCTCCCTTAAGACATCTCTTTATCTGATGTCTGTTCCTGAGTCCGGAGATGTCTGTGAGTCCAGCTCCCGAGGCCCTCTCCAAGTCTGGATGTCAGTGAGTCTAAATCCTGCTGTCTGTCTCCTGCAGTCCATTCCAAGATGTCTCCAGTTCTGCAGTCCGTTCCAAGATGTCATCCAGTGCTCCTACCATGTGACAGGGGCCGGCCAATGGCACAGATGACACGGATACCCTGTCACATGGTAAGGGCAAAGGGCCATTGGCACCATCTTTATGAGTGGCAGCCGATGGCCCGAGAATGGGAGATCGCTCCCGGGACCACCACTGGACCACCAGGTAATTTTAAAATGTTTTGGGGGGATCGGGAGGGTGGGAGAAGCTAAGGGGTCATTTTTAAAGGGTCGGGTGGGTTGTTTTTTTTTATCGGGCCATCGGCGCCATTTTTGAGTGGCAGCCAAAATGGCGCCGATGACCCGAGAGCGGGAGATCGGTCCCCGCGCCCCCACTGGACCACCAGGTAATCGTAAAAAGTTTTGGGGGGGTTCGGGAGGGTGGGGGAAAGGTAAGGGGTCAATTTTAAAGGGCCTCACTAAAAAAAAATTAACGATGTGAATCGGAAACGATTCCGATTCACATATCCACCGATCAGATTTTTTTCTCCCTCCAGCCGAACCCGATCGTTAAGACGTTGGGGCACACGATTCACATCCCTAAATTCTAATGCATCATTAGTATCCTTTGAAGATACCTCTCTCCGAACCATGCGCTGCTGAGCGAATGTCGGCTTTCCCCTTTGTTCTAGTTTAAAAGCTGCTCTATCTCCTTTTTAAAGGTTAGTGCCAGCAGTCTGGTTCCACCCTGGTTAAGGTGGAGCCCATCCCTTCGGAAGAGATTCCCCCTTCCCCAAAAGGTTCCCCAGTTCCTAACAAAACTGAATCCCTCTTCCTTGCACCATCGTCTCATCCACGCATTGAGACTCCGGAGCTCTGCCTGCCTCTGGTGACCTGCGTGTGGAACAGGGAGCATTTCAGAGAATGCTACCCTGGAGGTTCTGGATTTAAGCTTTCTACCTAAGAGCCTAAATTTGGCTTCCAGAACCTCCCTCCCACATTTTCCTATGTCATTGGTGCCCACATGTACCATGACAGCCGGCTCCTCCCCAGCACTGTCTAAAATCCTATCTAGGTGATGCGTGAAGTCCGCCACCTTTGCACCAGGTAGGCATGTTACCAGGCGATCCTCACGCCCACCAGCCACCCAGCTATCTACATTCCTAATAATCGAATCACCAACTATGATGGCCGACCTAACCCTTCCCTCCCGGGCAGTAGGCCTTGGGGAGATATCCTCAGTGCGAAAGGACAATGCATCACCTGGAGAGCAGGTCCTTGCTACAGCATCCTTTCCTGCTGCACCCAGTTGATGCTCTCCCATCATGAGACCTTCTTCCTCCAAGGCAGCACCAGGGCTGCCAGTCTGAAATTGGGACTTGGCTACTATGTCCCTGAAGATCTCATCTATATACCTCTCTGTCTGACTCAGCTCCTCCAGGTCTGCCACTCTAGCCTCCAGAGATCAGACTCTTTCTCTGAGAGCCAGGAGCTCTTTGCATCGCATGCGCATGTACAATTTCTCACCGGTGGGTAAAAAGTCATACATGTGACACTCGATGCAAAAGACTGGGAAGCCCCCCTCTTGCTGCTGGACTGCTGCCTTCATTTCAATTTTTATCAGTTCCTAGTTAAGTTTTAGGTTGCTATGGGAGTAGGAATGTGTCTAACGTCCTTTAAATGTATTAGTGAATTCACTATATGTCTGTTAGTAGCCTACCGGGGTCTGATCGAATTCTCAATAAAGTTTTTGTTGATTTTTTTTATTTTTGTGAAAGTGGCACCTGCCTATAAATTAAAGGATGAGCTAGGCATGGGTGGGTGAGGGGTGGGAGGGTTGGGTAATACAAACAGTCTAACTTCAGTTAGTCAGCCAGAGTGACTCACTGCTCTCTTGATTAACAAATGTTGGTACTTATTCATTTCAACCTTTTTACTTAGGTATATACTGCTCCTAGCTTATTTCTAGCTTCTGGCTACTTTTTTTTTTTTTTTTGGGGGGGGGTTGTGGGTTTTTAAAAAAAATACAAACACTCAGTTTGTATTAAATACACTCAGTTCTTTAAAAGTCTGCAGAACACTCAGTTCTGCAGACTTTTAAAAATAAACACACTACCTACTGCTTACTAGCTACCTTATTGACTGACTATTTAAAAATACAGTCTAACTTGTTTATTCACTGCCTTTCTGACTATTAAAAGCACAAACACACAAACACACTAAATAATATTCCCAAATAGTTCACTTTGCCCCAATACTTTAAAAAAAGATAATGTCCCAAGCAAAAACTTACTGATTCCTTTCAGCCACCAGCAAGGTGATCCTCTCAGTGTTCCCAGTATTCTCCTCTCAGTGTTCCAAGTATTCATCTCTACATTCCAAGTCTTCAGCTCTACATTCCAAGTTCTAAGTCTTCAGCTCTACATTCCAAGTCTCATGTCTTCAGCTCTACGTTCCAAGTCCCAAGTCTTCAACTTTACATTCCAAGTTCCCAGTCTTCAGCTCCACGACGTACTCTTTGTGAGTCCCAAGCTCCACGTTGCCCTCTGACTCTTGTGCTCTCGCTTTCCTTGAACTCTCTGATGTTCCAAGTTCTAAGTCTTAACCAGAGACCTACATTGTACCCTGTGTTCCTAGCTCCGTCCAGCTCTGCTCCCGTGTTGCCCATTTCCACACACATACCTCACCATGGGTGCGACTCATGTCTTCACCTGAGCTGCCCTGTGGCCCAAGGGTTCCTCTCTCCTATGAGCCAAGCGATGCGTGCCAAGCCCACACCATCGGCCCCTGAAGGCTGCACTCGCATCAGGATGCGAAGACCAGAACTCGGTGTGGTGTGCTGGGCTCAGTGTTGGACATTCGTCTTGATTCTCTAGTCTGGCTTAAAATTTTTTTCTAACTTTCTTGGATGTTTCCAAGTTCCTGTTTCTGGTCCCTAGTTCCTGGACTTACTATGAACTGTTTTGTTAGCAATACTCTGTTTTTGCTACAAATATTTTTTTGCTCGCTTGCCTTCTTCCATGGAGCTGATTCCAACTCGCACAAGTCTTCAAATTACTCCAGTTCATGTTTTCTTCTGGATCGGCAGTAGGGGTTTGGATGTTCCAACAACCTGCAGGAGGCACCTGCAATCTGATCCTCTACCAGCCGGCTCATGCTCCAGAGCCTCCTACAACCTACAGGAGGTGTTTGCTATCTGATTCTTCCTTCATCAGTTCTACAGTTCTTCTGATCTTCAGGAGATACCTGCAAGCAGTTCCTATCAGCTAATATAAGTCCTGAGGTTCGACCAGTCAATGGAGGGAGTCTCTATGAATCCAAGACCTTCTCCACTCTTCCGTAGAGAAGTGGTAATTCCCCTGGGTTCCAACAACCTGCAGGAGGCGCCTGCACCCAGGATCTTCTCTGATTCCTATTTGATTCAACATTCTCCAGTCAAGAATTAAAATTTGAGTTTGTTCCAGCACCCCAGGTCCTGGGTTTATTGACCAGCAGGAGGCGCCTGCATTCCAGGCCTGGCCTTCGTCTATCAGTGCTTCTCCAGCAAGAACCTACTTCTGCTTCTGTGAGTCCAGCTCCTGAGGCCTGCTCCAAGTCTGGACGTCCGTGAATCAAATTCCCGATGCCTGCTCCAAGTCCGAATGTCCGTGAGTCCAGATCCTGCAATCTGATCCTCTACCAGCTGGCTCATGCTCCAGAGTCTCCTACAACCTGCAGGAGGTGTTTGCTATCTGATTCATTTCTGTCCCATTCCATCTGGGTTTTTCTCCCTGTACATTGTATATCTGATTTGTCTATGACAAGCTATTTTTCTCATTTTAGCTCTTCACCCAGTAAAGTGTGTTGAATCCGAGTTTCACAACACTCTACTTGCCTCTCTCCCGGAATCAGCCAGAAGAGGCTGGGAGGGGGCCTTTGAATGGGGGGTACTATTGGGATGCGGCCCGTGGCTGGAGCCACAAGCCACCTCTTACCTTCCCAGTGGGCCGATGGGATCTCAGCCTGTCTACCCTGCCTGCAGCAGAAGCCGCTGACGCCATGACTTTGCAGCCCGGCCGCCATCTTGCCGGCATGGCAGGAGTCGTGTCGGGCCTTCCTTCGCGACCTGGGAGGCTGCCACCACCATCTGGTGCCACGGCCTGGAGACCGCATTCCTCGGGGTTCCCATGTGACTGGGGCCACTGCTCCTTATCAGGCCTGCCCTGATGCCTGCTCCGTCTCCTCTTCGATGTGGCAGGATGCCGCCGACATCATCGGGGTCTGCCCGGAGGCCTGCTTCCTCTGCTGTGCCTCCTTCCTGCTTCAGTGTCTGCAGGGCCACTGTCCAGGGTCCTGAAGACTTCCTCTGACTGCTCCTCCTAAGGGGCAGGCCCACTGCTCTTCCCCATTCTTATGGGGTAGCCAGCTGTGGTCCTCCGGACAGCTCCTCCCAGGGAGTTGCCCTCTCAGCCCTATAAGAGGGCCCTGCTTCATTCCAGCTTTGTCTTCACATCAGTCCAGATGTTCCCTGTAGACATCTATTCATCTGATGTCTGTTCCTGAGTCTGGATCCTGATGTCTGTACTTGAGTCCGGGTCCTGATGGCTGTTCCTGAATCTGGATCCTGATGTCTACTCCAACTCCAGACGTCTGTGAGTCCAGCTCCCGAGGCCTACTCCAAGTCTGGATGTCTGTGAGTCTAGATCCTGCTGTCTGTCTCAAGTCCTGCAGTCCATTCCAAGATGTCTCCAGTTCTGCAGTCCGTTCCAAGATGTCTCAAGTCCTGCAGTCCATTCCAAGATGTCTAAAGTCCTGCAGTCTCTCCCAAGATGTCCCATGATCCTAGATGTTCCAAGATGTTTTAAGATGACCCTAGAAGTTCCTGGTTCCAAGTTCCTAGTTCCAAGATCCTGTGAGGTTCCTGTCTCCCTGTTGATGTTGTCCCGGTCCTAATGCTCCAGATTCAGTGAGACCCGTGCCTCCGGAGATTCCCTGCTTTTACTCTGAGTTCCTAGCTCCAAGATTTTATCTGTTTCCTAGTTCCAACTCCAGAGGATCCGAGGGTTACCCGCTACCCTGTGCTATAAGACTTCCTGAGCCTGCCCCGATCTCCTCATTGTCCGTGACCTGCCATCAGGCTGTGTAGGGCATGTAGGGGACAGTGTGTTCCGCGACCAGCCCCACATGTTGTGTTGGGTGCCTGAGGGTCTTGCTCATCCCTGTGTGTCCATTTCTTCCACGAGACTGCAGTGTGGTCCGCGACCAGCCCAACTGCTGTGTAGGGTGCCTGTGGGGCTCACCTTCCTTGCCCTAAGTCTACGTCTCACGTTTTCGTCTACATTCCTAACCTATGTTCCATGAGTCTGCAGTGTGGTCCGTGACCAGCCCCACATGCTGTGTAGGGCACCTATGGGACTCGTCTTCCTTATCCCAAGTCTACGTCCTAAGTCTACGTCTGTGTTCCTTCATCTCCATGTTCCAAGTTCCAAGTCTTCATCTCCCCGTTCCAAGTTCTAAGTCTTCATCTCTACGTTCCAAGTCTTGATCTCCACATTCTAAGTTCCAAGTCTTCAGCTCTACATTCCAAGTTCCAAGTCTTCAGCTCTACGTGCCAAGTCTTCAGCTCTATGTTCCAAGTTCCAAGTCTTCAGCTCTACGTTCCAAGTCTCAAGTCTTCTGCTCTATGTTCCAAGTCTCAAGCCTTTAGTTCTACATTCCAAGTCCCAAGCTTTCAACTTTATGTTCCAAGTTCCCCGTCTTCAGCTCCACGATGTACTCTTTGTGAGTCTCAAGCTCCATGTCATCCTCTGACTTTTGTGCTCTCGCTTTCCTTGAACTCTCCGATGTTCCAAGTTCCAAGTCTTAGCCAGAAACCTACATTGTAGCCTGTGTTCCTAGCTCCATCCAGCTTTGCTCCTGTGTCGCCCATTCCCACACACATACCTCACCACGGGTGTTACTCATGTCTTGACCTGAGCCGCCCTGTGGCCCAAGGGTTCCGCTTTCCTATGAGCCAAGCGATGCATGCCAAGCCCACACCATCGGCCCCTGAAGGCTGCGCTTGCAACACAATCATTAAAGCATTTTGTTTTGTACAATGACACAGGTGTGGAGAGTGTCTTTTTTGAGACTGACTACTGAGAAAGAAGAATCCCTGTGAGTAAAAAACTCTTATGAACATTAAAATATTCTGCTTTTCTCCCCTGTGCATGAACCCTGGGAGGTGATGAGGCCTTACATGGTATTTAACCCCCGCTTGTGCCCACATTCTCAGGACCTTAACTGGAAGGGGGCCACTTCTATGTCTGTATGGTAGTAGACATTATTATATTGATAACATACAAGTACTTTATATACCTTTCCTGTCTAAACTGCTCACCTTGATGGCATTCAGGGTGTGAGGTGTCCAGCTCTCATTCAACTCTGACAATGGTGCTGAGTACCATCTATTCTGCTGCAGAGAAGGTGATCAAGCCTCCCTAACTTCATCCTGGCCTGCTTCTGCTTCAAGGTCTCATAGGTTTTGCCACTTGCGGCTCATGTCTTGCATACTCCAATTGTTGTGAAAGACTACATTGAGCCTTTGATGGATTTAATCCCAGGTCCATTCTTTCCAGTATGAACTCATTCTCCTGGATTATTTCACATACAGGATATTCTAAAACCTAATGTCCTCATGAACCAGGCTTCCTAAGCAAGGCTCCCTTCTTTCAAGACATGGTGCAATTAGGAAGTTATATACTAGGAGCAAGTCCTTTCTAACTGCATATAAAGTACATATTTGCAGATATATATATAGAGAGAGACATGATATACACACATATAATTACATGTGAACTTTTAAAAAATAAATAGTAAAAATTCATGTGTAAGTTATATTTATATATTGATTAAACATACATGAGTATAGCCATTATAATGTGGTATATGCATAGTGTTTCCCCTTAGGTGTGTCTAAAGTTGGTCTATAAATGGGATAGCTGCAAGTTTCATGTCATAATAGACAGTCAGAGCCGGACCACTGTTTATCCCTATAGTTTACACTGGAGGATAATACCTAGTCTGGCTCTGCCTTTCCTGCTGACATGGAGTCTGTAGCCAGTCCACATCTACAAGCTATATCTTTGATGTTAGGAAAGCAAGGATGATTTCTAATCTATTTTGGTCTTTGCTTTTATTCCTTGTAACTGACATTCTCAGTTCATTTTGTTATCATTCCAGGTTAAAAACCCTCAAAAGACAAACTAGACATTTGGAATGCATTTGGAGGAAAACTAAATTAGAACAAGATAAGTCTCTTTTAATTAAGATTACTAAGTATTACCTATGTGAGGACATACTTGCCAAGAAAATTTTTTTAAGGCTAACATCATAAAATCAGAGAATAAACCTAAGTCCCTTTTTAAGTTTGCCTCCGAGGACTCTTATTTCAAGTCTGTTTCCCACTCCTCTTTAACCACCCTTACTGACGATTTTTAAATTTCATTTCATCCCAAAATTAATGACACCAGAGCCTCTTTCTCCCATTGGGGGTATGTCCAGACCAGACCAATCGGGATCCGGTAAACATTCAGGAAGCAGGCCAGTCTATTCTGATCCTTCCTAGTTTTCAAGAAGCAGATGTTGTACTTACTAGTAGACTCACATACCTTCAAAAGTCTCAAATCTGTACTCATCAGTCCAGTTTTAAAGAAAAATCAGTTTGACCCTGAGATCCCTGAGAACTATCATCCTGTTTCTACGCTGGGTAGCATACGCACATGGATGCATGTGCATTCTTTTTAAAAATCTACCCCTTATAGCCTTAGTTGGAATTCAGAGCTTTCTGCCTCTCTCCCACTTCTTAGTGGAGTGTCCCAAGGTTCCATTCTTTCTCCTGTACTTTTCAATTTATATCTTTCCCCTCTTGCCCCTTTAATTCAGAGTTTAGACTTTTCTGAGTATTTCTATGCTGATGATATTCAGTAGAGATGTGAATCGTGTCCTCGATCGTCTTAACGATCGATTTCGGCTGGGAGGGGGAGGGAATCGTATTGTTGCCATTTGGGTGTTTAAAGTATCGTGAAAATCGTGAAAATCGTGAGCCAGCACACTAAAACCCCCTAAAACCCACCCCCAACCCTTTAAATTAAACCCCCCACCCTCCCCAACCCCCCCCCCCCCCAAATGCCTTAAATTACCTGGGGGTCCAGCGGCGGTCCGGAACGGCAGCGGTCCGGAACGGCCTCCTGCAATTGAATCGTGTTGTCTTCAGCCAGCGCCATTTTTCAAAATGGCGGCGCAAAATGGCGGCGGCCATAGACCAACACGATTCGACTGCAGGAGGTCGTTCCGGACCCCCACTGGACTTTTGGCAAGTCTTGTGGGGGTCAGGAGGCCCCCCCAAGCTGGCCAAAAGTCCCTGGGGGTCCAGCGGGGGTCCGGAAAATGATCTCCTGCCGTGAATCGTTTTCCGTACGGAAAATGGCGCCGGCAGGAGATCGACTGCAGGAGGTCGTTCAGCGGGGGTCCGGACCGCAAATGGCGCCGGCCGAAGACGACAAGATGCAGGAGCAGGAGCCCGTTCCGGACCGCTGCCGTTCCGGACCGCCGCTGGACCCGCAGGTTATTTAAGTTATTTGGGGGGGGTTCGGGAGGGTGGGGGATTTAATTTAAAGGGTCGGGGGTGGGTTTTAGGGGGTTTTAGTGTGCCGGCTCACGATTCTAACGATTTATAACGATAAATCGTTAGAATCTGTATTGTATTGTGTTCCATAACGGTTTAAGACGATATTAAAATTATCGGACGATAATTTTAATCGTCCTAAAATGATTCACATCCCTAGTACAGAGTTAGTGAAGGGGATGAGGATTTGCACATCATCCGCATAGATGAAGTGTGTAATCCCAAGGTTGGAGAGGAGGTTTGTAAGAGGGAGCATATAAATGTTAAATAGGGTGGAAGAGAGGGAGGATCCTTGGGGAACGCCACAGTCGAGATTAACAGGGGGGGATGTAAAGTTGTCGGTGAGGACTGTGTAAGTACGGTTTTGGAGGAAGGACTTTATCCATGAAAGAGCAGTACCTGAGATTCCTATGTTAATGAGGGTGTTAATGAGGATGTTATGATTTACGGTATCGAAAGCGGCGGAAATATCTAGCATGGCAATGAGATAGGAGTTACCAGCATCCATTCCTTTGATGATGGTATCTGTAAGGGAGAGGAGTAGGGATTCTGTACTGAGGTGTTTTCGGAAACCATATTGTGTTGGTCGGAGTATGTTGGATTGTTCTAGGTGTTCAGAGAGGCGGGAGTTTACTAGTTTCTCAATGACTTTGGAGAGGAAAGGGAGATTGGAGATGGGACGGAGGTTAGATAGATTGGAGGGATCAAGGGAGGGTTTTTTTTAGGATGGGTTTGACCACAGCTTGTTTCAGGGAGTTAGGGACTAGGCCGTGTTCCAGGGAGCAGTTAACGATTTTGGAGAGAGGAGTGGCTATTGCTTTAGGGATAGCGAGTAGAAGTTTGGTAGGGATGGTTTCCGAGGGGTGGGAGGAAGGTCTCATCTTTTTTAGAATGTTCTCTATTTCTAGAGTTGAGGAGGGTTCAAAAGAAGAGAGAATGGTGGGTGTGTGTGGGGTGGGGGGGATTATGCTGTTGGTATTGGGGGGGGGGGGTTTGGTGTTAGGGGTAAACTTGGCAGTGATGTTGGATATTTTGTTCTTAAAGAAAAGGGCAATTTCATTGCATCAGGTCTATGTGGAGGGGATTTGGGGTGTGGACACGTTGGATTTGGTAAGATTAGAGACAAGGGTAAATAGTGCCTTTGGGTTGAATTGGAGGTGGTGAATTTTCTTGGCATAGTATTCTTTTTTAGTTGTTTGAATGGCGTTTCTATATGCATGCATGAGTTGGTAATAGATGGTTTTTGAGGCAGGGGTGGGGTGTTTGCGCCAGTGTCTTTCAGCTGCTCTAAGCTGGATTTTTTGGGTTTTGAGTGCATGGGTGTACCAGGGTTTTTTGGGTGATTTGGTTTGTGTAATTGTTTTTTGAATGATTGGACATAAGTTGTTAGCAATCTTTTGGGTAGTTTCTGCCCAGGAGGATATAGCACTATCTGCTGTCTCTAGGTCAATGTGAGTAGGGATGTTGGAGCAAGCCGTTGCAAGGGTGTCTAGGGGGCAGGTTTTACGAAATTGGAAGGATTTAGGCTGAGAAGGAGAGGGGGTGGAAGGGGTTTGTGGAGAAAGGGTTGTATTGATAATGGAGTGGTCAGACCAGGGGACGGGGAGGCATGTGGGGGAGTGGATGACGTTGATGAGTGAGTTAGTGAAAATGAGGTCAAGGGTATGACCGGCTTTGTGCGTTGGGGAGTGAATGAGTTGGGTGAAACCCATTGCGTCTAAGGATGAGATGAAGGCTTCGCATGATGGGGATTGTGGAGTGGAATCGACATGGAGGTTAAAATCGCCAAGGAGAATCGTAGGGATGTCGGGAGAGAGGGCGCTGGTGAGGAATTCAATGAGGGGGGAGGGGTCTTTTTCTAGTAGCCCGGGAGGAGTATAGATGAGGCAGATTTGTAGAGATTGTGATTTGAAGAAATCTACTTCGTATTGGTTGGGAATATTGCAGGTTTGTGAGGTGAGCTTGAGTTCTCTTTTTGCTATGAGGAGTAGGCCCCCTCCTCTTTTCTTTTTGCGGGGGTTAGAGAAAATGTCATAGGTTTCAGAGGGCAGTTGGTTAATGAGGGGGGTGTCACAAGGTTTAAACCAGGTTTCAGTTACTGCAAAGATTTCTGGTTTGGAGTCAGTTAAAATATCATGGAGAAGGTGTGTTTTTTGTTTCAGGGACTGGGCGTTGATGAGTATTAGAGAGATGAGGGAGAGGGTGAGGGCTTGCGAGGGGGGGAGAAATGGGGATGGGGGGTCAGACGCCTTTTTTGAGGGTTGTGGGGGCTGTAGGGGGGGGAGGAATAGTTTTGAGGGGTGTCTGGGTAGATAGTTGGGGGAACAGAGGTAAGCGTGTGGAGGCATTGTTGGGTGGAGGGCTAGTAGAGGTGTATTGGGAAGAAAGATAAATTGTGAGATGCATACAGGTCAATGTGAGTAGGGATGTTGGGATTCGTAATGCGATTGAACAGAGAAGTGCAATTGAACAGGGAAATGCGATTGAACAGAGCAATGCAATTAAACAGAGCAATGCAATTAAACAGAGCAATGCAGTTGAAACAGGGAAATGCAAATGAACAGGGTAGGTTATGAGATGCAGATGCTGTTAACGTAAATTAACCGAGAAAGACATATGATGGAGACACACTTAAGTATGATACGCTTGATGTTAGAGTACAGTGTGTTGGAAGATTTATCAGAAGGAGATCGGAGATTTGTGATCGGTCTATTTGCTGTCTTTAGGGATCGTGGTTCTCTTGGGGCTGAATCTTGTCTTCGATGTGATAGGAGCGGCGGTTCCTGACAGGGTGCTGTTGGCATTAGACAGGTTGCTGGATACAATTTGGGAGGTATCGTGAGGTGCTGCTCGGGGTGAGCGAGGGGCGATACGAAGGGGCGAAACAAAGGGGCAGGCCCCTTTGTTCGCGCTCCTTCGTGCGCGCGACGCCAGGCGCGCGGTGCCGCGGGATGGAGCCCAAATTTAAGGGCTTTCGTTCCCCCCTCCCAGGCGCTGTCAGCGCAGCTCTGACCTGCTATTGGCTGGTGAAGGCAGGAGGTGGTCAGAGCTCAGGGAGAGGAACAGCGGTGCGTCGGGGCCTCTCCACGTGGTCCGGGGTCCGGTCGGAGGCTCGGTGGTGGTGCCGGCGGTCGGGTGGGCCGGAGGGTCCTGGGCCGAAGGGGCAGGTAGGCAGGTCGGCGCGGCAAAAGGAACGAGCCGTGGGATGGAGCCCAAATTTAAAGGGTTTTAGTGTGCCGGTTTTCCTGCCCTCCCCCTTCCCCCGATTTACGATTTTTTGACGATAAATCGGGGGAATTGGTATTGTATCGTGGCCCTAATGATTTTTGACGATTTAAAATATATCGGACGATATTTTAAATCGTCAAAAAACGATTCACATCCCTAATATTCAGATTCTTGCTAGTTTTAAACCAGCATCCACTGAACTATGTCTGATTTTAATAACTGTCTTTCAAAAATTTCTGACTGTTTACATTCTTCTAAGCTTAAGGTCAATCCTTTCAAATCTGAAACCATTTGGTTTACTCGTACTTCTCTCTCTACTGCTCTCCTAGTTCCTATCATGACAGGCTGTGCCATTCTGGTCAAGAATACAATCACTATATTAGATATTACTTTTGATAGCTAACTGAATTTCTTTGAACACATTTCCAACCTTCTCAAGAATGTTTATTTTTTCCTCAGATCTATACGTCACCTTTGGATTTTTTTGGACAGTTTTGATCTTAAAATTTTAACTTATTCCCTTGTTCTGTCTAGACTGGACCATTGTAATGCTTTATTACATCGTCTATCAACAACCCAAATTAAATGACTTCAACTGTCATAGAACACTGCTACTAAGGTCACTTATTATAAATCTAAATATGATCATGCTACTCCCCTATTGGTTGATTAACACTGGCTTCCATTGTCCATTCATATACAATTTAAAATTGAATAGCTTACTTTTAAGGCCCTGCATTTGGTCATTCCATCTTATTTTGCCTCTGTTATTTCTTCCTATTTCCCTAATTGTCTGTTACGATCTTCACAACAAGAATGTCTACTTCTGCCTTCCATTTGAAACGTTCATTTTGAAAATTCTAGAGCTATTTGTTTTTCATATTTATCCCCTTGTCTTTGGAAATCCTTACCTCTCAACTTTCATCTGGAGAAAGAGTTCATAAAATTTTGGAAAGCACTTAAATCTTACTTATTTGTACAATCTTTTCCACATCTGAGTAATACCTGAACTTGCTTATACATGCCGTCCCACATTTTGTTTACACTTGGCCTCATTTCCTGCTTTTCTGGTTATATTTTATTCTTTTGTATTGTTTTATTCATTTTATTTTTTATCTTATTTATATATCTTTACCTGACTTTTATTTTATCATTTTATTATATTATGTTTTGCCTTTTTTATTTTTTTTATATCTTCTATGCTATCTTTTTGTTATTTTTAAATTGTTAGTTTTGGCATATTTTATGTTATATTCTTATGTTCAAGGTCTAGCCCAATATAAAACCCTTCCAGCAGTAGGTGAAGAAGTGAATAAATAAATATTAAATGTCCGGTACTTAATATTAATTTATTCATTCCTTCACTTACTTCCAATTGGTCCATTCACTGTTACATGTCAGGGAAAGGACCAATTCCCTTTCAGGGCAATCTTCTGAAAGGGGATTGGTCCTTTCACTGACATGTGACAGCAAAAAGGACCAATCAGGTACAGCCCTGTTGTTGCGAGCGCAGCCTTCAGGTCAAGTCTTTACAAAATCTTCACAAAGCATTATTATGATTTTGTTCAGAAAACCTCAAAACATCATATTTAATATTTGTGGCAATACATTTAGAGATAAGAAAAAATAATGATTTAAAACTATACAGCTGCTACAATGCATTTAATTCATGGGAAAATATGTTCAAAGAAATTGCTGATGAAACAGACACATACAAACAAAAACTCTAAACAAAAATTTAAGAAAATCAGAGAAAATTAAACCACTGGTATAATGATAAACTAAAGAGTCCAAAAAACTGCTAAGAAAAGAAGAAAAAAGATGGCGAAAAAACCCTAATGATGAATCACTTAGAAGATAAAAATCTCATCTATCCCATTGAATCTGGGAGCCGTGACTTCTGTTCTCGTTCCCTTTGCCCCCCCCCCCTCCCATTTGCCCCATCACTCAAATGACTGCACACATTACACTCTATTTTGCAATTAAGCGGCTGCAGCTTTTATTAACTTATTAACAATTAATATGAAATCAACAGCATAAACAACTTCACCCTGCCTGGGCCAGTCCTTTTCCGGTTCCACCACTTTCCCAGGACCATGCCCCAGAGCCACCCGCCATGATTCAAGCAAGGCGACATCACTTCCGACCCCTCGTGTTTTCAAGCAAGGGGGCCCTGCCTCCAGGCATGGTCCCCACCCCTCCCACAACATGCCTTTCATCAGCCCTGCAGCTGACCTAGGTCCAATAAGTCCCTATTGGCCCAGGTACCTGCCATGTTAATTACACATACCACAGAATTATCCCCAAGCTGCGACATTACATGAGCACATTGGTGCATTGAACACAGTCATTGTAACCCTTATTCCTTTCAGGGGGTGGGTAGGTGGGAAAAGTGGATCTGCGAAAAGAGGCCGGCTGTGGCACGGTCCTCACTTAAATCCCGGAGCCGACATCATCAAAGTCAGCCATTCGTGGCCATCTCCAATGATGCCAACCTCCCAGGAACCGCTCCCCAAAGGCGGGCCAATGACGCCGACATCATCGGGGTGCGCCGGGGCACCGGCACGCCCTGATGATGTCATCCGGCATCACTCGTGGTTGCCGAGGCTTCCTTTCTTCACCCACGGCCCCAGGTAAGCCGTGGGCCCCTTACATTTGCGTTGGGCCCACCCATTGACTCTGGGAGCCATGACTTCTATTCTCGTTCCCTTCGTCCCCCTCCCATTTGCCCCATCCCTCAAATGACTGCACAC
This sequence comes from Rhinatrema bivittatum, assembly GCF_901001135.1. Lineage (NCBI taxonomy): Eukaryota > Metazoa > Chordata > Amphibia > Gymnophiona > Rhinatrematidae > Rhinatrema > Rhinatrema bivittatum. The sequence continues at coordinate 283,095,631 of NC_042618.1, read as the reverse complement.
GTTACACTGTATTTTGGAATTAAGCGGCTGCAGCTTTTATTAACTTATTAACAATTAAAATGAAATCAACAACATAATCAACTTCACCCCGCTCGTGCCAATTCTTTTCCGGTTCCACCACTTTCCTGGGACCAATACCCCTGCGCCGCCCGCCACTATTCAAGCAAGGTGATATCACTTCCAACCCCCTGTTGCGTTTTCAAGCAAGGGGGCCCTACCTCCGGGCGTGGTCAGCCCCACGGCTGACCTAGGTCCAATAAGTACCTATTGGCCCGGGTACCTGCCACCAGCACCAGGCAGTGTTTACACTTGCCTGGTGCCCCCCAACACCAACCCCAGCTGCGGCCTTTCATCCCTGTGTGCAATTTCTTTTGAGTGTCTCCTGTATGTCATTATTGAACAGGTCATATCCGATATCTGACCGATGTACTCTGTCCTGCCGGTATAGGCCCTCGCAATGGCTGTCGGCCCATTTGTGTCGTATTTGACTACCCCCCATGCGCGCTATCCATACTCCAATTTATCTGTTCAACTTTTTTCGAGCCCTCCCCCATAACTTTTGTTTTGCAAATTTAATACGTGATATAATGTCATACCAGCATATAAGAACTCCCGGGAACCATGAGTGTAATTCCCAGAGGTCCCTCTTTACCTGGCGCAACAGCTGTCTGCATGCCACTGTTCCTAATGCCAACGATTCCCTCTTGACCCGTAGTATGGGCAATAGTTGCACCCAGCGCATTCCACACTTTCCCATCCATACAATGCGCACCCCCCGGCCTGCCAGCCCCAGATGCGGACCGTATCTGCGCTGCTGCACCCTCTGTGCCACCCAATGCACGAATGAGTGCCCCACGATCCACACCTGTACCGGCCTAGGAGACGATTCTACAATTAAAAACACTTTCATTAATCGACATGTTACGATATGCCAGCTCGATCCAGCCTGACATAAGAATTTACCATGAAGGAACGACATCTTCCTATCTGTTGTATTGCTTCCGTTCCCAACCCTGACTGCGCTGCACTAGTGGCTGCCCCTATCCTAAAGGACTGGGTCCCAAAATTATCCGCATTTTTTCCCACCCTGTACAAGGTTCACGTGAGTATCACTGAAAACCGGCATCGTGTTAGGGGAGCCCGATCTTCATGTACAAGTAAATGCTCCCCCCCCCCCCCCCTATTGGTCATACGGCTTGGTATGTTTCCAAATTAACCATCGTGCAAGTGACCTGATTTTGCAATCGTCTTAAGGTCATGGTAGCGCCCCACCCTGATTGATCTATCTTGGACCATGGTATTAATATCCTCAGAGTATTATCCTGCTTTGTGACATTCCTCATCAGCATTCCCATGTGGCCCACATCCTTCTTAGATGCAGCCACCAGTTCACCTATGCACAGGGTGCCAAAGAAGGCAAGTGAAAAGGCCAGTCTAAACAGACGTGCCTCAAATTCAGAGTCACATACTTGGCTCAACCTATGCCATAGTATCACCAACAGATCATGTGTTATGGGATATCTCCCATCCTTCCTGACCCCCAGCCTTCTTCCCCAATCCTTCATCATTTTCCGTGTCATAAATCCTTTGGTCGGGTCTCCCTAATCCTGCGCTCCTATGAAAAATGCCAGGCCTGCTAATTGCTTCACCACCATGCCCCTAGACCAGGGGTCAGGAACCTTTTTGGCTGAGAGAGCCATAAACACCACATATTTTAAACTGTAATTCCATGAAAGCCATACAATATGTTTAAAACTAAATACAAGTAAATGTGTGCATTTTATGTAAGATCACACTTTTAAAGTACAATAAGTCTCTGAAAATATTACACCAGGCCTTAACATAGAAACATAGAAATGACGGCAGAAGAAGACCAAACGGCCCATCCAGTCTGCCCAGCAAGCTTCACACATTTTTTCTCATACTTATCTGTTTCTCTTAGCTCTTTGGTTCTATTTCCCTTCCACCCCCACCATTAATGTAGAGAGCAGTGATGGAGCTGCATCCAAGTGAAATATCAAGCTTGATTAGTTAGGGGTAGTAGTGGAAGTAACCGCCGCAATAAGCAAGCTACACCCATGCTTATTTGTTTTACCCAGACTATGTTATTCAGCCCTTATTGGTTGTTTTTCTTCTCCCCTGCCTTTGAAGCAGGGAGCTATGCTGGATATGCGTGTAGTATCAGTTTTTCTTCTCCCCTGCAATACATCTCCTATTAGGAAAACGGACCAAGTCAGGCTGCTATAGAGTCCTACACAGAAACTACACGCCGACAGAAAACCTCACCTGAATCACGTGCTGTCCCTCACCTAACATAGAATAAAGAGACCAAAACGCATAACAAGAAGCATGCAGAAAAAACTGAATTGGAAACTGCAACAAGCCAGAGTCTCTGTATGCAGTGTAACAAAGGAAAAAAGAAACATCACCCATCCTTATAAAACAAATCAAGAAATATAAAATCAGCAGCAGTAAAACTGTACTAACAAAAAGAACATATTTTGAAACAGCTGATGAGTGGAATATCCAATAATTAAAAACTCATATAAAACATTTCCAGATACCAACAAAATATTTCAAAATAGCAGACACAAAGACCCAGTAATGAAAAATAATAAGGATACAAAAATGTTTTTGCTCTGCATACCTGGGAATGTTTGATATCCAGGTGTCCTGAGATTGCTCTGAATTAGCAGGAGGCGGGGTGGTTTGATTGGAACTTTCTCCTCTCTCAGTCACATACCAGCGCTCTCTCTCACACTGGCTCTCAATGACACACCTATTCACACATGCTCTCAGTACTCACACATACACATGTTTTTTCTCTCTCACTTATATAGGCTCTTAATTACACATTTACACACATGCTGTCTTATCTTTTCACGCTTACACACACACACAGGCTTTCAATCACATAAATACATGCTGTCTTTTTCTCTCACACACAGACTCTCATTCACATGCTTACAAACATGTCCTCTCTTTCTCTTATTTACACACAGGCTCTCAATCACATACTCACATGCTCCCTCACCTAAATCAGCTCTCAATCACACACAGACCCACATGGTCTCTCTCTCTCATTTAAACACAGGCTCTCAATCACATACTCACATGCTCCATCACCTAAACCAGCTCTCAATCACACACAGACACACATGATCTCTCTCTTACTTATACACACAGGCTCTTAATCATACATACACATGATTTCTCTCACACACAAAGGATCTCAATCATACACACATACTCTTTCACACAAACAGGTTTTCAATCACAAACTTACACATACAGGTTCCCAATGGTAAACTTACATTCATGCTCTCTCTCTCACAGGCAGGCTCTCAATCACAGACATACTCTCTTTCACATATACAGGCTCTCAATCATTCACATACATGCAATCTCTCACTCACACACACAGGATCTCAAACACACATGCTTGCTTGCTCATTCACCCTCTCTCTCCCCCACCCCCACCCCGGGAACTCGCGGCAGCAGCAGCCTCCTCCCAATGCTAACCTCCTTCATTTTCAGCCCTCGCGAGGCGGAGGTCCCGTCGCGTCCGCGGTTTGAAGCTCTTCATTTTCCTCCGAGCCGCGCTGCAGTCTCTTTTCGTCGGACACTAGCGTGGCCTCTTCTTGCCGCGCACGCACCCGCTGCTCTACACTTCCTCACCAACTTCCTCTTCCGGGCCGCGGGGGGGGGGGGGGGGGGAAGAAGAAGAGCATGCCGGTGCGCTGACTCCAGCTGTCCTGCCACGTTCTGCCCGGGCTGACAGCATTTTAAGCCCAGGCGGAGGAGGACCGGGGAGCAAGCTGGGTCAAGCGGGGTGACTGGAAAGTGTGGCGAACACTTGTCTGTGAGCCAGATGCAGCCCTCAAAGAGGCCATATCTGGCTCGCGAGCCATGGGTTCCTGAACCCCTGCCCTAGACAGTCCAGCATCCTTGGCCCATGATATGTAGGCCACAATCAGTTCTTCTGCCACCGGTCCTTCTTTCCAACCATGTTGTCTTAGTGCACTCTCCCGTATCCCCTGCAATAAGCATCCCATGTGGTGGGAGCCACAGATTGCCGTAACAGATCAATTGACCATAAATGCTCCGGTACTAGAGTCTCCATCTCGTCGGTGTCGGGTACCTGTTTGCAGAACAAAGACCATTTAGCGCGAGATAGTGAATCCGCCACACCATTGCTAGCCCCTGGGACATGACGCACTTTTACCGTGGTATTAATACGCAGACTACTCAGCACCACTTTCCGGAATAGGTTCGCCACCCAGGGACATTTTGCCGATTGCCTGTTTTTATTTATATTTATTAATTTTCAAAATTTTATATACAAGCATTTACATCTTGACTTGAAATACATTGAGAAATCAAAGAAAGATTCATATATTTTTCCATTCATATTCTATTCCTTTAAACTTGTTACTACTAAGTATAAAGACTAGTTTCATCACCACTCCAAAGGCTAATTAACATAGAATTCTCTCAAATAATATTAAGGTCTATTCACCAATCTGTAGGAAATAGTTAAACACTGTGCTGCTTAAGAAATGCCTACTGCGGAGATTTATATTATTCTTTTTCGGGATCAATATGTCTATTGAGTTATTTTATCACTATCGGAGAGGAACTATTCACTAATGACTTTTTACTTAACAAAAAAGCAGAAAGCTGATCAGGAGTGTAGAAAACATACGTTATACCTTGCAATTTGACAATACATTTACGTGGAAATTTGAGTAACATCATCGCTCCTATTTCAATTATTTTATTTTTTAAGGAGAGGAACTGTTTCCTCCTCTTATGAGTCAACCTAGATAGATCTGGAAAACACGTACTTTCATATTTAGAAATGTTACAGAGCTGTTTCTGAAAAACAATTTCAAAACCCATTGTTTGTCTGATTCCAGGAGAAATGATGCCACCAACGTAGCGGGGACAACCAAATTCTCCTGGGAAGTTTCTAAAATTTCTGTAAGATTCTTCAATGATGGTTCAGTTGGGATCAATTTTTGAGCTTCATTTTGGTTTGGACCATCTCCCCTTTTATAAGGGGGGATATAAAAAACCCTAGATGTAATAGGTAGTGCTTGTTCAGGTATTTTTAAAATTTCTAACATATATTTTTTTAGCATTTCCTTAGGAGGTATAAATTGATCACTGGGAAAATTAATAAATCAAATTTTTTAACTCATCTGATTTTCTAATTGTTCTAATTTCAAGGACAACATTTGATTTTCTTTAATTAAAGAGGTATGTGTATCCACTTTTCTTGTTATCTCTGTCTCTATCTTCTGTATTGATTTCTGCGTTTCCTTTACCTTTTTTTCTACATTATCCAATCTACTTCCATAGCTTCCTATAAATTCATGAATTGGTACCAATTGATTATATATATTCATATTTAAAGCCTGTAATGCTTCTCAAATTGTGTCAATGATATATGTCCATAAGTCTTACCAAATCAATTTTCTTTATCTTGACCAATTCTGATTCCACACCGATAGATGTTACAATACCTACTTTGACTGTATCTTCACCAGTCTCCAGCTGAGCAGGTAAATCACTCCTTTCTCCATTACCCTCAAGTGGGATATTATCCCGCTGGGTTCTCATTTGTTCCAGAATCCTGTCTTCAGCTGGGTTTACTGGCGCCACCCGATATACCAGGGACAAAGAAAAAGAAGGGCAAGGGAGAAGGAAACCCTGCCCATTTCCATAGATAAGGTGATGGGCCCAATGGACGCTCATGTCAAACATGGAGACAAGAAACCGGGAGCCACCCAAATGCGGAAAAGCTCCAGGAACGTTATATTCATTGTTATTCCTTCGTGAACCTATGATGTCAGCCATGGCATGGCGGACCATGCACCTTGACAATAAATGCCGAATCCCAAACCTCCTGAAGCATCAGAATAGATGTCCAAGTCTCGGCTTGACATCGGGGGCTCTTGCCATATGGATATGCCATTGTAATTACTAAGGAAGGAAGCCCATATCGCGAGATCATTCCGTATGGGCTTTGATATTCTGATGAAATGATGCGGATGGTGCACCCCTGCTGTAGTGGCTGCTAGTCTGCGCAGGAAAGCACTTCCTATTGGGATTACCCAGCAAGCGAATTTAAATGCTCCCAACATTGCCTGTACCTCCTGCAGTGTCAGCTTCTTAGCTCTTGAAGCATTGTCCAGTAGGTCTCGCAGTTTTTGGAGTTTGCCAACTGGAAGCCTGGATATCATTCTTTTGGAATCCAATTCGATGCCGAGGAAACAAATGATGGTAGTTGGCCCCTCCATCTTTTCCCATGCCAATGGAACTCCGAAATCCTCGGCCATCTCCTGAAAAGTGCATAACAATGAACCGCCACCTCTGTTCCTGCCGGACCGATGAAAACAAAGTCGTCCAAGTGGTGAATTATATTGTTTGAGCCAGCCCTTTTCTCCGTCACCCAGTGTAAGAAGGAACCAAAAGCCTCAAAATAGGCACAGGACATGGAGCACCCATGGGCATGCACTTATCGAAGTAAAACTGCCCATGGAACTTAAATACCAACAGCGGGAAGCTGGATGGATGTACCGGTAGCAAACAAAATGCTGACTCGATGTCCATTTTTGCCATTACTGCCGACTTTCTGCACCTCCAAAGAAGGGTTATTGCACTGTTGAATGAGGCATATTATATCGAGCATTCTTCCTGTCGCAAGTGTTCATTAACCGGGAGCCCAGGTGGGAACAATAGGTTCTGAATGAGCCTGTACTTTCCTGCTTCTTCTTTGGTACCATCGCCAGGGGAGATAACACCATGTTTTGAAATGGGGGTGACTTGAAAGGATCTGCCATTCTGACCAACGACAGCTCAATGCTTAATTTGTTTTGAACTTTTTCCGGATGTTGTGTTGTCGATGATGCATTGTTGACTGTGAAATTTCTGATATGTCCTTGATAAGGGATTCGGAATCCCTCCCTAAGTCCTTTGGTAATCCTCCCAGCTTCCTCCCTCCTTGGGTATCTGTCGAGCCACTCCAACATTCTGTCCAGTCTAATAGGCGAGGTGGTTTTTGTAATTGCCGTGCTTCATTTTCTTGGGGGAGAACTCCCAGTCCCCATCTTTTTTGTACACTTGCTTGCTTGAGGTGCAGCGCAAATCAAGCAAACATGCTTGAACTTGCAATCTTTGAACGTGCAGGATGATTTGTTAAATCTCCAGCAAGTGTTATTCTGAGCATTGGCCGACCCAACATACATTCCTCCTGGTATTGGTGCCCTTGTTGTTGCTCTTCCATGCCCTCCCGCGTCGCTCGCCTTGTTTGTCATCTGCTTTAGACACAAATCGACATCTTGAGTTCCACATGACATCAGACCACTCTCCTCCATCTTGTCCCGGAAGCGCTCGTCATAATTCAGCCACGCCCATCCTTCGTATGCTCTGTATGCCTCTAGGATTGTGTACGCATAACTGAGCATTGGTCCACATTGTGAAGGTTTGTCTTTCGTAATCACACTCATCATCCTAAAGAATGCCCTAGTCCAATTTAATATGTTGCGCAGTATGTTTTTGCTGTCCTCCAGCTGTGGGGCCCTACCCTTGCTCCTTTTCCTGTCTCGTGCTCCTCTCCTTCCTTCCATGAGCTGGAAGATGTCAATGTACTTCCTCTTCCTTATCCTTTTTCATAGCTTTCTTGGCACACTTACCCATAGCGGGGATACATTGTTCGATGACGTCAAAGCTATTCCTGCCCCTCCTTGCGCCGTCAGTGGCGGGGTTACACTAGTCTCCTCTGAGCTATCAGAATCAGAAGATGTGCTTCTGTCACTAGAACTGGAACTGTTCCTTCTCTTTTGATTTACATTCCCCTTCCTCTTTGACGCATGCGCGACCGCCGTCTCAGCAGGGGACTGTGCTGCGGAGAAAACAGGCCCGGATAACTCACCCTGCTGTGGCTCCTGTCTTGCCTCTGCCACTCCATTGTCATGTCTGCTATATCACTCGCAGTTGTTCAGTTGGTTAGTTCACTTAGCTGGTTGTCTTCTCCTGGGGACGCCCTGTACCAATGTTGTTGCTTTTGATGCCACTGGCCGTGCACCCTGCTCGCACGCTGCTATTGTCTGCTGGCGGAATTTCCACTCCTCTCTCTTGCGCTTCTTGGCTGTTCCGTATCCCTTGATGCCCTGGTCAATATCCCCAAGGGTATACTGGGTATGGTACCCCTCCCGCATAGGCCAAGGGTATACTGGGTATGGTACCCCTCCCGCATAGGCCAGAATTATTGCTGTTGCCACTGTAGGTGCTTGGAACTGAGGTGTGCTGGTGTTGCCTCCACCCACTGCCAACTGCCCCATGGGAGGTGTATTGTTGTCCCTGACGGCGGAGTCATCGCGAGTTACTGCCGTCGTCCGCCACCTCCCTTTACCTTGTGGGGCCCCAGCCCGCGGTGCATTGCGACACTCTTTCTGCCCGACCATGCTGGCAAACTCCAGTCGCTCATTACCGTCTTGTGGAGTAGCCTTTCTTCGGACTCCCCCCTCCGCTGTCCTATTTCATTCTCTATTTTGGGGACCACGAGTAGCACCACCCCTCTTCCATCCCCCAGATCTGGTTCTTGGTCCCCTTCCCATGATTCGCTGGATATTACTCACTGCGCCGTTTTGTTCGGGACCTCTTTCTCCCAAGCTTTGTGCTTCCGTGTCCAAAGCTCTTCCTTCAGTTTTGTGGTCTCTGTGTTTCCACCTCTCCACCTTGCTGTACCAGCTGTGGTATCAATGGGTCCCTGTGCCCACTTCCTTGCTTCCTTGTTTCTTATTACTGTGCAGGAAGATTTTTTTTTTTATCTTTGTGGGGGATGTCCCTCCCCTCTATGTTGATGGGGCCTTCTTTCTGCATTGGTGGGGGGGGGGGGTCCCAAAGCCCTCTGCAACCACGTGGTCGATGGCCGGGTCCCGGCTGTATTCTTCACCTGTAGCATGGGCCCAGAAATATATATTTTTATTTATTGGCCTTTCTCCTCTTTTTCTTGTCATTTTTGTGGCTCCCTGGTCGCCGTGCTGTCTCGGTGCATTTCACTGCCTCCCGCGCCGCAGCCGAGCCTCAAAAGTTGATCCGTGAAAAGAGGCCAGCTGTGGCGCAGCCCTCGCTTAAATCCCAGAGCCAACGTCATCAAAGCCAGCCGTTTGCAGCCATCTCCGATGACGCCGACCCCCCAGGAATCACCCCCCAAAGGCAGGCCAATGATGCCGACGTCATCGGGGCGCGCCGGGCACTGGCTGGCCCCGATGATGTCATCCGGCGTCGCTAATGGTTGCCAAGGCTTCCTTTCTTCACCCATGGCCCCAGGTAAGCCATGGGCCCCTTACATTCACGTCAGGCCCAACCATTACAGAACACTAATGAACAAATCAAAAAAAGAATATTACACAAAACAGATACATGGAATAATTTTTTCTGTTTTAGCAATTAAGAACCTAATTAAAGACTCTTCCTCGCATCATACAATGAACATCTACTTTACAAAAACTTCATATAATGATTATGCAACAGCACTAACAGAAAACATCAAAATGCTGAATCAACAAATCACCTATTCCCATCTTCCAATCACAACTGAAGATCTATACGCACAAGATAAACAGTCATCATTCGACAGAGTATCGAAACTAGAGATAAGCAAAATTATACCCAAACTAAAACCCGCTATACATCCCCTTGACCCAATACCAGCCACCCTACTAAAACAAGTAAACCAGACAATAACCCCCACAATCACAACCCTAGTCAACCTCACCATTGAGGAAGGTTATATGCCCAAAGGTCTAAAATAGGCAGCTATAAAACCAATTTTAAAAAATAAATCTGGAAGACCTGATGATTGGAATAACTACCATCCAATCTCCAACCTAACCTTCATTGCAAAAATACTTTAAAAAGCTGTCCTTACCCAACTAAAAAATCATCTTGAAGATAATAAGATACTTTATCCTAACCAATTCGGATTCCGGAAAATCGCTCAACCGAAATTCTTCTTCAATCCTTAACTGATCCTATTTTATGAGGTTTTGACTGAAATAAATTATAATGTCTAGTCCTAATTGATCTAACAGATGCCTTCAACCATAACCTGCTATGCCAACAGTTAAAAAACATCGGGATAGATGGAAATGTGCTAAAATAGTTCACCTCCTTCCTCACAGATAGATCATTCCAAGTAAAACTTGATACTTTCCAAAGCACAACTGGCATTCCACAAGGATCAGTGCTATCAGCAACATTATTTAATATCTACATGCTGCCCATATGCAAATTACAAACTGATCTGGGCTTAAAATTCGTCCTATATGTGGATGATCTTCAATTATTAATACCTCTAACTAAATCATTTGAAAAAAAAACATCTTAGATTTCCAAATATATGATTAAAAGAAAAGAAAAACTAGCTCAATGGAAAATCTCAATGAACCCCTAAAAAACTGAAATAATTTGGTTAAGCCACTACCCACAAAAAATTATACCCCCAAGGAAAAATCTTGGATGTTGCCAAGTAACTCCTGCAACCCTAGTGAGAGATCTGTTGCGCCGGGAGGTGGACCCTTGGCCTAGTGCAGGATTGCTAGGCTCCCTGGCCGGACCCAGAGAGCACCTACCACCAGGTTGTGGAACACAAGAGGAGACAGAGGCTAGCTGGAGCTTCACCAATAGCAACCTGGGGTTCACTCAGGTTGAGCCCTTAGTTACCCAGGCCAGCTGGTCTTAGGTGGGCCTCGCAGGATCTCCTTGAGGGCTACAAGTCCAGGGTGCCAGAGAAGGCCAGAATAAAGTCTCTGAATATATGGCAAGGATCAAGGCCAGAGTCAAGGTAGCATAGTCAGCCAAAGCAGGGGTCAATTCCAGTGGTCAGTCCGTGGATAATCAGCCAAAGCAGGGGACAGATTCCAGGCGGCAGTCAGACGTGGCCAGTGGTCAGGCAGCGTGCAGTGGTCAGGCAGCATGCAGACGTGATCAGTGGACAGGCAGAGGTCAGTTCCAGACAGCGTGCAGACGTGGTCAAGGAAACAGAGAAAGGTCAAGTCCAGGCGGCAATCAACGTAGTCAAGAACAGGCAGAGGTCAGTACCGAGAAGACAGTCTGAGAAGAACTACCTGGGAGACGAAAGAACAGGAGGATGCAGGAACAGAAGGATGCTGGAACAGGACTGGAACGAGACTGGAACAAGACTGGAACAAGACTGGAATCGCAGAGGCAAACTAGAAATCACAGCGTGATCGACCCGATTACCAAGGCAAGGAAGTGCAGGCAGGCACTTGGTGATTTGGTGAGAGAAGTAACGGTGGTGGGGCCACTTGGCAACAGTGATCATAACATGATCAAATTTAAACTAATAACTGGAAGGGGGACAATAAGTAAATCTGCAGCTCTAACACTAAATTTTAAAAAGGGAAACTTTGATAAAATGAGAAAAATAGTTAGAAAAAAACTGAAAGGTGCAGCTGCAAAGGTTAAAAGTGTTCAACAGGCATGGACATTGTTTAAAAATACAATCCTAGAGGTGCAGTCCATATGTATTCCGCGCATTAAGAAAGGTGGAAGGAAGGAAAAACGATTACCGTCATGGTTAAAAGGAGAGGTGAAAGAGGCTATTGTAGCCAAAAAAACATCCTTCAAAAACTGGAAGAAGGATCCATCTGAAGAAAATAGGATAAAACATAAGCATTGTCAAGCTAAGTGTAAAACATTGATAAGACAAGCGAAGAGAGAATTTGAAATGAAATTGGCCATAGAGGCAAAAACTCATAATAAAAACTTTTTTAAATATATCCAAAGCAAGAAACCTGTGAGGGATTCGGTTGGACCATTAGATGACAGAGGGGTTAAAGGGGCTCTTAGGGAAGATAAGGCCATTGCAGAAAGACTAAATGAATTCTTTGCCTCCGTGTTTACAAATGAGGATGTTGGGGAGATACCATTTCCGGAGATGGTTTTCAGGGGTGATGAGTCAGACGAACTGAACGAAATCACTGTGAACCTGGAAGATGTAGTAGGCCAGATTGACAAACTAAAGAGTAGCAAATCACCTGGACCGGATGGTATGCATCCTAGGGTTCTGAAGGAACTCAAAAATGAAATTTCTGATCTGTTAGTTCAAATTTGTAACCTATCATTAAAATCATCCATTGTACCTGAAGACTGGAGGGTGGCCAATGTAACCCCAATATTTAAAAAAGGCTCCAGGGGCGATCCAAGTAACTATAGATCAGTGAGCCTGACCTCAGTGCCGGGAAAAATAGTGGAAACTATTCTCAAGAACAAAATTGTAAAGCATATAGAAAGACATGATTTAATGGAACACAGTCAACATGGATTTACCCAAGGGAAGTCTTGCCTAACAAATCTGCTTCATTTATTTGAAGGGGTTAATAAACATGTGGATAAAGGTGAACCAGTAGATGTAGTGTATTTGGATTTTCAGAAGGCATTTGACAAAGTCCCTCATGAGAGACTTCTACGTAAACTAAAAAGTCATGGGATAGGAGGCGATGTCGTTTCGTGGATTACAAGCTGGTTAAAAGACAGGAAACAGAGAGTAGGATTAAATGGTCAATTTTCTCAGTGGAAAAGGGTAAACAGTGGAGTGCCTCAGGGATCTGTACTTGGACCGGTGCTTTTCAATATATATATAAATGATCTGGAAAGGAATACGACGAGTGAGGTTATCAAATTTGCAGATGATACAAAATTATTTAGAGTAGTTAAGTCACAAGCAGACTGTGATACATTGCAGGAGGACCTTGCAAGACTTGAAGATTGGGCATCCAAATGGCAGAAGAAATTTAATGTGGACAAGTGCAAGGTGTTGCATATAGGGAAAAATAACCGTTGCTGTAGTTACACGATGTTAGGTTCCATATTAGGAGCTACCACCCAGGAAAAAGATCTAGGCATCATAGTGGATAATACTTTAAAATTGTCAGCTCAGTGTGCTGCAGCAGTCAAAAAAGCAAATAGAATGTTAGGAATTATTAGGAAGGGAATGGTTAATAGAACGGAAAATGTCATAATGCCTCTATATCGCTCATGGTTAGACCACACCTTGAATACTGTGTACAATTCTGGTCGCCACATCTCAAAAAAGATATAGTTGCGATGGAGAAGGTACGGAGAAGTGCAACCAAAATGATAAAGGGGATGGAACAGCTTCCCTATGAGGATAGGCTGAAGAGATTAGGGCTGTTCAGCTTGGAGAAGAGACGGCTGAGGGGGGATATGATAGAGGTCTTTAAGATCATGAGAGGTCTTGAACGCGGTTATTTTCACTTTCAAATAATAGAAGGACTAGGGGGCATTCCATGAAGTTAGCAAGTAGCACATTTAAGACTAATCAGAGAAAATTCTTTTTCACTCAACGCACAATAAAGATCTGGAATTTGTTGCCAGAGGATGTGGTTAGTGCAGTTAGTGTAGCTGGGTTCAAAAAAGGTTTGGATAATTTCTTGGAGGAGAAGTCCATTAATGGCTATTAATTAATTTTACTTAGGGAATAGCCACTGCTATTAATTGCATCAGTAGCATGGGATCTTCTTAGTGTTTGGGTAATTGCCAGGTTCTTGTGGCCTGGTTTTGGCCTCTGTTGGAAACAGGATGCTGGGCTTGATGGACCCTTGGTCTGACCCAGCATGGCAATTTCTTATGTTCTTATGTTCCTTTTAAGCAGCATTCAATCAGGGCACGCCGCGGAGCTGGGATCCACCCCTGGCCCTTTAAGGAGCCGAGCAGTCCGCACGCGCATGCCTAGTAGCGGGGCTGATGCCACGGATGACACCGAGCTCCGCTGTGAGGCCTGGCTGGAGGTGGAAGGCCCGGCGACTGCTGCCGCGGGACGCCGAAGCCTGGCTGAGCTTGCTGCTGAAACAGGGAAGGACGACCCAGGACCCATTGGAGTCTTGGTGAGGTGAGTAGGCCCAGATGTGGGCCAAGCGCGGACGGGACGCACAACAAGATCTATGGGTCCAAATCAATGAAAAATTTACAATGAAAGCCCACATAAGCAATCTAATTAGATCTGGTTTCCATAAGCTGTGGATACTGAGCCGATTAAAACCTCTACTAAGCACTACAGATTTTAGAACAGTTTTACAGTCCCTCATTTTCTCAAACTCGACTGCTGTAATTCATTACTTCTAGGTCTTCCAACTAGTCACTTAAGACCCCTGCAACTTCTGCAAAATGCCACTGTCAGACTATTATCTACAGAAAGAAAATTTGACCACATCACCCCAATTCTGATGGTTCTACATTGGGTTTCTGTTCAGTCAAGAACATATTATAAGGTAGGGATGTGAATCGTTTTAGGACGATTAAAATTATCGTCCGATAATTTTAATATCGTCTTAAACCGTTATGGAACACAATACAATACAGATTCTAACGATTTATCGTTATAAATCGTTAGAATCGTGAGCCGGCACACTAAAACCCCCTAAAACCCACCCCCGACCCTTTAAATTAAATCCCCCACCCTCCCGAACCCCCCCCCAAATAACTTAAATAACCTGCGGGTCCAGCGGCGGTCCGGAACGGCAGCGGTCCGGAACGGGCTCCTGCTCTGAATCTTGTCGTCTTCAGCCGGCGCCATTTTCCAAAATGGCGCCGAAAAATGGCGGCGGCCATAGACGAAAAAGATTGGACGGCAGGAGGTCCTTCCGGACCCCCGCTGGACTTTGGCAAGTCTCGTGGGGGTCAGGAGGCCCCCCACAAGCTGGCCAAAAGTTCCTGGAGGTCCAGCGGGGGTCAGGGAGCGATTTCCCGAACCCACGAATCGTTTTCGTACGGAAAATGGCGCCGGCCATACGCGTATGGCTGGCGCCATTTTCCATACGGAAAATGGCGCCGGCAGGAGATTGACTGCAGGAGGTCGTTCAGCGAGGGGTTCCGGCGCCTCGCTGAACGACCTCCTGCAGTCGATCTCCTGCCGGCGCCATTTTCCGTACGAAACGATTCGCGGCGGGAAATCGCTCCCTGACCCCCGCTGGACCTCCAGGAACTTTTGGCCAGCTTGTGGGGGGCCTCATGACCCCCACGAGACTTGCCCAAAAGTCCAGCGGGGGTCCGGAAGGACCTCCTGCCGTCCAATCTTTTTCGTCTATGGCCGCCGCCATTTTTCGGCGCCATTTTGGAAAATGGCGCCGGCTGAAGACGACAAGATTCAGAGCAGGAGCCCGTCCGGACCGCTGCCGTTCCGGACCGCCGCTGGACCCGCAGGTTATTTAAGTTATTTGGGGGGGGGGTTCGGGAGGGTGGGGGATTTAATTTAAAGGGTCGGGGGTGGGTTTAGGGGGTTTTAATGTGCCGGTTTTTTCGAATTTTTCGATTTTTTCGATTTTTAACGATTTTTAACGATTTTTCACAATATTTTACCCCCCCAAACGGCAACAATACGATTCCCTCCCCCTCCCAGCCGAAATCGATCGTTAAGACGATCGAGGACACGATTCACATCCCTATTATAAGGTTCTAACTATAATACACAACAACATTAACCTGAACAATAACAATCTACTAGGAATAACATTTAAACCTCATATCTCCCAATGAACTCTCAGATCACAGAACAAAGACCTCCTAGAAATTCTGAACTTAAGAGCTTCTTATCTAACACTGACTAGAGATAGAGTGATCTCAATCACCGGCCCATTCAGGGGCGGATTGGCCTATCAGGGGATCGGGCATCCCCCGGTGGGCCGGTCGCTCCCATCACGTGATTTTATTTTTTAAACTTCCCGGCCAAAGACAAGAAGAGGGTCTGCTGGTGCTGGAGCCCGAAGAGAAACTTGCGGGCAGGGCCGGTGGAAGCACTAGGCCTGGGCCGCCGCGAGCAGTGGTATCCCGAGGGGAGCCAATGCCCCCGGGCACAGGGAGGCTCATGCGGCGCTGCGACAAGCAGATCGGCAAGCCCGTGGTGAGGCTCACGTCACCACGGCCCGAAGAAAAAGATCGCGTTTAAATGCGCTGATGCTCCTCCTCCTTCCTGCCCGCACGGCCCCGGAAGTAAACATTGCACGGAGCCGTGTGGGCAGGAAGGAGAAGGATTATCAGTGTGTGCAGAAGAGAAGCAGCGCGGCTTGTGAAGAGGAAGAGGCCCGGTAGCAGGGCCACTGCGGCCCGAGAAGATCAGAGCCGCTGCAGAGCTCATCCTGCGGCGACCCGTGAAGAGGAGGCCCAGAGGTGAGAGAGTGGCTGAGGGCCCGTAGAGTGTATGTGTGTGTGTATGAGATGAGTTGAGAGATTGTGTGTGAGAGTGAAGACCTGAATGTTTGCAGAGACAGCATGTGAGAGCCTGTGTGTGTGTGAGAGAGACAGCATGTGACAGTGAAAGCCTGTGCTTGAGCAAGACAGCATGTGGGAGTGAGAGAGACCTATGTGTGTGAGTCAGACAGCATGTGCCAGTGAGAGACTGTGTGTATGAATGATTTTATATGAGAGAGCATGTGACAGTGAGAGCCTGTGTGTGTGAGAGAGAGAGAAATGCATGTGAGAATGAGAACCTGACTGTGTGTTTGAGGGAAGGAGAGAAAAGAAACAGGAAAAAAGACAATATAAAAGGAATAGGCAAAAAAATAAGAAAGGGAAGGTGGAAAAAAAAAGCCTGTGACTAACCAATTAGAAAACTAAGATCAGACAGCAAAGGTAAAAAACAAATTAATTACTTTTTAGTGACTGGCACATGTAATCTTTGGGAATGTGCAAGAGTAGCACTTTCTCTATGCGGATCTCACAATGTACGAGATCAGCATGGAGAAAGTGGAAGCCCACGGGGCCTGCATAGAGGAGGCAGCAGAATGGGCTTCAGTGTCAGTAGCAGCAATCGGCACCTCCCCAATAGCCATGTGGCAGCAGTGACAGTGGCAGCAGAGGAATGAGAGAGATTCCGAGGTTGTTGGCAAAAGAGAGGGGAGTCTGCCTTTAGTGTGTGCATGTGTATGAATGGACCTCTGTCTGGGGGTGTATGTGTGTGAATGCATGGCTGCCTGCCTGGGGGTCGTGTGTGTGTGTGAGAATGACTGGGAGCTTGCCTGGGTGTGTGTGTTTGTGTGTATGTGAGGGAGCCAGTGAGTGTGAGAGCATGAGTGTGTATGAGAAAATCCAAGGAAGTAAGAGTTTGTATGTGGAGAGGAAGAGAGTATCTTAGAGCCTGAGATTGTGTCAGTGTCAGTGAGAGCGAGAGGTTATGGTGGATATAAGAGCATAAATTTGTATGTATGTGACAGTGTATGTGTGGAGATGTGAGTATGTGTGAAAGAGAGAGAGGATAACCTCCTAATCCTCAACAATATCATGGTGCCTGGAAATCAAGAGCTCCAAAAGAAGGGGACAGCAGGGGCTTTTAAAAATCCTTATTAGTTTTAATTACTGAATATTATTTGTTGTCTGATCTTTTTAAAATATTTTATTGGTGTTATATACAAATTTTTGAAAATTTCCCTGAGTTAAATTACTGGAGGTTCTATTCATCAGCAGTTTTGACATATATATTTTTAGTATGATTTTTCCTATTGTGATGTTTTATAGTTCTTGATTTTATTGTTTGATGTTTTATGAGGAATGATGGTATTTTCTGTTTTTCCATTGCTGTATTACATACAGTCTAACTTGTTGTGATTTCCAGTTCAGTTTGTCTGTGCATTTCTGTGTATATTTTATGGTCCCTTTATTCTGTATTTGGTGACTCATCAAATTGTATGTGTAATTGGGTATCCATGGGCCAGTATGGAGAAAAATGCCCCGGGCCACTATTTTCCCACAATCCGCCCCTGTGCCCATTCCATGCCAGAAGAACTTCAAACACTAACAGATGCCTTCTACTTGACTGATACACCCAGTTCCTCATGACTACAATAACATTAAGCCTTTCAGGACAAGAAAACACAATACAATAGGCTCACGGATGAATATATTCAGGGTGGACCGGAAAGGGGTTAATAATTCTTTAAAAATATCCTCCCCCTCGCTAATCCTTTATTTCAGCTCTATTTCTGTGTTAGAAGTCCACTTTTGTATTACTTCCATTTCTATGAATATCTTTCCTCTTTATAACACTCATTTTCTTTAGGAATATTTTACTTATAAACCATTATGAACTAGTGATTCTCATATGGAATGACAGTAAATAAAACATTAAATTAATAAACAAACAAACAAACAAATAAATAAATAAATAAAGCAGCAGCAGGGGCTAGAAATTCTTGCATCTAAAAGAGGAGTTTGCGGGTCTTCGCAGAGGCCAGAGGATTCAGCAGCAGCTGGAAACAGATTAACAGCAGCTGGTGTATGTCAATGAAGGAAGGACAGACACTGAAAGCAGAGAACATAAGAACATAAGAACATAAGAAATTACCATGCTGGGTCAGACCAAGAGTCTATCAAGCCCAGCATCTGTTTCCAACAGAGGCCAAAACCAGGCCAAAAGAACCTGGCAATTACCCAAACACTAAGAAGAGCCCATGTTACTGATGCAATAGCAGTGGCTATTCCCTAAGTATAATTGATTAATAGCCATTAATGGACTTCTCCTCCAAGAACTTATCCAAACCTTTTTTGAACCCAGCTACACTAACCACATCCTCTGGCAACAAATCCCAGAACTTTATTGTGCGTTGAGTGAAAAAGAATTTTCTCCAATTAGTCTTAAATGTGCTACATGCTAACTTCATGGAATGCCCCCTAGTCCTTCTATTATTCGAAAGTAGAAATAACCAATTCACATCTACTCATTCAAGACCTCTCATGATCTTAAAGACCTCTTTCATATCCCCCCTCAGCCGTCTCTTCTCCAAGCTGAACAGCCCTAACCTCTTCAGCCTTTCCTCATAGTGGAGCTGTTCCATCCCCTTTATCATTTTGGTTGCGCTTCTCTATACCTTCTCCATTGCAACTATATCTTTTTTGAGATGAGGCGACCAGAATTGTACACAGTATTCAAGGTGCGGTCTCAACATGGAGCGATATAGAGGCATTATGACATTTTCCGTTTTATTAACCATTCCCTTCCTAATAATTCCTAACATTCTGTTTGCTTTTTTGACTGCTGCAACACACTGAGCCGACGATTTTAAAGTATTATCTACTATGATGCCTAGATCTTTTTCCTGGGTGGTAGCTCCTAATATGGAACCTAACATCATGTCACTACAGCAAGGGTTATTTTTCCCTTGTCCACATTAAATTTCATCTGCCATTTGGATGCCCAATCTTCCAGTCTTGCAAGGTCCTCCTGTAATGTATCACAAGCCGCTTGTGATTTAACTACTCTGAATAATTTTGTATCATCCGCAAATTTGATAACCTCACTCGTCGTATTCCTTTCCAGATCATTTAAATACATATTGAAAAGCACCGGTCCAAGTACAGATCCTTGAGGCATGCCACTGTTTACCCTTTTCCACTGACCATTTAATCCTACTCTCGGGTTCCTGTCTTTTAACCAATTTGTAATCCACGAAAGGACTTCGCCTCCTATCCCATGACTTTTTAGTTTTCTTATAAGCCTCTCATGAGGGACTTTGTCAAAAGCCTTCTGAAAATCCAAATACACTACATCTACCGGTTCACCTTTATCCACATGTTTATTAACCCCTTCAAAAAAATGAAGCAGATTTGTTAGACAAGTTGATATTTTGTTTTTCTGCTGATGTATTTTTAGATATTTTATGATTATTATATGTTTATTTTTTATTGAAATCACCTTGGGTCTCCTTTGCTTTTGAGTGCGGAAGGCGGTCTATAAAAGTGAATTATGCTCTCACAGGAGAAGTTTCATTTTCCCTGTTAATTTTGTAATATCTCTATCTTTGATTTTTGCACAGTACAAGAGGAAATCCCACTTATTTTTTCTCTGGTATTAGACTGCAGGCAGATTCTGGCTTTTTCGGGTTTTCAGATCAGCTTTTGTCTAAATATTTCTATTTCTAATTTATTGTCATTTTTTTCTATATTTGGTGTGGATCTATCTGTGTTTTGTAGTGCAACCAAGTTTAGGCAGGTTTCTGTACAGAGATCTGTAGCAGTCCAGTTTGTTATTTTTCTGATCTGCATCTTCCAATAGGAGGGTGTACTGTGGTCTAGGGCAGTGGTTCAACCTTTCGTGACTTCTGTACCCCTTTTCAAGATTGTGAAATGTCTTGTGTATCCCTAGGGTCAAAAAATTCAAATTCACAGCGAATACTATAACCCCTATTCAAAATGATGAAACTTTTTGTTCCATATATAAAGATCTTTGATTTCATTTTGGAAATTTTTCTTTTAAATAAAAGAAAAATGCAAATCTCTCAGCTCATGGTGTTGCATGTTATGTAGAAAGTGAGGGCACACATTTTCATTTGGCCATAGGTGCCAAACTGCCTGGCTATGGCTCTGGTTATGCCATTGTGGTTATAGTTGGAGCATGGCGTGCTGCATCTGGAAGTGTCAGGCTACACTGGTTATAGTTGGAGCATAGCATACTGCAATTGAAAGTGTCAGGCCACAGTAGTTATGGTTGGAGCATGGCATGTTGCCAGCTAGAAGAATCAGGCTACACTGGTTATGGTTAGAGAAAGCAAGTGTTGTTTACCTGTAACAGGTGTTCTCACAGGACAGCAGGATGTTAGTCCTCACATATGGGTGACATCACAGGATGGAGCCCTGTACTGAAAACTTTTCTGTCAAAGTTTCTACAAAGCTTTGACTGACACTGGCACACTGAGCATGCTCAGCCTGCAATTATCCCTGTGAGCCACAGATGTCTCCCTCAGTCTCGTCTTATAGCTAAAAGCGCAAGCGAAAGTAAAATAAAAGTAAAAACGTATACAGACCTAACTCCGCGGGGTGGCGGGTGGGTTTCGTGAGGACTAACATCCTGCTGTCCTGTGAGAACACCTGTTACAGGTAAGCAACATTTGCTTTCTCACAGGACAAGCAGGATGGTAGTCCTCACATATGGATGAGTACTGAGCTGAGGATGCCCAAAAGTGCGGCAAATGCACCCAAGATGCGTGATAGGCGCAATGACTGGGGTGGAATTTGGAACAGAGGGCATCCTGAAACCCTTAACAGATTGGTGGAAGGATGTTGGGTAGTTAAACCGAAAAGAATAAGAGTAGATGGACTGGCCAAACATGGAGCATGCCAGCTAGTCGTATCTAAGCAATAATGGGCTGCAAAGGTATGGAGAGCACTCCAGGTTGCAGTCTGATAAATATGTACAAGCAGCAGCGACCGAGGGGAAGCTATTAAGGCTGGGACAGACGCAATAGAGTGTGGTTACACACATTGTTGTAGTGAAAAGCCTGCTTGTCGGTAGGAAAAGAGATGCAGACCGTCAATTAGGAGGAATAGGTCTGTTTGCCAACTGGAACTCGCAGCTTGACTCTTGCCACAGAAGGAAAAAGTTAGGTGGAATTCCTATGGAGTGTAGTGCGATCTAGATAGAATGCAAGTGCACTATTACTGTCCAAGAAGTGGATAAACCCTCTCGCTTTGGTGAGAGAGAGGTGTTGTGAAAAATGGGCAGAGTATATTCTGAGTAAGGTGAGATGCAACGTCTACCTTAGGAAAGATACGAAGTTGAATACGTAAAACTACTCGGTCACGGAGGAACGCAGGGTCGGATGAATATGTAACAAGGTGTGTAACTCACTGACCCTGTTGGCAGAAATGACATTTATGAGGGAAAGAATTTCCGATGTCAAACTGTGAAATGAGAGGAATGGAAAGGCTCAAACGGAGAACGTATGAGACTTATAAGGATAAGATATAGGTTCCATTCCGTGACTAGTGAAAATAGAGGCGGCTTGATCAGTGGATAATCCATGGTAAGCTGACTCAGAAGGGGTTTACCGTTAATCGGGTATCCCCACTCCCAAACGGTACACTAATTGGAACAGAAGTGTACCTATGCGGAGGATGTCTGGGGGGCAGAATCGAGGGAGCAAGAGAAAAGAGTGGTATAGAAAAAGAAAAAGGGAAATACCCTTTTGTATGTGTCATGTGGTAAATCATGCCATTTTGAATGGTAGGATTTATGTGTGGAAGGTTTTGTGATAATACCAGTACCTGAGAACATCAGTGAGTCTGCGATTTGAGACTGACTTGTGAGAAGGCAAATTGGTTACTGGTGTGATAGATTGAGAAGTATGGGAAGCATACTGGTCTCGGCCAGGAAGTGGGTCTGAGGAACAGTGAACCCCGTCCCGGTTCAACATTAGAAGAGTGCTGGTTATGAGAGGCAGCAGAAGAGACACATTTAAGAGGCCCTTGATGGAAGAAAGGCGTCTATGGGAACGCATTGGAAACATGTGTATGGGAGTAGAATCTGAGACGGACCCAAAAAACAAAGTGGTAGCCGATCCAGTAGGCTGTGTAACAGTGAAGACAATAGGAATCGGATGATGAACAAGCCCTTTATTAAAATGCCCGACTCTGGCCGATTTTCGCTCTTTTGCACAGAGCTGCCTCAGGGGCAACTACAAATAGACGTATAAATAATTAAAAACAAAATAAATGACATATAGAAATGTACGTACTCAAATTATACAGAACATAAAATAAAACATATATGCATGTCATAAAACAATTAGGTCTCAATAGAAATAATTTAAAACCAAAAAACATTTATAAGTGTACAAACTTATGGATATAATAAATAAAGAGACAAACTAATAAATACAGTGAATAAATTGACAACATATATGTGTGGAAGACATCAAAATGGTACAAAAATTAGATCAGAGTAAACGGTGTTTATGGATCAGAGTGATGCGTAAAGGATTGGAGAGGATGACTTTGTGTCATAAATGATTTAAAATATAATAAAATATAAATATATGATAATGAATAACAGATAATGGAGTCAATAATGGTTGTAAGCCTACAAGTTAGGAAAACTTAGGAAATCTTGGTATTTGCAAAAATATTAAGCAATATGCTTACTTGATTGAACCAGGACTTGGATCACATTGATGATATCACAATGACATTCCTATATTTAACAAAAAACCAAAAGTAATTATGGTAGATGAAAAAATTAAAAATGAAAAATGAAAAAATGAAAAAATGAAAAAAATGGAAAAATGAATGAAATAAATGAAATGAGTAAAAAATGAATAAATAAAGACAATTCATAAAGGACTACCTACAGTGTATTTGAGTGCATCTCAAATCAGACCCAGTCCCACAGAATCAAGTTCCATCAAGGCCTTTATACCAGGTTTTTCAATTAGGCAAAATATGGAAAAAGGACACCACAAAACCCAATGTTCAGGAGAACAAGTGGGAAACACCACCAATCAGGGGAAGAGGGAGGGGCAGAGGGAGAGGAAGGGGAAGGGGTTACTTCTATCATCAATGATGACTAATGTAGGTTCTGAGGAAGTAGGTAGGGTGGTCAATTTATCTAGCAAAACTTTGAATACAGAAGAATTAGCTGTATTGAATAAGGGTTTGTCCTTCGTTCCAACAAGTAGATATGATGCTTTCAAAACAAGAGTTGAATTATTCAAATTCACTAGAAAACTCAAAATCATGGACATATTTTCCACCAAACCAGCCACAATTGATAATTCAATTGTAAAACCAAAGAGCAAATGGGTGCCCATCGGACCGCCGAATCCAATCATTCATACTTTTGAAACACTCGTACTCAGACATTACAGCCAAGGAAAGTAAATTTAGATACAAACACAATATATCCAAATCTGAAAGAGAAGCTATCACTAAGTTAAGTAAGGATCAATCCATAGTGATAAAACCGGCGGACAAGGGTGGGGCAATTGTTGTGATGAACAAATCCAAATATGTTAGTGAAATTGAAAAACAATTAAATGATACCAATTTCTACGAGAAACTAAGGAATGATCCAACAGGTTTAATCAAAAAAGAAGTAGACAGGATTATAACCATTGGTGAGTCCGCTAATTTTTTGACTAAGAAAGAGGCAGCATTTCTCAGAGTTGATTTTCCAGTAATGCCGGTGATATATGTATTGCCTAAAATACACAAATCTCTACAAGATCCACCTGGCAGACTGATCATTTCCGCCAATGGTTCTTTATTAGAACCATTGGCTATTTTTATTGACACCTATTTATGACCTCATGCTCCTCAAGTACCATCCTATATAAAGGATTCAGCCCACATGATTACAATGCTTATGGATTTGAGAATAGAAAATACAGTCATCATCATGGCTACACTAGACGTTGATGCGCTATATACAAACATACCACAAAATCAGGCTGTCAACATAGTAGAGAAAATAGTTCACAGACACAATATTAATTCTCGTATACCGAATCAATTCATCATAGAACTGGCAACATTAGCACTTACTAAAAACTTTTTTTCTTTTAATCGTGAGTATTTTATGCAAATCAAGGGTGTGGCCATGGGGTCTCCCATGGCCCCATCCATTGCTAATCTTTATGTTGCTGATTTCGAGAAAATGTTTTTAACAGATCATCAATTCGAAGACAAAGTTTTATTATGGAAAAGATATATAGATGATGTATTTTTAATTTGGAAAGGCAGCAGTGGAGATTTATTACAGTTCGTAGAATGGCTCAATAATTTGGATTTAAATTTACATTTTAAGATACAATATGATTCAAAGGAAATACCTTTTTTGGACATACTCATCAAAAGAACTCACACAGGTTTTGATACAGATGTTTACCATAAACCCACTGATAAAAATAAGTTTTTATTGTACGACAGCTGTCATAAGAAGTCACTCATACACAATTTGCCCTATAGCCAATTCTTACATTTGAAGCGTCTTTGTACAGATACTTCTACATTCAGGATAAGATCAGAGCAAATGAAACAACGGTTTTTAGAGAGAGGGTATCCTGAAAATTGTGTGGATGAATGTTTTTTGAGAGCGGATCAACAGCAGCGCACTGCCTTATTACAAACTCGAAGTAGGAGTGAAACTAAAGTGCAAAATGATAAGGTAATATGTCCACTCACGTTCACTGGCCTATCGCACAGCATTACACAAGTCATCAGAAAGCACTGGCACATATTACAAGTTCTTCCTGCTTTTCAGGATAGACTTCTGTACCCCTGTCTATCATTACCATGTTGGCATGGATGCCATTGATGGAATTGACATTGGCATTGATGGAATCCACTTAGGCATGGATGGCATCGATGGAATCAACATTGGCATCGATGCCACCCATGGAAATGATATTGGCATCGATGCCCAATGATGGAATCGACCTGGGCATTGATGCCATTCGATGGAATCAAGCTGGCATCGATGCCCATGGATGGAATGGACCTGGGCATCGATGGAAATATCCTGGGCATCGATGGCATCAATAAAATAAAGTATGCCTTTCTCCTACCATAGCCACTGTGGCCTGACACTTCTAGCTCCAGCATGCCATGCTCCACCATATCCACTGAAGCCAAATTGCTCCACCATATCCTCTGGGGCCTAATGAAGTGTCAGCTCAGTGCTTATAGTTTAAGCATGGTATGCTGCTACTGCAAGTGTCTTACCACAAAATAAATGGTTGACGAAAGGCAGGTTTATGCAGAATACATTTGGCCTCAGTGGATAAAGTAGATATTGGCATGCTGCAGCTGGAAGTGACAGGCTACCGTTGTTTGGGTTAGAGCATGGCATCCTGCCACCTGGAAGTATCAAGCCACAGAGGTTATAGTTAGAGAATAGTATGTTACAGCTGGAAGTGTCAAGACACATTGGTTATGTTTGGAGCATGGCATGCTGTAGCTGGATGTGTCAGGCTACAGTGGTTATAGCTGGAGCAAGACTGGCTTGTGCAGGATACATTAGGACTCAATGAATATAGTGGAGCATAGGGATGTGCAGAGGGTACGGATTCGTCCAATTCGATATTCGTATTTGTCGGCTGGCAAACACGTTACATTCGTTCAATGACGCCCCCGATCCGTTGATACATTGCATTCATTTTCCGGTTCCAATAAAGTCAATGGGGAAAGCATTTGCAGCCTAATGAACATGGGTCAACAGGTAATAAGAGATAGGCTGCAACACCGGGGAGAGTTCCCTTTCCTTTGAGCAGGAAAGGGTTTCCTTAGAATGGGTTGGCCCCTAGAGTGGACTGGAGCACGAGCCTTCAAAGTGTGATGACGTGGAGAAGGATGCCATGTGAACAGTGGTTCAACATGGGCCAACAGGTACTAAGAGATAGGCTGCAACACCAGGGAGACTTCCCTTTCCTTTGAGCAGGAAAGGGCTTCCTTGGAATGCATTGGCCCCTATGGAGCACGAGCCTTCAAAGCGTGGCAACGTGGAGCAGGATCTCACTGTGAGCATGGTCTCAATGTGTTTGCCACAGTTTAAGTACCTTGGAGCTGTTTTATTGTTCTGAACATGGGTCAACAGGTGCTAAGAGATATGCTGCTACATCTGGGGAGAGATCCATTTCCTTTGATCAGGAAAGGGCTCCCTGGAATGGGTTGGCCCCCAGAGTGTATAATGTTACAAATTGTTAGGATGTAAGCATTTGGAAACAGATCGTGACTTCATAAGCAAGACGGAGGAGGTTCCCTTCTCTGCCCTGAAACTAAAGAAAACTGTTTGTTTTATTTAAGGACCCATGCTGTGAAGGATTACTAGTTTGAATTGCCAGAGATGGAGGTTTCCCTTTGCAACGAGGGTTCAGCAGTTAGGACTGGATATAAGGCCTGGACGGACAGGCATGGGAATCGATGACAGAGGTCAAGCCCACGTAGGGACATAAGGCCTGGATGGACAGGCACACCATTCGAGGACAGAGGTCAAACCCTTGTAGGGACATTAGGCCTGGACATATAGGCACAGCATTTGAGGACAGAAGTCAAACCCTTGTAGGGACATTAGGCCTGGACAGACAGGCACAGCATTAGAGGACCGAGGTCAAGCCCAAGTAGGGACATAAGGGCTGGACAGACAGGCACAGCATTCAAGGACAGATGTCAAACGGAAACCCAAGTAGGGACATAAGGCCTGGATGGACAGGCACAGCAATCGAGGACAGAGGTCAAGCACACGTAGGGACATAAGGCCTGGACGGACAGGCACAGCATTTGAGGACAGAGGTCAAACCCATGTAGGGACATAAGGCCTATACGGACAGGCACAGCATTTGAGGACAGAGGTTAAACCCTTGTAGGGACATTAGGCCTGGACGGACAGTCAGAGCATTCGAGGACAGAGGTCAAACGGAAACCCACCTAGGGACATAAGGCCTGGACGGACAGGCACAGCATTCGAGGACAAAGGTCAAGCCCAAGTAGGGAGATAAGGCCTGGAGGGAAAGGCACAGCATTCGAGGATAGAGGATAAATGGAAACCGACGTAGGGACATAAGGCCTGGACGGACAGGCACAGCAATCGAGGACAATGGTCAAGTCCTCATAGGGACATAAGGCCTGGACGGACAGGTAGAGCAATCGAGGACAGAGGTCAAACCCTTGTGGGGACATTAGGCCTGGATGGTCAGGCACAGCATTCAAGGACAGAGGTCAAACTCTAGTAGGGACACAAGGCCTGGACAAACAGGCACGGCAATCGAGGACAGTGGTCAAACCCTTGTAGGGACATTAGGCCTGGATAGACAGGTACAGCATTTGAGGACAGAGGTCAAACCCATGTAGGGACATAAGGCCTGGACGGACAGGCACAGCATTTGAAGACAGAGGATAAACAGAAACCCATGTAGGAACATAAGGCCTGGTCGGACAGAAACAGCAATCGAGGACATAGGTCAAGCCCACGTAGGGACATAAGCCCTGGATGGACAGGCACAGCAATTGAGGACAGAGGTCAAACCTTTGTAGGGACATTAGGGCTGGATGGACAGGCACAGCATTCGAGGACAGAGTTCAAACCATTTTAGGGACATTAGGCCTGCACGGATAGCCACAGCATTCGAGGACAGAGGTCAAATGGAAACCCACGTGGGGACATAAGGAGTAGACGGACAAGCACAGCAATCGAGGACAGAGTCAAATGGAAACCCTCGTAGAGACATAAGGCCAGGATGGACAGGCACAGCAATCGAGGACAGAGGTCAAACTCTTGTAGGGACATTACGCCTGGACGGACAAGCACAGCATTCAAGGAAAGAGGTCAAAACCTTGTAGGGGCATAGGGCTTGGATGGACAGGCACAGCATTCGAGGACAGAGGTCAAACCCTTGTAGGGACATAAGGCCAGGACGGACAGGCACAGCTTTCGAGGACAGAGGTCAAACAGAAACCTATGTAGGGACAGAAGACCTGGATGGACAGGCACATCATTTGAGGACAGAGGTCAAGCACAAGTAGGGACATAAGGCCTGGACGGACAGGCGAACATTCGAGGACAGAGGATAAATGGAAACCCATGTAGGAACATAAGTTTTGGACGGACAGGCACAGCAATTGAGGACAAAGGTCAAACTCTTGTAGGGACATTAGGCCTGGATGGACAGGCACAGCAATCGAGGACAGAGGTCAAGCCCACTTAGGGACATTAGGCCTGGATGGACAGGCACAGCATTCGAGGACAGTGGTCAAGCCCACATAGGGACATAAGGCCTGGATGGACAGGCACAGCATTTGAGGACAGAGGTCAAACCCTTGCAGGAACATTAGGCATGGATGGACAGGCACAGCATTTGAGGACAGAGGTAAAACCCTTGCAGGAACATTAGGCATGGATGGACAGGCACAGCATTTGAGGACAGAGGTCAAACCCTTGTAGGGACATTAGGCCTGGAAGGACAGGCTCAGCATTTGAAGACAGAGGTGAATCCCATGTAGGGACATAAGGCCTGGGTGGACGGGCACAGCATTCGAGGACATGAAGAGCTCTCAGAAATAAGAAAACCACTACTCAAGTCCAAATCTACAATATCAACCTATGTTGACTTTGTGGTTTACACAGTGCCTCTATAAACAATGGGAACACAGAGGATGAACTAGAGTGCAATGGTGGCAACTTCACAAAAAATATTGAGCATATGAAATATACAAGCTCCAAACATCTTAAGTCAGCTTTTTATGTTCTTACATTCCAAATGTGAACGGACAGGCACAACGTTACAGGTCAGGCCCTTGTAGGGACATATGGCCTGGACAGTAGACGTACAGGCACAGCGTTTCAGGTCAGGCCCTTGTAGAGACGTACAGCCTGGACAGTGGACGGACAGGCACAGCTTCAGGTCAGGTCCTTGTAGGGACGTACGGCCTGGACAGTGGATGGCCAGGCACAGCATTTCAGGTCAGGTACATGTGCTGCAGTGCTTATATTATCTGGAGCAAAGGAGGCAGTTGGAGCTGCTGCAAGGCTTTCAATTGCTTTTATTCATCTTGTCATTCACAGGGAAAATTTGGAAACCCAAGTAAAGGCAGGTTTACTTTCAAAAACACTAGCATTTCCATCAACTCTGGTGCCAGCCTTGACCAGTGAGGGCTCATGATATCCCGTCATTCACTAGGCACACTGGTTGGTGGACATGACAGATATCGCTGAGCCACTTTAGCTAGGTATTGCCAGACAGTGGACTTGTGTGTCCAATATGCCAGCGGATCTGTCACTGACAGCTGTGCTGGTGTCTCCTTTGCTTGTTCCTGGACACTCTGAAGATTCTCTACTGCCTGGAAGCTATCGCAGATACAGACATTTGTGAGTTGCCATCGCTCTCTCAGAACTTTCCCTGGAACCAGGTACTCGCTCCTCGAGGGCCTAACTCTTTCCAGCTACAGAACATTTCAAGTACAAATTAAAAAGACTCTATCTGAAAAAATTACCCTAAAAACTGGAGTTCCACAAGGGTCAGCACTCTCAGCTACTCTTTTTAACATATATCTACTTCCACTATGCCATCTCCTCGCAGGACTAGGAATCATACACTATGTTTACGCCGATGACATTCAATTAATCCACTATTGAAAAAAACAATGAGTTTAGCCATTATGTATCTAGACATAATAAAACAACTACTAAACCAAATGGAGCTAATAATTAACATCGATAAAACTGAATTCATACACTTAGAAAGAAAGAGCATGAACATTACACAAACTCCAATAATTCCCAAAAGTAACCAAAAAATTGAATTAGCCGTGAAATTATGCAACCTAGGAGTTACAATTGACACAGAGCTAAACCTTAAACAGCACATAACACTAAAAGTTAAAGAAGGGTATGCTAAACTCATGATACTCAGAAAACTTAACCATTACTATCACTGCCAAACTTTCGCACAGTGCTTCAATCACTGATATTTGCAAGCACTGACTACTGTATTGCTTTACTACTTGGTTTACCCTATACTACAATAAGACCACTGCAAATACTACAAAACTCCGCATCTAGAATTCTCACTGAAAAAAGTAAAAAAGATCACATCACAGATACACTTGCCTCACTACATTGGCTACCCATAGAACAAAGAGTACAGTTCAAAGCTCTTTGCACAATACACAACCTAATCCATGACGAAAAAGCAGACTGGCTGAAATCAGCACTTCGAGTACACGTCCCACATAGAAATTTAAGATCAGCCAACAAAGCCCTGTTAACCATTCCATCTGTGAAAACAGCAAGACTAACCCAGGTTAGGGAACGTGCACTGTCCCTGGCCGGTCCCATATTATGGAACTCCATGCCCCTTGATCTAAGACTTCAGAGAAATCATAAACTTTTCAAAACACACCTCAAAACCTGGCTTTTCAAACAAGCCTTCAAGATAGAGAACGATGCAGGCAAACAAATAAATAAATAAGGATAGGCAGTCATAGAGCACCCAGCACACAATTTCCAGTTACCACCTGGAAATTATTTTATCCCTCTGATAATTGTAGTCAAACCGACAGGTTGAAAAGCAATAAAACATACAATGCCCCATGAGAATTTCATGAATGTAAAAGGTAGCGCCGGCGCCATTTTGTTTTTTTGTCCCCCGACGGCAGGAGCGTAGGAGATCGCTCCCGGACCCCCGCCATTTTCCGTACGGAAAAACGATTTGCGGCAGGAGATCGCTCCCGGACACCCGCTGGACCCCCAGGGACTTTTGGCCAGCTTGGGGGGGCCTTCTGACCCCCACAAGACTTGCCAAAAGTCCAGCAGGGGTCCGGAACGACCTCCTGCAGTTGAATCGTGTTGCCGTACGGCCGGCGCCATTTTGCTTACGGAAAAACGATTCGCGTGCAGGAAGTCATTCCCGGACCCCCGCTGGACTTTTGGCAAGTCTTGTGGGGGCCAGGAGGCCCCCCCAAGCTGGCCAAAAGTCCCTGGGGGTCCAGCAGGGGTCCGGGAGCGATCTCCTACGCTCCTGCCGTCGGGGGATAAAAAAACAAAATGGCGCTGGCGCTACCTTTGCCCTGTCATATGACAGGTCAAAGGTAGCGCCGGCGCCATTTCTACAATGCACAGGAGGTCCGAGAGTAAAAGATCACACCGGGACCCTTCCTCTGGACCCCAGGTAATTTAAGGCATTTTGGGGGGGTTCGGGAGGGTGGGGGATTTATTTTAAAGGGTCGGGTGGGTTTTAGGGTTGTTTTAGTGTGCCGGTTTTCCCGCCCTCCCCCTTCCCCTCCCCCCCACTGGACCCCAGGTAATTTAAGGCATTTTGGGGGGGTTCGGGAGGGTGGGGGATTTATTTTAAAGGGTCGGGTGGGTTTTAGGGATGTTTTAGTGTGCCGGTTTTCGATTTACACGATTTACACAATTTACACGATATTTAAAAAACCCAAATTACGATGATCCGATTCCCTCCCCCTCCCAGCCGAAATCATTCGTTAAGACGATCGATCACACGATTCACATCTCTAATACTTAATGTTGTTTTTGGTACCGAATGATTATGGCACCCTCTATGTAAAGTATGATCTATATTTTCTTTGATAGATGTGCCCTATTGTAAACCGTTATGATGGTAAATAACTTAATGGCGGTATATAAAAACTTTTAAATAAATAAATAAATACATACATAAAATAAATAAATACTGAGCCTCCTTATGTGAGATTGTCATCTAGTTCTGGCTATGAATACAGCATACCCTGTCTACTCACATTTTATAGTCTTTCTATAGCTCAGCAACCCTGGGAGCACTGTTCCAGTATCTGAGGGACTTCAGCCCTGCCGGGCACAACAGCTCACTACTGCCACCTCTGGTGGTCTACTAACCTGTCTAATAAAAGAACTATCTGTGTCTGTCTCCATAACCAAGCCTAACCGGTGGTCCCTCTCAGGATATCCTCCTGGGGGCGCTATCATCTGCCATTGGGCCAAGGACCGATACACTCCGCTGATACAGATTGCTAACTCTGCAGTCTATATCCTAACTAGGTTACTAACTTTGCCTATGGAGCATAACATGATTGTTAACTCCTCCTTCAACGGGAGTATCCAGCAGCCAGTTCATAACAGATATATATAACAGGTATAGATTACAAATTGGTTATGTGCCATCATTGTACGGTAACAATTCATAATTATAAACTAAGTGTGTATGTTAAGCTTGTTTGTTGGGAACATTTAGGCAGTTTGGTTTTACCATTACAATGCATTGGTAGGTTAAAAATAACAGCTTCTAACTTAGTGCATCTGTATTCCTCATCTGTTTTTCTCCTTCTTTATAAAAAGCTTGTTTAAAAAGCCAGGTTTTCAGATTGGTTTTGAAAATGTTCAAATTTCTCTGCAGTCTTATTTCAAGTGGCATGGTGTTCCATAGGGAAACAACAAAAAGGGATGCCACAAAGAAGTCTTTTTCAATTCTTTATTGGTGGAGACGTAACAAACTGCCCGATTCTGGCCGAGTTTCGCTACATAAAGCGGCTGCCTCAGCGGCTATAAAAATACACATATATTTAAAATCATTAAATCATAAATACATAAAAAAATCATAAAATTATTAAAAACAGACAAATTACCTTAAATATCAATAGATCAAAAATAAATAATAAAATTATAAATACAAACAAACTCAATTACATAAATATAACATCTATAAAAACATAAAAATCAGAATAAAAGTGACAATAGAATTAAAATAAGGAGCATGTTAGCAACATCAATCTAAAAATGGAGGGTACCTGCAAAGTGAAATCATAAAAAATATATATAGAGTCTACCTTACTTATAAACAGATTAACTAATGAAAAATAAAACTTTTTTTAATAAAAATATCCGCACTGCATATCCATGCATGATTCAGCCTCCCCTTCCCTCACCTCCAAAACTACAGGGTCAGAAACAGGTGGTGGCGATGCATCATGTTTAGATTTCATTTTTTCTGGATGGAACTACCAGTGCCTGCCCTTTCAAAGAGTTTAGATTGCAACAGGTCCCTTTTTAACTTTAATGGGGGACTGGCACTAGTGCCTTTTGAAGTGCCTCCTCCGCCAGTCCCAATCACTCGACCACATCTAGCTTTCCCTGACATTATGGATTTGTCACTGCCTAGTGCCTACTGGCTGCCCACTGGCACAGTGCCTTGATATGCACTAATGTAATGTGTGTGCACACACCGAGCTTGTAACTACAAACGAGGCCCACTGGGGATTTGGCTGCACACACAGACCACTGCTGTCCCAGTATACTTGAGTCTGCTAAACTGCCTGCCCACTGGCACTGATGCCCAGTGCACAGAGAGACTGAGTGAGTTCAATTAAACAATATAGTTAACAAAAAAGCTAGAATTGTTGGCACAGCAGGAAAATCGATGAAATATATTTTTCAATGGCAATTCCAGCAAACTAGCTGGGATCGGCGTTGAACTGGGCCCGCGCAGCCGGCGCTGAAAGCCCGTCGGGGTAAGGCCTCTTTGTTCCGCCTACCCCAATCGGGCTCCCACGCCGGCCACCAGCCTGTTCTCGAACCGACCAGACTTACCTCAAGGCCCCGAGCACACGCCTCGCTCCGGCCTGCCTCCACCCGATACGGCCTGCTCTTCCACCGCGATCCGGCCTGCATCACCCGCTGGGCCCCGAGCCCCCGCCCCCACCGGACCCGCCGCGCCGAGATCCGCCCCGCTGGGCGCAGGGGTGACGTCATCGCCACGAGACGAGCAGGATTTAAAGGCTCCTGCACTCCCAGGCGTCTTGCGCCGGGCGTCGCGCGCCGAAGGGGCGCGACAAAGGCGCCTGCCCCTTTGTGCGCCCCTTCGTGTCGCACCTTAGTGCTGCGCCTAACCCACCCCCACCGTTACCGGCATCCCCACACTCAGTGTCTCGAAGCAGTTCTGCCCTTTCTGCTACATGTCCGCGGCCTCTCCTTCTTCACCACCCTCTGTGACACACAGCCTGGTGGTGAATAAGACAGAGTGAGAGAGAGAGAGAGACATCCAGCCTGAGTGAGAATATAAGAGACGCTAACCTGGGGAAACTTAGAAACACTAACCTGCTAAGATTGCTCCCATCGACCACAAGCTCCTCTGCCACAAACTGATCTACATGCAATTGGACCATCATCCTCACTATCTCCTCCTCTGCTACCACTCCTTCCCACCACAACTTCACACGGACACTCGCCACGCGGTGAGCAACATTAAGTACTTTATACTCTGTGCCTCATTCCTGCATAATATTGTGTACTATATTGTTACTAACTGTTACCTGCCGATAGCCAGACTAATTGTTACCTGCTGTTAGCCAGACAACCGAAACCTCCTTTTCCCCCTGTACCTCCCTTGCCACCTTACGTTTAAGGTACCAATTATCCCCTTCTATCACTACCCCTCCCACCTGACTACTAAGACACCAACATGGATGCTTACCCAATTCCTCGCATCCATCACCCTCACTCCAGACTACCTCCCCCTCCCCTCCTTCACCGCCACCCATCCCCCCACCGCAAATCCCTTATTCCCATCCTCACTTCACCCCTAACTCAGTTCCTCGGTCTCACCACCCTCTCCATTATATTCATGAATGCGCAATCCATATCCAAAAAGACACTTATCCTCAATGACATACTTACAGACTGCACCCCAGACATTTGTGCAGTCACCGAAACATGGCTCAAAGAATCAGATACCGTCCTCATAAACCAACTCCCTTCCTCCCTCTATGACATCTTCCCCATCCACCGACCTAAAAAAAGAGGAGGAGGTATTCTCCTTGCAGCCAAGAAACATCTTAACCTCAAACCCATCAGTATAGCAGCCCCACCCAAACTTGAAATCGGCCTCTTTAAGGCAGATACCCTCCAAATATGTCTAGTATATGCCCCCCCTACCATCCTCGAGTCCAATCCCTCCCCCCTAATTGAATTCTTTATAGAATGGATAAGCACAGATACACCTTCCATCATCCTTGGAGATTTTAATCTCCACGTTAACTCACTTCCCCTTACTACATCCTGCGAAACATTCATTCAATCGCTCCTTGCCATAGGCTTCTGACAAATCATAGCATCACCAACTCATAAAGCCGGTCATACCTTGGACCTAATGTTTATTAACTCCAACTTCCAGACCCCCAACTCACCCACCTGCACCCCGGTGCCTTGGTCTGACCATTACTTCATTGAAAGCCAACTCACCATGAAGAAACTCCTCCCAATTAACTATTCTGCTCAAACCACCATCATTTCCAGAAAAACCTGCCCTAGCGACGAATTAGCTGACGCACTAGCCTCATCCCTACCAAGGCTCATCTGCTCAGACCCTAACACAGCCCTAGCATCCTGGCATAGCCTCACAGAAGACATTGCCAACAAACTATGCCCAATCTCTGAGCGTATCATAAACACCGCAGCAAAACCCGCTAAGCCATGGTACTCCCAGGAGCTAAAAACCCTAAAAGGCAACCTCAGACAAAAAGAAAGAAAATGGCGCAAAGACCCAACCCCGCAACACTCCTACAGCTACAAAGCAGCCTTACACACATATAGACAGTCTACCCTCAAACACAAGCGAGACTTCTACGGTAAAAAAATCCATGACTA
This sequence comes from Rhinatrema bivittatum, assembly GCF_901001135.1. Classification (NCBI taxonomy): domain Eukaryota; kingdom Metazoa; phylum Chordata; class Amphibia; order Gymnophiona; family Rhinatrematidae; genus Rhinatrema; species Rhinatrema bivittatum. The sequence goes on along the minus strand of NC_042618.1, from coordinate 283,059,687 downwards.
TAATTTCAACCCCAAAGCTCTTTTCTCCTACGTCGCCAGCCTCACCTCCCCGATCCCCCCCTCTATCCCAGACTCTGAGGCCGTGGCCAAATGTGAAGAACTGGCCAACTACTTCCAAAGCAAAATCTCCAACCTTCTCTCTAGATTTCCCCCCACCAACCCCACCAACCCCTCCCCCCCTACTATCCTACCCTCATTCCCCTCTCTGTCCCAACCTTCATTGACCACAATGGATCTTACCTCCTCTAAAGAAATTACAGGCCTCCTTCGAAAACTTAAGCCTGCCTCTCATCCCAACGACACCATTCCCACGAAAGCACTAATAGCCATCCCCAACAGCATAGCCAGCACCATAGCTGAGATTATCAACTGCTCCATCACCCACGGGATAGTCCCAGATTCCCTCAAACACGCTGTTGTCAAACTCCTACTCAAGAAACCCTCCCTAGACCCGAAAGACCCTTCCAACTTCCGCCCCATTTCCAACCTCCCTTTTATCTCCAAACTCATGGAAAAGGTGGTCAATTCACAACTCATGGACTACCTAGAAAATCATGACATCCTCCATGCCTCCCAATTTGGATTCAGGAAACACTTTAATACCGAATCCTTACTGCTCTCCCTTACCGACTATCTTCTCAGAGGATTGGGACAAGGCCACAGTTACCTACTAGCCCTTCTTGACATCTCAGCGGCCTTTGACACCATCAGCCACCACCACCTCCTGACACGGCTAGAAAGCATTGGCATCTCAGGAATAGCTCTAGCTTGGTTCACATCCTATCTCTCTAACAGAAAGTTCTCTGTTAAAATTGGAAACAACCTATCTGCCTCACACCCCCTTCAACAAGGAGTGCCTCAAGGATCATCTCTTTCATCTACCCTATTCAATATTTACCTCACCCCTCTCTGCCACCTCCTCTCTGACCTTAAACTCAAATTCTACCTCTATGCTGATGATGTACAGATCATCATTCCCATTCACAACTCTATATCTGACGCCCTGGAGCACTGGGAAAAATGCCTTGCAGCCATCAACGCCCTCCTCACCAACCTTCAGCTTGCTCTCAACACCAACAAAACGGAACTCCTCCACATCTCCCCACTCCCCCCTGACCGCCTGCCTAACGACCCTAAACTTAACCTCCTCACAGCTCAACCTTCCGTTAGAGACCTCGGAGTCCTTCTTGATCCCAATCTTAGTATGAAACCTCACATCAATTCCATCCTCAAAACTGGCTTCTTCAAACTCAATGTGCTAAAGAAACTCAGACCCCTCCTCTACGCCCATGACCTCCGCACAGTGATCCAAGCCACCCTCACCTCCAAACTAGATTACTGTAATGCCCTTCTCTTAGGGCTCCCAATGTCTTCTATAAAACCCCTCCAACTTCTGCAAAATGCTACTGCAAGACTCATTACTAACACACGCAAACATGACCATATAACCCCTATCCTCAAGGATCCACATTGGCTTCCCATAATGTCCCGTATACACTACAAAACTTTGACCATAATTCACAAGTCCATTCACACCCATAACTCCAACTGGCTCGACCTCCCTTTCACTGCCCCCCTGTCCACCCGAGCCACCAGATCCACCAACAAAGGCACCCTACATGTCCAATCCTTGAAATTGGCTCATCTCTCCTCCACCCGCGACCGTGCCATATCTATTGCCGGTCCGGCTCTCTGGAACTCCCTACCTGTCCACATGCGACTTGAACCTTGTGCAGTTAAATTCAAAAAGAAACTAAAAACTCTCCTGTTCAACCATGCCTACACAGAATAATTCCTTCCACTCCCCCCTTGTAGTCTCCCCATTCAGGTGACTCCCTCTCCTTATATTAAGGAGACATTCATTGTAAATTGTAAATTGTTTTGGTTATGATTTTCTTGTTTTCCCTGTAACTTCCTACTGCCTCTATGTTCTACCCTCTCCCAGTTACATCCCCCTTGTTGAAATGTATTTTCCAATCTTTCAGTTGTTATGTGAACCGGTATGATGTCCCCACTAATACCGGTATATAAAAGTTTCTAAATAAAATAAAATAAATTGAATATATCTCTCTCACCCAAAACACCCAAATGGTGCTTGCAACCTATCCCAGAGGGTGTTGCGGCTCCGGGTCGGTCCCGGCCGCTCCTCCTACCTCCGCGGACTTCCGGGGCTTCTCGGGCTTCCTCGGGTCTCCGGGGGCTCCCACCACGGCTCTCTCCGCGCCTCCACGCAGCGCTCGGGCCTGCCCCTGCTCCCACCACGCGGCTCCTGCATCGCCGGAGCAGCCGGCGTCTCGCCGCGGCTAGCTCCGCCCCCTAGGGGCACGCGCGCGTCTCGGCCCGATTCTTAAAGGGCCAGGCGCGGGAAATCTGCCTGCATCCTCCCGGTGACGTCAGACGCTGCAGGGCTACTTAAGCCCTGCAGTCCCTCTCCTCAGGGCCTTGCAACGAGGTTCCCAGGGTTGTTCCTGTCTTCAGTTGCTGCGTTCTGCTTGGTGTTCTTCCTTGGCTCCTGACTCGGATCGGCTGACGTCTCTACTTGGCTTCTGACCCCGGACTGGCATTGGTATCTTCTGGCTTCTGACCTCGGACCGGCTTACGTTGACCTCCTGGCTTCTGACCTCGGACCGGCTTTCGTTGACCCTCTGGCTTCTGACCTCGGACTAGCTGACGGCGATCCACTGGTTCCTGACTCTGGTAAGGCGAGCAACAACCCTTCGGCTTTCGACCTTGGACTACCGCTGACCAGGCCCCTGCGGGCCCTCCTAAGTCCCAGCGGCCGGGTTCCTACGGGCTCCTCCTGGGGGGACTCCGGCTTCCAGGGTGAATCTCCTAAGTCCCAGCGGCTGAACTCCTACGAGCTCCTCTCGGGGGAGGATCGGCTTCCAGGGCGAAGGTTTCCTCTTCACCGAGCCAGCGCTACCATCACCTCCATCCTCGCCGGGGCCCTTGGTCGCATAGGGCCTCCAGAGTCCCGTCTACGATCTGCCATCAACCTGTCCCTGCCGCCTCCCGGTCGGGGTCGCTGCTTCTACCACCTACAGCAGCTCTTCCTACGGCTCCGATCGGCCCAAGGGTCCACAAATCCTACAGATTGCAAGGCCATGGACCCGGCGGACCTTGCCGGCCTAAAGGCCATTCCTGGCATTGCCCAGAAGCTGCAGCAACAGCAGTCCTGCCTGGATACGCTGATGTCGGCCGTCCAACGCCTGGCGGATCGCGTAGATGGGGCCTCCGCAGCCCACTCCGCAGCATCTACATCTATGGTCAACCCGACTTCTTCTGTTCCGGTACAGATGCCAGCGCCCCCGAGGTACTCGGGGAACCCGAAGACATGTCGAGGGTTCCTCAACCATTGTTACATCCGGTTCGACCTCCTGCCTGCGCAATTCACCTCAGACCGGGCAAAGACGACGTACATTATTTCGCTTCTGGATGGGAAACCGTTGACTTGGGCTTCCTCCTTGTGGGAGCGCCAAGATTCCCGCTTAAATAACTTAGTACAATTTGTCAAAGCATTCCGGAGGATCTTTGACGAACCGTCTCGGGCCTCCACAGCTGCCTCGGAGCTCCTCCAGCTGAAGCAGGGTAACCGTCCCCTTGAGGAATTTGCGATGGAGTTCCAGACCCTGGCTACGGAGCTGGCCTGGGGCGAGGACAGTTTGCATGGGATCTTTTTGGAGGGTTTGTCCTCTCGGCTCCAGGATGAGCTCGCGGCACGAGATCTCCCAGACGACTTGCAGGAACTCATCGAACTCGCTGGACGTGTGGACCGGCGTATCCAGCGCCGCTTCCGAGAACGAAGGCCCGCTCGGGGATCCTCCGTCCGGCGATCCACTCCGCCGCAAGCCCGGTTCTCTCCTCCTGCAGCCACCGCTCCAGCTACAGAGGAACCCATGCAGTTGGGCCGTGGCCCCCTTTCCTCCGAGGAACGTCAACGCCGACGTGCCCAGGGACTGTGTCTATACTGTGGGGGTCAGGGGCACTTTTTGGCTCGCTGTACCGAGCGTCCGGGAAACGCCCGAACCTAGAGCTCAGCGGGGAGTTGACTCTAGGCAACATTTCACCTAGCTCCCCATGTACCGTTCCGGTACGACTCTGCCTTCCGGAGGGAGGCTTTGATACCCTTGCCTTAATCGACTCTGGGTCCGGGGGGAACTTCGTCCTCCGGGAGCTAGTTGAACAGCTACAGCTCGAGGTCTGCTCGCAAGACCCGCCGGTGCGGGTTTCCTCCATTCAAGGGAGCCCACTTCCTGGCTTAATATCCACTCGCACCAGTTCTCTGAAGCTCCAGGTTGGAGCCCTCCACCAGGAGGAAATCTCGTTTCTTATTTTAGAAAAATCCATCCACCCGCTCATCCTGGGTTTACCCTGGCTTCGGAAACACTCTCCGGTCATCGATTGGGGTACCCTTCAGATTACCTCCTGGAGTCCTGCGTGCCATCGGCATTGCCTTCCGGCACGTCCACTGCGACCTATCGCACTCTGCACGGCTCCGTTAACGGTACCTCCACAATACCATGCCTTTCAGGACGTCTTCTCGAAAGAAAAAGCTGAGCTACTTCCGGAGCACCGTCCCTTTGATTGTGCAATCAACTTGCTACCTGGAACCACTCCGCCCCGTGGAAGAGTCTACCCTCTGTCTCTGCCAGAGACCCAAGCTATGTCAGCCTATATCAAGGAGAACCTGGACCGGGGTTTCATCAGACCATCCAAATCCCCGGCCGGGGCCGGGTTCTTCTTTGTAGGAAAGAAAGACGGGTCTCTCCGCCCCTGTATTGATTATCGGGGCTTGAATCAGATCACCCGCCGGGACCGTTACCCGTTGCCTCTGATTCCAGAGCTCCTGGATCGCCTCCAAGGGGCTCGCGTCTTCACCAAATTAGACCTCCGAGGTGCTTACAATCTCGTTCGTATACGCCCCGGGGATGAGTGGAAGACCGCTTTTAACACCAGAGACGGCCATTACGAGTACCTTGTTATGCCGTTTGGTCTCTGTAACGCCCCAGCGGTATTCCAAAACCTGATGAACGAGGTCCTCCGCGATTTCTTATACACTTCAGTGATCGTGTACCTGGACGACGTATTAATATATTCCCAGGATCTCAAGACACATCGACAACACGTGCGGCAAGTCTTGCTGAAGCTAAGGGAGAACCACTTGTACGCAAAATTGGAAAAATGCCAGTTCGAGCACGAGTCATTACCCTTCCTAGGATATATTGTCTCCTCGATGGGCTTCCGAATGGATCCGGACAAGGTGAGCGCCATCAAGGGTTGGCCACAACCATCAGGAATAAAAGCGCTTCAGCGGTTCTTAGGATTCGCCAATTTCTACCGCCACTTCATCCCGCATTACTCCAGCCTGGTAGCTCCTCTGACGGCCCTTACGCGGAAGGGTGCGGATGCACGAAACTGGTCCCCTGCTGCGACGCAGGCCTTCCAGGATCTCAAGGAGGCTTTCCTTCAGGACACTTGTCTTCGGCACCCTAACCCGCAACGCCAGTTTATAGTAGAGGTAGATGCTTCCGCTGTCGCGGTAGGGGCAGTGCTTCTCCAAACCTCTCCCACTGGCAAAACCTGGCCTTGCTCATACTTCTCCCGCAAGTTTTCACCGGCAGAAAGGAATTACGGGATTGGTGACAAGGAGCTGTTGGCCATAAAATTGGCGTTCGAAGAGTGGCGTCAGTGGTTGGAGGGAGCCCAGCATCCGATCATAGTATACACCGACCACAAGAACCTGCAGTACTTGTCTCACGCTCAGAGGCTCAATCCCCGACAGGCCCGCTGGTCCCTCTTCTTTAGTCGGTTCGACTTCTCGCTTCGCTACCGACCCGCAGCCAAGAATGTACGGGCGGATGCTCTATCCCGCACCACCGAGATTGACGACACCACGGAGACCCCTCAGTATATTTTGGACCCAGCCAAAGTCCTTCTGGCAGCACAACTAACAGCTAACCAACTTCATCACCTTTGGATTGCCACGCAGGAGAAGCTTCGCAAAACTGCAGCTCGCTTCAAGACGTATGCGGACCGGTCTCGACGACCCGCCCCGGTATTCTTACCCGGAACGAGGGTATGGCTAAGCACGAAGCACATTCAATTACGGACTCCCTCCATGAGGTTAGCACCCCGTTACATTGGACCTTTCCCGGTGGCGGAACGCGTAGGGGCGGTTTCTTACAGATTGCGGCTACCCTCCTCGCTTAGGATCCATGATGTCTTCCACGTGTCCCTTCTCAAGCCGCTGGTGCTCTCTCGATTTCGGGCAGCTCCGCCAGTGCCCTCCAATGTTTCCTCGGATCCGGATGTCACCTACACGGTAAAGGAGGTCTTGGATGTCCGGTGCCGTCGCCACCGCTGGGAGTACCTATTGTCTTGGGAGGGGTATGGCCCGGAGGAGAATTCATGGGAGCCTTCTTCTCACATCCTGGATAAGGATCTTCTTCGACACTTCCACCTCCAGCATCCGGCCAAGCCGCGACCCCCCGGGAGGGGGCGTAAGGGAGGGGGTACTGTTGCGGCTCCGGGTCGGTCCCGGCCGCTCCTCCTACCTCCGCGGACTTCCGGGGCTTCTCGGGCTTCCTCGGGTCTCCGGGGGCTCCCACCACGGCTCTCTCCGCGCCTCCACGCAGCGCTCGGGCCTGCCCCTGCTCCCACCACGCGGCTCCTGCATCGCCGGAGCAGCCGGCGTCTCGCCGCGGCTAGCTCCGCCCCCTAGGGGCACGCGCGCGTCTCGGCCCGATTCTTAAAGGGCCAGGCGCGGGAAATCTGCCTGCATCCTCCCGGTGACGTCAGACGCTGCAGGGCTACTTAAGCCCTGCAGTCCCTCTCCTCAGGGCCTTGCAACGAGGTTCCCAGGGTTGTTCCTGTCTTCAGTTGCTGCGTTCTGCTTGGTGTTCTTCCTTGGCTCCTGACTCGGATCGGCTGACGTCTCTACTTGGCTTCTGACCCCGGACTGGCATTGGTATCTTCTGGCTTCTGACCTCGGACCGGCTTACGTTGACCTCCTGGCTTCTGACCTCGGACCGGCTTTCGTTGACCCTCTGGCTTCTGACCTCGGACTAGCTGACGGCGATCCACTGGTTCCTGACTCTGGTACGGCGAGCAACAACCCTTCGGCTTTCGACCTTGGACTACCGCTGACCAGGCCCCTGCGGGCCCTCCTAAGTCCCAGCGGCCGGGTTCCTACGGGCTCCTCCTGGGGGGACTCCGGCTTCCAGGGTGAATCTCCTAAGTCCCAGCGGCTGAACTCCTACGAGCTCCTCTCGGGGGAGGATCGGCTTCCAGGGCGAAGGTTTCCTCTTCACCGAGCCAGCGCTACCATCACCTCCATCCTCGCCGGGGCCCTTGGTCGCATAGGGCCTCCAGAGTCCCGTCTACGATCTGCCATCAACCTGTCCCTGCCGCCTCCCGGTCGGGGTCGCTGCTTCTACCACCTACAGCAGCTCTTCCTACGGCTCCGATCGGCCCAAGGGTCCACAAATCCTACAGAGGGTGAATTAAACAAAATGCCATTGTTAGCAGCTTCTCTCCCTGCACAGAGAGACCATCTCTGAACAACTAAAAAAAAGTGCTTAAAAAAACAGGGCTAGCTGGCAATGCAGCCAAATGAAGCACAAATATCTTTTTCTAAGTAACTAGCCTAGCTAGCAATTGAATACAGATTTGAAAACTCAGACTAGCTCTGAGTGCATCCATGTTCCTCAGAGACAGACCACCTTCCAGCCTCCCCAGATCACCCCTGCAAAGAAAGTACGTGGCACGCTGCGTGCTTAAGTATATATAGTGCTGGGTCATCAGGAAAAGCGTCACTGACCATTGAATGAGAGCATGATTGGCTGCATTGCAAAACGTCTTACCGCTGATACGTTGCATTCTGGTCTCCTTGCCAACCTGTCCGACCCACTCTGACAGGGCTGTGAGGTCACTGATGACTCACAGGAAAGGGCTGGGTTTTGGCTATGGATACACCCAAATGGCATTTTCCGATTTGAAATGGCAGGGAAGAAAAGCATACGGCATCAAACGTATGGAACGGAAGATATGTTATATTCGTGGGGAATTGCGATACATTTCGCGATCCCATGAATTCAATGAATAGGGACATATACGTTGTGGATTGCCAATACGTTGCGAACGAATGCATACCCCTAATTCCTTCTTCATATTGAAAGCCCTCCAACTTCCAGTTAGACTGTTTACTATAGGGATGACCTTTCCAAGGTGTACTTCTGACACTCAGCTCCTCTGTGATATCTTTAAAGGGCTTCAGGATTTTCACATGCTGTCTCATGTCTGCCTAATCATGATGCCCTATGGGAGCCTTCATACTTATCTCCATTTCCATAGACAGATCATGTAGGGATGTCTGCTGCACCACTAGCCTCTGCAGATCAGGTAGGTAGAATTCCAGCAGGTGCCACATCTTGAATGAGATGCTTGTGAAGCATCTTTAATTCCTCTTGCATTTCATGGAGAAGCTCCCTGCCTTAGTGCCCAGCTATTTTCCTACACTTCTCTATTAAACCATGCAGGCAGATATTCTCTGGGTGCCTGGACCCAAGCCCTAGGGTCTCTTTCACTGCTAGGTGCATGGTGTGAGAAATGCATCATACAAGGTAACCCCTGTTGGATACTGCCTCTACATTGTTAGAACCATTGTCAGTGACAAAAATCCCTGCATTTAGACTTCTGGCTCTCTGATGCAGCTGCCAGCCCTCTGGCATTTCTCTAATGGCTCCTAAAATATTGGTCGAGATATTGGTCCAATCTGCCAGGTAAGTGTGCAGCAAAGCCCACCTGCTCTATCCCCTATGGAGCTTCTGCCTTCTTCTACTTCAGCTAGGTCCCACGAATGTGCTGTTAGAAAGAGGAAGGAGTGTGAGGCATTTGAGGATATCCAGAAGTTGCTTGTGAAATGTACACTGCTCCACTGTGCCTTCACCAGCAGCACCTGTATACAACTACAGCAATGATTGTACAAACTGGGGATGACCTTTCTGCTGAAAGTGGTTTTGGAGAGCACTTTATAGTTTGGAGAGCACTTTATAGTTTGGCACTAACACCTGCAGCAAATGCCTGAAACTCACATTCTCCATTACCTGTAAGGGCTGATAATCTAAAGTGATCATTTTGTCAATGCTCCTGCTCACCACTTTGAAAGCTGCTTGCCTCTTTCCCTGAGATAATGTGACAGAATACCACTGCATTTTTTCTGTCATGGACTTTCGCATATAACATATGGTGAGGGGCTGCTTTTGCTGGCCTGACACTTGACTGGAGCAGATTGGGGAACACTCGTCCTCCTTTGCAACAGTATCCTCTGCATTGAAGAATGGGTCCCCTGACTACGGCTACTACCATTTCCACCTGAATATTGAAGAGGATGCTGCTTCTTCAGGTGATGCTTGCCTCTGCTGATGTCCTAGGCACAATAATTGCCCTAAGCAAAGCACAGGTCCCCATGACTTGGAGGTGCCTCCAGATTACAGATTTTTTTTGTGATCCCTTTTCTGCATCCTTGGGGGTGGCTGGTGCTGTCACTAGGTGGAGGCAGGTGAGAAGAAGTGACAGAGGAATCACTCATCTGTTCCTGCACTGTCGCCTGCTCTCCCTCACCAACATCTATTCTTGCCTCTGACTCCTCCATCACTGAACTGAAGGCTAATATACTGCTATGCAATCCTCCAAAACTAGGGTCTTCAACTAACAGCTCTCCCATCTCCACTTTTGGAAACCCTTTAAATGGAACTTTTGATTCAGAATCAGAAGCAACTTCTGACAAGACTGCTTTTGCTGCCTCTTCAACATTAAAGGATTGCATTGCTGGTGCTTTCAGTACTTGCACTTCTACCTCCAATGGCACTGTTTGTTCAGCTCTGGCTGGTGCCTTGCTGCCAGTGCTACTACCTGCCCTTTCCCTCTCCTCAGACACAACAGGGACTGGAAGAGACACAGGTGGTGGTGGTGGTATGTCCTTTCCAAATTTCTGTTTCCTATGGCTTGAGGTGCCACTGCCTGCCTCTCCTGATATTTTTGGTTCAAAGAAATCTCTCTATTTTGTTGGGGGAACTCACTGTTGTTTTATAGAGTCCTCAGCCAACTGCGGGCACACTCTGACCTCTACTTTGCCAGACATGATGGTATTTTTTTTGTCAGGAACTACGGTGCCTGCTTTATCTACTGGGATTTTAAAGAGGCCGATGTTCTAATTCTTATTACTTGGAATGAAATGTGATGTATGAGGTACTGACAGTGAACAATAACACTGATGATTACTCTGTGTGTAAGGTGGTGAACTTATCACAGAGATAGTGCAGTACTAACAGTATTTTCAAAATGTACAATGTTGACACTAGTGCACAGACAGTACAAAATTAGATGACATATATTTTGTTCTGTGTGCATTACTCACTCATTATGACACAGTGACAAAGATCCTCAGAAAAATCTGTCTGCCTGCTTCAGAAAAACAGACAACTAACAGCAAACAAATCTGGTTCACTACACATACCCAAACAGAGAAAAAATGGACTCTGTCTTGGGCAATGTGACACAGTCAACTGGTTCACTACAACTAGTTCCCATTTCTTTACTCCTATCACTCTCAACTGACTCCCCCAAAAGAGAAGAAAAACTGTGAGAACACAAGCCTTTCTTTTTCAGAGGAAGTGATGGAAAAATCTTACCAAAACTAGTGCATAAAAACACAGCAGACAAAGGATTTTCTGTGTTTCTAATGTTTAAACAAAAGGATTGTTGAGGGGAATCTCTATATGAGACAAAAAACTCAGCAAAGAAGAACAAAGCTCTTTAGGGAACCACCATGAGAAAATGCAAAGAAGTTAATCCTGGCTCAGAGCTTAGGATCAAAATCAGTGGTTCTTCAGAGCAGTAATTGGCTAAATCAGAAAAAAGCTTCACTCAGAAACATTGACATTCTTGTTTCCTTGCCGATACATGATGATAAGACTGTGAGGTCACTCCAGCAAAGGCAAGGGCTGGTTGCTATGGAGACTCCCATGTGACCAGCCACACAGGGCTCCATAGGAAATCAAAGGTTGCATTGAATTCAATGGAGCCCAATATATCCTATGGAAGTGAAAATGAATGAAACAAATGCCATGCATTTCATTCTTGGAAAGTGCCCATCCTTATTTGGGAGCCTACAAATGAACAAAATTGGCTTATTCATTGTGGATTTGGCATTTGTTTTAAATGAATGCACATCCCTAGTCTGTAGATCTTAAGTTTTAGGGCTTATAAAACAGGTGAATGGCCAGGTCAACTGGGTGGCATGCAGGATTAAGAACTGGACAAACTGGTGGACTATTAGATAACTGAGAAAGTGGATCATATGAGAAAATTTTAAAATCTGCTTATATATGTGTGTAAAGGCCAACATAGTCTTATAGAAAACATGCACACTAGCTGTAACAGAGTAAACTCTTAAAATGTGGAGCATTCTTAGGCACTGTTGATGTATTTTAAAACCATGCACGCAAGTGTGAGAATGATTAAAAATTCCAGCATATTTTCGCTCATGGGATGATATGTGTATGGGCGTATGCGTGCTTGTTTTAAAATTACCATCTAAATGAACAGATGCTTATACATAAAGGAAAATTATATGCAAATTAGGATTTAGTAAGCATATGTAGGCCATGTGTAATTCTTTGCTTCTGTTTTTACTAATGATGATGTTGGGAAGATACCGATTCCAGTGATAGTTTTCAAGCATGATGAACAGATGAACTGAACCAAATCACTATGAACCTGAAAGATGTAGTAGGCCATATTGACAAATTAAAGAGTAGCAAATCACCTGGAGCAGATGGTATGCACCCCAGAACTCTGAAGGAACTAAAAAATGAAATTTCAGATCTATTAGTTAAAATTTGTAACTTATCATTAAAATCATCCATTGAACCTGAAGACTGGAGGGTGGCCACTGTAACACCAATATTTAAAAAGGGCCCCAGGAGTGATCCAGGAAACTATAGACAAGGGAGCCTGACTTCAGTGCTGGGAAAAATAGTGGAAACTATTCTAAAGATCAAAATCACAATGCATATAGAAAGACATGATTTAATGGAACACAGCATGGATTTACCGAAGGGAAGTCTTGTCTCACAAATCTGCTTCATTTTTTGAAGGTGTTAATAAACATGTGGATAAAGATGATCCAGCAGATGTAGTGTATTTGGATTTTCAGAAGGCGTTTCACAAAGTCCCTCATGAGAAGCTTCTAAGAAAACTAAAAAGTCATGGAATAAGCGGCGACGTCCTTTTGTGGCTTACAAACTGGTTACAAGACAGGAGCAGAGAGTGGGATTGAATGGTCAATTTTCTCAGTGGAAAAGGGTAAACAGTGGAGTGCCTCGGATCTGTACTTGGATTGGCGCTTTTCAATTTATTTATAAATAATCTGGAAAGGAATACGATGAGTGAGGTAATCAAATTTGTAGATGATATAAAATTATTCAAAGTAGTTAAATCACAAATGGATTATGATAAATTGCAGGAGGACCTTGCGAGACTGGAAGATTGAGCAACTAAATGACAGATGAAATTTAATCTGGACCAGTGCAAGTTAGCATGGGGCACATTTAAAACTAATCGGAGAAAGTTCTTTTTTACTCAACGCACAATTAAACTCTGGAATTTGTTGCCAGAGGATGTGGTTAGTGCAGTTAGTATAGCTGTGTTTAAAAAAGGATTGGATAAGTTCTTGGAGGAGAAGTCCATTACCTGCTATTAAGTTCACAATGGGCCTGATTTTAAAAAGCATTTACTCACTTAAAACTGGAATTTACTCGAGTAAATGCACTTTACTCGTGTAAGTGGGTTTTTGAAAATTGCTACAATATATGCCATGAATTGTCCATAGGATTTGCTCACGTAAGTGTCCTTTACTCAAGTAAATGGCTTTTGAAAATTGCTACAATAGCAGTTACATTTACACGTGTAAATCCTTATGAAAATTACCCCCTTAGGGGGTTATTTTCAAAGGAGTTACGCGCGTAAATGTAACTACTATTGTAGCAATTTTCAAAAGCCATTTACTCACGTAAAGTGCACTTATGCGAATAAATCCTATGGACGATTCAATGGCATATATTGTAGCAATTTTCAAAAGCCCACTTACTCGAGTAAAGTGCATTTACATGCGTAAAACCCAGATTTACGCATGTAAATGCTTTTTAAAATCCGCCCCTTAGAGAATAGCCACTGCCATTAGCAATGGTAACATGGAATAGACTTAGGGGATAATTTTCAAAAGGAGTTACATGCGTAAATGTAGCTACTATTGTAGCAATTTTCAAAAGCCATTTACTCGAGTAAAGTGCACTTACGCAAGTAAATTCTATGGACAATTCAATGGCATATATTGTAGCAATTTTCAAAAGCCCACTTACTCGAGTAAAGTGCATTTTCTCAAGAAAAACCCAGTTTTACTCGAATAAATGCTTTTTAAAATCTACCTCTTAGTTTTTGGGTACTTGCCAGGTTCTTGTGGCCTGGTTTGGCCTCTGTTGGAAAAGGATGCTGGGCTTGATGGACCCTTGGTCTGACCCAGTATGGCATTTTCTTATTTTCTTATGTGATGCATATAGGGAAAAATAACCCATGCTGTAGTTTCATGATGTTAGGTTCCATATTAGGAGTTCCCACCCAGGAAAAATATCTAGGCATCATAGTGGATAATATATTGAAATCATCAGCTCAATGTGCTGCGGCAGTCAAGAAAGCAAACAGAATATTAGGAATTATTAGGAAGGGAATTAATAAAATGGAAACTGTCATGATTAAATTTTTTTATTTATTTGAAAGATTTTTATATACCGCATATACACACAAAATGGAACTAGACGGTTTAAAAAGTTTAAAACATACATAATTGATAAAAACAAAAAATGTAAAATACATTAAAGAAAATAAATACAGTCACAAAGAGTAGAGAAGGAGTAATGATGAGGCTGAGTGATCGCTTTAGCATTGCAAACCAGGGAAAGCTTTTGAAAAAAAGTAAATTTTTGCTGCTTTCTTGAAGTCATGTTTTGTGGTGAGCTGACGAATGTAATTGCAAAAATCCCATAAGTTGGGACTCATAATTGAAAAAGCATGGTTGCAAGTTAGATTTAACCTAGTGGTTTTTACAGTGAGTACTTGAAGATAGTTTTTGTCTGAGGAACATAAGTGACAGGGTGGTTGGTAATTCGAAGAGTGGAGCATAAACAAATGGAAGCTGTACTGTGTAAAAAGGTATGGATAAGCATTAAGATTTTGTATTGAATTTGATAGCGAATGGGTAACCAGTGAAGTTGCTTATGTATAGTTGTTATGCGAATCTTACATGGAGTATTAGTTAAGAGTCTGGTGGCACAATTTTCAATCAATTGAAGTCGTTGTATTGTATGATACGGAAGACGGATGTATAGTGAGTTGCAGTAGTCAAGTCTAGTTAGGGAGAGAGATTGCAACACAGAGTGAAAGTCTTTTGGAAAAAGTAGAGGTTTGAGATTTTTTTAGTAAATGCATTTTTAGAATTATGATTTTGTGATAGAAGTAATATTAGTGAAATTGATAGTTTGGAATTGATAAAGACATCTAGATTATGAGCGTGATTACATATGGGTATATGACAATTGTCAAAGATAAATTCTGTGGGGGGGAGCACAAGTAGAATTTGGAATGATGGATAAATGTATGATTTCGGTTTTTGCTGTATTGAGGGTAAGATGATTGTGTGTTAATCATGTATTTATTGTTTGCAGATAAATTATGGCTAATGAGAAAATATGTTTCCAAGATGTATCATAAGGAAGAATACATTGAATATCATCTGCATAGATTTTTAATTCAGATTGAGATTGGATAGAAGTTGACCCAGAGGGAGGAAATATATGTTGAATAGAATTGCAGAAAGTGCGGATCCTTGTGGTATTCCAGAGTCAGTATAGTAGTAGTCAGAGTGGTATTGATTAAGGTTAATTTGTTGAGGGCGATGGTATAAAAAGGATTTGACCCAGTTGAGAACATTACCGGAGATAAAGTATCGCTCCATGGTGAAACCGCACCTTAAATACTGTGTACAATTCTGGTTGCCGCAACTCAAAAAAGATATAGTTGCACTGGAGAAGGTACAGAGAAGGGCAACCAAGATGATAAAGGAGATGGAATGTCTCCCCTATGAAGAAAGGCGAAAGAAGTTACAGCTGTTCAGCTTGGAGAAGAGACAGCTAAGGGGGGGGGGGGGGGGGGGGGGGGTGGGGGGGATAAGATAGAGGTCTTTAAAATCATGACAGTTCTAGAATGGGTAAATGTGAATCAGTTCTTTACTCTTTCAGATAATAGAAGACTAGGGAACACTCCATGAAGTTAGCAAGTAGCACATTTAAAACTAATCGTAAAAAATTGTTTTCACTCAAAGCAAAATAAAACTCTGGAATTTGTTGCCAGAGGATGTGGTTAGTGCAGTTACTGTACCTGGGTTTAAAAAAGGTTTGGATAAGTTCTTGGAGGAGACATTAACTGCTATTAATCAAGTTGACTTAGGGGTAGATTTTAAAAGTTATGCGTGGGGTAGATTTGTTCGCGCAACCCGGTGCGAACAAATCTACGCCCGATTTTATGCCACGCGCACGTTATAAAATCCAGGGTCGGTGTTGCGTTCGTACCTGTTCTCGCCCTCGATCCACCCTCTCTACCTTGGTGGCGACTCTCTTCGGGTCTGACGGACAGATGCTGCTGTGGCTTCTCCTCACCGCTTCTCCCCGGAATCCCTGGGCTGGCCTGACGCTGCAGATCCGCCATGTTCCTGATGATGTAAGGGTGCAGGCGTGCGTGCGCTCCAGAGTTTGTACCGGCAAGGGCGCGAACCTCGGGGGCATCTCCCCGTAGTGACATCATCCGCTTCCAACTTAAAAGGTATTTGCTTGTAACTACGAATCGAGTTAGCAAGGGGGATATCTCTCTCTCGCAGCTGCTCTGCCTCCTCAAACTTACCAAGGGGTACCCACTCCTCGGGGGCCCCGCTCTTTCTTCTTGATTTCAGATTGCTAAGACGGGATCCGATACTCGCTCCTCGAGGGCCTACGTCCCTGATTGCTCAGAAGACTGCTTACTGCCTGGAAGTGATTGCAGATTTGAACACTGAGTTCTATTACAGATAGGAACCGGTACTCGCTCCACGAGGGCCTTGCTCCTAATCTCTGAAGACTCTCTTCTGTCTAAGACATTATCGCAGGTAAGGAGATCATGAGTTATAATTGCAGTTTGCAGATAGGAACCAATACTCGCACCACAAGGGCCCAAGTTCCTAAAACCCATAAGAACATAAGAACATAAGAAAATGCCATACTGGGTCAGACCAAGGGTCCATCAAGCCCAGCATCCTGTTTCCAACAGTGGCCAATCCAAGCCAAAAGAACCTGGCAAGTACCCAAAAACTAAGTCTATTCCATGTTACCATTGCTAATGGCAGTGGCTATTCTCTAAGTGAACTTAATAGCAGGTAATGGACTTCTCCTCCAAGAACTTATCCAATCCTTTTTTAAACACAGCTATACTAACTGCACTAACCACATCCTCTGGCAACAAATTCCAGAGTTTAATTGTGCGTTGAGTAAAAAAAGTACCTGGCAATTACCCAAACACATTAAGAAGATCCCATGCTACTGATGCACTTAATAGCAGTGGCTATTCCCTAAGGGGTAGATTTTCAAATAGCGCACATAGGCGTACTTTTTGTTGGCGCTCCAAGCGCAAACAAAAGTACGCTGGATTTTAGTAGATACGCGCGGAGCCGCGCGTATCCACTAAAATCCTGGATCGGCGCGCGCAAGGCTATCAATTCTGTACAGCCGGCGCGCGCCGAGCCGCGCAGCCTACTCCCGTTCCCTCCAAGGCCGCTCCGAAATCGAAGTGGCCTCGGAGGGAACTTCCTTTTGCCCTCCCCTCACCTTCCCCTCCCTTCCCCTACCTAACCCACCCACCCGGCCCTGTCTAAGCCCCCCCCTTACCTTTGTCGGGGGATTTACGCCTCCCAGAGGAAGGCGTAAATCCCTGCGCGTCAGAGGGCCTCCTGCGCGCCGGGACGCGACCTGGGGGCAGGTCCGGAGGGCGCGGCCACGCCCCCGGGCCGCCCCGGGCCGTAACCACGCCTCCGGGTCCGCCCCCGAAACGCTCCCGGCATGCCCCCTAAACGCCGCGCGGTTCGGGCCCGCCCCCGACACGCCCCCCTCGGAGAACCCCGGGACTTACGTGAGTCCTGGGGCTCTGCGCGCGCCGGTGAGCCTAAGTAAAATAGGCTCACCGGCGCGCAGGGCCCTGCTCGCCTAAATCCGCCCGGTTTTGGGCGGATTTAGGCGAGCAGGGTTCTGAAAATCCGCCCCTTAGTAAACTTGATTAATACTAACACTAACTGCACTAACCACATCCTCTGGCAACAAATTCCAGAACTTTATTGTGCATTGAGTGAAAAAGAATTTTCTCTGATTAGTTTTAAATGTGCCCCATGCTAACTTCATAGAGTGCCCCCTAGTCTTTCTACTATCCGAAAGAGTAAATAACCGATTCACATCTACTCGTTCTAGACCTCTCATGATTTTAAACACCTCTATCATATCCCCCCTCAGTCATCTCTTCTCCAAGCTGAAAAGTCCTAACCTCTTTAGTCTTTCCTCATAGGGGAGTTGTTCCATTCCCCTCATCATTTTGGTAGCCCTTCTCTGTACCTTCCCCATCGCAATTATATCTTTTTTGAGATGCGGCGACCAGAATTGTACACAGTATGCAAGGTGCGGTCTCACCATGGAGCAATACAGAGGCATTATGACATTTTCCGTTTTATTCACCATTCCCTTTCTAATAATTCCCAACATTATGTTTGCTTTTTTGACTGCCGCAGCACACTAAACCGACGATTTCAATGTGTTATCCACTATGACACCTAGATCTCTTTTTTGGGTTGTAGCACATATGGAACCCAACATTGTATAATTATAGCATGGGTTATTTTTCCCTATATGCATCACCTTGCATTTATCCACATTAAATTTCATCTGCCATTGGGATGCCCAATTTTCCAGTCTCACAAGGTCTTCCTGCAATTTATCACAATCTGCTTCTGATTTAACTACTCTGAACAATTTTGTGTCATCTGCAAATTTGATTATCTCACTCATCGTATTTCTTTCCAGATCATTTATAAATATATTGAAAAGTAAGGGTCCCAATACAGATCCCTGAGGCACTCCACTGTCCACTCCCTTCCACTGAGAAAATTGTCCATTTAATCCTACTCTCTGTTTCCTGTCTTTTAGCCAGTTTGCAATCCATGAAAGGACATTGCCACCTATCCCATGACTTTTTACTTTTCCTAGAAGCCTCTCATGAGGAACTTTGTCAAATACCTTCTGAAAATCCAAGTACACTACATCTACTGGTTCACTTTTATCCACGTGTTTATTAACTCCTTCAAAAAAGTGAAGCAGATTTGTGAGGCAAGACTTGCCCTGGGTAAAGCCATGCTGACTTTGTTCCATTAAACCATGTCTTTCTATATGTTCTGTGATTTTGATGTTTAGAACACTTTCCACTATATTTCCTGGCACTGAAGTCAGGCTAACCGGTCTGTAGTTTCCAGGATCGCCCCTGGAGCCCTTTTTAAATATTGGGGTTACATTTGCTATCCTCCAGTCTTCAGGTACAATGGATGATTTTAATGATAAGTTACAAATTTTTACTAATAGGTCTGAAA
The DNA here is from genome assembly GCF_901001135.1 of Rhinatrema bivittatum. Taxonomy (NCBI): domain Eukaryota; kingdom Metazoa; phylum Chordata; class Amphibia; order Gymnophiona; family Rhinatrematidae; genus Rhinatrema; species Rhinatrema bivittatum. Next base: position 283,040,921 of record NC_042618.1, on the reverse strand, counting down.
TTTCATGTTTTAGTTCCTTCAGAACTCTGGGGTGTATACCATCCGGTCCGGGTGATTTCCTTCTCTTCAGTTTGTCAATCAGGCCTTCCACATCTTCTAGGTTCACCGTGATTTCATTCAGTCCATCTGAATCATTACCCATGAAAACCTTCTCCATTACGGGTATCTCCCCAACATCCTCTTCAGTAAACACCGAAGCAAAGAAATCATTTAATCTTTCCACGATGACCTTATCTTCTCTAAGCGCCCCTTTAATCCCTCGATCATCTAACGGTCCAACTGACTCCCTCACAGGCTTTCTGGCTTCGGATATATTTTTAAAAGTTTTTACTGTGAGTTTTTGCCTCTACAGCCAACTTCTTTTCAAATTCTCTCTTAGCCTGTCTTATCAATGTCTTACATTTAACTTGCCAATGTTTATGCTTTATCCTATTTTCTTCTGTTGGATCCTTCTTCCAATTTTTGAATGAAGATCTTTTGGCTAAAATAGCTTCTTTCACCTCCCCTTTTAACCATGCCGGTAATCGTTTTGCCTTCTTTCCACCTTTCTTAATGTGTGGAATACATCTGGACTGTGCTTCTAGAATGGTATTTTTTTACAATGACCACGCCTCTTGGACATATTTTACTTTTGTAGCTGCTCCTTTCAGTTTTTTTCTAACAATTTTTCTCATTTTATCAAAGTTTCCCTTTTGAAAGTTTAGCACGAGAGCCTTGGATTTGCACACTGTTCATCTTCCAGTTATTAAATCAAATTTGATCATATTATGATCACTATTGCCAAGCGGCCCCACCACCATTACCTCTCTCACCAAGTCCTGTGCTCCACTGAGAATTAGATCTAAAATTGTTCCCTCTCTTGTCGGTTCCTGAACCAATTGCTCCATAAAGCTATTATTTATTCCATCCAGGAACGTTATCTCTCTAGCATGACCCGATGATACATTTACCCAGTCAATATTGGGGTAATTGAAGTCTTCCATTATTACTGGACTACAATTTGGTTAGCTTCCCTAATTTCTCTTAGCATTTCACTGTCCGTCTCACCATCTTGACCAGGTAGACGGTAGTATACCCCTATCACTATAGTTTTCCGCGACACACAAGGGATTTCTACCCATAAAGATTCAATTTTGTATTTAGTCTCATGCAGGATGTTTATCCTCTTGGACTCTATGCCATCCCGGACATAAAGCGCCACACCTCCTCCCGAGTGCTCCTCTGTCATTGCGATATAATCTGTACCCCGGTATAGCACTGTCCCATTGGTTATCCTCTTTCCACCATGTCTCTGAGATGCCAATTAAGTCTATGTCATCATTCACTGCTATACATTCTAATTCTCCCATCTTACTTCTTAGACTTCTGGCATTAGCATACAAACATTTCAAAGTTTGTTTTTTGTTTGTATTTTCATTCTGCTTTTTAATTGATAGGGATAAGTTAGAATTTTTTAGCTCAGATGAGTTTTTAGTTACAGGCACTTGGACTACTTTTCTAATTATTGGAACCTCACTGTCGGGATGCCCTAATTCTAGTGCATCATTAGTATCCTTTAAAGATACCTCTCTCCGAACCATGCGCTGCTGAGCGACTGTCGGCTTTCCCCTTTGTTCTAGTTTAAAAGCTGCTCTATCTCCCTTTTAAAGGTTAGTGCCAGCAGTCTGGTTCCACCCTGGTTAAGGTGGAGCCCATCCCTTTGGAAGAGTCTCCCCCTTCCCCAAAAGGTTCCCCAGTTCCTAACAAAACTGAATCCCTCTTCCTTGCACCATCGTCTCATCCACGCATTGAGACTCCGGAGCTCTGCCTGCCTCTGGTGACCTGCGCGTGGAACAGGGAGCATTTCAGAGAATGCTACCCTGGAGGTTCTGGATTTAATCTTTCTACCTAAGAGCCTTAATTTGGCTTCCAGAACCTCCCTCCCACATTTTCCTATGTCGGTGCCCACATGTACCACGACAGCCGGCTCCTCCCCAGCACTGTCTAAAATCCTATCTAGGTGACGCGTGAGGTCCGCCACCTTCGCACCAGGTAGGCATGTTACCAGGCGATCCTCACGCCCACCAGCCACTCAGCTATCTACATTCCTAATAATCGAATCACCAACTATGACGACCGACCTAACCCTTCCCTCCTGGGCAGGGTTAGGTCCCTTCAAAAACTCCCTTCAAAAACTCTCTTCTATCTCAGAAGCTATCGCATACCTATATCTGGTGCATACTATTTCAGATTAGAGATAGGAACCGGTACTCGCTCCATGAGGGCCCATGTTCCTAACACTAACTCTGTCTACGGAGTACAATGGAATGCTGGCCACTCTCCTCGGGGGAGCAGATTCCATAACAGATTGCAACTCCTCCTCTCTGGAGGAACAGATCTACATCAGGTTGCTAACTCCTCTTCTCTGGAGGAACTGATTACTAACAGTCTGCTAACTCCTCCCCTCTGGGGATGCAGATCCATAACAGATTGCTACTCCTCCCCTCGGGAGGACCTGATCAAGAACAGATTGCTAGCTCCGCCCCTCTGGGGGAGCAGATCAATAACAGTCGACGCGAGCAGGGGGTGCACAATTGTGCAACCTGCGCGTGCTGAGCCGAGCAGCCTGCCTCCGTTCCCTCTGAAGCCGCTCCAAAATTGGAGCGGCCTCAGAAGGAACTTTTTTCCGGCCTCCCCCCACCTTCTCCTCCCTTCCCCTACCTAATCCACCCCCCAGCCCTAACTAAACCCCCTCTACCTTTGTTAAGAAAGTTATGCCTGCCTGAGGCAGGCATAACTTGCGCGCGCCGGCAGGCTGCCGGCGCTCCATTCCCTGGCCCAGGGGCTGGTTCATAGGCCTCGGCCACACCCCCGGAATGCCTCCGGTCCGGTGCCACGCCCACAGCCCCGCCCCTGTAATGCCCCTGAATGCTGCGCCGCTCCCGACACACCCCCTAAGTAAAGCCCCGGGACTTACCCATGTCCCGGGGCCTTGCGCGCGTTGGCGGCCTATGCAACATAGGCGCACCGGTGAGCAAGACCCCTGCGCGTGTAAATCCAGCTGGATTTACGTGCACAGGGCTTTTAAAATCTGCCACTTAGGGATTAGTCACTGCTATTACTGGCATTAGTTGCATGGGATCTACTTAGTGTCGGGGTACTTGCCAGGCACTTGTAGCCTAGATTGGCCACTGTTGGAAACAGGATGCTGGGCTTGATGGACCCTTGGTCTGACCCATTATGGCAATTTCTTATGTTTTTATGTTCTTAATGTGGCATGCTCTCCTCCATGGGCTAAAATTTAACACCTACTTTGGATCAGGTGTTAATCTTATAGCGTGCATGCAACATAAAGGACGCAGTTTCCAGAATGAATTGTGGGCTTCAAGATAAACAAGATGTTGGCAGAGGAATGGTATAGACTCGAGGACAGGGGAAAGATGGAAGAGAGAGAGAGAGAGTGAAAGAGAGAAGAGATAAAAAGGTGTGAAATAGGATGTGGCAGAAGAGGTGGGGGTTAAAGGATAAAGATAAGGACAGGGATAGAGAGGAGAAAAAGGTAGAAGAGCTGACAGGGGCAGAGACAGATGGGAAGGCCAGAAAGGCCCCCATTCAGCAAGGGGTCAGGACCAGCAGAGGAAAGCAAGGAGGCAGCCCTGAACCAACCTAGACACCTGACAGAACAGAGGTATCCATATATACCACTTTTGAGCTCTGAAGTCATTAGAGGAGTTAAAATCTGACATAGATTCTCAGACAGCCAGGAATTATGCCACATCTGGGTTTGCCAAACACTTGAGTTTGTTTCAGGCCAGTCCTGCCCTCCCCCAGCCCCAACATTTTTCAGTGATTGCAATAGCACTGTAAAACAGTATGGATACTTACATCTACAGAGGGTGAAAGCAATTTTAACCCTTGATTTTATTCAGGTATCTGTCCTTATGATGACCTGTTAACATATAGGTATGTCAGTGCAGCTCACATTCTTTAAAGCTGCCACTCTAATTGGACCCAGAAAAAATTAGAGAGCAACTTTAAACAGAGAAAGGAATTAAATGTGTTTTTTTACTGGTCCACAGTATCTCTGTACAACAAAATGGTGCCAACTTAGGGGCTCCCAATGCCATTGCTTAAGAAATGAAGAGAGAAGCAGAAGTGCCTGGGGAAAGCTCCTGCTTCATTTGGATTTAGACAAACCAATGAATAGGTTAAGGGGCTTGGTGAAGTGTGTGTGAAAAAAAAAGGGATATGCCTTGGGGGTGGGGGCACTTCAAATTTTTTATTTTTGTGAGGTTGGTTATGATTTTATTTTATTTTTGTTTTGTGGGGCAGGGGGAACCCCAGTCCTTATATTGTTTTTCTTTTGTTTTCCATTTCATTTGGTTTATTTTGTTTCAATTTATCAAAACAAAATGAACATCAACAAAATAAACTGAAAAACAAAATTAAGTGAGAAAATGTAACTACACAACACTACTTTACATCTGCTTTTTATGCAAGTGGCTGAGTTGGGGCAAAATAGACATATACAGATGAAAATTACTTGTATTTATTTTACTTCCCTGACCTAAATATACCCTAAGAACATCTCTTTTAAATGTGGATAAAAGTATTAACGTCGTGACCGCTGATGCTTGGGGCAGGCCTCCATTCGCTACCACAACTGGAAATCGCTGACACATGGCAAAACATATAGGGGCGGATTTTAAGAGCCCTGCTCGCCTAAATCCGCCCAAATCCGGGCGGATTTAGGCGAGCAGGGCCCTGCGCGCCGGTGAGCCTATTTTACATAGGCCTACCGGCGCGCGCAGAGCCCCGGGACTCGCGTAAGTCCCAGGGTTTTCTGAGGGGGCGTGTCGGGGGCGGGCCCGAACCGCGCGGCGTTTTCGGGGCGTGTCGGGAGCGTTCCGGGGGCGGTTCGGGGGCGTGGCCGTGCCCTCCGGACCCGCCCCCAGGTCGCGTCCCGGCGCGCTACCGGCCCGCTGGCGCGCGGGGATTTACGTCTCCCTCTGGGAGGCGTAAATCCCCTGACAAAGGTAAGGGGGGGGGTTAGACAGGGCCGGGCGGGTGGGTTAGGTAGGGGAAGGGAGGGGAAGGTGAGGGGAGGGCAAAAGAAAGTTCCCTCCGAGGCTGTTCCGATTTCAGAGCGGCCTCGGAGGGAACGGGGGTAGGCTGCGCGGCTCGGCACGCGCCGGCTATACGGAATTGATAGCCTTGCGTGCGCCGATCCAGGATTTTAGCGGATACGCGCGGCTATGCGCGTATCTACTAAAATCCCGCGTACTTTTGCTGGCGCCTGATGCGCCAGCAAAAGTACGCCAAATCGCGCGGTTTGAAAATCTACCCCATAAGGCGCAAGCTTTTTATGGTGAAAAAGACCGCAGCTTTATTATATAATTAACAATTCAAAAATTGGATAACACTGAGATGCACGAGTCTCATCATATCTGTATCTAACCAACAGTCCCGGGTACCAAGCAAGATGGTCCCTTCCACCGGGCCCCTGCCGTGCTCTTCCTAGCAAGGGGTCCCCTTCCACGGCCTACCAAATTCAGCCCCAACTCGTGCACCCGCCATCAGCATGAGGTAGTAGTAGCACAATGGCTTCCTGGATGGAACGAACAGGTCAATGCTGATATCTGATAGGTGTATATGATCAGGCCTGTAAACCCTTCACACGTGTCTTCAGCCCACTCCACCACGCCCCAGTTTGAGGACTTCCTAACCTGGTGGCCCAACGTCCGACTTGTTGGTTTACCTTTTTTTGTCCTCTTTTCCATAACCTATTATCCCGCCATTTCAGTCATTGTATGATATCTGACCACATCATACACGGATTAGGAAAAGTGGCAACCAGTTCGCTCCAATCTTGCTTTATGTGCCTTATTAATTCTATGCACGACATAGTTCCCAGGTCGTTGCCCCCAAGGTGAATGACAACGGCATCTGGTTCAGGCAACGTGTCTTTACTGTGCTGCATTCTCAGGAGAAGCTGATCCCAGGTCATTCCTTTTTGACCTATCCATATGATGCTCACGTTTTTTGACACTAGACCCAAGTGAGTTCCATATGAGCGAAACTGCGCCCTCTTGGCTGCCCAGTGAAGAAAGGAGTGTCTGATAATCCAGACAGACCTTTGCCGTTGTGGAGTCTCTGTAAAAGAAGTTCATAAGTGAAGTTATATCGTCACAGTACACTTGGCCTGATGTATGTGTAGACAGCAACTGACTTCCATCTCCCAATTTTTGAATGGTGTCTATGTTTAGTCCAGCTTGCGTGGCACTGGTGACTGCGCCTATCCTGAACGAGTGGGTACCGAATTCCTTAGGGTTGTGTCCTATTTGTTTGATTTCCAATTTGAGGACTGCTGCAAACTGGTATTTAGTGAGTGGGGTATGATTGTGATGGATCAGCAATTGGAGGCACCCGGTGGGTGCCTCCAATGTCTTCACATTTTGTCTTCAGATTTTGTCTTCAGATTATGTCTTCAGATTTTGAATGGGGCATGTGGACAAGGTCTCCATCCTCCTCAAATACAATTTGGCTCCTCTAGTGGCTTGGTCAGTTTTTGACCTCTCTATTATTACCTGGGCAACTTGTTCGGATGCCGTAATGTTCTGCAATAATATACCTCTGGGTCCCACTTTGCATTTTGACACGGCCACCATCTCGCTAATTCGCAGTGCTCCAAAAAAGGCAAGTGAAAACGTGATTTTAAATAACTTGACCTTGAAATGTGATACACATACAGTTGGTAACACCAACCACAACTGTGAAAGCAACTCGTGTGTGATCGGTAGGGGTGTGCATTCGGATTGACCGCATTAGTAAAACGCAACTCATATTTTTTTTTTACTTAAAAAATTGATTCGACATAAACGATCGGATTTCCCACATATCGAACATAGATATGTTCGATATGTGGGAAATCGCGATTGTTGAGCCAAAATAAAAATATAAACCCCCTCACCCTCCTTAATCCCCCCCTCCCGACTTACCACAACTCCCTGGTGATGGAGCGAGGAGTGAGGACGCCATTTCTGCAATCCTTGGCGAGAAGCATGTGACGTCGGCGGCACGTCGAGTGACGCCGGCGTCACGTGATTCCCGGCTCGTTCGCGCCGGACGGCTCCCCCAAGCTGGCCAAAAGTTCTTTTTGGGCCGAACGAGCCGTCCGGCGCGAACGAGCCGGGAATCACGTGGCGCCGCGTCACTCAGACGCGGCGTCACGTGATTCCCGGCAAGTTCGCGCCGGACGGCTCGTTCGGCCCAAAAAGAACTTTTGGCCAGCTTGGGGGAGTCAGGAGGCCCCCCCAAGCTGGCCAAAAGTTCTTTTTGGGCCGAACGAGCCGTCCGGCACGAACGAGCCGGGAATCACGTGATGCCGCGTCACTCGACGTGCCACCGACGTCACATGCTTCTCGCCAAGGATTGCAGAAATGACGTCCTCACTCCTCGCTCGATCACCAGGGAGTTGTGGTAAGTCTGGGGGGGGGGATTAAGGAGGGTGAGGGGGTTTAAATTTTTTTTTGCACATATGTACATATACCCAACTCATTGGATTTTTTTTATGTCCATATTGGCCGCAAGTGGGACCCCCTTTCGGACATAAAAAATATGAACATAAAATTTTGCTCTGCACATCCCTAGTGATCGGCTTATGTGTATCAATGATAGGTCCTGATTTTTTAGCCCATCCCACCATTATTTTCTTAACCAGGAAATTTTTTAATGGGTTGCCCCAGCTTCTTGCCTTTGAGAAAAAGGTGAAGCCAGCTAGCTGGCTCATCAGCAAAATGCATCAGCAACACTATTATGGATGCCCGGGACATGGCATGCTCTTATGGTCATGTTTAAAGGTAAACTGGTTAGAATCACCTTCTTAAGTAACTCGGCCACTCTTGGACATTTGGCCGATTGTTTATTGAGAACTTGCACCACTGACATATTGTTGCACCAAAAAATTATGTGTTTATTCCGTAACTGATAGCCCCATGACAAGTGCAACCAGAATGGGAAACAGCTCAAGGAAAGTGATATTGCACGTTAAACTGTTCTGTACTCAGTCCTGCGGCCATTGCTCAGCTGAAAAGGAACCCTGCCAGTACATGTCGAAACCCCATCCTCCGGATGCATCTGAGTTTATACCGAGGTCTCGGTTTGATATAGGAGGGTGTTGCCAAATGGATGTTCCACTGAACTTGTTGAGGAAGGATGACCATAAGTACAAATCATCCTTCATCGCCTGAGTGACTCTGATGCGATGTTTTGGGCATGAAACTCTGATCGTACTTGAGATTAACCTCCTCAGAAAAACTCTCACCATTAGTATAAGTTGACATGCAAAATTCAAAATGCCTATTAGTGACTGTACATCGACCAAAGCCATCTTTTTGGCTGTCATTGTTGCGGTCCCGACCACTTCCCTTCTGTTAGGGCTCAGGCCTGCCTACCTCCGCTTCAGGGATCACCTCATTCCGCCCACTCCAGACCCCGGGGGCTTCTCTCACTCCACGTGGCGGCCGCCATTACGTGCCTGCTTACCCTTCAGTCTCGCACGCTCGAGGACATCCGTCTTGAGAGCTCAGCTCCCAGAAGCCTGGCCCCGCCCGCGATGTTGACGTCACACCCAAGTTCCGATATAACCGGCGCTCAAACTCCCTCTCATCGCCTTGCAACGAGGTTCACAACTCCATAGTTGTTCTTAGTTGCGTTCCTGGTGATCTTCACGTTGCCTGCTTCCGACTCCAGTTTGCTTCTGACTTTTGCTTCAGACTGCTGCCTGCCTCCGGCTCCAGTTTTGCCTCTGACTCCGCTTCAGCCTGCTGCCTGCCTCCGACTCCGGTTTGCTTCTGACTTCCGCTTCAGCCTGCTGCCTGCCTCCGACTCCGGTTTGCCTCTGACTCCGCTTCAGCCTGCTGCCTGCTTCCGACTCCGGTTTGCCTCTGACTCCGCTTCAGCCTGCTGCCTGCCTCCGACTCCGGTCTGCCCCTGATTCCGCTTCAGCCTGCTGCCTGCCTCCGACTCTGGTTTGCTTCTGACTTCCGCTTCAGCCTGCAGCCAGCTTCCGACTTCGATTTGCTTCTGACTCCACTTCAGCCTGCAGCCAGCCGCTGACTCCGGCCTGCTTATGACTCCGCTTCAGCCTACAGCCTGCTTCAGACTCCGGTGTGCTACAGACTCCGCAGCCGCCCGCTGCCCTGCCTTCAGCCGGCCCTCGGCCCTGTGCAGCCGGTCCTCTGCCTTCCGGGTACCTTGGACTACCTATCCTTTCTGCTTGCTCTGGTCCGGGTCTATGCCCATCTCAGCCTCTGGACTTTCTGTCTCAGTTCCAAGTCCCGAGGACCCGGGACCCTACGGGCTCCTCCCGGGGGGTCCCTGGTTCCTGGGTGAACCCCTTCAGCTTGTGGCTCCGCCCCCCGGCCTACCCTGTTTCCCTAGGTAGGCCGGCCCAAGGGTCCACTATCTCTCCAGCAGTGTCCAATTGCAACAGTCATCTCTTGCTTCAGCGTGGTCTGTTTGTCACAGAGTTTTTCTTGGGGTAACCTGGACTCCATCTTGTTCGAGTCAAGTTTGATATACAAAATTTGATTGCAATGGTGGGCCCTTCAGTCTTGTCATATGCTATGGAGACTCCGAAGTCAGATGCTAGTGTATGGAATGTCCTTAGTAGTTTCAAGCAGGCTGTAGTATTCTTGGGGCCGATGAAGAGGAAATCATCAAGGTAGTACACGATGTTGTTCTTCCCTGCTTGTTGCGCCATTACCCAATGAAGGAATGAACTGAATGCCTCAAAGTTAAAGCATGATACCGCATACCCCATTGGCACGCATTTGTCAAAGTAATACTCTCCTTTGAAGCAAAATTCGAGTAAGGGGAAACTGCTAGGGTGCACCGGGAGAAGCCGGAAAACTGATTCAATGTCTGTTTCTGCCATGAGCGCCTCTCTTCTGCATCTACGCAATATATCTATGGTGTTGTCGAAGGAAGCATACTGAACTGTGCATTCTTCAACTGGCAAGTGGTCATTGACTGAGGCACTGTGTGGTTATGAAAGGTTTTGAATCAGCCTGTATTTTCCGGGCTCCTTTTTTGGGATGACGGCCAATGGAGATATCGTTTTATTGAAAGGTGGAGATTGTAAAGGTCCAGATATTCTGCCTTTTGCTATTTCTTCTTCAATTTTCTTTTGAATGAATGTTTGATGTTTTGTTGCAGAGGTTGCATTATCTGTCCATGTTTACTCTATGTTCCCTTGAAATGGTATTTTGAATCCAAAGCGAAATCCATCTGTCAGCTTAGCTGCTGTTTTTTGTGTGGGTAATGATTTAACTGCGGGAGCATGGCTTCACTGTTGATTGGGAATGGCGCTTTGGTGAACATGCTATTATCACTTCACCTTGGGATTACTCCCTGTGTAATAAGTTACATATGATGGCCAGATGTGGTGCTGAGCAAATCAAGCATATGTGCTTGAATTTGCAATCTTGGAACAAACATGATGACTTGTTATACCTCCAGCACGCTCTGTTGTTGCTGCTGAATGCTGATTGTCCTACATGTGCATTTGGGTGCTGTTTGCTGCATCCTGCACCTTGCTCTTCATGTGCCTGAGCCACAGACTGACATCTTGCATTCCCCAAGACATGAAGCGGTTCTCTTCCATTTTGTCTCTGAAATGCTCATCATAATTGAGCCATGCCCATCCTTCATATTCTCTATATGCATCTAAAATAGTGTCTGCGTAACTGAGCATCAGGCCGAATAGTGATGGGTCTTCTTTTCCCATGGTGCTTGTCATGCGCAAAAATGCTCTTGTCCAGTTTGTAATGTTTCTGGCAATTGGTTTATCGGTTCCGGGTGCATGCTCACGTTTTTGGCTTCCATTTTTGTCACCTGGATTTCTTCTTCCTTCGAGGATTTTAAAAATGTCAATGTACTTTTGTTTCTTGATATTTTTATGCAAGTCTTTGGGCACACTCTCCTATAACTGTCATAGTGCCGTTAAGGCAGGTGGAGCATGAGATGCATCCTTGTCTCTTGCACTGGGCCTTTTTTGGTCATCCTTGGATAGGGGGTCAGTGTCAGAGGGTGACGAGGCACTAGAACTGCTAGAATATGATCCTGATTCTGTTCTTACTTTCTTACTCTTTTGTGATTTCTTATTTTTTAGACCCTTCTTATTGCGGCAGCTAGCCCTGGGTATTGATTTCAACTCACCTATTGTGCCTTTTGCTGCATTTCCTGCTGCTGTTCTCTCGCTCTCATGTGCTGGGTCAGTTGCCAAATCACCTTTATTGCTTCTTTCACTGGCAGATTCTTCTGTTGCCACCTGAATCGGTGGTGGTCGTGTAGGTTGTGCAGAGCTCGACTCTGCTGTTTGTGTTCTCTGGCTGATTTCTTGCCTAGGGGCAGGGCTTTTGGCAGTGTGTTGCAAGCGGCTGTTTGTCCTGGTCATGCCCACCAACCCCAGGGGGGATGCCCACGTTCCCCGTGAAAGGTCCCCCGGGGTACCAATTGGCGAATGGATTAACACTAGGCCAGAACGGTGCTAGCATGTTCCAGGGGGGCTGTGAACCGCTCTGCATTTGACTGCTCACAGGTCCTGCCGATGGCGGACCTCCGCTCATGTTGGTGGGCCAGACAGTTGCTGTGACCGAATTTTCTACATTATTGGCCCCGGATGTGACTTGCCCCTGTGGTGCCATTTGATTCTGTGTCGCTGACTGCTCGGTTTTGCTTGTCCCTTGCATTTGTCCTTGTGTTTGGGGCACTGACTGTTCCTGTTCTGTCGTGGGGGGTATGTTTGTTATATCCTCTCTGCTGTTACTTGCTGCTTCAGTGGGTTCGGCACACTTGCATTCTGCTCTTTTGCGCTTTTGTCTGCTGGCAGTCTGTCGTGCGCTTGGCCTGGCCATTGCTGTCTTGTTTGCCTGTGCTGTTTTTTCCCTGGCTTTCTTCGTCCCGTGCCATGGTGTAGGATTCCCTCCCTTGAGAATGTCTCGCCGGACTCTTCTTTAAATTAAAATGTCTTGTTATGCCGCCTTCCTAGCTAGAGGAATGATGTGGCGTGTCTCTGCCCGGGGGGTGGGCCCAAGCCTACGGGCACCAGCTCTCTTCTTGGTCGCACACTGGGCCCTGAATTCCCGGATCACTTGCAAGTTTAAAGATCACGTCCAATTGTGTTTAAATAAAGCAGAGGCTGGGTGTGGGCTCGTAGAGTGAGCCACTTCAATTGTGTTTAAATAAAGCAGAGGCTGGGTGTGACTTCTAGAGTGAGATGCTAAATAAGCCAGCTGTTTCAGTCCGGAGCCACTATATATATAATTTATTTTTTTTTAAATTAAAGCCCGATGGGGCATGCTATTGCAATGGAACGGGAGGTGGAGGAGCCAGGGGAGTGGGGGGGGGGGGTCGCCCCACATGTGTTTAGGCTGCCTGTGGGTGCCAGGCAGACTCCCTGCCCTGTGCAGGATTGCTTTGCTAAAAAATTAATTTTTTTATATATAATTGTTCCTGCTTTGCTGATTGCAGCCTCTTTTCCACGCTCCCAAAGATTTTTTTTTTTTTACTTGCGATTTGTTGCTCACTTTACCAACCTGTCTCTTGACATCGCTGCTGTTGAAAAGGGGCGATGGTGGCGACGGTGCTGGCTTTTATCGCTGCTGCGACACGCTCTTTGCTGCTCATCGCAGGCCGATGACATCATGGACACATCGGTCAGGGCACGTGCTCTCGTGGGTCTTCCTGGGCACCAGCCTCTGTGCCCAGGAAGACTCGCACACGGAGACTGATGAGTGCTCTCCGTCCCCAGCGATGTGCCATTAGGCGAGCCCTTGTATTTATGCTATGAAATGTATGCATACTTTTAGCTTACTTTGAGGTGGGAAATTTTCAGTCAGGCTATTTTACCTGGGTAAGTAACTATCTACCAAATAAATACCTTTGAGAATTGCCCTCTATACTTAGGAGTAGATTTTTAAAGAAGCGCGGGCACATCCATGTCGATGCACCGGATTTTGTAATCTGTGCGTGTATGTGCGAGCAGCACACGCAAGAGGGGGTAGACATATGCAAATTTCACGCAGCGCTGCATCTCAGCCTTCCCCAGGTCCCTCCCAGTCCACTCCAAATAAGAAGCGGACTGGGAGGGAACTTCTCTATCACCTACCCTAACCTCTCTTCCCCTTCCCCTTCCCCTCTCCTTCTCAACCTCTAAATCCTACCTTTTTTTTTTTTCATTGGTTGCCAAATTAGGTCAGGGCTCAACATGCCATGAATGGCACAGTTCCGGCCCGCCCTTCTTCCTGCCTCCAGGCTCACCCTCCTCCCTGCCCCCAGGCCCACTCTTTAAAAAGACCCCGGCAGTTCTGCACATAACGGGAGTCACGCGCATGGCCAGGCCCCTTTGAAAATGCGCGTGGTGCGTGCAAGATCCAGCTACACGTGTAACCCCTATTTTTTACGTGTGCAGTTTTTGAAAATCTACCCTTTAATGTTTTCATATATATATATATATATATATATATATAATTATTATTAATATTATTAGCTGTTGTTAAAATAAAATGTAGGAATTTTTGGAAAATTGATGTCAAACTTGAATCAGGTTTTTTTCATCTGTTGATTTTTTTCCCAAGATCTACTGGAAAAATTCTTCAGATTTCCCCATGCCTCTTGGGAAAATTTAAAACGGCAATGTGTTCTTCCTTCTCTTTTTCTGAAGTGCTTCTCTGCAAACAGAAAGAGTTGCATGGGGAGGAGGCAGTAGTAGCTCCCTCCCAGCCTCAAGTGAGTAAGAGGATGTTTTGCTTGATCTTGGGCAGAAAAGAGGTCTTGAATTCTGCAAAGAGGAAGAATGAGGAAAAAAAGAGGACTCTCCTCTATTAGGGATGTGCAGCCAGAAAACATTCATTGCATTTGTCGGGAGGCATTTCCGTTGCATTCGGACGTATGGCGCCCAGATACGTTAATACGTGAATTCGTTTTCCGGTTCCCATTAAAGTCAATGGAGGAAGGATTTCCATCCTATTTCTGGCTGCAGAATTGGGGTTTTATTATCAATTTTGATGAAACCTCTGCGGAGCAATCATCAGAACGGGAAAACAGCTCCAAGGTACTTAGATTGTGGTAAAGTGGCACCAAAGTGGCATCAATAGCCTAAGGCACTGTAAAGGAGCAAAGGTGTACCAGAAGTGGCAAGAGTGCTTTAACAGAGGCACAAAGCAACAGCAGGAGTGTCAAAAACACACCACAGCTTCAAAAGAGAGAACCGATAACAGATGCATGAACCCTCGAAGGCAATATGACAGGCAAAGCAGAAAGACAAGTGGCATTGACATCCTACAGCACAATGAAAAGGGAACATAGCAAGCAGAAAGACTAGCACCAACATACTGAGGAACCATGATAGTGGCAAGGACACCACAAGGAGTTAAGTGAGTCGTCTGGTATATGGCAGCAAGGCATAGTGGCAGAAAGCTGATAAGGGGCAAGACATGCTGGCAGAGCTGAGGTACTCAGGTCCCTGTGGTTTTGATAGGGGCAAGACAGGCTGGCCCAGGAGAGAGTTCCCTTTCCTTTGTGCAGGAAAGGGCTCTCTAGAACAGGTTCGCACCTAGAGTGGGTTGTTTCTGTTGGCGTCTAATGAATATCCTGAAGATACTGACTGTACTTATGCACTTCAGCTGATGACAAAGGAACTTGAAGAGCTCTCAGAAATAAGAAAACTGCTTTTAAGTACAAATCTACAATATAAACCTATGTTGACTTTGTACCCTACAGTGCCTGTGTAAACAATGGGAACACAGAGGATGAACTAGAGTACAACTACCGCCAGTTTTCTATAGCACTAGAAACATTAATGTGGCAATTAAGAAACATCTAGGGAAAATGGCCAGTATTATGAAGGTCATGAAAACTATAACCTACCTCCAAGCTGGACAGACAGGCACTGCGTTAGAGGTCAAGCCCTGGTAGGGACGTAAGGCCTGGATGGACAGGCACAGCGTTAGAGGTCAAGCCCTTGTAGGGATGTAAGGCCTGGATGGATAGGCACAGCAGTCGAAGACAGAGGTCAATCCCACCTAGGGACATAAGGCCTGGATGAACAGGCACAGCAGTCGAGGACAGAGGTCAAAACCACCTAGGGACATAAGGCCTGGACAAACAGGTAAAGCAATCAAGGTCAAACACTTGCAGGAACAGAAGGCTTGGACGGACAGGCACAGCAGTCGAGGACAGAGGTCAATCCCACCTAGGGCCACAAGCCCTGGATGGACAGGCACAGCAGGTTTTTTTTCTTTATTTATTTATATTGCTATTTTCAAACATTACAGCACTTCATAGTCGATTACACTCAGGTACTGCAGGTATTTCCCTATCCCCAGAGGGCTTACAATCTAAGTCAAACCCTTGAAGGAACACAAGGCCTGGACTGACAGGCACAGCAGTCGAGGACAGAGGTCAATCCCACCTAGGGACATAAGGCCTGGACTGACAGGCACAGCAGTCGAGGACAGAGGTCAATACCACCTAGAGACATAAGACCTGGACAAACAGGTAGAGCAATCAAGGTCAAACACTTGTAGGAACACAAGGCCTGGACGAACAGGCACAGCAGTTGAGGACAGAGGTCAATCCCACCTAGGGACATAAGGCCTGGATGAACAGGCAGAGCAATCGAGGTCAAACACTTGTAGGAACATAAGGCCCGGACGGACAGGCAAAGCAATCGAGGTCAAACACTTGTAGGAACACAAGGCTCCGATGGACAGGCAAAGCAGTCGAGGAAAGAGGTCTATCCCCCCTAGGGACATAAGGCCCAGATGGACAGGCACAGCTGTCGAGGACAGAGGTCAATCCCACCTAGGGACATAAGGCCTGGACAAACAGGCAGAGCAATCGAGGTCAAACACTTGTAGGAACACAACGTTTGGACAGACAGGCAAAGCAGTCGAGAACAGAGGTCAATCCCACCTAGGGACATAAGGCCTGGACGGACAGGCACAGCAGGTGAGGACAGAGGTGAATCCCACCTAGGGACATAAGGCCTGGATGAACAGGCACAGCAGTCGAGGACAGAGGTCAATCACACCTAGGGAAATAAAGCCTGGACGAACAGGCACAGCAGTTGAGGACAGAGTAAAATCTCACCTAGGGACATAAGGCCTGGACGAACAGGCAGAGCAATCGAGGTCAAACATTTGTAGGAACACAAGGCCTGGACGGACAGGCAAAGCAATCGAGGTCAAACACTTGTAGGAACAGAAGGTCTAGACGGACAGGCACAGCAGTCGAGGACAGAGGTCAATCCCACCTAGGGACATAAGGCCTGGACAAACAGGCAGAGCAATCGAGGTCAAACACTTGTAGGAACACAAGGTTTGGACGGACAGGCAAAGCAGTCGAGAACAGAGGTCAATCTCACCTAGGGACATAAGGCCTGGACGGACAGGCACAGCAGGTGAGGACAGAGGTGAATCCCACCTAGGGACATAAGGCCTGGATGAACAGGCACAGCAGTCGAGGACAGAGGTCAATCTCACCTAGGGACACAATGCCTGGACGAACAGGCAGAGCAATAGAGGTCAAACATTTGTAGGAACACAAGGCCCAGACGGACAGGCAAAGCAATCGAGGTCAAACACTTGTAGGAACAGAAGGTCTGGACGAACAGGCAAAGCAATCGAGGTCAAACACTTGTAGGAACACAAGGCCTGGACGAACAGGCACAGAAGTTGAGGACAGAGGTCTATCCCACCTAGGAACATAAGGCCTGGATGAACAGGCACAGCAGTCGAGGACAGAGGTCAATCCCACTTAGGGACATAAGGCCTGGACGAACAGGCAAAGCAATCGAGGTCAAACACTTGTAGGAACAGAAGGCCTGGAAGAACAGGCACAGCAGTCAAGGACAGAGGTCAATCCCACCTAGGGCCACAAGCCCTGGATGGACAAGCACAGCAGGTTTTTTTTTTCTTTATTTATTTATATTGCTATTTTCAAACATTACAGCACTTCATAGTCGATTACACTCAGGTACTGCAGGTATTTCCCTATCCCCAGAGGGCTTACAATCTAAGTCAAACCCTTGAAGGAACACAATGCCAGGACTGACAGGCACAGCAGTCGAGGACAGAGGTCAATACCACCTAGAGACATAAGGCCTGGACAAACATGCATAGCAATCAAGGTCAAACACTTGTAGGAACACAAGGCCTGGACGAACAGGCACAGCAGTTGAGGACGGAGGTCAATCCCACCTAGGGACATAAGGCCTGGATGAACAGGCAGAGCAATCGAGGTCAAACACTTGTAGGAACATAAGGCCCGGACGGACAGGCAAAGCAATCGAGGTCAAACACTTGTAGGAAGACAAGGCTCCGATGGACAGGCAAAGCAGTCGAGGAAAGAGGTTTATCCCACCTAGGGACATAAGGCCCAGACGGACAGGCACAGCAGTCGAGGACAGAGATCAATCCCACCTAGGGACATAAGGCCTGGACAAACAGGCAGAGCAATCGAGGTCAAACACTTGTAGGAACACAAGGTTTGGACGGACAGGCAAAGCAGTCGAGAACAGAGGTCAATCCCACCTAGGGACATAAGGCCTGGACGGACAGGCACAGCAGGTGAGGACAGAGGTCAATCCCACCTAGGGACATAAGGCCTGGATGAACAGGCACAGCAGTCGAGGACAGAGGTCAATCCCACCTAGGGACATAAGGCCTGGACGAACAGGCATAGCAATCTAGTTCAAACACTTGTAGGAACACAAGGTCTGGACAAACAGGCACAGCAGTCTAGGACAGAGGTCAATCCCACTTAGGGACATAAGGCCTGGACGAACAGGCAAAGCAATCGAGGTCAAACACTTGTAGGAACAGAAGGTCTAGACGGACAGGCACAGCAGTCAAGGACAGAGCTCAATCTCAGCTAGGGACATAATGCCTGGACGAACAGGCAGAGCAATAGAGGTCAAACATTTGTAGGAACACAAGGCCCAGACGGACAGGCAAAGCAATCGAGGTCAAACACTTGAAGGAACAGAAGGTCTGGACGAACAGGCAAAGCAATCGAGGTCAAACACTTGTAGGAACACAAGGCCTGGACGAACAGGCACAGAAGTTGAGGACAGAGGTCTATCCCACCTAGGAACATAAGGCCTGGATGAACAGGCACAGCAGTCGAGGACAGAGGTCAATCCCACTTAGGGACATAAGGCCTGGACAAACAGGCAAAGCAATCGAGGTCAAACACTTGTAGGAACAGAAGGCCTGGAAGAACAGGCACAGCAGTCAAGGACAGAGGTCAATCCCACCTAGGGCCACAAGCCCTGGATGGACAGGCACAGCAGGTTTTTTTTCTTTATTTATTTATATTGCTATTTTCAAACATTACAGCACTTCATAGTCGATTACACTCAGGTACTGCAGGTATTTCCCTATCCCCAGAGGGCTTACAATCTAAGTCAAACCCTTGAAGGAACACAAGGCCTGGACTGACAGGCACAGCAGTCGAGGACAGAGGTCAATACCACCTAGGGACATAAGGCCTGGACAAACAGGCAGAGCAATCAAGGTCAAACACTTGTAGGAACACAAGGCCTGGACGAACAGGCACAGCAGTCGAGGACGGAGGTCAATCCCACCTAGGGACATAAGGCCTGGATGAACAGGCAGATCAATAAAGGTCAAACACTTGTAGGAACATAAGGCCCGGACGGACAGGCAAAGCAATCGAGGTCAAACACTTGTAGGAACACAAGGCCCCGATGGACAGGCAAAGCAGTCGAGGAAAGAGGTCTATCCCACCTAGGGACATAAGGCCCAGACGGACAGGCACAGCAGTCAAGGACAGAGGTCAATCCCACCTAGGGACATAAGGTCTGGACAAACAGGCAGAGCAATCGAGGTCAAACACTTGTAGGAACAAAGACTTGGACGGACAGGCAAAGCAGTCGAGAACAGAGGTCAATCCCACCTAGGGACATAAGGCCTGGACGGACAGGCACAGCAGTTGAGGACAGAGGTCAATCCCACCTAGGGACATAAGGCCTGGACGAACAGGCATAGCAATCTAGTTCAAACACTTGTAGGAACACAAGGCCTGGACAAACAGGCACAGCAGTCTAGGACAGAGGTCAATCCCACCTAGGGACATATAGCCTGGACGAACAGGCACAGCAGTTGAGGACAGAGTAAAATCCCACCTAGGGACATAAGGCCTGGACGAACAGGCAGAGCAATCGAGGTCAAACATTTGTAGGAGCACAAGGCCTGGACGGACAGGCAAATCAATCGAGGTCAAACACTTGTAGGAACAGAAGTTCTAGACGGACAGGCACAGCAGTCAAGGAAAGAGCTCAATCTCACCTAGGGACATAATGCCTGGACGAACAGGCAGAGCAATAGAGGTCAAACATTTGTAGGAACACAAGGCCCAGACGGACAGGCAAAGCAATCGAGGTCAAACAATTGTAGGAACAGAAGGTCTGGACGAACAGGCAAAGCTATCGAGGTCAAACACTTGTAGCAACACAAGGCCTGGACGAACAGGCACAGAAGTTGAGGACAGAGGTCTATCCCACCTAGGAACATAAGGCCTGGATGAACAGGCACAGCAGTTGAGGACAGAGGTCAATCCCACTTAGGAACATAAGGCCTGGATGAACAGGCAAAGCAATCGAGGTCGAACACTTGTAGGAACAGAAGGCCTGGAAGAACAGGCACAGCAGTCCAGGTTAGAGGTCAATCCCACCTAGGGACATAAGGCCTGGACGGACAGGCAGAGCAGTCGAGGACAGAGGTCAATCCCACATAGGGACATAACGCCTGGACGAACAGGCAAAGCAATTGAGGTCAAACACTTGTAGGAACATAAGGCCTGGACAGTTGACGGTCAGGCACAGCGTTTGAGGTCAGGCCTTTGAAGGGACGTATGGCCTGGGCAGTGGATGGTCAGGCACAGCGTTTGAGGTCAGGTACATGTGCTGCAGAGCTTAAATTATCTGGAGCACAGGAGGCAGTTGGAGCTGCTGCAAGGCTTGAATTGCTTTTATTCATCTTGCCATTCACAGGGAAAATTTGGAAACCCAAGCAAAGGCAGGTTTACTTTAAAAAACAATAGCATTTCCATCAACTCTGGTGCCAGCCTTGAGCGGTGAGGGCTCATAATATCCCCTGTCATTGAAAAGACACGTTCACTGGTCACACTGGTTGGTAGACATGACAGATATCTCTGAGGCACTTTGGCTAGGTGTGGCCAGACAGTGGATTTGTGTGACCAATATGCCAGCAGATCTGTCTGCATGTTCTCTATCAGCTCTGAGAGATACCGTGTCACTGACAACTGTGCTGGTGTCTCCTTTGCTTGGGCGGGCTGAGAGTCACTCATGACAGCTGCTTTCTCTCTCGCCCTTTGCACAAAAGATGAATCTTTATGGGCAACATGCCTTGGGCGTTATGGCGTGGAGGAGGAGATACTATCTGTCGCTGACACAGTGCTGCTCCTGCTTGGGCTAGCAGCACAACTATCTGAAGTGCCCACTTTTTTCACCTCTGCTTGAAGCCTAATCTGTCTCTGCCTATGGCGCTCCTGTTCACGGACTTTTGCTAACAGCAGGTCCTTCACCAATATGAGACAATCATACTGTAGAGCTAGTTTCCCTTTCACACGGGGATCACAGACTGTGGCGAGCATGTATGTGTTCTGTTCTGTTAAAGGTCTTAATCTCTCTTTCACCTGCTGCTGCAAAACGTCCAGACAATGCAGCACCTCAACTGTCATTCCCTCTTCCTGTTTAAAGGCCTCTAAATGTTCATCCGGGAGATGAACTATAGGGATGATGTCAGCCAAGGTGGCACTTCTGGAACTCAGCTCCTCCGTGACATCCTTGAAGGGCTGCAGGATTTTTAACAGCTGACTCATGACTAACCAATCATGATGCCCTAGGGGATTCTGCACACCTATGTCCATTGTACCAGAAAGTTCATGAAGGGTGTCTGCAGCTCCACTAACCTCTGCAGCATCAAAAAGGTGGAATTCCACCGGGTAGCAATGTCTTGAATGAGACGCTTGTGAGTCATCTCCAAATCAGTCTGCTTTTTTCGGAGAACCTGCCCCGTCTTCACACTTCTGTGGAAGTGCGCTGCTATGTTCCTGCACTTGTGTAACCTATGCAGGTATTCATTCTCTTTGTCATTGGAATCCAACCACAGAGCTGACTTCACTACCAGGTGCAGAGTGTGTGCAAAACATTGGATGTTCTTAAAGCGCCTGTTTATTGCCTTAACCATGTTTGCACCATTGTCTGTGACAAAGTTCTAATCTCCCTGTTATTTGTAACTGCCTTTTTCCGCACCATTGTTTTAGTTTTGTTTACGATGCACACTTGTTTTAATGTGAACCAGCATGATGGGACTGCGTTCTCGAATGCCGGTATATAAAAACCCTAAATAAATAAATAAATAAATAAATAAAGAACCTTGCCTGAGTTTTCCTGTCTCGCTGGTGTAGTTGCCAGCCCTCCAGCATCTGTCTGATGCATGCTAGAATATTGGCTGCGGTATGGGCCTGGTCCGTCAGGTAGGTGTGCAGTAAAGCCCACCTCCACCCTGATACTTCTTCAGTAATAGAGCTGCAGTTTGAACCTGCCTCAGCAATGTCCCACCAGTGTGCTGTCAGAGAGAGGTAAGAGTGTGCAGCATTCATGACGGTCCAGATATCATAGGTGAAATGCACTCTTCCCTCTGCCTCAGCTAGCAGCACTTGCATGCGACTGCGCCACTGCTTGTACAGGCTGGGGATGACCTTTCTACTAAGTGTGGTTCTGGAGGGGCCTTTGTAATTTGGAAGTACGACTTTCAGAAAACACTTGAAACCCACATTCTCCACTAACTGCAAGGGCTGGTCATCAAGGGCAATCATTTCCCAATGGTCCTGGTTAAAACGTTTGAGGCTGCCTGCCTCCTACACAGTGATAGCCTTACCGCAGTCCACCCCATTTCCTCCATGGTGGATTGACGCTTCTGCCACATGTCAGCTAGAAGGGGATGAGGGTGTGGGCTGACTTTCTGCTTTTCTACCTCTGCACACTGCTTGGAAGAGGGTCCCCTGACTGGTATTGCCACCATCCCCAGATGGCAGTAATCTTGTTGGGTGTTGCCTCTTCATATGATGGTTCATGCCAAAATTAGATAGATATCCCATTTGCTTGCCTCTGCTAATAGCCCTGGCACAGTAATTACTCTGAGCATAATGCAGGTCTTCCATCACTTTAAAGTGGCTCCAGATCGCAGATGTCTTTTGTGATCCTCCCCTCTCTAAAGCCTTGCGGGTGGAAGCTGCCACTTTAGCTGAGGTAGTGCGTGTACCCTGAGAAGCAATGCCAGGGGGGGCCTCAGTCACCCTCTATGCCTGTGCTGACTGCTCTTCCTCCTGCTCCTCATCATCACTTTCATCTTTCGCCTGCTGCACTGAAGTGGAGGCTAAGACAGGACTAATTGATCCTAACGAAAATTCTTCATCTATTACTTCTTCCGTTTCTGATGAGAATCCCGCACAAGAAGATTCTTCATCTGAATCAGAAGCAAACAGTGACTACGCTACCTTGTCAACGCTAAGTGTTAGTCGAGACTTCTGTCCCCCTGCTGCTTTTGGGTGTCTACATTTTGTCTGGCATGACTCTGCCTCCCCTTCCCTCACCTCCAAAATTACAGGGCCAGAAACATGTGGTGGCGATGGCGATGCATCATGGTCAGATTTCATTTTTTTTGGGATGGAACTGCCAGCCCCTACCAAGAGTTTAGATTGCGACACGTGCCTTTTTAACTGTACTGGTCATGTTGCACTAGTGTCTTTTGAGATGCCTCCTCTGCCAGTCCCAATCACTCGACTACATCTATCTTTCCCTGACATTATGGATTTAATGTCACTGAGTAGTGCCTACCACTGCCCACTGTCACGGTGCCTGTCTGTGCACTAATGTGTGTGGTGTACACACAGAAGCTGCTTGCTTGTAAGCAGGAAAGAGGCAGACTCCCTGGGCACTTGACTGCACAGACCCACCCAATAGTTAGGTTCAGTCTGTTAAAAATACCCACTGCCCACTGTCACGGTGCCTGGCTGTGCACTAATGTGTGTTGTGTGTGCACACAGACATACATATAGAAACATAGAAACATAGAAGTGACGGCAGAAGAAGACCAAACGGCCCATCCAGTCTGCCCAGCAAGCTTTCACACCTTTTGTTTTCTTAATCTGTTACTCTGACCGCTGAGGTCAGGGCCCTTATTGGTTCCAATTCCCTTCCACCCCCACCATCGATGTAGACAGCAGTGCTGGAGCTGCATCTAAGTGAAGTATCTAGCTAATTGGTTTGGGGTAGTAACCGCCGTAATAAGCAAGCTACTCCCGTTTGTTTACCCTGCATGTGCAATTCAGCCATTGTTGGTTGTCTGAATAAAAATCCTCTTTACTTAATTCCCTCTGTTGCTGAAGCAGTGAGCTGTGCTGGATACTTATTCCAAGTCAAGTATCATGCTTAATTTATTCAGGGTAGTAGCCACCATAATAAGCAAGCTACACCCATGCTTATCTGTTTACCCAGACTATGTAATTCATTCCTTGTTAGTTGATGCTGAATATAAATCATCTTTTCTTTATTTTCCCTGCCATTGAAGGAGAGAGCTATGCTGGATGTGCATTGAAAGTGAAGTATCAGGCTTATTTGATTTGGGGTATTAACCGCCATAACAAGCCAGCTACTCCCATGCTTATTTGTTTACCCAGACTATGTAATTCATTCCTTGTTGGTTGATGCTGAATATAAATCATCTTTTCATCATTTTCCCTGCCGTTGAAGGAGAGAGCTATGTTGGATGTGCATTGAAAGTGAACTATCAGGCTTATTTGATTTGGGGTAGTAACCGCCATAACAAGCAAGCTACTCACCGGCTTTTTTGTGGATGCAAATCCTTTTTTCCACATTTCCTCTTGCCGTTGAAGCATAGAGCAATATTGGAGTCACATTAACTGTGTAAATGTTTATTGAATAAGGATATTAATCTCCAGGTAGTAGCCATCATTCCCGCAAGGAAGCCACCCCTTGCCTCTTCTCTTCATTCACATCCTCTAGACTTTATGGATCCACAGTGTTTATCCCATGCCCCTTTGAGATCCTTCACAGTTTTGGTCTTCACCACTTCCTCCGGAAGGGCATTCCAGGCATCCACCACCCTCTCTGTGAAGACATACTTCCTGACATTGGTTCTAAGTCTTCCTCCCTGGAGTTTTAAATCGTGACCCCTGGTTCTGTTGATTTTTTTGCAATGGAAAAGGTCTGTCATTGTTTTGGATCATTAAAACCTTTCAAGTATCTGAAAGTTTGAATCATATCACCCCTGCTCCTCCTTTCCTCCAGGGTGTACATATTTAGATTCTTCAATCTCTCCTCATAAGTCATTCTATGAAGACCTTCCACCTTTTTGGTCGCCCTTCTCTGGACCGCCTCCATCCTGTCTCTGTCCCTTCGGAGATACGGTCTCCAGAACTGAACACAGTACTCCAGGTGAGGCCTCACCAAGGACCTGTACAAGGGGATTATCACTTTCCTTTTCTTACTCGATATTCCTCTCTCTATGCAGCCCAGCATTCTTCTGGCTTTAGCTATCGCCTTGTCACATTGTTTTGCCGACTTCAGATCATTACAGACTATCACCCCAAGGTCTCTCTCCTGCTCCGTACATATCAGCCCTACTCCCCCCATCGAATACAGTTCTTTCAGATTTCCACACCCCATGTGCATGACTCTGCACTTCTTGGCATTGAATCTCAGCTGCCATATATTCAACCATTCTTCCAGCTTCCTTAAATCCCATCTCATTCTCTCCACTCCTTCCGGCGTGCCCACTCTGTTGCAGATCTTAGTGTCATCCGCAAAAAGACAAACCTTACCTTCTATCCCGTCCGCAATGTCGCTCACAAAGATATTGAACAGGACCGGTCCCAACACCGATCCCTGCGGCACTCTGCTCAACCCCGCTCTCTCTTCAGAGTAAGTTCCATTTACCATCACACATTGTTTTCTGTCCGTCAACCAGTTTGCAATCCAGGTCACCACCTCGGCACTCACTCCTAAGCTTCTTATTTTATTCACCAGTCTCCTGTGCGGGACCGTATCAAAAGCCTTGCTGAAATCCAAATAGATGACACCGAGCGCTCTTCCTTGATCCAATTCCTTAGTTACCCAGTCAAAAAAGTCAATCAGATTTGTCTGACAGGATCTTCCCCTGGTGAATCCATGCTGCCTCTGGTCCAGCAATTCTTGTGACTGTAGATAGTTCACTATTCTTTCTTTCAACAGTGATTCCATTACTTTTCCCACCACCGAAGTGAGGCTGACCGGTCTGTAGTTACCAGCCTCTTCTCTGTTCCCACTCTTGTGAAGCGGGACCACAACCGCTCTTCTCCAATCACTCGGCACCACTCCCATTTCTAAGGATCTGTTGAACAGGTCACACAGCAGACCCGCCAGCACATCTCTAAGCTCCCTCAGTATCCTGGGATGAACCTCATCAGGCCCCATGGTTTTGTCCACTATCAGTTTCCCCAGCTCTTCCCATACATTCTCTACGGTAAATGAAGTTACATCTACTCCACTCCCCTCCAGTTTCTTGTTAACTAGCGACGGTCCTTCTCCAGGGTCCTCTTTAGTGAACACCGAACTGAAGTATTTGTTTAATATTTCTGCCATTTCTTCGTCTCTCTCCACACATTGATTCTTTTCATCTTTCAATTTCATTATACCACTTTGGACTTTTCTCCTTTCACTGATGTATCTGAAAAATGTTTTGTTACCTTCTTTACCTCTTTGGCAATCCTTTCTTCCGCTTGACTTTTTGCCATCTTGATTACTTTCTTCATCTCCCTCAGTACTACCAGATATTCTTCCTTGTGCTCCTCCCTTTAGGATCTTTTATATTTCTTGAACGCTGTTCTTTTAGCCTTTATTTTGTCAGCCACCTCCTTTGAGAACCAGATAGGTTTCATTTTTCTTTTGCTTTTCTTTACTTTTCTAACATATAGATTAGTTGCCTTGGTAACTAGGGATGTGAATCGTGTGCCCTATTGTCTTAACGATTGAAATCGTTTGTCAGGAGAAGAAAATCGTGTTTGGCACGATTTTTTAGTTAAAAAATCGTTAAAAATCGTTTTTTCCGATTAGTGCGCACTAACTCCCAGTTAGTGCGCACTAACTGAAAATGATACAATTTGACACTTTTCAGGTCAGTTAAGGTCAGTTTAGGAATGAATATGTATTTCTATTGGCTGCCCTCTTATTTATTCATGTTACCAAGGTTCCCACTGACAGTATATGGGGGATGGGAAATGGAAACAGTTGGTAGCTTGACAAAAAAAGTAATGTGATCAGTCAATGTGACTAGAACTTGTGCCCTAAACCTGATACCAGGGGTGTTGTGATCTTCCTGCACACAGTGCCCTAACCCTGGCACCAGGGGTGTTGTGATCTTCATGTACACAGTGCCCTATCCCTATTAATACCAGGAGTGTTGTGATCTTCCTGCACACAGTGCCCTATCCCTATTAATACCAGGAGTGTTGTGATCTTCCTGCACACAGTGCCCTAACCCTGATACCAGGGGTGTTGTGATCTTCCTGCACACAGTGCCCTATCCCTATTAATACCAGGAGTGTTGTGATCTTCCTGCACACAGTGCCCTAACCCTGACACCAGGGGTGTTGTGATCTTCCTGCACACAGTGCCCTACCCCTATTAATACCAGGACTGTTGTGATCTTTCTGCACACAGTGCCCTATCCCTATTAATACCAGGAGTGTTGTGATCTTCCTGCACACAGTGCCCTAACCCTGACACCAGGGGTGTTGTGATCTTCCTGCACACAGTGCCCTATCCCTATTAATGCCAGGAGTGTTGTGATCTTCCTGCACACAGTGCCCTATCCCTATTAATACCAGGAGTGTTGTGATCTTCCTGCACACAGTGCCCTAACCCTGATACCAGGGGTGTTGTGATCTTCCTGCACACAGTGCCCTACCCCTATTAATACCAGGAGTGTTGTGATCTCCTGCACACAGTGCCCTAACCCTGATACCAGGGGTGTTGTGATCTTCCTGCACACAGTGCCCTATCCCTATTAATACCAGGAGTGTTGTGATCTTCCTGCACACAGTGCCCTATCCCTATTAATACCAGGAGTGTTATGATCTTCCTGCACACAGTGCCCTAACCCTGACACCAGGGGTGTTGTGATCTTCCTGCATGCAGTGCCCTATCCCACTGGACCACCGGGTGCCTGTGGAGGGTTTTTGGGGGGTCGGGAGGGTGGGGGAAGCTGGGTGGTTGCTTTTGAAGGGTCGGGGTGGGTTTAGGGGTTATTTTTGTGTGCCGTTTTCCCCGCCCTCCCCCGCCCTCCCCCAAAACAATAAGGGAACCCCCACGATCAATATCGTGGGATTTTCCTATCGTTTTGGGGGAGCCCCCGATTTCTGACTATTTTGAAAATATCGACGATATTTTCAATCGTCCGAAGCCTGATTCACATCCCTAGTGGTTATTGCAGTTAGTATAGCTGTGTTTAAAAAAAGGATTCGATACGTTCTTGGAGGAGAAGTCCATTACCTGCTATTAAGTTCACTTAGGGCCGGATTTTATAAAGTCGCATGAATGCGTACTTTTGTTCGCGCACCAGGCGCGAACAGAGGTACGCGGGATTTTAATAGATACACGCGCCATTAAAGTCCGGGGTCGGCGCGCGCAAGGCTGCCCAAAATCGGCAGCCTGCCTCCGTTCCCTCCGAGGCCGCTCCGAAATCGGAGCGGCCTCGGAGGGAACTTTCCTTCACCCTCCTCCCACCTTCCCCTCCCTTCCTATACCTAACCCACACCCCGGCCCTATCTAACTCCCCCCCTACCTTTGTCGGCAAAGTTACGCCTGCTGGAAGCAGTTACGCTGGAAGCAGGCGTAACTTTGTGCGCGCCGGCTGGCTGCCCCGCTCCAAGTTCCGGTCCCGGGGGCTGGTCCGGAGGCCGCGGCCACGCCCCTGGAACGTCCTCGGGCCAAAACCACACCCTCGGTGCCCCCCCCCGAAATGCCGCGTCACGCGCGACATGCCCCCAAAACGCCGCGTCATTCTGGGCGTGCCCCCGACACGCCCCTCCATGCAAGCCCAGGGACTTACGTGCGTCCCGGGGCTTGCGCGCTGCCGAGCCTATGCAAAATAGGCTCGGCACGCGCAGGGGGGGTTTGGGGTCGGTTTTCGGGGGGTACGTGTGTATCCTACGCGTGTAGACCTTTGAAAATCTACCTGTTAGAGAATAGCCACTGCCATTAGCAATGGTAACATGGAATAGACTTAGTTTTTGGGTACTTGCCAGGTTCTTATGGCCTGGATTGGCCACTGTTGGAAACAGGATGCTGGGCTTGATGGACCCTTGGTCTGACTCAGTATGGCATATTCTTATGTTCTTATGTTCTAGTGAGAGGCTGGCTTCACAGACAGGGGGGAGCTTCCTGACCCTCACTCCTCCCCTCCCCCATGTCCCAGCCAGTTAATGGTGAGTGGGTGAGGGGGGGGAGGATGGTGAGGCTGAAACAGCTCCCTCCCTGCATTATTAGTGAGAGGCTGGCTTCACAGACAGGGGGGAGCTGCCTGACCCTCACTCCTCCCTTCCCCCAAGTCCCAGCAAGTGAATGGTGTGTGGGTGAGGGGGGGGGAGGAGGATGGTGAAGGGTGAGACAGCTCGCTCCCTGCATTACTAGTGAGAGGCTGGCTTCACAGACAGGAGGGAGCTGCCTGACCCTCACTCCTCCCTTCCCCCATGTCCCAGCCAGTGAATGGTGTGTGGGTGAGGGGGGGGGATGGTGAAGGCAGAGACAGCTCCCTCCCTGCATTACTAGTGAGAGGCTGGCTTCACAGACAGGGGGGAGCTGCCTGACCCTCACTCCTCCCTTCCCCCAAGTCCCAGCCAGTGAATGGTGTGTGGGTGAGGGGGGGGGGATGGTGAAGGCAGAGACAACTCCCTCCCTGCATTACTAGTGAGAGGCTGGCTTCACAGACAGGGGGAAGCTGCCTGACCCTCACTCCTCCAGGGTGTTGTGATCTTCCTGCACACAGTGCCCTATCCCTGATACCAGGGGTGTTGTGATCTTCCTGCATGCAGTGCCCTATCCCTATTAATACCAGGAGTGTTGTGATCTTCCTGCGCACAGTGCCCTATTCCTGATACCGGGGGTGTTGTGATCTTCCTGCATGCAGTGCCATATCCCTGATACCGGGAGTGTTGTGATCTTCCTGCACTCAGTGCCATATCCCTGATACTGGGGGTGTTGTGATCTTCCTGCATACAGTGCCCTATCCCTAATACCAGGGGTGTTGTGATCTTCTTGCACACATTCCGGTATCAGGGATAGGGCACTGCATGCAGGAAGATCACAACACTCCTGGTATCAGGAATAGGGCACTGTGTGCAGGAAGATCACAACACCCCTGGTATTAGGGCTAGAGCACTGTGTGCAGGAAGATCACAACACTCCTGGTATTAATAGAGATAGGGCACTGCATGCAGGAAGATCACAACACCCCTGGTATCAGGGATAGGGCACTGTGTGCAGGAAGATCACAACACCCCTGGTATCAGGGATAGGGCACTGTGTGCAGGAAGATCACAACACCCCAGAGGAGTGAGGGTCAGGCAGCTCCCCCCTGTCTGTGAAGCCAGCCTCTCACTAGTAATGCAGGGAGGGAGCTGTCTCAGCCTTCACCATCCTCCCCCCCCCCCCCCCCCCTCACCCACACACCATTCACTGGCTGGGACATGGGGGAGGGGAGGAGTGAGGGTCAGGCAGCTCCCCCCTGTCTGTGAAGCCAGACTCTCACTAGTAATGCAGGGAAGGAGCTGTTTCAGCCTCACCATCCTCCCCCCCCCCCTCACCCACACACCATTCACTGGCTGGGACATGGGGGAAGTCAGGAGTGAGGGTCAGGCAGCTCCCCCCTGTCTGTGAAGCCAGCCTCTCACTAGTAATGCAAGCAGGATAGGGCACTGCATGCAGGAAGATCACAACACCCCTGGTATCATGGTTAGGGCACTGTGTGCAGGAAGATCACAACACCCCTGGTATCAGGGTTAGGGCACTGTGTGCAGGAAGATCACAACACTCCTGGTATTAATAGGGATAGGGCACTGTGTGCAGGAAGATCACAACACCCCTGGTGTCAGGGTTAGGGCACTGTGTGCAGGAAGATCACAACACCCCTGCTATCAGGGTTAGGGCACTGAGTGCAGGAAGATCACAACACCCCTGGTATCAGGAATAGGGCACAAGTTCTTTGACTGATCACATTACTTTTTTTGTCAACTACCAACAGTTTCCATTTCCCATCCCCCCAACCATCACCTCAGTTGGAACCTTGGTAACATCAATAGATAAGAGGGCAGCCAGCCAATAGGAATACATATTCATTCCTAACTGACCTGGAAAGTGTCAATAATTTGTATCATTTTCTGTTAGTGTTCCTGAGTTTCCATTTCCATTTCCCATCCCCCCAACCATCACCTCAGTGGGAACCTTGGTAATATCAATAGATAAGAGGGCAGCCAGCCAAGAGGAATACATATTCATTCCTAACTGACCTTTACTGACCTGGAAAGTGTCAATTTGTATCATTTTCTGTTAGTGCGCACTAACTGGAGTTAGTGCGCACTAACACGATTTAATGATTTTTAACGATAAATCGTTAGAATTTCTATTGTATTGTGTTCTATAACGATTTAAGACGATATTAAAATTATCGGACGATAATTTTAATCGTTGAAAAACGATTCACATCCCTAAGTCTGCTCCTTTTAGATTGGTTCACTGTTGATCCACATCTCTCTCGTTCTCCCAGCCTTTTAGTTTTTCCTCCAGGTACTTTCCCATTTCATCAAAGTCTGTGTTTTTGAACTGCAAAACTTGGGTCTTTGTGCTTCTTTTCCATATCCTTTTTGTGATATTAAACCATACTGTTTGATGATCACTGCTACTGAGGTGGGCGCCCACCTGGAGATCAGAGACATTATCTCCATTAGTGAGCACTAAGTCGAGTATAATTCCTTCTCTCGTGAGTTCCATTACCATTTGTTTGAAAAAAGCTACTTGCAGGGCATCCACTATTTCGCTACTATTATTAGATTCTGCAGATGGGATTCTCCAGTCTACATCCGGCATATTAAAGTCTCCAACGATCACCACTTCTCCCTTCTTTCCTATCTTTTGGATGTCTTCAATCAGATCTCTGTCCAGTTTTTCCTTTTGGTTTGGAGGCCTGTAAAGCACTCCAATAAAAATGGATGCCCCATCTTTTTTTAGGTCGGCCCATATTGCTTCTTCATTGCCCCATCTTCCTTGCAGCTCAGATGCTTGGATATTGTTTCTGACATAAAGAGCCACTCCTCCCCCTTTCCTATCCTCTCTGTCCATCCTTAACAAGTTATAGCCTGGTATTGCAGTATCCCAGTCATGAGATTCCGTAAACCACGTTTCTGTGACAGCAACAACGTCCAAGTTCGCCTCCACCATTAGGGCTTGCAAATCTGGGATTTTATTGCCCAAACTATGAGCATTTGTGCTCATAGCTTTCCAGCTTTCTTTGTTCAGTTTACTGCTGTTCCTGGACTCCTTTTGTGACCTCTTTATTTGAGTTTTGTTATCCACTTTTCCCTTTGCATTTGTACAAGGGGAAAGATTAGTGCCTCTGCTTGAGTCATCCATCTCAGTGAGCTTTTTTCTTTGGTTTCTGATCTGGAATTTCTGTATGCATTGGGTTTCTTCTCTCTTTTCAGATAACACTTCAATCTTTTTCTCAAGAACTTCTTCAGTATTTAGTACAGAGAAGGAATGTTGTAATTGTTGCACTTGATATAGTGTGTATCTCTGGATCACAGGTCTAATTCTTCCATAGCCCACTGTAGTACTGTTTTTTGAGTTCCTTAATGCCCTTTATGAGTGAGGGGGTAGAGTTGTGGGATGCACAGCTGTCAATAACGGGTGTCTGTGGGTCACAGGTCGTATCCTTCCTGAGCCTACAGTACATCTCTTTTTCCTTGACTTTTGGTTATTCTGTGGTAATGGGTAATTAATTCCTGAATAATGAAAAGTGGCTGGAACTTTCTTTATTGAAGCTAATTCAGCTTTAACTTCAGCCAGTTCCTTTTCCAAGGTAGAGAGTTGTGAACAAATGGGGCAAGCCTTAAGTTTCCATATGATTACCCTCAATATAAAGGCTCCACAGCAGTTGCATTGTATAGTCCTCATTTTTTTTTTGTAAATTTGGTGGATAACACTTAAGGAATTACCAAATTACCAGCCTATAAAGGTGAGAAATTATGTATGCAGGCAGATTATATCGGAAACAAAGCCCCAGGGATGGGTGGGTAGTAGGGCAAAGTGGGAGGGAGTCAAACAGTTACCCTTGGACAAGGTTGCTCTAGGGACCCTGTATCTGCTATTGCATTTGACAATAGCCTCCCACAGATTGGATTACGTAGCTGGACACAAGAAGCTTTAGTATCTCCTGTGTTCTGGCTGAGCAGGCGCTGAAATGATCTAATTGCCCCCAGCTGGTTCTGTGAGTCTGCTGCCCAAGCTGCTTACAGCAAGGCTGATTCAGTAATGCTTTCTGTTTTGCTTTAAAACACACTCCACATCAATTTTTGGCCCCAATGTTTATCTAGACAAACAGTGATTTTTTATAACAGCTATATGTAGTTAAAGATAGAGATTAAAGTGTAGAGTGATTATAGAGAAAGGAGTATCTCAACAGGAATTACTTTTTTTTTGTCTTGAAATAATTAACCCACAGCAAAAATTAATATACAATCTCAATAACTAAAAGCAGAGAGAGACAGAGAGAAATATGAAGTACAGACAGCAATATATTCTATCAGAAAAGCACTCTGAAATTAGAAATTAAAATATTCCTTATCTGTTAGCTGGATGCTTGAACAGAATAAGCACAAAAGAGGCAGATTCCCTGGGCACTTGACTGCACAGACCCACCCAATACTTCGGTTCCATCTGCTAAAAATACCAACTGTCCACTGTCACGGTGCCTGGCTGTGCACTAATGTGTGTGGTGTGCACACAGACGCTGCTTGCTTGTAAGCACAAAAGAGGCATATTCCCTGGGCACTTGACTGCACAGACCCACCCAATAGTTAGGTTGAGTCTCTTAAAAATACCCACTGCCCACTGTCACGGTGCCTGGCTGTGCACTAATGTGTGTGGTGGGCACACTGAAGCTGCTTGCTTGTAAGCACAAAAGAGGCATATTCCCTGAGCACTTCACTGAAGAGACCCACCCAATAGTTAGGTTCAGTCTGTTAAAAATACCCACTGCCCACTGTCACGGTGCTTGGCTGTGCACTAGTGTGTGTCGTGTGCACACAGACGCTGCTTGCTTGTAAGCACAAAAGAGGCAGACTCCCTGGGCACTTGACTGCACAGACCCACCCAATAGTTAGGTTCAGTCTGTTAAAAATACCCACTGCCCACTGACACGGTGCCTGGCTGTGCACTAATGTGTGTGTTGTGCACACAGACGCTGCTTGCTTGTAAGCACAAAAGAGGCAGACTCCCTGGGCAATTTACTGCACAGACCCCCCCAATAGTTAGGTTCAGTCTGACAAAAATACCCACTGCCCACTGTCATGGTGCCTGGCTGTGCACTAATGTGTGTTGGTTGCACACAGACGCTGCTTGCTTGTAAGCACAAAAGAAGAAGACTCCCTGGGGACATGACTGCACAGACCCACCCAATAGTTAGTTTCAGTCTGTTAAAAATACCCACTGCCCACTGTCACGGTGCCTGGCTGTGCACTAATGTATGTGGTGTGCACACAGACGCTGCTTGCTTGTTAGCAAAAAAGAGGCAGACTCCCTGGGCAATTGACTGCACAGACCCACTAAATAATTAGGTTCACTCTGTTAAAAATACCCAATGCCCACTGTCTCGGAACCTGGCTGTGCACTAATGTGTGTGGTGTGCACACAGAAGCTGCCAGCTTGTAAGCACAAAAGAAGCAGACTCCTTGGGCACTTGACTGCACAGACCCACCCAATAGTTAGGTTCAGTATGATAAAAATACCAAATGCCCACTGTTCCGGTGCCTGGCTGTGCACTAATGTGTGTGGTGTGCACAGAGACACTGCTTGCTTGTAAGCACAAAAGAGTAAGACTCCCTGGGCACTTGACTGCAAAGCCCCACTCAACAGTTAGGTTCAGTCTGTTAAAAAAACCTACTGCCCACTGTCAAAGTGCCTGGTTGTGCACTAATGTGTGTGGTGGGCACACTGAAGCTGCTTGCTTGTAAGCACAAAAGAGGCATATTCCCTGAGCACTTCACTGAAGAGACCCACCCAATAGTTAGGTTCAGTCTGTTAAAAATACCCACTGCCCACTGTCACGGTGCTTGGCTGTGCACTAGTGTGTGTCGTGTGCACACAGACGCTGCTTGCTTGTAAGCACAAAAGAGGCAGACTCCCTGGGCACTTGACTGCACAGACCCACCCAATAGTTAGGTTCAGTCTGTTAAAAATACCCACTGCCCACTGACACGGTGCCAGGCTGTGCACTAATGTGTGTGTTGTGCACACAGACGCTGCTTGCTTGTAAGCACAAAAGAGGCAGACTCCCTGGGCAATTTACTGCACAGACCCCCCCAATAGTTAGGTTCAGTCTGACCAAAATACCCACTGCCCACTGTCATGGTGCCTGGCTGTGCACTAATGTGTGTTGGTTGCACACAGACGCTGCTTGCTTGTAAGCACAAAAGAAGAAGACTCCCTGGGGACATGACTGCACAGACCCACCCAATAGTTAGTTTCAGTCTGTTAAAAATACCCACTGCCCACTGTCACGGTGCCTGGCTGTGCACTAATGTATGTGGTGTGCACACAGACGCTGCTTGCTTGTTAGCAAAAAAGAGGCAGACTCCCTGGGCAATTTACTGCACAGACCCACTAAATAATTAGGTTCACTCTGTTAAAAATACCCAATGCCCACTGTCTCGGAACCTGGCTGTGCACTAATGTGTGTGGTGTGCACACAGAAGCTGCCAGCTTGTAAGCACAAAAGAAGCAGACTCCTTGGGCACTTGACTGCACAGACCCACCCAATAGTTAGGTTCAGTATGATAAAAATACCAAATGCCCACTGTTCCGGTGCCTGGCTGTGCACTAATGTGTGTGGTGTGCACAGAGACACTGCTTGCTTGTAAGCACAAAAGGGTAAGACTCCCTGGGCACTTGACTGCACAGCCCCACTCAACAGTTAGGTTCAGTCTGTTAAAAATACCCACTGCTCACTGTCATGGTGCCTGGCTGTGCACTAATGTGTGTGGTGTGCACACAGACACTGCTTGCTTGTAAGCACAAAAGGGGCAGCCTACCTGGGCACTTGACTGCACAGGCCCACCCAATAGTTAGGTTCAGTCTGTTAAAAATACCCACTGCCCAATGTCACAGTGCCTGGCTCTGCACTGATGTGTGAGGTGTGCACACAGAAACTGCTTGCTTGTAAGCACAAAAGAGGCAGACTCCCTGGGCAGTTGACTGTACAGACCCACCCAAAATGTAGGTTCAATCTGTAAAAATACCCATTGCCCACTGTCACTTGCCTGGCTGTGCACTGATGTGTGAGGTGTGCACACAGAAGCTGCTTGCATGTAAGCATAAAAGCGGCAGACTCCCTGTGCACTTGGCTGCACAGCCCCACCCAATAGTTAGGTTCAGTCTCTTAAAAAAACCCACTGCCCACTGTCAAAGTGCCTGGCTGTGCACTAATGTGCGTGGTGTGCAGACAGAAGCTGCTTGCTTGTTAGCACAAAAGAGGCAGACTCCCTGGGCACTTGAATGCACAGACCCACCCAGTAGTTAGGTTCAGTCTGTTAAAAATACCCACTGCCCACTGTCACGGTGTCTGGCTGTGCACTAATGTGCGTGGTGTGCACAAAGACGCCGCTTGCTTGTAAGCACAAAAGAGGAAGACTCCCTGGAAACATGACCTCACAGACCCAACCAATGGTTAGTTTCAGTCTGTTAAATATACGCACTGCCCACTGTCACGGTGCCTGGCTGTGCACTAATGTGTGTGTTGTGTGCACACCCACACCGCTTGCTTGTAAGCACAAAAGAGGCAGACTCTCTGGGCACTTGACTGCACAGACCAACCCATTAGTTAGGTTCAGACTGTTAAAAATACCCACTGCCCACTGTCATAGTGCCTGGCTATGCACTAATGTGTGTGGTGTGCTCACAGACGCTGCTTGCTTGTAAGCACAAAAGAGGCAGACTCCCTGGGCACTTGACTGCACAGACCCAACAATAGTTAGGTTCAGTCTGTTA
Source organism: Rhinatrema bivittatum (assembly GCF_901001135.1). Taxonomy (NCBI): domain Eukaryota; kingdom Metazoa; phylum Chordata; class Amphibia; order Gymnophiona; family Rhinatrematidae; genus Rhinatrema; species Rhinatrema bivittatum. Next base: position 283,004,512 of record NC_042618.1, on the reverse strand, counting down.
AAAATACCCACTGCCCTCTGTCACGGTGCCTGGCTGAGCACTAATGTTTGTGGTGTGCACACAGACGCTGCTTGCATGTAAGCACAAAAGAGGCAGACTCCCTGGGCACATGACTGCACAGACCCTCCCAATAATTAGGTTCAGTCTTTTAAAAATACCCACTGCCCACTGTCATGGTTCCTGGCTGTGCACTAATGTGTGTGGTGTGCTCACAGACGCTGCTTGCTTGTAAGCACAAAAGAGGCAGACTCCCTGGGCACTTGACTGCACAGACCCAACAATAGTTAGGTTTAGTCTGTTAAAAATACCCACTGCCCTCTGTCACGGTGCCTGGCTGTGCACTGATGTGTGAGGTGTGCACACAGAAGCTGCTTGCTTGTAAGCACAAAAGAGGCAGACTCCCTGATCATTTGACAGCACAGACCCACCCAATAGGTTCAGTCTGTTAAAAATACCCACTGCCCACTGTCCCGGTGCCTGGGTGTGCACTAATGTGTGTGTTGTGTGCACACAGATGCCGCTTGCTTGTAAGCACAAAAGAGGCAGACTCTCTGGGCAGGTGACTGCACAGACCAACTCATTAGTTAGGTTCAGTCTGTTAAAAAAAACCACTGCCCACTGTCAAAGTGCCTGGCTGTGCACTAATGTGTGTGGTGAGCACACAGACGCTGCTTGCTTGTAAGCACAAAAGAGGCAGACTCCCTGTGCACTTGGCTGCACAGACCCACCCAATAGTCAGGTTCAGTCTGTTAAAAAAACCCACTGCCCACTGTCAAAGTGCCTGGCTGTGCACTAATGTGTGTGGTGTGCAGACAGAAGCTGCTTGCTTGTTAGCACAAAAGAGGCAGACTCCCTGGGCACTTGAATGCACAGACCCACCCAGTAGTTAGGTTCAGTCTGTTAAAAATACCCACTGCCCACTGTCACGGTGCCTGGCTGTGCACTAATGTGTGTGCTGTGCAGACAGACGCTGCTTGCTTGTAAGCACAAAAGAAGCAGACTCCCTGGGCATTTGACTGGACAGACCCAACCAATATTTAGGTTCAGTCTGTTAAAAATACCCACTGCCACATTTCCTGGCAATGCACTAATGTGTGTGGTGAGCACACAGTCGCTGCTTGCTTGTAAGCACATAAGAGGCAGACTCTCTGGGCGCTTCACTGCACAGACCAACTCATTAGTTAGGTTCAGTCTGTCAAAAAAACCCACTGCCCACTGTCAAAGTGCCTGGCTGTACACTAATGTGTGTGGTGTGCAGACAGAAGCTGCTTGCTTGTTAGCACAAAACAGGCAGAGTCCCTGGGCACTTGAATGCACAGACCCACCCAGTAGTTAGGTTCAGTCTGTTAAAAATACCTACTGCCCACTGTCAAAGTGCCTGGCTGTACACTGATGTGTGTGGTGTGCAGACAGAAGCTGCTTGTTTGTTAGCACAAAAGAGGCAGACTCCCTGGGCACTTGTCTGTACAGACCAACCCAATAGTTAGGTTCAGTCTGTTAAAAATACCCACTGCACACTGTCATGGTGCCTGGATGTGCACTAATGTGTGTGGTGTGCACACAGATGCTGCTTGCTCGTAAGCACAAAAGAGGCAGACTCCCTGGGCACTTGACTGCACAGACCGACCCAATAGTTAGGTTCAGTCTGTTAAAAATACCCACTGCCCACTGTCACGGTACCTGGCTGTGCACAAATGCGTATGGTGTGCACAAAGACGCCGCTTGCTTGTAAGCACAAAAGAGGAAGACTCCCTGGAAACTTGACCTCACAGACCCACCCAATGTTTAGTTTCAGTCTGTTAAATATACCCACTGCCCACTGTCACGGTGCCTAGCTGTGCACTAATGTGTGTGTTGTGTGCACACAGACGCCGCTTGCTTGTAAGCACAAAAGAGGCTGACTCTCTGGGCACTTGATTGCACAGACCAACCCATTAGTTAGGTTCAGTCTGTTAAAAAAACCTACTGCCCACTGTCAAAGTGCCTGGCTGTGCACTAATGTGTGTGGTGAGCACACAGACGCTGCTTGCTTGTAAGCACATAAGAGGCAGACTCCCTGGGCACTTGACTGCACAGACCCACCCATTACTTAGGTACAGTCTGTTAAAAATACCCACTGCCCACTGTCTCGGTGCCTGGCTGTGCACTAATGTGTGTGTTGTGTGCACACAGACGCCGCTAGCTTGTAAGCACAAAAGAGGCAGACTCTCTGAGCACTTGACTGCACAGACCATCCCAATAGCTTTGTTCAGTCTGTTAAAAATACCCACTGTCACGGTGCCTGGCTGTACAATAATGTGTGTGGTGTTTGCACACAGACACTGCTTCCTTGTAAGAACAAAAGGGCAGACTCCCTGAGCACTTGACTGCAGAGACCCATGCAATAGCTAGGTTCAGTCTGTTAAAAAAACCTACTGCCCACTGTCAAAGTGCCTGGTTGTGCACTAATGTGTGTGGTGTGCAGACAGAAGCTGCTTGTTTGTTAGCACAAAAGAGGCAGACTCCCTGGGAACTTGACTGCACAGACCCACCCAATACTTAGGTACAGTCTGTTAAAAATACCCACTGCCCACTGTCACAGTGCCTGGCTGTGCACTAATGTGTATGGTGAGCACACAGACGCTGCTTGCTTGTAAGCACATAAGAGGCAGACTGCCTGGGCACTTGACTGCCCAGACCAACCCAATAGTTATGTTCAGTCTGTTAAAAAAACCTACTGCCCACTGTCAAAGTGCCTGGTTGTGCACTAATGTGTGTGGTGTGCAGACAGAAGCTGCTTGTTCGTTAGCACAAAAGAGGCAGACTCCCTGGCAACTTGTCTGCACAGACCCACCCAATACTTAGGTACAGTCTGTTAAAAATTACCCACTGCCCAGTGTCACAGTGCCTGGCTGTGCACTAATGTGTATGGTGTGCACACAGACGCTGCTTGCTTGTAAGCACAAAAGTGGCAGACTCCCTGGGCACTTGACTGTACAGACCAAACCAATGGTTAGGTTCAGTTTGTGAAAAATACCCACTGCCCACTGTCAAAGTGCCTGACTGTGCACTAATGTGTGTGGTGTGCAGACAGAAGCTGCTTGTTTCTTAGCACAAAAGAGGCAGACTCCCTGGGCACTTGACGCACAGACCAACCCAATAGTTAGGTTCAGTCTTATAAAAATACACACTGCCCACTGTCATGGTGCCTGGCTCTGCACTAATATGTGTGGTGTGCACACAGACGCTGCCTGCTTGTTAGCACAAAAGAGGCAGACTCCCTGGGCACTTGAATGCACAGACCCAACCAATAGTTCAGTTCAGTCTGTTAAAAATACCCACTGCACACTGTCCCGGTGCCTGGCTGTGCACTAATGAGTATGGTGTGCACACAGACACTGCTTGCTTGTAAGCACAAAAGAGGCAGACTCCCTGGGCCACTTGACTGCTCAGACCCACCCAATGGTTAGGTTCAGTCTGTTAAAAATACCCACTTCCCACTGTCACGTTTCCTGGCTGTGCACTAATGTGTGTGGTGTGCACACAGACGCTGCTTGCTTGTAAGCACATAAGAGGCAGACTCCCAGGGCACTTCACTGCACAGACCCACCCAATAGTTAGGTTCAGTCTGTTAAAAAAAAACCCACTGCCCACTGTCAAAGTGCCTGGCTGTGCACTAATATGTGTGGTGTGCAGACAGAAGCTGCTTGTTTGTTAGCACAAAAGAGGCATACTCCCTGGGCACTTGACTGCACAGACCCACCCAATAGTTAGGTTCAGTCTGTTAAAAATACTCACTGCCCACTGTCACGGTGCCTGGCTGTGCACTGATGTGTGTGGTGTGCCCACTGACGCTGCTTGCTTGTAAGCACAAAAGAGGCAGACTCCATGGGCACATGATTGCACAGACCCACACAATAGTTAGGTTCAGTCTGTTAAAAATACCCACTGCCCACTGTCATGGTGCCTGGCTGTGCACTAAAGAGTGTGGTGTGCACACAGATACTGCTTCCTTGTAAGCACAAAAGAGGCAGACTCCCTGGGCAATTGACTGCACAGACCCACCCAATAGTTAGGTTCAGTCTATTAAAAATACCCACTGCTCACTGTCACAGTTCCTGGCTGTGCACTAAAGAGTGTGGTGTGCACACAGATGCTGCTTGCTTCTAAACACAAAAGAGGCATACTCCCTGGGCACTTGAGTGCTTAGATCCACCCAATAGGTTCAGTCTGTTAAAAATACCCACTGCCCACTGTCCCTGTGCCTGGCTGTGCACTAATGTGTATGGTGTGCACACAGACACATTTTGCTTGTAAGCACAAAAGAGGCAGAGTCCCAGGGCACTTGACTGCACAGACCCACCCAAAATTTAGGTTCAGTCTGTTAATAATACCCACTGCCCACTGTGACGTGCCAGGCTGTGCACTGATGTGTGAGGTGTGCACACAGAAGCTGCTTGCTTGTAAGCAAAAAGAGGCAGAAACCCAGGGCACTTGACTGCACAGACCCAACCAATCGTTATGTTCAGTCTGTTAAAATTTCCCATTGCCCACTGTCACGGTGCCTGGCTGTGCACTAATGTGTGTGGTGTGCACACAGACGCTGCTTGCATGTAAGCACAAAAGAGGCAGACTCCCTGGGCACTTGACTACACAGACCCACCCAATGGTTAGGTTCAGTCTGCTAAAAATATCCACTGCCTACTGTCACGGTGCCTGGCTGTGCACTAATGTGTGTGCTGTGTGCACACAGACGCTGCTTGCTTGTAAGCACAAAAGAGGCAAACTCCCTGGGTACTTGACTGCAGAGACCCACCCAATAGTTAGGTTCAGTCTGTTAAAAAAAAACCCACTGCCCACTGTCAAAGTGCCTGGCTGAGCACTAATGTGTGTGGTATGCAGACAGAAGCTGCTTGTTTGTTAGCACAAAAGAGGCAGACTCTTTGGGCACTTGACTGCACAGACCCACCCAATAGTTATGTTCAGTCTGGTAAAATTTCCCATTGCCCACTGGCACGGTGCCTGGCTGTGCACTAATGTGTGTGGTGTGCACACAGACTCATTTTGCTCGTAAGCACAAAAGAGGCAGCTCCGTGGGCACTTGACTGCACAGACCCACCCAATACTTAGGTACAGTCTGTTAAAAATACCCACTGCCCACTGTCATGATGCCTGGATGTGCACTAATATGTATGGTGTGCACACAGACACTGCTTGCTTGTAAGCACAAAAGAGGCAGACTCCCTGGGCACTTGACTGCACATACCCACTCAATAGTTAGGTTTAGTCTGTTAAAAATACCCACTGCCCACTGACACGGTGCTTGGATGTGCACTAATGTGTTTGGGTGCACACAGACGCTGCTTGCTTGTAAGCACAAAAGAGGCAGGCTCCCTGGGCACTTGACTGCACAGACCCACCCAATAGTTAGGTTCAGTCTGTTAAAAATACCCACTGCCCAATGTCACGGTGCCTGGCTGTGCACTAATATGTGTGGTGTGCAGACAGAAGCCGCTTGCTTGTTAGCACAGAAGAGGCAGACTCCCTGGTCACTTGACTGGACAGACCCACCCAATGGTTAGGTTCAGTCTGTTAAATATACCCACTGCCCACTGTCACAGTGCCTGGCTGTGCACTAATGTGTGTGGTGTGCAGACAGAAGCTGCTTGCTTGTTAGCACAAAAGAGGCAGACTCCCTGGGCACTTGAATACACAGACCCACCCAATAGTTAGGTTCATTCTGTTAAGAACATTCCCTGCCCAATGTCACGGTGCCTGGTTGTGCACTGATTTGTGTGGTATGCCCACAGACGTTGCTTGCTTGTAAGCACAAAAGAGGCAGACTCCCTGGGCACTTGACTGCCCAGACCCAACCAATAGTTAGGTTCAGTCTGTTAAAAATACCCACTGCCCACTGTCACGGTGCCTGGCTGTGCACTAATGTGTGTGGTGTGCAGACAGAAACTGTTAAAAATACCCACTGCCCAATGTCACAGTGCCTGGCTGTGCACTAATGTGTGTGGTGTGCACAGAGATGCTGCTTGCTTGTAAGCACAAAAGAGGCAGACTCCCTGGGCACTTGACTGCATAGACCCACACAATAGTTAGGTTTACTCTGTTAAAAACACCCACTGCCCACTGTCACGGTGCCTGGCTGTGCAATGATGTGTGTGGTGTGCCCACAGACGCTGTAGCTTGTAAGCACAAAATATGCAGACTCCCTTGGCACTTGACTGCCCAGACCCACCCAGTAGTTAGGTTCAGTCTGTTAAAAATACCCACTGCCCACTGTCAAGGTGCCTTGCTGTGCACTAGTGTGTGTTGTGTGTGCACACAGAAGCTGCTTGCTTGTAAGCACAAAAGAGGCAGACTCCATGGGCACATGACTGCACAGACCCACCCAGTAGTTAGGTTCAGTCTGTTAAAAATACCCACTGCCCACTGTCATGGTGCATGGCTGTGCACTAATGTGTGTGGTGTGCACACAGACGCTGCTTGCTTGTAAGCACAAAAGAGGCAGACTCCCTGGGCACGTGATTGCACAGACCCACCCAATAGTTAGGTTCAGCCTGTTAAAAATACCCACTGCCCACTGTCACGGCGCCTGGCTGTGCACTGATGTGTGAGGTGTGCACACAGAAGCTGCTTGCTTGTAAGCACAAAAGAGGTAGACTCCCTGGTCACTTGACAGCACAGACCCACCCAATAGGTTCATTCTGTTAAAAATACCCACTGCCCACTGTCACGGTGCCTGGCTGTGCACTAATGTGTATGGTGTGCACAAAGACGCCGCTTGCTTGTAAGCACAAAAGAGGAAGACTCCCTGGGAACTTGACCTCACAGACCCACCCAATGGTTACGTTCAGTCTGTTAAAAATACCCACTGCTCACTGTCACGGTGCCTGGCTGTGCACTAATGTGTGTGTTGTGAGCACACAAACGCCGCTTGCTTGTAAGCGCAAAACATGCAGACTCTCTGGGCACTTGACTGCACAGACCAACCCAATAGTTATGTTCAGTCTGTTAAAAATACCCAATGCCCACTGTCACAGTGCCTGGCTGTGCACTAATGTGTGTGGTGAGCACAAACGCTGCTTGCTTGTAAGCACAAAAGAGGCAGACTTCATGGGCACATGACTGCAGAGACCCACCCAATAGTTAGGTTCAGTCTGTTAAAAATACCCACTGCCCACTGTCACGGTGCCTGGCTCTGCACTAATGTGTGTGGTGTGCCCACAGAAGCTGCTTGCTTGTAAGCACAAAAGAGGCAGACTCCCTGGGCACTTGACTGCACAGACCCACCCAATACTTAGGTACAGTCTGTTAAAAATACCCACTGCCCACTGTCACGGTGCCTGGCTGTGCACTGATGTGTGAGGTGTGCACACAGAAACTGCTTGCTTGTAAGCACAAAAGAGGCAGACCCCCTGGTCACTTGACAGCACAGACCCACCCAATAGGTTCAGTCTGTTAAAAGTAGCCACTGCCCACTGTCCCGGTGCCTGGCTGTGCACTAATGTGTATGGTGTGCACACAGACTCATTTTGCTTGTAAGCACAAAAGAGGCAGGCTCCTTGGGCACTTGACTGCACAGACCCACCCAATGGTTAGGTTCAGTCTGTTAAAAATAACCACTGTCACGGTGCCTGGCTGTGCAAAAATGTGTGTGGTGTGTGCACACAGACACTGCTTGCTTGTAAGCGCAAAGGTGGCATACTCCCTGGGCACTTGACTGCACAGACCCACCCAATAGTTATGTTCAGTCTGTTAAAAATACCCACTGCCCACTGTCACGGTGCCTGGCTGTGCACTAATGTGTATGGTGTGCACACAGACGCTGCTTGCTTGTAAGCACAAAAGAGGCAAACGTCCTGGGCACTTGACTGCACAGACCCACCCAATGGTTAGGTTCAGTCTGTTAAAATATCCACTGCCCACTGTCACGGTGCCTGGCTGTGCACTAATGTGTGTGTTGTGTGCACACAGGTGCTGCTTTTTGTAAGCACAATGGAGGCAGACCTCCTGGTCACTTGACTGCACAGATCCACCCAATAGGTTCAGTCTGTTAAAAATACCCACTGCCCACTGTCACGGTGCCTGGCTGTGCACTAATTTGTGTAGTGTGCACACAGACACTGCTTGCTTGTAAGCGCAAAAGAGGCAGACTCCCTGGGCACTTGACTACACAGACCCACCCAGTACTTAGGTTCAGTATGTTAAAACTAACCATTACCCATTGAAGCCCAGTGCACAGAGAGACTAAGTGACTTGAATTTAAAAAAAATCAGTTTAAAAAAACTGGAATTTTTGTCACTCCAGAAAAATGTATGAAATTGAAAATAATATATCTCTCCAAGCCAGCCACAACACCCTAATGGTGAGTGGTAGCTGCTTCTCTCCCTGGAACTGCTTCTCTTCTCAGTCAGATCTGCTAAATAAACAGCTTGAAAGAAACAGGACTAGCTTGCCTTGGCACTGCAGCAAAATAAATAATTAGCTTTTTCTTTCCTTAACTAGCCTATCTCTCAGTGCAGCCGCCTCTTACACCAAGCCCACCTCCCCTCAACATCGCTGGAAATAAAATGTGTGGCTCTCCTCGTGCTTATCTTTATATAGTGCTGGCTCATCAGTAAAATCGACATAGAGCACTGAATGACAGCGCGATTGGCTGCATTCAGTGCATTTCACAAAATTTCAGCTTGGATACGCTGCATTCCGGTATCCATGCCGAGCTGTCTGACCCTTTCCTGTGAGTCACTGTGACTCACAGGAAAGGGTATGGGCATGGACACTGCCATTTTGTGAAAATCCTAAGCTAGCTAGTAGCTAATGGGGGCCAATAAAAGCGTGCACCGCGGGTCGCACCGAATTAAACGGATAATACAGTACATACTTGGGGAGTCGCGATGCGTTTCGCCTCCCCACTTATATAATGTATTTGGCAAGATACATTGCGGATCGCCAATACGGCGAAAACGAATGCACACCTCTATCCTCTATGGAGGACCATCCTCTGTACCACATAACTATTCACTTCATATACTCCCTCATCCACTGCTGCCCCGATTGTGGTCAACTTCTACATTGTCTTACCATTCTGGACTCCTCATGTCCTCATTATGTCTGTATAGCCTTTACAACTCTAATTCATTTTTATAGGTTTTACCTAATTGCATTAACTTTCATTAAAGGTAGTTATTTGAACTTATTGTTTACTGAAATGAAAAAAATATTAGAGGTCAATATTAAAAGGCTTTTATCTGAATAACTCACTATGGGGGTAATTTTCAAAGGAGTTACGTGCATAAATGTAACTACTATTGTAGCAATTTTCAAAAGCCACTTACTCACTTAAAGTGCACTTATGCGAATAAATCCTATGGACGATTCAATGGCATATATTGTAGCAATTTTCAAAAGCCCACTTACTCGAGTAAAGTGCATTTACACGCGTAAAACACAGTTTTACGCATGTAAATGCTTTTTAAAATCTGACCCTAAATGCTGACTTTTGAATACTAGGGCACTTATCCAGTTGTCAGAAGAACATTGGAAGCAGCCAGAATTGTGGTATAATTGTACTGTAATCCCAGGAACAAATTGGCTTTTCCTGAGGTACCAGATGGCTAGAAGAGTTACGGTTGGGATGGAGGGACGGGAGGAAATGGAAGGAAAGGAGAGGCTCAGTGATTTTATATTTTGAATGTTTTTCTTAATCAGGGAGGTGAGGGAGAGAAGGTAGGCTGGCACCAACCAAAAAGATTTTTATTTTTTATTTATACTTAGAATAGATTGAGGGTAGGTGAGAGGGATTCTCCCAGCAGGACAGATTTTTAACATTTTGGCTGGGGGTCTTTTGAATATAGCAGGTTAAGCTTAAAGATAACCAGCAACATGTGGCTGGGTAACTTTTAACCTATCTGGCTATATTCAAATATAATTGGTTAGGTTTGAAAGTTATCCAGTTAATTAGCTGAATAACTTTAATCATCAAAATTCTGTGGGACATTTATCCTGTTGAATATGCCAGATATCTTACCCAATTAACTTTAAGTTAGCCATTAAGGGGGTAATTTTCAAAAGGAGTTACATGCGTAAATGTAGCTACTATTGTAGCAATTTTCAAAAGCCATTTACTCAAGTAAAGTGCACTTATATGAGTAAATCCTATAGACAAGTCAATGGCATATATTGTAGCAATTTTCAAAAACCCACTTACTCAAGTAAAGTGAATTTACTCCAGTAAACCTGGTTTTTACTCGAGTAAATGCTTTTTAAAATCAGGCCCTAAGGGTTTATGTATATTGACCCTATATGTGTTTCAAGGTAAAATTATTGTTCATGCACCTAGGATTTTCAAAGAAAGCTTATAAGTTTGCTTTGAAAAATCTGCCTTTATTGGCTGGGTATGCCCTGAATTGTACATGCACAAGTTACACCTACTCTAAGCTGTGTGTAACTTGTACATGTAAACTTGTGTGCAATACTTTACAAAATATAAAATATGCATTTAAGTCCCATCTCTGCCCCAGCTCCACTCCTGAGAATGCCTATTGTGAGTTTGCATAAAACTATGCATGTGATAGGGTTACATGCATCATTTATGTAAGCATTGGTACTTTATCTATTTTCAAAGAGCCATTTACGTGCATAAAACCAGGTTTTATGTGCATAAATGCTTTTGCTAATCAGGCCCTTAAGAACTCTTATCAAATAACCTGTGTAATTTTGCACATAAGTTAGCCAGCATAAACACACATAAGCTATACCAATTTTCAAAGTGGACTTACACTCATAAGTCTGCTTTGAATATTATCCAGCATAACTAGATACAAACAATTATACCTGTTATTTGGTGCATATAGTTTTGCTGAAATAATTTATATGCATATTTTTTAAAATCAAAAATTACATGCATAAGTCCCAATCCCACTCAAAGACAGCAGTAATTTTCAAAAGAATTTATATGCTTAAAATTGGGTTTTACATGTGTTAAATGCACTTTACCTGTATAAGTGTGATTTTGAACATTGCTAAAATATATGATATTGGATTGCCAATAAGTTTTACATGTGTAAGTGCACTTAAATGTGAATTTTAAAAGCTGGGCATGTGCCAAAATCGGGAAGTGTGCGTGCATGTTGGGCATGAGTGTGTCCACTTAATTTTATAAGCTGCACACGTGTGCGCACAACTGCCGATGTGTAAATATCTCACATCAGAGAAAAAAGGGGAGGAATATGGGTGGGGTGTGGGTGTTCAGGGGCAGGGCCAAGAGATGTGGACATAAGTACCTATATGCCTGGACGCGTGTCCAAGTATACTTGAGCTTAATGTTACTTCTGCTTTGGAGGAGGTATAAATATCAATAAAACTATTTCCCAGGCATCTCTGATGTGTTTGAGGGTTCTGGGTTAACTGGGAGGAGTGCCAGCAAAAACACATATAAGTTACACCAATTTTCAAAGCAGACTTATCTGCATAAATCTGCTTTGGAAAAAACCAGGGAGATTTGCTTGCATATGTACTCATAATTTATAACCTGTACATACCATTTGCACACTGGGATTTGTAGACTGGGCAAACTGAAGGACGAACTATTGAAACTGATCTCCCACACTGCCGCCGTGACCCAAGTTGGAGAGGATAGGATACGGCACTGTGCGCCTGCAGCAGTTCCCATCCGCTGCAAGGCATCCGGCTCCAGTTAGCTGGGGTTTGCAATGGTAAGTGAAGGGAGCCAGCCGCGGGCCTCTGTGGCCAGTTCCCGTAACACAGATAAGTCTAAAAAAACACGCTACTTAGCCAGATAAGGCTTAAAATGTTATGTATATGGTTAAGTCAGATAGCTGGATAATTCTAAAAAGCTCTACATATCTGGCTAAATCAGATAGCTGGATAAGTAGTGCTTTTAGACTTATGCAAAGTATCTGACTTAGCTAGAAGTAGCGTTTTAAGCTACTTAGCTGGAAAAGTCATAAAGCACTACATAGATAAGTAGCACTTTTCTTAAACACATTTTTTATAATATACACATCAAGTAATAAAGCTTAATAGAAATCCAGAATAAAATGTGCAGATATTAGGGATGTGCAGAGCAAAATTTTATGTTCATATTTTTTATGTCCGAAAGGGGGTCCCACTTGCGGCCAATATGGACATAAAAAAAATCCAATGAGTTGGGTATATGTACATATGTGCAAAAAAAAAAATTAAACCCCCTCACCCTCCTTAATCCCCCCCCAGACTTACCACAACTCCCTGGTGATCGAGCGAGGAGTGAGGACGTCATTTCTGCAATCCTTGGCGAGAAGCATGTGACGTCGGTGGCACGTCGAGTGACGCGGCGTCACGTGATTCCCGGCTCGTTCGCGCCGGACGGCTCGTTCGGCCCAAAAAGAACTTTTGGCCAGCTTGGGGGGGCCTCCTGACCCCCCCAAGCTGGCCAAAAGTTCTTTTTGGGCCGAACGAGCCGTCCGGCGCGAACGAGCCGGGAATCACGTGGCGCCGCGTCACTCAGACGTGACGTCACGTGATTCCCGGCAAGTTCGCGCCGGACGGCTCGTTCGGCCCAAAAAGAACTTTTGGCCAGCTTGGGGGGGCCTCCTGACCCCCTCAAGCTGGCCAAAGTTCTTTTTGGGCCGAACGAGCCGTCCGGCGCGAACTTGCCGGGAATCACGTGACGTCGGCGTCACGTGATTCCCGGCTTGTTCGCGCCGAACGAGCCGTCCGGCGCGAACTTGCCGGGAATCACGTGACGTCGCGTCTGAGTGACGCGGCGCCACGTGATTCCCGGCTCGTTCGCGCCGGACGGCTCGTTCGGCCCAAAAAGAACTTTTGGCCAGCTTGGGGGGGTCAGGAGGCCCCCCCAAGCTGGCCAAAAGTTCTTTTTGGGCCGAACGAGCCGTCCGGCGCGAACGAGCCGGGAATCACGTGACGCCGGCGTCACTCGACGTGCCGCCGACGTCACATGCTTCTTGCCAAGGATTGCAGAAATGGCGTCCTCACTCCTCGCTCCATCACCAGGGAGTTGTGGTAAGTCGGGGGGGGGGGGGGGATTAAGGAGGGTGAGGGGGTTTATATTTTTATTTTGGCTCAACAATCTCGATTTCCCACATATCGAACATATCTATGTTCGATATGTGGGAAATCCGATCGTTTATGTCGAATCAATTTTTTAAGTAAAAAAAAAATATGAGTTGCGTTTTACTAATGCGGTCAATCCGAATGCACACCCCTAGCAGATATTACAAGTAAAAAATAGGGAAAGCAGTAGTCCACATCCATCTGTTCATAAACCACTAAGAGGTGCAGGACCTTTGGAACAACTTCTCTTTCATAAAGAAAAAAAGGAGAAAAAGCTAACAGACTGTGCAAATAACAATTAGAGATGTGAATCGTGTCCTCGATCGTCTTAACGATCGATTTCGGCTGGGAGGGGGAGGAAATCGTATTGTTGCCGTTTGGGTGTGTAAAGTATCGTGAAAATCGTTAAAATCGTGAGCCGGCACACTAAAACCCCCTAAAACCCACCCCGACCCTTTAAATTAAATCCCCCACCCAAATGCCTTAAATTACCTGGGGGTCCGTAGCCTTAAATTACCTCCGTAGCGGCGGTCCGTAGCTAAATCGGGGGAAGGGGGAGAACAGGAAAAGCGGCACACTAAATCGTGTAGTCTTCAGCCGGCGCCATTTTGCAAAATGGCCGCCGCAAAATGGCGGCGGCCATAGACCAAAACGATTCGACGCAGGAGGTCGTTCCGGACCCCCGCTGGACTTTTGGCAAGTCTTGTGGGGGTCAGGAGGTCCCCCCAAGCTGGCCAAAAGTTCCTGGGGGTCCAGCGGGGGTCCGGGAGCGATTTCCTGCCGCGAATCATTTTCCGTACGGAAAATGGCGCCGGCAGGAAATCGACTGCAGGAGGTCGTTCAGCGCTGAACGACCTCCTGCAGTCGATCTCCTGCCGGCGCCATTTTCCTGCTCTCCCCCTTCCCCCGATTTAGCTACGGACCGCCGCTACGGAGGTAATTTAAGGCTACGGACCCCCAGGTAATTTAAGGCATTTGGGGGGGGGGGGGTTCGGGAGGGTGGGGGATTTAATTTAAAGGGTCGGGGGTGGGTTTTAGGGTGTTTTAGTGTGCCGGTTTTCCTGCCCTCCCCCTTCCCCTGATTTACGATTTTTTGACGATAAATCAGGGGAATTGGTATTGTATCGTGGCCCTAATGATTTTTGACGATTTAAAATATATCGGACGATATTTTAAATTGTCAAAAAACGATTCACATCCCTAATAACAATAGTATCTACAATAAATCAACTAATTAATTTAGTACTGGAGTAGAAGCTGGTGCCTTAACTAGTCTGCTAAACAATAATGAACTTATTTCTAGATGTCTTCAGACAAACACAGAAGAGGAGAAAGGCTTTATACAGTTTAGAGCAGTGATGGCACACACAGTCAGGGGCATCCAAATGGCAGATGAAATTTAATGTGGACAAGTGCAAGGTGTTGCATATAGGGAAAAATAACCCTTGCTGTAGTTACACGATGTTAGGTTCCATATTAGGAGCTACCACCCAAGAAAGAGATCTAGGCGTCATAGTAGATAATACATTGAAATCGTCGGCTCAGTGTGCTGCAGCAGTCAAAAAAGCAAATAGAATGTTAGGAATTATTAGGAAGTGAATGGTTAATAAAATGGAAAATGTCATAATGCCTCTATATCGCTCCATGGTGAGACCACACCTTGAATACTGTGTACAATTCTGGTCACCGTATCTCAAAAAAGATATAGTTGCAATGGAGAAGGTACAGAGAAGGGCAACCAAAATGATAAAGGGGATGGAACAGCTCCCCTATGAGGAAAGGCTGAAGAGGTTAGGGCTTTTCAGCTTGGAGAAGAGACGGCTGAGGGGGGATATAATAGAGGTCTTTAAGATCATGAGAGGTCTTGAACGAGTAGATGTGACTCGGTTATTTACACTTTCGAATAATAGAAGGACTAGGGGGCATTCCATGAAGTTAGCAAGTAGCACATTTAAGACTAATCGGAGAAAATTCTTTTTCACTCAACGCACAATAAGCTCTGGAATTTGTTGCCAGAGGATGTGGTTAGTGCAGTTAGTGTAGCTGGGTTCAAAAAAGGTTTGGATAAGTTCTTGGAAGAGAAGTCCATTAACTGCTATTAATTAAGTTTACTTAGGGAATAGCCACAGCTATTAATTGCATCAGTAGCATGGGATCTTCTTGGTGTTTGGGTAATTGCCAGGTTCTTGTGGCCTGGTTTGGCCTCTGTTGGAAACAGGATGCTGGGCTTGATGGACCCTTGGTCTGACCCAGCATGGCAATTTCTTATGTTCTTATGTTTTGAGCTCAGTGTGTCAAAATTCATTAAAAAAACGAGCATAACTCAGGTGATGTTTCACTTCTAGAAAAATCCATAATTTTGTGATATTTGTAGCTCTAATTAATAACAAAAAGTTATAATTTTAATATATGTACTGTATTTATTAATAAAGCAAAAACAAATCATTCTTTACTTTACCTGCTTAGTGACTTTTTTGTTGCTGAATTTCATTGGCTAAATCTTCAGTTAAAACACTCTCTCCCCCCCCCCCCCCCCCCCCCCCACACACACACAAACTCTTACTCCCCTGGATTTTCTCATACACATTCATGCTCTCACACTCACTGGCTCCCTCACATACACACAAACACAGGCAGGCTCCCATTCATTTTCACACCACTCCCACTCCATCCTCCAGGCAGGCACCAATTCATTCTTACAAACACAGACCCCCAGGCAGGCACCCATGCATTCACACACATACACCCCCAGGCAGAGTCCCATTCATACACATGCAGACAATAAAGGCAGACCCCCATCTCTTTTGCCAGCAACCTTGGAACCTCTCTCATTCCTCTGCTGCCACTGTCACTGCTGCCACATAGCTATTAGGGAAGTGCCAATTGCTGCTACTGACACTGAAGCCCATTCTGCTGCCTCCTCTGTGCAGGCCCCGTGGGCTTCCACTTTCTCCATGCTGATCTCGTACATTGCGAGATATGCATAGAGAAATTGCTATTCTTGCACATTCCCAAAGATTACATGTGCCAACCACTAAAAAGTAATTTATGTTTTTTTTAACCTTTGCTGTCTGATCTTAGTTTTCTAATTGGTTGGTCACAGGCCTTTTTTTCCACCTTCCCTTTCTTATTTTTTTCCACCATCCCTTTCTTATTTTTTTTGCCAATTCCTTTTATATTGTCTTTTTTTCTGTTTCTTTTCTCTCCATCTTCTTCCCTCAAACACACAGTCAGGTTCTCATTCTTACATGCATTTCTCTCTCTCACACACACACAGTCTCTCACTGGCACATGCTGTCTGACTCTCACACACACAGGCTCCCTCTCACTCCCACATGCTGTCTCTGCAAACATTCAGGTCCTCACTCTCACACACAATTTCTCAACTCATCTCATACACGCACACACACACACCCCCTCTACAGATCCTCAGCCTCTCTCTCACCTCTCACCGCAGGATGGGCTCTGCAGCGGCCCTAATCTTCTCGGGCCGCGGCGGCCCTGCTACTGGGCCTCTTCCTCTTCTCGGGCCGCTGCGACTTGGGATTCGTGGCGGCCTGTAAACGCAAGCGCTGCTTCTCTTCTGCACACGCTGATGCTTCTCCTCCTTCCTGCCCACGCGGCTCCAGCAACATTTACTTCCGGGGCCGCACAGGCAGGAAGGAGGAGGAGCATCAGTGCGTTTAAATGCCATCTTTTTCTTCGGGCCGTGGTGACGTGAGCCTCACCACGGCCCTGCCTATCTGCCTGTCGCTGCGCTGCATGAGCCTCCCTGTGCCCGGGGGCATTGGGTAGAGGGGTCCAGAGGGTGGGGGATACTAAAAAACTAATTTTAAAGGGTCGGCACAGCCGATAAAAAAAAGGCTCGGCACAGCGAAAATGCTGACACACTTTTTGCTGACACACTGCGCATGTCAGCAAAAACGTCTTGGCGTGTCACCTCTGACACGTGTGTCATAGGTTAGCCATCACTGGTTTAGAGCTATTGTTCTTAACTTGGGTAGATAGTTTGTTCTTTATTATCCTTCTAAATGTTAAATAAAATAGGATGGGGCAAGTGGCACTTCTCAGACTTATCTGGCCAAGTAGCACCAGCTGCTACTTAGCCAGATAAGAAAAAATTATCCAGATAAGTATGCACAAATGATATAACCACGTATTTTTAATTCAAGTTTTAAAGGGATAAACAAATAGATTTTACACATTATTTAAATGCATTTAACCCCCATAAGTTGGCTTTTACACGTAATTCATGGATTTTTTAACATGTGTGCAGCAATGAATTAACCACTTTTACCAATTAGTCTACCACTTTACTCATCCATCTGCAGCGTATAAAGACCATTCTGGCTCTTCAGCCTGAAGTCCCCCCATTTCACCAAGCCTCCTCATTTTTTTACTTTTAGGATGTTAATTATCACTCCAGATACTGAGCAGAAGGAAATATACATAAGTAACATACAAAATTTACAATCGTAAATTGTTTATAAAATAGCAACTTGCTTGCTAGTATAATTTTTTTTATTTCATTGCATTTCAAATTAGTATATATACAAGTTAACCTTGTAGAAGATGATTAAAGAAACAGCAAAATAATTCAAAATATTAACTTAGCATCAACATTAGACCAAATAAGGGGAGGAGAAAAATCAAATAGGAGAGTATCTAAGAAAATATATAATTAAGTAAATGGAATCACAAATGATATATTCATGTACATTTATGCACATATTGGTCTGCAATTTTCTAAAGGGCACGTAAAGCACTATTTTATCTGCAGAAGACTTTTAAAAAATTACTCTCTTAATATATGACTAAAATATTATATAACAATAAAGTAGAAATCAGCTTACCTATTGAGTTAACTCTAGCAGAAGGACTAGCTAATGTGGATGGGATAGAAAATTTAAGGGAGTCTGTTCCGCTGGTTATTCTCAGAGCTGGTAAATGAGGAGAAGTGGATGATGGAGGTGAATTTCTCTCAGAGATCCTAGGTTTCAATGAAAGGTTCAGAGGCTGGGCAACTTCATCCTGCAATAACCAATACAAATTGACTATAGTGAAATCAACATCTCAAGCTGCCATCATTTTGCAGATCAGCACACAAATAGATTTCATTTAAACTTCACTCATAAAATATATTGTTACATTGTATATATGATGGAAAGATATTCACTTTGAGCAAAAACAGAAGGTGCTATCCACATCAGTTAAGTTTATACTCTGTTAAAAGAAAAACAGCGGAGTGCACTGTATAACCTGCAGTTGGAGGCGGGTTGTATAGGCACTAACTAATCCCTGGAGCAGGCATTAATTGCTGAGCGCTACTTAAACTAGTATAGAATAGCAGAAAAAATTATATTCTGTACTGCCTACTACTTAATATCATTGCAATATTAAGTAGTAGGAAAAATCTTTAATAAAAAAAAAAAATGCCGGCAGTCGGGTGCAGGAAATGGATGCCTATAAATTCAGCGTCAGTTTTCCTAACTGGAGGATGACCCTAGTGCCTCATTGATAACATGACCCCCAATTTAAATATTGTATGGCACCCCTAGGAGAGGTGCCTGGGGGAACGTTAGGAAAGCAGGCACTGACTGTTCAGCGCCTGCTTTCTGCGCATAAATATTGTATTGGCTCCATTAAAATCCCGAAATGCGCATTATTGAGGGAATGCCCAAATTGGTATCTCTGATGATTGAGTCTCCCAGCAGAATCAGCTTTCTTTTATGACATTTGATTCTGTTGAAGGGCATCTGGGTGCCTTGGGAGACTTAACTTTTAGAAATTACTTCATAGTCTATTGCTGAGGTTTCTACATTCTCTAATGCAGAAAAAGCATTTTTTAGGGGTAACAGTGGGGAGTGTGGTTGTCTCTTCATCACATGCCTTAATCTGTCAGATTTCAATTGTTCCTAGGGTTTTGAATCTTGGATTTCTGACATTTCTGTGGGAGGGGGGGTTGATGCACAGGATGCTATAAAATTGGGGAAGGTGGGTGTCTGTCACATGTCTTATTCTACCAGAGCCCACTGTAAACCATTTTTTCCTAGGTTTCTGAAACTTCTGTAGGAGATGTGTGAGAGATACTGGATGGTTCAAGGTTAATTGATGCAGGGTGCAGGAAACCCTTAGATGAATCAGCTCCATTTTAATTGCAGACAGCTGAAGGGAAAAGGGACTATCTTTGATTCTCCAAATGATAGATTTTGGGACATAGGGGTGTGCATTTGTTTCCAACGTATTAGTAATCCAAAACGTATAGGGCCATATTCGTTGTATTCGTGAGGAAGCAAAAAGAATCGCGATTCCCCACGAATACAACGAATCTTCGCCAAATTATTCGGCCATCTAAAGGAGTGAATTTAAACAAACCCCTCACCCTCCTGACCCCCCCAAGACTTACCAAAACTCCCTGGTGGTCAAGCGGGGGAGGGGGGGCAGGAGCCATCTCCTGCACTCATGCCCTCAGCTGCTGGTATTCAAAATGGCGCCGATAGCCTTTGACCTTACTATGTCACAGGGGCTACCGGTGCCATTGGTCGGCCCCTGTCACATGGTAGGAGCAATGGATGGCCGGCACCATCTTGTGCTCCTACCATGTGACAGGGGTTGACCAATGGCACCGGTAGCCCCTGTGACATAGTAAGGGCAAAGGCTATCGGCGCCATTTTGATTACTTGCAGCTGACGGCCTGAGTGCAGGAAATGGCTCCCGGACCCCCACTGGACCACCAGGGACTTTTGGGAAGTCTTGGGGGACCCTCCTGATGCCCTTGGGGGACCCTCCTGACGCCCTCGTCTGCCGGTATTCAAAATGGCACCGATAGCCTTTGACCTTACTATGTCACAGGGGCTACCGGTGCCATTGGTCAGCCCCTGTCACATGGTAGGAGCACAAGATGTCACTGGCCATTCATTGCTCCTACCATGTGACAGGGGCTGACCAATGGCACCGGTAGCCCCTGTGACATAGTAAGGTCAAAGGCTATCGGCGCCATTTTGAATACCGGCAGCCGAGGGCATCAGGAGGGTCCCCCAAGACTTGTCAAAAGTCCCTGGTGGTCCAGCGGGGGTCCGGGAGCGATCTCCTGTACTCGAGCCGTCGGCTGCCAGTAATCAAAATGGCACCAATAGACTTTGCCCTTACGATGTCACAGGGGCTACCGGTGCCATTGGTCAGCCCCTATCACATGGTAAAAGCACAAGATGGCACTGGCCATCCATTGCTCCTACCATGTGACAGGAGTAATTACAAGAGCAACAAATCTATATGTTAGAAAAGTAAACACAAGTAAAAGAAATAAGAAACTGATCTGGTTCTTAAAGGAGGTGACTGATAAAATAAAAGCAAAAAGAACAGTGTTTAAGAAATATAAATGATCCCAAAAAAGAGGAACACAGGGAAGAATATCTGGTGAAATTAAATGAGACGAAGAAAGAAATCAAGAAAGCAAAATGTCAGGCAGAATAAAGAATTGCCAAAGAGGTAAAGCGAGGTGACAAAACATTTTTCAAATATATCAGAAAAAGGAGAAATGTCCAAAGCAATATAGTAAAATTGAAAGGTGAAAAAGATCAATGGGAGAAGAGTGATGAAGAAATGGCCTAAATATTAAACAAATGCTTCAGTTCGTTGTTCACTAAAAACCATTGCTAGTTGACAAGACTGTGGATGGGAGTGGAGGTAGATGAATCTCCATTTACAGAAGATAATTTATGGGAAGATCTAAAAAAACTGAAAGTGGATAAGACCATGGGGCCAGATGAAGTATATCCCAGGATACTGAAGGAGCTCAGAGATGTGCTGGCGGGTCTGCTGAAGGACCTGTTCAATATATCCCTGGAAATGAGAGTTGTGTGGTCCCACTTCACAAGAGTGTGAGCAGAGAGGAGGCTGGAAATTACATTCCAGTTAGCCTCACTTCGGTGGTGGGAAAATGCAGAATCTGCTGAAGAAAAGGATAGTGAACTACCTACAATCCACTGAGTGGCTTGACCTGAGGCAGCAAGGATTCACCAGAGGAAGTTCCTGTCAGCCAAATTTGATTGAATTTTTTGATTGGGTGACTAAAGTATTAGATCAAAGAAGAGCGTTCAATGTGATCTACTTGGATTTCAGCAAAGCTTTTCAGGAGACTAGTGAATAAAATGAGGAGAAGGAGAAGTCCATTACCTGCTATTAAGTTCACTTAGAGAATAGCCACTGACATTAGCAATGGTAACATGGAATAGACTTAGTGGCGGATTTTCAGAGCCCTGCTCGCCGGTGAGCCTATTTTACATAGGCCTACCGGCGCGCGCAGAGCCCCGGGACTCGCGTAAGTCCCGGGGTTCTCCGAGGGGGGCGTGTCGGGGACGTGTCGGGGGGCGGGCCCGGTCGTCGCGGCGTTTCGGGGGCGTGTCGGCACCGTTTTGGGGGCGGGTACGGGGGCATGGCTACGGCCCGGGCCAGTCCGGGGGCGTGGCCGCGCCCTCCGTACCCGCCTCCAGGTCACGGCCCGGCGCACAGGAGGCCCGCTGGCGCGCGGGGATTTACTTCTCCCTCCGGGAGGCGTAAATCCCCGGAGAAAGGTAAGGGGGGGGGGTGTAGACAGGGCCGGGCGGGTGGGTTAGGTAGAGGAAGGGAGGGGAAGATGAGGGGAGGGCGTTAGAGGATTCCCTCCAAGGCCGCTCCGATTTCGGAGCGGCCTTGGAGGGAACGGGGGTAGGCAGCGCGGCTCGGCGCGCACCAGCTATACAGAATTCATAGCCTTGCGTGCGCCGATCCAGGATTTTAGTGGATACGCGCGGCTCCGCGCATATCTACTAAAATCCAGCATACTTTTGCTGGCGCCTGATGCGCCAGCAAAAGTACGCCTATTTGCGTTTTTTGAAAATCTACCCCTTAGTTTTTGGGTACTTGCCAAGTTCTTATGGCCTGGATTGGCCACTGTTGCAAACGGGATGCTTGGTCTGACCCAGTATGGCATTTTCTTATGTTCTATTGTTCTTAGAAGCTTAGGCATGAGCACCAAGGTGGTGGTGTGGATTACAAACTGGTTGATGGATAGAAGACAGCAGGGATCAGTCAGAGGGAGTCCAAGATGGCCACCCAGTAGATGAGAAGCACACTACCTCGCTCTGTGGCTCTATTTTGAATTTGCCTTTCTTTGGATATTACCTTAAAAAATGTATTACCTATGCTGCACACTAAACAAAAGGCTAAATTAAAACCAAATATTACCTCAACTCCTTTGGATTCAAGACAGCTATGAATCGAGAGTTTGTTTGCGGGTCCTGGAAAGATATTGCCGGTTGGAGGAAACGCGGAGATCCCCGGAGTGGAGCAGGCCCTGGGGACCCAAGGGGAGGTAACATCCCTCAGTCCTGGTGCACCGGAGGCTCTGGATCCGCCTTCTGAGATCTTCAGCTTATCGGGTGAAGCCACAGTTCGATAGCTAGAAGAAAAAATGGCGCCTGCAAGAACAACGGTCCCAATAAATAAATAAAATAAGAAAAGACGCCAAGGAGGCATCACTTTCGGAGAGCCGAGAAGATCGAGGCTCCAGGGTCCAGGCTGCATCGAACAACCAAGAGGTTGGGAAGAACGGAGAACTTGGGGCAACAGGGAAAAGTGAGCCGGAGATACAGGTAGCTAGTATTTACCCTTTGGCAAAACCTAAAGAAATTACTGTGGATACAATTTGGAGTATGTTTTTAGCAATGGATTCCTCTATTAAAAATATGTCTGGACTGCTTAGAGAAAACCTCCAACACACTAAGAATTTTGAAACAAAAATTAATATGTTGGAAAAAAGATTAATGGAGAATGAACGAAGGGTTGACAGTTTAAAAGATATACAAAATAATTTGGTAAAATCTGAAACTATAAATCACGCCCGAATTGAGAGAATGGAAAATGAACATAGACGCCTTAATCTTCGTATATTGAATTTCCCGAGGCTTAAAGGTCTTTCACCAAGGGATTTATTTAGAAGCTATGTAAAGGACATTTTGAAACTTCCTGAAGAGGTGCTACCGGTTGTGTCAAGGATATATTATCTGCCCAGCGCCAAGGAAAAGAAAAAAGAAGTAATGTCATCACAATCGCAAAAGGAAAAAGATGAATCTATGAATGTTTTGGCGCTCCTTGAAATGTTTCCGGAAACAGTGATAACAACTAGGGAAACTCTGTTTCATTTGTCTTTATCTCTGATAGAGATACTATTTTGAGAAATTACCTAAGAAATCAAGACCTTCAGTTCCATGGCTATAGACTTTGGATATATCCTGATGTCACGAAGACTACGCAGGAAAGGAGGGGGAGTTTCCTACAAATGCGACCAGAAGTCATAAGTAGGGGAGCAAAATTTATATTACGTTATCCCTCAAAATGTGTTTTGATTTTTCAAGACGCTAGGTATGTTTCAAGATCCAGTCCATCTGTGAACATATCTCGACTCACATTCCTGAATATTGCCCTTAAGTCCGGGCAATGATTTAATCATCCAGGAACCATTATACAGGGCGAGATATTAGGTTTAAAGCATAATGTTGTTAGTTTCTTTTTAAATAACTGCTCATCTATAGATTGGACTCCCTATTTCCTATAATTTCTCAGATACAGAAGGAATATTTCATGTTATAAAAAATATGTAATGTAGAGTTACTTGTTTTCTGATATCTGATATCTTGAACTTATGTTCTGTAAATTGTTTAAAACTTAATAAAAATATAAATTAAAAAAAAAAAAGAAGGCAGTGGGTCATGGAAAATGGAACCTTCTCTGAAGAGAGAACAGTGTTAAGCAGAGTGCCACAAGGATTGGTGTTCGGACTGATTCTGTTCAATATCTTTATGAATGACATTGTGGAAGGGATAGAAGGTAAAGCTTGTCTATTTGTGGATGATACTAAGATTTGCAACAGAGTGAACACGCTGGAAGGAGTAGAGAGAATGAGACATGATTTAAGGAAGCTTGACCAGCGATTGAAGTTATGGCAGTTGGGATTCAATGCCAAGAAGTGCAGATTCATGCATCTGAGGTGTGGTAATCAAAAAGAACTGTATGTGATGGAGAGTGAAAGGCGTTGTGCATAGAGCACGAGAGGGACCTTCGGGTGATAGTGTCTAGCGATCTGAAAACGGCAAAGCAATATGACAAGGTGATAGTTAAAGCCAGAAGAATGCTGGGCTACATAGAGAGAGGAATTACCAGTAAATAAAAGGTGATATTCCCCTTGTACAGGTCCTTGGTGAGGCCTTACCTGAGTATTGTTTTCAGTTCTGGAGACCGTAACTCAAAAAGGACAGAGACAGGATGGAGGCGGTTCAGAGAAGGGCGACAAAAATGGTAGCATGTCTCCATCAAACGACTTATGAGAAGAGGTTGAAGGACCAAAATATGTATGCTCTAGAGGAGAGGAGGTGCAGGGGAGATATGATACAGACCTTCAAATACCTGACAGGTTATAATGATGAACAATCAAAAAACCTTCTCCATTGGAAAGAAATCAGTAGAACACTTGGGGTCACATAATGAAACTCCAAAGCAAGCTTGAAGTTATCGGCCTTGGCCGCTACCCACCCAAATATATTTAAAGGCCGAAGTAATATCGTTAAGTCCCAGCGCTCCAAGTACTCCCTCCCCACCACGTGTAAGTTTAATGGGTTCTGTGGGCCCCCTTATATTTGAAGAGGGTACTGGAGATTCAATCACTTTACCCAAGGAAGTTTTGAGGAGTGGAGACCAAGCTGTGGGGGAAGAAGAGGTGTCTAGGCCAGAGTTGGAGATGCTTCTGCCTCAGAAGCCTGCAGAGATCACCTTAGGTTCATTATGGTCCGCGATTAAATCTTTAGAGCTGGCAATTATAAATTTGACCCAAACAACTACGAGTTTTCAACAAAGAGTTCTCCATTTGGAGAATTCTGCTTTATTGAGTAAAACTAAATTGGAAACTTGTGAGAAACATTTGGAAAAGGTGGAGGTTATTCAAAAATTTTTTTGCTAAGACTGAGTTATTTAATGAAAAGAAACTGGAATTTATAGAGAACTCCTTGAAATATACTAATTTGAGGGTTTTGAATTTCCCAGTAAAGAAAGTAATACCAGCAAAGGAAATGTTTAAAGAATACTTGCAACGTGTATTGCATATGCCCCAGCAATCCTTGCTAGCCTTTGCGAAAGTGTATTATTTACCTACAAGATCTAGGATATTTAATCATGTGGGGAATTTGCAGCCTGAGGGTTCCATGAATCTGACTGAGGTACTGGAAACTTCAGTAGATACAGAAATAACTACTAGAGCAACGCTTTTTGCCTCTTTTTTATTTCCTACTGAAAGAGATACTGTTCTTCAAATGTTTCTTAGGCACCGGTTAGAAAATTTCCATGGGCAACAAATATGGATATACCCAGACTTAGCAAGGCCATGCCTTCTTCATCCTCTCCTCTAAAAATGTTAACCAGATCTCTCCCATCCTAGTGTATTCACAATGTTAACAGGAGCAGGAGAGGAGCAGGAGCAGGAGCACGCCCCATTTGCCCGACGAGACCATTCCCGGGATTCCCTTCGGACCAGGCCACTCCTCTCTCCATGAGAGGACGGCCCATCCAGTAAGATCATCAGCGTGCAACTCATCCCAGCCTTTTAAATTGGATCCGCGAGCTTAGGTGTCACGCGCTCGGGTCACACGCCTAAGGAGCGCGACCAAGGAGCAAGCCCTTTAGCGTCGACCCTTATTACCGTCCTGAAACCACTTGCCCCCTTCCTCTGCCATGCCCCACCCCGACTATATAATGCTTATTTAGCAACCAGTACTGCAACTCTCACCTACCTACGGCCCGCTCGCCCTTCAGTCCTTCTCTCTCTCCACATACTAGCTCCCCCCCAAACTATCTGCCCACGTCACATATCTCTCCTTCCGTTACCCGGTCTCCCCAGTATCTCCACCCCCTTAGCAGTTTTCCCCTTACTATCATGCCCCACCCCCCTTACTATTGCACTTCCCAAACATGATCAGACACCCAATACCCATTCTCAAACACTACCACTCCAAACACTACACAGCCTTTTTCACCCACCCTTCTAAACAACTAAGATCGCTGCTACCAATCATGCTTACCCTGGTAACACAACTCATTGGACTCACTGCATTTACCTTCATTCTTTTCAGCTCTCAATCTATCATCAAAAAGACCCCCATTCTCAATTACTTCCTCCTGGATGACAAACCCAACATCTGTGCCATAACTGAGACTTGGCTCATGGAAACTGACACAGTTTTACTTAATCAACTTAACTCCCTAATCACACTTATGACTTCTTCTCCATACCAAGACCCAAAGAAAGAGGTGGCGGTATCCTTCTTGCAGCAAAAAAAGAACTCAAACTCACATTCCATACTGTTTACACTGCTCCCAAATTTGAAATTGGTCTCTTTAAATCCCCTTGCCTACAAATTTGCTTAGTCTACACCCCCCCCCCCCCCCCGGACTCCTTGACAAAAATGCCTCCCCCCTCGTCGAATATATAGCTAAAAACATTGCAGTTGACACCCCTGCTATCATACTCGGTGATTTCAATATCCACATCGACTCAACACCTCTTTCCCCAACTTGCGATGCCTTCCTGGCCTCATTCAATGCCATGGGCTTTAAGCAAATCATTACAAGCCCCACACAAAGCTGGTCACTCCCTGGAACTAATCTTTATAAACTCGCTCATACTACCTGACAAGCCCTCCCACACCCCAGTACCTTGGTCAGACCACCACCTCATCAGAACAAACTTTGCAATAAAAATCACTTCCACCTCACCACGGCCTTCACCAACGATCTCCACAAACTAAATCTCACCGACACCGACTCTGCACTCTCATCCTGGAACCACCTCACTAACAACATTACCAATAAATTCTGCCCTCTCCAATCTAAAAAACTAAACCCTGCACTCACGTCAAAAAAAACCAAAACATGGTACTCCCTCAAATTAAAAAAGCTGAAGTATAACCTTAGAAGCCAGGAAAAGAACTGGCGCAAAGACCCCTCTCCCACACAATTTGCAAAATACAAATCCTCCCTACACATCTATCATGAGACCATCCTTAAAACCAAGCGTGATTTCCACGCTAAGAGAATCCATAACCTACAATTCAATGCCAACGCTCTTTTCACATACATCTCAGAGCTTATCAAAACTGCCCCTTTACCCATACCCGACAAGGATGCCAATATAAAATGTGAAGAACTAGCTCAATTCTTCCAAAATAAAATATCTAAAATCATGGCATGCTTTCCAACAACTCCACTCCCCACTAAAGCCCTTCCAAAAAATCCACTCGCCTCTCTTAACTCCTTTGACACCTCTACATCCACAGAAATAGAATCACTCTTAAAGAAGATGAAATCTTCATCACACCCATCTGATATGATCCCTTCTAAACTACTCCTGTCCATCCCTAATACAATATTAAAAACCCTAGCCAACATCATCAACCGTTCAGTCACACTCGGAGATGTCCCAACCTCTCTAAAACAAGCTATCGTCAAACCTATCCTTAAGAAACCAAAACTCGACCCCTCTGACCTAACCAACTATCTCCCAATCTCCAACCTACCCTTCCTTTCAAAAATTCTGGAAAAAGTAGTAAAGCGCAACTTACCGACTACCTAGAAAAACACAATGGGGCAGATTTTATAAATCTGCGCACACGCGTACTTTTGTTTGCGCACCAGGCGCGAACAAGAGTACGCGGGATTTCAATAGATACGCGTGTAGCCGCGCGTATCCATTAAAATCTGGGGTCGGCGCATGCAAGGCTGCCCAAAATCGGCAGCCTGCGTTCCCAACGAGGCCGCTCCGAAATCGGAGCGGCCTCGGAGGGAACTTTCCTTCGCCCTCCCCTCACCTTCCCCTCGCTTCCCCTACCTAACCCACCCCCCGGCCCTACCTAAACCTCCCTCCTACCTCTATCACGAACGTTACGCCTGCTCGAAGCAGGCGTAACTTTGTGCGCGCCGGGCCGGCTGCCGCGCTCCA
Source organism: Rhinatrema bivittatum (assembly GCF_901001135.1). Lineage (NCBI taxonomy): Eukaryota > Metazoa > Chordata > Amphibia > Gymnophiona > Rhinatrematidae > Rhinatrema > Rhinatrema bivittatum. The sequence goes on along the minus strand of NC_042618.1, from coordinate 282,976,425 downwards.
TATTCCGGTCCGGGGGCTGGTCCAGGGGCCGCTGTCACGCCCCTGGAACGCCCCCGGGCCGGAACCACGCCCCGGACACACCCCCGAAACACCGCGTCACTCCTGACACGCCCCCGAAATGCCACGGCACTCCCGGCACGCCCCCGACACACCCCCCCGTGCAAGCCCCGGGACTTACGCGTGTCCCGGGGTTTGCGCGCCGCCGAGCCTATACAAAATAGGCTCGGCGCACGCAGGGGGGGTTTGGGGTAGGTTTTCGGGGGGTACGCGCATATCTTACGCGCGTACCCCTTTGAAAATCTACCCCACTATTCTTTCTCCATCGCAATTTGGCTTCCATAAGCATTTCAACACGGAAACCCTACTTATCTCACTCACAGATTCCCTTCTCAAAGGATTGGACAAAGGCCACTCATACATCCTTGCACTGCTAGATATCTCCTCCACATTCAATACTATAAGCCGGCTTAATGAAATTGGCATCTCAGATTTATCAATTCCACAATGAAAGAGTGTTACTTCAAACTGCACACCCTAAAAAAACTAAGACCCCTCCTCCACATCAGTGACTTTCGCACAGTTCTCCAAGCCATGATTTTTTCAAAAGTTGACTACTACAACGCCCTCCTCCAAAGCCTTCCCAAAAACACAATCTCCCCACTCCAAATGTTGCAAACGCCACCGCCCGCATCCTCACCAACACTCGTGAAACTGAGCATATCACCCCATCCCCAAAGAATTATACTGGCTCCCTATCGCATCTCGCATCCACTACAAGACCCCATCCATCATTCACAAAACCTTACACTCCCTTTAATATGCACTTCCTCAATGACTCAATACATTTCCACACCTCCAACAGACCTAGCAGAACACACTACAAGGCTACCCTACCCCCACCCCCCACCCCCCCGCCCCCCACTAAAGAGCATGCTCTATCCATCGCAGGGTCCGCAATCTGGAACTCTGTGCCCACTGATCTATGGCAAATTCAAACAAAAACTAAAGATGTGGCTATTTAAACAGGCTTTCACTTGAGCTCCCTCCCCCTTTCATCTGCCACTTGACATCTCCCTCTCCTCTCCCTCTTTCTGCCTTCTAGGCCCCATGACACGACTATAGGCTCCTGTATTCCTCCTCCTCCCCTCTTTTATGCACAACCTTTTAGACCCCCTCTTCAATCTTACTTTTGGTAAACCCTTGTATCACCCTTTATTTATTCCTTAAGCAATTCATTACTGGATGTACCTCCTCACCTTCTCTATTTTCCTCCCCTTTCCCCCTACTTACCCCCTCTGTTCCTGAAGCTACCTTATACCGCTCTCTATTCCCCTCCGCTTATCCCTATTAACCCCCTTACTTTAGTATCTCATCTATTATTATCTCCCCCCTTTTTCTAAACACCCCACTCTATGTTAGTTAAAGTTAAAATGTTCATGTATTAAAGTTAAAATGTTTTGTACTGAAGTTAACTTGCATTGTAATTATCTACATCCCCCTCCCTCCTTATGTTTTTAAGTTATAACATTCTTTGTAAAGCTTTTACACTGCATTTCTGTTTTATGTAAACTGATATGATGTTCCCAACGAAAGTCGGTCTAGAAAAACCTCAAATAAAATAAATAAATAAATAAACATCTGGCAGCCCTCCCCCTTCCCTCCCACCCACAAAGATATACTAAATAGCCGGGCCCTCACTCCTTCCCCCAACCCTCCCGATCCCCCCATTACTTTTAATAAGATTGCTGGGAGCAAGGGACCCTTTGCCCTGTTCCCAGGGCCTCCTCACTGCTTTAAAGGAGACACACTGGAAGCATTTATTTATTTATTTTGCTTATTTTATATCCCGTCTGTCTGACGAACAATCAAGACGGTGTACAAGCAGTCGTGTAATATATACCCAGTGTTTCAGTCTGGTTAAACCATTCTTAAAATTTAAACATATTAAAAATAAACTTAAGGGCTTAAACTTTCAGCACTAAAGGATGTGCAGCCAGATAACTTTAAGCAGGTATATTCAGTGGGACTTTATCCCACTGAATATATTGGACAAATAATTCATAATTTTTTGTGCATTAGAGAATATACTACAGCTATTTACAGAATAGTATTAATACAAGTTGTTGGTATAACCATTACTGTGATTTCCCTCTCTGGCACACTAAAAAACACAATGTTACTTTAAGGCTTCCACAAATTCTTCAGCAATAACTAGGGGTCTCCTGTCTATTAGTGAAGTTTTGCGACATGGCAGCCGGCGGAACAAACCCTAGCACACACCCTCGCCACCGGCGGGCAGTTTACACATGTAGCCGGGGAGGAGCACGGTGGGGGACCGTTCTTATTTTCCGCGGCGCGTTTTTCACGGGGGGGGGGGGGGCACTGATTCTCCACATCTCCCGAGAGGGGGGCTGTAGTGTGGGTTGCTCTTTTTCACCGGGTTGGGGGGGGGGGGGGCAGGAAGGCGTGCTTGCATATTTAAATTATTCTTTGCTGGTGCTGTTCATTTGGGGTAAAAAAAACCCAAAAAAACACAAACTGTAACCTTTACTGCTCTGTTCTGTTTTTTCAACTTAACCAGGCTCAGCTACTGCACCAATTGCTTTCAAATTTGGACACAACCTTGCTTTCACTTTCGGCAAGGTTCTTCTCTATCTAGATTACATAGATGTCACACGGTTACAGAAAAAAACATGTTTTTACATGTGTGTGGGGAAAACAGCGACATCTGTTGGACAGACATGCAACACACGCTATCTACCTTGGGAAATGAAGCTGCTGTACTGCGCATGCGCGGGCGGGAGCGCACGTCGGGCACAGCGGGACCAACATTTATTTATTTATTTATTTAACATTTTTCTATACCAACATGGTGCTGGGAGGGGCAGCAGCAGTGCATGTCGTGCACAGCGGGACCAACATGGTGCTGGGAGGAGCAGCAGCGTGGACCTGGCGGCAATATCAGGTGTGGTGGTGTCGGCCGGCCGAAATTCAACACCTGGGAGGAGCTGCGGCGGCGATTTGGTACGGCTCACGTGCATGACAGGGAGGGATCCTCGCTGACCTCGCGCCTTCGGGAGCGGGCCACGCAGAACCGCACAAGAGGGAGAGGGATGGGGGGGGGGGGGCAGCTGGGAGGGCATTGCGAGCCGGAGGGGATCAGAATCAGGGAAGGAGATTGAGAGAGGGTGCGGTGTCACTGACAAAAGGGTAGGGAGTAGGTGGGGAGAGGTGACAGTGAGGGGAGGGTGAATGAAGGGCCAGTGAGTGTCAGTGGAGAGACACAGAGGGGAGAGGTGAGTGTAAGGTGTGAGAGTTGGAGTGGGGACAGGGGAGTGAAGGGGGGGGGTTATTATTATTTTATTATTTAAGATTTTTATATACCGACATTCATCCAGGATATCATATCGGTTCACATTGTAACGCAAAAACAAACGCACGGCATGGCGCTTTACATTGAACAGTAAAAACATGATAACAAGGCATTAACGAGAGGGGGGAACAATAATATGGGAAGTTTTGCAATAAAATTATAAACAAGAATTGCAATTATATACATATGTACAAAAGAAAGAAAACTATGAGGTTAATTTTAATCAGGCTAGGAGATAAGATGGGGAAGAGAAGGGAGGAGAGCAAGGAAAGAGGGGGGCAGAGAGAAAGAAAAGAAGGTGGTGGAGAAAAGGGGAGGGGAGAGAGGGGCGGTAGAATGGGAAACAGGGGAGGAGTGTGGAGAGTGGGAACAGTGGTGAGGTATAGTGAAAAATTAAGTGTATGCTTTTGCAAAGAGCCAGGTCTTGAGCTTCCGCTTGAAAGATTTGAGGCATTCTTCTTGCCGTAGTTCAACAGGCATTTTGTTCCAGAGGGTCGGCCCGGCTATCGATAGTGCACGGGCTCTTGTGGAAGTGAGTTTATAGAGTTTAGGAGAGGGGATAGGCATGGTTGCTAGATGTGCTAGTCTGGTGGGCTTATTAGACTGGTGTAAACGGAAGGATTCATTGAACCAGTTCATTTCGGGATTGTATAGGGCTTTGTGGATGAGAGAGAGAGCCTTATATTGTATGCGGGAGGCTATTGGAAGCCAATGTAGGTCTTTTAGAACAGGTGTAATATGGTCATGTCTACGTAAATTGGTCAAGATCCGGGCTGTGGTGTTTTGTAAGATTTGAATGGGATGGATGGCATTATTAGGTAGGCCGAGGAGTAGGGAATTGCAGTAGTCGGTTTTGGCGAAGATTGTGGTTTGGAGAACTGTACGGAAATCGGGGGGATGTAATAAGGGTTTGAGTTTTTTTAGTGTGTGGAGTTTAAAGAAGCCGTCTTTTAGAATGTTATTTATGAATTTCTTTAGTGTGACGTGACCATCAAGAATGATACCCAGATCACGGACTTGTTGAGTAAATTGGAACTGAGGAAAAGGGGGGAGGATCGGTTGGCTTTGGGGTGAGATGAGCATAATTTCAGTTTTATTGGTATTAAGAGCAAGGTGGATGGAGGAAAGGAGATTGTTAATGGAATGGAGGGTTTCATTCCAGAAATCCATGGTTTTTGCTAGGGAGTCAGTGATGGGTATAAGCAGCTGAACATCATCAGCATATATGTAATGAGGGAGGTTTAGACTGGAGAGGAAGTGACAGAGGGGCAGAATGTAAATATTGAATAGGGTTGAGGATAGGGAGGATCCCTGAGGGACACCTCGGTTGAGGGGGATGGCCTTGGATACGTGATTTCCTAGCTGGATTTTGTATTCTCTATTACTAAGGTAGGAGTTGAACCAATTGTGGGCAACACCTGTAATACCGATTTCAGTTAGCCGCTGTAGGAGAATGGGATGGCTAACAGTGTCGAAAGCGGAGGAGATGTCAAGGAAGGCAAGAATGTATGATTGCCCTTTCTCAAATCCTTTGATAATGTGGTCTGTCAGGGAAAGTAAAAGAGTTTCAGTGCTATGAGATTTTCGAAAACCGTATTGTGCGGAGGCCAGGATATGATTTTCTTCTAGGTATTCTGTGAGTTGCTTGTTGACAGTTTTTTCAAGTAGTTTAGAGATGAATGGAAGATTGGATATGGGGCGATAATTAGCTGGATCAGAAGGGTCAAGTTTGGGCTTCTTTAGAATAGGTTTGACTATTGCCTGCTTCAGGGGGAGCGGCACCTGTCCAGAGCTAATAGATAGGTTGATGATTTTTGTTAAAGGTTTGGCAATGATGTTGGGTATTGTAAGAAGATGTTTAGTGGGTATGGTATCAGATGGGTGGGTGGAAGGTTTGGCTTTCTTGATAAAGGTTTCTATTTCTAATGTTGAAGTGCAGTCTAGGGAGGAGAGGGCATTGGTGTAATTGCTGGTTTTTGTTTGATTGATGTCAGATTCGAAGTGGTTGGTAGGATTGGTAGAGGAGGAGAACTTGGATAGCAAATTGTCCACTTTGGTTTGGAAGAATGTGGCAAGTTCTTCACATTTGGATTTGGCTACTACATCAGGGATGTTAGGGGTAGCTGTTTTAGTGAGAGAATTCACGTAATCGTATAATACTTTAGGGTTGTATTGGAATTGATGAATTTTATTGGCATAGAAGTCTCGCTTTGTCTTGTTAAGTTTGTCACTATAGAGATTTAGGGAGGATTTAAATTGTGCCAGGTGCGTTTGTGAGGGATCCTTGCGCCAGATCTTTTCAGATTTCCGAAGGAGTTGTTTGAGATTTTTTAACTCTTGGGAATACCATGGTTTCTTACTCTTGTTGTTTTGTGGGCAGACACTTTTGGATTGTAGGGGACAGGTGGTGTTGGCTATACTATTGATGATGTCAAACCATGAGGTAAGCGCTGTGTCTGCATTGGTGAGCTCTAGGTGGTCAAGTTTGTTGGCGAGAGCCGATGTAAGGTCGTCTCTTGTGCAATTTTTTCTGTTGTGAATGGTTATGTTTGTGTTGTCATGGCAGGTGGGTGTCTTAATGGAAAGAGAGGTTTCAATGAGGTGATGATCTGACCAGGGGATGGGTGTGTGGGAAGGGTGATCAGTTTGTATGAGGGCATTGGTGAATAGAAGGTCGAGGGTATGGCCCGCCTTGTGGGTAGGAAAATGGATAGATTGCTTATATCCTAAAGCATTTAGTGAATCAAGAAAAGCGTCACAAGAAGGGGTGCGAGGGGAGCTATCAACATGCAAGTTGAAGTCTCCAAGTATGATGGCTGGAATGTCAATGGAGATATTCGTTGCAATGTATTCTATTGACCGAAGGGGGAGGGGTGAGTGTGAGGGGAGAGAGCTGGAGTGGGGACAGGGGAGGAAAGGGGGGGTGAGTGACCAAGGAGGAAGACGATGTGTGACTGAGGTATATGAGCAAGGGGAAGGGGGAGGGGGGAAAAGAACCTGACTCTGCCACTGCAACGCGTGGCCGGGCACAGCTAGTAATATTATATATTTGCAAAAGGTATGCTAATTTGATAGAAAAGAAACAGTATTTTTTGTGATTTATCAGATGGAAAATGACACAAAATGAAACAAAGATTTCTATGTCATTGTCAAAGTACAGAACATATTATTTAACTTAAGCTCAGTAACCCCTAATTTGCATATGATCTTCCTGTGTTTGCATGCAGGATATGCAAATCTCTGCATGTTCATGCTGACATCTCTTGAAACCTTTTAACATGTATGACAGGTTTTTTAGTTGACCATTTGTTTTTGTAAGACTGCAGAGCTCATTTCTATGAGCTTTGAGGTAGTGGAAGACTGTGGTGTAGCCACTACTGTACATATGCTATGGGATGGTCATAGAGGAGGTAATGATCAGATACCAGTATACTGACTCAGGGCAATCACTTATCTGGGTATCCCTCTTGCATGTTCCTTTCTGTCTCCAACCATATCCTCTCACATCACTTTTTGAAGATTAGTTTTCACATAGAATACAGATGATTCTAAATATAGTAGCATAGTAAAATAATAGTGATAGAAGAAAAAGAAGCAACTGGTCTATCCAGTCTGCCCAGCAAGCTTCTTATGATACTATCTGCTGCGCTATACAGGTTACTCCCACATATTTCTCTTAAAGGTAGTAACTACCATTCCATGCAGTTATCCCCCAAGCATTATGGTAACCCATAAAAAAAAAAAATTCTGCAAGCAACATTTTTACTGGGAGATGAGCCTTATGGAAAATTCAGACAGCAGTGCTTGATGTGCTTTGTTTATGGATTTGGCCACAGAAGTCCTATGCTTTTTCCTTATTTCCATGTAAAACTCATGGCCCATGTTGGTTGTCACCTGAATCCAATTTCTCTTCCACCCTCCCACCATCAAAGTGGAGAGCAATATTACAGTTGTGTCAAATGCATCAAGGCTTATTGGTAAGGGGAGTTATCCCATGCCCTCTGTTAAGGGTAGTAACTGTTGCTCAGTGGAAGCTACTCCCATGCTTATCAGTTCCCCAGACTGTAAAAGACAGGGCCCTCATTGGTTGTTGTCTGAATCCAATACCCCTTTCTACCCTGCCATCAAAGTGGAGAGCAATGTTGCAGTTGTATCAAAAGCATCAAGGCTTATTATTTAAGGGTAGTAATCCCAATACCTTCTGTAAAGGGTAGTAACCTGTATCAGAAAGCTATACCTTTGCACCCTTTTCTTCATCTCCATCTTCTAGCCTTTAGGGATCCACAGTGTTTATCCCATACCCCTTTGAATTTGTTGACTGTTTTCAGTCCTGAAGGGTATTCCAGGCATCCACCACATTCTCTGTGAAGAAATATTTCATGACTTTGGTTCTGAATCATCCCCTAAGTATATTAATTTCATGACCCCTATTCTATTGATTTATTTCCAATAGAAAAGGTTCAAAGTTTGTGCATCATTAAAACATTTCAGGTATCTGAAATTCTGCATCATATCTCCCCTGCACCTCCTCTCTCCCAGCCTCTCCTCATAAGTCTTCCGTTACTGACCCCACTCCATTTTGGTTGCCCATATTTGGACCATCTCCATCCTGTCTCTATTCTTTTTGATATACGATCTCCAGAACTGAACACAGTACTCCAGGTGAGGCCTCACCAAGGACTTTTCAAGGGCATTATCACCTCCTTTTTTTTACTGGTTATTCCTCTATCAATTCAGCCCAGCATTCTTCTGGCTTTAGCTATTGCCCCAATGCCTTGACACATTCCTTCACCATCTTCAGTTCACCAGAAACTATAACCCCAAGATTTCTCTCTTGGTCCATGTATATCAGACTTTCATCCCCCATCACATACAACTCTTTGGATTACCGCATGCCAACTGCATTACTCTGTACTTCTTGGCATTGTATTCCAGCTCCCAAATCTTTGACCACTCTTTAAGTGTTCTTAAATCAGTTTTCACTCTCTTCTTCAGGTGTATCCACTCCGTTGCAGAGCTTAGTATCATCTGCAATTAGACAAACCTTATCTTCTATCTCCTCCACAGCATCGCTCACAAAGATTGATAAGAATCAGGCCCAAAACCAATCCCTGTGGCACTCCACGTAACACTGTTTTCTCTTCAGAGCAGGTTCCATTTACCATCACATGCTGTCTTCTATCCGTCAACCAGTTTTTAATCCATGCCACCACCACCACCACCTTTGTTTTTGTAAGACTGCAGAGCTCATTCCTATGAGCTCTGAAGTAGAGGAGCACTGAGAGGAGAGGATCGCCTTGCTGGTGGCTGAAAGGAATCAGTAAGGTTTTGCTTGGGACATTGTCTTTTTTTTAAGTATTGGGGCAAATTTAACTATTTGGTAATATTATTTAGTGTGTTTGTGCTTTTAATAGTCAGTAAGGCAGCAAATAAACAGAGGTTAGACTGTATTTTTAGTCAGTCTGTAAGGCAGCTAGTAAGCAGAAGTTAGTGTTTGAATACTAAAAAAAAAAAAGTAGCCAAAAGCTAGAAATAAGCTAAGAGCAGTGTATACCTAAGTAAAAAGGTTGAAAAGTTCAGTTCAGTTACTCACCTAAGAAAAGTGTTAAGGTAGTGTGATTTGGTTTGATTAGGTACCAACATTTGTTAATCAAGAGAGCAGTGAGTCACTATGGCTAACTAACTGAAGTTAGACTGTTTGTATTTCCCAACCCTCCCACCCCTCGCCCACCCATCCCTAGCTCATCCTTTAATTTATAGGCAGGTGCCACTTTAAAAAAAATAACAAAAAAACCCACCTTATTGAGAGTTTGATCATTCCCGTGTAGGCCACTACCAGACATATAGGGGTAGATTTTCAAAGGGATACGCGCGTACCCCCCGAAAACCTACCCCAAGCCCCCCCTGTGCACACTGAGCCTATTTTGCATAGGCTCGGTGGCACGCGCAAGCCCCAGGACGCGCGTAAGTCCCGGGGCTTGCATGGAGAGGCGTGCCGGGGGGGCGTGGTGGTCGTGACACAGCGTTTCGGGGGCGGCGCCGTCGGCATGGTTTCGGCCCGGGGGCATTCCGGGGGCATGGCCGTGCCCTCTGGAACAGCCTCCGGCAGGCGTAAATCCGGCGATAAAGGTAGGGTGGGTGTTAGATAGGGCTGGGGGGTTGGGTTAGGTAGGGGAAGGGAGGGGAAGGTGAGGGGAGGGCGAAAGAAAGTTCCCTCTCTCGGAGCGGCCTCGGAGGGAACGGAGGCAGGCTGCGCAGCTCGGCGCACGCAGGCTGCCCAAAATTGGCAGCCTTGCGCGCGACGATCCAGGATTTTAATGGATACGCGCGGCTACGCGCATATCTATTGAAATCCCGCGTACTCTTGTTCGCGCCTGGTGCGCGAACAAAAGTACGTGCTCACACAAAATTATAAAATCTACCCCATAGTGAATTCACTAATAAGAACATAAGAACATAAGAAATTGCCATGCTGGATCAGACCAAGGGTCCATCAAGCCTAGCATCCTGTTTCCAACAGAGGCCAAACCAGGCCAGAAGAACCTGGCAATTATCCAAACACTAAGAAGATCCCATGCTACTGATGCAATTAATAGCAGTGGCTATTCCCTACGTAAACTTGATTAATAGCCGTTAATGGACTTCTCCTCCAACAACTTATCCAAACCTTTTTTGAACCCAGCTACACTAACTGCACTAACCACATCCTCTGGCAACAAATTCCAGAGCTTTATTGTGCGTTGGGTGAAAAATACATTTAAAGGACATTAATTAGACACATTCCTACTCCCATAGCAACCTAAAACGTAAGTAGGAACTGAACAAATTTGAGATGAAGGCAGCAGACCAGCAGCAAGAGGGGGGCTTCCCAGTCTTTTGCATCGAGTGTCACATGTATGAGTTTTTACCCGCTGGTGAGAAATTGTACATGACATGTGCATGCAATGCAAAGAGCTCCTGGCTCTCAGAGAACAAGTCCGATCTCTGGAGGCTAGAGTGGCAGACCTGGAGGAGCTGAGGCAGACAGAGAGATATACAGATGAGACCTTCAGGGACAAAGTAGCCAACTCCCAACTTTAGACTGGCAGCCCTGGTGCTGCCTTGGAGGAAGAAGGTCTAATGATTAGAGAGCATCAACCTGATGCAGCAGGAAGGTATCCTGTAGCAAGGACCTGCTCTCCAGGTGATGCATTGTCCTTTCGCACCAAGGATGTCTCCCCAAGGCCTACTGCCTAGGAGTGAAGGGTTAGGTCGGCCGTCATAGTCGGTGATTCGATTATTAGGAATGTAGACAGCTGGGTGGCTGGTGGGTGTGAGGATTGCCTGGTAACATGAAGATACCCGCCCCCCCCCCTGACGTCATCACGCTCAGCGGCGAGCCGGTAAACATTCCACCAGGCGTCGCGCGCTGAAGGGGTGCGCCAAAGGGGCACTCCCCTTTGTGCACCCCTTCATGCAATCCTTTGTGCTACGCTTATTTTAATTCCCTTAAGTTTTCCTTTGTTAATTAACCTTTTTCATAGTGTTTAGTAATCCTTTGTTTATTAAATATGTTCAATGTATTTGACTTAGGAAAGCTATTTTCCTGCATACCCTGTTTTTAATGTAAACCGGTATGATTTGTATCTGATACAAGAATGTCAGTATATAAAAATGCAAAATAAATAAATAAATAACATGCCTACCTGGAGCGAAGGTGGCAGACCTCACACGTCACCTAGATAGGATTTTAGACAGTGCTGGGGAGGAGCCGGCTGATGTGGTACATGTGGGCACCAACAACATAGGGTTTTTTCTGATACTCTTTCTGCTTGCTTTCTTCCCCCTTCATTGTGCTGTAGGATGTTGATGCCACTTGTCTTGCCACTTTGCCTGTTGTGCTGCCTTCAGGGGTTCATGCAACTATTATTGGTGCTCTTTTGAGCTGTGGTGTGTTTTTGACACTCTCGCTGCTGCTTTGCACCTCTGTTAAAGCACTTTTGCCACTCTTGGTACCCCTTTGCCCCTTTACAGTGACTTAGGCTATTCATGCCACTTTGGTGCCACTTTGCCACAGTCTAAGTACCTTGGAGCTCTTTTCTCGTTCTGATGATTGCTCCCCAGAAGTTTCATAAGAATGGATAAGAAAACCCCAATTCTGCAGCCAAAAATAGGCTGCAAATACTTCCCCCTTTGACTGTAATGGAGACATGAAAAATGAATAAAACTAATCAATGAATTGGTTTTTTCCCCCTATGAAACTATTGCAACAAATTTGGGTCCCGGCGAAATGAAAAACAAATCAAAACAAATTTTTTCCTTGTGCACATCCCTAACAATTGGACACATTTATTATGAGTTCAGGTTTTTCTTTTTTTTCACCTTCATCTAATCTTTCTAATAGTCAAGGAGAAACAGCCATTTGCCAAGCAAAGGAGGTGTGTTGCTGTCAGCAGCATCAGTGTTGGAATGAAGATCTGTAGCACCTTCACCATCTCCACATACAGCAGCAATGTGCAACTACATGGACATCCAATACATATAGAAAAACAAATTACTTACTTTTCCATTGCTATCTTCTTTTCATTATTTCAGCATAGCTCAGGGACCCAGGGAGCCACACTGGGTTGTGTACTAAACTATTTATTTTGAAACACATGTTTACTCTAATATGGCTGAGAGAGTAAAGATTTAAGACTCACAGGGGGGTAGGAAGATTGCACATAGGGATCATTATTAACACAGGGTGAAGGGGAAACTGGGTCACACATATAATTATGAAGTGTGCTGGGGTTGGGGGTTTTCATCTGCACAGCAAAGAGGAGGAGGGATTTTGAGGGACAGAACACCATTGTACTTATTAGCCCTATACCTTTTTCCACTGTTAGACAGAATGCCTAATCTGCAGTACTCCTGTACATCATCCAGTATATACAGTAGGGATGTGAATCGTGTTTCTGACGATTGAAAATATCGTACGATATTTTCAAAATTGTCAGAAATCGGGAGCTCCCCGAAACCGATAGGAAAACCCCACAAAATTGTTTGTGGGGTTCTCTTATCGTTTTGGGAGGAGGGCGGGAAAAACGGCACACTAAAAGAACCCCTAAACCCACCCTGACCCTTTAAAACCGCTCCCTTAGCTTGTCTCACCCTCCCGACCCCCCCCCCAAATTTTTTAAAATTACCTGGTGGTCCAGTGGTGGTCCCCGGAGCGATCTCCCGCTCTCGGGCCGTCGGCTGCCACTCATAAATTGGTAAATTGATAGGTCACTATGAGTACTCTGTTTGTATGATATTGTATATATGTTCTGTGACATTTAAAGTGTCTATGATTTTAACATATTTTTTGCTTAAGCCTGCCCCATATATATTTCTTCACAGTCTGTATATTAGAGATGGCGCCAGCCGTAATGGATGGCCGGCGCCATCTTTAAAAATGGTGCAGGCCATCCAGTGCTCCTACCATGTGACAGGGGCCGGCCAATGGCACGGATATCCTGTCGCATGGTAAGGGCAAAGGACCATCGGCACCATTTTTATGAGTGGCAGCCGATGGCCTGAGAGCGGGAGACCGCTCCCGGGACCACCACTGGACCACCAGGTAATTTTAAAACGTTTTGGGGGGGTTGGGAGGGTGGGACAAGCTAATGGAGCGGTTTTAAAGGGTCGGGGTGGGTTTTTTGTTTATCGGCTCGGGCGCAGCCGATAAAAAAAAAACAATGGGACTGAACGAAAAAAAATCAATGATGTGAATCGGAACCGGAATCGGAACCGATTCCGGTTCCGATTCACATCTCTAATATACAGACTGTGAAGAAATATATATGGGGCAGGCTTAAGCAAAAAATATGTTAAAATCATAGACACTTTAAATGTCATAGAACATATATACAATATCATACAAACAGAGTACTCATAGTGACCTATCAATTTACCATTCTTTCACATCCATAACTTTAAGTTAGTACACACATCCACATGCTCATATTCTTTAGGACAGGAAAAGACAAATCATTTTTCTAATGTCATACCTTTTATAGAGCTTCAGGTAGTACTCAGCCTTGAAAATAGGCTCGTTGCATCTAGTATGGGTATGTGCAAAATTTGTTTTTTCGGCTCGTTTTCATTTTCGGGTTCGGGGTGGACCATTTTGGTCCTCTCCCTGAACCTGAACATTTTTTTCCATTCGTTTTTGGAAACGGACCGAAAAAAAAAACAAACAACTCACGCCAACCCTACTAATTTACTTAATTACAACCCCCCACCTTCCCGATGCCCCCAAAACTTACCAACAGTCCCTGGTGGTCAAGCGGGTGTCCCAGGAGCAATCTCCCCCTCCCAGGCTGACGGCTGCCACTAATCAAAATGGCGCCGGTGGCCCTTTGCCTTACCATGTGACGGGGGCTACCGGTGCCAATGGTCGGCCCCTGTCACATGGTAGGAGCAATGGACGGCCGGTGCTATCTTAAAAAATAGTGCAGGCCATCCATTGCTCCTATCATGTGACAGGGGCCGACCAATGGCACCAGTAGCCCCTGTCACATGGTAAGGGCAAAGGGCCACTGGTGCCATTTTGATTAGTGGCAGCTGATGGCCCTGGAGGGGGAGATCACTCCCAGGACCCCTGCTGGATCACCAGGGACTTTTGGTAAGTTTTTGGGGGGTCAGGAGTGTAGGGGGGCTGTAATTAAATAAATTAGAAGGGTTGGGGTGGGTTTGGATTTTTTTTTTTAATTAATTTGCCCCTCCCCCCATGCAAACCCCAAAACGAATCGTTTTGGGATTCGGGTCCCCCAAAACGGGACGAATTAGGTAATTTTGTTGAAACTGCCTAATTCGTTCCAAATGAATGTGCATCCCTAGTATGTAATACAGGTCCCTTGAACCTCTCAAAAGGCTTCAACATGCAAAGCTGTAGAATACAGTCTTTCTAGAAGCTATTTAGCTGAGTTAGCATTGTGGGAAGAGATTCAAGTGATGTGAAAATGTCACCAGCTAGTTCTCATTGATAGAGTATTGATCTCCCATAGGGATGGGAGGGAAGCAGAAAAGACATGCTTGAAATCTGGAATGGATTCTTTTAGAGAGAAAAGACACATAAACAAAATAGAAGATACAAACTCTCAATATAAATGTCGCTGAACTGATAAAGATAATAGACATAACTCCCTAGGCTTTAATTTGCAAACCATACTTACCAGAAAGTTTTAGCCTTGTTCCTATAGCAGCTGCAACCAAAACTCCAGTCTAGGTATTGTGCACATAATAACCCTAGTGAAGACTGCAAGATCTGGATTGCAAGATCAGAAAGAAGATCAATCCAATCATGGCCAGGTGATAATCAACCCACTCTCCCATACAGCAAGGCAGTCAGGTGTTAATGTTCTCCACAATGATAAAGCTTAAGCTTCAAAATGCTCCCCTTGATTGCTTAAACATCCTCATCCAAGGTATTATGCACATAACAACCCTAGTGAAGACTGCAGGATCTGGATTGCAAGGTCAGAAAGAAGATCAACCCAATCATGTCCAGGTAATTATCAACCCACTCTCCTACACAGCAAGGCAGTCAGGTGTTAACATTCTCCGCAATATTTATTTTATTTATTTATTTACTTTTATATACCGGTATTCGATTTTACATATCACATCGGTTTACATTTAAACAAAATTTGCAGGAACTTATGCGTTACCTTTGTCAAATACATTAAACATTTAAATATGGGGATTGTTAACAAGGGATATAAAAGAACATGGGGAATGGCTAACACTACGGGATGCACGAAGGGATGCACAAAGGGGAGTGCCCCTTTGTCGTGCCCCTTCAGCGCGCGACGCCTGGTGTTATGGCGCCGTTTAACGTCCGTCACAGTCCTCAGTGACATCAGAGGGGGGGGCTGGTCTCTCAATCGAGGATCACACACCGCCCCTCCCCTCTCAGTTCCAGATGGATTCTTTCACCTATTTTTCTTTCTTTCTGTCTTTCTCATCACAGTTAGTTCAGGGAGCCCGCTGGTGATGGTGTGTGGCATCCCTGTGCGCAGGCATCCGGTGTTCTGGAGCCGTTTAACGTCCGTCACAGTCCTCAGTGACATCAGAAGAGGCGGGTCTCCCAATCAAGGATCACACACCACCCCTCCCCTCTCAGTTCCAGATGGATTATTTCACCTTTTTTTCTTTCTTTCTGTCTTTCTCATCACAGTTAGTTCAGGGAGCCCGCTGGTGATGGTGTGTGGCATCCCTGTGCGCAGGCACCCGGTGTTCTTAATAAAGTTTAAGCTTCAAACAAGTTTAATGTATTGTTGCATAGTCTGTATTTAAAGAGCATAAGGGATGTTTTTTGTTGGGGACTATCTCCTCTGTCAGTTTCTCCATCAAAATTCCCCAAAGAATAGCAATCATATGTGGGCACAATAAAAACCTTTTATACCAATGGCAGAGGTTACATCCATTGTGTGTTTTTTCTGTGCTTTCCTACATCTTAAGGGAAAAGCCACCCTTATAAAAGAGCCTGAAAAAGCTAGATGTGTGGTTAAAGCATGACTGTGTTAAATGTTGTGCAGCTACAAGCAGGACCCCAAGATTTAAACAAATTAGGATGTAATGGGTTTCTATCTCCTAGCCATGTGTTCCACAAGGCAGGGGCTGTGCAAATGTTTAGTCTCCATGGTGTGGGGTGGGATCAGCTAACAGTGAATGCATCCCTCACCACAGTAACTGTCCTATACAGTGTCTCCAAAAGTCCAGCATGACCGTGTCTTGTGTCCCAGCAGTGCAAATGACATTTCGGGTGTCTTTATGACTTTCTCTGCTTCTCTCTCCTTTCATTACTCTCTAGGGATATGCAGAAGGAAAAAAAATGTTTCGTTTCATTTTTCATTTTGCTGGGACCCAAATTCATTTCCTTAGTTTCATAGGGGAAAAAAACCAATTTGTTTATTAGTTTCATTCATTTTTCGTTTGCCATTAAAGACAATGGGGGAAATATTTGCAGCCTATTTTTGGCTGCAGAATTGGGGTTTTCTTATCCATTCTGATGATACTTCTGGGGAGCAATCATCAGAATGAGAAAAGAGCTCCAAGGTACTTAGACTGTGGCAAAATGGCACCAAAGTGGCATGAATAGCCTAAGGCACTGTAAAGGGGCAAAGGAGTACCAGGAGAACATAAGAACATAAGAACATAAGAAAATGCCATACTGGGTCAGACCAAGGGTCCATCAAGCCCAGCATCCTGTTTCCAACAGTGGCCAATCCAGGCCATAAGAACCTGGCAAGTACCCAAAAACTAAGTCTATTCCATGTAACCATTGCTAATGGCAGTGGCTATTCTCTAAGTGAACCTAATAGCAGGTAATGGACTTCTCCTCCAAGAACTTATCCAATCCTTTTTTAAACACAGCTATACTACCTGCACGAACCACATTCTCTGGCAACAAATTCCAGAGTTTAATTGTGCGTTGAGTAAAAAAGAACTTTCTCCGATTAGTTTTAAATGTGCCCCATGCTAACTTCATGGAGTGTCCCCTAGTCCTTCTACTATCTGAAAGAGTAAATAACCGATTCACATCTACCCGTTCTAGACCTCTCATGATTTTAAACACCTCTATCATATCCCCCCTCAGTCGTCTCTTCTCCAAGCTGAAAAGTCCTAATCTCTTTAGTCTTTCCTCATAGGAGAGGCAAGAGTGTTTTAACAGAGGTGCAAAGCAGCAGCGAGAGTGTCAAAAACACACCACAGCTTCAAAAGAGAGCACCAACAACCATTGCATGAACCCTCGAAGGCAGCATGACAAGCAAAGTGGCAAGACAAGTGGCATCAACATCCAACAGCACAATGAAGGGGGAATATAGCAAGCAGAAAGAGTGTCAGAAAAACCCACAAGGCACCTATAAAGGGACAAAGCAGCAGAAAGACTAGCACCAACACACTGAGGAATGATGACAGTGGCAAGAACACCACAAGGAGTATAGTGAGTCATCTGGTGTATGGCAGCAAGGCAGAGTGGCAGAAAGTTGATAGGGGCAAGACAGGCTGGCAAAGCTGAGGTAGTCAGATCGCTGTGGTTTTGATAGGGCAAGACAGGCTGGCAGAGCTGAGGAAGTCAGGTCGCTGTGGCTTTGATAGGGGCAAGAAAGGCTGGCATAGCTGAGGTAGTCAGGTCACTGTGGTGTTGATAGGGGAAAGACAAGGAGGCAAGACAAGATGAGGCTCAGCCCACGGATGGTGTTAGGCCGGTAGTAGTGGACCCCAGCGCGCCGGGACCAGGTCGTCTCGGAGTTGGGATGTTTGTGAATGCAGCTGAAAGTGGGTGGTAAACTCCATCTAAGGCTAAATACCAGCACGAGACTGATAGTCAACAAGTAGTTCAATAAAAAAAAAGTGCAGTAAAAAAAAGCCTGGCTGCCTCGCAGGCACAGCACAAAAAAAAACAAATATCTTTTTCAGCAATAGAAAATTAATTGTAGCAAACTAGCAATAGCAATTGAATAAAGATTTGAGACACTCTGAGAGAGCTCAAACAGCAAACAAGCTTCTCAGATAGAACCCAAGAAGAAGGGAGCGGAGTGAAGGGGGACAGGACCAAAGAGTCTAACATGTGTGCTAGGACCTGAAACATGATGAACTATGCCTGGGTGGGGAGGAGCTGCTGTGCGTGCAGATCTTGGTGGTAGTAGCAAATTTTCAAAGAAGAGCCCCAGGGAGAGTTCCCTTTCCTTTGTGCAGGAAAGGGCTCCATAGAATGGGTTCGCCCCTAGAGTGTTGTGGTTCCGTTGGCATCTAGTGAGCTCTTACTGGTCTTTTAAAATCTGGTGGACATAGCAGATATACAAATGAGAATTCTGAAGGCCGAGGCGGAGGAGGTTTCCATGTGAACAGCAGTTATGGTTCAACATTTATTTATTTGTTTATTTATTTATTTAGTGATTTTATAGATCAACATTTGTTGGGAACATCACATTGGTTTCCAGATAACAAATAATGCAGCGTAACAAGGCTTTACAATAAAATTAATTCAAACTAGGGGGGGGGGGGGAGGGGAGATGCACTACAAAACTATAACAGGCAAACATCAAGTCAGGGATGAAAACGATACGATAGCAAACACAACAAATCAGAGACCAATACGATAGCAAACACACAGGTTTGAAGGGAGTGGCCGTGGGAAGAGGGAAGCATAGTTGAATTTAAGAGTTATACAAAAGAGGGAGAGGAAATCACATAAGAGTGGGGGGAGGAAAAGGGAAAAGCAGGATTGTTACAGTAAAAGAGGATACAATTGTATAAGAGCTAAAGATATTATGGTGTTGCAATAATTCAAGGAGAGATAGTGGGTGGAAGGAGGCAGGATAGGAGTTAAGGGTTTTAAACTAATGAGGATAAAAATCACAAGGAGGGGAGAAGAGGGGTAATTAATGTAATTACAGTAATTGAGAATACATTTAAGTAGGAGCTAATGCTATTTACAGGATTGTAATAGATATCATGTGTTGCAAGGTAAAAAGGCACATCATGGGGATAGGAGGGAGAAAAGGAAAACAGGGGAGAAGCCAGGGGAGGCAGGGGAATAAGCAGTGAGATAAGGAAAGGAGGTAGAACAGCCGAGAGTGGCCATAGACTGAGCAGAGAGGCAAGTAGCAACTTAGGGTGGCAAGGGAGTAGGACCGAGAGGTGAGGGAGGAGGTAGAAGAGGATTGCATGAACTGGCGAAGGCACAATGGTCAAGAAGGGGGAGTTGGAGGGAGGGAGGGGAGGAGGTTTTCAGGTGGAGGGAAGAATGCGGAGGTTAGGTGTAGCTTATAAAGAACTGCTTAAACAACCAGGTTTGAGTTTTTGTTTGATTTTTTTAGGACAATGTTCTTGGCGTAAATCAGAAAGCATAGTGTTCCATAGTGTGGGTCCTGCAATAGATAGTGAGTGTTCTTTCGTGGAAGTAAGGTGGGTGAGTTTAGGTGATGGAGTTTGTAAAGTTGCCAAGTACTGCGATCTAGTGGGTCTGGTGATGGAACAAAACTGTAAGGCGTTGCTAAACCAATGCATATTAGGGTTGTGAAGGGCTTTGTGTATGAGGGAGAGTGTCTTGAAATTAATCCTGGCAGAGATTGGGAGCCAGTGAAGTTGTTTGAGAATAGAGGTAATATGCTCTTTTTTGCGTGTGCTAGTCAGGATGCATGCAGCGGCATTTTGAAGCATTTGGAGGGGGGCTAAGGTGTTTTTGGGAAGGCCTAGGAGGATACTGTTGGAGTAGTCAATTTTGGAAAGAATGATGGATTGTAGTACTGAGCGAAAGTTGTTGAGATGCAGAAGGGGTTTTAGTTTTTTTTTAGTGTGTGGAGCTTGAAATAACATTCTTTTAGTGTGGTGTTGATAAATTTTTTTAGATTGAGTTGGGTGTCAAGAGTGACGCCTAGGTCATGTACGTGTTGACAGAATGTGATGGTAGACGGGAGAGTGTTGGGGGGGGGGGTTGATAGTGTTGCGTTGGGGTGCAATAATCATGAGTTCTGTTTTATTGGTGTTAAGGGCTAAGTGGAGATTGGTAAGGAGATTGTTGATGGCAGAGAGGGCGGTTTCCCAAGTATTACGGGCTTTGGGTAGGGAGTCATTGATGGGAATAATTATTTGCACATCATCTGCATATAAGAAGTGCGGGAGACCTAGCTCTAAGAGGAGATGGCAGAGGGGCAGTAGGAATATGTTACAGAGTGTGGAGGATAGGGAGGAGCCTTCAGGCACAACACGTGTTATGTTGATAGCCTTGGATTCACTGGTACCTATTTTGACTTTGTATTTTCTGTTGCTTAGGAAGTATTTGAACCAGAGCAGTGGAATTCCAGAGATGCCAATTTCAATGAGCCATTCAATTAGAATGTTATGGATTATGGTATTGAAGGCTGAGGAAATGTCGAGTAGGGCAAGAATGTATGACTGCCCTTTGTCTAGACTTTTAAGGAGGTAATCAGTAAGGGTGGTCAGCAGTGTCTCCATACTTCGATGTTTACGAAAGCCGAGTTGAGATGCAAAGAGAAGGTGGTGCTGTTCTAGGTAGTCAGTTAATTGGTGGTTAACAGGTTTTTCAAGAACTTTTGCTATGAAAGGTAAGTTAGATATGGGGCGGTAGTTGGCCAGATCAGCTGTGTCAAGTTTGAATTTCTTAAGAATCGGTTTGACGATAGCTTGTTTAAAGGGGAGTAGGCACAGTTCTAAGAGTGATGGATCTGTTAATGATATTAGCTATGGGTTGGGCTCTTATGTTGGGGATTGACAGGAGGCATTTGGTGGGAATCGTGTCTGATGGATATAGGGATGGTCTCATTTTCTTAAGAATTGCTTCTATTTCTGTAGTGGCAGTGGTCTCGAAGGTGTTTAGGTTGACATTAGGGATTTTAGGGGGGGCTTTGATGGGTGATGTGGTAGTTGGAAAGCGTGTTGTGAGTTTAGTTATTTTATCGTGGAAGTACTGTGCAAGTTCCTCGCATTTTGTTTTGGCTTCCTCACTGGGGATGGGCATTGTCGAAGTTTTAGTAAGATCAGATACAAATGAGAAAAGGGCTCTGGGATTAAATTGCAGGTTGTGGATTCTTTGCGCATAGAAGTCTCGTTTGGTTTTAAGAATGTGCTCACGGTGCTCAGCGGGTACTAAGAGATAGGCTACACCTGAGGAGAGTACTCTTTCCTTTGCGCAGGAAAGTGCTCCCTGAAATGGGTTCACCCCAGAGTGGGGCATGAGACTTAGAAAGTGTTGCAACATGGAGGAGGTTTCCATGTGAACAGCGGTTCAACATGTGTCAGCGGGTGTTAAGAGATAGATGACACCTGTGGAGAGTTCCCTTTCCTTTGCGCAGGAAAGTGCTCCTTGAAATGGGTTTGCCCTGAGAGTGGGGCACGAGCCTTCAAAGTGTGGCAAAGTGGAGGACATTTCCATGTGAACAGCGGTTCAACATGGGTCAGTGGGTATTAAGAGACAGACCACACGTGGGGAGAATTCCCTTTCCTTTGCGCAGGAAAGTGCTCCCTGAAATGGGTTCGCCCTGAGAGTGGAGCACGAGCCTTCAAAGTGTGGCGAAGTGGGGAAGGTTTCCATATGAACAGCGGTTCTTGTTCAACATCTGTCAGTGGGTGTTAAGAGATAGGTGACACCCGGGGAGAGTTCCCTTTCCTTTGTGCAGGAAAGGGCTCCCTGGAATGGGTTCGCCCCAGAGTGGAGCACAAGACTCGGAAAGTGTTGCGACGTGGAGGAGGTTTCTATGTGAAGAGCTAAATGGGTTCACCCTGAGAGTGGGGCCCGAGCCTTCAAAGTATGGCAAAGTTGAGGAGGTTTCAATGTGAACAGCGGCTCTGGTTCAACATGTGCCAGCGGGTCTAAGAAATAGGCCACACCCGGGGAGAGTTCCCTATCCTTTGTGCCGCATTGCTGTGGTTTGATCTGTCACTTCTTCCTGAACTGGTTCACTGCCGGAAGAAAATGGCAACTTTTTCATTTGTGAAAGATAATTCAAGAGAGGATGCTTTTAGAGCAATAGAGACTGCCATTTGTGAGCTAGAGATTATTTGTGAATACCCAAAAGCTATTACTGTACTTATGCACTTCAGCTGATGACAAAGGAACTTGAAGAGCTCTCAGAAATAAGAAAACTGCTACTCAAGTCCAAATCTACAATAGCAACCTATGTTGACTTTGTACCCTACACAGTGCCTCTGTAAACTATGGGAACACAGAGGATGAACTAGAGTACAACTACCACCAGTTTTCTATAGTACTAGAAACATTCATGTTGGCATCTAAGAAAGATTTAGGGAAAATGGCCTATATTATGAAGGTCATGAAAACTATTCAGCATATGAAATATGCAAGCTCCAAACATCTTAAGTCAGCTTTCTATGTTCTTACATTCCAAATGTTAAAAACATGAAAACAAATTTTCTAGAAAGAAGTGATGCACAAATATATGAAACTAAAATTAGAGATACTAGAACTAAACTCAGACAGGCACAGCGTTTGGGGTCAGGCCCTTGTAGTGACATAAAGGCTGGACAGGCAGGCACATAAATTGAGATCAGGCTCTTGTAGTGACGTAAGGGCTGGATGGACAGGCACAGCATTTGTGGTCAGGCCCTTGTAGTGACGTAAGGGCTGGACAGACAGGCACAGCGTTTGGGGTCAGGCCCCTATAGTGATGTAAGAGCTAGACAGACAGGCACAGCATTTGGGGTCAGGCCCTTGTAGTAATGTAAGGGCTGGACAGACAGGAACAGCGTTTGGGGTCAGGCCCCTATAGTGACGTAAGGGCTGGACAGACAGGCACATCAGTTGAGGTCAGGCCCTTGTAGTGACGTAAGAGCTAGACAGACAGGCACAGCATTTGGGATCAGGCCCTTGTAGTGACATAAGGGCTGGACAGACAGCCACAGCGTTTGGGGTCAGGCCCTTGTAGTGATGTAAGGGTTGGGCGGACAGGCACAGCGGTTGAGGTCAGGTACATGTACTGATATTATCTGGAGCATATGAGGCAGTTGGAGCTGCTGCAAGGCTTTAAATTGCTTTTATTCATCTTGCCATTCACAGGGAAAATTTGGAAACCCAAGCAAAGGAATGTTTATTTTCAAAAACACTAGCATTTCCATCAACTCTGGTGCCAGCCTTGAGCGGTGAGGGCTCATGATATCCCCTTTCATTGAAAATACACGTTCACTGGACACACTGGTTGGTGAAAATGACAGATATCGCTGAGCCACTTTGGCTAGGTGTGGCCAGACAGTGGACTTGTGTGCCCAATATGCCAGCGGATCTGTCTGCATGTCCTCTGTGAGATACCATGTCACTGACATTTGTGTTGGTATCTCCTTTGCTTGGGTGGGCTGAGAGTCCTTCTTGCCAGCTGCTTTCACTCTAGCCAATTCCAGAACAGATGATTATTTAGGGGCAACATGGCTTTGACGTACTGAAGTGGAGGAGGAAGTACTAGCTGCCACTGTCAGAGTGGTGCTCCTGTGTGGGTTTGCACTACTCTCTGAAGTGCCCGCTGTTTCCTCCTCTGCTTCATGCCTAATCTGTCTCTGCCTATGGGGCTCCTGTTCATGGACATCTGCTAACAGCAGGTCCATCACAAATGTGAGACAATTGGAATGTAGGGCGAGTTTCCCTTTCACATGGGGATCACAGACTGTGGGGACCATGTATCTGTGGTCTTTTGTTAAAGGTCTTAATCTCTCTTGCACCTGCTTCTGCAAAAAGTCCAGACAATGAGGCACCTCTGCTGTCATTCCCTCTTCCTGTTTAAAGCCCTCCAAATTTTCCTCCAGAAAATTTACTATAGGGATGATGTCAGCCAAGGTGACACTTCTGGAACTCAGCTCCTCTGTGGCATCCTTGAAGGGCTGCAGGATTTTTACCAGCTGACTCATGACTAACCAATCATGATGCCCTAGGGGACTGTGCACACCTATGTCCATTTCCACAGAAAGGTCATGATGGGGTGTCTGCTGCTCCACTAACCTCTGCAGCATCATATAGGTGGAATTCCACTGGGTGCCAATGTCTTGAATGAGACGCTTGTGAGGCATCCTCAAATCAGTCTGCTTTTCATGGAGAACCTTCCCCGCCTTCACACTTCTGTGGAAGTGCGCTGCTATGTTCCCGCACGTATGCAGGTATTCATTCTCTTGGTGATTAGCTCCAACCCTAGAGCTGACTTCACTACCAGGTGCATAGTGTGTGCAAAACATTGGATGTTCTGAAAGCCCCCGTCAGATATTGTCTTTACCATGTTTGCACCATTGCCTGTGACAAAGAACCCTGTCTGAGGATTCCTGTCTTGCTGTTGTAGCTGCCATCCCACCAGTATCTGTCTGATGCATGCTAGAATATTGGCTGAGGAATGTGTTATGGATCTGGCAGTGAACCCTTTGTCCGAGGTAGAGTCAGCGCTATCTAGGAGAGTCAACTCTCTAGGTCTCTACCGTCGGAAGGTGAGGCCTGGTGATGTAGACATGGAAATGAAGACTTCACCCTGGAAGCTCGTGATTCCCCCAGGAGGAGCCCGTAGGAACCCGGCCACTGGGACTTAGGAGACTCCCTGGAGACCGAAGAAGATCTGGATGCAGGCGCCTCCTGCAGGTTGTGTAGTCCAGATGGCTGGTGCCTCCAGCAGGTTGAAGTAGATTCAAGTGTAGCTCTTCAGAGAAAGGTCTGAAGTTGGTCCGAGGGACTAAGCCAGAAGACTGGTCGGAAGCTGGTCCAGGGGTTGAAGCTAGAGATTGGTCGGAAGCCGGTCCAGGGGTCGAAGCCAGAGAATGGTCGGAAGCCAGTCCAGGGGTCAAAGCCAGAGAATGGTCGGAAGCCGGTCCAGGGGTCGAAGCCAGAAGAAATCCGTCCAACGAAGGGAAACCAGTAACAAGGACCAAGACGAACAGGAACCAAACGAGCAGGCTACAGACCGAGAACTCAAGGCACAAGACCAAGAGCCAAGATACCGGCAAGTTCTGAGGAGCAGACCTTGCCTTAAATACAGGGCACCAGGAAGCAGTCCTGAAGAGGAGCCATGGCCATTTCCTGTCATGGCCCCTTTAAATCACAGCAGCGGCCCGGCGGGGGTGGAGTCAGCTAAACGGAGGCCATCTTGGATTCGGCACACCGCGAGGAAATCTCAGCGACGACTGCCAGCTCCTGCAGCCGTCCCAGGAAGGGCCTGACGCCACGGGTGAGTGGCCGGTCCCTTTCCCGGACTGCTGCGGCCGGCAGCTGTAACAGTACCCCCTCCTTTAGGCCTCTCCCTAGAAGGCTTGGGCTTTCCTGGGTGATCCAGATGAAAATTGTGTAGAAGGTTCTTATCCAGAATATTCTGAGCAGTTTTGCAGGAATTTTCCTCAGGCCCAAATCCTTCCCAAGCTAGGAGATACTCCCACTTTCTGCCACATCTCCAGACATTGAAAACCTCATGAACCTGGTATATAGGGCCTTCTTACGCTGTGGGCTGCGGAGCAGCAGGCACCTTCTGAGTAGGCCAAGTAAGAACCAAGGGCTTCAAAAGAGACACGTGGAAAGAATTGTGGATTTGTAATGTGGCAGGCAGATGAAGTTGATAGGTCACTGGGCCCAGCTGCCACAGCACCGAGAAGGGACCAAGAGCAAGTCGCATGGATGGAACCTTGTAGACGAATATGCCTGGTGCTAAGCCACACCTTTTCTCCTGGCCGGAAACAAGGAGCTGGTCTTCGGTGCTTGTCTGAAAATTTTTTCACTGTACGTGCCACCCCGTAGTAGCATTTGCCGAGTATGCACCCAAAGTATTTTCAATTGTGCTGCCATTAGCTGTGCTGCAGGTGAGGGAACAGGCAATGGCAGGGGTAATGGTGGCCGGGGTTGGCGACCGAAAACATTCTGAAACGGAGAAGCCCCAGTCGAAGTGCAGGCATGAGAGTTGTGGGAAAACTCGGCCCAAGGAAGAAGCGCTGCCCAATCGTCCTGATGGGTGTTAACATATAAAAGTAGAAATTGTTTCAAGGTACGATTAGTCCGTTCCGCTTTACCGTTGGCTTGTGGATGGAATGCTGTTGTAAAGTCCAGAGAAATACGAAATCTCTTGCAGAGATTGGATCAATATTGGGCCGTGAATTGCGGATCGCGATCAGATGCAATGTGCTGTGGCAGGCCATGGAGGCGGAAAATATGAGACATGAATAGTTGGGCCAGGTGGGGAGCAGACAGGAGGGAGGGTAGTGGGGTGAAATGGGCCATTTTGGAGAATCGGTCCACAACGACCCATATTACAGTATTGCCCTCAGAGGGTGGGAGATCTACAATGAAATCTGTGGAAATGTGAGTCCATGGCTTCGTGGGCATATGAAGCGGTGGTAAGAGACCCCAAGTTTTCCCTGTAGGAATTTTATGTTGGGCGCAGTTTGTGCAAGAGTCAACATACACTCGAACATCCTTGCACATCTCAGGCCACCAATAATATTGCCGAAGAAGATTCAGAGTCCGGTCACGTCCTGGATGTCCAGCCAACTTGGAGTCGTGTGTACCCAGGCTAGCACCTTGCTACGGAGCCTCTTTGGCATCCACCGTTTTCCCGGGTGGTACCATAAAGGTAGCAGAGAGGATGATACGAGCCGGGGTCAATGATATATTGAATGGGCTCTTCCGAGTCTACTGCGGAGAAAGAACGGGGACAGGGCATCTGCTTTAATGTTCTTACAAGCGGGTCAATAGCAGAGCTCGAAATTAAAACGTGAGAAGAAGAGCGCCCATTGAGCTTGGGCACGGGTTAAGACGTTGGCTTCTTGAAGATATATTAGGTTCTTATGGTCCGTAAAAAATGGTTATTTATTTATTTATTTATTTAAAAGTTTTTATATACCGCACAATGGATAAGTATATATCCGTCTAGGCGGTTTACACATGGTCAAAACATACATAATTTAAAATACAAACAATTGTTAAAGGTTAATTAAAAACATGATATTATGCAAATTATTGTAGTTTAGAAAGCTTGGATAAATAAGTAAGTTTTCAGCGATTTTTTAAACTCTCTACGGTTAGAAGTTAGTCGGATATAGTCAGGTAAAGCGTTCCATAAAGTTGGACCTGCAACTGAAAAAGCACGTTTACGAATCAGAGATAAACCTACAGATTTTACATTATGAATTTCTATAAACATTTGTCAAAAGAGGCGTTAATTGTCTGGAAGGTTTATAAATTCGTAGCAGAGAACATAGCCAGATTGAGTCATTGCTATAGATCAGATTGTGTATAGTGGATAAGATTATGTATGTTATACGGTATGATACTGGAAGCCAATGTAGTTGTTGTAAAATTGGAGAAATATGTTCACTTCGACGGATATTATATAACATACGGGCAGTCGCGTTTTGAATTAATTGAAGTGGATGAATTGTTGATTGAGGTAGGCCAAGGTATAGAGCGTTGCAATAGTCTAATGAAGACAAGACGAGGGTTTGAGTGATCAGATGGAAATCATTTGGCAGAAGTAATGGTTTTAATTGCTTGAGCATATAAATTTGTAAAAGGATTTTTTTACAATTTCAGATATGGTTGTTTGTCAATGATAATTTGGAGTCAAGAATAACCCTAGGTGATACGATGTTGTGCTCCCTCAAGCCATTGATGCCTTTCCTCTAGCGCAAGCTTAATGGCTAGGAGCTCTTTGTCCCCAATTGAGTAGTTATGTTCAGCTGGAGAGAATTTCCTAGAAAAGTAGGAGCACGGGTGAGATGTTCTAGATGTGTCATTTTGGCTGAGCACAGCTCCTACTCCAACAGCGGAGGCGTCTACTTCTACCGTAACTGGACATCTAGGATCTGGATGCCGAAGGCAAGGTTTCTGCAGGAAGGACTTCTTGAGATCCCGGAACGCTTCTTCAGCTTCCACAGACCATGCCTGATGTCTGCCCCTTATGAGTTAAAGCATGAGGGGAGCAGCCAGTTTGGAAAAGTTCCGGATAAAACTATGATGGTAGTTGGCAAACCCCAGGAAGCGTTGGAGCGCACGTAACCCAGTAGGCTGCGGCCATTCTTGGATGCATTTTAGCTTGGAATTTCCATTTGAAAGCCCAGATTGGAAATAATGTACCCCAAGAAGATCAGAGATTCTTTTTCGAAGATGTATTTTTCAACCTTGGCAAAAGTCTATTCTCTCTTAAACGTTTGCAAAACCTGTAACACATGTTGTCGATGCATCTGTAAATCCTGAGAGAAAATTAATATGTCATCCAGGTAGACTACCACGTATACATAGAGCAAGTCTCGAAAGATTTCATTAATAAAGTGCTGGAAGACTGCAGGAGCATTAGTTAGACCGAACGGCATGACGAGGTATTCATAATGGCCGTCCCTGGAGTTAAAAGCCATCTTCCACTCATCGCCCTCTTGTATCCTGATCAAATTGTATGCATCTCTTAGGTCCAATTTTGAGAACACCCTGGCTCCCTGTAAGCGGTCAAAGAGTTTGGCTATTAATGGCAATGGATAGCGGTCCTTGATAGTAATAGCATTCTGCCCCTGAAAATCGATACAGGGTCGCAAAGTCCCATCCTTTTTCCCAACAAAGAAAAAACCAGCCCCGGCTGAGGATTTTGATTGTCTGATAAATCCTTACTTGAGATTGTCCTGAATATACTCAGCCATAGCCTGCATCTCTGGGATGGATAAGGGATAAACTCTTCCACGAGGCGGAGTGGTTCCAGGGATTAAATTAATGGCACAGTCAAATTATTGATGCGGAGGCAAAATGTCCGTGGCTTTCTTGGAATATACATCCGCAAACTGACTGTAGTAAGCTGGCAATCCCTCCAGGATAGAGGTGCACAAATAGCTACAGGAAGAGGTTGTTTCTTTAAGGCAGGTTTCTTGGCATGCAGCACCCCAGTGAGTTAATTTCAAAGATGTCCAGTCGATTTGTGGGTTATGGCGTTGCAGCCAGGGGATACTGAGAACGACTGAGTAGATAGCTTTCTGGATGACATATAAAAAGATTTGTTCCATGTGGTTAGGTGCAATGAAGCAATCCAGGGGAACCGTTTGATGTGTAATTCTTCCTGGTAAAGGGTCTCCGTGGATAGAAGAGATAGTCAGCAGTCTTGGGCATGGACGGATAGGAATAAGCAATTGTTTCACAATATCTTGCAAGATGAAATTTCCTCCGGCTTCAAAATCTACCAGAGCCAGTGTGGTGAATTTCTGACCTCCGAGGCAAAAGGTAATTGGCAATGAAAGTGGAAGGGTGGTAATGTGATGCCTAGGGTTATTCCCCGAGAGGTCCTTAAACTGTGTAATTTCCCGGGACGTAAAGAACAGCCAGCAATGAAATGACTCGAACTTCCACAATATAGGCAAAGGCCAGCCTTGCGACGCCTTTGTCGCTCTTCTGGGGAGAGAGGACCACGTCCTAACATCCTAGGTTCTTCCGTAGTTCCTTCAGAGAAGGGTGAAGTATGGGGAACTGGAGAAGACGAAGCGTGTGGAGAACAAGGGGCTGTACTATGCCCGCTCAAATCCAGAGTCTCACGAACCCTTTCTTGCAGATGGCGGTTAATCTTAGTTGCCAGTTCAATGAGGGCGTTCAGTGAAGAAGGGAGTTCCCGAGCTACCAGCTCATCCTTAATTTTAGCGGATAGTCCTTCAAGAAAATGGTCCGAAGAACGCGTTCCTCCCAATGAAGTTCAGAGGCTAAAGTTCTGAATTCAATCGTATAGTCAGTGAGCGAATGTCCTCCTTGACGGATATGAAGCAGCTCGACCCCCGCGACTGCCTCTTTACCGGGTTCCTCAAACACAGTTTTGAATAACTCAAAAAACTGAAGAAAATCCTGTAGAACTGGATCTGAATGATGCCACAGCAGAGAGGCCCACACCAATGCCTTGCCTTCTAACAGGGACAAGATATAAGTCGTTTTTGTCAAATCATCTGGAACGAGATTAGCTTGAAGACGGAAGTGCATGTTGCATTGGTCGAGAAACTCCAGACACAAACGAGGTTTGCCGGAGTAACGTGGCGGTGCCGGTAGAGGAATTACCGGATGGGAGTATGTCAGTATTACAGATGCTGTCGGTGTTGGTGGGGGACTGGTTTGAGCCACGACCACTGCATCCAGGCGAGCGTGGAGTTGACCGATGGAAAATGCCAAGGACTCTGATATCCGCTGTTGCTCCAACATCCTTTGGGTGGACAGACTTGCAGATCAGAGGCCTCTACCGGGTCCATGGCCTTGGTATTCTGTTATGGATCTGGCAGTGAACCCTTGGTCCGAGGTAGAGTCAGCGCTACCTAGGAGAGTAAACTCTCTAGGTCCCTACCGTCGGAAGGTGAGGCCTGGTGATGTAGATGTGGAAATGAAGACGTCACCCTGGAAGCTCATGCTTCCCCCAGGAGGAGCCCATAGGAACCCGGCCACTGGGACTTAGGAGACTTCCGGGAGACCGAAGAAGATCTGGATGCAGGCGCCTCCTGCAGGTCGTGTAGTTCAGATGGCTGGAGCCTCCAGCAGGTCGAAGTAGATTCAAGTGTAGCTCTTCGGAGAAAGGTCTGAAGTCGGTCTGAGGACTAAGCCATAAGACTGGTCAGAAGCTGGTCCAGGGGTCGAAGCCAGAGATTGTTCGGAAGCCGGTCCAGGGGTCGAAGCCAGAGAATGGTCGGAAGCCGGTCCAGGGGTTGAAGCCAGAAGAAATCCGTCCAACGAATGGAAACCAGGAACAAGGACCAAGACAAACAGGAACCAAACGAGCAGGCTACGGACCGAGAACTCAAGGCAAAAGACCAAGAGCCAAGATACCAAGTACAAGAGCCAAGATACCAAGTACAGGTACAAACTTAGATTGTAAGCCCTCTGGGAATAGAAAAATACCTACAGTACCTGAATGTAAACCGGTGTGATATCTCAATTGAGATCAAATGTCGGTATATAAAAAATAATAAATAAAAATAAATGGCAGAGGGCTGCTGGCCTGCCACCTGACTGCTAGAAGGGGCCGAGAATGTGGGATGACTGCTCCTTTTCAACCACTTTACACTGCCTGGAAAAAGGGGTCCCCTGACTGGTACTGCCAACATCCCCAGATGGCAGTACTGTTGGGTGTTGCTTCTGCATATGATGCATCATGCCAAAATTAGTTAGATGTCCCATTTGCTTGCCTCTGCAAATAGCCCTGGCACAGTAATTACACTGAGGAAAACACGGGTCCTCCATCACTTTAAAGTGGCTCCAGATCACAGATTTCTTTCGTGATCCCTTCTCTATAGCCTTTGGGGTGGATGCTGGTACTGGAGTTGAAGTAGTGGGTGCACCCTGAGAAGCAATGCCAGGGGTATCAGTCACATTCTGTGCCTGCACTGACTGCTCTTCCTCCTCATCATCATCACTTTCATCTCTCCCCTGCAGCACTGAAGTGGAGGCTAAGACAGAGCTAACTAATCCTCCTAAACCTTCTTCAGCTAATACTTCTTCCATTTCTGATGATGAGAATCCTACACAAGATGTTTCTTCATCGGAATCAGAAGCAGACAGTGTCTGCACTACATTGTCAGCGCT
This sequence comes from Rhinatrema bivittatum, assembly GCF_901001135.1. NCBI lineage: Eukaryota > Metazoa > Chordata > Amphibia > Gymnophiona > Rhinatrematidae > Rhinatrema > Rhinatrema bivittatum. The sequence continues at coordinate 282,945,025 of NC_042618.1, read as the reverse complement.
AAGTAGAGTCTGCTGTCGCATTGCTGCTTTTGGGTCTCACCCTTTTGTCTTGTATGACTGAGCCTTCCCTCACTTCCAAAACAACAGAGTCAGAAACAGGTGGTGGCGGTACATCATCTTTAAATTTCAGTTTTTTCTGGATGGAACTGCCTGCCATTCCAGAGATTTTAGATTGGAGCAGCTCCTTTTTTAACTGTAATGGGGGTCTGGCACTGCCTTTTGAAGTGCCTCCTCTGCCAGTCCCAATCACTCGTCTACCTTTCCCTGACATCATGGATTTAATGTCACTGCCTACTAGGTATTTCAATTAAAAGAATTATTTCTTTATTGTTGAATGAACACCTCTGTACCAATATATGTGAGTCTGGAAAACTGCACACAGACACACAATGCAGTGCCTTGCTGTGCATTACAACTGAGACTACCGTATGTGCATAAAAAAAATTTAAACTCCAGATGCCTATTGGGGATTTGGATTAAAAGAACACTGCTGTACCAATATATGTGAGTCTGGAAAACTACACACAGACACACAGTGCAGTGCCTTGCTGTATCCTACAACTGAGATGGCTGTATGTGCACACAAAAAAAAATTAACTCCAGAGAAAAGACTGGAAGCCTGAGCAAGCATATTTCCTAGTGATGCTGCTTCTTGTTTGAAAATACAAACTCCCAGACAGCCACTGCAACTCTCACACTATCTCCCACCCACACCACCCATACCCTGCCTGCAACCTACCCCAGGGGGGTAAGATCAGCAGCAAAATGCCACTGCTGGCAGCTTGTCTTAGTGGGAGAGACAGACAGTCTGAGTTCAATAAAAAAAAGTCTGGCTGGCACAGCAGCAAAAATGAACAAATATCTTTTTCAATGGAAAATTCTATAAAAGTAGCAAGCAATAACAATTGAATACAGATTTCAGACACTCAACATAGCTCTGAGTAAAGCCACCTCCCCAGACAACACCCAAGAAGAAAGTGTGTAGCTCACTACATGCTTAAGCTATAAATAGGACAGCAGGAACAGCATCACAGAGCACTGAGAGCAGCGATTGGCTGGATTAGAAAAATGCTTTGCTCTGATATGTTGGCATTTTGGTCTCCTTGCCAACCTGTCTGACCCACTCTATGACAGGGCTGTGAGGTCACTTATGGCTCATAGGAAAGGGCTGGTTGTTGCTATGGATACTCCCACATGGCCTTCTTCTATTTCAAAACGGCCACTAGAAATCACTGTGAACCAAAAGAATGAAACTAATATGATATGTTTCATTCGTGGGGGATCGCCATGCGTTTCGCGAACCCACGAATCAAATGAACAGGGACTTATGCGTTGCGAATTGCACATTCATTGAAAAAAAAAAATGCACATCCCTATCCAAAAGACAGGGCCTTGTCTTTGTGTCAGTGGTAGACTTTGACCCAAATATATAGAGCACACTTAAACTCTGTCTCCTTAGAAATTCATAATACCCAAGCACTCTGCAGCCTGGATTAAGCCCTCCTTCTGCCTCAGGGACTGCCACCTGGAGTGTAAATCAGGGTTGGGGCAACATTGAATGCTATGGCCATTTATAGCTCTGTACCAAAGGACTAGTAATTAGGTCTATCTAGTGCAGTTGCAGGGCATATTAACAAAAGTAAGAAAACACTGAATGGCAGTGTTTGATATTTAACTATTTCTTTTTTTAGAGGAGCATCCAGGACCTACACCTAGACAGCCACAAAGGCAGTACCGGCATCTGCAGGTAATCCCTGACAGCTTGAATGAGGAGGGAGAGGGAGCCCATTAGGAGCTGCAACAGCCTGAGGAGGAAGAGGAGCAGCAGTGGCAGGATAAGGAGCTGGAGGACACACTGGCTGATCTGCTACAGGATCGCCCGTAGGCCAGCAGTGCGTCTCACCAGCCTGAACCTGAAATGGTTAACAGTCAGGCTGAGAGGCTGTTAATACAGCAAAGTGGCAGCCTTTTGGAGGTTATCTCAGGCCTGTATGATGTGAGGCAGGAAGCAGAGGCCCTCTATGATACCATCAGTGAGGAAGCACCTCCATGATACCAAGGAGGAAACGCAAGGGATTCAGCAGGTGATACGGGGCCTTTTCTGGGCAACAGATGAGCAAACTGAAGTGTGGAGAGAGATGCTATAGCAGATGCCCCCATTGTAGCTGCAGCCACTAGTGGCTCCAAGGCCATTCATGATGCCCTGGCTTCAGTATCATCCATCTTATGGGCTACCATTCCCATGGATGGCACATGCCCATGGTAGAGATCCCACTGTGCCCCAGCCACCTGCACCTCAGCTTGTACCAGGCTATCCTTGGATGGCACCTCAGCTAGCACCACCCCTGCATGTATCACCTGTCATGCTTCCACCATCAGCACCACCCCAGCTATTGCTTCCTCCGGCTATACTTTCCTGTAGCCATGAACTTGAATTGCCACAACCTTCTTTGCCCTCTGAGGGCAGCGTGATCAATGGCAGAAGTCCACTGCACAGGACCTCCAGGTTGGGGCAGCCAAAGCTTCCTGAAGCCAGAAAACGTGGCCAGCCAAGGAAGTGATACTTTACTTTCTTATTCTTTATTTTGCTGCATTTTTTTTTGTAAATAAATGCACAATTTTTTAAAATAAATACACCATCACCTTCTGAAATGTCTTTCAATGAGAGTGCTCCTTTGTTGTATAGCTTGTCTTTGACTCAAGTGATGTTTTTCCTGGAATTCATCCTGAGTCAGATGCTCTTCCTCCTCCTCCTCCTCATTTTCTTGATGGCCCTCCTCCGGAGAAGGCATGTGTCTGTTTAGTGCAAGGTTATGTAGCATACAGCAGGCTAGAAAGATCTTATACACTTTAGGGGGTCTGTAAAGAAGGTATTCTCCAGTAGGGATGTGAATCGTTTTAGGACGATTAAAATTATCGTCCGATAATTTTAATATCGTCTTAAACCGTTATGGAACACAATACAATAGAGATTCTAACGATTTATCGTTATAAATCGTTAGAATCGTGAGCCGGCACACTAAAACCCCCTAAAACCCACCCCCGACCCTTTAAATTAAATCCCCCACCCTCCCGAACCCCCCCCCCCCAAATGACTTAAATAACCTGCGGGTCCAGCGGCGGTCCGGAACGGCAGCGGTCCGGAACGGGCTCCTGCTACTGAATCTTGTTGTCTTCGGCCGGCGCCATTTTCCAAAATGGCGCCGAAAAATGGCGGCGGCCATAGACGAACACGATTGGACGGCAGGAGGTCCTTCCGGACCCCCGCTGGACTTTTGGCAAGTCTTGTGGGGGTCAGGAGGCCCCCCCAAGCTGGCCAAAAGTTCCTGGAGGTCCAGCGGGGGTCAGGGAGCGATTTCCCGCCGCGAATCGTTTTCGTACGGAAAATGGCGCTGGCAGGAGATCGACTGCAGGAGGTCGTTCAGCGAGGGTTCCGGCGCCTCGCTGAACGACCTCCTGCAGTCGATCTCCTGCCGGCGCCATTTTCCGTACGAAAATGATTCGCGGTGGGAAATCGCTCCCTGACCCCCGCTGGACCTCCAGGAACTTTTGGCCAGCTTGGGGGGGGCCTCCTGACCCCCACAAGACTTGCCAAAAGTCCAGCGGGGGTCCGGAAGGACCTCCTGCCGTCCAATCGTGTTCGTCTATGGCCGCCGCCATTTTTCGGCGCCATTTTGGAAAATGGCGCCGGCCGAAGACAACAAGATTCAGTAGCAGGAGCCCGTTCCGGACCACTGCCGTTCCGGACCGCCGCTGGACCCGCAGGTTATTTAAGTCATTTGGGGGGGGTTCGGGAGGGTGGGGGATTTAATTTAAAGGGTCGGGGGTGGGTTTTAGGGGGTTTTAATGTGCCGGTTTTGCGATTTTACGTTTTTTTCGATTTTTTTACGATTTTTCACGATATTTTACCCCCCCAAACGGCAACAATACGATTCCCTCCCCCTCCCAGCCAAAATCGATCGTTAAGACGATCGAGGACACGATTCACATCTCTATTCTCCAGATCTGTCCAGACAGCAGAAGCATGTTTTAAGTAAGCCAAATATTCTCTCTATGACAGCCCTGATCTTATGGTGTGCCCTGTTGTAGTGACCCTCAGCTGCAGTTGCTGGGGTGGCAATGGGGTTTATGAGCCAGATTTTTAGTGGATAGCCTCTATCATCTGTAGTAGAAGACACAGAAAATCAGGGTTACATTTACCTTCTGGGTTTCAAAGTGGCACAGCTTACAGGGCTAGTTTAGAGGAGCCCTACAGTGGCACCCTAAATATAAGGGTGACAAAAATAAGCAAGAAATGGGTGGGTGTCTTCCTACCTAGATCCATCCCCTAGTGATGTGTCCTTGCTGAAGTGGTCATGAATTCTTGATTGTGAGAGAATGTAGGAATCGTGAGTGGATCCTGGAAAGTGGGGCACCACATTCATGATGAATTCCTTGGTGTTGCAGACCATTTGCATGTTTAGGGAGTGGAATCCCTTGCAGTTGTGGTATGTGGCCTTGTCTCCTCCAGGTGCTCTTATGGGCATGTGAGTGCAATCAATAGCTCCCTACACTGAGGGGAAGCATGCAATTTAATAGAAATCAGTCATTATTTGGGATCGTTCCTGTCTTGTGGAGGGGAAGGAGATAAAGTGTGTTTTCCTGAGCAAGGCAGCCAGGACCTGCTTTACACACCTTGAGGTGACAAATTGAGTGATTCCAGATGTGATTCCTAGAGGTTTTGGAAAGTGCCAGTAGCAAAAAAGGCCAGGACGGTAGTGACTTTGATGTGTACTGGCAAAGCATAGCCCCTTTGGGTGATAGGTTGCAGTTCAGGCTCCAACAGTTGGCATAGGTACAGTATGGTTTCTTTGTTAAATCTGAACCTGTACATTACTTCCTCCTCAGACAGATCCAGAAAATGAGTTCTGTAAATTCTGTGTAAGCGGTTCCTCCTACTCTGCATTCTTCTACTCCTCTCTCTTTTTCTTCTGAGCCAACATACCAGAGCAAAGCATTTTTCTAATCCAGCCAATCGCTGCTCTCAGTGCTCTGTGATGCTGTTCCTGCTGTCCTATTTATAGCTTAAGCATGTAGTGAGCTACACACTTTCTTCTTGGGTGTTGTCTGGGGAGGTGGCTTTACTCAGAGCTATGTTGAGTGTCTGAAATCTGTATTCAATTGTTATTGCTTGCTACTTTTATAGAACCCATGCAGCTGTTGTAATCATCATTGAAAAGAAACACAAAATATGAATATCCCCCTCAATAGCTGTTGGTGCAACATTTATTTCTCACCTCCTGTTCCTGTCTCTTCCCTATGTAATACTAAAATCACCACTGCATACATGAACATTTGTTTCCAGGCCTTAGTCCTTTGAAACCCACATTGTAAATCCACTAGCCATGTGCTAGTAGCTGACACTTTCCCAGTTAGCACCATTAACTCCCACCATCACTCCCTCCCACCTTCTGGCTTCCTCCTGTATCTATTGACCAGAGCGAGGAGGCAAACCAACAGAAAACACGCAAGCAAACCAGAACGTTAGCACTCGCTCGCGTACACATGCAGTAGCAAATATACCCGCGTGAATTTGGTTGAACGCGCTGTCTCATAAGTGCGTGGCCCTTATAAAATATGTCTAGTGCCCAACTTCAACATGCCCTGACATCCCCGACATGTCTCTTTTTGATGTGCGCTTGAGTAGACATACGCATACAATTGCCGGCTATGCAAAATGATATGTGCATAAGCCAGTGATTTTGCACACCACTGCTTTGAAAAATTGGGCTTATATCCCTATGGCAATTTATCCCTATTTATGTGAATAATTTTACAGAAAATGGATTTCCAGGTTACCTATATCAACATATGGCGATCTTTCTGATACTTGAGATAAAAGTAAGTTCCTTAAATTACCTTTGGTTCAATCTACCTTATAAATGGGCCTGTGACCGACGGCCCGCAAATGCGCAGTAGAGCGCAGCTCTACTGCGCATGTGCGGGCAGGATGTCGATCAGAAAAAAAAATGGCGGTGGGGCCGCAGGAGCGGGAGGAGAAGCAGCGGCGCCGCGCGCGCGCGCGGTGCCGCTGCTTCTCCTCCCCAGATCTGCCGGCAGATCTCGGGGGGGGGGGGGTGTCACTCCCGCGCCCCCCCCACCGAGATCTGCCGGCAGATCTCGGGGGGGGGTGTCACTTCCCGCGCCCCCCCCCCCCGAGATCTGCCGGCAGGAGCGGGAGGAGTTAATGGAGCCGGGTGAGGTTGCGGGAAGTCGCGCTTACGGCGCCGGGAGGAAATGGAGGTGGGTGAAGGGAGGGAGAGGGGGACTGAGTGAGTGGGAGGGAGGGAGAGGGGGGACTGAGTGGGAGGGAGTGAGGGAGAGGGGGGACTGAGTGAGAGGAGAGGGAGGGTGGAGAGGATTGTTGGGGGGGAGGGGGGTGGTGAAGAGTGAGGGGAGAGAGAATGAGGGGAGTGAGAGACAGAGGGATGTAGCCCGTTTTAACGGGCTTTACGGCTTGTCTTTCAATAAATAAAGCTATGGTATTTTACATGCTACAAAATCTGTCCACTTTCCTGGGCTTTCACTATAAATAGCATTCATCAACTTCATTAGTAGTAGGAACACTTAAGCACTTTTTCCTTTTCCATCCTTAACATGGCCATCCCTTCTGAGATAGCATATCTGTACACCAACAAAATCCTTATTGGCTCCTGGAATGGAGGAACTTCCTTGAGATGATTCTTCAGCACCATTCTTTATGGTTGGGAGAAAATACTGCAGTAGCATCAACTGCCTTCCATCCTTCACCAGGACTGAACCAGCTGGTCCTAAGAGACTTGAACCCAAGTTTCGTGTAACATAGTAATGACATTAGAAAAAGACCAAATGGTCTGTCCAGTCTGCCTAGCATGTTTCTTATGGTAGTAACTACTGCTCTATGGAGGTGGTCCCCATGTTTAAATTAAGCATAGTAACTGCTGCTCTGTACAATTTCCCCCAAGTCTTATGTTAAGGGTAGTCATATTAATATTCAAAATCAAGCAACACTCAAACCCATAACAAAATTACTGCTAGCAATAGGAGAGGACTCCAGAGGTCACAGCAAGTGATCCAGGTTTTGAACTCCATAGCCCCAGATTCCAGAGACTCCACACCCTTTGCAGTAGAAGAGGACCTGAAGGCTCATCTGCATACTGTTCCCAGCATCCCCCAGGAGAGGACTCCAGAGGTCACAGCAAGCAATACATGTTTTGAACTCCACAGTCCCAGCTTCCAGAGGCCCCACACCATTTACAGTAGAAAAGGACCGGAAGTGGCGAGGGAATCTCAAACCTCTCAATCCTTTGAGTGAAGATCAAATTAATGGTGGCTGAAGAAGATTAGTAAGTATAGTTTTGGAAATTCTTAGACTTAAAAAAGTTTGAAGGTTTAATAGTGGGATATATTCTTTAGAGTTTGTGTGTTTCAGAGATAATAAGCAAGCCAAAGGGAGTTAATTCTAGTGTCTGTCTCTTCCTCCCACCCACCCCAGCTCAACCCTTGATTTTTAGGCAAGAGACACTTTCTCAGTAAAAATCTGCCGGGCTCTTTTCTTAATAATGCTATTGCACTAGCCCCTTTATAGGTCATTAGCAGATTAATTTGTAAATACACCTATAAATTTAAAGTACTCTAATTCCTTCTCCCTTAGCAACCTAAACTTAACTAGGAACTCAACAAAATTAAGATGAAAGCAGAAGTCCAGCAGCAAGAGGGAGGCTTTCCAGTCTTTTGCATCAAGTGTCACATGTATGATTATATGTGTGCACCCAATGCAAAGAGTTCCTGGCTCTCAGAGAATGAGTCTGATCTCTGGAGGCTAGAATGGTGGACCTGGAAGAGCTGAGACAGATAGAGAGGTACATTCATGAGACCTTCAGGGACATAGTAGCCAAGTCCCAAATCCAGTCTGGCAGCCCCAGTGCTGCCTTGGATCAGAAAGGTCTCCCAGTTGGAGAACATTACCCTGGGGTAGCAGGAAGTGATCCTATAGCATGGACTTGCTCTCCAAGTGATGCGTTGTCCTCTAGCCCTGAGGACAAGTCTCCCAGGGCTACTGCCAAGGAGGGATGAATTAGGTCAGCCATCATAGCTGATGATTTGATTATTAGAAATGTAGATAGCTGGGTGGCTGGTGAACATGAGGACTACCTGGTAAATTGCCTGCCTGGTGCGAAGGTGGTGGACCTCACGCATCACCTAGTAGGGGTGTCCATTCGTTTTCGCCGTATTGGCAATACGCAACATATCTTGCACTATTCGTTATATATGTGGGGAGGCGAAACGCATCGCAACTCCCCACGTATATAACTTATTATCCGTCTAATTTGGTGTGCCCCGTGGCACGCGCTTTTCTTCGCCCCCATTAGCTAGCTATGATTTCACAAAATGGCAGCGCCCATGCCCTACATGGATACCGGAATGCAGCGTATCAGTGCTGACATTTTGTGAAATGCACTGAATGCAGCCAATCGCGCTGTCATTCAGTGCTCTCTGTGGATTTTACTGATGAGCCAGCACTATATAAAGATCAGCACGAGGAGAGCCATGCATTTTCTTTACAGCAGTGTTGTGGGGAGGTGGGGGTCGGTGTAAGGAGGCTAGTTAGTAAAGAGAAAGAAAAAGATAATTATTCTTTATTTTGCTGCAGTGCCAGTGCCAGCTAGTCCTGTTTCTGTTTGTTTCAAGCTGTTTATTTAGGTGATCTGACTGAGATGCTGTGCCAGGGAGAGAAGCATCTAGCACTCACCATTATGGTATTGTGGCTGGCTGGGAGAGATATATTAACAGACTGAACCTTATTATTGGGTCGGTCTGTGCAGTCAAGTGCCCAGTCTGCCTCTTTTGCGCTTACAAGCAAGCAGCATCTGTATGCACACCACACCTTACATTAGTGCATAGCAAGGCACCGTGACAGTGGGTAGCTTAACAGACTGAACCTTATTATTATTGGGTCAGTCTGTGCAGTCAAGTGCCCAGTCTGCCTCTTTTGTGCTTACAAGCAAGCAGCATCTGTGTGCATAATCACACCTTACATTAGTGCATAGCAAGGTACCGTGACAGTGGGTAGTGGTTAGTTTAACAGACTGAACCTTATTATTGGGTTGGTCTGTGCAGTCAAGTGCCCAGTCTGCCTCTTTTGTGCTTATAAGCAAGCAGCGTCTGTGTGCACACCTCACATTAGTGCATAGCAAGGCATTGTGACAGTGGGTAGTGGTTAGTTTAACAGACTGAATCTTTTTATTGGGTCGGTCTGTGCAGTCAAGTGCCCAGTCTGCCTCTTTTGTGCTTACAAGCAAGCAGCATCTGTGTGACACCACACCTTACATTAGTGCATAGCAAGGCACCGTGACAGTGGGTAGTGGTTAGTTTAACAGACTGAACCTTATTACTGGGTCGGTCTGTGCAGTCAAGTGCCCAGTCTGCCTCTTTTGTGCTTACAAGCAAGCAGCATCTGTGTGCACATCACACCTTACATTAGTGCATAGCAAGGCACCATGACAGTGGGAAGTGGTTAGTTTAGCAGACTAAACCTTATTATTGGGTCGTCCTGTGCAGTCAAGTGCCCAGTGAGTCTGCCTCTTTTGTGCTTACAAGCAAGCAGCGTCTGTGTGCACACCACACACCTTACATTAGTGCATAGCAAGGTACCGTGATAGTGTCAGGGAAAGCTAGATGTAGTCGAGTGATTGGGACTGGCAGAGGAGGCACTTCAAAAGACACTAGTGCAATGCCCCCAGTAAAGTTAAAAAGGCACCTGTCGCAATCTAAGCTCTTTGTAGGGGCTGGCAGTTCCATCCCAAAAAAAATGAAATCTGACCATGATGCATCGTCATCGCCACCACATGTTTCTGGCCCTGTAGTTTTGGAGGTGAGGGAAGGGGAGGCAGAGTTATGCCAGACAAAATGTCGCCACCCAAAAGCAGCAGGGGGACAGAAGTCTCGACTAACATTTAGCGTTGACAAGGTAGCGCAGTCACTGTTTGCTTCTGATTCAGATGAAGAATCTTCTTGTGTGGGATTCTCATCAGAAACAGAAGAAGTAATAGGGGCAGAATCATCGGGAGGATCAGTTAGTCCTGTCTTAGCCTCCACTTCAGTGCAGCAGGGGAGAGATGAAAGTGATGAGGAGGAAGAGAAGGAGGAAGAACAGTCAGCACAGGCACAGAGGGTGACTGAGGCCCTTGGCATTGCTTCTCAGGGTGCACCCACTAACTCAGCTCGAGTGGCAGCTTCCGCCCCCAAGGCTTTAGAGAGGGGAGGATTACGAAAGACATCTGTGATCTGGAGCCACTTTAAAGTGACGGAAGACCCGCATTTTGTTCGGTGTAATTACTGTGCCAGGGATATTAGCAGAGGCAAGCAAATGGGACATCTATCTTATTTTGGCATGAACCATCATATGAAGAGGCAACACCCAACAAGATTACTGCCATCTGGGGATGGTGGCAGTACCAGTCGGGGGACCCTTCCAAGCAGTCAGCTCATGCCCTCATCCCCTTCTAGCAGTCAGGTGGCAGGCCAGCAACCCCCTGACATGTGGCAGAAGCGACAACCCACCATGGAGGAAATGGGGTGGAGTGCGGTAACGCTATCCCGGGGTAGGAGGCAGGCAGCCTCAAAAGTTGTAACCAGGAGCATTGGGGAAATGATTGCCCTTGATGACCAGCCCTTGCAGTTAGTGGAGAATGTGAGTTTCAAGTGTTTTCTGAAGGTTGTACTTCCAAATTACAAAGTCCCCTCCAGAACCACATTTAGTAGAAAGGTCATCCCCAGCCTGTACAAGCAGTGTCACAGTTGCATGCAAGCGCTGCTAGCTAAGGGAGAGTAGAGAGTCCATTTCACCTGCAATATCTGGACCGCCATGAATGCTGCACACTTTTACCTCTCTCTGACAGCACACTGGTGGGACCTGGCTGAGGCAGAGGCAGCCAGCAGCTCTGTTACTGAAAAAGTATCAGGGTAGAGGTGGGCTTTACTGCACACCCACCTGACGGACCAGGCCCATACTGCAGCCAATATTCTAGCATGCATCAGACAGATGCTGGAGGGCTGGCAACTATACCAGCGAGACAAGAAAACTCAGGCAGGGTTCTTTGTCACAGACAATGGTGCAAACATGGTTAAGGCAATAAACAACGGGTGCTTTAAGAACAACCACAGAGTTTTGCACACACTCTGCACCTGGTAGTGAAGTCAGATCTGGGCTTGGAGGCCAATGACAAAGAGAATGAATACCTGCATAGGTTAATACAGAAGTGCAGGAACATAGCAGCGCACTTCCACAGAAGTGTCAAGGCAGGGCAGGTTCTCCAATAAAAGCAGACTGATATGGAGATACTAGGGGTGTGCATTCGTTTTGAACTTATAGGTAAAATGCAACTTTTTTTTTTTTTAACTTAAAAAAGTGATGAGGCGAAAACGATCGGATTCCAACTTATTCAACATAGCTATGTTGAATACGTTGGAAATCGAGATTGTTGATCCTAAATAAAAATTTAAACCCCTCACCCTCCTTAATCCCCCCCCAAGACTTACCAAAACTCCCTGGTGGTCTAGCGGGGAGTCAGGACGCCATTTCTGTACTCCTTTGCGAGGAGCACGTGACGTCGGCGTCCCAAGCTGGCCAAAAGGTACAGAATCGGTGCACGTATGGACATAGACTCAACTTATGGAATTCTCCATATGTCCATATTGACCGAAATTGACCCCCCCTTTCGACTTATGGACTTATGAACATAAACTTTTGGTCTGCACATCCCTAGGAGATACCTCACAAGCGTCTCATTCAAGACATTGCAACCCGGTGAAATTCCACCTTTATGATGCTGGAAAGGTTAGTGGAGCTGGAGACATCCCTTCATGAACTTTCTGATACAATGGGCATAGGTGTGAAGAATCCCCATAGGGCATCATGATTGGTTAGTCATGAGTCAGCTGTTAAAAATCCTGCAGCCCTTCAAGAATGTCACAGATGAGGTGAGTTCCAGAAGTGCCACCTTGGCTGACAGCATCCCTATAGTTTATCTCCTGGATGAACATTTGGAGGCCTTTAAACAGGAAGAGGGTGTTCCGGTTTAGGCAGGTCGGAAGGTAGAAGGTGGACCCTTGGGCCCGCCTACCAATGGCTGGGCAGGCCGGGAGGCGGAGACAGTAACACGCTAGGTTTCACCCGGAGCCCAGGACCCCCCCGGGAGGAGCCCGTAGGGGCCCGAACCCTTGGGACTTAGGAGCTGCAGTGAGGAGTAGAGATATAAGTGCAGTAACAGCCCGGAAGCCTACCAGGAAAGTCTGAAGAAAGGCCCGAAATGGATTGCAACCCGAGTGGCCTGGTTAAAGGGCTGGCAGGCTCGGGAGTAGTAAGAGGCAAGCCGGGGTCTAGGCGGGCAGCAGGCAGAGACGTAGTCAGAGGCAAACCGGAGTCTTGGCGGGCAGCAGACAGAAGCATAGTCAGAGGCAAACCGGAGTCTTGGCGGGCAGCAGGCAGAAGCGTAGTCAGAGGCAAACCGGAGTCTTGGCGGGCAGCAGGCAGAAGCGTAGTCAGAGGCAAACCGGAGTCTTGGCGGGCAGCAGGCAGAAGCGTAGTCAGAAGCAAACCGGAGTCAGCAGAACGCAGAGAGACGATCAGGAAGCGCAACTGGCAACAACTAAACAGTTGGGAACCTCGTTGCAAGGCGCTTGAGTAACGGCTGGGCGACGGTTATATTGGGAGCTGGGCATGAGGTCATCAGAGTAGGCGGAGCCGGGCTTCCGGGAGCAGGACGCTCAAGACGGGCGCCCTTGCGCGTGCGTGAGGCCGGCGAAAGTCGAGTCAGCAATGGCATCCGCCACATGGAAGATGGGCGAGCAGGGAGAGCTCCGGCACCTGGGCCATGCGGGAACCTGCGGGTGTCGGCGCGGAGGTAGGCATTTCTGAGCCCGATCAGAGGGGAAGCGGTCGGGACCGCAACAGAGGGAATGACAGCTGAGGTGCTGCATTGTCTGGACATTTTGCAGCAGCAGGTGAAAGAGAGATTAACGCCTTTAACACTAGACTGCACATACATGCTCGCTACAGTCTGTGATCCCCGTGTGAAAGGGAAACTCGCCCTACAGTACGATTGTCTCTTATTGGTGAAGGACCTGCTGTTAGCAAAAGTCTGTGAACAGGAGCGCCATAGGCAGAGACAGATTAGGCTTGAAGCAGAGGTGGAAACAGCGGGCACTTCAGAGAGTTGTGCTGCTAGCCCAAGCAGGAGCAGCACTGTGTCAGCGACAGATAGTACCTCCTCCTCCTCCACTTCAGAACGCCCAAGGCATGTTGCCTATAAAAATTCATCTGTTGTGCGACAGGCGAGAGAGAAAGCAGCTGGCATGAATGACTCTCAGCCCGCCCAAGCAAAGGAGACACCAGCACAACTGTCAGTGACACGGTATCTCTCAGAGCCGATAGAGAACATGCAGGCAGATCCACTGGCATATTGGGCACACAAGTCCACTGTCTGGCCACACCTAGCCAAAGTGGCTCAGAGATATCTGTCATGTCCACCAACCAGTGTGCCCAGTGAACGTGTCTTTTCAATGACAGGGGATATCATGAGCCCTCACTGCTCAAGGCTGGCACCAGAGTTGATGGAAATGCTATTGTTTTGGAAAGTAAACCTGCCTTTGCTTGGGTTTCCAAATTTTCCCTGTGAATGGCAAGATGAATAAAAGCAATTGAAAGCCTTGTAGCAGCTCCAACTGCCTCCTATGCTCCAGATAATATAAGCACTGCAGCACATGTACCTGACCTCAAACGCTGTGCCTGACCGTCCACTGCCTAGGCCGTACGTTCCTACAAGGGCCTGACCTCAAACGCTGTGCCTGACTGTCCACTGCCCAGGCCGTACGTCCCTACAAGGGCCTGACCTCAAACACTGTGCTTGACCGTCTACTGCCCAAGCCGTATGTCCCTACAAGGGCCTGACCTCAAACGCTGTGCCTGACCATCCACTGTCCAGGCCTTATGTTTCTACAAGGGTTTGACCTCCATTGCTTTGCCTGTCCATTCAGGCCTTATGTCCCTAGGTGAGCTTGACCTCTGTCATCAACTGCTGTGCCTGTCTGTCCAGGCCTTGTGTTCCTACAAGGGTTTGACTTAGATTGTAAGTCCTCTGTGGATAGGAAAATACCGACAGTACCTGAGTGCAATCGACTATGAAGTGCTGGAAATGTTTGAAAATAGCAAGATAAATAAAGAAAAAAAACCTGCTGTGCCTGTCCATCCAGGGCTTGTGTCCCTACAAGGGTGTGACCTCGATTGCTTTGCCTGTCCGTCCAGGCCTTGTGTTCCTACATGGGTTTGACTTAGATTGTAAGCCCTCTGTGGATAGGGAAATATCGACAGTACTGGAGTGCAATCGACTATGAAGTGCTGGAAATGTTTGAAAATAGCAAGATAAATAAATAAAGAAAAAAAACCTGCTGTACCTGTCCATCAAGGGCTTATGTCCCTAGGTTTGCTTGACCTCAGTCCTCGACTGCTGTGCCTGTCTATCCAGGCCTTATGTTCCTACATAAGAACATAAGAACATGCCATACTGGGTCAGACCAAGGGTCCATCAAGCCCAGCATCCTGTTTCCAACAATCCAGGCCATAAGAACCTGGCAAGTACCCAAAAACTAAGTCTATTCCCTGTTACTGTTGCTTGTAATGGCAGTGGCTATTTTCCAAGTCAACTTAATTAATAGCATGTAATGGACTTCTCCTCCAAGAACTTATCCAATCCTTTTTTAAACACAGCTATACTGACTACACTAACCTCATCCTCTGGCAACAAATTCCAGAGTTTAATTGTGCGTTTAGTAAAAAAGAACTTTCTCGGATTAGTTTTAAATGTGCCACATGCTAACTTCATGGAGTGACCCCTAGTCTTTCTAATATCTGAAAGAGTAAATAACTGACTCACATCTACCCATTCTAGACCTCTCATGATTTTAATCACCTCTATCATATCCCCCCTCAGCTGTCTCTTCTCCAAGCTGAAAAGTCCTAACCTCTTTAGTTTTTCCTCATAGGGGAACTGTTCCATTCCCCTTATCATTTTAGATGCCCTTCTCTGTATCTTCTCCATCGCAATTATATCTTTTTTGAGATGCGGCGACCAGAATTGTACACAGTATTCAAGGTATGGTCTCACCATGGATCAATACAGAGGCATTATGACATTTACCATTTTATTCACCATTCCCTTTCTAATAATTCCCAAAATCCTGTTTGCTTTTTTACTGCCGCAGCACACTGAACCGATGATTTCAATGTGTTATCCACTGTGACGCCTAGATCTCTTTCTTGGGTTGTAGCACCTAATATGGAACCTAACATTGTGTAACTATAGCATGGGTTATTTTTCCCCATATGCATCACCTTGCACTTATCCACATTAAATTTCATCTGCCATTTGGATGCCCAATTTTCCAGTCTCACAAGGTCTTCCTGCAATTCCTACAAGTGTTTGACCTCGATTGCTGTGCCTGTCTGTCCAGGCCTTATGTCCCTAGGTGGGACTGACTCTATCCTCGACTGCTGTGCCTGTCTGTCCAGGTCTTATGTTCCTACAAGTGTTTGACCTTTGTCCTGGAATGCTGTGCTTGTTTGTCTAGTCCTAACGGCTGAACCCTCGTTGCAAAGGGAGACCTCAGTCTCTGGCAGTTAAAACTAGTAATCCTTCACAGCATGGATCCTTAAATAAAACAAACAGTTTTCTTTAGTTTCAGAGCAGAGAAGAGAACTTCCTCCGTCTTACTTATGATGTCTTGATCTGTTTGCAAATGATTAAATCCTAACAATTTGTACCATTATACACTCTAGTGGCCAATCCATTCCAGGGAGCCCTTTCCTGCTCAAAGAAAGGGAACTCTCCCCGGTGTTGCAGCCTATCTCTTAGTACCTGTTGACCCTTGTTCAGAACGAGAAAAGATCTCCAAGTTACTTAGACTGTGACAAACACAGTGAGACCATGCACACAGTAAGACCCTGCTCCTTGTCGCCACATTTTGAAGGCTCGTGCTCCACTCTAGGGGACAACCCATTCCAAGGAAGCCAGGCCGACGAGGCCTGGCAGGCGCTCAGGACGCAATTCAATGCCCAGTCGTCCTACCTGAGGGAGGTAAGTTCATAGGCCTATGATGTGGTTGGCCAAGGTCTGGTTTATGTTGCTTGTAAGGAATGACACAGCTTATACTTCTAGCTATCAGCAAAAAGCCCAAGTTAAATTAAATTTAGTATTTTGGTGTTGTTTTGTATTGCTGGGGGTCAGAAAAGAAAAACTGACACTTGACTTGTTTGGATAGAATTGTTTTTTGCCTCAAAAGCAAATTAAAAGTTTAATATCAAATTGAGTTTCCTATTTGTGTTTTATTCTCGCCAGGTTGAGGAATTGAAAAAGGGGCGAGGCAGATCTGACGGGAGGAGCCCAAATACCTGCGGGCTCCTCCCGTCCTGCAAGCGGCGAGGTCTTCTTTAATAATGGCTATAAGTAATTTATCATTTCTACCAATCTGGATCTTTGCATGTGCAGCTGTGACACTTTTGCTTTTCTGTTTTCAGAGACCAGCTTAGAGGGGTCATTGAGCTCCGAATCCGCTCCTCCAGCAGAACAGCAAGGTGAGCCTTTAATAGTATTGGCCTTGTAAAAGTATATGGATGTTTTATGCCATGTGGCACGCCGCTCACATTTGCATTAATTTTTTTTTTAATTTAAATTTTTTATTGACAATAGCAAAAACATCATGTCAACCAGGAAATAATTATTGTACTCAAACAAGCTTCAATAAACCTTGCACAAAATATAGTATTGTCTTCCTTCTTTTATGTTTATCCCTCCCCCAATGATAATCCCCCCGCGTCCAAGAAGCGTCCGTGAAGCGTTAGGCCCGCACAACCCATTTTACTGTATAGAGTGCTATACAGCGCCTATACAGTAACCTGGGTGCACGGGCCTAATGCTTCACGGACACGCTGGTATCTGTCATTTCAAATGTCATTTCAAATGACATTTGAAATGACAGGTACCAGGAAGTGGACGGTTCTCCTATGCTCACCTGCCCTGGCCGCGTCAATGGATGCTGGTCTCCGGGGCAGCCCCAGTCCTCTTCCCCCTCCTCCCGAAGCAACGAAAGCAGAAAAAATCTAAAAAGCAAAAAGCGAAAAAAAAAAAAGTAGCAACGAAGTGGACGGTCGGGATTGCCAGTCCTCTCTCCCCTCATCCCGAAGCAAGGCTGCTTTACTTTACTTTACTGGATTGATCTGACACGCTTTGAAGCTTTCCCGTATTTTTTCTTCCCCTCCCTCCACTTTCTTCCAGCACTTTGCCTGTTTTCACCACTTCAGTTCCCTGCTCCCCCCAGCAGCTAAGGCCTCCTCCCTCCTCACAGTCCCATGTGTAAAGCAACGACTAACTTTTTTTTTCGCAGCCGCTCGAGATTGCCAGTCCTCTCTCCCCTCCTCCCGGAGCAAGGCGCGAAAAGCAGCCTTGCTTCGGGAGGAGGGGAGAGAGGACTGGCAGTGTAAAGCAAGGACTTACTTTTTCGCAGCCCTCCTCCGAAGACGGACATCGGCAGAGACGGACATCGGCTCCCCTGCCTCCCGGAGGCAAAGATGGACGCCTACACGGGCGAAAGCGGCCCCTGTACGTGCAATTGGGCCGCTCAAGATGTGATGTCACATGCCGTGACGCCAAACGTCGTGACGTCACGCCTTGAGCGGCCCAATTGCACGCACAGGGGCCGCTTTCACCCGTGTAGGCATCCATCTTCGCCTCCGGGAGGCAGGGGAGCCGATGTCCGTCTTCGGAGGAGGGCTGCAAAAAAGTAAGTCATTGCTTTACACTGCCAGTCCTCTCTCCCCTCCTCCCAAAGCAAGGCTGCTTTTCGCGCCTTGCTCCGGGAGGAGGGGAGAGAGGACTGGCAATCTCGAGCGGCTGCGAAAAAAAAAGTTAGTCGTTGCTTTACACATGGGACTGTGAGGAGGGAGGAGGCCTTAGCTGCTGGGGGGAGCAGGGAATTGAAGTGGTGAAAAGAAGATTCCCCCAAAAGAAAACAGGCAAAGTGCTGGAAGAAAGTGGAGGGAGGGGAAGAAAAAATACAGGAAAGCTTCAAAGCGTGTCAGGTCAATCCAGTAAAGTAAAGTAAAGTAGCCTTGCTTCGGGAGGAGGGGAGAGAGGACTGGCAATCCCGACCGTCCACTTCGTTGCTAGGTTTTTGTTTTTTTTCGCTTTTCAGATTTTTTCCGCTTTCGTTGCTTCGGGAGGAGGTGGGAGAGGACTGGGGCTGCCCCGGAAACAAGCATCCATTGATGCGGCCAGGGCAGGTGAGCGGGGGGGCTGGGGAAAAGTTTGCCGCCAAACCTTACCCCTGCCTCTAACGCAGGGGTAAGGGTAGGCGGTAAGTTAGCAGGTTAAACGCGCTGCAAAATGGCAGGGTAAAAAAGCGATAGTCGGGGTGCGCGTTACTGTATGGGAGGGAATAGCTAATTTGATCATTTACATTTAATATACATGCCACCCGGTGATTTAAAGAGGCGGTAAGGATGGGTTAAAGGGGATTGTGTATCGCAGGAAGGGCTAACGCGGCCGGAAAGTGAGTAGAAAGAGGGTTAGGAGTGGGGTAAGCACGGTCACACTTTATTGTATTGACATGATAGTTGGGTAATCTCAGAGGAAATAGATTTCCGGCTGCAGAGAGATAGTAATGCTCAACATTTGGAAAATCATATGCTGCATCCACTTCCAATATGGCACAATCTTAGGACATTCCCACCAAATATGTATGAATGTACCGACAGACTTACACTGCCTCCAACAACTGGACTCCTGGGTAGGATATATTTTATGTAGCTTATCAGGGGTTAGGTACCAACGAGACAGCAATTTATAATTGGTTTCCATTATGTTAGCAGAAATGGATCATTGAGTGAGGTTAAGTATGCAGCGTTGCCATCGTGTAGCTGTCCATTGTAATTTTAAGCCCTGTTCCCATTCTGACTGGTATCGGTGCAACGCCTGGGATGGCCTTGTCAGCCAAACATATCTCCATGAGTCCTTGAAAGGACTCATGGAGATGAGTCCTTTCAAGCCAGTCGTGGTGCAGCAGAGATTTTCAAAGTCGGTTCTCATCCTGGTCACATCGTCCATAATATGTGAATCCTGAAGACAATGGCGCAATTGTAGATAGTGATAGTATTCCTTATCAGGCAAACCATATCTTTGTTGAAGTTCCACAAAGGAGATAATCTGTGAGTCCTGTATGAGCTGTCCATAATACCAAATTCCCCATTTACTCCACGTGAAATGCAAGGTTCCCTTCTTATTTACCAAATACCCATCTTTATATAAACCAAGCGGTAACAATGGTGTGACTATCCCCTTCCCAGACATGAGAGATCGACATTTATGCCAAGTTTTTAAAGTAACCATTGTAAAGGGCTTGTCCCGTTCCCTCTCTTTATCTTTCAGCGGGAGCCCCCATACCCTTTGGTGCATAGGAACCCCACTGCCTGTTGATTGCTCTATAAGTACCCATTGTTTTGGGGTTTGACCCACCGACCATTCTGGAATTACCCATAGTTGAGCTGCTTGGTAATATTGAAGAAAATTAGGAATAGCCAGCCCCCCTCCTCCCGGGCTCTGTAGAGAACCTGCCTGGCAATTCGTGGTGGTCTCCTGCGCCATATAAAATGAAATACCCTAGCATGTAAAGTTTTCAAGAATTTTTTTGGCAGTTCGATTGGCAACGTCTGAAATAGGTATAACCACCGTGGAAGCACATTCATTTTTATAGCTGCCACTCTCCCCACCCAAGAAAGCATATAAGGGCACCAGACCTCGAGATCTCTGGCTGTTTGTGTCATCATGGGTGTGTAATTTAAAGCAAAAAACTTGTCTCCAGTCTGCACTCAGGGTAATACCCAGATATTTTAATCCGTGAGTTGACCATTTAAAAGAAAAGTGGTCCTGAAGACAAGAGATCTGTGTATTCGTGAGTGAGACATTCATTATCTCTGTCTTGTTCTTATTAACTTTAAAGCCCGATATGGCGCCGAACTTATCCAATTCCTGGATCAAAATGGGTAATGTGAGTTGGGGGTTTGCCACCGAGAACAGAATATCATCAGTGAATAGTGAGATTTTATATTGGGCATCCCCACTGGCAATCACTTTAATATCCCCATTCTGTCGGATTGTAGTCGCTAAAGGTTCCATGTACAGAGCAAACAAAAGCGGGGATAGAGGGCACCCCTGTCTGGTACCCTGTTCCAATTCAAAAATGGGTGAATATGAACCATTAACTTTTATACAAGCCTTGGGAGAGGAGTACATAGCTGAAATCCACGTCCTAAAGTTATCCCCCAGTCCAACCTTTCTCAACACACTAAATAAGAATCCCCGCTTTCTCTGCATCCACCGCCATTAATACAGATGGGACCCCATGCTCCCGAGTAGCCCACATCAAATTAATCACCTTTTGTATGTTATCCCCTGCTTGTCTACCCTGTATAAATCTAGATTGGTCGGGGTGTACCAGCATTGGAATCACCATATTTAATCTATGTGCCAAAACGTTTGCCAGAATTTTTAAATCCAGGTTAAGTAGAGATATGGGCCTATATGATCCATACAATATCTTATCCTTGCTCGGTTTAGGTAATACCGTAATATCTGCTAAGTCCATAGTGGGTGGCAAAGTTGGGTCACAGAGAATATCATTATATACCAGTTGCAAATAAGGAAGCAAAAGATCTTTAAATTTTTTATAAAAGAGACCAGAGAAGCCATCCAAACCCGGGGCTTTATGAGGCTTAAGGGCAGAGATGGCGTCTGAGATCTCCCCTCTGGTTATAGGCTTATCTAATATTTGTGACTGTTCTTCACTTAAGGTTGGCATGGTTATCCCTTGTAGATATGCATCAATTTCCCCATCCGATATATAATGTTCTTCAGTATATAATTCCTTATAGAACTGGGCAAATCGAGTCCGGAGCCCAGTATTATCCAAAATATAATTGCCCAGGGGACCCTTTATTTTTAGAATAGTGCTCTGTGCTATTTGTTGTTTTAGTTGCCTTGCCAGAAGTCTACCCGGTCTATTGCCCTCCAAAAAATAAAGGCCTCTGTTTCTATCTAACTTATCCATTATTTCCCCATCCAATATAATACGTAGCTCATTA
Source organism: Rhinatrema bivittatum (assembly GCF_901001135.1). NCBI lineage: Eukaryota > Metazoa > Chordata > Amphibia > Gymnophiona > Rhinatrematidae > Rhinatrema > Rhinatrema bivittatum. The sequence goes on along the minus strand of NC_042618.1, from coordinate 282,923,817 downwards.
CACTTCTTATCCAGATCCCTAAGGGTACGCCACCCCCCATATCTTTTATGTTTTTTCTCCAATTGACCAATATCTTTAATCAACGCCAATCGGGTCTTCCTGGAGTCTTTCAGGCATGCTGCCGCCGTGGCTATAAGTTTCCCTCTAATGACTGCCTTAAAGCAATCCCACAAAGTACTAGGTGCAACTTCACCATTGTCATTAAGAGAAAAGTATTCCACAATATCTGCCCGTATGGAATCACAGATCTGAGCATCCATGAGCAGAGTGTTATTTAATCTCCAATATTTAACCCTGGTTCATCTTTCAAGATACAAAAGGAACCATGAATAGACGTGTGATCAGACCACGTGATACTTCCTATCTTGGAATCTTGACAACCCGCATACCAATGTTTACTACCTAACCACATATCTATGCGGGAATAAGTCCCATGGACTCTGGAAAAGAATGAATAGTCTCTTTCTTTTGGGTGATGTAGTCGCCATATATCCAACAGACCCCACTGCTCCATCAAAATTTTTAGCCTCGCTCTGTGCCCTTTAGGCCCCCCTCCAGACCAATTACTGTGATCCAACTGTGGCTGCAAGATAGTGTTAAAATCACTCCCCATTAATAACGGTCCTTGAATAAAATCGCTCAAGGATTGTTCTAACTGGATAAAAAATGCTCCCTGATTCTGGTTAGGTGCGTATACATTAAGTAGTGTCACAAGTACATTATCAATTCTAACCACCAGGGCAAGATATCTACCCTTCCTGTCTTTTCTGCTATCTATAATCTCCACTCTTAAGTCTTTAGCAAACAGAATGCCTACCCCGCATGTCTTCTTCTCCTCACAATTAGAAGCAAAAAAGATCTGCGGGTAAGCCGTATCTCTTAAAAGCCTCTCATCCTTTCGCAAAAAGTGTGCTTCTTGTACAAAATAGACTGAGGCCTTATGTGCTTTCGCGTCTTTGAATAGCAATTGGTGTTTCCTAGGATGATTGAGGCCTTTAACATTAAGAGATACAATATGCAAATTAGCCATTAGTTCTATGAAACAGTGCGCCAATATTTGAGCCCTTCCCCATCTTTAGGAAGACCAACTTCACAACCCAGAATGAAATTCCATGATCATACACCAGAGATTTTTCCCAATAACCCCCCAGTCCCTCCCCCCTCCCCCTTCCCCTTCCAACAACAGTGAGGTACCCATCTTCACCCTGATTATAGTGGAGGAATGACATCAACCCGTGTAGTCGTTTATAGCCAAGATTATGGAGAAAATTGTAAATAAGCAGCTTTCAGACTACCTAGAGGACTACAACATACTACATCATTCACAATACGGCTTCCGGAAAGAACACAACACGGAAACCCTCCTCATTTCTCTTCTTGATCAAATTCACATCAGCTTTGATAAAGGTCAATCATTCCTTCTAGCCCTTCTCGACATCTCCGCAGCTTTCGATACCGTAAATCATAATACCCTACTAAACCGGCTGTCAGATATAGGTATTACTGGATCAGCTCTCAGATGGTTCAACTCCTTCCTTAGCAATAGAAGCTATAAGGTTAAAATCAATAACAAGGAATCCTCTCAAACAAATGCCCCATTCAGAGTTCCTCAGGGTTCCTCCTTATCGCCCACCTTGTTTAACATCTACATACTCCCTCTCTGCCATGTACTCTCAAATCTAAATCTTAAGTTTTATATTTATGCCGATGATGTACAAATTTTAATCCCCATATCCAGGTCACTGGACTCAACACTCAAATTATGGAACTCTCATTTACAAAAGATCAACCACCACCTCTCAAGTATTAACCTGGTACTCAACACTTCTAAGACTGAACTACTGCTAATAACCCCAGAAGGCAGTCCATTTCATAACCAACTGCATTCTAATATTCAAATATCCCACGCCCGAGATCTTGGAGTTATAATAGATAATCACTTGAATTTAAAGCAGTTTATAAAACACACAACAAGGGAGTGCTTCTACAAGCTACAAGTACTCAAAAACTCAAACCGCTACTATTCCACCATGACTTCAGATCTGTCCTGCAAGCTATTCTTTTCTCCAAGATAGACTACTGCAATTCCATCTTGCAAGGTCTACCGAATTCCACTATAAAACCCCTCCAATTACTCCAAAATGCAGCGGCGAGAATTTTGACAAATACTAATCGGAGAGCGCATATCTCCCCCATCTTAAAGGACCTCCACTGGCTCCCAGTAAACTTCAGGATCCTTCATAAATTGCTGACAATTATCCACAAAAACATTCACCATCAGACTCCTATAGACCTTTTACACCCTCTCAAACTACACTTGACGACCAGACCTTTAAGAGATGCCTATAAGGGATCATTACATGTTCCCCCAATCAAATTTGTACAACACGCTAACATCAGAGACAGAACATTTTCTACCGCAGGACCCTCCATCTGGAACACTATACCCCCGGACCTCAGACAGGAAACCTGTCTACTAACTTTTAAAAAGAAATTGAAGACATGGCTATTCTGCCAAGCCTTCCCTACTAATAGCTCAACAGCCTGATCTAGAATTATCATGCCTCCCTTCCATTCTCCATTGTAAATAGTAATTTATTGTTTATTGTATATAGTAATTTATCTTCGTTCTCCCCCTCTTTTTTTCCTTCTCCCAGTTAAGGCAACCTTGTTAGAATGTAACTTTTATGCTCCTTCAAACTGTCTTGTTATATGGTTGGTTATTGTTTCTGCTTAGTTCGATGTAAACCGAGTTGATTTGATCTGTATCAAGAAAGTCGGTATATAAAAGCATTAAATAAATAAATAAATAAATAGCCTTTAAACCGAAACCATATTACTCATTCATTTTTCAAATGCTAATACATGAAATGTCCCCCCATCTCTATGCATCATAAAAGGCGCGTTTTCATCCCACAACTAAGAAAACTGTTCAACCCTAATGTTTTTGAACACATGCTAGTCCAAACCTCGGGGAATAAAGAGACATTCATCCCCACCATTTCGGAAGAACCATCCAGAACCGAACACTGGAGGCTATTCATCCCTCAATATGTCCAATTCCTCCTTTGTTGCTGTCCTGTTGTCTCAAACGCTTCCCTCCTTTTCCCATACGTTGCCATCTGGGTGCGATGCCAGTCCTAGCTTGCTGACTCCCTGTTGCCTGCAATTTCACCTCAATTCCATGTTGGCACAGGAATTTTTCTGCTCCTTCTGGCGTTTTTGCCATGCAAGAAGTCCCACTTATGTTGAACAGTAAACCAAACAGATACAGCCATCTGTATTGCACATTTTCTGCTTGCAGTGTGTCAGTAATACTTTTCATCGCACTGCGTTTTTGCAGCGTGACTGCCGACAAATCATTAAATATTTGGATCGCCAATCCATGCCACAAAATGTTCCCAATAGAACTTGCCTTAGCCATTATCTGTTCCTTAACAGGAAAACTATGGAGGCATGCAATTACATCCCTAGGCTTGTTGTTTAGTGGCTTACCTAAGGCCCTATGTGCCCGTTCAATGTTGATTTGCTGCCCATATGGTATCGGAGACTCAGTGCTGAGTACTGCTTTACAGATTTCCTGCACCAGCCCCACATAGTGGTTTCTTCCGTCTCCGGTATTCCTCTAATGCGAATATTGCAACGTCGTTGTCTATTTTCTAAGTCTTCAACTTTATTAATCAGTTCATCTGTGGCTTGTTGGAGTGAATTGATCTCTTTAGTATGTTGCAAAATGGCAGCGGCCTGCTTGTCTGTACTCTGTTCCACCACGTGCATCCTCTCACCCAGCTCTTCCACCTCAATGCGAAGGGCTCCCATATTTTCTTTGATTCCAGCTTTAGGGTCTGTATTATTTCTTTTTTTAAATCTTGAAGCCACATTTTGAGCTCTTGTCCCGTGGGACTTGGCTTGTCAGTCGACGCTTTCTGGGCTCCTCCCCCCGGTGCGTGCTCCGACGCCATGTTGCCTTCTTCCCCCACTGTCGGCATGTTCAGAGGTTCAGAGGCATTATATGAGAACTCCGGTAAGTCAATTGTGTGCCGGCGAGCTGTCATCTGCTTTACCCGTTCAGAGGCTCAAGTAGAGGTTCAGCTGGGGTCGATTTCGCTGATTTTTGCGTTTAAAGTCAACAGCTACACGGAGCTGAAAACTTAGGTGGCCATTCACTAGGGATGACGTCACTTCCTCCATTTGCATTTTTAAATGTCATGCTTACGGTAATGCTAGAGGTGAGGGTCTTGTTTAAAAATGGCTATAAGCAAGTTATCCTTCCTACCGTTCTGGATGTTTACATGCGCGGCAGCAGTAACGCTTTTGCTTTTTCTCTTTTCAGACATATCAGCAGAGGAGGAAGGCGAGGAGCCACCCCCCATTGTTGAGCCACCCCGTAGTTGAGCCACCCCCCATCTCCTGCCCCACCAGCCATGGGAGACGAGGAGGACATCATCATTGACGTTGTCAACCCAGTCTCTCCGGAGCTTCCAGGTGTGGGTCGATGGCCAGAGGCCAGTGCAGCAGCCGGGGAAGGACTCTCAGCCCTTGAGGGATGCCTGGATGCTGTGTTGGCTCTCCAGGTACGGTTGATCTGCAGCCTGGATGTCCAGGAAGGACTGGCAGTGCAGGTGGTGACCATCCTGCACGACCTGCGCCATGGCCAGCGGGAGATCACAGAGCTCCTGCGCAAAATGGCAGGAGCACAATCCCTGCTCATCATGGCACGGGATCCTGCAGGACTGGCACAGTCTGATCAATGTCAATGACAATGATCCTCCTCGTCCCCAATGGCGTGGTCTCTTTCCTTTCCTTCCCCCTCCCATTATACATTTTTGTTTTCATAAATAATGAATGTAAATAGTTAAAAAATATTTTTTTTTGAATGTTATAATTGTACTAATTTCATTTAAACAATTTATTTTGAATACTTATTGAATGAAACTATTGTGTGTTGTGAGGAGTGGCATGCCACATAAAAAAGAAACATTAGTTTATGGACAAAAAATTTTTATTTAAAAATTATTGGTTAATGGAACGAAAAGCTTGAGGCGACATCTCTAATGGCACGATCAATTCTGTCATCATTTCCTTCATCAAATCGCGTGAGAAGCCAGCGCACCATTGATGTCGGCTCGGATCAACCTCATTTCCTGGAGCATCAAGTCATTGTGTTGATCCTTTCGAGAGGTTGATTCCCATTCATAAACTGCTTGCTTGGGCCATCAATTCCAAATAATGCATGTTCCAGGTCCTGTGATACTAAGGCCATTCCTATGCCGGTGGAGCAGCAAGCCTGTAGCGGAGATGGTTCTGATGCTAGAAATGGTTCCATGGCAAACAGATGCCTCAGGCTGTGTTACAAATGGTTGGAACACCATCTGGAGATGCCTCAGGTTGTTGGCTCTCAGAAACACAATCGAACAGATTAAGTGTGACCACTTCCTCTGTGGAGACTTGTTGGCTGGGGGAGTCTGCGTTCGACATGGGGACTACAAATTAGTCAGGCGTGGGAATGGATTAGTTGCTAGTTACGTCACCATCGTTCACTCGATCTGTGGAGAAAGATGGAGAAAGAGGTTGCAGTTAGAGTTGTCAGTTTATCCCTCATGAACCCAAAAGTCAACATGCAATGCAAACAAGATATATGTTTATGTATACGTGCACTTGCTCCTGTGTGTGCACGCCGACGATGACCTCTGGCCTCACAGTACTGAGAATCAGCTCCTCCACAGGTGTCAACACTAGATGACAAGGTGGCCCTCCACCGGTCCTCTTTGCTGCCGCATCAATTTTGGCAGCCTTTTCTTTCACCTCTTTTCTAGTGTTGCGCCACCGGTGCTGAACCTGTTTTACATCCCTAGGCGTGACAGAAAGGGAGCTCACATCCTGTGCAATCTTCTCCAAATCTGTCTGAAAACTTGGACTGGAAGAGAACTTTATATTTGTCACAGACAGCACAGCACAGTAACTCTTTTCTTCATCCATGAAGTGAGCGTTACGGATTTGGTTTTTGGACGGCTGGCTAGAACATTTGCCTTCCAGCTGTTGATGCTCACTGTACTCTGCCTCTGCCTCAATGTGCACAATAGAATGAGAAAAAAAGAAGAATAGGGTTTAATGAATGTAGAGACAGCATGACGGAAATAGACAAAAGCAGAATAAATGAAAAAAATTGTGAACCAGAAACAAGAGGGGCCCATGGACAGCATCAAGCATGAGCCTGAACTAGTGCCTTCCAGCTGTTGCCAATCTCCGGACTCTGCCTCTACCCGTGCAATGGATTGTTTTCCTGGCATGATTGTCTGAATAGGAGAAAAAACCGGAGGAAAGGGATTAATGAATGGAGAGATAATCAAGAACAGAATGACCCCAAAGGAAGAGGAGCACATGCAGAGCATACAGTAAAGAGTCAAAATCAGCAAAACCAAAGAATGACCCCAAAGGAAGAGGAGCACATGGAGAGCATACATCAAGAGTCAACACAATGGACGGCCCCACGACCGAAGGATGTCGGTCTGAAAGAGGCGGGAACGCCCATGTCATAGGCCCCACTACCGATCCTTTCCGGATGCTCAGGGCAGTGGCCATGGACGTTGGAAGGTAGGGGGGCCTCCGACCATAGACATCTGGAAAGAGACAAGAACGTCCATGGTGTGGTCTGAGGCAGGCCTCGCTACCTTCCAATGTCCATGGCCGCTGCCTTGAGCATCTGGAAAGGATCAGTAGCGGGGCCTCCGATCATGGACGTCCGGGTTGCGAGGACTGCCTCCGACCACGCCATGGACGTTGGTCGGAAAGAGGCAGGAATGTCCATGGTCGAAGGCCCCCGCTACCTTGCAAACGTCCATGGCCTTGAGCGGCCCAGGACATAGAAGGTAGCGAGGCCTCCGATCATGGACGTCCGGGTTGCGAGGCCTGCCTCCGACCACGCCATGGACGTTGGTCGGAAAGAGGCAGGAATGTCCATGGTCAAAGGCCCCCGCTACCTTGCAATGTCTATGGCCTTGAGCGCCCGGACATAGAAGGTAGCGGGGCCTCCGATCATGGACGTCCGGGCGTGGTCTGAGGCAGGCTTCCCTAACTTCCAATGTCCATGGCCGCCCTGAGCACCCGGATGTCCATGATCGGAGGCCCCGCTCCCTTCCAACGTCCATGGCAGCCCCCTTGAGTGCCCGGACGTGGAAGGTAGCGGGGCCTCCAATCATGGACGTCCGGAAAGAGGCGGGAATGTCCATGGCATGGTCTGAGGCAGGCCTCGGTACTTCCAACATCCATGGCCGCCCTGAGCACCCGGACGTCCATGATCGGAGGCCCCACTCTCTTCCAACGTCCATGGCAGCCGCCTTGAGCGCCCAGATGTCGAGGATAGCGGGGCCTCTGATCATGGATATCTGGAAAGAGGCAGGAGCGTCCATGGCGTGGTCTGAGGCAGGCCTTGCTAACTTCCAATGTCCAAGGCTGCCCCAAGCACCTGGACGTCCATGATCAGAGGCCCCGTTCCCTTCTAACATCCATGGCAGCTGCCTAGAGTGCCCGGACGTGGAAGGTAGCGAGGCCTCCGATCATGGACGTCTGGGTGCTCAAGGCAGCGGCCTTGAGCACCCAGAGGAGGAGGAGGAATAGCCTAGTGGTTAGAGCAGTGGACTATGAACCAGGAGACCACGGTTCAAGTCCTGCTGTCGCTCCTTGTGACCTTGGGCAAGTCACTTTACCCTACATTGCCTCAGGTACAAAACTTAGATTGTAAGCCCTCTGGGGATAGAGAAATACCTACAGTACCTGAATGTAAACCGGTGTGATATCTCAATTGAGATGAATGTCGGTATATAAAAATAATAAATAAATAAAATAAATAAATAAAATACATGACTCCTGGTGTCCCAGCGTCCATTAGTATGCCTCTTACCTGCTGAAAGCGTTGCCAATCTTCCGAAAGATTTCCAAAGGTACCGCTGTAACCACTATTTCCTGGCCTGAACCAAATACAAAGGGACTTTCTTACTTGGCGATGCAACTTATATACACATCCAAGGTAGGATTATGATGCGGCGATGATGTCACAAAGAGGGAACAATGGGATAAGTTTCCAGATCGGTGAAAAGTTACATTTTCGTAAACATTTTAAAATGACATTTCCCGTTCCATTGAAATGACATGTATGGTATGGAAGCAGCACACCCTGGATACTGTATAGGAGTTCTATAATTCCTATACAGTAAAATGGATAGCGAGTGCCTACTGTGCGACACATGCGCCTTTGGCACGCCTTTGGCGCCACTTGGATTTGCGTCTAATTTGAATACTAAATTGAGCGGATTGTGAACCAAAATGTGCGAGCGGCAAATGAACGGGCGCTGGACACTGCCGCACTTTATTTTACGCGTCGGTACTGTATCGGCCTGTATGATAGGGAGGATCAACTTGGTGGGTATATAGTCTGTCAGAAAAAATGTTATTAAATATGAAAATGTGTTTATTTGTAATCAAGTATATACAGTGTAGTCAGTAATATTAAGTTAGTATTGAGACCTAAGAATTGCTTTTCCTTGGTCCTGCACTAGAAAGGGGCCCTCTTTAGGGGATGCTTTCCAATTACAGACAGCTTTCCAATTAGACACCTGTGTCCTTGGAAGCTCAGAAGAAAAAATAAAAAAATAGATCTTTTTATTTCTTAATTTTGCTCTGGGTTAGCTCTTCCTGACTACCCCCGTCAGAGGGGGGGCAAGGAAGGCAACTTTATTGAGCTGGGAAGCCTTCCAGCTCCAGATCCCCTCTGTTTCAGGAAGAGGGGCAAATGTGTTAACTTTTTTGAAAGAGAAGGAACAGACTAGCCCCTACCTGGCTTTTCTGTTTATTTAAACCACCGCTACCAAAGAGAGAGGGCAATGCAGGCGGAACTTTGACTGACCGCACGCACAAGAGAGAGACAGAGAATAGCGGGCTAATAGCTTCTTGATATTGGTAAGCTTTTACTTTTCTGCATATGAGAACCCTCCTCAGCTAGTATAATTAAATCCTAGCCAGTATTAGCTAAGCATATAATAGATAATATGTTTGCATGTTCTAGAAAGCAATGTCTTTAGCAGATGTTTATCTAATTTCTATTGTTTCAATTACTATTGTTACGATATTCACAATTTTAGCTCTACACTGTCTGATTCAAATGAGATTTAAACACTGTAATGCTTTATAAAGGTATTCACATGTGCTTTATCACTTTTTTATCTGAATAAAAGAAATTATTTTCATACATTCAGACTGGTTCATTCCTCTAAAGTGAGAATCCACATCTCTATATAAATAATAAACTTCTTCCTAAGGGCAGAAGGGTCATGTGATTCAGGTAGGGTAGGAGCAGAGAACAGCCTTGTCATTTCACATGACATGGCACCCAGATGTGTAACTTCTTAGAGAGATAGGTAGTTTCTAGGGAAAAATAAAAAAGGATTTTGTTTAAATTTCCAATAAAGTGATATTACCTGTTATAAAATATTCTATATTGAGACAGAATGGCAGATCCCTATAGGATAAGGGCAAGCCAGGAGACAATTTTTCGCAGGTGGGTGGAGACCAATCATATACAAGAGAATCAGTCTTTTGTTCTGCATTTACAAATTGAAAGTTATTCCTCCCTGTGCTTTCACACGGATATTTGCCATTGAAAGCCCTGACTCAGCAAGGGAGACAGGGGTTAGACCACAGGGGGAGGAGAATTTCACACCCTATGCTCTCCCTGACTGCCAGATGTCTTATATACTTAGTAAGTGTTTGTTTGCTAACAGTCCGAATGTTCCTGTCTCAGAGAAGAGAGGCGGCTTGGCGTTTACTGAAACCAGACCCTCTTTAGATGCTATTTTGTCATATGATTCTCCGGCGGTGGACCAAATTCCGTCTGGGAAGGGGAGTGTGTATTATACCACTTTCCTAAGATGCTTTTAAACCTTATGTGACCATTACGGAAGTACCTCAAATCTGCAAGGGATGCCTGTGGTTTATGGGGCCCGTGGTGAGATCGATCATAAAGCAGACAGGGTAAGATGGGCTTTAGGCACAGTCCCTGTGTTATGCTCAGGCTTGTGAATCCTTGGGCCGACGGGAGGATGGAATACCTTGGGATGATGGTCCGTAGGTTCTCCCGTCGGGTGGCGAGGCAGGAATAGAAGACGTGACCAGCTGACCCTTGGCACAGGAGACAGAGGCGACTGTGAAGGCAGACGAAGAGTCGAGAGGTGAAGAAAGGAAGTGTGTCTTCGCCACTGGAAGTCCGCGGTCCCCCCAGGAGGAGCCCGTAAGGACCCGGGCCGCTGGGACTTAGGCGGGCCCTTGGAGACGATGGTCAAGAAGGAGTCTGAGATCAAGTGCCAGAGGGTCGTCGCTTACCAGTCCGAGGTCACACACCGAGGGATCATCACTTGCCAGTCCGAAGTCACACACCAGAGAATCACCGCTAGCTGATTCGAAGTCAATATCAGGAATCACCGCTAGCCGATCCGAAGTCAGGAACCAGGAATTCTAAGACAAGATAGGAACGGGGATCCAAGGCACAGGAAGACTCACCAAAGCAAGCAGACCTGATGAACAAAGGACATTGCCAAGTCGAGGAATGAGCAGAGGAAGTCTCCTTTTATACTTCCTCTGCTCTGGCTCATAGGGAACAGCTGAACCTGGTTAAAGGGATCATGTCCCTTTAAAGCTAATGAGGAAGCGCGGCCTCGCGCCTAAAGATGGCAGCGGCCATCTTGGATTTCCTCCACGGAGGAAATGCAGCCAGATGCCGCGAGGGAGGAGCAGGAACAGCTCCCCACCCGGGAGCCCACGCCGAAGCAGCAGGCATCGGGTCAGGGGTTTCCCCCGGAGTTCCCGCGGCGGGGGGAAGGCCACGAGCACGGAACACAACAGTACCCCCCTCTTTAGGGCGCCTTTCCGGAGGCCTAGGCTTAGACGGGTGGTCTCTGTGGAATTGCTCAAGCAAGCCCCGGTCTAAGATGTTGGCCAACGGCTCCCAGGTGTTTTCTTCGGGGCCAAACCCCTCCCACGCTAACAGGTACTCCCATTTCTTTCTATGCTTCCTTACGTCCAAGATCTCCTGGACTTGATAGATGATGTCGTCTTTGGATGGAACAGGTTGCGAGTCGGAGGCGTACTGGAAGGCCACGATAACACAGGGGCTTCAAGAGGGAAACATGGAACGTGTTGTGTATCTTGAGGGAAGGCGGCAGACGAAGCTGATATGAATGGCACCAACCTGTCAGATGATGGGGAATGGCCCAATAAATCGTGGGTCCAGTCGCACTGATGTCAGCTTCAGGTGGAATGAACTGCGTGCTTAGCCATACCTTTTGGCCTGGTATGAGCGGCGGGTATGGTCTTCTTCGCTGATCGGCATACCTCTTTGCCACCTGACTGGCTTTGATCAGCGCATAAGCCTGGACATCCTTGTTGACCCTGGGCCACCAGTAGTACTGGCGCAAGGTCTGTAAGGTCCAGGATTGTCCTGGATGACCGGAACAGCGGGAATCATGAGCCCATGCCAGGACCTGTTTCCGCAAGTGCGGCAGGACCAGAGTTTTCCCGGGAGGGATGGTCATGGTAGCTGACAGGCGGATGCGTGACGGCTCGATGATGAACTGCGGTTCATCAGAGTTCTCTGTGGACTCAAAGACCCGTGACAAGGCGTCAGCTTTGAGGTTTCTTCCCGGCAGGTCGATAGCACAGGACAAAGTTAAACGGGTGAAAAATAATGCCAAACGTGCCTGCTGGGGGTTGAGTCGCTGCGCTCGATGCAGGTATTCGAGGTTTTTATGGTCCGTGTAGACCGTAAATTGGTGCTGTGCCCCCTCGAGCCAAGGGCGCCACTCTTCAAGGGCTACTTTTATCGCTAAGAACTCCTTGTCGCCTATGGCGTAGTTTCACTCTGCCGGAGAGAACTAACGAGAGAGGAAGGCACACGGACATAGTTTATGGCTTTCAGAAGTCTGGCTCAGAACGGTGCCTACACCTTCTGATGATGCGTCTACTTCAATAATGAAAGGCCGCTGCGGGTCCGGGTGTCTAAGGCATGGCTGTTGCAGGAACGCCTCCTTGAGGCGATGAAAGGTGGTCTCCGCTCCCGGAGGCTACTTTTTGGGATCCACGCCTTTCTGGGTCAGGGCTGTCATCGGGGCAACGATGGACTCGTAGAATCGTTGTAGTGCCTTTAGTCCAGACGGCTGTGGCTTCTGGTGGCCCACGGAACCCTTCACTGGATATGATGTATCCCAGGAATGGAAGGGACTCCTTCTCAAAGAGGTACTTTTCTAGATTCACGTATAACTGATGTTCTCGGAGGCATTACAATACCTGGGTGATGTGCTGACGATGAGCGGTCAGGGAGCCCGAGAATACTAAAATGTCATCCAGGTACACGACTACGCAGTTGTACAAGAGATCACGGAATATCTCATTCATGGTGTTCTGGAACACAGCGGGAACATTACAGAACCCGAACGGCATCACTAGATACTCATAGTGGCCATCTCGGGTATTGAAGGCCGTCTTCCATTTGTCTCCCTCCTTGATCCGGATCAAGTTGTAAGCCCCACGGAGATCCAATTTGGAGAAGATCTTCACACCCTGCAATCGGTCAAGAGCTCGTAGATGAGGGGCAAGGGGGTAACGGTCCTTGACCGTTATAGCATTCAGGCTCCGGTAGTCAATGCAGGGGCAAAGGCTTCCGTCCTTCTTTGTGACAAAAAAGAACCCTGCCCCTGCTGGAGACTTCAACTTCCAAATGAAGCCTCTCTCCAGGTTTTCCTCGATGTACTCTTTCATGGCCTGCGTCTCGGCCGGCAAGAGGGCATAGGTGCGTCCTCGAGGAGGATCTGTACCTGGGAGGAGATTGATAGCACACTCGAAGGATCGATGAGGTGGAAGTATTTCAGCAGGTTGTTTAGAGAAAACATCCGAGTACGAAGCATAGAAGGCCGGCAGGCCTGGAAGACTGGTGGAGGCGATGGAGCAGGAAACTGGAGTTACTGATTGGAGGCAATTGCTATGGCAATTCGGCCCCCAGCGAGACAGCTGCAAGGTCTTCCAGTCGAACTGAGGCTCGTGCTCCTGGAGCCAAGGAAGGCTTAGGAAGACCGGATGAATGGAATACTCCAAAACATAGAATGGCTTCTGCTCTTGATGGAGGACCCCAGCCCTTAGCTGGACGGGGATCGTGGTGTGTGTCACCTGTTCTGGAAGGGGCTTCCCTTGGATCGAGGAGATGACCATGGGAACCGGGAGACAAACTTGTGGAATCTTTAAGTGTTCCACCAGGCTTTTCATTATAAAATTGCTGCCGGCGCCGGAGTCCACTAGAGCTATCGTGTGGAACTCCCCATCTGCCGAGGTTAATGCCACTGGCAGCGTTAGTGGAGGTGCAGGTGAAGTACGGCCAAGGAAGATACCTCCTTCAGGTCCTAGGCCCGGAAGTTTTCTGGTCGTGCTGGGCAGGCAGCTATTAGATGGCCTGCTGCGCCGCAATAAAAGCAAAGCCCTTCCTTCGTGCGCCGCCGACGTTCTTGAGGAGAGACTCTCCCACGACCCAACTCCATGGGCTCCTCGGCGGGTGCTCGAAGGGCTTCTGATGCACTCTTGAAGGAAGGTGAGGGCCTTCTCGCTGCCTTTACTACCAGAAGGTGAAACCTCATCCGACGATCCACTCGATTGGCCAATTCTATCATGCCATTGAGGTCGTCTGGGAGTTCTTTCGCCGCTAGCTCATTCTGAAGGCGCGAGGCTAGCCCTTCCAAGAAGATCCCATGGAGGCAATCCTCTCTCCAATTCAGCTCTGCGGCCAGGATGCGGAATTCCGTTGCGTATTCGGCCACTGTCTGAGCACCCTGTCACAATCGGAGCAATTCTGAGACCGCAGTGGGTTTGTGGACGGGCTCATCAAAAATCTGCCAGAAAGCGGACAGAAACTGATTCAAGTTTTCGAAGACAGGGTCCTTTCTCTCCCATAGATGAGAGGCCCAGATCAGGGGCTTTCTGTCGAGCAGGGACATAATGTAGCTGGTTTTGACCAGGTCGCTGGGAAACTGCACAGGCAGCAAAGAAAAGCGGATCTGGCACTGACTAAGGAATCCCTGGCACAACTTCGCATCTCCAGCGTATTGAGAGGGTGCCGGGAGTTACTTGCCCCAGATCGCCCACAGGGGCCTGGACGGTGCCTGGCTGAGTAGGGCAGCGTCCTTGAGCCCCGGGCAGGGACGGCAGCATAGGGTTCATGGGCCCTAATGCCTCGAGGCGTTGGGTCAGGCCCTGCACCGCAGAGACCAGGGCATCGAGGGTCTGTTGCTGATCCTTCAGGTGCTGGGCCATTCCGGAAATGGCTTAGCGGGCAGATACCTCCGCCGGGTCCATGTACTTGGCAATCTGTTATGCTCAGGCTTGTGAACCCTTGGGCCGACGGGAGGATGGAATACCTTGGGATGATGGTCCGTAGGTTCTCCTGTCGGGTGGCGAGGCAGGAATAGAAGACGTGACCAGCTGACCCTCGGCACAGGAGTCAGAGGCAACTGTGAAGGTAGACAAAGAGTTGTGAAGTGAAGAAAGGAAGTATATCTTCGCCACTGGAAGTCCGCGGTCCCCCCAGGAGGAGCCCGTAGGGACCCGGGCTGCTGGGACTTAGGCGGGCCCTTGGAGACGATGGTCAAGAAGGAGTCCGAGGTCAAGTGCCAGAGGGTCGTCGCTTACCAGTCCGAGGTCACACACCGAGGGATCACCACTTGCCAGTCCGAAGTCACACACCAGAGAATCACAGCTTGCCAATCCGAAGTCAATACCAGGAATCACCGCTAGCCGATCTGAAGTCAGGAACCAGGAACTCCAAGACAAGACAGGAATGGGGATCCAAGGCACAGGAAGACTCACCAAAGCAAGCAGACCTGATGAACAAAGGACGCTGCCAAGTCAAGGAATGAGCAGAGGAAGTCTCCTTTTATACTTCCTCTGCTCTGGCTCATAGGGAACAGCTGAACCTGGTTAAAGGGATCATATCCCTTTAAAGCTAATGAGGAGGCACGGCCTCGCGCCTAAAGATGGCGGGTGGCCATCTTGGATTTCCTCCGCGGAGGAAATGCAGCCAGATGCCACAAGGGAGGAGCAGGCACGGCTCCCCACCCAGCGGCCAGGGCAGGAGCCCACACCGAAGCAGCAGGCAAAGGGTCAGGGGGTTTCCCCTGGAGTTCCCGCGGCGGGTCGCCGTCGCGGGCAAGGTAGGGGGCCACGCTCGTGGCCTTCCACGAGCGCGGAACACAACACCCTGCAGACATTAACCTGGTACCAGAGCATCTGGTTACCCGACTGGTAGCTTTAGAGGCAGTCACGGGTCAGCTTGATGAACGCACCAGATACTATATAATTTCAACTCTAATGCCACAGAATTTAGTTCTCCCCCCTCTGCTTGTGACTCGTGGAGGACTTACTGTGTTTTAGAGCATTAAATGGTAAACCCTTGATTACTAATTTAGGGGATATATTGCAGAAAATATTAAGTAAATATTGGATATCAGCTGCTTATTCACTAGGTATGTTAGTGACTTTAGACAATTTTGATCAGGTATGGGAAATCCTGAAAGATATTATGCCTGAAAACTCTATCCACATTGATCTTATTAATAGATTAAGCACACTAGCTCCTGCTGAAAGGAACCAACGTTTTCCCTTCCTGATTCAACAGGCAAACGAGGCAGCAGGAAAACCTTTAATCCCAGGGAAGCTGTTCAAACCGGCACACCAGGGATCGGATAGACAAAAAGACAGAGGAAGGGACAGCCAGAGGTCTCAACCTGATAAGCATACCCGAAGGGTAAGCTTTAAATTCAGAAACCCCTCCTCCCAGGAAAGGAATCATAAGGAGAATAGGGAGTTTAGGAAACCTAGACAGGAATTCCCACCTCCTCCACAGAGGGCTCGTTCAGGCACCAGGTGGACACCCCGGTATCCTATGAGGGAAAATAAAGGGACTCCTCCTATACGATATCCAGCACCAGAAAGACCCCCAGGGACATCTGGAGCTATAGCTAAAGCTGATCGCCCTCCCACACCAACCCCGAGAAAACCAGCCAAGCGTGCCACACACCATGGCAGTGCTGGCCCCAAAACTCACACGCTGAGCACAGTGGTGAGCCAATCAATATAGGGATGATGTAAAATTCCATTATCAAAATGGTATTGCTGACTCAGGCATTGAGTTAGCTACTGAGAAAATGTCATTAGATCCAATGAAGGACAGATTGCTGCCCCCTAACTATAGGCATGTACAGATGGTGATTTTTACTGATGGGTCTGCTATGCCATCTACCGACTATCTCAAAGTAATTTTTGCAGGTGCAGCCAATGTAATTTTAACTCCTAAAGGTTTGGTTAAGTTCTTGGAGGAGAAGTCCATTAACGGCCATTAATCAATTTAACTTAGGGAATAGCCACTGTTATTAATTGCATCAGTAGCATGGGATCTTCTTAGTGTTTGGATAATTTCTAGGTTCTTGTGGCCTGTTTTGGCCTCTGTTGGAAACAGGATGCTGGACTTGATGGACTCTTGCTCTGACCCAGCATGGCAATTTCTTATGTTCTTATGCCATTGTTTTTGGTATATTGCCTTTTCAGTTTCTCTGCACAGATGGCGGTCCAGCCTTCAGAATTCTAGAGGTTGAAACCTTCTGTGCCAATCACTCCATTACTCATCAGTTCTCGTATCTCCACCGTCCAAAATCTAATGGTTAGGTAGAACAGGTGAATGGTGAGCTTAAGCGTAATCTGCAACTTTTTGCCTTAAAAACTAGTCCCAATAATTGGTATCATAATCTCCTGGAGATACAAATCAGGCTAAACAGTACCATAACTGCCAATCATGAAGTGCCCGCTATGTCTCTCTTTTGGTTCTCTATGCTAGAAAACATGGGATCCTCAGATGCTATGGTTACTTCTGACAAACTCCCTCGGAATCCAAATCCAATTGGTTTCATAGTATTAAGCAAAACGCATATCCGTGGCTCTTTAGAACCATATTGGTCGAAACCCTTTATTGTTACAGAACTTCTAGGTACCTCAGGACTGTTACTTTCTGACTCTGAGGATCCAGAGAACAGAAAAGTTATGTCTATTAGTATTACGATAGGGAACGTTAGGAGAGCAATCCCAACTTGAGGAGATAGTGTGCCCAGACGAATCCAAGACAGCACCGAGGGTTGGCGAGGCGTGTCCCAGTATGGGTGAAGACAAAGTCTGACTCTCTGCCGGACCTGCATGCTTCTGGAAGACCAACAACATTATGTTGGTTATTGAACAGTCCTCCGACCATTCCCAGCCCTTTCGCACCTGCCGCAACGTATCGGCAAGAAGCAGCAGGCCGGACTGAGGATGAGGGCAGACAGAGGCCTTGTGACACAGAAGACTCGAGACGAGATGAAAAGACTCTGGATGTGCACCAGGAACTTGGAAAACTCTAGACGAGATGAGGAACTTGGAAGAGTCTTAGACAAGACGAGAAGCTTGGAAAGTTTGGACATTGGCACTGTCTCTCAGGGCGCCCTACACAGCCCACCGTCACGGGCAGACCCAATGGGCTCGTCGAGGACCACCCTGTCCCACTGCATTCCCTACACAAACTGAAGAGGCTGGTCATGGACCAAGCGGAGAGCAGGACAAGCGCATGAAGGGAATCCAGCTGAGATGAAACTCCAATGACAAAGCAAGGTGTCATCTGGAGAACCACAGGAGCTGGAGGGTCAAGAGGACTCGGAAACACAGGAAGAGGATCCAGCTGAGATGAGACTCCAATGAGGAAGCAAGGTGTCATCCGGAGAACCACAGGAGCTGGAGGGTCAAGAGGACTCAGAAACACAAGAAGAGGATCCAGCTGAGACGAGATTCCAATGATGAAGCAAGGTGTCATCTGGAGAACCACAGGAGCTGGAGGGTCAGGAGGACTCAGAATGAGCGAAGGAGGGCGGAACATCGGAAACATCAGGAAGTGAAACATCAGGAAGCCTGGAACATCAGGAAGTGGAACATCAGGAAGCCTGGATTAGGAACCTCAGAACATGAAGACATGGAACATCAGGAAGCCACAGGAAGCAAAAAAGACTCAGGAAGCACAAGACATGGGGCTCCAACGAAGAACGAAGACCTGATGGAGCGCTGGAAGACAGGAGCTTCCAGGGACAAGTAACTCCAATGCAAGGCAAGGCCGAAGTACTGGAGAAGCCCTTTTATAGGGTTGAGACAGGAGACAGTGATTAGGAGGGGCCCAGGGCATATCAGGCCGTGGGCCCTTTAAATATGGTAAGGAGGCGTGGCTCCGCACCTAGAGAGACAGGGAACAGGAAACTGTGCAGGACCATGGTCAGCAGCCCTGCACAGATGCCGAAGCAGGGCTGGGCTGAGGAGCAGGCCCCGATGTTGGAGAGATCAAAGGCGGCTCCAGCCGCCAGGAGAGACCAGGACTATGGCCTCCCCGGCCGTGGAACTTCAAGAATGTCAGCAGCAGCCTTCTGGCTGCTAGAAGGAATGTGGGTGGCACTCAGCTGCACAGACAAGGCCTCCAGGGGCGGCTCCATGCCGCGGAGATGTAATGATGGCGACGTCTCTTCAGCGGCTTCTCAGCCGCGATGAGAAAGGCAGCATTGGAGGTGAGAGGCCTGCCCACGGGGAGTAGCTCCATGGGCAGGAATCATAACAGTACCCCCGCCTCAAAGACCCCTTCCTCAAGCCTCATATCAACAGCTCGAGGGAACAAGGTGTCAGTCCATATCGACAGAGGGACATCAAGGGTCCAAAAATGGAAGCTGGTAATTCCGGGGACTGAAATGAAACAAGAACAAGAAACTGCAGAAACACAAGAAGAGACGAACCACAAGAAGCCACACAAAAAGAACCAGAGAGGCAAAAAAGCCACACAAAAAGGCAAAAGGCAAAAAGCCACAGCAGAAGGCAAACGGCAAAAAAGTCACTCAGTAAGACAAAAAGGCAAAAAACAATGCAAACAAATGAACAGCACAAATGAGTCAAAACAGCACAAACAAGCACAAAACAGCACAAACAAGCAAAAGGCAAACAGCACAAACAAGCAAAAGGGCAAACAGCACAAAAGACCAAAAAAGACAAAACAGCACAAAAGAGTCAAAAAGGGCAAACCAGCACAAAAGAGCCAAAAAGATAAAAGGAGCAAAAAACAGCACAAAAGAGCAAAAAACAGCACAAGGAGGCAAAACAGCACAAACGAGAGGAAAACAGTGCAAACGAGACAAAGGCAAATTACAAACAGCACAAAGGAGCAAAACAGCACAGACAGTGAAAAACAGCACAGACAAGCGAACAAAACAGCACAAATGTGACAGACAAACAGCACCAAAGAACACAAACGAGAAACAAAACAGCACAGACAAGCAAAAAACAGCACAAACAAGACAGGAAAACAGCACAAACGAGACAGGAAACCACAAGAAGCACAAGAAACCACAAGAAACTTCAGGAAAGACCTGGGATGGACCCAGGGTGGGACCAACCGGAACCAGCAAACCAGGTGGGGTGCAGGCGCCTCCTGGAGGTCGTAAAACCCCAAGCTGGAAAAAAGTTAGAAAAATGATTGGACGCAGGCGCCTCCTGCAGGTTGTAGAATCCAGACAGCTGGCGCCTCCAGCAGGTCGAGAGAAAAATCCTAAACCAAAAAAAAATTTTGGGGGTTCAAATACAAGTCCAGGAACAAACATGAAATGACGACTCTGAAGCAGAACTCCAGGCACGCGTCACCTAGATAGGATTTTAGACAGTGCTGGGGAGGAGCCGGCTGTCGTGCTACATGTGGGCACCAACGACATAGGAAAATGAGGGAGGGAGGTTCTGGAAGCCAAATTTAGGCTCTTAGGTAGAAAGCTTAAATCCAGAACCTCCAGGGTAGCATTCTCTGAAATGCACCCTGTTCCACGCGCAGGTCACCAGAGGCAGGCAGAGCTCCAGAGTTTCAATGCGTGGTGAGACGATGGTGCAAGGAAGAGGGATTCAGTTTTGTTAGGAACTGAGGAACTTTTTGGGGAAGGGGGAGTCTCTGCCGAAGGGATGGGCTCCACCTTAACCAGGGTGGAACCAGACTGCTGGCGCTAACTTTTAAAAAGGAGATAGAGCAGCTTTTAAACTAGAACAAAGGGGAAAGCTGACTGTCGCTCAGCAGTGCATGGTTCGGAGAGAGGTATCTTCAAAGGATACTAATGATGCATTAGAATAATTAGAAAAATAGTACAAGTGCCTATAACTAAAAACTCACCTGAGCTAAAAAATTCTAACTTATCCCTATCAATTAAAAGCAGAATGAAGAGGGGGCGCTCTTGCGCGGAGACCAAGATGGCCGCCTGAAGCTAAGCTCCGGGAGATCTCGCTTATTATTATAGGGAATTCAGCGGTTTTTTTGCACCCTTTTCGCACGCTACTTTTTGTATTACTTCCTTAAGATGTCTACCATAAAAACAGGGAAAATTGAAGCAGCCTTTGCGGCCACGGCTGGGACAAAACGCTCTAAACCGGATCCACCTACTCCGGACAAGGCCGTCCCTACTAAACAAATGGCGTCTGCAGACGTGGTTCTAACCGAACTTAAAACGCTGAAGGACATGCTACAGACAAATACGGATAATACCGTCACGATCAGGTCAGCTTTACAAACCCTCTCGTCTCGGTTTGACCATCTTGCGCACCGGCTGGATGATGCCGAAGTTCAAATCTCCTCTCTCTTGGTGACAACTGCGTCACTCTCGCCTCTAGGCAAGGAAATTGAGGCGCTACGCAGCGACTTAGAAGATCTCTCTAATCGCAACAGGCGCAACAATATCAGACTCCTTGGAGTCCCCGAGGGATCGGAAGGTACAGACATTCTTGCTTTTCTTACAGGTTTAATCCCTGAGATATTACAGCTTACTTTTTCTCCACCACTGGAAATAGAAAGGGCGCACCGCGTACCGTCGCGTCCCCTCCGGTCTTCGCCTTTCCCTAGGCCCATCATATTTAAGCTTCTGCGGTACCCGCAATTCTTGCAAATTTTTTCTATGGCTAAAACAAAGTCGCCTCTTCAGTTTCAGGGATCTAACATTCTGTTTGTACCTGACTTAGCGAAAACCACCGCTGCCAAACGCAAGACCTTTTTGACAATGCGGCCTCGCCTCCACGCTCTCGGAGCAAAATTTGGCCTTTTGTATCCCGCCATGATGCGGGTCACCTATCGCAATCGCACGCAGCTTTTTCGAACTCCGGGGGAGCTGGAAGAGTTTTTGCGATCCAATAGTCGCCTCCAAGAAGAAATGGTAACATGATTTTGCCAGATTATTCCCTGCAAGCCTTATATTCCCGTGGTTAGCACCTTTGTTCCTTCACTCCCGTGAGCCTTCCAGGCGGTCATGGCCCCCTTGAGGCCCAGTCAACACTATGGGTGGCGAACACTTGATTTTAGTGTTTGTCGATTGCCCTTTTTTTTCTACACCTCTTCCTAGCAAGGTACTTGCTAGTATTTGGACACTGTTGTTTTTCTACTTCCACTCTGTTTTTAATGCTCCTGCTATTTTGTTCACCGCACATCCTTGGCAATATCATATTTTTTCTCTACTGAGATATCCAATTGGCAATGTAATTTCCAGCAACATAGGTGGTTTCTTATAGGGATGTGAATCGTTTTCCATATCGTCTTAACGATATAAATCGTGTGGCAGGGCAAGAAAATCGTCTTAGGCACGATTTTTTAGTTAAAAAATCGTTAAAAATCGTTTTTTCCGATTAGTGCGCACTAACTGGGAGTTAGTGCGCACTAACTGAAAATGATACAATTTGACACTTTTCAGGTCAGTTAAGGTCAGTTTAGGAATGAATATGTATTCTTATTGGCTGCCCTCTTATTTATTCATGTTACCAAGTTTCCTACTGACAGTATATGGGGGATGGGAAATGGAAACAGTTGGTAGCTTGACAAAACAAGTAATGTGATCAGTCAATGTGACTAGAACTTGTGCCCTAACCCTGATACCAGGGGTATTGTGATCTTCCTGCACACAGTGCCCTATCCCTATTAATACCAGGAGTGTTGTGATCTTCCTGCACACAGTGCCCTATCCCTAATACCAGGGGTGTTGTGATCTTCCTGCACACAGTGCCCTATTCCTGATACTGGGGGTGTTGTGATCTTCCTGCACACAGTGCCCTATTCCTGATACCGGGGGTGTTGTAATCTTCTTGCACACATCCCGGTATCAGGGATAGGGCACTGCATGCAGGAAGATCACAACACTCCTGGTATTAATAGGGATAGGGCACTGCATACAGGAAGATCACAACACTCCTGGTATTAATAGGGATAGGGCACTGCATGCAGGAAGATCACAACACCCCTGGTATCAGGGATAGGGCACTGTGTGCAGGAAGATCACAATACCCCGGAGGAGTGAGGGTCAGGCAGCTCCCCCCTGTCTGTGAAGCCAGCCTCTCACTAGTAATGCAGGGAGGGAGCTGTCTCAGACTTCACCATCCACCACCACCCCCCCCCCCTCACCCACACACCATTCACTAGCTGGGACATGGGGGAAGTCAGGAGTGAGGGACAGGCAGCTCCCCCCTGTCTGTGAAGCCAGCCTCTCACTAGTAATGCAGGGAGGGAGCTGTCTCAGACTTCACCATCCCCCCCCCCCCCCCTCACCCACACACCATTCACTAGCTGGGACATGGGGGAAGTCAGGAGTGAGGGTCAGGCAGCTCCCCCCCTGTCTGTGAAGCCAGCCTCTCACTAGTAATGCAGGGAGGGAGCTGTCTCAGACTTCACCATCCTCCCCCCCCCTCACCCACACACCATTCACTAGCTGGGACATGGGGGAAGTCAGGAGTGAGGGTCAGGCAGCTCCCCCCTGTCTGCGAAGCCAGCCTCTCACTAGTAATGCAGGGAGGGAGCTGTCTCAGACTTCACCATCCTCCCCCCCCCCCCCTCACCCACACACCATTCACTAGCTGGGACATGGGGGAAGTCAGGAGTGAGGGTCAGGCAGCTCCCCCCTGTCTGTGAAGCCAGCCTCTCACTAGTAATGCAGGGAGGGAGCTGTCTCAGACTTCACCATCCACCCCCCCCCCCCCACCCCCACCCACACACCATTCACTAGCTGGGACATGGGGAAGTCAGGAGTGAGGGTCAGGCAGCTCCCCCCCTGTCTGTGAAGCCAGCCTCTCACTAGTAATGCAGGGAGGGAGCTGTCTCAGACTTCACCATCCTCCCCCCCCCCCCCCCCCTCACCCACACACCATTCACTAGCTGGGACATGGGGGAAGGATGGTGAAGTCTGAGGCAGCTCCCCCCTGTCTGTGAAGCCAGCCTCTCACTAGTAATGCAGGGAGGGAGCTGTCTCAGACTTCACCATCCTCCCCCCCCCCCTCACCCACACACCATTCACTAGCTGGGACATGGGGGAAGTCAGGAGTGAGGGTCAGGCAGCTCCCCCCCCTGTCTGTGAAGCCAGCCTCTCACTAGTAATGCAGGGAGGGAGCTGTCTCAGACTTCACCATCCTCCCCCCCCTCTCACCCACACACCATTCACTAGCTGGGACATGGGGGAAGTCAGGAGTGAGGGTCAGGCAGCTCCCCCCTGTCTGTGAAGCCAGCCTCTCACTAGTAATGCAAAGAGGAGCTGTCTCAGACTTCACCATCCACCCACCCCCTCACCCACCACAACCATTCACTAGCTGGGACATGGGGAAGTCAGGAGTGAGGGTCAGGCAGCTCCCCCCTGTCTGTGAAGCCAGCCCTCTCACTAGTAATGCAGGGAGGGAGCTGTCTCAGACTTCACCATCCTCCCCCCCCCCTCACCCACACACATTCAATAGCTGGGTACATGGGGGAAGTCAGGAGTGAGGGGCTCAGGCAGCTCCCCCTGTCTGTGAAGCCAGCCTCTCACTAGTAATGCAGGGAGGGAGATGTCTCAGACTTCACAATCCTCCCCCCCCCCCCCCCCCCCCATCACCCACACACCATCACTAGCTGGGACATGGTGGGAAGTCAGGAGTGAGGGTTCAGGCAGCTCCCCCCCTGTCTGTGAAGCCAGCCTCTCACTAGTAATGCAGGGAGGGAGGCTTGTCTCAGACTTCACCATCCTCCCCCCCCCCTCACCCACACACCATTCACTAGCTGGGACATGGGGGAAGTCAGGAGTGAGGGTCAGGCAGCTCCCCCCCTGTCTGTGAAGCCAGCCTCTCACTAGTAATGCAGGGAGGGAGCTGTCTCAGACTGGTATCAGGGTTAGGGCACTGTGTGCAGGAAGATCACAACACTCCTGGTATTAATAGGGATAGGGCACTGTAAGAGATGACTGTAGTAGATTGAATAAAGATCTGATGTTTCTGCTCTCCTCCACCAAACAAAACAAACACACAAGCAGAGAAGCCCTTCTTACAAAGCTGAGCTAGTGAGTTAAGTAGGAGGAAAAGTAAACATACTGGTGCCAGTGTGGCTACTTAAAAAATACACTTACCAACAATCAATTACATATATTTGAACTGTGTACAGTTCCAGCCAGGACCACCTTTCTAAAATGCACAGTGATTGGCAAATTCAACATGCACTAGCATTTCAGGTGCCTGCTAACAAAATAATAAACAAACAAGTTCTAGTCACGTGAGTGCTGATCATTACATTACTTTTTTTGTCAAGCTTCCAACTGTTTCCATTTCACATCCCCCCAACCATATTGGTAACATCAATAGATAAGAGCACAGCCAGCCAATAGGAATACATACATACATATTCATTCCTAAGTGACCTTTACTGACCTGGGAAGTGTGAACACTTTGTTTCATTTTCTGTTGGTGTTCGTTAGTTTCCAGTTCCATTTCCCATCTCCCCAACCATCACCTCAGTGGTAACCTTGGTAACATCAATAGATAAGAGGGCAGCCAGCCAATAGGAACACATATTCATTCCTAACTGACCTTCAGTGACCTGGAAAGTGTTTATTTGTATCATTTTCAGTTAGTGCGCACTAAATCGAGTTAGTGCGCACTAACGGGGAGTTAGTGCGCACTAACTCGATTTAGTGCGCACTAACACGATTTAACGATTTTTAACGATAAATCGTTAGAATTTCTATTGTATCGTGTTCTATAACGATTTAAGACGATATAAACATTATCGGACGATAATTTTAATCGTTGAAAAACGATTCACATCCCCTAGTTTCTTACATCCTCTACGATGGCGTCCACCATAGACTCAATTACTATAGTATCGCTCAATGTCAACGGGTTCACACACCCGATAAAAAGGAAAAAGATTTTGACTTATCTTCAAACGTTGCATGCGGACATTGCCCTATTGCAAGAGACACATTTGACTGCCGCCGAATCCCTCAAACTTAAACAGCAATGGGTCGGCCATGTTTTCTTTAGCCCAGCTCTCAAAAAGAAGCGAGGCACAGTCATCCTGATTCATAAGCGCCTAGATATCTCTATTTCCCATCAAGAGATGGACATCGATGGCCGCTGGAATCTTTTACAATTTACTTTACAAGATGGCTCTTACACCGTCCTCAACCTTTATGCACCCAATGCGGACGATCCCCTATTTTTTCAAGAAGTTTTTTCTCGATTGCTTTCTCTCACCCCCCTCCGCGTATATTATTGGCGGAGACTTCAATCAGCCACTGGACTCTCTCCTTGATAAATCACCTGTATTATGATATACCACCTCGAAGGCGACTCAAACTTTAAATTACCTTATCTCTCAGCTTGGCCTACTGGATCCATGGCGTATAGAACATCCTACAGAGAAAGATTTTTCTTATTATTCTGCACCTCATGCATCTCACTCTCGAATTGACTATTTCCTAGTCTCCAGTACCCTGATGTCCCAAATCAGTGCCACCAAAATCTGCTCCATCCTGGTATCTGATCATGCAGCTGTACTGTTCCATCTTAAACTCATCTCTCCTATACGTATAGACCGACAGTGGCGGTTCAATGCTTCTTTATTGTCGGAACCTGATTTCCACGCCTTTCTTAGTAAAAAAACAGCGGAATATTATCTTGACAACTCCAAGGCCACTACTTCTCCAGAAATTCTATGGGAAGCTTATAAGGCGACTATCAGGGGAGAGATCATCAGCTACTCTGCCCACAGAAGACGTCTTCAACGACAAGCCCTTCAGCGTTTACAAGACCATATTGAGAATTTGGAACGTTTGCATTTACTCTCCCCTACGGCTCAGACTCTTACTCAGCTACAACAAGCAAGATTTGAGTATAACCGACAACTCAGTGCACAAGTCCAACTGCATCTTTTCCACTCCAAAACACAATACTATGCGGAAAGTAACAAATGTGGTAGACTATTAGCCTCCTATCTGAAAAAAAAGAATGACAGATCACGAGTAACTAGAATAGTTACCCCTGATGGTACTGTTGCCACCTTGGACAAGGACATACTCCAGTCTTTTCGGGACTTTTATGCTCAGCTGTATCAATCTGAGGTACATCCGTCGTCCATAGACTTTGATTCTTTTTTTGCCGAATTGAACCTCCCGCAATTGACTGAAGCACAACGCTTACAGCTGGATGCTCCGCTATCCATGGATGAAATATCTGCGGCCATCATGTCGTTACCTCTCAATAAAGCTCCGGGCCCTGATGGATTCAGCACGGACTTCTATCATGCATTTAAGAATCTGCTGACGCCTTACTTGTTTAATTTCTATTCCTCCCTATCCTCTGCTAGCTCAATATCCTCTAATTTCACTGATGCTCGAATAGTGGTGATCCCAAAGCCAGGTCGAGACCCTGCTTCCCCTGCCAATTATAGACCTATTTCACTTCTTAATGTTGATTACAAAATTTTCACTAAACTTCTTGCCACTCGATTGTCCAAAATATTAAGCACTATTATACATACTGACCAATCCGGATTTATTAAAAATAGACTCATTGCGAACAATACTCGTATGCTCCTCCATGTACAAGAATTTTTATTTCCTACTACAGAGTCAGCCATAGCCGTTTCCCTTGACGCGGAAAAAGCTTTTGATCGTATAGAATGGCCTTTTTTATTTGATACTATGACTAGATTTGGCTTTGGATCAATCTTCACTAATTGGATTAAGTTGATATATGATGCACCCATGGCCTCTATATATGTCAATTCTCAGGTCTCCCTCCCTTTCTCCTTACACAGAGGAACTAGGCAAGGATGTCCCATTTCTCCCCTATTGTTCGACCTGGCTCTGGAACCGCTACTAATAGCTATTCGTAAATCTCATGATATTAAGGGTGTTCTTTTGGGTACTGTAGAGTATAAGCTCTCTGCTTATGCAGATGATGTCCTGCTTTTTTTGACCCATCCTGACCACTCTTTAACTCACCTTTTCTCACTCATAGATTCCTATTCTGCTCTGTCTGGCTACAAAGTAAATTGGAGTAAAACCGAATATCTTTCTCTGAATAATTTATCTCACACACTGGACCTTTCCTCCTTCCCTATTTTGAAAGCAAAGTCTGGTTTAAAATACTTAGGTATAAGATTCTTTACCGACCCCCAAATGACTATAGCTGAATGTGAACGCTCCACTCTGCAGCATCTTAAGGACGTTGTTCTTAAATGGTCTCCGCTACATCTTACGTGGTGGGGTAGACTAGACACGATCAAGATGACTCTTGCTCCCAAGGTTACTTTCATCTTGTCTATGCTCCCCATTTTTTTTTCCACTGATTTTTACCGACAGGTTGATCGCATCCTGACCAGATTTCTTTGGAATAATAAAGCTCCTCGGATCGCTCTACGTAAATTGCAAGCCAAGAAAGATAGGGGTGGTGTTAATTTTCCTGATTTTCGCTCCTATCATTTGGCCTTTATTTTACAGCAAGGGTACCATTTACTTGGTTCGGACCATCATGCCAATGATCCACCCAGCTGGCTACCTATCGAACAGTTCCTTATCTGTCCCTTCCCTAAGCTTGCATTTCCGGGTATGCTATTCTCCTCATATCATACGCAGAATAGAATTTTGTTCTCCCTACATAAAGCGGTGAACGAATTCGCTGCACTTTGCCCTAAGGACAAACCCAATTGGTTAAGTTCCAGTTCTCTTCCTATATGGAACAACAAAAAAATTCGTATTGCTGGCTCCCCTATACACTGGCCCATATGGCAAGCTAAAGGAATTTGGTTCCTCTCGGCCATTGTCTCTAACGGTAGCCTACTCCCTTTCTCCTCTCTGTGCTCCACTTTTCATCTTCCATCCACTCAATTTTATGCATGGCTACAGCTACGAGACGCACTTAAAGATTTAAATCTTCAATCCCTACATCTCGACCAATCAGCTTATCTGCTTTCCTTCTTTGAGGAAGTTGGAACCCACGGCCACCTTGCATCTAAACTTTATAAGTTACTCAAAGGGTTCTCCACAGCTTCCTCGGTTTCTGCCTTGCAGCACGTATGGTCCCTTGACCTGCACATACAGCCCCATGACAACACTTGGCACCATGTTTGGTGTACCTCAATACGAATTTCTCTATCTACTAGTCTATCGCAGACATCATTCTTCATTCTCCACAGGGCTCTCTGGACTCCATGGAAACTACATCGGGCCAACCTTCTTCCTACACACGCTTGCTGGTCTTGTAAGAATCTAGAAGCTACCCTAGAGCACATGCTTTTCACTTGCCCTATGATCTCCACCTTTTGGCACCATATTTGGACCAGGATACAAGCTATCCTTCCCCTACCTATGCCAATTTCGTATGCCATAATAATTTTGAAAGGTGCGCACCCGGACCTTGATCTATCACTCCCGCAGAAACGACTACTGGACTTTCTTCTTCTTGTAGCTTTACATACTATTACCTCCAACTGGAAAAGGAGTGACCTCCTTTCTGAACCTTTATGGTGGAACACAGTATGTTTATTTAGTAAATATGAGAGGGCTATGGCTATCAAATATAATAGACTGGCCAAATGGGATTTAATGTGGAAACCCCTTGACAACTACATCCCCTAATTTCTCATAGAATATGTCAATATTACACTGCTTAATTGGATACGCTTGAATGGCCGCTCTATCTTCGTTTTCTTTCTCTTTTCCTTTCTCTTACTCTTACCTGATTTTTGGTTTTCTATAGTGTCCTTTATACCCTACTGGTTATGGGTTGATGTTAAGTTGTTCTTCTTTGTTGTAACAAGTGTATGATGTTTTTCCGATGGATTGCACTAGCTGACTTTATGTTAATGTATCACAGCTGTATCATTCCATACTGTACTAATAAAAATATTACAACAAAAAAAAAAAAAAAGCAGAATGAAAATATAAACAAAAAACAAACTTTGAAATGTTTGTATGCTAATGCCAGGAGTCTAAGAAGTAAGATGTGAGAATTAGAATGTATAGCAGTGAATGATGACATAGACTTAATTGGCATCTCAGAGACATGGTGGAAAGAGGATAACCAATGGGACAGTGCTATATCGGGGTACAAATTATATCGCAATGACAGAGAGGAGCACTCAGGAGGAGGTGTGGCACTTTATGTCCGGGATGGCATAGAGTCCAACAGGATAAACATCCTGCATGAGACTAAATACAAAATTGAATCTTTATGGGTAGAAATCCCTTGTGTGTCGAGGAAGACTATATTGATAGGGGTATACTACCATCCACCTGGTCAAGATGGTGAGATGGACAGTGAAATGCTAAGAGAAATTAGGGAAGCTAACCAAATTGGTAGTGCGGTAATAATGGGAGACTTCAATTACCCCAATATTGACTGGGTAAATGTATCTTCGGGACACGCTAGAGAGATAACGTTCCTGGATGGAATAAATGATAGCTTTATGGAGCAATTGGTTCAGGAACCGACGAGAGAGGGAGCAATTTTAGATCTAATTCTCAGTGAGGCACAGGACTTGGTGAGAGAGGTAACGGTGATGGGGCCGCTTGGCAATAGTGATCATAAAATGATCAAATTTGATTTAATGACTGGAAGAGGAACAGTGTGCAAATCTAAGGCTCTTGCACTAAACTTTCAAAAGGGAAACTTTGATAAAATGAGAAAAATTGTTAGAAAAAAAACTGAAAGGAGCAGCTACAAAAGTAAAAAATGTCCAAGAGGCGTGGTCATTGCTAAAAAATACCATTCTAGAAGCACAGTCCAGATGTATTCCACACATTAAGAAAGGTGGAAAGAAGGCAAAACGATTACCGGCATGGTTAAAAGGGGCGGTGAAAGAAGCTATTTTAGCCAAAAGATCTTCATTTAAAAATTGGTAGAAGGATCCAACAGAAGAAAATAGGATATAGCATAAACATTGGCAAGTTAAATGTAAGACATTGATAAGACAGGCTAAGAGAGAATTTGAAAAGAAGTTGGTCGTAAAGGCAAAAACTCACAGTAAAAACTTTTTAAAATATATCCAAAGCAGAAAGCCTGTGAGGGAGTCAGTTGGACCGTTAGATGATCGAGGGGTTAAAGGGGCACTTAGAGAAGATAAGGTCATCCCGGAAAAATTAAATGATTTCTTTGCTTTGGTGTTTACTGAAGAGGATGTTGGGATAGGTACCCGTAATGGAGAAGGTTTTCATGGGTAATGATTCAGATGGACTGAATCAAATAACGGTGAACCTAGAAGATATGGTAGGCCTAATTGACAAACTGAAGAGTAGTAAATCACCTGGACCAGATGGTATACACCCCAGAGTTCTGAAGGAACTAAAAAATGAAATTTCAGACCTATTAGTAAAAATTTGTAACCTATCATTAAAATCATCCATTGTACTTGAAGACTGGAGGATAGCAAATGTAAACCCAATATTTAAAAAGGGCTCCAGGGGCGATCCAGAAAACTACAGACCGGTTAGCCTGACTTCAGTGCCAGGAAAAATAGTGGAAAATGTTCTAAACATCAAAATCACAGAACATATAGAAAGACATGGTTTAATGAAACAAAGTCAGCATGGCTTTACCCAAGGCAAGTCTTGCCTCACAAATCTGCTTCACTTTTTTGAAGGAGTTAAAAAACATGTGGATAAAGGTGAACCGGTAGATACAGTATACTTGGATTTTCAGAAGGCATTTGACAAAGTTCCTCATGAGAGGCTTCTAGGAAAAGTAAAAAGTCATGGGATAGGTGGCGATATCCTTTCGTGGATTGCAAACTGGCTAAAAGACAGGAAACAGAGAGTAGGATTAAATAGACAATTTTCTCAGTGGAAGGGAGTGGGCAATGGAGTGCCTCAGGGATCTGTATTGGGACCCTTACTTTTCAATATATTTATAAATGATCTGGAAAGAAATACGACAAGTAAGATAATCAAATTTGCAGATGACACAAAATTGTTCAGCGTAGTTAAATCAGAAGCAGATTGTGATAAATTGCAGGAAGACCTTGTGAGACTGGAAAATTGGGCATCCAAATTACAGATGAAATTTAACGTGGCTAAGTGCAAGGTGATGCATATAAGGAAAAATAACCCATGCTATAATTACACAATGTTGGGTTCCATATTAGGTGCTACAACGCAAGAAGAGATCTAGGCGTCGTAGTGGATAACAAATTGAAATCGTCGTTTCAGTGTGCTGCGGTAGTCAAAAAAGCAACAGAATATTGGGAATTATTAGAAAGGGAATGGTGAATAAAACGGAAATGTCATAATGCCTCTGTATCGTTCCATGGTGAGACCGCACCTTGAATACTGTGTACAATTCTGGTCGCCGCATCTCAAAAAAGATATAATTGCGATGGAGAAGGTACAGAGAAGGGCTACCAAAATGATAAGGGGAATTCAGCAGCTCCCCTATGAGGAAAGACTAAGAGGTTAGGACTTTTCAGCTTGGAGACAGAGGCGACTGAGGGGGGATATGATAGAGATGTTTAAAATCATGAGAGGTCTAGAACGGGTAGATGTGAATCGGTTATTTACTCTTTTGGATAGTAGAAAGACTAGGGGGCACTCCATGAAGTTAGCATGGGGCACATTTAAAACTAATCGGAGAAAGTTCTTTTTTTACTCAACGCACAATTAAACTCTGGAATTTGTTGCCAGAGGATGGGGTTAGTGCAGTTAGTATAGCTGTGTTTAAAAAGGATTGGATAAGTTCTTGGAGGAGAAGTCAATTACCTGCTATTAAGTTCACTTAGAGAATAGCCACTGTCATTCGCAATGGTAACATAGAATAGACTTAGTTTTTGGGGTACTTGCCAGGTTCTTATGGCCTGGATTGGCCACTGTTGGAAACAGGATGCTGGGCTTGATGGACCCTTTTCTGACCCAGTATGGCATTTTCTTATGTTCTTATGTTCTTAAGTCCATCATAGGAACACGTTCATCGGACACATGGCCTTGCATACTGTTATGTTAGGGAGGCTTTGAGAGTCCTTGCATTCTGTTATATAAAGGGAGGCCTACACAGCCCACCATCATGGGCGGACCCAATGGGCTGGTCATGGATCACCCTGTCCCACTGCGTGCCCTACACAACCTGAAGAGGCTGGTCACGGACCATGCGGAGAGCAAGACAAACGCAGGAAGGGAATCCAGCTGAGATGAAACTCCAATAACGAAGCAAGGTGTCATCCTGAGAACCACAGGAGCTGGAGGGTCAAGAGGGCTCAGAAACACAGGAAGAGGATCCAGCTGAGTTGAGACTCCAATGACGAAGCAATGTGTCATCTGGAGAACCACAGGAGCTGGAGAGTCAGGAGCACTCGGAATGAGTGAACAGCGGAACCTCAGAAACATCAGGAAGTGAAATTTCAGGAAGCCTGGAACATCAGGAAGTGGAACATCAGGAAGCCTGGACAAGGAACCTCAGGACATGAAGACATGGAACATCAGGAAGCCACAGGAAGCAACGAAGACTCAGGAAGCACGACAAGACATGGGGCTCCAACGAAGAACGAAGACCTGATGGAGTGCTGGAAGACAGGAACGTTCAGGGATAAGTAACTCCAATGCAAGGCAAGGCAGAAGTGCTGGAGAAGCCCTTTTATAGGGTTGAGACAGGAAACAGTCATTAGGTGGGCATATCTGGCTGTGGGCCCTTTAAATTTGTTAAAGAGGCACGGCCCCACGCCTAGAGAGGCAGGAAACAGGAAACATTGCAGGACGATGGTCAGCAGCCCTGCACAGACGCCGAAGAAGCAGGTCTGGGCTGAGGAGTAGGCTCCGAAGTCGGCAGAGGCTCCTGCCTCTGCAGGAGAGATCAAAGGTGGCTCCGGCCGCCAGGAGAGACCGGAGATTGCGGCCTCCCCGGCCGTGAATGGCAAGGATGTCAGCGGCAGCCTTCTGGCTGCTAGGAAGAATGTGGGCGGCACTCAGGCACGCAGACACGGCCTCCAAGGGCAGCTCCATGCCACGGAGGTGTAACGGTGGTGGTGTCTCTTTGGCGGCTTCTCGGCCGTGAAGAGAAAGGCAGCACGGGAGGTGAGAGGCCTGCCCGTGGGGAGTAGCTCCGCGGGCAGGAATCATAACAATTAGAGATGTCAAGCTGGTACCCGACACACTGGGGTTTTCTGGTGCAAACACCTCCATTCGAGCCCCAGCCTCTGCTGCATCCACAGTTTCCAATGACGTGCCCCCACTGCTCAAGACATTGATGTTTTTCCGAGAAGTGACATGACATTGCCAGCCCCAGAACAAGAAGACAAGGTCATTCTTGACGTAACTAGTCCCACGTCTGAACGCCTTCCGCTTCTAACCCACTTCCAGCATCAGCTTCTCAGTGCATGTTATACAATTTATTCCCCAATCAGTACATTTTAGGATGCGGGGTTTCTTTTCCATAAACCTTCCATAAATACCCAACATGTATATTATTGCATGTTGGGTGGAACCAGACTGCTGGCGCTAACCTTTGAAAAGGATATAGAGCAGCTTTTAAACTAGAACAAAGGGGAAAGCCAACAGTCGCTCAGCAGCACATGATTCGGAGAGAGGTATCTTCAAAGGATACTAATGATGCATTAGAATTAGGGCACCCCAACAGTGAGGTTCCAATAATAAGAAAAGTAGTCCAAGTGCCTGTAACTAAAATCTCACATGAACTAAAATTTTTTTTTTTTTATGTTTTAATAATGTTTTATTGAGAGGTATAACAAATACAAACATAGCAGTGTCATAGTCATCAACAAACCAATACAGTGGGTATCATGAACATGCGCAAGAACAAGTCAGTAACCCCTCTTATATTAAGGGAAGAAGAGAATCTAAAGAGAGAAGGAAAAAAAAAAAAAAAAAGGACTGAGGAAACGTAAAAGAAAGAAAGAGAGGAGAAAAAAAAGAGTAAATAATAAGAGAAAAGAACATGGAAATTATAATTTGTATCTCGAATCTGAGCGGAAGCAGAGAGGAAGAAGAAAGAGGATCAGTATTCACCCGCTTAAAAAAAATGTCAGCGCATCATTTACCTGAATATCTACGAACTTAACAAAGAGGGAAGAGCTACCCAGCTTCCAGATTCAGTGATGAGGTATATTCGTCAAGCGGCTTCCACACCTGTGACCATGAAGTATGCCTTCGAAACTTAATTGCCTTAGCTTTCTCATACTTGCTATACATACAAACGGAATTCCACCACATATGTTTAGAGAGTAGGTTGCTCTGTTTCCAATTAACCATAATATTATGTATTGCTGTGAGCATTAAAAAATCTAAAAGCTTGCCCTGAGCAACGGTTAGATTAAGGGCAGGATCCCTACTACGTAAAATGACCATAGTATATGAAATGGGGCAAATAAGGGGAAATATGATAGAAATGATTGACCAAATCTGGGTCCAGAACCGTTTCACATATGAACAGTGGTATAACATGTGTGAAAGAGTTCCATTAGGGCTATCACAAGACCAACAAGTATGGGCCTGTAGGAATCCCGCTCTGTGTAATTTCCATGGGGTCCACATTGCTCTATTCATAACAAAGTATGAGGTTTGGGTTAAGCTCGAGGATAAAGAGATGCGAACAGATTTCTGCCATAAATCTTGCCATTGGCTAGTGTCAAGGTGAACATCTAGGGTAGACATTCACAGGGATTGCAGTCCCGTAATGGAGCTGAGTGGCATCTTCAACTTAAGGAACTTATATATTCTGGAAGCAAGGTGGCCTTTATCCCTATAAAGTGCGTAATAAGAAAGCAAGTATGGCTCAATGGGAGACACAAAAGTAGAGACATTCACATCTTTAAATACATGTTGCAACTGTATCCAAGCATAGAACTGAGATGTCGGGAGACCAAACTTTTCTCTTAAACAATCAAAAGAGAATAACTGACCATGATCTAGTATGGTTGAGAGAAACCATATCCCACATTTTTTCCAAAGAGGCCAATCAATAACCTTACCACCTACTTTTATGCGCGGGTTATGCCATATTGGTGCAAATTTAGAGAGTGCCCAAACAGGAGTAGTAGAGGGTCATAATTTATCAAAATCAGAAATTGCAAGGTAAAGTGATCTCAAAATAGGGTTAGTGCGTGCACTACGTGACAACGGAATTCCAGGGAAATATTCCATTGGGGCCGAGGGCAGTAGGGACAGTTCTATGAAAAGCCATCTAGGGGAAGTGAAAAGAGATTTTTCTGTCGTAAAATAATGAAAACCTTGTTACAGAACATATGCTTGATGGTATAGATAAAAATCTGGGAAATTAACCCCCCCATATCGAGTAGTTCGTTTTAGCTTAGATAGAGCTATCCGGGGAGTCTTGTTGTTCCACAAAAACTTAGTGAGGATCTGATCTACACGTTTATAGAAGGGTTGAGAAAAAAAAAATAGGAAGCATGGAAAGAACATATGTGATTCGAGGTGCCAGAACCATTTTTATGGAATCTAGGCGCCCCCACCAGCTCAGATGCAAGGGGAACCAAGCTAATATCGCATCTCTGAGCTGTCGAATAATGGACTCTTCACAATTGGATATTGTTAGATTCAATGTCTGCGTGAACCTGATGCCCAGATATTTGAGACCACCTTTTACCTTTTGAATTGGGAGGGCGCCCAGATCCACTAAGGAAACCGAGGAGTTTAAAGGGAGCATCTCAGTTTTATGCCAGTTTTATTTTATATCCAGAGACCGACGAGTAGGCAGAAATGAGGCTAAACAAAGAGGGGAGAGAAAGGTCAGGATTAGTAAGAAAAAGCAGGACATCATCAGCATATCCTGACAGCTTATAAGCATAGTCTCCAATCTTAAAGCCCTCTATAGTCATTGATTGCCGGATAGAGATTAACAAAGGTTCCAAAGCCAGGTTAAATAGTAATGGGGATAAAGGGCAACCTTGGCGGGTGCCTCTATGTAATTGAAAGGGGGATGAGGATGATTATTAATAAATAAAAAAGACATGGGTATGAATATAAGGCTTTGACCCAAGCTAGAAAACCGGGCCAATACCAAACCATTCCAGAGAAGCCCATAAAAAAGGCCACTCAACACGATCAAATGCCTTTTCCGCATCTAATGAAACGGCTACTTGCAGGGATTGGTAAAATGGTGCCTGTGTCATTATATGCAAGAACATGCGAGAATTGTTAGCGATTAATCTATTTTTAATAAAACCTGATTGATCAGGGTGAATGATAGAACACAGCACACGGGATAATCGTGTCGCCAATATTTTAGCAAAAATTTTGTAATCAGTATTGATTAATGAGATCGGTCTATAATTGGATACAGAGGTTGGGTCGCGACCTGGCTTTGGAAGAACCACTATACATGCTTCAGTAAAATTAGAGGGACCATTAGAAGAAGAAAGCATAGAGGAAAAATAGGTAAGCAGATGTGGAGCAAGCGGCGTTTTAAAAGCGTGATAAAAGTCCGTGGAGAGTCCGTCGGGTCCAGGAGCCTTGCCAATGGAAAGAGCGGCTATAGCTGAAATAACTTCTTCCTGAGTAAAAGGTTTATCCAACATGGAAGCTTGATCTGCAGTGAGAGTCGGATGGACTATGGGATCCAAGAAGCGATGAATTCCTTCCGTGGAAGGATCAGCTTCAGCTTGATATAAAGAGTCGTAAAAAGAGCGAAACTCCTGAAGAATATCAACATCAGTGGTCAAAGGTGTTTTAGTTGAGGATAAGATCATATCAATACGTTTTCTCTCTTGGCGTTTTTTGAGGTAGGAAGCTAATAAATGACCGCATTTATTATTCTCAGCGTAGTAGGTCGCTTTATTGTGGTTGAGACCTAGTTGGACCTGTGAGCTTAAGTGTTGATTATATCGATATCTCACTTTCAACAAGCTCACTTTCAACAGCTGGTGAGGGAAGATAGTGTAGGATCAGCGATATCGCATGTTTCCAAGGTTTCCACTTCTTCTTGCAAATTGGCTAGTGTAATTCGGTAGATTTTCTTGCATTGTATAGAGTAGCTAATAATAGAACCTCTAATCGTCGCTTTAAATGCTTGCCATATAGTGTCTGGAGAGACCTCGGCAGTAGAGTTGAATCGGAAATATTCTTCAATCTGCTCTTGTGTTTTGGAGAGAAACGAGGGGTCCGCTAAAAACGAGAATTAAATCACCATCGATGTTCCGCAGAGATTGGAGAGAATAATTTGATCGTGATCTGTATGGCTGCATGATCAGAGATCAAGATAGGTTGTATAGATGCTGCGGTAATGCATTGTACCAGATGTTTAGAAATGAGAATCAAATCAATTCTGGAGTACGTGTTATGTGGAGCTGAGAAGAAAGTATAGTCTTTGGTTGTAGGATGGAGCAGTCGCCATGGATCAGACATCCCATGTGATTGCATTAACGCCTGCAGAGTTTTGAAGGATTTTGTTATATGGGGGTGTAGTTTAGTCGTTCTGTCAAGAAAAGGGTCTAAGACCTGATTAAAATTGCCTCCAATAATTATAGGCATCGATGAAAGAGCAAGTAAATGAGCAAACATATCTTGAAAAAAAAACCGGGTTATCCACGTTTGGAGCATATATGTTTAATAAGGTGTAAGCCTGCTGCGCAATCTGAATTTGAGCCAAGGACCATCTACCATCTTCGTCCGCCGATGAGTGTAGAATTTTCGCGTCCAACATTTTGTGTATCAAAATCGCAGTGCCCCTTTTTTTTTGGACCGCAGGGCTAAACAACACTTGGCCTACCCACTGTTGTTTAAGCTTGAGTGCCTCATTAGGAGATAAATGAGTCTCTTGTAAGAGAGCAATATCTGTATGGATCGTATGAAGATAGGTCAAAACCTTTTTCCGCTTGATTTGGTGTGTGAAGCCATTGACGTTTAGGGAGGTAATTTTAATATCGGTGATCGAGGAAGCCATAAGTCCAAAAAACTATTATATGCAAGCTATCAAAGCAGTAAGACAAAACCTCTCGGGTGAATAGAAGAAAACAGAGAGAAATAAGAACGCTGTATAAATCAAGGATGTTGATGTAGTGAAAAAGAAAAAATAGATGGAAGAAGCCATGAAAGAAAAAAAATCAGAAGCCATATAGGCTGCTTCGTGTAAACGAGCCTCTTGTAGTGCCAGAGGTCGCAAATAACTATCCACTCTCTCGCCAGACCATAAAGTAGTGAATTAGTAAACCCCTTCCAGAATCAGAAGGAAAATGGTACCAATCCTGGTAGCTAACTCAGAATAATGTTTATTGGTTAATATACTGAGTATGAAACTCAGAGTTTGTTTTTATAATCCACTAGCCAGTGTGCTTAATGTCATAAACATAGAGATCATTTCCCTGGAATCTAGGGCCTTGTATGCAGGTCCCCCCAAAAAAAGAAAAAAAAAATACAAGAAGACATGATATCCTTGGAAACAAAAAAAAAAAACAAAAAACCGTGGTCTCTAGATTAAGTGGCAGGCCTTGGATGCTTGAGAGGAAACCATTTCCGTGGAAGATAAACAAACTTGAAATGAAAGAATCAGGTTACCATTTCTGTGGTTTGATCGTGAGAACGAAGAAAATCTTCGAGAGTCGCCGGGTTGGTAAAAGTTTGTGTGCGATTGCGATATGTGATTTTCATTTGAGCTGGGTATAAAAGACCATATTGTGCCCCCAAAGCCTTGAGGCAAGGGCGTAGCGCTAGAAAATTTTTCCGTTTCGCCGCTGTGACCTTAGCAAAATCTGGGACAAAAAGAATGGTGGCGCCCTGGAAGGTAATAGGAGCTTGAGTTTTCGCCGTTGTAAGAATGAGCTGCGTTTGTGGGTAACATAGGACCTTAAAGATGATAGGCCGCGGATATTTAGAGTCTCGTAGAGGCCTTGCCGGGATCCGATGTACCCTCTCTATTTCAAGAGATTTGTCAAATTTTATCTTTAAAGTGGATGATATAAGCTGTAATAAAAATGCAACAGTGTCCGTACCTTCCATGCCTTCTGGAACACCTAGCACTCGGAGGTTGTTCCGTCTATTTCTGTTTGAGAGATCTTCAATTTCGGTCTTCATAAGTGCTATCTCCTGGCGGATTGTAGGGATAGATGACGTAGTTAGTAATAAAGAAGATGTCTGAGTCGTCCAATCGGGACTGAAAATGCGCCATTTGTTGAGCTAACTGTCCGATCCGCCGTCGAGCGTCAGTATTCATCTGAAGCATTTCTTTAATTGTTTAAGCTCAACAAGATGAGATCCGCAGACGCCATTGTTTTTACTGGCAGCAGATTTTTCCGTGTAGGGGATCGGGTTTCGCTCGTTTCGACCCCGAAACCACCGCAAAGCTGGCATCGATCTTCCCGGGTCTTGGCTACCGACATTCTGAAAATATTACCAAACTATTTCAGCCCAAAAATTGAGAAGATACTGTTGCTACCCCAGTCGCCTGCGCAGCAACCGGGTCCTTACCTGGCCTCCGGCTCCCCGACCGCACCCCAGAGCCGCGTGCAAGAGGCCTTCCTGGCCGCATGGCAGCGGCGTCTCCTCGTGGAGACGCCGTCGCGTCCTGTACTCGGCCCCTCCCCTGTTGGGGAACGCGCGGCGCGTGAAGAGCCATTCTTTCTAGGTCCAGCACCCGGAAGTGCTGAACCGCCCCTCTCTTGACTCAGACGCCGGCAGACTATTTTAACCGGCGCCTGGCTCCTCAGCTTTGCCTTGCAACGTGGTCACTCCTTGGAGAGAGTAGTTTGCTGTTCCTGAGTTCCTGAGTTCCTGATCTTGGTTTGTCTCACGATTCTGCCTGATTGCTGCCTGTCCTGATCTTGGTTTGTCCTCACGATTCCTGCTGATTGCTGCCTGTCCTGATCCTGGTTGTCTCACGATTCTGCCTGTTTGCTGCCTGTCCTGACCTTGGTTCGTCTCTCGGATCCGCTTCTTGCTGCCTGCCCAGACTCTCCGGTACGCCTCCTCGTTCCTGTCTTCTGCTGCCAGTCCTGACCCCAGTCCACTCCAGGGTTTTCACCTTTCACGCCAGTGACTCTCCTAAGTCCCAGCGGTTCGGGTCCCTACGGGCTCCTCCTGGGGGGACCTCGGACTTCCTGGGCGAAGCCACCTAAGTCCTAGCGACCCGGGCCTTAACAGCTCCTCTGGTAGGGTCACGGGTTTCCAGGTGAAAGATCCACTTCCCGCGCTGAGTGTGTCTGCCTTCCGACCGTCTCATCTTGCCGGTCGGCCCAAGGATCCACACCCAGACCGCAACAGATAAAAGGGGGTTAATCAAGAAATTAAGAGCTAGGTCTGGCAGAGCTCGGTGGTTTAAGCGGCCATCTTGGTCGCTGCTCAAGAGCGCCCCCTGAACTAAAAAATTCTAACTTATCCCTATCAATTAAAAAGCAGAATGAAAATACAAACAAAAAACAACTTTGAAATGTTTTGTATGCTAATGCCAGAAGTCTAAGAAGTAAGATGGGAGAATTAGAATGTATAGCAGTGAATGATGACATAGACTTAATTGGCATCTCAGAGACATGGTGGAAAGAGGATAACCAATGGGACAGTGCACTACTGGGGTAAAAATTATATCGCAATGACAGAGAGGAGCACCCGGGAGGAGGTGTGGCGCTTTATGTCTGGGATGGCATAGAGTCCAACAGGATAAATATCCTGCATGAGACTAAATACAAAATTGAATCTTTATCGGTAGAAATCCCTTGTGTCGAGGAAGACTATAGTGATAGGAGTATACTGCTGTCCACCTGGTCAAGATGGTGAGACGGACAGTGAAATGCTAAGAGAAATTAGGGAAGCTAACCAAATTGGTATTGCAGTAATAATGGGAGACTTCAATTACCCCAATATTGACTGGGTAAATGTATCATCGGGACACGCTAGAGAGATATCGTTCCTGGATGGAATAAATGATAGATTTATAGAGCAATGGTTCAGGAACCGATGAGAGAGGAAGCAATTTACAATCTAATTCTCAGTGGAGCACAGGACTTGGTGAGAGAGGTAATGGTGGTGGGGCTGCTTGGCAATAGTGATCATAATATGAACAAATTTGATTTAATGACTGGAAGAGGAACAGTGTGCAAATCCACGGCTCTCGTGCTAAACTTTCGAAAGGGAAACTTTGATAAAATGAGAAAAATTGTTAGAAAAAAACTGAAAGGAACAGCTACAAAAGTAAAAATACCATTCTAGAAGCACAGTCTAGATGTTTTCCACCCATTAAGAAAGGTGGAAAGAAGGCAAAACGATTACCGGCATGGTTAAAAGGGAAGGTGAAAGAAGCTATTTTAGCCAAAAGATCTTCATTCAAATATTGGAAGAAAGATCCAACAGAAGAAAATAGGATAAAGCATAAACGTTGGCAACTTAAATGTAAGACATTGATAAGACTGGCTAAGAGAGAATTTGAAAAGAAGCTGGTCGTAGAGGCAAAAACTCACAGTAAAAACTTTTTTAAATATATCCGAAGCAGAAAGCCTGTGAGGGAGTCAGTTGGACCGTTAGATGATCGAGGGGTTAAAGGGGCACTTAGAGAAGATAAGGCCATCACGGAAAGATTAAATGATTTCTTTGCTTCGGTGTTTACTGAAGAGAATGTTGGGGAGGTACCCTTAATGGAGAAGGTTTTCATGGGTAATGATTCAGATGGACTGAATCAAATCTCGGTGAACCTAGAAGATGTGGTAGACCTGATAGACAAACTGAAGAGTAGTAAATCACACCCCAGAGTTCTGATGGAACTAAATAATGAAATTTCAGACCTATTAGTAAAAATTTGTAACCTATCATTAAAATCATCCATTGTACCTGAAGACTGGAGGATAGCAAATGTAACCCCAATATTTAAAAAGGGCTCCAGGGGCAATCCGTGAAACTACAGACCGGTTAGCCTGACTTCAGTGCCAGGAAAAATAGTGGAAAGTGTTCTAAACATCAAAATCACAGAACATATAGAAAGATATGGTTTAATGGAACAAAGTCAGCATGGCTTTACCCCAGGCAAGTCTTGCCTCACAAATCTGCTTCATGTTTTAGAAGGAGTTAATAAACATGTGGATAAAGGTGAACCGTTAGATGTAGTATACTTGGATCTTCAGAAGGCGTTTGACAAAGTTCCTCATGAGAGGCTTCTAGGAAAAGTAAAAAGTCATGGAATAGGTGGCGATGTCCTTTCGTGGATTGCAAACTGGCTAAAAGATAGGAAACAGAGAGTAGGATTAAATGGACAATTTTCTCAGTGGAAGGGAGTGGCCTGTGGAGTGCCTCAGGGATCTGTATTGGGAGCCTTACTTTTCAATATATTTATAAATGATCTGGAAAGAAATACGACGAGTGAGATAATCAAATTTGCAGATGACACAAAATTGTTCAGAGTAGTTAGATCACAAGCAGATTGTGATAAACTGCAGGAAGGTCTTGAGAGACTGGAAAATTGGGCATCCAAATGGCAGATGAAATTTAATGTGGATAAGTGCAAGGTGATGCATATAGGGAAAAATAACCCATGCTATAATTACACAATGTTGGGTTCCATATTAGGTTGCTACAACCAAGAAAGAGGATCTAGGCGTCATAGTGTAATAACACATTGAAATCTTTGGTTCAGTGTGCTGCGGCAGTCAAAAAAGCAAACAGAATGTTGGGGATTATTAGAAAGGGCATGGTGAATAAAACAGAAATATCATAATGCCTCTGTATCGCCTCCATGGTGAGACCACACCTTGAATACTGTGTACAATTCTGGTCGCACCATCTCAAAAAAGATATAATTGCGATGGGAGAAGGTACAGAGTAAGGGCAACCAAAATGATAAGGGGAATGGAACAGCTCCCCTATGAGGAAAGACTAAAGAGGTTAGGACTTTCAGCTTGGAGAAGAGACGGCTGAGGGGGGGATATGATAGAGATGTTTAAATCATGAGAGGGTCCTAGAACGGGTAGATGTGAATCGGTTATTTACTCTTTCGGATAATAGAAAGACTAGGGGGCAGTCCATGAAGTTAGCATGTGGCACATTTAAAACTAATCGGAGAAAGTTCCTCTTCACTCAACGCACAATCAAACTCTGGAATTTGTTGCCAGAGGACGTGGTTAGTTCAATTAGTATAGCTGTGTTTAAGAAAGGATTGGATAAGTTCTTGGAGGAAAAGTCCATTACCTGCTATTAATTAAGTTGACTTAGAAAATAGCCACTGCTATATTACTAGCAACGATAACATGAAATAGACTTAGTTTTT
Organism: Rhinatrema bivittatum; assembly: GCF_901001135.1. Lineage (NCBI taxonomy): Eukaryota > Metazoa > Chordata > Amphibia > Gymnophiona > Rhinatrematidae > Rhinatrema > Rhinatrema bivittatum. The sequence goes on along the minus strand of NC_042618.1, from coordinate 282,880,233 downwards.
GGGTACTTGCCAGGTTCTTATGGCCTGGATTGGCCACTTTGGAAACAGGATTGCTGGGCTTGATGGACCCTTGGTCTGACCCAGTATGGCATGTTCCTATGTTCTTATTTTTGGTGATTGCATTTCCCATCTCTTTCTACTACCTCTTATCTCATACCCAGGTGCCATCCACCACTTTTCCTGAAACTTCCCAGGAACTCCGTTACTCTCATTTGCATATAAATAAACATTCGCTTTCTGAACCGCTGTCACTCCTTGCTGTGCTTTTGCCATCTGTTGTAATTTTGGTTCTGTACCATGGCTGATTGGTGCAGGATCCTGTTCTTTTGCATATTGATGTTCCTTTTAGGTACTACACTCACCAGGTCTGGCAAGGCATCTCTCCGGAATCTCATCCTGAGGGTCTTGAATCCAGGCTTATTGCTCTCTTCCAGCAACTGGAGCGATCCTCCCTGCAGCTTACTTCGATCACGTTGGAATCCCCTCTTAATGGCTTCCACACAGAGTTCTGCTCATCTAAGTAGCAGGACTTGTTACTGGGTTTCCGGAAAGAAAGTGTCAATCTTACTGGGATCCTTAGATCACCTTCATGGAAACTACAGCACTGTTCCCAACCATATCTTGGTGCTCCTGAACAGTTCGAGAGAAAATTTGCCCTTCGTCCATGCCTCAGTAATGACTCTTGTGCCTGCCAAAACCTCCTATCAGAAGTGCTTCTGGAGGACTCATCACCTGGACTTATGTATGGAGTTTCAGGTTTGCTTAAAGGTCTCGTTTTCTCATGGATGGACATCTTTCCTGAGGTAACACTCTCTTATGACAATTATTCCACCTTGGGGGGGGGGGGGGGTGAGGATACAGGATTCCCCCTCCCAAAGATTAAAGATTCTCTGTCTTATGTTTGTAGACAACCCTATGAAATTCTGTTTTTAAATAGTAAACATTATCATGTATTTTGTGATGACTTGCCTGTTACTTTTACTCACGGGAAGGGAATCCCTTTTCATAATATTATTTTGTGGAATAAAGCTTATGGGAACAATAGGTTCTTTTGTGCCCAGTCCTCATCTACCCAGACACAATGCTCATATTGCCCTAATTGGCGTTATCAAGTTAATCTTCGTAATAAAATATTTTCTAATAGAGTATGGGCACCTTTCTTTACTGAGGAAGCACATTTTTTTTCAGATAGACAAGTGCAAGGCCGGACTCTATTGGCTGCCTACATTCACGGCCTGGCAGAAGGGAGGAATGACACTGAAGTTACTTCTGTGTTATATCTTATTGTACAGACTAAATGGCTGAATGATTCATTTCCCCTGCCCGACTGGGTAATGAGAACAGCTAACAGGAAACGCAGAAATGTTTTGACACATGAGATTCAGAAAACATTCCTTAATCTTAATGATAGAATCAAAGCTGATATTCATTCATTCTAATGAATATCAGCTAAAAGCAGGAGTTTTTCAGTTAATGGATTATCTAGCTCAAACCTTACACTTAGGAATTGAAGCCATAATCACGACTGATGAAAAAATACAGGTCCTAGCAAGAACAGAACAGTTAACTCATTTTATAGATGGTCTTACTTCACCAAAACCTAAGTGGGGAGACCTTCAATTGCGAAAAATGTTAGAGGAACTAAACCTCACAGCAGAACAAATTCAATGTGCCCATGTAGAGGCCTCACAAGTTATTTTGCAAGTCACTATACATGAAATGGGAAAAGAACCAATGGCGACCTTAGGATCAACCTTAGTACAAGGAGTTAGATGTATTTTTCTCCCAATCACCACATAGGTGTGGAAAAGCTGTTGGGCAATTCAGAATTGGGGACAATATATAGAAAGCTGCCAGGGCTGCAATAAGTGGATTAAGACAATTATCCATCACTTTAAAGTGCTTTTAGATCGGGGAATTATTCCTTAATCCATGCTTTACATCCTTAGAGATTTATGCTGGCACTGGAGTTGGCATAGGGGAAAAATGCCAGGGGAATTACTCATGCTCTTTACCTATGCTACATGCTCTTCTTGGGGATTGATCTCAACATAATCCATATCATTTCTCTTCCCCCATTGTTATGGGAGTCTCTGTTAGTGGACCCTTGGGCCGACCTGCTGGAGACTTGGAAAGGTAGACAATGTCTCTGTTCCAAAGCAGGCCGGGAGGCAGATGTTTGGGCAGGACGTAGATGCTCTTCACCCTGGAAGCTGGCACTCCTCCGGGAGGAGCCCGTAGGAGCCCAACCGCTGGGACTTAGGTGGCTTCACCCTTGGAAGCCGAAGCACCCCCGGGAGGAGCCCATAGGGGACCGGCCGCTGGGACTTAGGCGAGTTGTGGATCAGGACAGGTAACTGGAACCAGACTAAGACAGTAGCGATACTGTAACTGGGTTCAGGTTCTGGAACCAGGCAGGAACTGTAGCAGGATTCGGATACTGGAACCAGGCAGGAACTGTAGCAGGATAAGGGTACTGGAACCAGGCAAGAACTTTAGCAAGATTCGGGTACTGGAACCAGGCAGGAACTGTAGCAGGATACGGGTACTGGAACCAGGCAGGTCCGGTAGCAAGCAGGCAGGAACCAGGCAGGTACTGTAGCAAGCAGGCAGGCAGGAACCAGGCAGGTACCGTAGCAAGCAGGCAGGAACCAGGCAGGTACTGTAGCAAGCAGGCAGGCAGGAACCAAGCAGGTACTGTAGCAAGCAGGCAGGCAGGAACCAAGCAGGTACTGTAGCAGGAACGGAGCGACGAAGCCAAGCGAGTCACTCCGGGGCACGGCGCAACAGGAAACCGGGAGGCTAACCCATTGCAAGGCAAAGACTGGATGGCCGTGGCCGGATTATCAAGGCCGCGGCGTCTGATGTCAGGATTTAGGCGGAGTCACCACTGGCGGGAAACGGCCTAGAAAAGCGCCCAAGTGGCGCATGTGAACGCCTAAGCGCAGGGCGACTACGGAGGAGCTCGCAGCGGTGCAGCCCCAGCGGGGATGCCGCCATCCAGGCAGCAAACTAGACCTCAGGGAATGGGAGCAGATCTGAGAGCCCGGAGGTAAGGGTCTGGCCGCAGTGCTCGCGGCCAGAACTGCAACAGTACCTCCCCTCTTACGCCCCCTCTTAGCCGGTCCGGGATTACTTGTATGGTCCAAATGGAACTGCTGTAGCAAGTACTTGTCAAGGATGTTACGGGCCGGTTCCCAAGAATTGTCCTCGGATCTGCAGCCTTCCCAGGCAAGCCAACCACCCAGTTACGATTTACACCGATCACAAAAACCTAGCATTTTTGAAGCAAGCCCAACGCCTGAATCCAAGACAAGCCCGGTGGTCGCTGTTTTTTGACCGGTTGACTTTACGTTACGCTATGGACCCGGGTCAAAGAACATACGAGCTGATGCGCTCTCGCGCTCTTCTGAGGTGGAAGAGACTCCTGATACACCTCAATATTGGCGTTGATGACTCCTGATACACCTCAATATTGGCGTTGATGAAACCGGACATCCAATACCTCACGCACTTGATACGTGACCTCGTCCAGTACTGATGGATCCGATGGTTCAGGAGCCCGGGAGTGGTACATGGATAACACAAGAGGCTTCATCAATGACACATGAAACACGTCATATATGCGCATGGAGGAGGGTAGTCGCAGATGGCACGAGACTGCTCCCACTCGTTCGGCGACTCGAAAAGGCCCACAGAATTTCAGAGCTAGTCTTCTGAATGGAATACGTAGCTGTAGATTTCTGGTGCTAAGCCAGACACGGTCTCCTGGAAGGAAGATGGGTGCTGGCTGACGATGCTTATCTGCCCACTTCTAGGTGGCCAGAGTGGTTTTACGGATCTTTTCCTGGGTAGAGATCCACAAGGACCGAAGCCGACGAGCTGAGAGTTGCACTGCCGGGAGTGCACTAGGTTCAGGCGAAGGTAAGGGCGGACGAAGTTGCTTCCCATAAACAACGAGGAATGGCGAACTTCCAGTGATGGCATGCGTGTGATTATTAACAAGAACTCTGCCCACTGGAGTAGTTCAGCCCAATTATCTTGTCGTTCGTTCACAAAGGCACAAAGAAAGGTCTTCAGGGTTCGATTGGTTCGTTCTGTTTGCCCATTACTTTGAGGATGGAACGCTGATGAAAGACTAAGTAGCACCTTGAAGCATTTACATAGGGCTTTCCAATAATGAGCTATAAACTGTGGTCCTCGATCGGAGACTATATCCTGGGCGAACAGGCCAACCAGGTCAGGAGCAGAAGGTAGCTTAGGCAGAGGGACAATGTGCGCCATCTTGGAAAATCGGTCCACGGTTACCCAAATGACTAAATTACCTCCTGAGGCAGGAAGGTCCACGACGAAGTCGGTAGAGATGTGGGTCCAAGGTTCCACCGGGATGGGTAATGGTTGCAACAAACCCCTGGGCTTCCCGATGAGCGGTTTTGAACTACACAGGTAGGGCATGAGCCCACAAACACTTGGACGTCTTGTCTCACCGTTGGCTACCAGTAAAAACGGTTTAACAGGTCCAAAGTCCCTTTCCAACCAGCATGGCCCCCAGTGAGGGAGTCATGGGCCCAGGTGAGAACTGCTCTTCAGGAGCGTCGTGGAACCACGGTCTTCTCTTGAGAGGAAAATGAGGTTAAAGCAAGGCTTACTTTTTCAGGATCCAGGATATATTGAGGTGTATCAGGAGTCTCTTCCACCTCAGAAGAGCGCGAGAGTGCATCAGCTCGGATGTTCTTCGACCCGGGTCCATAGCGTAACGTAAAGTCAACCGGTCAAAAAACAGCGACCACCGGGCTTGTCTTGGATTCAGGCGTTGGGCTTGCTTCAAAAATGCTAGGTTTTTGTGATCGGTGTAAATCGTAACTGGGTGGTTGGCTCCTTCCAACTACTGTCTCCATTCCTCTAGAGCAAGCTTCACGGCTAGCAACTCCTTGTCACCAACACAGTAGTTGCTCTCTGGCCGGGGGAGAATTTCCTTGAGAAAAATGAACAGGGCAACAGCTGTTTGGAATCAGAGTACTGACTCAGTACTGCCCCCACGGCCACATTGGAGGCATCAACTTCCACCATGAAGGGCCAGCTGGGATCTGGATGGTGAAGGCAGGTGTCTAAGAGGAAGGCCTCTTTGAGAGCTTCAAAAGCTTGACAGGCAGAGGCAGGCCAATCCACCGTGTTAGCTCCCTTTCGGGTAAGTGCAGTTAATGGGGCCACAATACGAGAATAATTGGGAATAAAGTGACGGTAGAAATTGGAAAAGCCAAGGAAGCGTTGCAACGTTTTAAGACCCCTCGGCCGGGGCCAGTCGTTAATAGCTGCCACGTTCATTGGATCCATTCGAAAGCCAGCTACAGAGACTATGTAGCCTAGGAACGTCAGGGATGTTTTTTCAAAGCTACACTTTTCCAGCTTTGCGTAGAGACCATGCTCCCTAAGTATCTGGAGCACTTGACGGTCATACTGACGGTGTGACAACAGATCCTGGGAGTAGATTAACACATCGTCGAGGTAAACAATTACACAGGTGTTCAGAAGGTCCTGCAACACCTCATTCATCAGGTGCTGGAACACCGCCGGGGCATTACATAAGCCAAAAGGCATTACGAGGTACTCGTAATGCCCGCCTCGGGTATTAAATGCAGTCTTCCACTCGTCTCTGGGATGGATCCTGACTAAATTGTATGCCCCTCGCAAGTCCAACTTTGTGAAGATCTTTGCTCCTTGAAGCCGATCAAGGAGCTCCGGGATTAACTAGAGCAGGTAACGGTCTTGCTTGGTAATAGAATTTAGGCCTTGATAGTCTGTGCATGGCCTCAATGAGCCGTCTTTCTTGCTGACAAAAAAGACCCCTGCCCCTGCAGGCAACTTGGATGGGCGGATAAAGCCCTTGGCCAGATTCTCCGCAATATATTCGGACATGGCCCGGGTCTCAGGTATAGATAAGGGATAGACCCTTCCTCGAGGGGGCATAGTACCAGGTAGCAAGTCTATAGCACAGTCATACGGAGGATGTTGCAGAAGGATCTCCGCCTTGGTCTTGGAGAATACGTCCGTGAAGTCCTCATATGATGCAGGAGGACCCACGGAAGAGTGCATCAAGGGAAGTGTGGAAGTCTTAGGCACTTTCATACAATTAGCTAGGCAAAAAGGACTCCATTTGAGTAGCTGTGGCTACTCGGTTGTTTTATAAATAACGGTTGTCTTTGATAGGTTCCTGTCATTTCCTTACTAAGTTTTAATTTTCCTTTGTATCCCAGTTTAGCCCCCTCCTGTTCATTGTAATTTCCTACTGTTGTTATACTGTAAACCGATATGATGTCGCTACAAATATCGGTATAGAAAAGTTTATAAATAAATAAATAAATAAATAAATAAATAAATCTGTAGCGTATCCCACTGGATCGTAGGCGAGTGTTTTTGTAACCATGGAAACCCTAGCACCACAGGGTGGACAGCCTTCTCCAAGACTAGGAAGGCTATCTTCTCCAAATGGATCGCCCCGGTGCAGACCGTTATGGGTGCGGTGGACATCTGGACAGGTCCAGGAAGAAGCGTCCCCTGGATAGAGGTAATTCGTAACGGGACCTCCCGTCTCTGCGTTGGGATTCGCAGCTGGGAGACTAAGTCCTGCAGGATAAAATTACCTCCAGCTCCGGAGTCCAGGAACGCCATCGTCTCAAAGGAGCCCCCGGGATATTCCAAGGTAACCGGGACAGTACATTGAGGAGCTGTAGCACAGCCTAGGAGGAGCTCCTCCCGACCTCCTAGGCTTTGGCATTTTCCGCACGCTCCTGGCAGCGTGCCAAGAAGTGGCCCTTCTGGCCACAATACAAGCACAACTTCAACAAATGGCGACGTTGCCTTTCTTCAGCAAAAAGCAGGGCCCGACCCAGCTGCATGGGTTCGCAGGTGGGAGTGTCTGGTCGAGCATTCTTGGGTGAGGACACAGGTCTCGGCCCACGAACCGGACTGTAGCGAGAGGAGCATTGCTCCTTGGCCCGTTGCTGTAGGCAGCGATCAATGCGGGCAGCCTTCTCAATCAAGGCATTGAGGTCCTCCGGCAGATCTCGGGCCGCAATTTCATCCTTTATGCGTCCAGAGAGGCCTTCCAGGAAGATGGCCTTAAGACTACCATCTTGCCAACCTACTTCTTGGGCCAGCGTTTTAACAAAGAATCATTGTTCTCCCAGAGGGGAGAAGCCCAGATTAAGGCTTTCCCATCAAGCAGGGACAGGATATATGCCACTTTCACCACATCTGAGGGGAACTGCCGGGGCAGCAAAGAGAACCGGACAAAACATTGGTTCAGAAAGCTGCAGCAAGTCCTTACATCACCAGCGTAGCGGGAGGGTGCCAGCAGCTGCGTCACAGAAGAATCCGGGGCTTCGGGTACCCGGTCTGGAGCCGAAGCGGCCCTAGCATCCAAATGGGCCGACAACTCCCCTACCGAATCGGTAAGGACCTCGAGGTATTGTTTTTGGTACTGCAGCTGCTGGGCCAACTCAGGCAGGTCAAAGGGGAAAGGCGAATCCACCGAGTCCATGGCCTTGCAATCTGTTATGGGAGTCTCTGTTTAGTGGACCCTTGGGCCGACCTGCTGCAGACTTGGAAAGGTGGACAATGTCTCTGTTGCAAAGCAGGCCAGGAGGCAGATGTTCGGGCAGGACGTAGATGCTCTTCACCCTGGAAGCTGGCACTCCCCCGGGAGGAGCCCGTAGGAGCCCAACCGCTGGGACTTAGGTGGCTTCACCCTTGGAAGCTGAAGCCCCCCCCCCCCCCCCCGGGAGGAGCCCGTAGGGGCCCAGCCATTGGGACTTAGGCGAGTTGTGGATCAGGACAGGTAACTGGAACCAGACTAAGACAGTAGCAATAATGTAACTGGGTTCAGGTTCTGGAACCAGGCAGGAACTGTAGCAGGATTCAGGTACTGGAACCAGGCAGGAACTGTAGCAGGATTCGGGTACTGGAACTAGGCAGGAACTGTAGCAGGATTCGGGTACTGGAACCAGGCAGGTACTGTAGCAAGCAGGCAGGAACCAGGCAGGTACTGTAGCAAGCAGGCAGGCAGGAACCAAGCAGGTACTGTAGCAGGAACAGAGCGACGAAGCCAAGTGAGTCACTCCGGGGCATGGCGCAACAGGAAACCGGGAGGCTAACCCGTTGCAAGGCAAAGACTGGATGGCCACGGCCAGCTTATCTGACGTCAGGATTTGGGCGGAGTCACCACTGGCGGGAAATGGCCTAGAAAAGCGCCCAAGTGGCGCGCGCCTAAGCGCAGGGCGTCTACGGAGGAGCTCGCAGCGGCACAGCCCCAGCGGGGACGCCGCCATCCAGGCCGCAAACTAGGCCTCAGGGAATGGGAGCAGGTCTGAGAGGCCGGAGGTAAGGGTCTGGCCGCAGTGCTCGTGGCCAGAACCGCAACACCCATCACCTCACTAGTCTAAAATATTATTAGCTCTTCAATATCTATTGATTCAGAAAACCGAGGCAAGATTTTTCTTCTGAATCAGCTGGTGAAAATACTTCCTTCATTGCCTCAGAACTGTAAGCAAAGAGTCGCGAACTACTGGTTTGCGTTTTGTACCTCTGCTACTCTTGCTCTGCTAATGCCAGTCTTGGATGACTCTCCCACCTTTTCCCTCTGCTCCAAAACAAGAGGGAGAGGGAACAGGCCACAGTGGCACTAGCTCTCCCAAATTTCAATTTTTTTTCTGCATTGTAATGCTTTCCTATCCACTTTTCTGGAACTAAAAAAGTCCCTCTTCAACTTAGGTGCAGGGCTGCATATTTTATTGCTGCCAAATCTGCCAACCCTGCAAACATCCCCTCCTCTCTCTACCTGGCATTATAGAATTTGTTGAAGTGCACAGCCTGCTTTGGTATCTGAATGAATTACATGTAAATTTAATGATTCTGTAATTGACCCCATAGTCACAATAAAACTCAAGGAATAGAGAACTGTGTCTCACACGCATGCACACATATACAGTTAATATGTGCCATACTGCTGACTTCACACACAAAAAATTGTTAAATACTAACAGATAAAAAACAAAAGGCCTGGCAGCCTGGTAATGACTCCTTCTCTCAGTTTCTGAGCATGCCCTGCTCACCTCACTGGTGTCTACGATAGATAAATATTAAAAATAAAATCACAAACACTGCCACAATGGCAATCTCCACACTGTCTCCACCCTCCCCCCTCCCCTGTGAAAGAAGAAAAATCTAATCAGCAGCAAGGCACTGCTTCTCTTTCTGGCACAGTGATTGCATGAGACACTATAGCCCAAAGAAGAACAGAAGCAGCCCTTTAACAGTGCCAAAATAACAAAGGTTTCTATGTTTTTTGAAACCTCTGTGAAAGTTTCTAGTAGCACACTGGATCCCATCAGACCATATGGGGGATCCATGGCCATACTTGTAAGAAAGAAAGAGCAGGTTCCAATCCTGGTGAAAGAAAAATCCCAACAGGTAACCATGGACCCCCCTTTCCCAAAGAAAAGGTCCCAGAAGGCCACTGCAGACATATTGTATGAATGGCCAACAACAGAGGCCCACAGGCCACTGTGAATTCATCCCACAGCAGCCGACAAAGAGACACTGGAAAAGCCATCATGACTCCATTCTGCAGTGGTCAAAGTAGAGGCCAGAAAAGAGGGGGAGACCCAGAAGTGAGAAGCTGTGTGAGTGTAGTGTGGTGTGTGTGTGTGTTGTAGTGTGCGAGTGAGTGATAAAATCATGTATATGTGTGAGAGACTGCATGTGAGAGAGAGGAATGTAGTTGTACGTGTGTGTGTGTGTGTATGTATGTGTGTGGTGTGTGCAAGGTAAGCTGTGTGGACTGAATATGATGGAAGAGGGAAGGCCTATATGTGTATATGAGGGAGTATGATGGTATTAGAGAGGGAGCCTGTCCAGGTGTGTTTGTCAGAAAGAGGGAGTCTGTGAGGTTGAGTAGAATATGCAATGTTGGGATGGAGCCTCTATGTGGGTGTGAGGAAACATTTGGGTGTGAGAGCCTCTGTGTATGTGAGGGATCCTGTGGGAGTGAGAGCCTATATGTATATGAGAACAGAGTGCATGTGCATGAAGGAGTCTCTTTGTGTGTGTGAGAGGGAACCTGTGAGGTTGAGAGCCTGTGTGTATGTGTGTAAGAGAGAAAGAATTTGTGTTTAAGAGACCCTGTGGGAGTGAGAGATCATATGTGTGTGTGTGTGAATGAGCCTCTATATGTGTGTATGTGACAGCATGTGTATGAGAGAGAGTAAGCTTGTGAAGTTGAGAGCCTATGTGTGTGTGAGTGAGGAAGCCTATGGAAGTGAGAGCTGGGTATACATAAGAGAAAGCATGGTGTGAGCAATCTTGAAGGAGTGAGAGCCTGTGCATGTTTCTGTGTGAAAGTAAGAGTGAGAGTAATTGAGTGAATGAACATTCTTTATAGAATGTGTGTATCTGATAGAGAGCGGATACAGTTTGTGTGTCACCAACCCACCTTACTAATCCATGACATCTTAGGGAGACTTAAAATAAAATGTTCTTAGGTATGGAAAGCAGATGATTTTTTTTAATATTCCTAATAGTTTTAATTACTGTTATTTGATAATTCTGCTGTTCTTAAATATTTTATTGGTGTTTGATAAATTTATTTTAACATTTTCAGGAGTTTTTTAATTCATCAGCTGTTCTGAAATATGTATTCTTTTTATTAGTATGGTTTTACTATTATGATTGTTTTATGTTTCTTGATTGTATTGTTTGATGTTTTATGAAGAATGGCAATGTTTCTGTTTTTCCACTGTTGCACTGTATACAGTCTGTCATTTGATGGTTTCCAGTTCAGTTTTTGTCTGCTCATTTGTATTTCTACTTTATGATCCCTTTATTTTATATTTGATGAGAGTCTGTGTTCTGCATGTGTGACTGAGATGAGGAATTCTGCTAGTGTGCATTTTCTGTATAGGGATATATAGCAGCTTGACTTGTCTGTTTTCCAAATAGGTGTATTGATATTTTAGGGCCTGGTGTAATATTTGCAATGTTGCCTTTTCATAAGTAGGGATTTTACTGTTTGAGTATGGTAATTAGGGTGTTATGATATGGCACATTTCCAATAGGTTATGAGTATATTTTTTGTAGGATTTTGTATTACACAATGTTTCTGGTAGTAGAGGGAGTTTGTGTTGCTATTACTAATTGTTATGCTTGCCAGCCGTAGGAAGCCATGGCCAGTCTCACTTACCTGATGCCATACTATGGCGTCAGGCCAGCCCCAGGCTTCCTGATAGCAGCAGGGAGCCGCCACTGTTGCTCTTCTTTATGGCCCCGAGCCACCAGCCCAATGCTGCTGACTCCTTCTCCTTCACAGCTGGAATGCCGCCGACTTCCTCCTGCACCCGGCATCCTCCTAGGCATGCATGCACGTCTCGCTTCTTTATTTAAAGGGCCCATGGTGGGAAAGTGCCCCTGGCCCTCCCTGATGACATCACCACCCAGGGACTATTTAAGGATGGTCCCTGCCTTCAGCCAGAGCCTTGGCAATAGGTCTCCTCACTCCTGAGAAGTGGATTGCCGTTCCTGAGTTACTTCCTCCCATGTTCCTTATCTCCATTCTTCATTCCTCGGACTGATCTTGGCATTGACTTTGGACTGGACCTTGCCCACGAGCTACGCTGTCTGCCTCAACCCTTGCCTGGTTCTTGACCATGAGTTTTGCCTCCTGACTCTACCCTTGCCTGGATCTCAACCTCAAGATTCATTGCCTGTTTCTGACCTCAGCCTGCGCCACAGCGTCTCTTCTTCTACCTGGACATCCATCTCCGCAGAGACTCCATGTAAGTCCAGCCAACCCCAGCACCTGAGGGCTCAATCTAAGGGGAACATGAGCTGGTAGTGGTGAAGCTCCAGTGGGGTCTCTACTTTCCATCAGCCTTGCCTACAGACAGTGGGGACCTGTGGGGCTCCACCGCACAGGTAGTGTCAACTCCCCCTCGGTTCAAAGGTCCACCAGCATAACAGATTGCCAAGGCCATGGACCCGGTGAAGGCTTCCACCCTACAGGCTATTCCGAGCCTGGTCCAGAAAATTCAGGAACAGTAGTGGTTCCTGGGAGCTCTTGTGGCCTCTATAGAGCATCTTAGCATTTGCTTAGACTCCTCTGTTCCAGTGGGCATGATGACTCTGTCTTCTACGGTACCCACTGTTCTGGCACCTTCCCAACACTCTGTCATATCGCTTCCAGCTCCTCCCTGCTATTCAAGGGAACCTCAACAATTTTGAGGTTTCAATAACCAGTGCAACATGCACTTTTGCCTTCTAGCAGTGTTGTTTTCAGATGATGTACCAAAATGATGTATATTTTTTCCTTGTTGGAGGCTAAGGCCCTCACTTGGCATCTCCCCTGATGGGAGCACTCCAATCCTATCCTTTGGGACCTTCCCCAGTTTTTGGAAATCTTCAAGACCATGTTTGATGACCCAGGTCACCTGGCCGCTTCCGGCTCTGAGCTCCTCCTCATCTGCGAGGGTGGCTGTTCTTTCTCCGACTACACTATTGAATTCCAGATCCTGGCCACAGAACTACCTTGGGAAGAGGATTGCCTTTGCTTCATCTTCCTGGACAGTTTGGCATCCCAAATTAAGGATGAAATGGCAGCTGGGAAGCTCCTGGCCTCTTTAGACTCCTTTATAGTTTTTGCCAGTAGGATTGACCCTAGTCTCCAGGAATTGGCTCAAGAATTACAACACTCTAGGAGGTGCATGGTCATTGCCAATCAGCCTTGGCATCCATCTCCTCCTCCAGGATCTTCCTCTGCCTCCGGAACCCTGACAGAGGAGCCAATGCAACTGGGCCATGGACGGCTGACTCTGGAGGAACAACTTTGGTGCCGCCAGGCCAGACTTTGTCTGTACTATGGCGAAGCCAGTCACATAATAGCTCGATGACCAGTAAGGCCGTTAAACTCCCAGATGTAGGACTCACTGGGAGACTGTTCCTAGGCCTCACCTCTCCAGTTCCCCCATTAATGCTCCCAGTTACGCTTTATGTGGGAACCCATGAATTCAACATAATAGCCTTAATAGATTCTGGGGCAGGTGGAAATTTCCTCATGATGGCCCTAGTGGAACACTTCCATATTTCCATGGACAACTTCCTAGTACTCTCGTTCTCTCCTCTGTTCAGGGAGACCCTCTCCTGGGGAGAGTCACGCATATTACTGCTCCCTTGAAGCTTTGTATTGGATCTCTTCATGTGGAACACATGTCATTCTATGTTCTCAACAAATCTATTCATCCTGTGGTTCTTGGATTACCGTGACTCCAGCAACATTCCCAGTAGTTCAATTGGACTTCTCTCAGTGGGGTCCTGATTGCCAGATGACCTGTTTAGAGAAGGTAGCAACTCGGCCTTGTCTCACTACCACTGAGGTTCCACCTGGGCTCCCCCAGCAGGATGCACAATTTGCTGATGATTTCTTTAAAAAGAAACCTGAAATCGTACCTCCTCACAGAGAGTTTGAGTAGACCATTGACCTGCTACCCAGTAGCAAACCTCCTTATGGTAGGGTTTACCCCTTACCCTACCTGTGACAAAGACTATCTTCAAATATATAAAGGAGGACTTGGATAAAGGATTCATCAGCTGCTCCACTTTTTCTGCAGGTGCCAGGTTTTTCTTTGTAGTGAATTCATGGGTTCCCAAATAGAGCCTTCCATTCCTGGGGTACATATTCTCCAAACAATGATTCCACATGGACCCTAAGAAGCTCAAGTTCATAAAGGATTGGCCTCAGTCTAGTGGATTGCAAGCCCTACAGAGGTTACTCAGCTTCACCAATTACTATCACAGCTTCATTAACAATTACTCTAAGCTGGCAGCTCTACTCACAGCTCTGACCCGCAAGGTGCTCAACACCAAACTTTGGCCGCTGGAGGCCATGATGGCTTTCCAAGAGTTAAAGGCTGCTTTCCTCCAGGAACCCTGTCTCTGTCACCCAGATCCACAGCATCCTTTTATTGTGGAAGAAGACACCTCCTCCAAAGGAGTGGAGGCTGTCTTGAACTAGTACTCATCCTCTGGAACCTTGCATCCTTGCTCCTTTTTCTCTAAGAAATTTTCTCCAGCTGAGCGTAATTACAGAATTGGCAACAAGGAGTTACTGGCCATCAAGTGGTTATTGGGAGCTCAGCACCATAAAAATCTTGAGCACCTCCACCAAGCCAGCGTCTGAACCTGTGACAAGCCCGTTGGGCACTTCTCTTCCCCCACTTCAATTTTGAACTCAGATACAGGCCTGCAGCCAAAAACATTTGAGTAGATGCTCTTTATCACTCCTTTTTGACAAAGATTCCTTTGAACTACTCTTGCACATCATAGACCCTGCACGGGTTCTCCTCACCTCTACCATGACCGTCCCCCAAGGGAAGAGATTTGTTCCTCATAAGCTCCATGAAAAAGTGTTAAGCTGGTCCCACGATTCCTGGGTCACAGGTCACCCTGGATGAGCCCAGACCCTTGCATTGCTCCAGCAATTCTACTGGTGGCCCAATATGCAGAATAATGTTTGGGCTTATGTGGACTCTTGTCCCATCTGCACACAGCAGGAACCATTGGCGGGATGACCTTGGGGGCTGTAGCAGCCATTGCCAGCCCTCAAGGAACCTTGTACTCACATCTCCACTGAATTTGTCATGGATTACCCCTCTCAAATGGCAACACGGACATCTGGGGGGTAGTGACCATTTCTCAAAGATGAAACACTTTACATCATTGCCTGGTCTTCCTATGGCACCATAGTTAGTGCAACTCTTCGTTCAGCATGTGTTTCGCGTCCCCGGCCTCCACAAACACATCATCTCTGATCGTGGCACTCAGTTTACTGCAGGATACTGGCAGTATCCCTCCAGGTGTATGTCAACACCTGACAAGTTGACTGGGCAGCTCTACTTCTTTGGGGAGAGTCTTCCCACAACTCTCATCCTATTTGAAATGGAAAGGCCACAGGGGCCTTTCCATTTCAAATAGTTTATGGCAAGCAGCCACTACCTCCTCTACCACTTCTGCTGATTGTTCCTTCACCTACAACAAAAAAGATGGTAGAATAGCTGAAAAATCTTTGGAGCCATACACAGCAGATGCTGCAAAAAGCCCAAGAAATTCTTTGATCTCCACCACAGACCTGCACTGCAGTTCAAAAGAGGAGAAAAAGTTAGGGATGTGTATTCATTTTCAATGAATGTGCAATCCGCAACTCATGAGTCCCTGTTCGTTTGATTCATGGGTTCGCAAAACGCATGGTGTTCCCCACGAATAAAACATATCATATTAGTTTCATTCTTTTGGTTCGCAGTGATTTCTTAGCAGCTGTTTGAAATAGGAGAAGGCCACGTGGGAGTATCCATAGCAAAAACCAGCCCTTTCTTGTGAGTCATAAGGGATCTCACAGCCCTGTCATAGAGTGGGTCAGACAGGTTGGCAAGGAGACAAGAATGCAACCTATCAGAGATAAGCATTTTTCTAATGCAGCCAATCGCCGCTCTAACTCAGTGCTCTGTGATGCTGTTCCTGATGACGCTGTACTATTTATACCTTAAGCACACAGCGTGCCACGCTCTTTCTTTGTGGGTGTTGTCCAGGGAGGTGGTTTTACTCAGAACTAGTCTGAGTGTCTCAAATCTGTATTCAATTGCTAGCTACTTTGATAGAATTTTCCATTGAAAAAGATATTTGTTTGTTTTTGCTGCAGTGCCAGCCAGGCTTTTTTTGACCGCACTTTTTTTTATTGAACTCAGACGGTCTCTCTGTCTCTCCCACTGAGACAAGCTGCCAGCAATGGCATTTTGCTGCTTATCTTACCCCCTGGGGTAGGTTTGTGCAGGCACAGGCAGCGTGTGGGTGGGAGATAGTGTGACTTGGTATTTTCAAACAAGAAGCAGCTTCACTAGGAATTGTGCTTACTCAGCCTTCCAGTCAAGTCTTTTCTCTGCTGTTTCATTTTTTTATGCACACAGAGCTGTCTCAGTTGTAGTGTACATCAAGGCACTGCACTGCATCTGTGGGCAGTTTTCCAGACTCACATATATTGGTACAGCAGTGATCTTTTAAGCCAAATCCCCAGTAGGCCTCTTTTGTAGTTACAAGTTTGTAGTTACAAGTTTGGTGTGTACATCAAGGCACTGCACCGTGCATCTGTGGGCAGTTTTCCAGACTCACATATATTGGTACAGCAGTGATCTTTTAAGCCAAAACCCCAGTAGGCTTCTTTTGTAGTTACAAGTTTGGTGTGTGCACATACAACGTTCTCAGTTGTAGTGTACATCAAGGCACTGTACCGTGAATTTGTGGGTAGTTTTCCAGACTCGCATAAATTGGGTCAGAGGTGCTCTTTTAAGCCAAATCCCCAGTAGGTCTCTTTTGTAGTTACAAGTTTGGTGTGTGCACATACAGTGGTCTCAGTTGTAGTGTACATCAAGGCACTGCACTATGCATCTATGGGCAATTTTCCAGACTCACGTATATTGGGACAGCAGTGCTCTTTAAAGTCAAATCCACAGTAGGCCTCTATTGGAGTTACAAGATTGGTGTGTGCACATACAGCGGTCTCAGTTGTAGTGTACATCAAGGCACTGCACCTTGTGTCTGTGGGCAGTTTTCCAGACTCAAATATATTGGGACAAAGGTGATCATTCACCAATAAAGAAATAATTATTTTAATTGAAATCCCTAGTAGGCAGTGATATTAAATCCATGATGTCAGGGAAAGGTAGACATGGTCGAGTGATTGGGACTGGCAGAGGAAGCACTTCAAAAGGCAGTGAAAGTCCCCATTAAAGATCAAAAGGGAGCTGTTCCTATCTAAAATCTTTGGAGGGGCAGACAGTTCCATCCGGAAAAAAATGAAATTTAAAGATGATGCACCGCCACCACCTGTTCCTGACCCTGTAGTTTTGGAGGTGAGGGAAGGAGAGGCTGAGTCATGTAAGACAAAAGGGCAAGACCGAATTAAGCAGTGTGACAGCAGATTCGACTTAGCGTTGAAAATGTAGCACAGGCAATGTTTGCTTCTGATTCCAATGAAGAATCATCTTGTGTCAGATTCTCATCAGAAATAGAAGAGGTAACAGCTGAAGAAGGTTTAGGAGGATTAGTTAGTTCCTTCTTAGCCTCCACTTCAGTGCTGCAGGGGAGAGATGAAACTGATGATGAGGAGGAGGAAGAGCAGTCAGCACAAGCACAGATTGTGACTGATGCCCCTGGCATTGCTTCTCAGGGTGCACCCACTACTTCAACTCCAGTGCCAGCATCCACCCTGAATGCTATAAAGAAGGGTTATGGAAAGAAATCTGTGATCTGGAGCCACTTTAAAGTGATGGAGGACCCGCGTTTTGCTCAGTGTAATTACTGTGCCATGGCTATTAGCAGAAGCAAGCAAATGGAATATCTAACTAATTTTGGCATGATGCATCAAATGCAAAAGCAACACCCAAAAGTACTGCCATCTGGGGATGGTGGCAGTACAAGTCAGGAGACCCATTTTTCCATGCAGTGTAAAGTGGTTGAAAAGGAGCAGAGTCACCCCATGCCCTCAGCCCTTTCTAGCATTCAGGTGGCAGGCCAGCAGCCCCCTGCCGTATGTCAGAAGCGACAACCCACCATAGAGGAAATGGGCTGGTGTTTGGTAATACTACCGCGGGGAAGGAGGCAGGCAGCCTCCAAAGTTTTAACCAGGAGCATCGGGGAAATGATTGCCCTTGTTGACCAGCCCTTGCAGGTAGTGGAGAATGTGTGTTTCAAGCATTTGCTGAAGGAATTAGTTTCAAATTACAAAGTCCCCTCCAGAACCACATTTAGCAGAAAGGTCATCCCCAGCCTGTATAACCAGTGTTGCAGTCGTATCCAATAGCTGCTAGCTAAGGCACAGGGAAGTGTGCATTTCACCTGCGATATCTGGACCACCATGAATGCTGCATACTCTTACCTTTCCCTGACAGCACACTAGTGGGACCTGGCTGAGGCAGGGGCAGGTAGCAGCTCTATAAGTGAACAGGTACCAGGGTGGACTTGGGCTTTACTGCACACCCACCTGATGGACAAAGCCCATACCTCAGCCAATATTCTAGCATGCACCAGACAGATGCTGGAGGGCTGGCAGCTACACCAGCGAGACAGGAATCTTCAGGCAGGGTTCTTTGTCACAGACAATGGTGCAAACATGGTAAAGGCAATATCTGACGGACTCTTTCAGAACATCCGATATTTTGCACACACTGCACCTAGTAGAGAAGTCAGCTCTGGGGTTGGAGTCCAATCACCAAGAGAATGAATACCTGCATACGTTAATGCACAAGTGCAGTAACATAGCAGTGCACTTCCACCGAAGTGTGAAGGCAAGGCAGATTCTTCGACAAAAGCAAACTGATTTGGAGATGCCTCACAAGTGTTTCATTCAAGACATTGGCACCCGGTGGAATTCCACCTATATGATGCTGCAGAGGTTATTGGAGCAGCAGACACCCCTTCATGAACTTTCTGCAGCAATGGACATAGGTGTGCAGAGTCCCCTTGGGCATCATGATTGGTTAGTCATGAGTCAGCTGGTAAAAATCCTGCAGCCCTTCAAGGATGCCATGGAGGAGCTGAGTTTCAGAAGTGCCACCTTGGCTGACATCATCCCTATAGTTAATTTTCTGGAGGAAAATTTGGAGAGCTTTAAACAGGAAGAGAGAATGACAGCAGAGGTGCTGCATTGTCTGGATTGTTTTGCAGAAGCAGGTGCAAGAGAGATTAAGACCTTTAACAAAAAACCACACATACATGCTCACCACAGTCTGTGATCCCCGTGTGAAAGAGAAACTCGCCCTACAGTCTGGTTGTCTCACATTTGTGAAGGACCTGCTGTTAGTAAAAGTCCGTGAACAAGAGTGCCATAGGCAGAGACAGATTAGGCATGAAGCAGAGGAAGAAAGAGCAGGCTCTTCAGAGGGTAGTGCTAGCTCAAGCAGGAGCAGCATTCTGTCAGGAACAGCTAGTACTTCCTCCTCCACTTCAGTATGCCAAAGGCATGTTGCCCATAAACAAGCATCTGTTCTGGAACAGGCTAGAGCGAAAGCAGCTGGCAAGAAGGACTCTCAGCCTACCCAAGCAAAGGAGACACCAGCACAAATGTCAGTGACACGGCATCTCACAGAGCACATAGAGGACATGCAGACAGATCTGCTGGCATATTGGGCACACAAGTCTACTGTCTGGCCATACCTAGTCAAAGTGGATCAGCGATATCTGACATTTCCACCAACCAGTGTGAATAGTGAACGTGTATTTTCAATGACAGGGGATATCATGAGCCCTCACCGCTCAAGGCTGGCACCAGAGTTGATGGAAATGCTAGTGTTTTTGAAAAAAACACATGCCTTTGCTTGGGTTTCCAAATTTTCCCTGTGAATGGCAAATTAAATAAAAGCAATTTAAAGCCTTGCAGCAGCTCCAACTGCCTCATATGCTCATGATAATATCAGCACATGTATCTGACCTCAAACGCTGTGCCTGTCTGTCCAGCCCTTATGTCACTACAAGGGCCTGACCTCAAACGCTGTGCCTGTCTGTACAGCCCTTACATCACTACAAGGGCTTGACATCAAACGCTATGCATGTCTGTCCATTGTCCAGCCCTTATGTCAATACAAGGGCATGAACTCAAATGCTGTGTCTGCCCATCCAGCCCTTATGTCATTACAAGGGCCTAACCTTAAACTCTGTGCCTGTCTGCAGTGTCCACTATCCAGCCCCTATGTCACTATAAGGGCCTGACCTCAAATGCTTTGCTGTCTGTCCACTGTCGAGCCTTTGCATCACTACAAGGGCCTGACCTCAAATGCTGTGCCTGCCCATCCAGCCCTTATGTCACTACAAGGGCCTGACCTCAAACGCTGTGCCTGCCTGTCCAGCCCTTACATCACTACAAGGGCCTGACCTCAAATGCTGTGCCTGTCTGTCAAGCCCTTACGTCACTACAAGAGCCTGACCTCAAATGTTGGGCCTGTCTGTCTACTGTCCAGCCCTTATATCACTACAAGGGCCTGACCTGAAATGCTGTGCCTGTCTGTCCAGCCCTTATGTCACTACAAGGGCCTGACTTCAAACGCTGTGCCTGTCTGCAGTGTCCACTGTCCAGCCCTTACGACACTATAAGGGCCTGACCTCAAATTCTGTGCCTGCCCTTCCAGCTCTTATGTTACTACAAGGGCCTGACCTCAAATGCTGTGCCTGTCTGAGTTTAGTTCTAGTATTTCCAATTTCAGTTTCATGTATTTGTGCATCACTTCTTTACAGAATATTCTTTTTCCTGTTTTGCAACATTTAGAATGTAAGAACATAAAAAGCTGACTTAAGATGTTTGTTTAGAGCTTGCATATTTCATATTCTCAATAGTTTTCATGACCTTCATTATATGGGCCATTTCCCTAAATCTTTCTTAGGTGCCAACATTAATGTTTCTAGTACTATAGAAAACTGGTGGTAGTTGCACTCTAGTTCATCCTCTGTGTCCCATAGTGTACAGAGGCACTGTGTAGGGTACAACGTCAACATAGGTTGATATTGTAGATTTGGACTTGAGTAGCAGTTTTCTTATTTCTGAGAGCTCTTCAAGTTCCTTTGTCATCAGCTGAAGTGCATAAGCAGTTAATAGCTTCTGGGTATTCATTAGACACCAATGGAACCACCACACTTTTGAGGCAAACCCATTCCAGGGAGCCCTTTCCTGTGCAAAGGAAAGGGAACTCTCCCCGGGTGTAGCCAGCCTATCTCTTAACACCAGCCAACCCATGTTGAACCGCTGTTCACAAGGAAACCTCCTCCATGTCGCCACACTTTGAAGGCTCGTGCTCTACTCTAGGGGCCAACCCATTCCAAGGAGCCCTTTCCTGCGCAAAGTAAAGGGCACTCTTCCCGGGTGTAGCCAGCCTATCTCTTAGTACCCATTGACCCATGTTGAGCAGCTGTTCACATGGAAACCTCTTCCATGTCACCACACTTTGAAGGCTCTTGCTCCACTCTAGGGGCCAACTCATTACAGAGAGCCCTTTCCTGCGCAAAGGAAAGGGAACTCTCTTAACACCCACTGACCCATGTTGAACCGCTGTTCACATGGAAACCTCCTCTGCCTCGGCCTTGAAAATTCTTGTTTGTATATCTGCTATGTCCACCAGATTTTAAAAGACCAGTGAGAGCTCACTCTAGGGGCATACCCATTCTAGGGAGCCCTTTCCTGCACAAAGGAAAGGGAACTATCCCTGGGGCCAGCCTGTCTTGCCCCTATCTAAACCACAGGGACCTGATTACCTCTGCTCTGCCAGCCTGACTTACCCCTATCAACTTTCTGCCACTCTGTCTTGCTGTCATACACCAGATGACTGTCTCTACTCCTTGTGGTGTTCTTGCCACTATCATCATTCCTCAGTGTGTTGGCACTAGTCTTTCTGCTGCTTTGTCATTTTATAGGTGCCTTGTGGTTTTTTCTGACACTCTTTCTGCTTGCTATGTTCCCCCTTCATTGTGCTGTAGGATGTTGATGCAACTTGTCTTGCTACTTTCCCTGTCATGCTGCATTCGAGGGTTCATGCAACTGTTATCAGTGCTCTCTTTTGAAGCTGTGGTGTGTTTTTGACACTCTCACTGCTGCTTTGCACCTCTGTTAAAGCACTCTTACCACTCTTGGTACCCCCTTTGCCCCTTTACAGTGCCTTAGGCTATTCATGCCACTTTGGTGCTAATTTACCACAGTCTAAGTACCTTGAAGCTCTTTTCTCATTCTGATGATTGCTCCCCAGAAGTTTCATCAGAATTGATAAGAAAACCCCAATTCTGCAACCAGAAATAGGCTGCAAATACTTCCCCCATTGACTTTAATGGGAAAATGAAAAACAAATAAAATGAATAAACAAATTGGATTTTCCCCCTATGAAACTAATGAAACGCATTTGGGTCCCAGCAAAACAAAAATCAAATGTTTTCCTTCTGCACATCCCTAGAAAAAGTATGGCTAAGCACCAATCATATCTGACTTAGAATGCCATCAATGTGGCTTGCCCCTCACTACATTGGCCATTTACGGTGCTAAGAAAACTGAGGCCAATAACATACCAACTCCGCCTTCCTGCCTCTCTAAAGATACATAATTCCTTTCACATTTCTCTCTTGAAATCCCTGGTACTCTCCTGGTCCTCTCAGAGGAAGCCAGAACCATAGAAGTTAGCCTTGGAAAGTAATACCATGTACCAGATATGTGGCCAAAGATGGGAGTACCTCCTCTCCTGGGAAGGGTACAGTCCAGAGGAAAATACCTGGGAGCCTGCCTCCAACATTTTGGATAATAACTTGATCAAGTAGTTGCATGTCCCTCACCCCAGGAAGCTGAAACCCTCGGGAGGGGGGCTTAGAGGAGGGGATAGTTACAATTACCGATGCCACACCATGGCGGTTGGGCCAGCCCCAGGCTTCCTAATAGTGGTGGGGAGCTGCCACCATTGCTTCCGCTCTTCTTCATGGCCCCAAGACACCAGTCTGATGCTGCTGACTCCACAGCCCTGAGCCACCAGCTTGACGCCGCTGACCCTTGCTCCTTCATGGCTGGAATTCCACCAACTTCCTCCTGCATCTGGCATCCTCCTAGTTGTACACATGCTCCTCTCTTCTTTATTTAAAGGGCTGTAGTGGGAAAGTGCCCATGCCTTCCCTGATGACATCACTGCCTAGGGACTATTTAAGGCTGGTCCCCTGCCTTCAACCAGTGCCTGGGCAATAGGTCTCTTTGAAGTGGCTGATTTTGGCTTGACTTCAGACTGGACCTTGACCATGAGCTATACTGCATGCCTTGACCCTTGCCTGGACCTTGAGCATGAACTATGCCACCTGCTTCAACCCTTGCCTGGACCTTGACAATGAGCTACACTGCCTGCCTCGACCCTTTCCTGGATCTCAACCTTGAGATTCATTGCCTGTTGCTGACCTTGGCTTGCACAACAGTGCCCTTTCTTCCATCTGCACATCCATCTCTTCAGAGGCCCCACGTAAGTCCATCTGGCCCTGGCACTTAAGGGCTTAAACTAAGGGAAACATGGGCTGGTAGTGGTGAAGCTCCAGTGGGATCTGAGTCTCTGCTTTCCATCAGCCTCACCAACCAAAGGTGAGGTCCTGTGGGGTTCCTCCCCACAGGTAGCATCAACTCCCTCTCAGTCCAAGGGTCCATCAGCATAATACTAATGTGAGATCAGAATCTGAGTATTATTTTTCTATGGTGAATGGCAAAGGGAAATTTCCTTGTTTTGCTCTGAACCCTTTGTTAGAGACGTTTCTGTGAATACAGGGTATTGTTGAACTTGAGATACAGGTTTTATATTGATATTTATTGATATTTATTTATTTATTTATTTATTTAAAAACTCTTCTATATTGTCATTAAGTTAATTCACCATCACAACAGTTTACAGAAAGGCACAATAAGAAAACAATATAATTGGTATAGATTACAAATTAAACATGTGCCAACATAGACTGGTAACATATTTTAATAATAGAGACTATGTGTTGAATAAAGGTTAAATATCGGTTAGGAAACTGTAAAGTGGTTCAAATCTACATTAATATGTATTTGGAGATATAAAAGAAAAAAAGCTGATTGCTTGGTGTGTCCTTATCTATCGACTGTTTTCCACCTTCTCTTTGTCTGCACTAACCTGGAGAGAACTCAGTCTTCACTTCCATATAGAAACATTTGTATTCATTGATGCACTTGAATAATTTTAGTAGTAGCTTTACTAGATGGTTAAAATTATGAGCTGTGTAGGAAATGATATGGCCTCTGATAGTAGGCTTAAATGCCAACAAAATAATCTATAGAAGTATGCCATCTACACAATTGTTCATGAAGTATTCATCTAATTTAGACAACAAAAAGGCTACAAACTGAGAATCAACCAGAAGACTAGTAATAAGTCTTCAAATTTTTGGAGCAGCAGGATCTCCAGACCATGTGAAAGAAGTTGAGATAGTAGCATGATCTAAGATGAGAATAGGGTAATATGAACAGAAACCAAATCAGGTAGGAGCGATGAAGAGACCAAAAAATAATCAATGCAAGAATAGAAGTATTGTGGACTGTAAAAGTAGGTGAAGTCCTTATCCACCGGATGTAGAAGTCACTAGGGATCAGACAGACCAACTTGTTGCTGTAAGTGGAGTAGAGCATGATGAGATTTGGAAGGATGACTCTGATAGTTTATTTGTCCAGAAGATGGTCCAATGGTAATTTAAAATCATGACCAAGATAATTTTGGAATCTGGATATTCCAGCAGTATATGAGTAATTCAGGATCATCTGTATTAGGAGTGCAGATATTAAATACAAGAAGAGATCTAGAATGAAGTTTGAGAAGCACCTAACTTCAAGTCACATCAGAGGAAGAAGCCACAATTTGAGCATCCATCTTTTTATGTAGAAGAGCTGAAGAAAACACCACATCACCAATCCAGGATTGCCTCAACTGAAGAGATTCAAAGTGATTAAGATAAGACTCCTGAAGGAAGCAAATGTCTTGACATTTGGAAGCAAGTTAAGCAAGAACTTTCTTTCTCCTGATAGGATCATTGAGGTCATTGATGTTCAATGATACACAATGAATCTCAGCCATAGGCAAAGCAGGAAATTTTGATCAAATCTCTGCAATTTCCAAAAAATCAGAAAGTGGTGAGACTCCTCAGGTTCACAAAGATTGCATTGGGTGTCAAAAGGAAAAAAGTAGAGATGTGTGAAACCTGAACCTTTTGTATTTCCCGTGGTTCGGGCTTTTTAAATTTGGGGGGACCTGAATTTCGGTTTAGTGCGAACTGATGGGGTGTTAGCGAGCACTTACCCCGTTAGTGCGCACTAAACCCGAAAACAAATTTTTCCCGAAATTTGGGGAAAAACCCATTCGGGATTCGGGTTGCCTGAACAAGGATGAATTAGGCAATTTTGTTGAAATTGCCTAATTCATCCTAGAAGAATGCACATCCCTAAAAAAAAAGGAGAGAAAAATGAAAGGTGGCCATAAAAAATGATCATCCCAAAGGAAGGCAGGGAGACAAGAACAAGCCAGGTCAATGAGAGCTAGGTAGAGGGTTGTCTCTGACAACCCACTACCAAATGAAATGACTCCATGAGTAACTCCATTATTCTAGGCAGAAAACAAAACCTTTTCACCAAATAGGAAAAGAGTTCACAGATCAATGACAATAGCTTGGGGAACCCTAGTTCATATAGGCAAGGAGGCTTCCAGTAATAGGCCATCTAGGTATCTCTGCAGTTGTTCCAGAGAACCAAAGCTTTTAGAACAATTCTGAGCAGTGATCTTCATGGTAGCTAGATAGAAGAGTCCATATTGAGCCCCCAGCCTATGAAGATGAGGTCTTAGGTACAAACTTAGGCCTGAATTTATCAAAATGCACTAAATATCGCATGCGATAGGAAAAGTGGCCCTTCAACACGCAAAAACACCTTAACGCACATGAAAACACCTTATCGCAATTTGATAAATGACTCTGTTTTTTAAGATGGTGCCGGCCAATGGCACCGATAGCCCCTGTCACATGGTAAGGGCAAAGGGCCACTGGCGCCATTTTGTTTACTGGCAGCTGACAGCCTGAGAGCGGGACATCATTCCCGGGATCCCTGCTAGACCACCAGGGAATTTAAGCACGTTTTGGAGGGGTCGGGAGGATGGGGGATTGTAATTAATTAAATCTGAAGGGTTGGGGGGGGGGGGTTTAGGTTTGGGGCAGCCAAAAAAAAAATCGGCCCGAACAAGCCAAACCGAAAGGTTCGGCCAAATCACATCTCTAATTGTAACTGTTCATAACATTGGATAAAGTGGGGAGATATTTTTTTACATAAATAAATAAATAGATTTAGTAAGAGGCAGGTATGGCGAGAGTCATTGGATATCCAACAAGATCAACTAACAGGATGGTTTCACTGTCACAAATGATTTTCTTTAAAAAAATGTTTTGTTTAAATACCAAGAGGGGATGGGAGAGAAATATATGCACCAAACCTCTATCTCCACTTCTTTTAGTGACGTGAGCCTATCTCAAATATCCATCCTTTCCCTTCACCACGTCTGTTACTCTCTGCTGTCAGTCCATCCAAATCATTCCCCCTATCTCCCTCCATTTGTCCAGCCTCTTTAGATGCACTCTCTCTCCCTCCACCATCCCAGCCCTGTCAGTCATTCTATCTCCTCTCCACAAGTCCATCCCCACCAATCTCCCTCTCTCTCTCTTTCCACCAGCCCATCACCACCAGTTTCTCTCTCCCTCTAAGAGTCATTTTTCCTCCATCACCCTTCACCAGTCAATTTCCACCAGTCTATCTCTCTGTCTCTTCACCAGTACACTTCCAGCAGTCTGCCTGTCTGTCTCTCTCCATTAATCCAGTCTGTCTCTCATTTCCACTTCACCAGGCTCTTTTTTTTTTCCCACCAGTCCATTCACCCCCAGTATCTCTAGATCCAGGGAGATCTAGATGTGTGGCTTCCTGTATTACATTATGTTATTGAATATAAACACATTTTTGCACATTTACAGCTGTGCTTTGCACTTATATGTATTCAATTTATATCAGTAAGACTTATTTAATACATTTTATATATTATGAATTAATGTAGTGTGAATATAATTATTTCATCAATAACTTTTCTATATATGGTAAAAATGTTGGAGGTTGGAAAGGGGTCCATGCTCCCAAAAAGGTTGGGTACTCCTATAGTAGAATATCCTTCTCTGCAAAGAGCTCAATAGGAACTACAGAGCTTCTTGGACATGTAGAGGATATCAGTGTTACTTGATCCAGATAGTAGCTATAGGCTAGTTAAAAAGATGCTGCATCATGATTTGTCTTCTAGCTAGTCTCCTTGACATCTTGTCCTGCCTTGGTCTGATAAAGCTCTTTTATCAAAGGTTGCCTTATTTATTGTGTATATCCACATTCAAAACTCCAAAAATGTTCCTTAGGTTATTCATAAACCATGCATAAATATAGGAAAGGTTCAAAACATATACAGTATTTTTTGTTTCTCTTTTTCTTTTGCAAATAAAATTAATCCACTTATTTTTGGAGTAATGATAGAGCTCTGTCAAAGCAGTGAGGTCACACAATCAATAGCTGGTTGTTTTGGGTTTTTTTTCTCATCAATAGTGCATCAATGGGAAACAAACAAAAGGGATGAAGATTATTTGTTTCATTCATGGAGTCCCTCCACTTGTTCTGGGGGGCCACGAATGAAAGTAATATGGGCATATTTGTTATATATTGCCCATTCATTTCAAATGAATGCACATCACTAGTAGACTAATTGCTGTTTTCTGTTAACATAAAATATAATAGAAACTATTGAAATGGAACCCACACCAGATAAGCTTGCAAAATTTAAAAAAACAAATCTTTTTTGCCTTCCTTCTTAGGTAGATGTACACACAAGATCATCTCTTAGTTGTCACTACCACCCTGCCTTTCTCATATCTATTCACAAAGTTCTTCAATAATCTAAATAGTGAGCAATACTAGCATGGTGTCCGGACTTTGAACTTCATGGGTCTCCAGACAAAGCTAGTTAAATGGGTGATATATTTCTGGTATATCTTCTAGTAATTTCAAAACTTGTAGCCTGACCTACATAGCTGTAATTACTAATGAGCTTCCCAGGAATTTATATGATTTATTTATCCAAAACAGAGAATCCTCAACTGAGCAGTCTTTATCTGACAACTACTGTGTTACTGTGAGACTGTGATTGTTGGCTCAAGGAATAAAAAGGGGGGTGAAATAGCTCTAATGAGAAGAATTGGTGAAACAGTTGCTAACAGTTTCTCTGGAGCTCACTTGCTGAGACTTCTTTTCTATTTCAATGGAAGATTCACATTTCAAATGGCCTGCTTTGAGAAGATCCTTTCTTTGAAGTACTTTCAAAATATTTTTTGCATATTCCATATGAGACAGAATCAATAAATATTTGTTCATGGAGGAACAGTTACTCTTCTTATATGATGTACCTGTAGCAATCATTAAAAAGTTCAATGTTTGAAAAATTGAGAATTTGAGGTTTTCTAACTGGGCATGCTAGCAATCACAAGTTATTGATATACTATACCTTGCAAAAAGTCTTCACACTGCTTGTCTCAGTACTAGTGGAAGCTGGAAGTCGTTTTGCAACAATAGCAGCCATGAGTCATTTAGGATAAATGTCTACCAATTTTTCACTTCTGGATGATGCCATTTTTTCCCATTCTTAGCAGAATAGCTCAAGCTCTTTCAAGTTTGCTGGGGTTCATCTGTGGACTTCAAGCCTTCAGGTCTTGCCACAGATTTTCTATTGGATTCAGGTCTGAGCTTTGACTAGACAACTCAAGGACATTCACTTTATTCTTGCTTTTGCTTTATGCTTAGGATCATTGTCCTGCTGACAGGTGAATCTTTTCCCCAGTACCAGATCTATGGCAGACTGGAACATGTTTTCCTCATATATATGATTGTACTTTACCACATCCATCTTTCCCTCCATTTTCTCTCCCTGTCCCTGCTGCTGCAAAATATCCCCACAATATAATCCTACCAGTACTGTGCTTTACTGTAGGGATAGTATTATTAGGGTGATGTACTACATTTGGGTTTTTTTTATTATCTATATGAATTAGTATTGAGATAAATAAAGATACCACTTTGATCTTCTCAAATCACAAAATATTGTCCCATATGTGTACAGTGTCTTCTCTTTTTTTGTAAACACTATGCAGCACATCATATCACTTTTCTTCAACAGTGTCTTCCATCTTGCCATTCTCCCATATAGGCCATGTTGGTGGAATAATTTTTAAATGGTTGAACAGTGAATATTGTACACAGCCTGAGACCTCTGTAGTTCTTCTAAAGTAATCTTAGATGTCACAATGGCCTTTCACATCAGTTTCTTTAACCCATGAGTACTGAATTTGGAAACACAACTTAATGATGTCATTGTTGTTATGGTACCAAACTTTTTCACTTTGCAAAAATAGACCTAAGGGTGCTCTAAGGGATATTCAAACACTGAGAAATTTTCTTTCAGCCTTCCCCTAATCTGTACTTTCTGAATAATGTTATCCCAGAGTTCTTTTGGATGTCCTTATTTGTCATGTTTTGACCTTTGTTTCAAATTCAATTCATACTACAAAAACAACTTCATTCTTCATGCAGGACAATTAGAAGCAGCACTGTGATTGGAAACAGGTGAACTCTAACTTATTATGGGTCTTTTTAAGGCATTTTTTTTCAACAGGAGCTAATTTGGGAATTATATGAAAATTGGTGTAAAGATTTATGCAATCATGACATTTTGGTACTTTTATATTTATTACTTTTGGCATATTTCTGTAATTGTTCTTTTTTATTTTTTTAGATAGAATGTGAAAAATCTACAAGCCTATGAAGCCTTTTGCAAACTTAAGTTTTATAAAACACTAGTGGTTTCAAAAGATTTATGTATTTGAACACAGTTTAAAATTTCAGTAAATTGAGAAAGACAAAAACCCATCCAGACTGAAGAATATTTTTTAACTAGCTATGTTTATAAGTTCTTAGAACATTTTTGTGATCTGATAAATGACAAATATTTATGAGACCCCTTCAAAACAAAAGCATGTTTAAAAAAAAAAAAAAGGGAGGTAGTGGAAGAAATAGTCATATGCAGAAGCATAATAACATGGACAGCCAGAACGTCAGCCAGCCAGAACCTCAAGCTTTCCCTGCAACCATCCTCTTTACAAACATAATGCAAAACACAATAACAAGTGGATACCACAGCTTTATTACTGAACAATATATCTAAAAAATTATCTGCTCTCATACATTATTGCTGTCATAAAGCCCCAATGGTCATCTGCCACACCCTTGCAAGATGTATCACCCAGCCTGCAGACCTCCAGCAGCACCATGCTTTCTCAGTAGGGATGTGAATCGTGTCCTCGATCGTCTTAACGATCGATTTCGGCTGGGAGGGGGAGGGAATCGTATTGTTGCCGTTTGGGGGGGTAAAATAGCGTGAAAAATCGTGAAAAATCGTGAAAAATCAAAAAAACGTAAAATCGCAAAACCGGCACATTAAAACCCCCTAAAACCCACCCCCGACCCTGTAAATTAAATCCCCCACCCTCCCGAACCCCCCCCAAATGACGTAAATAACCTGCGGGTCCAGCGGCGGTCCGAAACGGCAGCGGTCCGGAACGGGCTCCTGCTACTGAATCTTGTTGTCTTCAGCCGGTGCCATTTTCCAAAATGGCGCCGAAAAATGGCGGCGGCCATAGACGAACACGATTGGATGGCAGGAGGTCCTTCCGGACCCCCCGCTGGACTTTTGGCAAGTCTTGTGGGGGTCAGGAGGCCCCCCCCCAAGCTGGCCAAAAGTTCCTGGAGGTCCAGCGGGGGTCAGGGAGCGATTTCCCGCCGCGAATCGTTTTCGTACGGAAAATGGCGCCGGCAGGAGATCGACTGCAGGAGGTCGTTCAGCGAGGCGCCGGAACCCTCGCTGAACGACCTCCTGCAGTCGATCTCCTGCCGGCGCCATTTTCCGTACGAAAACGATTCGCGGCGGGAAATCGCTCCCTGACCCCTGCTGGACCTCCAGGAACTTTTGGCCAGCTTGGGGGGGCCTCCTGACCCCACAAGACTTGCCAAAAGTCCAGCGGGGGTCCGGAAGGACCTCCTGCCGTCCAATCGTGTTCGTCTATGGCCGCCGCCATTTTTCGGCGCCATTTTGGAAAATGGCGCCGGCTGAAGACAACAAGATTCAGTAGCAGGAGCCCGTTCCGGACCGCTGCCGTTCCGGACCGCCGCTGGACCCGCAGGTTATTTAAGTCATGGGGGGGGGGGTTCGGGAGGGTGGGGGATTTAATTTAAAGGGTCGGGGGTGGGTTTTAGGGGGTTTTAGTGTGCCGGCTCACGATTCTAACGATTTATAACGATAAATCGTTAGAATCTCTATTGTATTGTGTTCCATAACGGTTTAAGACGATATTAAAATTATCGGACGATAATTTTAATTGTCCTAAAACGATTCACATCCCTATTTCTCAGTATGTAGCCTCCATCACAGCCCAGCAAGAAGCTACCCATGGGGAGACTGCACCTAATCACTCTCAACAAGCTCAGGATTCGCAGTGCCATCCATCCAATCAACCCTGATGGACTGTCAACATAACCCTGTAACATTAACCAGTCTTGGGTAACCTATCTCATAACAAAAGCACACAATTTCCAACAACCAGCTTACATCAAAGCAAGGATTTCCAACAAAACAGGAGATGATAGGTGAGAGGGATGCAATCTTCACCACAGTGGAGAAAAAAGAACAGGAAGAAAAGTCCGTCCTCATTCCCACAAGCTCCTCCCCCTCCCTTGGTTCACCATGGAAACACATCAGTCAGGCACCACCAAACATGCTTGGTTCAAAACCTGCAGTAAAGCAATTATTTCCCCCCCTCCCCTCCCCTCATTAAGGCCTTGTTATGTTTTGTAGGGTTTGGGTGGACCCTTGGCCACTGTGGCAGCTGACCACGCCCACAGTGGGAAGTCCCGGGAGGGCCAAAGGTCAGACTCAGCTCTGGTCACACAAACATAGATTATATCTTTTATTAGACAGTTTGTGAAGCCACCAGAGGTGGCGGTAGTGAGTAGAAGATGGAGTCCGGCTGGGCTAGTATTCCTCAGGGCGCAGGAACAGCGGCTTCTCTGGTAGCAGTGCTGTAGGAAGAAGAACTGAGAAAATGAGTACACTGAGACATTCACAGAGTCCCCAGTATGGAGAAGCCCCGAGATAGGGAGAGCTGGCCCTCGAGGAGCAAATACCAGATCCCTGGGCACAGAGACTCGTTGGAAAGTATTCACGTAGCAGTTCTCTGTAGAAGATGGCACTGGTGCTGGAACGGAGGCAGGCCCTCGAGGAGCGAGTACCTAGTTCCAGGGAAACAGCTCTGAGGAGTAGATGATAGTAGTACTCACAGATGGTGTTTGTAGCAAATTCTTCCAAGTAGAAGAGGAGATGGAGACAGGCAGCGAGTCAGGGAACATGGGCCCTCAAGGAGCGAGTACAGGTTCCTGATAGCGACCTGAAAGAAGCAGAGAGACCCCCGAGGAGCAGGTACCCCGTTAACAGCAAAGAGTCCAAATAGAAGTTGGGGGCAGAGTAGCTGGGTATGGAGAGTGAATCCCATCCGTAGGAATCCCTTGCTAACTCAGAGGTTAGCAATAAACAACAGGCTTAAATATCTGGGCAGCATGACGACATCACAGGGAGACCCCCCTGAGGTTCGCACCATAGAGGAAATAAGAATGAGGGCCATGCGGTGTGCACGCCCTAAGGTTCCTGAGGAGCTTGCTGGAAGGCAGAGCCCAAGCCGGTCCGGGGATGCCGGAGAGGGCAGCAGTCAGACGCCGCAGCAGCCAGTCGTCCACAAGGAGCAGGAGGAGTCACAAAAAAAGAAAGGTAGGCAGAGTCGGGCAGTGACGGTTGCAACAGTACCCCCCTTCAAAGAGCGGTCTCCTCTGCGGATACCAGGTTTTGATTTCCAAGGATATGAGAGATGGAACTGATGGAGCATCTCTTTGTCAAGGATATTTGCCAGAGGCTCCCAAGAATTTTCTTCAGGGCCGAAACCTTCCCATGAAAGAAGGTATTCCCAAGTCTTGCTTCATTTTCGGACATCAAGAATGGCTTCGACCTTGTATTCTAGGTCATCTTCTGCATTGATGGGAGATGGTTCCTGAGACTTGGAAGAGAACTCACTGAGAATGAGTGGTTTCAGAAGTGAAACATGAAATGCGTTATGGATGTTCAATCCAGGTGGTAGCTTCAGACTGTAAGTGATGTTGCCAAGACGTCGGAGGATTGGAAATGGTCCAACATAGCAAGGAGCAAATTGAGTGGAGGGTAACTTCAGTCTAAGGTGCTTAGTGGAAAGCCAGACTTGTCTTCCAGGTTAAAAAATAGGCACTTTGGAATGGTGAGCATCATAACATCTTTTGGCTCGATCACTCGCTTTGAGTAGCATTTCTTTCATCTGAGTCCATAATTGATGGATATCATCAGCAGTGGATTGAGCTGCTGGGAACATCACTGAGAGCTTCAATGGAAGTGGTGGTGGTGGTAAACGTCCATATACCACTTCAAAAAGTGTTGATCCAGTGGATGTTGCTGGATGAGAATTAATGGCGAATTCAGCCCATGGTAACAGTTCGGCCCAGTTATTCTGACGGCAACTCACATAGGCCCGAATGAACTGTTTCAGGGTCCTATTCATCCGTTCTGTTTGTCCATTTGATTGCAGATGATAGACTGATGTATAGTCTAGAGAGATGTCGAAGAGTTTGCACAAGGACTTCCAGAATTTTGCCGTGAATTGTGATCCTCGATTCGATACTATATGCTTCGGTAGGCCGTGAAGGTGAAAGATGTGAATTATGAAGAGCTTCACAAGCTCCAAGGCTGAAGGTAAGCCAGGCAGTGCCACGAAATGGGCCATCATGCTGAAACGGTCGACTGTGACCCAGATGGTATTCATACCTCCAGAGGGGGGGAGATCAACTACAAAGTCAGTAGCGATATGCGTCGAGAGTGCTCTGGAGCTGGAAGCGGTTGCAGCAATCCCCATGGTTGGCCAGAAGTAGGTTTGTGCTTGGCACAGTTGGTACAAGATGCTACATAGGAGAAAGTATCTTCCTTGATAGTTGGCCACCAATAATACTTCTGGAGCTTCAGCAGGGTACGGCGTTGACCAGGATGGCCAGCCAGCTTGGAATCATGAGCCCAATAGAGCATTTTCTTCCTGAGATGTTTAGGCACGATGGTTTTACCAGTGGGCATTGAATGGATAGCACCCAAGATGACTTTCTTCGGGTCGATTATGTGCTGAGGTTCTTCTGGAACATCCTCCGAGAGAAAGGAGCATGACAGGGCATCAGCTCTGGTATTCTTGTCTCCGGGGCGATATTTGAGCACAAAGTCAAAACGGTTAAAAAATAAGGACCATCTGGCTTGTCTATGGTTAAGACATTGTGCTTGGCGGAGATACTCTAGATTCTTATGATCCGTAAACACGGTAATTTGATGTTAAGCGCCTTAATAGCCAGGAGTTCTTTATCTCCGATCCCATAGTTCTTCTCTGCCAGAAAGAAACATCGTGAGAAAAAAGAGCAGGGACGTAATGCTTTGGAGTC
Source organism: Rhinatrema bivittatum (assembly GCF_901001135.1). Taxonomy (NCBI): domain Eukaryota; kingdom Metazoa; phylum Chordata; class Amphibia; order Gymnophiona; family Rhinatrematidae; genus Rhinatrema; species Rhinatrema bivittatum. The sequence continues at coordinate 282,845,963 of NC_042618.1, read as the reverse complement.
TCTGGTTTGGCTCAATACAGCCCCCACACCAACGTCAGAGGCGTCGACCTCTACGATGAATGGCTTGTTGGGGTCTGGGTGACGCAGGCATGGTTCAGTGGAAAAGGCAATTTTTAACTTCTCGAACACTGAAATGGCCTCCGCAGACCATTTAGATGCGTTGGCACCCTTCCGGGTCATTGTAGTTAAGGGCACAGTTAAGGAAGAGTAATTTTTTATATAGCTTCTATAATAATTGGTGAGCCCCAAAAATTGTCTCAGGGCCTTCAGGCTGGTAGGTTGGGACCAATTTTTAATACTCTCAAGTTTTTGGGGATCCATCTGGAAGCCATCTTTAGACACAATGTAGCCAATAAAAGGCACAGAGTCCTTATGGAATTCGCACTTGGATAGCTTGGTGTAGAGCCAATATTCTCGTAGTCTTCGTAGTACTTGTTTGATGTCCTCTAGATGGGTAGACAAGACCTGAGAAAATATCAGGATATCATCAAGGTATACCACAACACTCTTGTATAAAAGGTCCCGCAAGATGTCGTTCATCATGTTCTGGAACACGACGGGTGCGTTGCACAGGCCGAAAGGCGTTACTAAGCACTCGAAATGACCATCTCGAGTGTTGAAGGCTGTTTTCCATTCATCGCCACTGCGAATGCGAAGTAAGTTGTAGGCCCCCTTCAGGTCAAGTTTAAAGAATATTTTGGCACCTTGAAGCCGGTCGAACAGCTCTGAGATTAAAGGCAGGGAATATCGGTCTTTGATCGTGATCTCATTCAAACCTCGAAAGTCGATACAAGGACGCAAGGTACCATCCTTCTTCCCCACGAAAAAGAAACATGTGCCGGCTGGAGACTTTGATGGTCTAATGAATCCCTTCTGTAAATTCTCCTCGATGTACTCGGACATAGCCTTGTTCTCTATGGCAGAGAGAGGATAGACACGTCCTTTAGGAGGTTCAGTGTTAGGTTTCAGCCTTATTGCACAGTCGTATGATCTGTATGGAGGAAGGATGTCAGCATCTTCTTTGGAGAACACATCACTGAATGATGTGTATTGAGGTGGCAGTCCTGGCATCACTGGAGTCGTAGGCATGCAGAGGACAGGAGAAACCTCCTTAAGGCACTTGCCATGACATCCTGGGCCCCAGCGGGAGAGTTCCAAGGTGGCCCAGTTGAATTGAGGCTGGTGCGACTGCAACCAGGGTAACCCCAGAACGATAGGGTGCATAGCCTTCTCCAGCACAAAGAAGGAAATTGTTTCTCTATGGAGGGCTCCAGTGCGAAGGGTTACCAGTCCGGTGTGCCAGGTCACGTCACCCGGCAAAGGCTCTCCATGGATGGAGGATAAGAGCAGTGGAACTTCCAAAGTGATGAGGGGAATCCTCAAGTGTTCCACTAGATGTTGAAGTATAAAGTTGCCTCCTTCCCCTGAATCCACCAGGGCAGGAGTTTGAACTTCGGATGGTCTGCAGATCAGGGAGACTGGAAGAGAGAGCAGAGGAGAAGTCGTGGTAAGGCCTAAGAATAGTCCTCCTGCATGACTTAGGCCCATCCATTTCCCAGATGAATTGGGCATGTTGGGACATCCTGACCAATCTGTCCACAGTACATACACAGGCCATGCCTCTTCCGAAGTCTTCTCTCTTTTGAAGTCAGGAGACTGCGACCACTGGTGACAGGTTTTGCTCGGACTATCTGGAGTGCAGGTTTAGCACGAACCTCCTTCTGAGCCGGTCTAGTGGTAGTCTTGAGCTCTTTCACCTTATCACAGAGCCGGTGGTCAATTCTAGTAACCAATGCCACTAGTTCATCCAGCAAATCAGGTGTCTCACGAGCGGCCAGCTTGTCTTTCAAGTGAATATCCAGACCTCTGAAGAAGAGGGTTTTCAGGCATTTGGAATCCCAGCATAGTTCCATAGCATGAGTCTTAAACTCTATTGCAAAATCAGCCAGTGGTTGGTTGCCTTACTTCAGGTCCACCAGGGTAGAACCAGCAACAGTCACTCAAGCAGAATCGTCAAAGATGGAATTAAACAAATCCAAAAATCCGTCAATATCCTGCAAAATTGGATCCTTACGTTCCCACAGCATTGAGGCCCAAGATAAGGCCCTACCATCATGACAAGATAGAATATATGTAGTCTTGGCATAGGCCGTGGGGAAGTGAGAGGGCTGTAATGCAAAATACATGCAGCACTGATTTAGGAAACATCTAGTCCTTTGAATCTCTCCAGAGAAACGAACTGGAGGAGCCAGAGGTACCGTTGTCTTTATAGTTACTTCAGGTAACTGACCTTCATTACGGGAAGTAGCGCCTTGATTCTTCTGTGCATGCAGCTGATGGAACGCAGAAGTGAGTTTCTCCAATGCGTCTTGTTGTTCAGCAATCTGCCGAGCCAGTCCCGGTACGGCCTGCAGGGCATCGAGCTGTGCCGGATCCATGAAGTTAGCAATCTGTTATGTTTTGTAGGGTTTGGGTGGACCCTTGGACACTGTGGCAGCTGACCACGCCTACCAGGGGAAGTCCCGTGAGGGGCCACAGGTCAGGCTCAGCTCTGGATACATAAACACAGATTATATCTTTTATTAGACAGTTTGTGAAGCCACCAGAGGTGGCGGAAGTGAGTAGAAGATGGAGCTCAGCTGGGCTAGTATTCCTCAGGGCACTGGAACAGCGGTTTCTCTGGTAGCAGTGCTGTAGGAAGAAGAACTGAGAAAATGAGTACATTGAGACATTCACAGTGTCCCCAGTATGGAGAAGCCCCGAGATAGGGAGAGCTGGACCTCAAGGAGTGAGTACCAGATCCTTGGGCATTGGAAAGTACTCACACAGCAGTTCTCCATAGAAGATGGCACTGGTGCTGGAACAGAGGCAGGCCCTCGAGGAACGAGTACCTGGTTCTAGGGAAACAGCTCTGAGGAGTAGATGGTAGTAGTACTCACAGATGGTGTCTTTAGCAAATTCTTCCAAGTAGAAGAAGAGATGGACACAGGCAGCGAGTCAGGGAACATGGGCCTCGAGGAGCGAGTACCAGTTCCTGATAGCGACCTGAAAGAAGCAGAGAGGCCCCCGAGGAGTGGGTATCCCGTTAACACCAAAGAGTCCAAATAGAAGTTGGAGGCAGAGTAGCTGGGTATGGAGAGCGAATCCCATCCATAGGAATCCCTTGCTAACTCAGAAGCTAGCAATAAACAACAGGCTTAAATATCCGGGCAGCGTGACATCATCACAGGGGGATGCCCCTGAGGTTCGCGCCAAAGAGGAAATAAGAATGAGGGCCACACAGCGCACGCACCCTAAGGTACCTGAGGAGCATGGCGGGAGACAGTGCCCAAGCTGGTCCGGGGACGCCGGAGAGGGCGGCAGGCAGGCGCCGTGGCAGCCAGTCGTCCTCAAGGAGCAGGAGGAGTCGCAGAAAAAGAAAGATAGGCGGAGTAAAGCCGTCAGGCAGCGACGGTTGCAACAGGCCTATACTTAAACCCCAACAGTTTCTCCAATGAAAGGCAATACAAGGCAGGGCTTGGCAGCCATGTTATCCAGGACAGCCAGGGACCCTACCCTATCTGTCCCAAACAGGACATCATTAGCAAACATTTTATTCAATGTATCTAAGTATTCAGAATTTTCATATTTGGAAGTTGGCAACCCTAGTTAGCCACTGTTGACACAGGATGCTGGTCTTGATGGACCACTGGTCTGATCCAGCATGGAATTTCTTCTGTACTTATGTGATTGTTGATTCTTCAATTTATGCCTTGGCTGCCTGTGAGAGAGGAAAGGACATTATGCAATTCTTCAGTGTGGCAAAGCTGCTTATAAATTATTCCCTGATATGCCTGTAAAGTGCTTTATATTGAAAATGAAAATACATATCAATTGGATAAACTTTTCTAGCAATCTATTCTGCCTCAATACTGCAATGTTTGTTCACAGTGGTAACCATAATGAAATAAAGATATGTGTAAGTCTGTATGCGAATTTAACACAGATCAAGCAGGTTTTCAAATGGAACTGAAGTGTGTACTCTTTCTCAAGGCATGGACAGAATGTAATATATCACACAGTAGTATTGTTTTGAAGAGGACTGAAATACAAAAGCTGTGACAATATGCTGGCTACTGTTGTTGTGCACTCACCAGATCTTTCATACTGCTATAGTATGTGTATACAGCATTTGTATTAAAGCCAGTTAATCAGTACCATTGTTATTTTAGGATTGAAAAGACTTGGCCAGGAAGTATGAATATTAGCAACTTCTATTATTACAGCATCTTCTCTCATTATGAGCCCTTCCTATTGTGAGAACTTATATTCCCAAAGTTTCTTGGTAGATACATGAAAATGCTTAACTAATGCTTATTAAATTATATCGGCATCAGTTTCAACTAACAAAAAAAGCAAAGGTAGATACACTGTCCAATGGATAACATTTATTTTACCAAGACAGCTAGATATTGCATAGATTTAATAAAACTAAATAAAACTTACCTTCCCTACATACAGTGCAAATTTCACCCACGTTTGTCCTGTTAACTTCAGAGAAACAGTGATGGGGAAAAGTAACTAAGTGATTATGTGAGGACAGTAATGCAAATGTGGTTGCAGTATCCTATAGAGATGTGAATCGTGTGATTGATCGTCTTAACGATCGATTTCGGCTGGGGGGGGAGGGAATCGGATCGTCGCAGTTTTGTTTTTTTAAATATCGTGTGAATCGTAAATCGGGGGAGAGCGGGAAAACCAGCACACTAAAACAACCCTAAAACCCACCCCGACCCTTTAAAATAAATCCCCCACCCTCCCGAACCCCTCCAAACTGTCTTAAATTATCTGGGGTCCAGTGGGGGGGTCCCAGTGTGATCTTCCACTCTCGGGCACACTAAAACAACCCTAAAACCCACCCCGACCATTTAAAATAAATCCCCAACCCTCCTGAACCCCCCCAAAATGTCTTAAATTACCTGGGGTCCAGTGGGGGGGGGTCCCGGTGTGATGTTCCACTCTTGGGCCACGAGTGCATTTGATAGAAATGGCGCCAGCGCCATTTTGGTTCCTGTCCCCCGACGTCACGAGCGTAGGAGATCGCTCCTGAACCCCCGCTGGACCGCCAGGGACTTTTGGCCAGCTTGGGGGGGCCTCCTGACCCCCATAAGACTTGCCAAAAGTCCAGCGGGGGTCTGGGAACGACCTCCTGCACTCGAATCGTGTTGCCGTAATGCAAAATGGCACCGGCCATACGGCCGGCACCATTTTGCAGTACAGCAATATGGCCATACGGGCGGCGCCATTTTGCAACGATTATTGCAAAATGGCGCCGGCCATATGGCCATTTTGCATTACGGCAACACGATTCGAGTTCAGGAGGTCGTTCCCGGACCCCCGCTGGACTTTTGCCAAGTCTTGTAGGGGTCAGGAGGCCCCCCAAGCTAGCCAAAAGACCCTGGCGGTCCAGCGGGGGTCCGGGAGCGATCTCCTATGCTCGCGACGTCGGGGGACAGGAACTAAAATGGCGCCGGAGGTAGCGCCGGCGCCATTTCTATCAAATGCACCCTTGGCCTGAGAGTGGAACATCACACCGGGACCTCCCCCCACTAGACCCCAGGTAATTTAAGACATTTTGGGGGGGTTCGGGAGGGTGGGGGATTTATTTTAAAGGGTCGGGGTGGGTTTTAGGGTTGTTTTAGTGTGCCGGTTTTCCCGCCCTCCCCCTTCCCTCCCCCTTCCCCCGATTTACGATTTTTGACGATAAATCAGGGGAATACCTATTATATATCGCCTCTAATGATTTTTGACGATTTAAAATATATCGGACGATATTTTAAATCGTCAAAAAAGATTCACATCCCTGGTATCCTATACACCAGGTATAAGCAACTCCAGTCATGGAGTGCCACAAACAGGTCTAGCTTTCAGGATATCCAGAATTAATAAGCATTGCCTATTCCTACTATACATGATGTACAGGATTTTCAGTTGTTGAATAAAAAAATGGATATGAGCAGTAGCATAAAATATTTTCATCTCTGTATCATTTCTAATCAATCTGAGTCATGCAGTTAATTACACCATTAGACAATCAATGAGATTCCTTTCCCCAAGAACTGTAAATGTTAGGGGTGTGCATTCGTTTTCGCCGTAGTGGCGATACGCAACGTATCTTGTCATATCCGATAAATACGTGGGGTGGTGAAACGCATCGCGACTCCCCACGTATTTAACTTATTATCCGTTTAATTTGGTGCGCCCCGCGGCACACACTTTTCTTCGCCCCCATTAGCTATTAGCTACCTATGATTTTCACAAAATGGCAGCGCCCATGCCGTACATTCTGGTATCCATGCCGACCTGTCCGACCCGTTCCTGTGAGGACCTGACTCACAGGAAAGCATCGGACAGGTCGGCATGGATACCGGAATGCAGCGTATCCGTGCTGAAATTTTGTGACATGCACTGAATGCAGTCAATCGCGCTGTCATTCAGTGCTCTCTGTCGATTTTACTGATGAGCCAGCACTATATAAACATCAGCACGAGGAGCCACGCATTTTATTTCCAGCGATGCTGTGGGGAGGTGGGCTGGGTGTAAGAGGAGGCTACACTGAGAGATAGGCTGGTTAAGGAAAGAAAAAGCTAATTATTCTTTAGTTTGCTGCAGTGCCAGGGCCAGCTAGTCCTGTTTCTTTCGAGCTGTTTAATTAGGTGATCTCACTGAGAAGAGAAGCTGTGCCAGGGAGAGAAGCAGCGAGCCACTCACCATTACGGTGTTTTGGCTGGGCTGGAGGGAGAGATATATTATTTAAAAAAAAAAATTCCAGCTTTTTTAAACTGATTTTTTTTTAAATTTAAGTCAGTCTGTTAAACTAACCACTACCCACTGAAGCCCAGTGCACACAAGTCTCTGTGCACTGGGCTTCAGTGGGTAGTGGTTAGTTTAACAGACTGAACCTAACTATTGGGTGGGTCTGTGCAGTCAAGTGCCGAGGGAGTCTGCCTCTTTTGTGCTTACAAGCAAGCAGCTTCTGTGTGCACGCCACACATATTAGTGCACAGCCAGGCACCGTGACAGTGGGCAGTGAGTAGTTTTAACAGACTGAACCCAACTATTGTGTGGGTCTGTTCAGTCAAGTGCCCAGGGAGTCTGCCTCTTTTGTGCTTACAAGCAAGCAGCTTCTGTGTGCACGCCACACACATTAGTGCACAGCTAGGCACCGTGACAATGGGCAGTGGGTATTTTAACAGACTGAACCCAAACTGTTGGGTGGGTCTGTGCAGTCAAGTGCCCGGAGTCTGCCTCTTTTGTGCTTACAAGCAAGCAGCTTCTGAGTGCACGCCACACACATTAGTGCACAGGCCAGGGCACCGTGACAGTGGGCAGTGGGTATTTTTAACAGACTGAACCTAACTATTGGGTGGGGTCTGTTCAGTCAAGTGCCCAGGGAGTCTGCCTCTTTTGTGCTTACAAGCAAGCAGCTTCTGTGTGCACGCCACACACATTAGTGCACAGCCAGGCACCGTGACAGTGGGCAGTGGGTATTTTTAACAGACTGAACCTAACTATTGGGTGGGTCTGTGCAGTCAAGTGCCCAGGGAGTCTGCCTCTTTTGTGCTTACAAGCAAGCAGCTTCTGTGTGCACGGCAAACACATTAGTGCACAGCCAGGCACCGAGACAGTGGGCAGTGGGTAGATTTAACAGACTGAACCTAATGATTGGGTGGGTCTGTGCAGTCAAGTGCCCAGGGAGTCTGCCTCTTTTGTGCTTACAAGCAAGCAGCTTCTGTGTGCATGCCACACACATTAGTGCACAGCCAGGCACTGTGACAGTGGGCAGTGGGTATTTTTAACAGACTGAACCCAACTATTGGGTGGGTCTGTGCAGTCAAGTGCCCCAGGAGTCTGCCTCTTTTGTGCTTACAAGCCAGCAGCTTCTGTGTGCACGCCACACACATTAGTGCACAGTAGAGATTTGAATCGGAACCGGAATCGGTTCGGATTCCGGTTCCGATTCACATGTGGTTTTTTTTTCATCGGGCCCGATCGCGGTTTTGTTTATCAGCTGCGCCCGAGCCGATAAACAAAAAACCCACCCCGACCATTTAAAACTAATCCCTTTGCTCCCCCACCCTCCCGACCCCCCTAAAAACATTTTACAGGTACCTGGTGGTCCAGTGGGGTCCCGGGAGTGATCTCCCGCTCTCGGGCCGTCCGCTGCCACTAATAAAAATGGCACCGATGGCCTTTGCCCTTACCATGTGACAGGGTATCCATGCCATTGGCCGGCCCCTGTCACATGGAGGAAGCACTGGATGGCCGGCGCCATCCAGGCACCGTGACAGTGGGCAGTGGTAGGCACTACTCACTGACATTAAATCCATAATGTCAGGGAAAGATAGATGTAGTCAAGTGATTGGGACTGGCAGAGGAGGCAACTCAAAAGACACTAGTGCAACACCACCAGTACAGTTAAAAAGGCACCTGTCACAATCTAAAGTCTTTGTAGGGGCTGGCAGTTCCATCCCGAAAAAAATGAAATCTGACCATGATGCATCGCCATCACCACCACATGTTTCTGACCCTGTAGTTTTGGAGGTGAGGGAAGGGGAGGCAGATTCATGCCAGACAAAATGTAGACACCCAAAAGCAGCAGGGGGACAGAAGTCTCGACTATCACTTAGCTTTGACAAGGTTTGCTTCAGATTCAGATGAATGTGGGATCGTAAGCTTAGCCCCTGAAGGAGTATCTCAGGGGTTAACTCTAACTTTCCTCTTTCTCCGGCATTCACTGGAGACAGCAGAATTGTGCAAGCTTCATCCTGCCACTAACTGAGACAGGAAATCTGTCTCAAACAATCTGCTCCAGACAGGCCTGCCCCAGGAATAGATCTCAAACTGTATCAAACCAAAACTGCTTGGTGCCTACTTCCTCGTACACATAATCAGCTAATTTAACACAGCTTAAACTGCTTCAATGTCCAGTTATGAACCTTTCCCCTCCTGGCCTGCTAGCTTACGCGTAGTCAGCATAAAGGCCAGGGAAAGGACATTTATGGTTTGACGCTGTAACAGCCAATGAATGATGTATGTATTTGCAAGGACCCAATGATGTTATGGCAAATCTGCATGCATGCAATGCTATGGGATAATGTACAATAAAACGGAGCCCCGGGGAAGGAGGAAGAGAGGTGACCTTCCCGGGGACACGCTTCAACCCACGAATCCTCCTGCCTGATGTGTCTTCATTCCAACATCTGGTGAGCCCGGCGTGATCCAAGGTTACCAGAGACGTGACAACTCCCTGCTCATTCGGCTGGACAGAAAGCTTAGGTGCGCACCATATTCAGCATGACCCTGCTCTTGCAAGTGTAAGTTTTTTTTAAAGTTTTTTTTTCTCAGTGAGTCTGCTCCCAAACATTCGTGAGTATGGGAGGTAAAATTTCAGTTCAGCAAAAGTCTCATGCGGAAGAACTGAAAAAAATAGTAAAGAATCATTATTTTGTCACCAAGGGAGAAATAGCACATATCAAATTGGGGATGTGGGAAAAATTGATAGGAGAAATAGCTTGCCGGTTTTCTTGGTACCCAGAATCGGAACCCTGACGTGGAAGATTGGATCAGGATAGGCAACAGTTTGCATACATCCCCGCGAGCTCCTATAAAGCAGTTGTTACTCTGCAAAAAAGTACAGAGGCTCTAGAACACATAAGGACTAAAAATCTCAAGGCATCACCTCCAGTTCATGCGTCCTTAGATACAGACAGTAAAGAAGCAGACAGACTGCCTGTCAGCACAGCTACTACACACACTCATCCCCCACCATATCTGCAAAATCCCTCAGGAGCAGCAACTTCGCTGTATCCTCAGCTTCCCATGCCAGAACCCATGACACAGCCCATTCAGACCTCCCAGCCTGATTCAGAAAAACAGCCTCTAAGCACAATCGAGCCACAACTTGGCCCGTGCGGTACAGTTCGAATGAGTTTTCTCCAGGAACAACAAAAGGGTAACCTTACAGGGGAAGAACTGTTAGAAGGACTTCAAGCCTTTCCCTTCACAGAAAAGATCAATGATATGGGCGGGAGAGAAATTAATTTGTCCGCCCTTCCCTATAGTGTTCTCAGGGAACTCCGCACAAGGAGACAGGGTTCCACTCCTCTTACACCCGAGGGATGCTTGAGGCAATGTCTAATGGCTATAAATTAGTTCCCCAAGATTGGAAAGACCTGTCCCGTATGCTCCTCACCCCAGCTCAGTATGTAGTATGGAATCTGAGGTACCAAAGAGAAGCATTGATAGCAGGAACCACTTCAGGTGGCGCCTACCTACCAGAGCAGCTATTTGGATCAGGTCAATTTGCCACCATAGAACAGCAAGCAATTGGCATACCAGTGGTCGCTTATCCCGCAATTATCCGCTGTGTAAACAAAGCCTTTAAAAAGGTCCCTGAATCTGGAAAGGTCACAAAGTCATTTATAATGACCCGACAAACAGCGACAGAGCCCTACACACAATTTGTTGATCGCTTATAGGAAGTCATTAGGCGGCAGGTAGATAATCCAGAAGCGAGCGTAGAGCTCCTACTAAAGTTAGCTTTTGAAAATGCAAATGCCGACTGCCGTAAAGTTTTGCAGTCCATAGTTGGCAGACCTGATTATAACCTAGCAGATATGCTCAAAGCTTGTGCAGATGTGGGCACCCATGCCTTTCAGATGGATGCCCTCGCTGTTGCCCTACAGAAAGGTCAATTTCACAATCCCAAATGCACGTGTTTTAACTGTAAGAAACCCGGCCATTTTAAACAGCATTGTCGTGCCCCAGGTGGCGGGGCATATAAGGGAACCGATTCTGCAGGGGATTCTAGGTCCTGACCAAAAACTGTGTGCCCAAAATGTAAGAAAGGGTTCCACTGGGCAAATCAGTGCCTAAGTACCAGTCAGGGAAATTAGACTCCAGGCCAGCGACAAGCCCCAGCCCAATTGTCGCAGCCCCTAAGTTCCGGGCGCAATCAACCACAGCGGAAATCAGTGGCAGTGCCGGCATAGATCTTATTAACCAAGACACAAAATTTGTAGCATTCCTAGGGCAGGTCACTCTGATGCCCTCTCAGCTCACAGGCCCTCTGCCCGAACAAACTGTTGGGCTGATTCTACCCCGGTCCACTGCAGGCAAGGCAGGGATCTATGTCATTCCAGGGGTTGTAGATTCTGATTATGAAGGTACTATTATGATCCAATTTGAAACCAAATCCTCCCTCACATTGCACAAAGGGGATTCCTGGGCACAGCTAGTCATGGTCCCCTGTGTCTTGCCCGTAGGAGAACAGCAGACTGCCAGAGGCTCCAGCGGCTTCGGATCTACCCGAGCCCTAGCACTGCATCCTAGCATTTTAGCAGTGACTCAGGCAATCAGAAAAGAGAAACCAAGGAGAACCTACTTGTTAGACGGTAAAGCCCTTTAAAGGCATTTAGATTCAGGAGCCAATGTCTCAGTCATAAACCATAGATAACTGGCCCACCGATTGGTCGACTGTAGACTCCCCCTCGGTGTGGGGGGTGGGAGGGAGACAGCTGGCCCGCCGCAGTGCTCACTGGCTAACAGTAACAAATCCCTCCGGCTCAGGTACAGCAAACTTAAAACCAGTAATCCTTCCCATTCATATTAATTTATGGGGACGAGATTTAATGAGTCAGTTTCAAGCCCGGATTGTGCTAGAAGATTAAACATGTTTCACAGTAAACCCACTGCTCTTCCATTAACTTGGAAATCCACCACACCCATCTGGGTGTGGTGGATTTCCTAATGATAAGCTTCAGGCCCTCAATGAATTGGTACATGATCAATTAGCTGCTGGTCATATTGAGCCCACAGTCAGTCCGTTTAACTTACCTGTTTTTGTAATTAAAAAGAAATCAGAGAAGTGGAGACTTCTCCACGATCTCCGAGCCATCAATGCTATTCTGCAACCTATGGGTCCGCTTCAGTGCGGCACTCCAAATCCAAACATGATTCCTAGAGATTATCAAATTTTAATAGTAAATCTGAAAGGACACTTTCACCAAATAATTAATTGAACTGAATCTTAGAAGAAAAAAAAAAGGGGAAGTAACAGTTGCTTTAGCGTTTAGCAGACAGAGCACTGCTTTTTAGGGAAGTGCTCATCAGTTCAGTGCTGAGTGAACAGAAGAAAAAAAAAAAAGGAGATTGTTTAAACGGAGCATATTTAAATTCTACTTATTTGATAATTAATTGTTTGATGTTTACGTTCCAATTATTCTAATTATTTAGTATTACACATTACACTTCAGCTCAGAATCTTATTGATTGAATTTATTTTATTTTTTTTTTTATTTATATATTTGCCTTGACTTACAAACATGAAATAGTTTATAACATAGTCTGTTTTCATACATCTTTACAGAAGAAATACAAATAAGAATATATCCACATTCTAGTATAAACCATTCTACTGTCTCATATTTATAAAGCAAAAAGGACCACCAGGATTAAACATGAGCATCCATAAAGTATTATACTAATTTCCAAACAGTAGGAAATATAAAGCAGATTATCTTTAACTTATTCCTCAAATAGCTTGGGTGTCATCAGTCTCGCTTTTGCATTTATCTATAAAAACCCTTAAATGCTCAGGTTCATAGAAACATATTTGTTATTCTTGTAAGAAAATGTACATTTACATGGATATTTAATGACCACTGGAATTCCCAATGATTTGGCCTCTTGCATCATTACTACAAATTTTTTTCTTCTTGCCTGAGTATCTTTTGTAAGATCTGGATAGATCCATATTTTTTGATCATAATATTTTTTTTCACGATTCAGAAGAAATGTTCTCAAAATCATGTCTCTATCCATTTCATTCACAAAGGATACTAATAATGTCCCTCTGAATTCTATTTGTTCTTCAGAGGGTGCCTCAAGAAAAGCTGTCAATCTGTTTCTATATTAACATCTGCTACCCTAAGTTCATTGCTAAGTCCCTTATTAGAGACAAAATATATTTTTGAAAAAACAGGGAATTTTTTCCAATGGTATTGAAAGAACATTCACCAAGTATTTCTTAAGTTGTTCTTTAGGATGAGATTAATTTCATACTTGGGAAATTTAACAATCTCAAATTAAATATCTCAACCTATTCTCAATTCTTTCATAATTTCTTTTCATTAACTCATCTGACTTAATCAGATTAACCTGAATTTCCTTTATCGATGTTAACTGATTTGAAATCTCATTAATCTTTACTTCATGGGTATCAACTACAGAGTCAATATCCTTCACTTTATTATTAGATTGCATTTATAGATTTAGTTAACAATGTTATAGATTATCCATAGTCATTATGGCCTTCCAAATAGTATCCAACGTGATCACTTCAGGTTTGTACTATTTTCTCCATATTGAGATAGATTGGCCCCCCCCCTTCCTGGCAAAACCTCTGAGATCTTTAACATTTCTGTTGCCAGGTCTCTTCACATCGTTCTGATAGTTTTTTTCCCTTATCAGGAACACTTCCAGTTCCTCCTCTAAGTTCATGAGCATGCATTCTGGCAAATGCTTCTCATGAGCTGAACTTTGGATGTGTCCCTAGGGCTGGGTGTGAAGGCGTTGAGGTGCTCCGGGGCTTAGAGAAGTCTGAATGTCCAGGAGGGTATGGTTTTGCTCACCTCCTATACCCTAAAACGGACCAGCTCCCGGTGTTGAAACTGCTGCTGGTGAGAAAAACCCCTCTATCATTTGTTGCATTAGGGGGGGTTGCGCTGGTATAGAGGAGTCCATACGCAAACGCCCCTTGCGTTTAGTATGAGGCATTGTGTGAAAAGTCAAATTAAGAGGGCTCTTACCTCACTAGATTTCCTTATAGAGATCCTCTGGTCCTCTGGGAGGTTAGGAGTTTCGAAAGATATTCCCAAACTTTTACTGATTACTTCTCCAGCCGTCAAAAGCAAGTCGAATTAAGTCGCGCGCCCCTTTGACGGCGCGCGGCTTAGACGTCGCGCCGGCGGACGCTACGCGCCGTAGCAGAGGCGTCTTTATAGGCAAAGGCTGTCTCAGCTGATGAGGTCGAACGGCGGAGCAGGGCAAGCAGGGCCGGGAACCTCACCCCAAACAAAGTTCTTTTCTCCTCTCCTTTCCTCGTAGGAATGCCGCAGCAGCGGCGTCTTTATAGGCAAAGGCTGGTCTCAGCTGATGAGGTCGAAAGGGCGGAGCAGGGCAGCAGGGCCGGGAACCTCACCCCAAACAAAGTTCTTTTCTCCTCTCCTTTCCTCCTTGATTGAATTTATTCCAGGTTGACATCTATACAGTGATGATAGTGCATCCACTAGGAGGCACTGTGCTATCTACCAGTTGTACTATATTATTATTTTAATAATTCCTTTGAATACTAGTTTCATTTTTCAGGTCTATGACCCTCCTGTCTAAGGAAACTTCAGTTTTATTTTCTTTTCTAAATTTTATTCAGAATTCTGAACCTTTATTTTTTCCTGATAGAGGTTGCTACATCTAAAGCAATCCCTCCCAAGCCTTTTCTTGCAAATCCAAATTGATTTATTAATTGTATAATAGAATTGATTCTCCAACGGTTAAGAAAGTAAAAATTTCACTTTAATCATACCTTCATAAATTTTTTGCTGAGTGCCAGATTTTAATATTTTCCAGATTGGCCTTCCTGCCATGAGAGATATGGAGATGAACACTTTACTTTGCAGCTTATTTTAACACTTTTCAAACATTTTTCAACCACTTTTTGATTTTTGATCTTTGATCTAATTTATTTCTGATACATCCTGATATGACACTTAAGTTGTTTTCTTCATTGTTTTTAATAATAACAAAGTGGGAAAACATTATGTAAGATTAGTAATAGTAAAGTTATAGCTATGATGAAATCTCTCATTAATTAATTTGAAATTATCAGTTCTCTTCATATATTAGGTACCCGACGTCATAAGAAGCACATATCACAATTAGGCCTTGATGAATGAAAAATTGATACACCTTGCTGAAAATTGACCACGACATTTATGGAACTTACTCCAGTCCTCAAATCACACAGCTAAACGTGAATGATACCTTTACATATGTATAGCTGCAGTCATTCTTGCTTTGCAAAGTGTTTATGAATGCTATTTAAACATTATTTCTGATACCCAGTATGTTTGTAATGTTGCTTCTTCTCTTCCTGGAACATAGGTAACCTCCTCATTAAACACGTTTCTCCCTGAGCCTCCACAACCCTCAGAAGGACAGAGACGGACTCCCGCAAAAAACAGCACCGGATGTCCTGGGGACAGATCAAAGCGCTATCTGACCAATCTTCACAACTCCTGGAAACAGCAAGACCTGAGAAAATTCCAGAGAACTTCTATTAGCTGCCTTTTCTTTGCCTGAATGCCAACTCATTAACAATTGTGTTCTGTATCCTCATATTTAGCTTCATCTCTCCTGCCATGGCGATTGTCTGAACAAGAACTATTGGCAATCCAATATGTACATTACCGATGCACAGACTTTATCACAACTATTGAAACCAAACAGATTGCTGGGTTTGCATGCACATGCCAACCCATTCAGAGAAGGACCTATTGATGCATGCAGTTCTTTAACCTATCAGGATGGACTTCTTACCCATGGACTTACAGAAGGGTCTTTATAAATTCACCAGTCAATTACACAGTAATGCATTTGGAAAATAAGGTACAAATGAACGCTGTTTTTGTTGGAATATAATAATGACAGTATCACAGGACTTCAGGTGGGAAAATATCCATATTGTAGCCGAACCATTGTATTAGAAGAAGTCATGATTAGATCATACTCTAATGTAACAGCACACCCAGAGTTCTCACAAAATATCACAGAATATTTGCATAGCTTTACCCACTATATGTGCAATTGGCTGATCTTAGGATGCTCAATGGAAAAAACAAAAACAAAAAGGTGTGAAAGAGGAGAAAAATTCTCAGATGGGCAATTTGGCTTGTGTGAATATGTATCTGCTATGGTTCAACAAGTCAAACAGCCCCATAGCTGGTCCACTAACCAGATAGGGAACATTTGGATGTTATGTGGGCGTAGAGCACATATGCACATTCCCCCAAAATGGAGAGGCAGATGCACTCTAGGCTACCTCCACCCCTCATACTATGCAGTCAAAAATTTACCTAAAGCAAGGCTCCGCAACAAAAGGGAGGCGATCAAGAACCCCATAAATAAGTATAGAGAAACTCAGGTAGCTAGAAGCCTGTTTCCCCCAATGGGAACAGCTATGAATTACAGAGATTTACACATCCTTGCTAACTGGACGACTGCCCTATTTAATCAGACAGTCCATGCTTTAAAACTACTCACAACAGAAATTTCTCAGATTAGAGAGGTAGCATTACAGAACCGTTATTCTTTAGACACAGTCTTAGCTTCGAAAGGCGGAGTCTGTGCCTTAATTGGATCTCATTGCCGTGTATACATATCAAATAATAAAGCAAATCTCACACATACCATAGAGCAGATGGAAACCACGATTGCCGATGCACCACTCTCAGATAGAACACCGGCATCCCCCTGGGACTGGCTATGGTCCTGGCTTCCTGATACCGGTGGTTTCAAACAAATCATTCCTATTGTGATCATGATAATTGGCTTACTCATTTGCTTATGCTGCTGTATTCAATGCATACCAAATTTTGTGACTATGCTGAGACCTTGCTTTACACCTGGATATAAAGATGTCCTGTATGCTGCTTAATAGGGAATCATGAGCCCTACAGTGGTTGGCACACCACGCTGCATAAGCTCTAGGTGATATGGGAAATCAAGAGCTTGCGGCAGTTGGCACACCATGCAGGCTCAGCTCTTGTCTCCATATCCCCCCTTTCCCTATCTCCAGCCTATATGCCAAGCACAGCAAGCTCCAGATTGGGTCTCCAGCATGGATACAGAGATTTTCTTTATGCTGCTTAATAAAAACAAAAGGGTGACATGTGGGATCGTAAGCTTAGCCCCTGAAGGAGTATCTCAGGGGTTAACTCTAACTTTCCTCTTTCTCCGGCATTCACTGGAGACAGCAGAATTGTGCAAGCTTCATCCTGCCACTAACTGAGACAGGAAATCTGTCTCAAACAATCTGCTCCAGACAGGCCTGCCCCAGGAATAGATCTCAAACTGTATCAAACCGAAACTGCTCGGTGCCTACATAGTGAGCTAGTTTAACACAGCTTAAACTGCTTCAATGTCCAGTTATGAACCTTTCCCCTCCTGGCCTGCTAGCTTACGCGTAGTCAGCATAAAGGCCAGGAAAGGACATTTATGGTTTGACGCTGTAACAGTAATGAATGATGTATGTATTTGCAAGGACCCAATGATGTTATGATAAATCTGCATGCATACAATGCTATGGGATTATGTACAATAAAACGGAGCCCCGGGGAAGGAGGAAGAGAGGTGACCTTCCCGGGGACACGCTTCACCATGAATCCTGCCTGATGTGTCTTCATTCCAACAGATGAAGAATCTTCTTGTGTGGGATTCACATCAGAAACGGAAGAAGTAATAGGTGAAGAATCTTTGGTAGGATCAGTTAGTCCTGTCTTAGCCTCCACTTCAGTGCAGCAGGGGAGAGATGAAAGTGCTGAGGAGGAGGAGAAGGAAGAGCAGTCAGCACAGGCACAGAGGGTGACTGAGGCCCCCCCTGGCATTTCTTCTCAGTGTGCACCCACTACATCAGCTCCAGTCCCAGCTTCCACCCCCAAGGCTTTAGAGAGGGGAGGATCACGAAAGACATCTGGGATCTGGAGCCACATTAAAGTGACGGAAGACCCACATTATGCTCGGTGTAATTACTGTGCCAGGGCTATTAGCAGAGGCAAGCAAATGGGACATCTATCGAATTTTGGCATGAACCATCATATGAAGAGGCAACACCCAACAAGATTACTGCCATCTGGGGATGGTGGCAATACCAGTCGGGAGACCCCTTCCAAGCAGTGTGCAGTGGTAGGAAAGCAGCAGAGTCATCCCACACCCTCATCCCCTTCTAGCAGTCAGGTGGCAGGCCAGCAACCCCCTGACATGTGGCAGAAGCGACAATCCACCATGGAGCAAATGGGGTGGAGTGCGGTAACACTATCCCGGGGTAGGAGGCAGGCAGCCTCAAAGGTTGTAACCAGCACTAGAGATGTGAATCGTGTCCTCGATCGTCTTAACGATCGATTTCGGCTGGGAGGGGGAGGGAATCGTATTGTTGCCATTTGGGTGTGTAAACTATCGTGAAAAATCGTTAAAATCGTGAGCCGGCACACTAAACCCCCCTAAAACCCACCCCGACCCTTTAAATTAAATCCCCCACCCTCCCAACCCCCCCCCCCCCCAAATGCTTTAAATTACCTGGGGATCCGGCGGTGGTCCAGAACGGCCCCCTCAATAGGATCGTGTTGTCTTCAGCCGGCGCCATTTTTCAAAATGGCCGCCGCAAAATGGCGGCGGCCATAGACCAAAACGATTCGACAGAGGAGGTCGTTCCGGACCCCCGCTGGACTTTTGGCAAGTCTTGTGGGGGTCAGGAGGCCCCCCCAAGCTGGCCAAAATTTTCCTGGGAGTCCAGCAGGGTTCCGGGAGCGATTTCTTGCCGCGAATCGTTTTCGTACGGAAAATGGCGCCGGCAGGAGATCGACTGCAGGAGGTCGTTCAGCGGGGGTTCCGGACCGCCGCTGAACGACCTCCTGCAGTCGCCATTTTCCGTACGAAAACGATTCGCGGGGGTCCGGAACGACCTCCTCCGTCGAATCGTTTTGGTCTATGGCCGCCGCCATTTTGCGGCGGCCATTTTGAAAAATGGCGCCGGCTGAAGACAACACGATCCTATTGAGGGGGCCGTTCCGGACCGCCGCCGTTCTGGACCACCGCCGGATCCCCAGGTAATTTAAAGCATTTGGGGGGGGGGGGGGTTGGGGGGGGGGGGGATTTAATTTAAAGGGTCGGGGGTGGGTTTTAGGGGGTTTTAGTGTGCCGGTTTTCCTGCCCTCCCCCTTCCCCCGATTTACGATTTTTTAACGATAAATCGGGGGAATTGGTATTGTATCGTGGCCCTAACGATTTTTTGATGATTTAAAATAAATCGGACGATATTTTAAATCGTCAAAAAACGATTCACATCCCTAACCAGCACCATTGGGGAAATGATTGCCCTTGATGACCCTCCCTTGCAGTTAGTGGTGAATGTGGGTTTCAAGCGTTTTCTGAAGGTTGTACTTCCAAATTACAAGGTCCCCTCCAGAACCACATTTAGTAGAAAGGTCATCCCCAGGCTGTACAAGCAGTGCCACAGTCGCATGCAAACGCTGCTAGCTAAGGCAGAGGGAAGAGTGCATTTCACCTGCGATATCTGGACCGCCATGAATGCTGCACACTGCTGAGGCAGGGGCAGCCAGCAGCTCTATTACTGAAGAAGTATCAGGGTGGAGGTGGGCTTTACTGCACACCTACCTGATGGACCAGGCCCATACCGCAGCCAATATTCTAGCATGCATCAGACAGATGCTGGAGGGCTGGCAACTACACCAGCGAGACAGGAAAACTCAGGCAGGGTTCTTGTCACAGACAATGGTGCAAACATGGTTAAGGCAATAAATGATGGGCGCTTTAAGAACATCCAATGTTTTGCACACACTCTGCACC
Organism: Rhinatrema bivittatum; assembly: GCF_901001135.1. Lineage (NCBI taxonomy): Eukaryota > Metazoa > Chordata > Amphibia > Gymnophiona > Rhinatrematidae > Rhinatrema > Rhinatrema bivittatum. The sequence goes on along the minus strand of NC_042618.1, from coordinate 282,826,283 downwards.
TGGTAGTGAAGTCAGCTCTGGGGTTGGATTCCAATGACAAAGAGAATGAATACCTGCATAGGTTAATACACAAGTGCAGGAACATAGCAGCACACTTCCACAGAAGTTTGAAGGCGGGGCAGGTTCTCTGACAAAAGCAGACTGATTTGGAGATGCCTCACAAGTGTCTCATTCAAGACATTGCCTCCCGGTGGAATTCCACCTTTATGATGCTGGAGAGGTTAGTGGAGCTACAGACACCCCTTCATGAACTTTCTGGTACAATGGACATAAGTGTGCAGAATCCCCTAGGGCATCATGATTGGTTAGTCATGAGTCAGCTGGTAAAAATCCTGCAGCCCTTCAAGGATGTCACGGAGGAGCTTATTTCCAGAAGTGCCACCTTGCTGACATTATCCCTTTAGTTAATCTCCTGGATGAATGTTTGGAGGCCTTTAAACAGGAAGAGGGAATGACAGTTGAGGTGCTGCATTGTCTGGACGTTTTGCAGCAGCAGGTGAAAGAGAGATTAAGGCCTTTTACAGAACAGAACACATACATGCTCGAGATAGTCTGTGATCCCCATGTGAAAGGGAAACTCGCCCTACAGTTCAATTGTCTTGTATTGAAGGGCCTGCTGTCAGCTAAAGTCCGTGAACAGAAGCGCCATAGGCAGAGACAGATTAGGCTTCAAGCAGAGGTGGAAACAGCGGGCACTTCAGAGAGTTGTGCTGCTAGCCCAAGCAGGAGCAGCACTGTGTCAGCGACAGATAGTACCTCCTCCTCCACGTCAGAATGCCCAAGGCACATTGCCCATAAAGATTCATCTTTTGTGCAATGGGCGAGAGAGAAAGCAGCTGGCATGAGTGACTCTCAGCCCGCCCAAGCAAAGGAGACACCAGCACAGCTGTCAGTGACACAGCATCTCTCAGAGCTGATAGAGAACATGCAGACAGATCCGCTGGCATATTGGTCACCCAAGTCCACTGTCTGGCCACACCTAGCCAAATTGGCTCAGCGATATCTGTCATTAATCCCATTCACAACTCTATCTCTGACGCCCTAGAGCACTGGGAAAACTGCCTTGCAGCCATCAACTCCCTCCTCACCAACCTTCACCTTGCCCTCAACGCTAATAAAACTGAACTCCTACTCATCTCCTCGCAACCCCCCTCCTCCCCACCCCTGTCTAATGACCCTAAACTTAACCTTCTCTCAGCACAACCATCCGTTAGGGACCTCGGAGTTCTTCTTGATCACGAACTAAGCATGAAACCTCACATCAACTCTATTCTCAAAGCAGGTTTCTTCAAACTCAACGTTCTTAAAAAACTCAGACCCCTACTTTACACCCAAGATCTCCGCACAGTGATCCAAGCCACCCTCACCTCCAAACTAGACTACTGCAATGCACTCCTCCTAGGGCTCCCCATGTCTACGTTAAAACCTCTCCAATTGTTGCAAAATGCCACTGCAAGACTCATCACTAACACACGGAAATACGACCACATTACCCCTATCCTCAAGGATCTACATTGGCTCCCCATCCTCTCCCGTATACACTACAAAACCCTGACCATAGTACACAAGTCTATCCACACCCACAACTCCAACTGGCTTGACCTTCCCTTCAATGCCCCCCTGTACACTCGAGCTACCAGATCTGCCAACAAAGGTACCCTACATGTACCTTCCTTGAAAACAGCTCATCTCTCCTCCATCCGCGACCGCACCCTCTCCATTGCTGGTCCGGCTCTCTGGAACTCCCAGCCCGTCCACATGCGCCTTGAACCATGTGCGATCAAATTCAAAAAGAAACTAAAAACATTTATGTTCAACCAAGTTTACTCAGAATAGTTCTCCCATTCACACCATCTCCCACACCTTTCCCCCAGGTGACGTCCCTTTTCCTTATATTAAGGAGATAACTATGTTGTAAATTGTTCATTCTCTTGTTATGATTCTTGTTTCATTGTTAAACTATTCTTCCATACTGCCTTTGGTTAACCCCCCGCCCAGTTCTCCTTCCCTGTTGATATGTATTTCCATACCTTTTGTTAGTATGTGAACCGGTATGATGTCCCCACTAATACCGGTATATAAAAGTTTCTAAATAAATAAATAAATAAAATGTCCACCAACCAGTGTGCCCAGTGAACGTGTCTTTTCAATGACAGGGGATATCATGAGCCCTCACCGCTCAAGGCTGGCACCAGAGTTGATGGAAATGCTAGGGTTTTTGAAAGTAAACCTGCCTTTGCTTGAGTTTCCAAAATTTCCCTATGAATGGCAAGAGGAATAAAAGCAATTGAAAGCCTTGCAGCAGCTCCAACTGCCTCCTATGCTCCAGATAATATAAGCACTGCAGCACATATAACTGACCTCAAACGCTGTGCCTGACCATCAACTGTCCAGGCCTTATGTTCCTAAAAGGGTTTGACTTGGATTGTAAGCCCTCTGGAGATAGGGAAATACCGACAGTACCTGAGTGTAATCGACTATGAAGTGCTGGAAACGTTTGAAAATAGCAAGATAAATAAATAAAGATGAAAAACCTGCTGTGCCTGTCCATCCAGGCCTTATGTTCCTACAAGTGTTTGACCTCGATTGCTGTGCCTGTCCATCCAGGCCTTATGTTCCTACAAGTGTTTGACCTCGACTGCTTTGCCTGTTCGTCCAGGCCTTATGTTCCTACAAGTGTTTGACCTCGACTGCTTTGCCTGTTCATCCAGGCCTTATGTTCCTACAAATGTTTGACCTCGATTGCTCTGCCTGTCCATCCAGGCCTTATGTCTCTACAAGGGTTTATCCTTGATTGCTGTGCCTGTCTGTCCAGGCCTTATGTCCCTACAAGGGTTTAACCCAAAAAACAAATCGGAAGCCGATCCAATAGGCTGTATAGCAGAGAAGAAATGGAGATCGGTGTATATAGAATGCCCTTTATTGAATAAGCCCGACTCTGGCCGAGTTTCGCTCTATAACCTAGAGCTGCCTCAGGGGCAACTAAAAACAAATATATTACAATTAAAATGTACATACAAGGACTCATAAAAATAATATAAATTAGCAAAGAACATGTATAATAAACATATATAATATTACAACTGTGGACCTTGTCATGCAAAACAAACATAATGGTGTATAAAGATGTATAAAACAGAGTGGTATATAGGAAGACAGAAAAAAATGACTAAGGGGGTGAGATCAGGGATAGGCTCTCATAATAAAAACATAATATGGAACAGAGAACAAGTGAAAGCTTGGTGTTAGTGTAGAACATGTGATTAAAGTGATATAAGGAGAGTGATCCACCATATTGAAAGGAAGTAATTAAAACTTACTACACTATGACAGGGCTTGTAGCATGTATAGTAACTATACATATTCAACTTATCCTCAGACTCTGTCTTATGTACAGATCAAGTGTTATTCTAAATGAGTCAAAAAAAGATTGTAATCATTAAAATAACAAATATAAAAATGCCTCAGAGTTAAAAAAATATATAATGAATGCAATTATATATTATTTAAAAATATAAGAACAAATAATGGGAGAAAAAAATATAAAACCCAGAGTGAACAGTTAAAAGTAAAAAATAAAATAAATTTCAAAATAGATAAGAAAAAAGATCAAATGCTTGATTAATAGAGACTAAAAAATATAAAATGAAATATAGAATACAGAAAGAGAAAAAAATTGTTATGCGGCAGGTGTGGAACCAAGGCCGATGGCCGCTTACCTTGGGAAGTAGATCTTCTAGGATCTGGAACTTCAATAAGTAGCGTGGAATGTGAAGCTCCAGAAAGTTCAGATAGCCCAATAGAGGAACCGGAAGGTCCGGAGACCGCTCGGGTCAGAACTGGAAGCAGCAAGCAGGAACCAAGGCAGCAATCCGAAGGGCAGGCGGCAGAATTTCCAGTACAGTCCGGGTCAGGGCAGGCAGCTAGCAACAGGAACCAAGGCAATAATCCAAAGGGCAGGCGGCAGAGAGAATATCCAGTACAGTCCGGGTCAGGGCAGGCAGCTAGCAACAGGAACCAAGGCAACAATCCGAAGGGCAGGCAGCAGATAGAATATCCAGGCAGACCGGGTCAAGCAGGCAGCAAGTAGTAGGAACACAGACAGAACACTCCAAACGCACTTGAGGCCGAAGCAAGAGAGGAGAGGAACGGCGTCCTTTAAATAGATCAAATTCCCCGTGCTGCCCGAGCTTGCTGCCGGCATCTGACGTCAAAAAGGGGGGCGTGGCCGAACCCCGAGTCGCACGGAGCCGAGGCACGGGAAGGATCAGCGTCGCTGATAGCATTGACAGGTAACAAAATTTGAATGGGAAAAAAGCTTAGAATAGTAAAATGTGCTCCAATTTATTTGTGTATTCAACTGCAATTTAAACAGCAAATGTACCTGTTGGTGTTCTCATGGGTGTGCTACAGCATGGAGTTAAAGGATATAAATGCCGACCGAGCATTTAAAACCCTTAAAAATTCAAATCATCCAGAAAACCTAAAAAATGAATAGAGTATGAGGCTCCAATGAAACGAATCATCAGATATGGGCGGTTAAACTGCTTGCGTTACTACACTGTGCAAAACTGAATAGAGTGCATAAACATCAGATCTAACAAACTTTACACCACGTTAACTCATCATTACTATTATTGTCGAGGATAGATATGTATTGAAATAAAAAAAAAATTCAAATCATCCAGAAAACCTAAAAAATGAAAAAAAAAAAATGAAAAAAAAGGAATTGAAAAAAACTTACTGCAAGTAGCAAATGGTTGACACCCGACCACATTATACTTTGGGTAGGCTAGCCCACTTGTTCTAAAATATGGTTTTTAATCGCTGCTGATAAACCAGTTGGAACATAAGATACTCTATACCTAAAAAACTAATGTGCCAATCTATTATACAATATTAGTTTAGCCGCTATAAGTCAAGGTAATGTTCGAACTGTACCAAACTAACCAAATCCATAATCAATGTTGTGCCAATTTATTGATATTGTCAATATAAATTAAAATGAAACACTCTCAAAATAAAGCAGTGGTAGCCACCCGAGCGCGTGTAGCTGTGGGCAGTCTGCCGGTTTATTCAAAAAATCACACGCCAAAAATGCAAACTCATTATGCACTGTAAGTTGAGCCACTATAAACCAAGAGTAGGTTAGTCACATCCACAGGATCGCATATTACTACAAGCACTGTCTTGGCTTGTAAAAAGCCAAGGAAAAAAATTACTAAAACAATTTAAACTGTAGGACACACTGTCCCATCATTCTATTTAAGCATGTCTTAAAAACATACCTGTGGTGTAGTCCTCAGCTGATTCAGCCGCTGAAAAATTGGGGAGCGCGTCTTGACACTATTTATACAAAATCTCGGGATATTTGTGATTTTGGCGCCAAAAAATGAAATTGGTAAACGATCGGTCAAAAATTAAAAAAATAAATAAAATATGCGACTGTAGTTTACATTTGTGTGGGATGACAATTTGAAAACTATATGTGGGGAAAAAAGGAAATACAACTCTTTTTTTTTTAAGTTTAATTCTTTTTTTATTAATGGGTAAGAAAAATACAGTGACATTTTAACATATGATCAGGGAGATCGCACATTACAATCATCGTAGCAGAACAAAATAACAACATGCGAAAAAATATGATACAATACATCTGTTAGGTCACCATTTTATAGATAAACAGGGAAAAAGACAGTAATAAGAAGAGAAAGAAACTAAAGAGAAAAAAGAAGAAATAGAGAAAAGGAATAGAGAAAAGAAAAAGAAAAAGAGAGAGGAAGACACAGCAAATAAGCAAGTATGCATATCGGAGGAGGAGAAAGGTTTGATACCTAAGCTTGTACATAGGGGATATTACAAAGAAGTTATGTAGGTGTCAAGCGGCTTCCAAACTTGGGACCATTTACCCAGTCGTCCAAATTTAATGGCCATAGCCTGTTCATATTTAGTATAAAGACTTACAGTGTTCCACCATAGAGATTCCGATAACATATCAGAATGCTTCCAATTAGACAAAACATTATGCTGACCAATTGTTAGAAGAAAATCCAATAGTTTCCGATGAGGAGTTGAAAGGGTTAGAGCTGGGTGCGCCCCCTTGAGGATGACCATAGAATAAGATATAGAAGACTGTAAATGTAAGATGGAGGAAACCTTATCCCATACCTGTTGCCAAAATCTTTTAACAAAGGGGCAGGTATAAAGCATGTGTGATAGTGTAGCTTTGGGGGTAAGGAAATACAACTCTTGATCTCAAACCTATATTTATTAATTTATAACGTGGCTGATTCATTCTTTGGAACCAAAGGAGGTATACACAGACTTATAGTATAAACCTCATGAATGAGTTTGCAATATTAATACCTCCTAATCATTGCCATATGCATCATAGATGTAAATACATTTAAAAATATAAAGTTGAGTGATAAAAGAAACGGTCGGCATGAGGCAAAAATGAATCATTGCTAAAAAAAATCATTGCTAAAAAAAGAAAAAAGGAACCAGGGGAACTTGAATATACGATAACATGGAGCATATAGAGGGCATTTAATGGAAATGTGTGCTGATAGAAAATAAAAAGTCTATAAAAAGGATGAGTTGATTGAAAAGGAATAGGATAACTATTATATGATACTGGTAACTAATAAAATTAAATGGACATAAAAGATGAAAATGAAATGAACATGTAATGAAATACAGAAAATAAAAACATAAATAAAACAAAATATGTAAATCAATATTGAGATGAAAAAATTAAAATAAAAAATAAATAATTAAGAACATAAAAAATGGTTATTAAATAAATAAGTGAATAAATGAAATAAAAATTTAAAAATATGAAACCTGAAAATGTACCATATTTTAAAAAAATTATATGTAAAAAATGTTGGATCACTATTTGTTCATAAACTGTAAATCACATGTTCTATCACTACTGCCAGACTTGCTCATAAATATACTCCCAAATCTAAATCACAATTGAGTCCTACCGGTGTCATAGTATTAAACTCAAATATGAATTTCTGTTCCAGTCTGAGCAATATATTATTAAAATCTCCTCCTCTCCAATTCGCATATGGTTTTTTAATCACACAAAACCTAAAATCTGAAAACCTATGACCTGTCTCGATGCAATGAGCTACTAACGGTTTGCCTTCGCTAAGCCTATTGATTGCACTCCTATGTTCTATTATTCTCTTATTAAATTGTCTGACTGTCTTCCCTATATACCACTTATCACAAGGACAAATTGCAGCATATATGACCCCTGAGCTTTTACAATTAGTAGATTTCTGTAACTTGTAAACCCTGTCCGTAGTTCCAATTTTTAAAACTTGTGTTTTAAGATTGACAGAACAGACACTGCAAGCACCACATGGGCTATGGCCAATTGGTGTTTTCTCTCTAGGTAAATCTACTGGTAATGCTGATGGTGACAAAAATTCCTTTAAATTCCTTTCTCGTTTATTAGCAACCATTATATTCTTACCCTGAAAAGCTGGAAGGACCTGTAATAAATTGCCATTGTTTTTTTAACACTTGGGTGATAGTGTGGGACAGGCCTGTAAAAGTTAATGGGCAAATGACCTTGTCCTTTTTCTCTCTTCTAGTTCCTGTCTGTAAAAGATCAGACCGTGATTGTCTGTCTGCTCTATCAAAACATCTATCAATGCATTCTACCGGGTATCCCCTTTCTAAGAACCGTGTTTACATCTCTCTTGATCTTGCTCTAAAGGTATCTGTGTTTATGCATAATGGGGCAGATTTTAAAACCCCTGCGCGCGTAAATCCGGCAGGATTTACGCGTGCAGGGCCCTCGCGCGCCGGCGCGCCTATTTTGCATAGGCCGCCGGCGCGTGTAAAGCCCCGGGACGCGCATAAGTCCCGGGGCTTTCGAAACGGGGAGGGAGGGGGCGTGTCCGGGGGCGTTCCCGAAATGTCGCGTCGTTTCGGGGCGGGGTGCCGGCCCGGGGGCGTGGTCGAGGCCTCCAGACCACGCCCCCGGGACCGGAGGAAGGAGCGGGGCTGCCGGCGACGCACGCAAAATTACGCCAGCTGAAAGCAGGCGTAACTTTGCCGACAAAGGTAAGGGGGGGGGTTTAGATAGGGCCGGGGGGGTGGGTTAGGTAGGGGAAGGGAGGGGAAGGTGGGGGGAGGGCAAAGAAAAGTTCCCTCCAAGGCCGCTCCGAAATCGGAGCGGCCTCGGCGGGAACAGACAGGCCGCGCTGGGCTCGGCGCGCGCAGGTTGCACAAATGTGCACCCCCTTGCGCGCGCCGACCCCGGATTTTATAAGATACGTGTGGCTACGCGCGTATCTTATAAAATATGGTGTACTTTTGTTCGCGCCACCTGCGCGAACAAAAGTACCGGCGTGCGTATTGTTTTAAAATCCGCCCCAATCTTTTCAATCGTAAAAATTAGCTGTAAGGTAGGTTGCGCACAAGAGATTTATTATGACAACTATCAAATGACAAAAATGTGTTCGTGTCTGTAGGTTTACGATATATGTCTGTAATAAAGCTGCTGTGCGTTCTTTTGATCAATATATCCAAAAATGGTATGTTATTGGTCTCAAATTGCATCTTAAAATTCAAATTGGGGTCTAATTTATTCAACCACTCCTTGAATTCCAATAATGATCCACTTGATTGCCTTTTCCATATAATATATCATCAATGTACCTCTTCCACAAAATGATCTTATCTATATATCTATGATCTTTCAAATACTTCCTTTCAAACTCTGCAACATATAAATTAGCAATAGAAGGTGCCATGGGCGATCCCATGACTACTCCCTTCACTTGCATGTAATAATGTTGATTGAATGCAAAAAAAGTTGATTGAATGCAAAACCAACTGGTTTATCAGCAGTGATTAAAAACTAGAGATGTGCTTCGTTTTTTTTCTACCGGGTCGTTTTTTGACTCGGATACTTCGTGGTAAATTCGGGTTTTCTCGTTTAGTTTTTTAGAAAAACGAAATGAGGAACCCGAAACCGGCCCAAAAAACGAAGCGGGAAAATGAAGCTAAAAAAAACCCCACCCCAAGCATTTAAATTCATTTTAAAACATTACATACAACCCCCCCCCCCCCCACCATCCCGATCCCTCCCAAGACTTACTAACATCCCTGGGGTCCAGCGGGGTCCCGGGTTTCCATTTGTCCCGCCGTGGCCCGGTGTTGTCCAACTGCAAGCCGTGCCTCAAAATGGTGGCAGAATAGCCTCTGAACTACGAATGTCACATGGGCTAACCGGCGCCATTGGTCAGCCCCTGTCACATGGCCAGTCGGCGCCATCCTTGTGCTCATACCATGTGACAGGGGCTGACCAAATGGCGCCGGTAGCCCCTGTGACATAGTATGGGCAAAGGCTATCGGTCGCCATTTTGATTCCTGGCAGCCGACAACGAAATTGCTCCCGGACCCCTGCTGGACCCCCAGGGATTATTGGCAAGCCTTGGGGGGGGGGTCAGGAGGCCCCCCCAAGCTGGGCAAAAGTCCCTGGGGGTCCAGCGGGGGTCCGGGAGCGATCTCCTGCACTCGTCCGTCGGATGCCAGGAATCAAAAATGGCGTCGATAGCCTTGCTACCGGCGCCATTGGTCAGCCCCTAATCACATGGTAATGAGCAACAAGATGGCGCCGATGGCCATGTGACAGGGGGCTGACCAATGGCGCCAGTAGCCCCTGTGACATAGTAGTTCAGAGGCTATTCGGCACCATTTTGAAGCATGGCTTGCAGTGGCACACCGTGCACAGAGGGACAAATGGAACCCGGGACCCCGCTGGACCCCCAGGGATTTAGTAAGTCTTGGGGAGGGATCGGGATGGGGGGAGGGTGGTTGTATTATACTTAATCTTAATGTATGGGGTGGTTTTAATTTAAAAAAAAAATGTGCCCCTCTCCCCACACAAAACCCAACGTAAAAACGAATTTTTCCCCGAAGTTCGGTGAAATCCTTTTCGGGTTTCGGGCCACCGAACCACGACGAATTAGGCAATTTCGTTGCAATTGCCTAATTCGTGATAACGATTGCACATCTCTATTAAAAACCATATTTTAGAACAAGCGGGCTAGCCTACCTGAAGTATAATGTGGTCGGGTGTCAACCATTTGCTACTTGCAGTAAGTTTTTTTCAATTCCTTTTTTTTCATTTTTTATTTCAATACATATCTATCCTCGACAATAATAGTAATGATGAGTTAACGTGGTGTAAAGTTTGTTAGATCTGATGTTTATGCACTCTATTCAGTTTTGCACAGTGTAGTAACGCAAGCAGTTTAACTGCCCATATCTGACGTTCCGTTTCATTGGAGCCTCGTACTCTATTCATTTTTTAGGTTTTCTGGATGATTTGAATTTTTAAGGGTTTTAAATGCTCAGTCGGCATTTATATCCTTTAACTCCTTGCCTTAGCACACCCATGAGAACACCAACAGGTACATTTGCCGTTTAAATTGCAATTGAATACACGAATACATTGGAGCACATTTTACTATTTTAAGTTTTTTTTCCCATTCAAAGTTTTTCTCATTCTGTATTCTATATTTCATTTTATATTTTTTAGTCTTTATTAATCAAGCATTTGATCTTTTTTCTTTATCTATTTTGAAATTTAATTTATTTATTTTTTACTTTTAACTGTTCACTCTAGGTTTTATATATTTTTTCTCCCATTATTTGTTCTTATATTTTTAAATAATATATAATTGCATTCGTTGTATATTTTTTAACTCTAAAAGAGGCATTTTTATATTTGTTATTTTAATGATTACAATCTTTTTTGACTCATTTAGCATAACACTTGATCTGTACATAAGACAGAGTCTGAGGATAAGTTGAATATGTATAGTACTATACATGCTACAAGCCCTGTCATAGTGTAGTAAGTTTTAATTACTTCCTTTCAATATGGTGGATCACTCTCCTTATATCACTTTAATCACATGTTCTACACTAACACCAAGCTTTCACTTGTTGTCTGTTCCATATTATGTTTTTATTATGAGAGCCTATGCCTGATCTCACCCCTTAGTCAGTTTTTTCTGACTTTATATCCAACATTCTGTTTTATACATCTTTATAAACCATTATGTCTGTTTTGCATTACAAGGTCCAAGGTTGTAATATTATATATGTTTATTATATATGTTCTTTTTTAATTTATATTATTTTTATGAGTCCTTGTATGTACATTTTAATTGTAATATATTTGTTTTTAGTTGCCCCTGAGGCAGCTCTAGATTATAGAGCGAAACTCGGCCAGAGTCGGGCTTATTCAATAAAGGACATTCCTACAAGTGTTTGACCTTGATTGCTCTGCCTGTCCGTCCAGGCCTTATGTCCCTAGCTGGGATTGACCTCTGTCTTCGACTGCTCTGCCTGTCTGTCCAGGCTTCATGTCCCTAGGTGGGATTGACCTCTGTCCTTGACTGCTCTGCCTGTCCTTCCCGGTCTTATGTCCTTAGGTGGGATTGACCTCTATCCTCAACTGCTGTTGACCCATGTTGAACTGCTGTTCACATGGCACCCTGCTCCATGTCGCCACGCTTTGAAGGCTCGTGCTGCTCTCTAGGGGCCAACCCATTCCAAGGAAGATCTTTCCTGCTCTTAGGAAAGAGAAGTCTCCCCGGTGTTGCAGCTTATCTCTTAGGACCTATTGACCCATGTTTAACCACTGTTCACATGGCACCCTCATCCGCCTCAGCCTTGAAAACTCTCGTTTGTATATTCAGGTTTCATATCACGAAAATGCCAGGAAGAGTGCAGATCATAGCACATATCAAATCTTGATTCTTCTAAAGTATAATTCATGTACTATCTTCTATCTGTGTTGCAAGGTGCCAAGCTCACTTTATTAGTACTTCTTCTTAGCTTCAGAATAGCCTCTGTTTCTACTAACACAAAAGTTGGCATTTGGGATTTTACTTCACTTGGTGAAGTCCTTTTTATTAGTATTTTACCTCCGGTCGTTTCTTCCATTTTGAAATCAGCCTTTTTGTATGCCAAGCAGTACTCTGACTGTTCTCTGGCCTACCTGTCTTTTGTCAAGGATATTCTCACACTATAGTCCCTGGGGATCCCGGGTGCAGCCAGCCTGATTTTAAAAGACCAGCGAGAGCCCACTGGACCCCAATTGAAACCCCCCCACTTTAGGGGCGAACCCATTCTAGGGAGCCCTTTCCTGTGCAAAGGAAAGGGAACTCTCCCCGGGTGTAGCCTGCCTGTTTCTACCCTCTGACCCATGTTGAACCGCTGTTTCATTTTGAAATCAGCCTCTTTCCATGCCAAGCAGTACTCTGACTGCTTTCCGGCCTACCTGTCTTTTGTCAAGGATATTCTCACACTAAAGTCCCTCAGGGTCCCGTGTGTAGCCTGCCTGTATCTGTCCTCTGACCCATGTTGAACCGCTGTTTAGGGGCGAACTCATTCTAGGGAGCCCTTTCCTGTTCTTAGGAAAGGGAAGTCTCCCCAGTGCTGCAGCCTATCTCTTAGGATCTGTTGACCCATGTTTAACCGCTGTTCACATGGCACCCTGCTCCATGTCACCACGCTTTGAAGGCTCATGCTGCACTCTAGGGGCCAACCCATTCCAAGGAAGCCCTTTCCTGCTCTTAGGAAAGGGAAGTCTCCCCACTGTTGCAGCCTATCTCTTAGGATCTGTTGAACAATGATGAACCCCTGTTCACATGCACCCTCATCCGCTTCAGCCTTGAAAACTCTCGTTTGTATATTCAGGTTTCATATCACAAAAATGCCAGGAAGAGTGCAGATCATAGCACATATCAAATCTTGATTCTTCTAAAGTATAATTCATCTGTATGTACTGTCTTCTATCTATGTTGCAAGGTAACAAGCTCACTTTATTAGTATTTTTTCTTAGATTCGGAATAGTAAAGTTCTTCAAAGCCTCTGTTTCTACTAACACAACAGCTGGCATTTGGGATTTTACTTCACTTGGTGAAGTCCTTTTTATTAGTGTTTTACCTCTGGTCATTTCTTCCATTTTGAAATCAGCCTCTTTCTATGCCAAGCAGTACTCTGACTGCTCTCCGGCCTACCTGTCTTTTGTCAAGGATATTCTCACACTACAGTCCCTGGGAATCCCGGGTGCAGCCAGCCTGATTTTAAAAGACCAGCGAGAGCCCACTGGACCCCAATGGAAACCCCCCACTTTAGGGGCGAACCCATTCTAGGGAACCCTTTCCTGCGCAAAGGAAAGGGAACTCTCCCCGGGTGTAGCCTGCCTGTTTCTACCTTCTGACCCATATTGAACCGCTGTTTAGGGGTGAACCCATTCTAGGGAGCCCTTTCCTGCTCCTGGGAAAGGGAACTCTCCCCAGGGATCTTGTTTGAATATTTGCTACAATCACCAAAATCGGTACCCGCAGATGCTCCACTCTACCCAGGCATAGTTCATCATGTTTCAGGTCCTAGCACTCGTGTTAGACTCCTTGGTCCCTGTTTCAAGATGGGTCAGGTGCACAGTATGCCCAGTTGACAGTCCTACCACATGCTGAGCCTCGTCTTGTCTTGCCTCCTTGTCTTTCCTTTATCAAACCACAGGGACCTGACTACCTCGGCTCTGCCAGCCTGTCTTGCCACTATCAACTTTCTGCCACTCTGCCTTGCTGCCAATTACCAGATGACTCACTTAACTTCTTGTGGTGTTATTGCCACTATCATGGTTCCTCAGTGTGTTGGTGCTAGTCTTTCTGCTTGCTATGTTCCCCCTTCATTGTTCTGTAGGATGTCAATGCCACTTGTCTTGCCGCTTTGCCTGTCATGCTGCCTTCGAGGGTTCATGCATCTGTTATCGGTGCTCTCTATTGAAGCTGTGGTATATTTTTGACACTCTCACTGCACTCTTTCCACTTCTGGTACCCCTTTGCACCTTTACATTGCCTTAGGCTATTCATGCCACTTTGGTGCCACTTTGCCACAGTCTAAGTACCTTGGAGCTCTTTTGTTGTTGTGATGATTGCTCCCCAGAAGTTTCATCAAAATTGATAATAAAACCCCAATTCTGCAGCCAAAAATAGGCTGGAAATCCTTCCCCCTTTGACTTTAATGGGAACCGGAAAACGAATTCACATATCGACGTATCGGGGCGCCATACGTCTGAATGCAACAGAAATGACCCCTGACGAATACGTATCACGAATGCAACGAAAATGTTTTGGCTGCACATCCCTAGTAAACGTTGTCTCAACAGTGCATCTAGTCTGGGGTGCAAAAGAAATGAACTGGCAATTGAACCAGGTCCTCCCCATGGCATTTTGCAACATTACCACTGAGCCAACCTAAGAAGATCAATATTTTTAAGGAAAGAATGACTAAAATATGAAAGTTAATGATGTTTACTTTCTTATCTGTATCATTTCTAATCAATCTGAGTCATGCAGTTAATTACACCATTACACAATCAATGGGACTCCTTTCCCCAAGGACTGTAAATGTCTGAACAGTGCATCTAGTCTGGGGTGCAAAAGAAATGAACTGGCAATTGAACCAGGTCCTCCCCATGGCATTTTGCAACATTACCACTGAGCCAACCTAAGAAGATCAATATTTTTAAGGAAAGAATGACCAAAATATGAACGTTACTGATGTTTACTCTCTTATCTTTAGACTTTTGGAAGTAAATAAATAGGGAAAGCATGCAAAGGTATGATTTTGGGAATGCTTTCTAACACAGATTTGTAGATTGGGTTTGTGTGTGGGTGTTTGTGTTGGCAGTGTGTTTGGGGCAATTGGATGTATATATGGGAGGATGTGTGTTTGGGTAGGTAAGAGCTAGTGGTTGTTAGGGGTGTGCATTCGTTTTGAACTTAAATGTAAAACGCTACTTATTTTTTTTTTTAACTTAAAAAAGTGATGAGGCGTAAACGATTGGATTTCCAACTTATTCAACATAGCTATGTTGAATACGTTGGAAATCGCGATTGTTGATCCAAAATAAAAATTTAAACCCCTCACCTTCCTTAATCCCCCCCCCCAAAGACTTACCACGACTCCCTGGTGATCCAGCGAGGAGTCAGGACGCCATTTCTGAACTCCTTTGCGAGGAGCACGTGACGTCAGCGCCACGTCAGAGTGATGCCGCGTCACGTGATTCCCCGCGGGTTCCCTCCGGCACCCTCGTTCGGCCCAAAAGGAACTTTTGGCCAGCTTGGGGGGTGTCAGGAGGCCCCCCCAAGCTGGCCAAAAGTTCCTTTTGGACCGAACGAGGGTGCCGGAGGGAACCCGCGGGAAATCACGTGACGCCGCGTCACGTGATTCCCCGCGGGGTCGCTTCCGGGATCCTCGTTCGGGCCCAAAAGGAACTTTTGGCCAGCTTGGGGGGGCCTCCTGACACCCCTAAGCTGGCCAAAAGTTCCTTTTGGGCCGAACGAGGGTGCCGGAGGGAACCCGCGGGGAATCACGTGATGCCGCGTCACTCCGACGTGGCGCCGACGTCACGTGATTCCCCGCGGGGTCGCTTCCGGGATCCTCGTTCGGCCCAAAAGGAACTTTTGGCCAGCTTGGGCATGTCAGGAGGCCCCCCCAAGCTGGCCAAAAGTTCCTTTTGGGCCGAACGAGGGTGCCGGAGGGAACCCGTGGGGAATCACGTGACGCCGCGTCACTCTGACGTGGCGCCGACGTCACGTGATTCCCCGCGGGGAATCACTCATAACAGTAGGTAGCCCTACTTCATGTAAGCATCTCTTATTTAATTCAACTATGTAAATTTGACTCACAATGGATACCCCAAACTGCACCAACATTATCAATCTGCCCAACCACACAATCAGCCAGGTTGAGGAAGGTGTCCTTTCATGGGGGCTTTCCTTCTGCCCCACCAAATCCACACATGTTACAATTCTGTGCTGATCTGACACCCCCAAGCCTCCTGACACCCCCAAGCTGGCCAAAAGTTCCTTTTGGGCCGAACGAGGATCTTGGAAGCGACCCCGCGGGGAATCACGTGACGCCGCGTCACTCCGACGTGACGCCGACGTCACGTGCTCCTTGCAAAGTTGGTCAGAAATGGCGTCCTGACCCCGCTGGACCACCAGGGAGTTTTGGTAAGTCTTGGGGGGGGGGGGGATTAAGGAGGGTGAGGGGTTTAAATTTTTATTTGCACATATGGACATAGACTCAACTTATGGAATTCTCCATATGTCCATATTGACCGCAAATGGGACCCCCTTTCGACTTATGGACATAT
Organism: Rhinatrema bivittatum; assembly: GCF_901001135.1. NCBI lineage: Eukaryota > Metazoa > Chordata > Amphibia > Gymnophiona > Rhinatrematidae > Rhinatrema > Rhinatrema bivittatum. The sequence continues at coordinate 282,810,067 of NC_042618.1, read as the reverse complement.
GAACTTAAACTTTTGCTCTGCACATCCCTAGTGGTTGTGTGTCAGATGTATGTTGCAGAGTTCTAGGTGTATAAAGGTTGTGAGCTGTGTGGGGGTATGGCTGCATGTGTTTCAGTGGAGGGATGTAGTTGTGGGGCTGTGAAGGGTTCTGGGGGTGTGGTCGAGGAAGGTATGTATATGTGTAAAGAGTGTGGAGGTGGGTACAAATCAAGAAACATGAGGAGAGATGGCTTGGAAAGCATCCTTGGTATCATCCTTCATTAGGTGTATAACCCTTTTCTTGTGTGCTTCCAGAGCACACAAAAAAATTACTATTTTGGACTGACTGCACTTCCAGTTGTACCTTCTGGCTGGTTGCAACCCAGGTGTGAGTCCTTTCTGTAGCAGAAAGCTATTGCTTATGGTCCAGGTGGTAAGATGCTGTCCTTATCAGTAGAAAAGAACTGGAAGTCTCTTCTGCCTACTGCTCTAGAGGTCATAGCGAGTGAGCCAATCTTTGAGCTCCACAGCCCCAGCTTCCAGAGGCCCCACATCCTTTGCAATAGAAGAGGACTGGAAGCTCATCTGCATACTGCTCCCAGCATCCCCTGAGAGAGGACTCCAGAGGTCATAGTGAGCAATCCAGGTTTCAAGCTCCACACCTCCAGCTTCCAGAGGCCCCACACCCTTTGCAGTAGAAGAGGACCAGAAGCAAGCACCATTAGGGATGAAAATCTCAAACCTCTCAACCTTTGAGTGAAGATCAAATTAATGGTGGTTGAAGAGGATTTAGAAGTATAGCTTTGAAAATTATTAGGACTTAAAAATGATTGGAGAGAGGTTTAATAGTGGGATATATAATTTAGAGCTTGTGTCTGAGATAATAAGTAATCCAGAGTGAGTTAATTCTGGTGTCTGTATTTCTTTCCCACCTACCCCTACCACAACCCTTGCTTTTTAAGCAAGAGACACTTTCTCATTAAAAATCAATCAGTCTTTTATCTAAATCATAATATTGATGAATACTTATTGAGAATTTAATCATCCCCTTGCAGGTCACTAGCAGATTAATTGGTGAATACTCCTATACATATAAAGTACTCTAATTCTAACTCCCTTAGCAACCTAAACTTAACTAAAATTAAGGTGAAGGTAGCAGTCCAGCAGCAAGAGGAGGGCTTTCCATTCTTTTGCATTGAGTGTATTATTGATAATGGTAAACACTAGGGATGTGAATCGTTTTTTGACGATTTAAAATATCGTCCGATATATTTTAAATCGTCAAAAATCGTTAAAGCCGCGATACAATAACAATTCCCCCGATTTATCGTCAAAAAATCGTAAATTGGGGAAGGGGAAGGGGAAGGGGGAGGGCGGGAAAACCGGCATACTAAAATAACCCTAAAACCCACCCCGACCCTTTAAAATAAATCCCCCACCCTTCCGAACCCCCCCAAAATGCCTTAAATTACCTGGGGTCCAGAGGAAGGGTCCCGTGTGATCTTTTACTCTCGGACCTCCGTGCGTTGTAGAAATGGCGCCGGCGCTACCTTTGACCTGTCATATGACAGGTCAAAGGTAGCGCCGGCGCCATTTTGTTTTTTTGTCCCCGACGTCAGGAGCGTAGGAGATCGCTCCCGGACCCCCGATGGACCCCCAGGGACTTTTGACCAGCTTGGGGGGGGCTTCCTGACCCCCACAAGACTTGCCAAAAGTCCAGCGGGGGTCCGGGAGCGATCTCCTACAGCGAATCGTTTTTCCGTACGGAAAAACGATTCGACTGCAGGAGGTCGTTCCGGACCCCCAGGGACTTTTGGCCAGCTTGGGGGGGACTCCTGACCCCCACAAGACTTGCCAAAAGTCCAGCGGGGGTCCGGAACGACCTCCTGCAGTCGAATCGTGTTGCCGTACGGCCGGCTGTTTTGCGCAAAATGGCCGGCGCAAAATGGCACCGGCCGTACGGCAACACAATTCGACGGCAGGAGGTCGTTCCGGACCCTCGCTGGACTTTTGGCAAGTCTTGTGGGGGTCAGGAGGCCCCCCCAAGCTGGCCAAAAGTCCCTGGGGGTCCGGAACGACCTCCTGCAGTAGAATCGTTTTTCCGTACGGAAAATGGCGTCGGCCATACGGCGTATGGCCGGCACCATTTTCCGTATGGAAAAACGATTCGCAGTAGGAGATCGCTCCGGACCCCCGCTGGACTTTTGGCAAGTCTTGTGGGGGTCAGGAGGCCCCCCCAAGCTGGCCAAAAGTTCCTGGGGGTCCAGCGGGGGTCCGGGAGCGATCTCCTACACTCCTGACGTCGGGGGACAAAAAAACAAAATGGCGCCGGCGCTACCTTTGACCTGTCATATGACAGGTCAAAGGTAGCGCCGGCACCATTTCTACAACACACGTAGGTCCGAGAGTAAAAGATCACACCAGGACCCTTCCTCTGGACCCCAGGTAATTTAAGGCATTTTGGGGGGGTTCGGGAGGGTGGGGGATTTATTTTAAAGGGTCGGGTGGGTTTTAGGGTTGTTTTAGTGTGCCGGTTTTCCCGCTCTCCCCCTTCCCCTCCCCCCCCCTGGACCCCAGGTAATTTAAGGCATTTTGGGGGGGTTCGGGAGGGTGGGGGATTTATTTTAAAGGGTCGGGGTGGGTTTTAGGGATGTTTTAGTGTGCCGGTTTTCGATTTACACGATTTACACGATATTTAAAAAAACCCAAACTGCGACGATCCGATGCCCTTCCCCTCCCAGCCGAAATCGATCGTTAAGACGATCGATCACACGATTCACATCTCTAGTAAACACTACATTCTACTAATGCTTGACCTATCTGCAGCCTTTGACACAGTAAACCATAAAATACTACTAAATAGACTGGAAGAAATCGGATTACGTGGCCTAACTTTAAAATGGTTCAGATCATATCTAAAAAACAGGTTTTTCCAAGTTCAGATCAACAACACATTATCAGAAAAAATTAATCTCAAAACAGGAGTTCCACAGGGATCAGCCCTATCTGCGACCCTTTTTAACATATACATGCTGCCATTATGCCATTTACTTGCAGGGCTAGGAATTATCCACTACATTTACGCCGATGACATTCAACTAATTCTACCCATAGAGGACACTCTAGAGAAACATTAAACCTAGCCAACATGTACCTAAGCATTATAAAACAACTACTGACACAAATGGAACTTGTAATTAATATTGATAAAACAGAATTTCTTCACTTAGAACGAAAAAATTCTGAAATCAGTCAAACATCAATAATACTCAAGGACAATCAGAAAATTGAACTAGCAGAAAAAGTACGTAACCTGGGAATAATAATAGACCCTGAAATCAATCTGAAACAACACATATCACTAAAAGTAAGGGAAGGTTATGCAAAACTCATAGTACTCAGAAAACTTAAACCACTGCTAACTCAAAATGACTTCTGAACAATACTGCAGGCACTAATCTTCTCCAGCACAGTTTACTGCATTGCCCTTATTCTAGGACTACCTAATACAACATTAAGACCACTGCAAATACTTCAGAACAGAGCAGCTAGAATACTAACTGGAAAAAGAAGGAGGGACCATATAACTGAAACCCTAGCAGAGTTACACTGGCTACCAATTGAACACAGAATTAAATACAAAACACAATGTATCATTCACAAACTAATTTATGATGAGAAATCAGACTGGTTGAACACAGCATTACGGGTACACACGCCACACAGGAACCTCCGCTCAGCAAATAAAGCACTCCTAACATTCCATCAGTTAAAACAGCAAGCCTGACACAAGTGAGAGAAAGATCCCTATCACTAGAACATAAGAAAATGCCATACTGGGTCAGACCAAGGGTCCATTAAGCCCAGCATCCTGTTTCCAACAGTGGCCAATCCAGGCCATAAGAACCTGACAAGTACCCAAAAACTAAGTCTATTCCATGTTACCATTGCTAATGGCAGTGGCTATTCTCTAAGTGAACTTAATAGCAGGTAATGGACTTCTCCTCCAAGAACTTAACCAAACCTTTTTTAAACACAGCTACACTAACTGCACCAAACACATCCTCTGGCAACAAATTCCAAAGTTCAATTGAGCGTTGAGTAAAGAAGAACTTTCTCCGATTAGTTTTAAATGTGCCCCATGCTAACTTCATGGAGTGCCCCCTAGTCTTTCTACTATCCGAAAGAGTAAATAACCGACTCACATCTACCCGTTCTAGACCTCTCATGATTTTAAACACCTCTATCATATCCCCCCTCAGTCGTCTCTTCTCCAAGCTGAAAAGTCCTAACCTCTTTAGTCTTTCCTCATAGGGTAGTTGTTCCATTCCCCTTATCATTTTGGTAGCCCTTCTCTGTACCTTCTCCATCGCAATTATATCTTTTTTGAGATGTGGCGACCAGAATTGTACACAGTATTCAAGGTGCGTTCTCACCATGGAGCGATACAGAGGCATTATGACATTTTCCGTTTTATTCACCATTCCCTTTCTAATAATTCCCAACATTCTGTTTGCTTTTTTGACTGCTGCAGCACACTGTACCGACGATTTCAATGTGTTATCCACTATGACACCTAGATCTCTTTCTTGGGTTGTAGCACCTAGTATGGAACCCAACATTGTGTAATTATAGCATGGGTTATTTTTCCCTATATGCATCACCTTGCACTTATCCACATTAAATTTCATCTGCCATTTGGATGCCCAATTTTCCAGTCTCACAAGGTCTTCCTGCAATTTATCACAATCTGCTTGTGATTTAACTACTCTGAACAATTTTGTGTCATCTGCAAATTTGATTATCTCACTCGTCGTATTTCTTTCCAGATCATTTATAAATATATTGAAAAGTAAGGGTCCCAATACAGATCCCTGAGGCACTCCACTGTCCACTCCCTTCCACTGAGAAAATTGCCCATTTAATCCTATTTTCTGTTTCCTGTCTTTTAGCCAGTTTGCAATCCACGAAAGGACATCGCCACCTATCCCATGACGTTTTACTTTTCCTAGAAGCCTCTCATGAGGAACTTTGTCAAACGCCTTCTGAAAATCCAAGTATACTATATCTACCGGTTCACCTTATCCACATGTTTATTAACTCCTTCAAAAAAGTGAAGCAGATTTGTGAGGCAAGACTTGCCCTGGGTAAAGCCATGCTGACTTTGTTCCATTAAACCATGTCTTTCTATATGTTCTGTGATATTGATGTTTAGAACACTTTCCACTATTTTTCCTGGCACTGAAGTCAGGCTAACCGGTCTGTAGTTTCCCGGATCGCCCCTGGAGCCCTTTTTAAATATTGGGGTTACATTTGCTATCCTCCAGTCTTCAGGTACAATGGATGATTTTAATGATAAGTTACACATTTTTACTAATAGGTCTGAAATTTCATTTTTTAGTTCCTTCAGAACTCTGGGGTGTATACCATCCGGTCCAGGTGATTTACTACTCTTCAGTTTGTCAATCAGGCCTACCACATCTTCTAGGTTCACCGTGATTTGATTCAGTCCATCTGAATCATTGCCCATGAAAACCTTCTCCATTACAGGTACCTCCCCAACATCCTCTTCAGTAAACACTGAAGCAAAGAAATCATTTAATCTTTCTGTGATGGCCTTAACTTCTCTCAGTGCACCTTTAACCCCTCGATCATCTAACGGTCCAACTGACTCCCTCACAGGCTTTCTGCTTCGGATATATTTAAAAAAGCTTTTACTGTGAGTTTTTGCCTCTACAGCCAACTTCTTTTCAAATTCTCTCTTAGCCTGTCTTATCAATGTCTTACATTTAACTTGCCAATGTTTATGCTTTATCCTATTTTCTTCTTTTGGATCCTTCTTCCAATTTTTGAATGAAGATCTTTTGGCTAAAATAGCTTCTTTCACCTCCCCTTTTAACCATGCCGGTAATCGTTTTGCCTTCTTTCCACCTTTCTTAATGTGTGGAATACATCTGGACTGTGCTTCTAGAATGGTATTTTTTAACAATGACTATGCGTCTTGGACATTTTTTACTTTTGTAGCTGCTCCGATAAGTTTTTTTCTAACAATTTTTCTCATTTTATCAAAGTTTCCCTTTTGAAAGTTTAGCACGAGAGCCTTGGATTTGCACACTGTTCCTTTTCCAGTCATTAAATCAAATTTGATCATATTATGATCACTATTGCCAAGCGGCCCCACCACCGTTACCTCTCTCACCAAGTCCTGTGCTCCACTGAGAATTAGATCTAAAAATGCTCCCTCTCTCGTCGGTTCCTGAACCAATTGCTCCATAAAGCTATCATTTATTCCATCCAGGAACATTATCTCTCTAGCGTGACCCGATGATACATTTACCCAGTCTATATTGGGGTAATTGAAGTCTCCCATTATTACTGCACTACCAATTTGGTTAGCTTCCCTAATTTCTCTTAGCATTTCACTGTCCGTCTCACCATCTTGACCAGGTGGACGGTAGTATACCCCTATCACTATAGTCTTCCCCGACACACAAGGGATATCTACCCATAAAGATTCAATTTTGTATTTAGTCTCATGCAGGATGTTTAACCTGTTGGACTCTATGCCATCCCGGACATAAAGTGCACACCTCCTCCCGAGTGCTCCTCTCTGTCGATGCGATATAATTTGTACCCCGGTATAGCACTGTCCCATTGGTTATCCTCTTTCCACCATGTCTCTGAGATGCCAATTAAGTCTATGTCATCATTTACTGCTATACATTCTAATTCTCCCATCTTACTTCTTAGACTTCTGGCATTAGCATACAAACATTTCAAAGTTTGTTTTTTGTTTGTATTTTCATTCTGCTTTTTAATTGATAGGGATAAGTTAGAATTTTTTAGCTCAGGTGAGTTTTTAGTTACAGGCACTTGGACTACTTTTCTAATTATTGGAACCTCACTGTCGGGATGCTCTAATTCTAATGCATCATTAGTATCCTTTAAAGATACCTCTCTCCGAACCATTCGCTGCTGAGCGACTGTCGGCTTTCCCCTTTGTTCTAGTTTAAAAGCTGCTCTATCTCCAGTCTGGTTCCACCCTGGTTAAGGTGCAGCCCATCCCTTTGGAAGAGACTCCCCCTTCCCCAAAAGGTTTCCCAGTTCCTAACAAAACTGAATCCCTCTTCCTTGCACCATCGTCTCATCCACGCATTGAGACTCCGGAGCTCTGCCTGCCTCTGGTGACCTGCGCGTGGAACAGGGAGCATTTCAGAGATTGCTACCCTGGAGGTTCTGGATTTAAGCTTTCTACCTAAGAGCCTAAATTTGGCTTCCAGAACCTCCCTCCCACATTTTCCTATGTTGTTGGTGCCCACATGTCCCATGACAGCAGGCTACTCCCCAGCACTGTCTAAAATCCTATCTAGGTCCGCCACCTTCGCACCAGGTAGGCATGTTACCAGGCGATCCTCACGCCCACCAGCCACCCAGCTATCTACATTCCTAATAATCGAATCACCAACTATGACGGCCGACTTAACCCTTCCCTCCTGGGCAGTAGGCCTTGGGGAGATATCCTCAGTGCGAAAGGATAATGCATCACCTAGAGAGCAGGTCCTTGCTACAGGATCCTTTCCTGCTATTCCTGGTTGGTGCTCTCCCATCATGAGACCTTCTTCCTCCAAGGCAGCACCAGGGCTGCCAGTCTGAAGTTGGGACTTGACTACTATGTTTCTGAAGGTCTCATCTATATACCTCTCTGTCTGCCTCAGCTCCTCCAGGTCTGCCACTCTAGCCTCCAGAGATCGGACTCGTTCTCTGAGAGCCAGGAGCTCTTTGCATCGCATGCACATGTACAACTTCTCACCGTTGGGTAAAAAGTCATACATGTGACACTCAATGCAAAAGAGTGGGAAGCCCCTCTCTTGCTGCTGGACTGCTGCCTTCATCTCAATTTTGATCAGTTTCTAGTTACGTTTTAGGTTGCTATGGGAGTAGGAATGTGTCTAACTTCCTTTAAATGTATTAGTGAATTCACTATGGGGCAGATTTTCAGAGCCCTGCTCGCGTAAATCCGCCCAAAACCGGGCGGATTTACGCGAGCAGGGCCCTGCGCGCCGGTAAGCCTATTTTACATAGGCCTACCGGCGCGCGCAGAACCCTGGGACTCGCGTAAGTCCCGGGGTTTTCGGAGTGGGCATGTCGGGGGCGTGTCGGGGGCGGGCCCGAACCGCGCGGCGTTTTCGGGGCGTGTCGGGAGCGTTCCGGGGGCGGGCCCGGGGGCGTGGCCGCGCCCTCCGGACCCGCCCCCAGGTCGAGTCCCGGCGCGCAGGAGGCCCGCTGACGCGCGGGGATTTACGCCTCCCTCTGGGAGGCGTAAATCCCCCGACAAAGGTAAGGGGGGGGTTTAGACAGGGCCGGGCGGGTGGGTTAGGTAGGGGAAGGGAGGGGAAGGTGAGGGGAGGGCAAAGGAAAGTTCCCTCCGAGGCCGCTCCGATTTCGGAGCGGCCTTGGAGGGAACGGGGGTAGGCTGCGCGGCTCGGCGCGCGCCGGCTATACAAAATCCATAGCCTTGCGTGCGCCGATCCAGGTTTTTAGCAGATACGCACGGCCTCCGCGCGTATCTACTAAAATCCAGCGTACTTTTGTTTGTGCCTGGAGCGCAAACAAAAGTAGGCTATTCGCGCTCCTTTTAAAATCCGCCCCTATGTGTCTGGTAGTGGCCTACCAGGGTCTGATCAAATTCTCAATAAAGTTTCAGTTGATTTTTTTTTTTTTTTGTGAAAGTGGCACTTGCCTATAAATTAAGGGATGAGCTAGGGGTGGGTGGGCGAGGGGTGGGACGGTTGGGAAATCCAAACAGTCTAACTTCAGTTAGTCAGCCTGAGTGACTCACTGCTCCCTTGATTAACAAATGTTGGTCCCTATTCAAACCCAATCACACTACCTCAACACCTTTCCAAGGTGAGTAACTGAGCTGAACTATTCAACTTTTTTACTTTGGTATACACTGCTCCTAGCTTATTTCTAGCTTCTGGCTACTTTTTGGGTTGGTTAATTATTTTTTTTGTGGGGTTTTTTTGTTTTTTTTTAATACAAGCTCTCAGTTAGTATTAAATACAAACACTCAACTCTTTAAAAGTCTGGAGAACACTCAGTTCTGCAGACTTTTAAAAATAAACACACTACCTACTGCTACCTTATTGACTGACTAAAAATACAAACAGTCTAACTTGTTTATTCACTGCCTTTCTGACTATTAAAGGCACAAACACACTAAATAATATTCCCAAATAGTTAACCTTGCCCCAATACTTTTAAAAAAGACAATGTCCCAAGCAAAAACTTACTGATTCCTTTCAGCCACCAGCAAGGTGATCCTCTCCTCTCAGTGTTCCCATAATCTGGAACACAATGCCTCCAAAGATCAGGCTACAAAGTGATCTCAAGACATTCAAGAAAAACCTAAAAACATGGCTTTTTAAACAAGCATTTTACAAAGAGACAGGAGAATAGAGAGAAATATTTCAGGAAAAGACAGAAAGGCACGACATACAGTCCTTAGGACTATACAGTAGATTAGTCTATGAACTCCACACCACAATAAACCATAACTATAATACTATGTGTAATAAAACTACCGGTGTAAGTACCTTGGTACAATTGGTCATGAACTACTTCGCTAAATGACTATGTCTAATGATATATTGTAACCGAACCTTTGACGGCACCTGTTAGAATGTACTATTGTACACTTTTACCTACATTAAATATGTGCCTACATGTAAACCGTTGCGACGGTATTTAACTTAGCAACGGTATAGAAAAGTTTTTAAATAAATAAATAAAATAAATTGAGTGTTACATGTATGATTTTTTACCCACCGGTGAGAGATTGTATGTGTGCATCCAGTGCAAAGAGTTCCTGGCTTTCAGAGAATGAGTCTTACCTCTGACGGCTAGAGTGGCAGATCTGGAGGAGCTCAGGCAGACCTAGAGGTATATTGATGAGACTTTCAGGGACATAGTAGCCAAGTCTCAAATCCAGTCTGGCAACCCTGGTGCTACCTTGGATCAGAAAGGTCTCCTGGTTGGAGTGTATCAACCTGGAGTAGCTGATGTGTTGTCCTCTCGCACTGAGGACAAGTCTCTCAGGGCTACTGCCCATGAGGGAAGTGTTACGTTCTGTGTGTAAAGTTAGGCAGCGGGCCCTTGGGTTGTGGACGAGATGACACCACCCACAGGGAGGAGCCTTGTGAGGACTCACCATGACAGGCGGGATCTCAGCAGTGATTGACAACAGAGACAGTAACTTTATTATGCAGCAAGAATAACCCGAGGAGTGGGTTAATAAACTCAGTCCATGTAAATAGCCTGTAAGCAGGCTTCTCCGGTAGAGGTCCGTAGAGCTGGGTAATCCGGGAGATACTTCCTCTAGATGAGACTTGTGCTGATGGTCTTCGGTAGTGGTCCACAGTGCGGGGTAGGCCGGAGGCTGAAGTTGGTGGTTACGCAGGATAATGCAGATCTGGTAGTGGCCCGCAGGGCGGAGTAACCCGGGGAGTACCTTCTCTTGATGAAGCCTTGTGCTGGCGATCTCCGGTAGTGGTCCGCAGTGCGGGGTAGGCCGGACGCCGATGGTAATGGTTGCACAAGATAGTATGGATCCGGTAGTGGTCTGCAGAGTGGGGTAACCCAAGAATTCACACGATGAAGGAGAAGTAGGTCCAGTACTCATTCAGCATAGAGGAAGCCAGATGTAGAGTAGGCAGCGAGGAGACCCGGAACAGGAGCACTGGAGGGTCGTGCGAGGAACAGTGATGAAGCTCACTAAAAGTAAGGTGAGACAGGTAAGATGGCTCTCCGAGGAGCGGATAGCCCAAGGTGTAACAAGGCCCCCGAGGAGCGGGTACTGAGATCACCCAGACAGGAACAGCGAGACAAGTTCCAGAATGGTGAAATTGAACACTACAGAAATCCTTGCTAACTCGTAGCTTAGATAGTCAGCTGAGTTTAAGTATAGTAAGCAGATGATGTCATGCGGTGGGGACACCCCCAAAGTTCCCGCCATGACGTGTACAAGACAGAAGCAAGCACGCATGCCCTAGGTTACCCCAGATGCAGGATGGCTGCCGAGAGTTCCATGCCATCCCGGGCACATCATGGTGGTCGGTGTATGGAAGCGGAGGCAACCATCCTCCCTAGACTTGGTGCTGTAGGAAGAAAGGAGGTAAGCAACAAATGTTGCAGCCACCTGTGACTGATGGGCGCAATAGTACCCCCCCTTCTTAGGGTCCCTCCCAGGGGATTTTGGCTTTCTAGGATGAGTGATGAGGAACCTATGTAGCATATCTTTGTCCAATATGTTAAAGGCAGGTTCCCAGCTGTTCTATTCTGGTCCGTATCCCTCCCAAGAAATGAGATATTCCCAATGCTTCCCTTTTTTACGTACATCCAGGATGTCATCCACTTTGTATGCGATGTGTTCTTCGGCATCAAGAGGTTGTGGGTCAGGAGTTTTGAAAGAGAACTCTGAGAGGATGAGCGGTTTCATGAGAGAAACGTGGAAAGCATTGTGTATTTTCATTGAGGTTGGCAGGTTCAAGCTGTAAGATAAGGCTCCCAGGTGGTGAAGGATGGTGAAGGGTTCAATGTATCGTGGAACAAATTGAATCGAAGGCAGCTTGAGCCAAATGTATTTGGTACTGAGCCATACCTTATCTCCTGGCTTAAACTGGGGAGCTGCTTGATGATGAGCATCATAATAACTTTTGGCCCATTGTCCAGCTTTACGTAAAAGCTCCTTGGTTTGAATCCAGAGTTGGTGGATCTCATCAGCTGTAGCTTGAGCAGTGGGTGATGTACCAGATAAAGGTATGGGAAGTGGTGGAACTGGCTGATGGCCATAAACTGGAGTAGATCCAGTAGCGGACACTGGATGTGAGTTCAAGACAAACTCAGCCCAGGGTAGTAACTCCACCCAATCATTCTGTCTGGCGTTAATGTAGACCCAGATGAACTTTTTAAGGGCTCTGTTCATTCTCTCCATTTGTCCATTAGATTGGGGGTGATATGCAGATGTCAGATCTAATGAGATATCGAATTTACGACATAGCACCCTCCAGAACTTGGCTGTGAACTGAACACCCCTGTTTGACATGATGTGTTTAGGCATGCCAAGTAGGCGGAAAATATGCCGCACAAATAGTTTAGCAAGTTCTGGGGCAGAAGGTAGTTCAGGCAGAGCCACGAAGTGTGCCATTTTTGAGAAATGGTCTACCTTGACCCAGATGGTATTGTTCCCATTAGATAGTGGCAAATCAATGACAAAGTTGGTCGCAGTGTGTGTCCATGGTTCGTCAGGAATAGGCAATGGCTGAAGAAGGCCCCAGGGGCGACCGGCAGGATGTTTTTGCCTAGCGCAAGTAGCGCAGGACTCCACATAAGTCTGAACGTTCTTTTTCATAGACAGCCACCAATAATATTGCTGTAGAGCAGCAAGAGTACAGGCTTGTCCTGGATGGCCTGCTAACTTAGAGTCGTGGACACAATGCAGCAGCTTCTTTCTTAGCATCTGAGGAACCACTGTTTTGCCTGTGGGAACTGAATGGGTAGCAGTCAGCATTATCTTCTCAGGGTCAATAATGTGAAGTGGCTCATCTGGAACATCTTCATGAGTAAAAGAGTGTAAAAGAGCCTCTGCCTGGACATTCTTATCAGCGGGATGATATTTAAGTAGGAAATTGAACCGGTTCAAGAATAGTGACCATCGAGCTTGGCGGTGGTTAAGTCTCTGAGCATGGCATAGATATTCCAGGTTCTTGTGATCGGTGAACATGATTATCTGGTGTTGGGCACCTTCAAGCCAGAGACGCCACTCTTTGAATGCCAGCTTGATAGCAAGCAATTCCTTATCACCGATGCTGTAATTTTTCTCTGCTGGTGAAAAGCATCTAGAGAAGAATGAGCAGGGGTGCAGAACATCTGTCTCACTGTGCTGACTAAGCAAGGGCACTACGCCAACATCAGAGGCGTCAACCTCCATGATGAATGGTCGATGAGGATCCGGATGGCGTAAACAGGGTTTCTTGAGGAAGGCCTCCTTAAGTACTTGAAAGGTGGAGATGGCTTCTGGTGACCAGTGTGAAGGGTTAGCCCCTTTTTTAGTCATAGCAGTGAGTGGCGCTGTCAAGGTTGTGTAGTCCTTGATAAAAGTACGATAATAATTCGTAAAGCCAAGGAAGCGGCGTAGAGCTTTGATACCGGTGGGTTGAAGCCAGTCTTGTATACTTTTAGTCTTCCGAGGGTCCATTTGAAAACCCTTACTGGACACAATGTACCCAAGGAAGGGAATGGAATCTTTATGGAAAGCACACTTCTCGAGCTTGGCGTATAGGCAATTATCCCAGAGCCTCTGTAAGACAGTGATGACATCTGCTTGGTGGGTTTGTACATCACGAGAGACCTCAACGGCAGGGGAGAAGAAAAACTGATACTTCACGCATATCCAGCACAGCTCTCTGCTTCAACGGCAGGGGAGAAGAAAAACTGATACTTCACGCATATCCAGCACAGCTCTCTGCTTCAACGGCAGGGCAGAAGAAAAACTGATACTTCAAGCATATCCAGCATAGCTCTCTGCTTCAAAGGCAGGGGAGAAGAAAAACAACCAATAAGGGCTGAATAACGTAGTCTGGGTAAAACAAATAAGCATGGGTGTAGCTTGCTTATTGCGGCGGTTACTACCCCTAACTAATCAAGCTTGATATTTCACTTGGATGCAGCTCCATCACTGCTCTCTACATCAATGGTGGGGGTGGAAGGGAAATAGAACCAAAGAGCTAAGAGAAACAGATAAGTATGAGAAAAAAAATGTGTGAAGCTTGCTGGGCAGACTGGATGGGCCGTTTGGTCTTCTGCCGTCATTTCTATGTTTCTATGTTTCTATATCATATTTTGAAATACGGCCGGGGCATTGCACAGGCCAGAAGGCATCACCAAATACTCGAAGTGGCCATCGTGAGTATTGAAGGCCATTTTCCATTCATCTTCCTGACGAATACGAACAAGATTATAGGCTCCCTTTAGATCCCACTTTGTGAAAATCTTTGCACCCTGAAGCTGATCGAACAGCTCTGAAATTAATGGTAAGGGATATTGGTCTTTGATAGTGGTTTCTTTGAAACCTCCATAGTCAATGCAAGGGTGAAAGGATCCATCCTTCTTGCCGATGAAAAAGAATCCGACTCTTGCTGGAAACTTAGAGGGTCTAATAAATCCTTTCTGCAGATTTTCTTGGATATAGGCCGACATGGCCTCAGTCTCTGATAAGGAGAGTGGATAAACTCTTCCTCTGGGTGGCTCTGAGCCAGGTTTCAAATTGATTTCACAGTCAACGGTCTATGTGGTGGAAGTGCATCAGCAGTTTATTTTGAAAACACATCTTGAAAAGCTGCGTACTGCTGCGGTAGTCCAGGAGGAGTAGATGTGGTAGCCATACACAGCAATGGAGTTATTTTTTTTAGACATCTGTCATGGCGGTTAACTCCATAGGAGACCAGTTAAATTGGGGAGAGTGGTATGCCAAGTACTATGGGATGGATAACCTTTTCAAGAACCAGGAACATAATGGTCTCTGTATGCAGGGATACTGTGCGTAGGCAAATTGGTTGTGCAGTGAGCGAAACCTCTCCTGGCAAAGGTTCACCATGAATGGAAGAGAGGAGCAGTGGCATGGGTACTTTCTCAGTGGGAAGTCATAGATGTTCTACCAATCTCTTCAGAATAAAATTCCCACTGGCCAGAGTCGACTAGTGCTTGAGTGGCAAATTCGAGAAGCCCAGAGATGATGGAGACAGGGAGAGTAAGTGGAGGAGAAGGAACAGTCAGAACTAGGAAGAGTCCTCCGGCGGATCCTAGGTCTGCGTGTTTCCCGGACAGATAGGGCAGGTTTGAACTGCATGGCTCGTCTTCCCGCAATACGTGCAGAGGCCCATCTTTTTGCGGTAGCGCCTCTCCATGGCAGTCAAGTGACTATGGCCTAGTTGCATAGGTTAATCTTCCTCTTCTGGGTTAGGTAAAGACTGGACTGGAGCTGACAGTAGGGGGCAAGAACAGATTCCTCCAGAATCAGGCAGCTCCCATGCAGCAAGTTCATCTTTTCTGCAGGAGTTGAGTCCTCATAGAAATATGGCTCTTAGGCAATATGAATCCCATAGGAGCTCGGAAGACAGTGTCTTGAATTCAATCATGTAGTCCGGGAGTGGCTTGGTCCCTTGTTGGAGGTTCAGGAGTGCAGAACTGGCAATGGACTGGCGAGTGGGATCATCAAATACCGACCTGAAGAGAGTCAGAAACCCAGGTAAATCATCAAGGACTGGATCATTGTATTCCCAAAGAGGTGAAGCCCAAGCCAGGGCTTTCCCATCAAACAAGGACAAAATATATGTTGTCTTGGAAGCTGCAGTAGGGAAGTACGCCGGTTGGAAGGAGAAGTGCATACAGCACTGATTTAGAAAGCCCCTACACAACAGGGAGTCTCCTAAAAAGCGAGAAACTGTAATTCGCCCAGTAACCACCGGGGGTGAAGCATTCTGGTTAGAAGTAGTAGATTCACTCAGTCTGGAATTCAGCTGGTTAAAGGCAGTAGCCAGGGTATCAAGAGTTCTCTGTTGCTCTGTAATCCATTGGGCCAGGCCAGGAATGGCCTGTAAGGCTGAGAGCTGAGCCGGGTCCATGGAGTTAGCAATCTGTTACATTCTGTGTGTAAAGTTAGGCAGTGAGCCCTTGGGTCGTGGAAAAGATGACACAACCCACAGGGAGGAGCCATGTGAGGACTCACCACGACAGGCAGGATCTCAGCAGTGATTGGCAACAGAGGCAGTAACTATTATGCAGCAAGAATAACCCAAGGAGTGGGTTAATAAACTCAGTCCATGTAAATAGCCTGTAAGCAGGCTTCTCTGGTAGAGGTCCGTAGAGTGGGGTAATCCAGGAGATACTTCCTCTAGATGAGACTTGTGCTGATGGTCTCCAGTAGTGGTCCGCAGTGCGGGGTAGGCCGGAGACTGAAGCTGGTGGTTACACAAGATAATGCAGATCCGGTAGTGGCCCGCAACGCGGGGTAACCCGGGGAGTACCTTCTCTTGATGAAGCCTTGTGCTGGCGATCTCCGGTAGTGGTCCGCAGTGCAGAGTAGGCCGGACGCCGATGGTAATGGTTGCAGAAGACAGTATGGATCCGGTAGTTGTCTGCAGAGTGGGGTAACCCGAGAATCCACACGATGAAGGAGAAGTAGGTCCAGTACTCACTCAGCGTAGAGGAAGCTAGATGTAGAGTAGGCAGCGAGAAGACCCGAAACAGGAACACTGGAGGGTCATGCAAGGAACAGTGATAAAGCTCATTAAAAGGAAGGTGAGACAGGTAAGATGGCTCTCCAAGGAGCGGATAGACCTAGGAGTAACAAGGCCAATGAGGAGCAGGTACCGAGATCACCCAGACAGGAACAGCGAGACAAGTCCCAGAATGGCGGAATTGAGCAGGACAGGAATCATTGTTAGCTCATAACTTAGATAGTCAGCTGAGTTTAAGTATAGTAAGTGGATGATGTCATGCGGTGGTGACGCCCCTGAGGTTCCCACCATGACGTGTACAAGATGGGGGCAGGTGCGTGAGTGTGTAACCTAGGTTACCCTGGATGCAAGATGGCTGCCGGGAGTGCCCATTCCATCCCGGGCACGCCATGGGGGTCGGCGCATGGAAGCGGAGGCGGCCTTCCTTCCTAGACTCGGTGCTGTAGGAAGAAAGGAGGTAAGCAACAAACGTCGCAGCCGCCTGCAACCGACGGGTGCAACAGAAAGGGTTAGGTCAGCCATCATAGTTGGTGATTCAATTATTAGAAATGTAGATAGCTGGGTGGCTGGTGGACATGAAGACTGTCTGGTAACTTGCCTGCCTGGTTTTGAAGTTGGTGGACCTCACGCATTACCTAGATAGGATTATAGACAGTGCTGGGGAGGAGCCAGATGTTGTGGTACATGTGGGCACCAATGACATAGGAAAATGTGGGAGAGAGGTGTTGCGACCATCGCTGCTCAACGTCCTCACTCCGTCCTCTTTACCTCTGTGGCGAGTCCCTCCGGGTCTGATGGACAGCTGGCTGCCGCGGTGTCTCCATGCCGTCTCCCTCTGGCGTCCCCAGACCGGCTCGACGTTGCAGATCCGCCATGTTGCCTGAAGACCTAGGGCACGCGCGCGCTCTGATTGAAGTACCAGCAAGAGCGTGAACCTCAGGGGCATCCCCCTGAGATGACATCATCCGCTTCCAATATTTAAATGTCTCTATTTCACTATCTAACTAAGTTAGCAGGGGGATTACTTCAGCTACACCTCCCAAGCTACTCTGCCTCCTCGGACTTACCAAAGGTACCCGCTCCTCAGGGGCCTCGCTCTTTTTCTTTCTTTCAGATTACAGATAGGAATCGGTACTCGCTCCTCGAGGGCCCATGTTCCTGGACGCTCTGAAGATTCTCTACTGCTTGGAAGCTATCGCTGCTACAAACAATTGTGAGTTACCATTGCTCTCTCAGAGCTTTCCCTGGAACCAGGTACTCGCTCCTCGAGGGCCTAAACCTTTCCAGCTCCTGAGCTTCCTTGAGACCTTATGTGAGTTTTGTCATCTAGTTCTGTTCATGAACTCTGCCTACTCTGCCTACTCACTTTCTACAGTTTCTCAACAGCTCAGCCTTTCTGGATCGCTGTTCCAGTACCTGAGGGACTGCAGCCCTGCCGGGCATATCAGCTCACTACTGCCACCTCTGGTGGTTTCAAAAACCTGTTAATAAAACAACTAATGTGTGTCCATACTCAAGCCTAGCCGGTGGTCCTTCTCGGGATATCCTCCCGGAGCCATGGTCATCTGCCACCGGCCCAGGGGATCCACCTACAACTATATCAGATTCTTTACAGATTGCTACTCCTTAGCAAGACGATATCTGTGGCACCACAAGATTGCTGACTCCTCCTCCTTTAGGAGCCATTACATCATATTGCTAACTCACAGCTCTATCACAGACCTTTCTAACAGATTGCTACTCCTATCTGATTGCTCCTCCCATCAGATAGTGGAACTTATCAGAATCCTAACAGGAGGTTCTGGAAGGCAATTTAGGATTTTAGGTAGAAAGCAGAAATCCAGAAACTCCAGGGTGGCTTTCTCTGAAAACCTCCCTTTTCCACGTTTAGGTCCCCAGAGGCAGACAGAGCTCTGGAGTCTCAATGCGTAGATGAGATGATGGTGCAGGGAAGAGGGATTCAATTTTGGAAGGAACTAGACAACCTTTTTGGGAAGGGGATATATTCTGAAAGGATGGGCTCCACCTTAACCAGAGTGGAAGCAAGCTCCTGGTGCTAACTTTTAAAAAGGAGATAGAGCAGCTTTTAAACTAGAACAAGGGGGAAAGCCAACAGTCAATCAGCAGTGCATGGTTCAGAGGAATGTATCTTTGTAGGATATTAATGAAACAGGAGAGTTAGGGCATCACAACAGAGGGGTTCCAATAAAAGTAAAAGTAGTCCATGTGCCTATAAGTAAAGAATCACCTGAGTTAAAGAATTCCAAATTATCCATATCAATTGAAAAGCCGGTTGTTAATACAAACAAAACCAGACTTTGAAATGTCTGTAGGCCAATACCAGAAGTTTAAGAAGTAAGATTGGAGAGTTAGAATGTATAGTAGTGAATGATGAGATAGACATACTTGGCATTTCAGAGACCTGGTGGAAGGAGGATACCCAATGGGACAGTGCTTTATTAGGGTCATGTTGGTTGGGGTGTAGCACTTTATGTCTGGGATAGAATAGAGTGCAACAGCATAAAGATCATATAAGAGACTAAATGGTCAGTAGAATCTATATGGGTAGAAATGCCATGTGTGTATAGTGATAGGAGTATTCTACCATCCACCTGATCTGACAGAATATGAAATGCTAAGAGAAATCAGGAAGCTGACCAATTTGACAGTGTAGTAATAATGGGAGATTTCAATTACCCCTATATTGACTAGGTGAATGTAACATCAGGACATGCTAGACACATAAAATTCCTGGAGGGAATAAACAACTGCTTCATGGAACAATTATTTCAGGAACCAATGAGAGAGAGAACTATTTTTTATTTAATTCTTAGTGGAATGCAAGATTTGGTGAGAGAGGTAACAGTGGTGGAGCTGCTTGGCAATAGTAATCATAACATGATCAAATTTGAACTAATGACTGGAGGAGCGACAATATGTAAATTTTACACCTCTAACACTAAATTTTCAAAAGGGAAACTTTGATAAAATGAGGAAAATAGTTAGAAAAAAACTCTAAGGTGCAGCTGCAAAGGTTTAAAAGTATACAAGAGGTATGGACATTGTTAAAAAATACAATCTTAGAAGTGCAGTCCAGATGTATTTCATGGATTAAGAAAGGTGGAAGGAAGGCAAAATGATTACCAAGATGGTTAAAAGGTGAGGTGAAAGAAGCTATTTTAGCCAAAAAAAATCCTTCAAAAATTGGAGGAAGGATCCATCTGAAGAAAGTAGGAAAAAGCATAAGCATTGTCAAGTTAAGTGTAAAACATTGATAAGGCAGGCTAAGAGAGAATTTGAAATGAAGTAGGCCATAAAGGCAAAAACTCATAATAAAACTTTAAAAAATATACCTGAAGCAAGAAACCTGTGAGGGAATCCGTTGACTGTTAGATAACCAAGGGGGTTAAAAGGGGCTCTTACAGAAGATAAAGCCATTGCAGAAAGACTAAGGGGCAGATTTTCAAAAGCCTACGCACGTAAATCCATTGGATTTACGTGTGAGGTGGGGTTATGCTCACTAGGCCTATTTTAGAAATGCTCGGCGATGAGCGTAAAGCTCCGGGATGCGCGTATGTCCCAAGGCTTTGAAATAGGGGCAGGAGGATGGAAGTGGGGTGGTCCAAGGGCACAGTGGCCATTTGCCATTGTGTCAGAAGATCACTTGCCGGCCAGGTGCCAGCACATGCAACCTGCACCTGCTCCTAGTCAGGCGCAGCAGGTAAAATAATTTTTTTTGGTGGGGGGCCTAGAATAGGGATAGGGGGTGGGTTGGTAAGGGGAAGGGGAAGGGAGGTTAGGGTAGGGCGTTGAGAAGTTCCCTCCTAGGCTGCTCCAACCCCAGATTTTATAACATGCGCGCACATTTTATAAAATCGGGCGACCACGTGTGCGCACTGGGTAGCACGTGCACATGGACGCCTGCGCGCAAGTTCTTAAAATCTACCCCTAAATGAATTCTTTGCTTCTGTGTTTACTAATGAGGATATAGGGAGATACCTGTTCTGGAGATGATTTTCAAGGGTGATGAGTCAGATGAACTGAACCAAATCACTGCGAATTGTAAGATTGACAAACTAAAGAGTAGCAAAATCACCTGGATTGGATAGTATGCATCCCAGGATTCTGAAGGAACTAAAAAATGAAATTTCAGATCTATTAGATAAAATTTGTAACCTATCATTATAATCATTCATTGTACCTGAATACTGGAGTGTGACCAATCTAACCCCGATATTTTTAAAGGGCTCCAAGGGCAATTCAGGAAACTATAGGCCAGTGAGGCCTGCCTTAAGTGCAGGGAAAAATAGTGGAAACTAGGGATGTGCAGCCAGAAAGTATTCGTTGGATTCAGGATACGTATTCGTTGGGGCCCAGATACATTGCATTTGTTCAATGGCGCCCCGATACGTTGATACGTGCATTCGTTTTCCGGTTAAAGTCAATGGGGGAAGTATTTGCAGCCAATTTTTGGCTGCAGAATTGGGGTTTTATTATCAATTTTGATGAAACTTCTGGGGAGCAATCATCAGAACAACAAAACAGCTCCAAGGTACTTAGACTGTGGCAAAGTGGCACCAAAGTGGCATGAATAGCCTAAGGTACTTTAAAGGGACAAAGGGTGGCAAGAAGAGTGCTTTAATAGAGGCACAAAACATCAGCAAGAATGTAAAAAACACACCACAGCTTCAAAAGAGAGCAACAATAAGAGATGCATGAACCCTCGAAGGCAGCACGACAGGCAAAGCGACAAGACAAGTGGCATCGATATCCTAAGAACATAAGAACATAAGAACATGCCATACTGGGTCAGACCAAGGGTCCATCAAGCCCAGCATCCTGTTTCCAACAGTGGCCAATCTAGGCTACAAGTGCCTGGCAAGTACCCATGTTACTGTTGCTAGTAATAGCAGTGGCTATTTTCTAAGTCAACTCAATTAATAGCAGGTAATGGACTTCTCCTTCAAGAACTTATCCAATCCTTTTTTAAACACAGCTATACTAACTGCACTAACCACATCCTCTGGCAACAAATTCCAGAGTTTAGTTGTGCGTTGAGAGAAAAAGAACTTTATCCGATTAGTTTTTAAATGTGCCACACGCTAACTTCATGGAGTACCCCCCCCTAGTATTTCTATTATCTGAAAGAGTAAATAACCAATTCACATTCTACCCATTCTAGACTTCTCATGACTTTAAACACCTCTATCATATCCGCCCCCAGCCGTCTCTTCTCCAAGCTGAAAAGTCCTAACCTCTTTAGTCTTTCCTCATAGGGGAGCTGTTCCATTCCCCTTATCATTTTGGTAGCCCTTCTCTGTACCTTCTCCAACAGCACAATGAAGGAGGAACATAGCAAGCAGAAAGACTAGCACCAACACACTGAGCAACCATGATAGTGGCCAGAACACCACAAGGAGTTGAGTGAGTCATCTGCTATATGGCAGCAAGGCACAGAGGCAGAGGGTAGATTCAGGCTGGCTACACCCGGGGAGAGTTCCCTTTCCTTTGAGCTGGGAAGGGCTCCCCGGAATGGGTTGGCCCCTAGAGTGGAGCACGAGCCTTCAAAGCGTGGCAACCTGGAGCAGGGTCTCACTGTGAGCATGGTGTTTACCACAGTCTAAGTACCTTGGAGATATTTTCTTGTTTTGAACATGGGTCAAGAGGTGGTAAGAGATTAGGCTGCAACAACGGGGAGAGTTCCCGTACCTTTGAGCAGGAAAGGGCTCCCTGGAATGGGTTGGCCCTTACAGTGTATAATGGTTAGGGATGTGAATCGTTTTTTGACGATTTAAAATATCGTCCGATATATTTTAAATCGTCAAAAAATCGTTAGGGCCACGATACAATACCAATTCCCCCGATTTATCGTTAAAAAATCGTAAATCGGGGGAAGGGGGAGGGCAGGAAAACCGGCACACTAAAACCCCCTAAAACCCACCCCCGACCCTTTAAATTAAATCCCCCACCCTCCCCAACCCCCCCCCCCCCAATGCTTTAAATTACCTGGGGATCCGGCGGTGGTCCAGAACGGCGGCGGTCCGGAACGGCCCCCTCAATAGAATTGTGTTGTCTTCAGCCGGCGCCATTTTTCAAAATGGCCGCCGCAAAATGGCGGCGGCCATAGACAAAAACGATTCGACGGAGGAGGTCGTTCCGGACCCCCGCTGGACTTTTGGCAAGTCTTGTGGGGGTCAGGAGGCCCCCCCAAGCTGGCCAAAAGTTTCCTGGGCGTCCAGCGGGGTTCCGGGAGCGATTTCTTGCCACGAATCGTTTTCGTACGGAAAATGGCGCCGGCCATACGCGTATGGCCAGCGCCATTTTCCGTATGGCGGCGGTCCGGAACCCCCGCTGAACGACCTCCTGCAGTCAATCTCCTGCCGGCGCCATTTTCCGTACGAAAACGATTTGCGGCAAGAAATCGCTCCCGGAACCCCGCTGGACTCCCAGGAAACTTTTGGCCAGCTTGGGGGGGCCTTCTGACCCCCACAAGACTTGCCAAAAGTCCAGCGGGGGTCCGGAACGACCTCCTCCGTCGAATCATTTTTGTCTATGGCCGCCGCCATTTTCCGGCGGCCATTTTGAAAAATGGCGCCGGCTGAAGACAACACGATTCTATTGAGGGGGCCGTTCCGGACCGCCGCCGTTCTGGACCACCGCCGGATCCCCAGGTAATTTAAAGCATTTGGGGGGGGGGGGGGTTCGGGAGGGTGGGGGATTTAATTTAAAGGGTCGGGGTGGGTTTTAGGGGGGTTTAGTGTGCCGGCTCACGATTTTAACGATTTTTCACGATAGTTTACACACCCAAACGGCAACAATACGATCCCCTCCCCCTCCCAGCCGAAATCGATCGTTAAGACGATCGAGGACACGATTCACATCTCTAATAATGGTACAAATTGTTAGGATTTAAGCACTTGCAAACAGATCAAGACTTCATAATCAAAACAGAGGAAGTTCTCTTCTCTGCCCTGAAACTAAAGAAAACTGTTTATTTTATTTAAGGATCCATGCTGTGAAGGATTACTAGTTTGAATTGCCAGAGACTGAGGTTTCTCTTTGCAACGAGGATTCAGATGTTAGGACTGGACATAAGGCCTGGACGAACAGGCACAGCAGTCGAGGACAGAGGTCAAGCCCACGTAGGGACATAAGGCCTGGATGGTCAGGCACAGCAGTCGAGGACAGTCAATCCCACCGAGGGACATAAGGTCTGGATGGACAGGCACAGCATTCGAGGTCAGAGGTAAAGCCCACGTAGGGACATAAGGCCTGGATGGACAGGCACAGCAATCGAGGAAAGAGTCAATCCCACCTAGGGACATAAGGCCTGGATGGACAGGCAAAGCAATCGAGTCAAACCCTTGTAGGGACATAAGGCCTGGACGGACAGTCACAGCAGTCGAGGACAGAGGTGAATCCCACGTAGGGACATAAGGCCTGGATGACCAGGCAAAGCAATCGAGGTCAAACCCTTGTAGGGACATAAGGCTTGGACAAACATGCAAAGCAATCGAGGTCAAACCCTTGTAGGGACATAAGGCCTGGACGAACAGGCAAAGCAATCAAGGTCAAACCCTTGTAGGGACATAAGGCCTGGACAAACAGGCACAGCAATCGAGGACAGAGGTGAATCCCACCTAGGGACATAAGGCCTTGACGGACAGGCACAGCAATCGAGGACAGAGGCAATCCCATATAGGGACATAAGGCCTGGACGAACAGGCACAAAAGGAGAGGACAGAGGTCAATCCAACGTAGGGACATAAGGCCTGGATGGACAGGCACAGCAGTCGAGGACAGAGGTGAATCCCACGTAGTGACATAAGGCCTGGACGAAAAGGCAAAGCAATCGAGGTCAATCCCATGTAGGGACATAAGGCCTGGATGAACAGGCAAAGCAATCGAGGTAAGTCCCACATAGGGATATAAGGCATGGACGAACGTGGAAAGCAATCAAGATCAAACCCTTGTAGGGACATAAGCCTGGACGGACAGGCACAGCAATCGAGGACAGAGTCAATCCCACGTAGGGACATAATGCCTGGATGAACAGGCAAAGCAATCAAGGTCAAACCCTTGTAGGGACATAAGGCCTGGACGGACAGGCACAGCAATCGAAGACAGAATCAATCCCACGTAGGGACATAAGGCCTGGACAAAAAGGCACAGCAGTCGAGGACAGAGTCAATCCCACCTAGGGACATAAGGCCTGAATGAACAGGCACAGCATTCAAGGTCAAACACTTGTAGGAACATAAGGCCTGGACGGACAGGCAGAGCAATCGAGGTCAAACACTTTTAGGAACATAAGGCCTGGATGGACAGGCAGAGCAATCGAGGTCAAACACTTGTAGGAACATAAGGCCTGGACTGACAGGCAAAGCAGTCGAGGACAGAGGTCAAGCCCACGTAGGGACATAAGTCCTGTACGGACAGGCACAGCAATCGAGGACTGAGTCAATCCCACCTAGGGACATAAGGCCTGGCCCGGACAGGCACAGCAGTCGAGTACAGAGGGCAAGCCCACATAGGGACATAAGGCCTGGACGGACAGGCACAGCAATACAGGACAGAGTCAATCCCACCTAGTGACATAAGGCCTGGACAGTGGACAGACAGGCACAGCATTTCAGGTCAGGTACATGTGCTGCAGTGCTTATATTGTCTGGAGCATAGGAGGCAGTTGGAGCTGCTGCAAGGCTTTCAATTGCTTTTATTCATCTTGCCATTCACAGGGAAAATTTGGAAACCCAAGCAAAGGCAGGTTTACTTTCAAAAACACTAGCATTTTCATCAACTCTGATGCCAGCCTTGAGTGGTGAGGGCTCATGATATCCCCTGTGATTGAAAAGACACGATCACCGGGCACACTGGTTGGTGGAACTGACAGATATCGCTGAGCCACTTTGGCTAGGTGTGGCCAGACAGTGAACTTGTGTGCCCAATATGCCAGCGGATCTGTCTGCATGTTCTCTGTCGGCTCTGAGAGATACCGTGTCACTGATAGCTGAGCTGGTGTCTCCTTTGCTTGGGTGGGCTGAGTCACTCATGCCAGCAGCTTTCTCTCTTGCCTGTCGCACAACAGATGAATCTTTATGGGCAACATGCCTTTGGCGTTCTGAAGTGGAGGAGGCGGTACTATCTGTCGCTGACAGAGTGCTGTTCCTGCTTGGGCTAGCAGCACAACTCTCTGAAGTGCCCACTGTTTCCACCTCTGCTTCACGCCTAATCTATCTCTGCCTATGGCGCTCCTGTTCATGGACCTTTGCTAACAGCAGGTCCTTCACCAATAAGAGACAATCGTACTGTAGGGCGAGTTTCCCTTTCACACAGGGATCACAGTCTGTGGCGATCATGTATGTGTTCTGTTCTGTTAAAGGCCTTAATCTCTCTTCCACCTGCTGCTGCAAAAAATCCAGACAATGCAGCACCTCTGCTGTCATTCCCTCTTCCTGCTTAAATCCCTCCAAATTTTCCTCCAGAAAATTAACTATAGGGATGATGTCAGCCAAGGTAGCACTTCTGGAACTCAGCTCCTCCATGGCATCCTTGAAGGGCTGCAGGATTTCTACCAGCTGACTCCTGACTAACTAATCATGATGCTCTAGGGGATTCTGCACACCTATGTCCATTCTACCAGAAAGTTCATGAAGGGGTGTCTGCAGCTCCACTAACCTCTCGAGCATCATAAAGGTGGAATTCTACCGGGTGGCAATCAGACGCTTGTGAGGCATCTCCAAATCAGTCTGCTTTTGTCGGAGAACCTGCCCGGCCTTCACACATCTGTGGAAGTGCGCTGCTATGTTCCTGCACTTCGGTATTAACCTATGCAGGTATTCATTCTCTTTGTCATTGGAATCCAACCCCAGAGCTGACTTTACTACCAGGTGCAGAGTGTGTGCAAAACATTGGATTTTCTTGACGTGCCCGTCGTTTATTGCCTTAACCATATTTGCACCATTGTCTGTGACAAAGAACCCTGCCTGAGGATTCCTGTCTTGCTGGTGTAGATGCCAGCCCTCCAGCATCTGTCTGATGCATGCTAGAATATTGGCTGCGGTATGGTGGGTGTGTAGTAAAGCCCACCTCCACCCTGATACTTGTTCAGTAATAGAGCTGCTGGCTGCCCCTGCCTCAACCAAGTCTCACCAGTGTGCTGTCAAAGAGAGGTAAGAGTGTGCAGCATTCATGGCAGTCCAGATGTCGCAGGTGAAATGCAATCTCCCCTCTGCCTTAGCTAGCAGCGCTTGCATGTGACTGCGCCACTGCTTGTACAGGCTGGGGATGACCTTTCTGCTAAATGAGGTTCTGGAGGGGACTTTGTAATTTGGAACTATGACCTTCAGAAAACACTTGAAACTCACATTCTCCACTAACTGCTGGTCATCAATGGCAATCATTTCCCCAATGCTCCTGGTTACAACTTTTGAGGATGCCTGCCTCCTGCCCTGGGTTAGCATTATCGCACTCCATCCCATTTCCTCCATGGTGGGTTGTCACTTATGCCACATGTCAGTGGGTTGCTGGCCTGCCACCTGACTCCTAGAAGGGGATGAGGGCGTGAGCTGACTCTGCTGCTTTTGAACCACTTTACGCTGCTTGGAAGGGGACCCCTGACTGGTACTGCCACCATCCACAGATGGCAGTACTCTTGTTGGGTGTTGCTTGTTCATATGATGTGTCATGCCAAAATTAGATAGATGTCCCATTTGCTTGCCTCTGCTAATATCCCTGCCAAGGTAATTACACCAAGCAAAACGCGGGTCATCCATCACTTTAAAGTGGCTCCAGATTGCAGATGTCTTTTGTGATCCTCCCTTCTCTAAAGTCTTGGGGGTGGATGCTGGCACTGGAGCTGAAGTAGTGGGTGCACCCTGAGAAGCAATGCCGGGGGCCTCAGTCACCCTCTGTGCTTGCACTGACTACTCTTCCTCCTCCTCATCATCAGTTTCATCTCTCCCCTGCTGCACTGAAGTGGAGGCTAAGACAGGACTAACTGATCCTCCTAAAGCTTTGTCAGCTATTACTTCTTCCGTTTCTGATGAGAATCCCATACAAGATGATTCTTCATCTGAATCAGAAGCAAACAGTGGCTGTGCTACATTGTGAACGCTAAGTGTTAGTCGAGACTTCTGTCCCCCTGCTGCTTTTGTGTGTCAACATTTTGTCTGGCATGACTCAGCCTTCCCTTCCCTCACCTCCAAAACTACAGGGTCAGAAACAGGTGGTGGCAATGATGATGCATCATGGTCAGATTTCATTTTTTTCTGGATGAAATTGCCTGCCCCTCCAAAGAGTTTAGATTGCGACAGGTCCTTTTTTAACTTTAATGGGGGAGTGGCACTAGTGTCTTTTGAAGTGCCTATTCTGCCATTCCCAATCACTCGACAACATCTAGCTTTTCCTGACATTATGGATTTAATGTCACTGCCTAGTGCCTACTGGCTGCCCACTGTCACAGTGCCTTGCTATGCATTAATGTAACGTGTGTGGTGTGTACAGAGATGCAGCTTGCTTGTAAGCACAAAAGAGGCAGATTGGGGATTTCACTGCACAGATTGTCCCAATAATAAATTTCAGTCTGTTAAACTACCCACTGCCCACTGTCACAGTGCCTTACTATGCACTAATGTAACATGTGTGGTGTGCACACACACGTATCTTACATGTAAGCACAAAAGAGGCAGACTGGGGATTTCACTGCACAGACTGTCCCAATAATAAAGTTCAGTCTGCTAAATTGCCAGCCCACTGAAGCCCAGTGCACAGAGAGACTGAGTTGAATTAAACAAACTCATTTTAAAAAATCTGGAATTGTTGGCACAGCAGGAAAATCGATGAAATATATTTTCCAATGGAGATTCTAGCAAAACTGAATATATCTCTCCCAGCTACAACACCCAAATGGTGCTTGCTTGCAGCCTAGCCCAGAGGTTGAATAAAACAAAATGGCACTGCTAGCAGCTTCTCTCCCTGGCACAGAGAAACCGTCTCAGATCACCTAAATAAACTGCTTAAAAATCAAACAGGGCTAGCTGGTACAGGCACTGCAGCCAAATTGTCATTTATTTCATTTAATTTATTAAAATTTATTGATCACCTACCACAGAGAGGCCTAGGCGATTTACAACATTAACATACATAATGAAACATAAAAATAATAAATACAATACCACACAAATTACATGTATTTCACAGAGACAGAAATAACCAATCTCATGTAAACAAAATAGTCAATCACCCAAAATATATAATAGAATCCTCACATCTGTAAAGGTATTTATTCTGCTGGCAGCACTCTAGAATATATTGTATGCACAATGGATAAGGTGCTCTTTCAATAACTGTCTGAACTTTTTTGCATCATCCAAAGACCTGAGCTCAAATGGAATAAGATTCCATTGTGTTGGCGCTGCAATGGAAAAAGAGGTCTCACGAGTACTATATAAGTGAGCGTGTTAAACAGAAGGAACTTCTAGCAAATTCAATTGAGAAGAACGTAAACATCTTAATGGTTTGTAAATGTGTAGAAGAGCATTTAGCCAGTAAGAGGAATCTGAAATTAACAACTTAAAGACAATCATAACTATTTTATAAGTAATGCGTTCAGTTATTGGTAGCCAATTCAGATTATATAGGACTGGAGAAATATGCTCACAACGCTTCGAATGGGATACTAAACGCGCAGCCGAATTAAGCAGTAATTGTAACGAATGTAATGTCGTTTTAGGAAGACCAATAAACAAACTGTTGCAATAATCTAAGTGAGGAAAAATGATCGCACAAATTACAATCAGAAAATATCGATCAAATAGCAAATGCCTCAACCCTGCAATAAGACGAAGTTTGAAAAACCCACTTTTAATAAGGGATCTAATGTGAGGACGAAAGGACAGCGTGGGATCAAGTAAAACTCCTAAGCTCCTAATGGGTTTATCAATGGTGAATGACATGTCATCAATGTGAATTGAGTCATTGGAAGGTGTACAATGAGAAAGATGGATCAATACGATATTGGTCTTGTTGGTATTCAACATAAGTTTATTTTGTTTTAGCCATCGCTTGATTAAATCTATACACAAGTGCAAGGTATCAGAAGAGATTTGCCAAGACTGTTGTACCTTAATGTAAAACTGAATGTCGTCCGCATAGATTTTAAATCCATCAGTAATGATGGACAACAGTTTTGTAATAGGAGCCAAATAAATGTTAAATAACATAGCCGACAAGGCAGAGCCTTGTGGGACCCCAGTTTTTAATGACTGAGAAGATGACGATTGAAAGTTGAATCTGACCGTTTGAGACCGATCTGACAAATAGCTTTTAAACCAAGTAAGAACTGTCCCGGATATACCACATTCCTGCAAACGAGACAACAAAATCTGATGATCAATCGAATCAAATGCGGAAGTAATATCAAGAGACACTAACAAAAACTGATCACCTCTATCAAGGTTCCTTTTAAGAGAGTCAACGAGTGAAATAAGAAGTAATTCTGTACTGAAACCACGACGAAAGCCGAATTGATGTGGACTCAAAATCTCATTAGTGTCCATAAAGTCAGTCAGTTGTTTAAGAACAATACCTTCAATTACTTTCGCTAATATGGGAAGAGACGAGATAGGCCTATAATTGATCAAATTGTCACTATCTAAATTTGCCTTTTTTAATAAAGGTTTCACCACTGCCGATTTCAATGCCTTAGGTAATGTACCCACTGACAATGAAGCATTCACAATATGTGTGATAGAAACTTTCAAAAGGACAAAGATTTCTCTGAAAGTAACTGTTGAAATATTTAAAATAGGACAGATGGTATTATTCAATTGTGAAATTACATTCAGAATTTCTATAGAGGAAACTAAATCAAACTCTGTCCAAATAGCAGCATTACCACTCATAAAGTGACTAAAGAAACATTCACATCTTTAAAATTTAGCAAAAGGAAAGGGCTGGTTTTTGGCTCAGGATAGTAGATACACCGAAATGGCGTCATCCGATTGCAAATGGCGGCGAAGAAAAGTGTGCGCGCGCGCTGTGCGCCATGCAATGGATTTATCATCCATTGCATGGATGATATATTCGTGGGGAGTCGCGAATTTCGCTTCCCCACGAATATAACGAATATGGACATATACGTTGCGGATTGCCAATACGGCAAAAACGAATGCACACCCCTAGCGGAAACTGTTCTGAAGATCAAAATCACAAAGCATATAGCAAGACATGTTTTCCTAGAACACAGTCAGCATGGATTTATCCAAGGCAAGTCTTGTCTCACAAATCTGCTTCATTTTTTTAAGGAGTTAACAAACATGGGAAGAAAGGTAAACTGGTAGATGTACTGTATTTGTATTTTTAGAAAGTGTTTGACAAAGTCCCTCATGAGAGGCTTCTAAGAAAACGAAAAAGTCATGGGATAGGAGGCAGTGCCCTTTCATGGGTTACAAACTGGTTAAAAGACTGGAAACAGAGAGTAGAATTAAATGGTTAATTTTCTCAGTGGAAAAGTATAAACCGTGGACTCCCTTAGGGCTCTGTAGTTGGACCATTGCCTTTCAATATATTTATTAATGATCTGGAAAGGAATACAATGAGTTAAGACATCTCAGTATCACAAAAGCATCTTGACCACATTGTAGAAGTCTTTTCAGAAATAGCAGCTTTGTACAGGTTTAAAATGTGTCCCTTACTTGTTGCATCAGTATATTCACAGACACTTGATGATGAAGTAGTGCAGAGTATAGTGGATACTAGACATTCCCTAATGGATTTGGATTATGTTTTTGAGACCAGGGGCTATAGAACAAAAAAGCCCATGTGGTTTTGCATTCTCATCTATCTCCTATCTTAGGAAGGTGGCTAGTAGGGATGTGAATCGTGTCCTCGATCGTCTTAACGATCGATTTCGGCTGGGAGGGGGAGGGAATCGTATTGTTGCCGTTTGGGGGGGTAAAATATCGTGAAAAATCGAAAAATCGCAAAACCGGCACATTAAAACCCCCTAAAACCCACCCCCGACCCTTTTAAATTAAATCCCCCACCCTCCCGAACCCCCCCCAAATGACTTAAATAACCTGCGGGTCCAGCGGCGGTCCGGAACGGCAGCGGTCCGGAACGGGCTCCTGCTCCTGAATCTTGTTGTCTTCAGCCGGCGCCATTTTCCAAAATGGCGCCGAAAAATGGCGGCGGCCATAGACGAACACGATTGGACGGCAGGAGGTCCTTCCGGACCTCCTGCCGTCCAATCGTTCAGCGAGGGTTCCGGCGCCTCGCTGAACAACCTCCTGCAGTCGATCTCCTGCCGGCGCCATTTTCCTTACGAAAACGATTCGCGGCGGGAAATCGCTCCCTGACCCCCGCTGGACCTCCAGGAACTTTTGGCCAGCTTGTGGGGGGCCTCCTGACCCCCACGAGACTTGCCAAAAGTCCAGCGGGGGTCCGGAAGGACCTCCTGCCGTCCAATCGTGTTCGTCTATGGCCGCCGCCATTTTTCGGCGCCATTTTGGAAAATGGCGCCGGCTGAAGACAACAAGATTCAGGAGCAGGAGCCCGTTCCGGACCGCTGCCGTTCCGGACCGCCGCTGGACCCGCAGGTTATTTAAGTCATTTGGGGGGGGTTCGGGAGGGTGGGGGATTTAATTTAAAGGGTCGGGGGTGGGTTTTAGGGGGTTTTAGTGTGCCGGCTCACGATTCTAACGATTTATAACGATAAATCGTTAGAATCTCTATTGTATTGTGTTCCATAACGGTTTAAGACGATATTAAAATTATCGGACGATAATTTTAATCGTCCTAAAACGATTCACATCCCTAGTGGCTAGGACTCAAAGGTGGAGTTCTCAGGCCTCCAGGATTTGGGAGCATTCTTAGGGTCCATGAGGCTCCTGAGAATGAAAGAACCAGAGGTGATTAATGGTGAAGGAGATTAGTCCTTTGTTTGCACTTTTAACTAGCTCATCTTTTTCTAAAAAAGTGGAGTTTCAGGCTGGAGTCAGAGGAAGGACTAACAAGCTTGGAAATTTGCTACATAATTACTGCTCGAAGTGACAGTCTTTAACTGTTTTGGAGATTTTTCCAGTTTTTTCTTCTGGACTACAGAGATATGCACAAAATAAAGTAAGTACCAGTACAGGGAAAGTCCTAGAGGGGGAACATTTCTAACAGTTTTCCTTAGTGCCAAGGATTTCTGTGACTGTTAATTATTGATTATATGCTGAGTTTCTTTTGATTTCTGTATGGATTGCTCCAGACACACAGTGCTGGTGCAAGACTGTTTGGCACCCTAGGCAAACATTTAGTCATGCATCCCCCTCTCCCAAATTACCATTTTCCAGCAGCTCCAAATCAGTGCTTCCTCCTATGGGTGGTAGTGGCTCCAACACAGTGCTACCTTTTATATCAGCATTGATTCTCTTTGAACTCTCATCACTGCTCTGGGCCTCGCACTGGTGGGATTTTGCTGCACCCAAAATTTTGGGTCTCTAGGCAACCACCTAGTTTGCCTAATGGAAGTACCAGCCCTGCAGACACACGTGTACTGTTTGCCAATGTATTCATCTGCATCAAATATCGCAATAAACTTGTTTAGCTTGGAACAACCTCAGACAGTGTGGTTAAGTGTTTATTCTGGGAAATGCCATAAAGATATTCCACAAGCATAACTATTTTCTTCCCCCACTTCACCAATCCCAAATGTGACCCCAAGCTTTATTAGTTAGTGGAAAATGGGTTACATATACAGCTGAGTTGTATGATAAGCTTGCCCTTAGTAGGGAGGTGATACAGATGTGTATATGTAAAAATTCCCCTTGGTTTACAAAAGACATGAGAATACAGAAAAAACAATTAGGGAGGGTCGAAAGACGATGGAGGAGAAGGATGAGAGGCCTAGAGAGTCTTATATGCAAGAATTGGGTAAATATAATATATATATGCATATGCAACACATTGGAGACTTGTTGAGATCATTGGGTGTGTCTTATTATTTGGACAGTGGACCCTTGAGTTACAACCGGCTTGACATATGAACAACTTGGGTTACAACCAAAGTTTTAGTTTTGAGTTATATCCAAAGTCTTGAGTTATAACCTGAATGCCGGCCAAAGCCATGTGTATCCACTCGTGCATGCAGTTGCTTCTAATTGGGCATTTTTTCCTATCAATCGCATTTTTTGGGGATTGGTCAGTGGGACTTCTGCTCTGCTGTTGTAGTGATTGGCTGCTGCTGCCGCCGATGAGGCCTGTTGTGCATCTCAGGCGTACCCAGAGCTGCAAATGTTCACAGGAGCACATAGGTAGACCCTGGCACGGCATTGCAGCAAGCAACAGCATCACTGGTGACTAAGGAAGCTTCTGTGCAGCAGCAGAAAGGGAGTGTAACACTCAGCTGGCTACAGCAAGGGATCAGGAGGGGAGGAATGAGTATGCTGGGAGGGGGAAATGAGTGTTTGAGGGCCAGAGATGTGATCTGAGGGGGTGGGGAGGGGGGAATCCTTCCCCTCCTCCCTTCCTACAAGCCAAAGATGTCAACATGAATGGTGAGTACAGTATGAAATTGTTGTTTCTGGTAGGCTAGGCACATTTTATAACTTTTTGGTGAGTACACTAGGAAAATTATAGGTGTTTCTGGTAATTATGCACATTATACAACCATTTTTTATTATGAAAGTGTTAGGTAAGGGGCGCTTTGGGAGGTTTGGAATGCATTATGGGTATTTCCATTATTTCTTATGGAAAAAATAGTCTTGAGTTACAACCAACTTGAGTTACAACCAGCTCTCTGGAACGAATTGAGTTCGTAAGTCAAGGGTCCTCTGTACATGGATGACATTCAATTCTACCTGCCCTATTCTGAAGATAGGACATCTTTTCAGAAACTATTTACATCATGTATGGATAAAGTGGAATTATGGATAAGTAGTAATCATTTAGTATTACATTTGAAAACAATTTGTGGAATGTAAATGTTTAACATGTGTTCCTTTGACTTTATTTATTCTATCTTACACTTGCAGTTTATATGTTTGTGTTTAAATTCTTAAGTTTTTTTTTTTAAGTTTAATTCTTTTTTTATTAATGGGTAAGAAAAATACAGTGACATTTTAACATATGATCAGGGAGATCGCACATTACAATCATCGTAGCAGAACAAAATAACAACATGCGAAAAAATATGATACAATACATCTGTTAGGTCACCATTTTATAGATAAACAGGGAAAAAGACAGTAATAAGAAGAGAAAGAAACTAAAGAGAAAAAAGAAGAAATAGAGAAAAGGAATAGAGAAAAGAAAAAGAAAAAGAGAGAGGAAGACACAGCAAATAAGCAAGTATGCATATCGGAGGAGGAGAAAGGTTCGATACCTAAGCTTGTACATAGGGGATATTACAAAGAAGTTATGTAGGTGTCCAGCGGCTTCCAAACTTGGGACCATTTACCCAGTCGTCCAAATTTAATGGCCATAGCCTGTTCATATTTAGTATAAAGACTTACAGTGTTCCACCATAGAGATTCCGATAACATATCAGAATGCTTCCAATTAGACAAAATATTATGCTGACCAATTGTTAGAAGAAAATCCAATAGTTTCCGATGAGGAGTTGAAAGGGTTAGAGCTGGGTGCGCCCCCTTGAGGATGACCATAGAATAAGATATAGAAGACTGTAAATGGAAGATGGAGGAAACCTTATCCCATACCTGTTGCCAAAATCTTTTAACAAAGAGGCAGGTATAAAGCATGTGTGATAGTGTAGCTTTAGGGGTCAAACATGACCAACATTGATGGGATTCTAAAAGGCCTGCCCTGTGTAATTTCCAAGGGGTCCAGATAGCTCTGTGTAAGGTAAAAACGGAAGTCTGCATCAAACTAGAGGATAGGGAAATACGAGAGGAAGTTAACCAAATATAGTTCCACATTGGCAAGGATATCTCTATACCCAGATCCGAGGACCAGGTTGATCTTAAAGCGTGCGTAGTAGCAGAAGATATGCGATTGAAAAGTTTATATAATTGGGAAGCAAGGTGACCTTTCACGCCATTATTTTGATAGAAGTCCCACAGAAAAGGAACTTGGGCGACCTGGGAGAAACATACAGAGGTACCGTGCAGCGCATCTTTTAATTGTAGCCAAGCATAATGCTGAGTGCGCGGAAGACCAAATCTCTCTTGTAATTGAGAGAAGGTTAGCAAGGTACCATTTTGTATAATGGAGGAGATTAACCAAATGTTACACCGTTGCCAAGTGGACCAAGATGGTGAACAGTCTCCTATTTTAATAGATGAATTGCGCCATAAAGGAGCCAAGATAGATGTTTTCCATCCCGGGAAGGCACTGGGACGTTTCACATCAATGTCATTAAATGCTTTATACAAAGACCTTAAAATATGATTAGCAGCCTGAGGGGAGGTGAGATTCATACCTGGAAAGCAACATAGGGGTGCAGGTGTCACTAGATGTTGCTCAATAAGTAACCAACGCGGGGGGTCAACAACTTCCTGATCATACTCAAAATAAAAATAACCTTGCTGTAAAATAAAAGCCATATGATAAGAGTAAAAATCCGGGAAGTTCACTCCTCCTTGTATCTTAGTCTTTTTTAATTTAGAGAGAGCAATACGGGGAACTTTGTTATTCCACAAAAACCTCGTTAATATCCTATCAACTTGTTTATAAAAGTCTTTAGAAAAAAAAACCGGGATCATGCTCATAGTATATGTAATTTTTGGCACCAATACCATTTTAATAGTATCTAGCCGGCCCCACCAAGTAAGATGGAGGGGAGACCATCAGAGGATGAGATCCTTGAGAGACCGCAGAACACTGGATTCACCATGAACTATCGTCTCCAAAGGATCCATATAAAAAAGGACTCCTAGATATTTAAGACAAGTGGACATCTTTTGAACGGGGAGATGAGTAAGGGATAGAACCGATGCCGAGTAATTTAGTGGCAATAGTTCAGTTTTATGCCAATTAATTTTATATCCAGAAAGAGATGAGTAGCCAGAAATTAAATCAAAAAGTTGGGGGAGTGAATTCTCCGGATCTTGCAAAAACAATAAAACATCATCAGCATATGCCGAAAGTTTGAAAACATCCGATCCAATTGATACTCCTGTAATAAGATCCGTTTGCCTAATTGCCGAGAGTAGAGGCTCCAAAGCCAGGTTAAAGAGAAGCGGCGAAAGGGGGCATCCTTGCCGCGTTCCCCTATGAAGAGAAAAAGTTGGGGAAATCTGTTGATTAATATACAGATATGCTTTAGGTGAAGTATACAAATGTTTAATCCAAGACAGAAATTGAGGACCGATACCATACCATTGGAGCGTAGCCAATAAGAAGGACCACTCTACACGGTCAAAGGCCTTTTCCGCGTCCAATGATATGGCCACAGTCGGAGTGAGTGAGGAAAACACAGCCTGTTGTATATGCAAAAAAAGCCGGGTATTGTTAGATATCAAGCGACCCTTAATAAAGCCAGACTGGTCTGGATCTACTAAGAAGCCCATAACCCGGGATAGTCTAGTAGCCAATATTTTTGTAAAAAGTTTATAGTCCGTATTCAATAGGGAGATGGGTCGATAGTTAGCTATGTTGGTCGCATCTCTGCCTGGCTTAGGGAGCACCACTACACAAGCTTGTGTGAAAGACGTACCAGAAGCATCATTAAGAAGCAGGGAAGAAAAATAATCATGTATATAGGGAATTAACGTCTTTTGAAAGGAACTATAAAATTAAGCCGTAAAGCCATCCGGTCCGGGTGCTTTACGTGGAGCCAGGGACTTGATTGCAGAGGTAAGTTCAGCAACGGTAATAGGAGAGTCCAGCATGTCCATTTGCTGCCGTGTCAAAGTCGGATGTTGCAAGCTAGAAAAAAAATCTTGAAACATCTCAGGCGATGGTGAGATCTCAGATTGATATAAATTTGCGTAAAAGTCACTAAAGGCCTGCAGAATTTCAGAGTCTCTAGTCAGTATAGTATTAGACAGAGATAATATTGTCGTTATGCGTTTGGTTTCTGATTTTTTCTTTAAATATGAAGATAATAAGTGGCCGCATTTGTTGTTACCAGCATAATATTGTGCCTTTGAGTGAGAGACATGTAATTGTACCTGTGAGCTTAAAAGGCGGTTGTATTGGTAGCGTGCCTTAACTAAAGCTGTGAGAGATATTGAAGACGGACACTTAATATGATCCAGTTCAAGGGATGCAACTTGTTGGTGAAGAGAAGTTAAAGCAGCTTTTTGTAGCTTGGCTCGTCTGATAGAAAAACTAATGATGTCACCACGAATCATGGCTTTAAAAGCTTCCCAGATAATGGCAGTCGAGACATCTCCTGTAGAATTATTATGGAAGTAATCAGTTATCTTTTGTTCTAGAAATGGAAGAAACTCAGGATCTTCCAGTAAAGCTGAATTGAAGCGCCATTGCTTATGTATTTGTTTGGGAGTCGTCAGATTACATGTCAAGGAGATAGCCGCATGATCAGAAATCAATATGGGGTGAATTTTTGTGTCCAAGACTTGAGATAAGAAAGATTTATTAATAAGAAAAAAGTCTATTCTGGAGTACGAAGAGTGAGGTGATGAAAAAAAGGTATAGTCCCTTCCGGTAGGATTGATCAGTCTCCAAGGGTCCACAAGACCATACGTAGAAACTAGATGCTGTAAGGTTCTAGTGGATTGAGAGACTGTGGGTCGAGCCGTTGATTGCTTGTCCAGGATGGGATCTAAGGGCTGGTTGAAGTCCCCTCCAACGATACATGTAGAGGAATCCAAACTAAGTAGATTCACAAACACCTCCTGGAAAAAGCCTGGGTTATCATTGTTGGGTGCATAAATATTAAGGATGGTGAACACTTCAGAATGAATAGAAAGTCGGAGAAGGTTCCATCTACCATCCGGATCAGCCAGGTGATCAGAGACAGAGGACGTTAAGGTCTTGTTGATAAGAATAGCAGTGCCTCTTTTCTTATGTACCGCTGCACTGAAGTAAACCTGTCCAACCCATTGCTGTTTGAGCTTAAGAGACTCAGCTTGAGATAGATGAGTCTCCTGTAACAGCGCAATGTCCGTTTTCAGAGTATGTAAATAGATGAGGATTTTTTTCCGCTTTATTGGATGAGAAAAGCCGTTGACATTTAAGGAAACTACTTTAAAAGAAGAGATATGAGTCGCCATTATACCAGAAAAACAGACGAATCCCTCATTATACGCTGAGCACTCCTCCTATAAATCTGATGTGTGCAGTTATGTTGAGGAGCGCTAGGAGAGCGATCCCACTCCTGGGTGATGTGTGTCCTTGGGCCATGGCTCGACCCCAGAGGACTCTGAAGAAGTGCCGTGGGAGGCGTGGCATGCCCGAGCATGGGCTGGACGGGAGCAGGGCTGGAGTAACACGGAAGACAGGCCCTCCTCCGGACCTGCGCGCTTCGGAAGACCCAACAACGCAATGTTGGTCTTGTGAACAGTCCTCCGACCGTTCCTAGCCCTTTCGGACCTGCCGCAGGGTACGGCACGAAGCGGCAGGCCGGATGAAGGCCAGGGCAGTGAAGACTGGAACATGGATTCAGACGAGACTCAGGAATGACGTAGACTCAGGCTTAGACGTGGACTCAGGACGAGGTGCAGGATCCATAGACGTGGACTCAGGCATAGATGCAGGATCCTTAGACGTGGACTCAGGCATAGACGTGACTTCAGGAACGGGGTGCAGTATGCATAGACATGGACGCAGGCAAGACGAGGACTCAGGTCGATGGTACTGGATGCACAGAGGTGGAGTCAGGAACGAGGGCTGAAGGAAGACATGGGCACTGACCCTCAGGGCGCCCTACTCAGGCCACCCGCGGGACTGAGTCGCGGACCACCCTGTCCCATGCGCGCCCTACACAGCCCTGGAAGGCTGGTCACGGACCACGCTGAGAGCGGGAGAATGCAGGAGAGATCCAGGCGAAGCAAACTCCGATGCTGGGATACTGACATCCGAAGTGCCATCGGCTGGCAGGAACGGAAGCTCCAGAGCACAGGGACGAATCCCACCTGTTGGCCACTCCAGGGCCCAACAGGCCAGAAGGCTCAGGAGCCAGACGAGACAAAGGGCAGAACATATGGACTGGCTTAGGAACAGGATCTGGCACCGACATCTAGGTAACAGGAAAGAAGCTGGTTGCTGCACACCGGCAGCCAAAGCAGGATTCGCTGCACTCCTGGCAGCTCAAGGCAGGTAGAAGCATCAGGATCAGGAACAAGGATATCAGGAACATCAGGACTGGAACACATATACTGGAATAGGAGACACACCTCTGGGCTGGAACATGGACATCAGGAACATCAGGACTGGATCAAGAGACAGACCTTGGGACTGGAACGGCAGGCAGACATCAGGACTGGAACACTGAAGACATCAGGACTGGAACGGCAGGCAGACATCAGGACTGGAACACTGAAGACATCAGGACTGGAATGGCAGGCAGACATCAGGACTGGAACAACTTGACAAGAAGCTTCAACAGGAAACATGGAACACTGGACCTTGCAGAAGGCTGGAATACAAGGCATCTCCTGGAAAGAGGATCTCAGGAGTGACCAACTCCTTGCGAAGGCAAAGATACACTGAAAGCTGAGCCTTTAGTAGGGCTGAGGTGGGACAACGCCCAGGGAGGGG
Organism: Rhinatrema bivittatum; assembly: GCF_901001135.1. NCBI lineage: Eukaryota > Metazoa > Chordata > Amphibia > Gymnophiona > Rhinatrematidae > Rhinatrema > Rhinatrema bivittatum. The sequence goes on along the minus strand of NC_042618.1, from coordinate 282,770,120 downwards.
TCAGCAGGGGGCCACACCTGGCTGGCCCTTGAAGAGGAGCAAAGAGGCGCGCGCTCGCACCCTAGGAGGCTGGAGAGAAGAGCTGGAAGCTGGTGGCGTCCTCAGCCACGTGGAGGGCCCAAGGAAGCCGCGGAGCAGCCCTGGACTGGAGCTGAGTGAAGGCAGGTCACTGGAGCAGCTCCCAGCTGCACGGACAGAAGCAGAGAGAGCGGGGGAAGGGCTGACTGCAGGAAACGGCTCCATGCCGTGAGGACAGCCCCAGGAGGAGAGGTAAGACTGCAGGGAGAGTAGAGAGCTGTAGGCACCGGCAGAGAGAAGTGCTGGCTGCAGGGAACTGTGAGAGACTGCAGGCACCGGCAGGGACGGCTTCCCTGCTGGGCAAGGACCCGGGCTAAGGCAGGCACTGGGAGAGACGGCCTGCTCGCTGAAGGTCCCGGGATCGCAGCAGCACGTCGGGGAAAGGCAGACAGGACAGCAGCCGAGGAGCAGACCACATGGCAGCAGCTGTGGAAACGGCCCCAGCTGATTCAGGGAGAAGAAGAAGCAGCGTCAGCAGCCCCGGCTGGCTGTGGCTGTGAGAGGTAAGAACCTGCACACGCTTCTTGTGGGCAGGAGCACAACAAGTTAGAAGAAAAAAAAAAAGTAGCAAAGTGACACTTGTCAAAAGTAAAAACGGGAAAGAAATAGGAAACAAAAATGATGTAGAGTAGACACGAGTTAGATAAATTGTGTCCATAAGGGTTCCGCTCTGAATTGTGTCATCGCTAGAGAAGACAGTGTTAATGCACACTATCTATATGTAGAAAACAAAAAGAGCCTCAAGGCAGGCCAAAATATAGCCCACGTCCCCTCGCTCCTGTAACCATGGGTGCCATATAAGTAAAGAAAAAATTGGCGTCATAGTAAAATAAGAACTTGCAACAGTTAAGGTGGGCTGATAGCAAATGTTGCTTACCACTGATGTAAACAGGTGTTCTCACGGACAGCAGGATGTTAGTCCTCACAAATGGTGACATCGAGGATGGAGCCCACCGACGGAAAACTTCTGTCAAAGTTTAAAACAAGAACTTGACTGGCCCCTACTGGGCATGCCCAGCAAGGCACTGACCCTGCAGCCAGCAGGGTCTCCCTTCAGTCTGATTTTCAAAGCTACAGGCAGTGCCTAGAAAGTAAAAAATAAAACGAACCCAAACACCGCGGGGAGGCGGGCGGGTTTCGTGAGGGACTAACATCCTGCTGTCCTGTGAGAACACCTGTTACATCAGGTAAGCAACATTTGCTTTCTCACAGGACAAGCAGGATGGTTGGCCTCACAAATGGGTGAGTACCGAGCTGAGGATGTCCCGACTTGCACCAAATGCACCAAACGGTGTGCAACAGGCCACAACACTGAGGAGAAATTTGGAAAGGGAATCCGCACCCTACCGGGTAGGTGGAAGGGTGTTGGGTATATCATGTTGGAAAAAGGTTACGCAAGACAGATTGGCCGAAGATGGAGTCCTGTCTTACAGCCTTGTCCAAACAATAGTGGGGCTGCAAAGGTATGGAGAGAACTCCAGGTTGCAGCTTTGCAGATGTCAGGAAAGCGGCACCGATCGAAGGTGTGCCACTGACGTCGCCATGGCCCTCACAGAGTGTGCTTTAACACGGTCTTGAAAAGGAAGCCAGCTTGCTCATAGCAAAAAAAAGATGCAGTCCGCCAACCAGGAGAGAAGAGGCCTGCTTACCCACAGGTTGTCCCCAACTTGTTAGGATGGAAAGAGACGAATAAATTGAGTGCTCTTCCTGTGAGAAACTGTACGGTCTAGGTAAAAAGCTAGAGCCCGTTTACAGTCTAGGGTATGCAGGGTCTGCTCTCCAGAGTTGGAGTGGGGCCTGGGAAAAAAGATAGGTAGTATGATAGATTGATTGATATGAAACTCCCGAAACTACCTTAGGTAAAAATTTAGGGGAGTGCGGAGTACCGCCCGGTCCTGCAGGAGCTTAGTGTTAGGCGGATAGGTAACTAGGGCCTGTAATTCACTAACCCTGCGAGCTGAAGTAACAGCCAAAGGAATAACACTTTCCAAGTGAGATATTTTAAGTCACAGGAATGCAGAGGTTCGAAAGGAGGTTTCATTAGACGACCAAGAACCAGGTTAAGGTCCCAGGATGGGGCCGGAGGACGCAAGGGTGGCTTTAGATGGAGTAAGCCCTTAAGAAAGCGTGTTTACCAGGGGTTGTACTGAGATAGGATACCCCCAATACCCTTATGGAAGGCGGCTACCTACCGCACTGACATGCATTCTGATAGAAGAGGTTTTAAGACCTGATTCAGAGAGATGCCATAAATAGTCCAAAAATTTGGAGATTGGACAGGAAAGGGGATCAAGGGACTGAGAAGTGCACCATGATGTGTACCTTTTCCATTTGTATGAGTAAGACTTTCTTGTGGAAGGCTTTCGTGAAGCTATCAGGACCCGGGAAACGGAATCTGAAAGGTTAAATGGTTGAAGGACTAACCTTTCAACATCCATGCCGTCAGGGACAAGGCTTGGAGGTTGGGATGGAGGAGGCATCCGTCGTTTTGAGTGAGCAGATGCGGGTCCTTTCCCAGAGGAATGTGCCTGCGGATGGAGAGATCCTGGAGTATTGGAAACCATACTTGGCGTGGCCAGTAAGGTGCTATCAGGATCATGGTTCCTCCGTCCTGGCGTAGCTTCACAAGAGTCTTTGACACAAGAGGAAGTGGAGGGAATGCATAGAGCAGACCGGTTGTCCACTTGAGGGAGAATGCATCCCTCGGCCGAGAGTGCTGGCTCCGAATGAGAGAGCAGTAATCGTCCACTTTGTGGTTCTGAGGGGACGCAAAGAGGTCTATGTGGGGAAAACCCCACTCCCGAAACAGAGAGGACGCTACGAGAGGGTTGAGTGACCACTCGTGTGGTTGGAAGACACGGCTGAGCTGGTCCGCCAATACATTGTCTATTCCCGGCAGATAAGTGGCCCTGAGGTACATAGAGTGGGAGAGGGCTTCCGCCCAAATCTGCGCAGCTTCCTGACACAGAAGGAAGGAGCCTGTGCCTCCCTGCTTGTTTATGTACCACATGGCCACTTGGTTGTCCGTCTGGATTAAGATTATCTGATGAAATAGATGATCTTTGAAAGTTCGGAGCGCATAGCGGATTGCTCGAAGTTCCAGGAAATTGATCTGGTGTTCGGCTTCCTCTTTGGACCATAACCCTTGGGTTTGGAAGTCGTCCACATGGGCTCCCCAACCGATGTGAGAAGCGTCGGTGGTTAGGATTACTTGCGGATCCGGTGGAAGAAAGGGTAAGCCCTGAAGGAGGTTGACCTGAATCGTCCACCAGGTTAAGGACAGGCGCAGCGCTTGTGTGACTGTGACTATGGAGGACAGAGGCTGAAAAGCTTGAATCCATTGGTGTCGTAGAGTCCATTGTGTTACTCTCATGGCTAGTCGGGTCATGGGAGTGACTTGAACGGAGGATGCCATGTGTCCTAGGAGAATGAGGAACTGGCGAGCCATGGCAGTGTTCTGAGACTGGAGCTGGCGAGCCAGGGATATTAGGGTGTGAACCCTCTGAAGAGGAAGGTAAGCCTTTGCCTGTAAGGTGTCCAAGTCTGCCCCAATGAAGGATAAGGTTTGAGATGGGACTAAGCAAGATTCTCGTAATTGACAAGAAACCCTAAGGAAAGGAGTGTTTGGAATTGTCAATTTTAGGGAGGATTGAGCTATCTGTTGGGTGGAGGCCCTGATTAGCCAATCGTCCAGGTAGGGGTAGACGTGGACACCTTCCTTCCTTAGGAATGCTGCTACCACTACGAGACATTTGGTAAAGACTCGTGGAGCAGAAGCCAGACCAAAGGGTAGACCCGGGTATTGATAAAGGTCGTGGCCCTACTAGAAAGCGTAGATATTTGCGATGGGATTGCGTAATCGCAATGTGGGTATAAGCGTCCTTGAGGTCGAGAGAGCACAGCCAATCCCCTCTTTGTAGCAGAGGGAGCAGCGCGCCTAGGGTTACCATTTTGAACTTCTCTTTTTGAAGGTATTTGTTGAGGGCTCGAAGGTCCAAAATGGGACGTAGTCCCCCTGATTTCTTTGGTATTAGGAAGTATCTGGAATAGAATCCCTTGCCTCGTTGAGAGGGAGGAACGGGTTCTATAGCATTTGATTGCAGAAGAAGAGATACTTCCTGTTGTAATTGAGCCAAATGGGTGGTTAGACTCCACGCTTGAAGAGGCGGGGAGTCTGCCGGAAGAGTTATGAAGTTGAGGTGGTAACCCTGTGCGATTATTGTTAGCACCCACTGATCTGAGGTGATCTGCAACCAAGGTTGTAGAAAATGGTACAGTCGACCTCCTACAAGGATGTCTGGAAGAGGGGTTTGGCATGTGTTCCCTACAGGGGAGTCAAAGGCCAGCCGCAGGCCCAGGAGGAGGGGCTACAGTAGGCCTTTGTTTCCTAGGCTGACGTGGCTGAGGCCTGGTAGAGGATCGAGCTGGACGAGGCCTGGTCGATGGAGGGTAGTAACGGCGTGGCCGAAAGAACGACTTCTTAGAGTCCTTCTTAAGTGGTTGTTTGGAGGAAACCTCAGACGGAACAGAAGAAAGTTGTTTTAACGTCTTGTGGTGATCTTTTAATTCAGCTACAATCTGCTGAATTTGTTCTCCAACAAATTGTCCCCTAAGCAGGGTAAAATCCGCTAAACGATCCTGGACCTCTGGGCGAAGGTTGGATGACTTTAACCAAGCCCAACGTCTGGCCGAGATGGCAGTAGCTGAAACCTTTGTGGAGGCATCGAAGATGTCATAAGCCGTTCTGATCTCGTGCTTCCCCGCTTCAAACCCTTTGTTAAGAAGGGCTTGAAGCTGTGGCTGGTATTGGTCAGGTAATGTGTCAGCAAAATCTTGCATCTGTTTAAGGATGGCTCTGTTATATTGCGTCATGTAGAGTTGATATGAGGCTATGCGAGAAATCAGCATAGCTCCATGGTACACTTTTCGTCCCACACTGTCTAGGAATTTATTGTCCTTGACAGGCGGAGTGGAGGAGTGTGGCTTTAGCCGCTTGGCCTTTCTTTGTGCGGACTCAACCACAACAGAGCGATGATCCAGTTGAGGCTTTTGAAAGCCTGGTGCTGACTGGACGAGGTATGTGGAGTCAGCCTTCTTGTTAACTGGTGATATAGATGAAGGAGATTCCCAGTTTTTCTTTAAGAGATCGAGAAACACCTGGTGAATGGGGATGGAAGCGATGATTTTTGGAGCGTCCAAAAATTGAAGCAGTTCCATCATCTGGTGTCTGTCATCGGTCTCAGATTGCAGCTGAAAAGGTACAATTTCGGACATCTCCTTTACAAAATTAATAAAGGAGAGATCCTCTGGAGGAGATCTTTTTCTACTCTCTGTAGCAGAAGGCGGTGATGGTAAGTCTGTGTCAGAAGATGTATCATCACCCCAGGTATCATAGGGATCACTTGGGGGTTTGAAGCCCCGATGGACCTGGTTGAGGATCCAAAGGCATCGAAGGAAACCTTGGAGGAACCGGTGGTACAATCGGTACTGGGAACGGCACCGAGGGTTTCGGTGCTGCCGATGGAGTCGGTGCCGGTCTTGGAATCGATGGAGCCGAAGGATAAATCGGTGGAGATATACGAGAAGGCACCGATGGGACCACCCTGGAAGGGGGAATCAGGAACGGTGTTTCTCCCGCCGATGAAAATCCAGTCGGAGACGATGGCGCTGTCGATGCTATTGGAATCATCGATGGAAGGGCATGTACAAGTGCCTCCATACGTTGTAGTAGTGGTGCCAGCGCTTCCACCAAAGGTTCGGTGGTCGGTTCCTTCCTCGGTGGCAGAGTCGGTGCCGGGGTCGATGCCGGTGGCGGTGCCGGAATCGGTGCCGGAGACGGTGCCAATGGAGGTTGGAATCTTTGCATCGCTTTCTCGATGGCCTCCTGGACCAGCCGGTCCAGTTCTACCCGGAGACCAGGGGTAACAATACCCGGCTCGACGGGAGAGGGAGGTTGAGGCAGAGCCGGAGGGACCACCGTAACCGGTGGGATCACGGCTCCCACACCCCGAGAGGGTGAGGGTTTCCTCGATGCCTGCGAACGAGACGTGGACGGTGCCAAGTCTGATCGAGGCCTCTTAGTCGGTGGTTCGGCCTGTTCAGAGGTCGATGACTGTGGATCCTCGACAGGCCGAGACTTGTGCCGTCGATGGCGATGCTTGTCCTTCCGGTCTCCTCGCCCATCCGGGGAGGGGACAGGAGTCGACGGCCGAGAAGTCATCGATGGTGGACGGTCACCGGAGGGTTGACGATGGTGGTGCAACTTCGACGGTGCCGGTTCCGATGACGTCGATGCTATCGATGGCGTTGGGGTGGGTGCATGGAAGAGGAGCCCCATCTTCTCCATCCTGGCCTTGCGACCCTTAGGTGTCATTAGGGCACATTTGGTGCAAGTCAGGACATCATGCTCACTACCCAAACACAAAACACAAACCCTATGGGGGTCTGTGATTGACATAGTCCGGGTACAATCCGGACATCGACGGAACCCCGTCGCCATGGCTTAAGGCCAAATTTAGTCGCGGGCTCGGTAAGTGCCAACAGGCCTCGAGGGCCAAAATCGACGGTAGTCGATGAAAAAGGCAAAAAAACTTACCGGTTTCCGTGAAGGTGACAAAAATTTGTCGAAGGGAGACCCCTGAGGGGCAAATTTTCTTCGGAAAGAAAAGTACCGAATTCCTGTCAGGAACGTGGTAAGGGAGCTCCTTTCACCGCGTGGCAACTGCTGCGCGGAAAAAAGAAGACTGAAGGGAGACCCCTGCTGGCTGCAGGGTCAGTGCCTTGCTGGGCATGCCCAGTAGGGGCCAGTCAAAGTTCTGTTTAAACTTTGACAGAAGTTTTCCGTGGTGGGCTCCATCCTCGATGTCACCCATTTGTGAGGACAACCATCCTGTTTGTCCTGTGAGAAACCAAGAAACCCTCCGGCATTCCGTGGGTACATAAAATAAAAAGAAAAATAATCACATATATGTCTCCAATACAAGGCTTCACCGTCCCTGCATAATAGCTTCGAAATGTAAGATACAGTCCCAAAACCAAGAGAAAAAATTAGGCATATAAGATACCCTTAACGCCCGGTATACAGAAAATCACCTGTTGGATAAAATATTATGTTCAGGTTACCATGCCAGCTGAAGAGTCGCAAGAATTCAAGTATTCTTCCAGATCACAAGGATCCTGAAACATTTGGGTGCGGTTATTATGAGTTACCCTCATTTGCGCCGGGTACAATAAGCCATATCTGGCCCCCAGAGCCTGTAGACGAGATCGCAGGCCTAATAAAGCCTTGCGTCTAACCGCTGTGGTTTTAGCCAAGTCCGGAACAAAAAGTACATTATGACCTTGAAATGTAACCGGGGTTTTGCTGCGAGCTGCGGAAAAAATTTGTAAAACTTGGGGGTATCGTAAGACCTTGAAAATGATAGGCCTTGGGTACTTAGAATTCCTGAGGGGCCGGGAAGGAATGTGATGCGCACGTTCCAGTTCCAATGGGTGTTCAAAGGTAATTTGTAGGCAATAAGGTATCATATCTCCCAAAAACTTCATGAGATCATTACCTTCAAGTCCCTCGGGGATTCCCAAAATCCGTATATTATTACGGCGATTACGATTAGACAAGTCTTCCACTTCAGTCCGAAGCTGCGTCATCGCTTTAGTGAGTTCAGGGATTGATGCCGTAGTAAGGAGCAGAGAAGAAACTTGAGTTTCAGCGTCATCCAAGCGCAGTTGAAAACCATCCATCCGAGCTGATAAGGTTTGCAGATCCGTGCGAACCGCAGTAGTAGTTTCGATGTTGAGTTGTAGCATTTCTTTAAGTTGTTTAAGCTCCGTTAGGACTAACTCAGCGGACGCCATGTTTTTTGCCGCGTTTACCTTATCTGGCGTCAGGGGATCTTGTTTCTGCCGTTTTGTGCCTGTCGCAGAAGCAAAGGCTGCCTCAATTTTACCCGATTTAGCAGCAGCCATCCTTAGAAAGCAAGGCTCTCCCTTCCAGCCAAAAGAAACGACCTGAATCAACCAATTTTAACAAAAAAAGGAGCGAGGATGCTCAGAGCATTAGAAGTGGGCGGCCATCTTGTGCGCTGCACGTGAGCGCCCCTTGTGTTTAAATTCTTAATTTGAAAGACAGTGACTCCATGAATAATGAAACTCTGTTGCGATGAAACTCTGTTGCTCCTCGCTCTGTTGTGAGCGAGGAGGTTTGGTTGCTTTAAGCAGGGGATTGTGAGCCCTTGGATTGCAATGCAGCCCGGGGAGGAGCCCCAAGAACCTCGCGACAGGATGCCAGATGGGGTGGAACAGGAACAAGACAAGGAATGTCTGGGTCAGGGCAAGCAGAATCCACCCTCTGCTGGACCTCCACACACCAGTGTGACCCAAGAACGCAATGCTGGTCACGAGAGTAGGGCAGGAACAAGACAAAGACTTGGAACTCGGAAGGACTCAGACGAGGACTTGGAACTTGGAAGGACTCGTAACAAGGTTTCAGGATTCAGATGAAAGTACTGGGTGAGAACTGCATTGCAGCGCGCCCTACACAGCCACCTATGACTTGTCGTGGACCACGCTAAGCGTGAAGCAGACTCCAGGAGAAGTAGTGGAACTTGAGACTGGGACATGTCGAAGATTCAGTAGAGGCCTGCACCAGGGTGTGCCCTACACAGCCTCCTGTGGCTGGTCTTGGACAACGCTGGAGCGAAGCAGGTTCTGGCAGAGTCTTGGTCATGGACGGAAGCAGACACAAGGGAATCTGAGGGCCAGAATGAGATTTAGGACACAGGACCAAGATGGGACTTTGCTTCAAACAGGGAGATTCAAAACACAGGACCAAGACAGGACTTGGGTTCAGGCAAGGATGACCCTCCGGAGGCTTGTGCTGCAGACAAGAAGAAGGTCTTGTACCACGAAGTGTCCTACACAGCCCCCCATGGGCTGGTCATGGACCACAACTGTGGCACGCCAGGAAAGGTAGACGTAGGAACCTGGGAACTGGTTGCAGAGGCAAAGACGAAAGCATCAGGACCAAGACATCAGGAACATGGAACATCTGGAACATCAGGACTCAGGAACGGAACAATGGAACTTTTGAACATGTAACAACAGGACATCTGTAACAAACAGAACATCAGGAAAACACCTAAGGAGCCCTGACAATGAACAAGACCAGGAACATCGGGACAAGGAACATGGAGAACACTAAACACGAAGCCATCTACACAGATGAAGACCACAGAGGACCTGGACTGGTTACGGAGCACAGACAACTGTGAAAAAACGATCTGAAGACCCTGAGTGACTGAAGAGAAGCCCTTTTATAGGGCTAGAGCAGGAAGTGAGCTGACAGGGACTTCTGGTAGGGCCGCGGGCTTTTCCCGCCACTGGCCCTTTAAATAGAAAGAAGAGGCATGTGCCTCGGACAGTGGTAGCCTCCAGGCTGTGAGGAAAAGCAGGGCCCAGTGGCAGCACTAGGCCGCGAAGGAAGGACATCCGGGTGGTGATGTCCTTCCCCATCAGAAGGCGGTGGCAAGAGCGGCTTCCCTGCCGCGTGGAAGAGGTCCCAGCAGCAGCTCCCAAGCCGTGAAGATGGAGGCAGCAGCAGTGGCAGTTCCCGGCCGCTTAGGGGAATCCCAGCGAGGGAATCCCTGCTGCAGAGATGGATTTCCAGCGGCGGCACAGGACCGCAGTGAAGATGGCGTTGGCAGAGGCCTGCCACGGAAGGTCCCGACGGAGGCGGCAGTAGCTGCAATGCTGGTGGCCGGACTGCGGGGAGTGGCCCAGAGGTGACTTGGCGGCGGCACCAAGCCCGAAGACGGTCAGCGGCTTGGGGTAAGTGGAGACCTGATCGCGGGATGGGGTCCGCGAGCAGGATCGTAACAATGATAGTGGAAACTTTGAAAGCTTTATCAAAATGTCCTGGCAAAAAAGTACTTTATATTTACAAATGCCTTTTTAACTTATACATGTTGTTCTTACATACTCAATATATTATATATATTTATTAAGATAAAGCCTACAACAGAACAATCATCATATGTGGAATTTTTGTCCTAAAAGTATAATATTGTAATATAAGAGAAAACTGTTTTATATATTTACTTAACATTTCTTTGCATTGTTTCGAGACATACCTGCAATTGGAATGGGTTTAAGCCTGGTGTTGCCGCGGCAGCAGCTGCCATGGTAGTTGGGATCAGCTGAACAGGGTAAGGGTCACCTAAGTAAGAGAATAATAGAGGTGTCAACATCTTTTATCTACTCTCCACCTGCAAATTAAACTCTTAAATTTACTCTTTCCAAAGCCTTCCTTTGTGTGCTTTGTTGGGGCCTAATGAAAAGCTCTATTATACAGACATTTGCTAACACTCTTTTCACAATCCTAGCTGAGAGAAGAATTTGAATAAAAGGCACAGGCAATTAAGGTAAAATCTCATTTTTTTCTTCATGTATTTAGAGAGATGGATAAAAGTGCACAATGATCAGAGCACGGTACTTCAAAACACAGTAGATATGATAAGATCCGAGCATTAGAATGGGATGTCCAAAGATACAAACTTAAATAACTCAAGTTTGCAATGCTGACTTCAGGGAAATTTAAGTAGATTTTTTAAGTTCCATTATTTTTATTGAAAACAATGACATGAGGTGGGTGGCACCTTATAGACTAACCACTTTATTGAGGCATGAAATTTTGAGATCAACGTCAGAGTCAGAATCCACTCTTTCCTCAAAAGCTCATGCCTCAATAAAGTCGTTAGCCTATAAGGTGCTGTCTGCTTCGTGTCATTTTTGTTACAACAGACTAACATAGCTATCCTTCTGAATATTAATTTTATTGAAGACATTAAGGTAATATAACAAATAATTTAAAATAAACAAGTGTAACATAATTGGAATAGACAATAGCCAGACTAGAAAGCATAATAGTGAGATAGAGCACACTATAGCCCCCAGTATGACTCTAGTCCTTTCCAGTTAATTCATTTTGAAGAAACATCAATTATATTTCTGAGCTTTTGAATTGTACCAAAATTTCTCATTAATCATTGATACATCTTTCAAATTACAAAGAATAAGCTTTATTGTTGTAGGGTGTAACATATCAAATACCTACAATTTCTAGGTCTAAGAACCGTGTTCATCAAGTAGATTTCAGTATAATAATCTCATATAACAAATAATCATTAATACCAAATAAACATGACCATCTTTTTCCATACTTTGTCAAACAGCCTAATTCAAGTACAAAACAATAACATGTGATCTAATGTACCAGTTTCCTTAAATTTCAGTCAACACATTTCACATTCAGTTGAATTAATACAATATAATCAAGTTGGCATCCAGAGATTCTATAAACAATATATATTATCATAAAGTTGTGCCTGATCAATGAAATTGTAAATAGTCAGTCTTCAATTCCCTAATACAATGATTAAGCTGGAGCCAACAGTACATTTGTAAAAAAGATGTACTCACATTTTTCCTGAAAATGCCTAAATGACAGTAGTTTTCTCCACTTCATGAAAACATCATTTAGAAAGTTATTTTTAAATAGACTACATGGCAGTTAAAGTCTGTAGGTATATTGTACATTGTATTTTCAAAGCAAATTTATAATCCTAAAATCACTTTGAAAATACTCAGGTAATTGGCCAAATATGTACAAACATTCACTCATATAAAGCTATACCTTCTATTTGGAGAGCAAAATTTATATGTATACCTTATGCTTATACTTTTTAAAATAAAAAAAGCACATATCTGCCGAATGCCCTCAGAATGCATCTCGTCTGTGCACATAAAAATATGAGTAAAAGTGAGTTACATGCGAACTTTTACTGAAATTGAGCCCTGGTCAATTTTAGTGCTGCCATTTATGTTCATGCAACTAGGTTTTATACATACAAATGATTTTGAAAATTTGCCTCTTTACTGTGCCAAATTGACCAGTTGCTTAATACCCCATCAGTCTTAATAGAAGGTATTTGAACTGAAAAATTCAATTTTTCTTCCACAGCATCATCTATATATTGAAGGACCATTGAGCTGTGGACAGAATTGGATTTATCATATTACTAAGAATATTTTCTGTTTCAACAATAGACAAGAAAGGTGTAGGGAATCTCAAAACAAGACTGTTTCACTGTGAAGGATCCAGTCCAAAGTATATTATGTCAAAGTGTACCAAAGGTATCACAACATAGTGAGCAAAGTCCATAACTTCAAAAGGTTGCTAGTAGAGATGTGAATCGTGTGATCGATCGTCTTAACGATCGATTTCGGCTGGGGGGGGAGGGAATTTTATCGTCGCAGTTTTGTTTTTTAAAATATCGTGTAAATCGGGGGAGGGCGGGAAAACCGGCACACTAAAACATCCCTAAAACCCACCCTGACCCTTTAAAATAAATCCCCCACCCTCCGAACCCCCCTAAAATGCCTTAAATTACCTGGGGTCCAGAGGAAGGGTCCCGGTGTGATCTTTTACTCTCGGGCTTCCGGTGCGTTGTAGAAATGGCACCGGCGCTACCTTTGCCCTGTCATATGACAGCAGGGCAAAGGTAGCGCCGGCGCCATTTTGTTTTTTTGTCCCCCGACGTCAGGAGCGTAGGAGATCGCTCCCGGACCCCCGCTGGACCCCCAGGGACTTTTGGCCAGCTTGGGGGGGGCCTCCTGACCCCCACAAGACTTGCCAAAAGTCCAGCAGGGGTCCGGGAACGACCTCCTAAACTCGAATCGTTTTGCCGTATGGTCGGCGCCATTTTGCCGTACGGCAAAACGATTCGAGTTTAGGAGGTCATTCCCGGACCCCCGCTGGACTTTTGGCAAGTCTTGTGGGGGTCAGGAGGCCCCCCCAAGCTGGCCAAAAGTCCCTGGGGGTCCAGCGGGGGTCCGGGAGCGATCTCCTACGCTCCTGACGTCGGGGGACAAAAAACAAAATGGCGCCGGCGCTACCTTTGCCCTGTCATAAGACAGGGCAAAGGTTGCGCCAGCGCCATTTCTACAACGCACCGGAGGCCCGAGAGTAAAACCGGAGGCCCGAGAGTAAAAGATCACACGTGGACCCCCCCACTGGACCCCAGGTAATTTAAGGCATTTTGGGGGGGTTCGGGAGGGTGGGGATTTATTTTAAAGGGTCGGGTGGGTTTTAGGGTTGTTTTAGTGTGCCGGTTTTCCCGCCCTCCCCCTTCCCCTCCCCCTTCCCCCGATTTACGATTTTTGACGATAAATCGGGGGAATTCCTATTAAATATCGCCTCTAACGATTTTTGACGATTTAAAATATATCGGACGATATTTTAAATCGTCAAAAAACGATTCACATCCCTAGTTGCTAGTGCAAACCCGACCCCGATGGAACCATGTTTCGCCACAGGGCTGTCTCAATGGGAGAAACAACCATATGAATTATCAGAGAAACAATTTGGGTTGTAAGAGATGGCAGTAAATGCATTTCTAACATGAGAATTAGTAAAAACAAAGTTCTAAAGCAGTGGCTTTGAAAGCTGATCCAACAGTAACTAAGATAATATTTCATCAATGGTGCCACACCACAACCTCTTTGTCTAAGCTACAAAATACTATACTATGTTTTAAAGACTGGGAAATTTACCTGGTCAAACTCTTCATAAAATTTCAGCTTTTTAATAGTGGTGTTGCGCATCCTGGTCGTGCTGGTGCCATGACCGGGCCTGCTCACCTCGGGCTCCTCTCCGCAGGTCCCAGGTCATCCTCCCTTGCCACAGCTGCCAGTCCCTGGCATCCCCGGTGCCTACCCCGGGCATCTCCAGCTCCCTCCATTACTCAGGCCTCTCAGCGGAGCACCTGCAGGGGCTCCACGTCCTCGGCGTCCTCAGCTCCGCCCCTAGGCAAGCACGCAGTTGACACTCCATCTCTTAAAGGGCCCAGGGCGGGAACCTCGGCCCAGGTGCCTCCCGATGAGGTCACCTGAGCACAGGCGAGGTCCTTTCCCCAGAACCTCGCCTTGGCAAATGGGTCGTCACCTCGAGTGAAGCTAGTTGCCGTCCTTGTTCCTGTGCTTATTCCAGTGTTCTGCATTCCTGTGTTACTGTGCCTGTTCCAGTGTTCCAGCATCTGTTCCTTCGTTCCTGAGTCTTGTTCCACGTTCCACTACCCAGGTAGTGCCTCTTAGGACTGATATCCAGTACCGACCTTGGCCTGCCTTTGACCTCACTTGGACTGATTACCTGGAACCGGCCTCTGTTTGCCTCTGACCACGTTTGGACCGATACCTGGAACTGACCTCTGCTTGCCCTGATCACGCTTGGACTGATTCCTGGAATTGACCCTTGCTTCTGCTAATCATCCTTAGACAGATACCCTGGCTTTGACCCTTGCGCTCCATTCGGACACCCTCTTTGCTCCTTCTGCGACCACCAGGGCCACCTGCCTTGAAGCTGTTTGCGGCCTTCCTTGAGCTAGACCACTAGGCACTGCCTACTCTGCCCGGAGGACCTTCAGTTCCTGCCTCATACCTGTGGTCTCTGGTACTCTCTGTTCCGGTCTAGCTTGCCTGTTCACCGACAGCTGCGCACCTCTTCTCTTGGTGGGCACACCTGTGGGAGAACCCCAGAGGCCCACTTAAGCCCAGGAAGTCCAGGTGGGCACACCTCTGGGAGAACCCCAGAGGCCCACTTAAGCCCAGGAAGTTCAGGAATCCAAGGGCTCAACCCTCGGAGCCCCCAAACCGTTATTGGTGAAGTTCCTGTTTGCCTCTGTCTCCTCATGTGCTCCGCCTCCTGGCGGCAGGTGCCCTCTGGGATCCCTCCGAGGGCCGTACCAATCCTGTGCCAGGCCAAGGGACCACCTCCAGGTTGCCAAGGCCATGGACTTGATGGAGTCCCCCATTTTGCAGGCTATTCCAGGCCTGGCTACACATGTCTGGGAGCAGCAGCAATACCTCGAGGCATTGGCCGTCTCGATCAAGGAACTACAATCATAACTTTCAGTGCTATGGCCACCCCTGGGACTCTTGCTATTAGTGCTTCCTCTGGTTCATCTCCCTCACGGGCACTGTTGGCCCTCCCAGCTCCTCCCCATTTCAATGGGGACCCTTGTCTCTGCCAAGGCTTCATTAACCAGTGTTACATGCAATTTGCGCTACAACCTTCTCTGTTTCCAGATGAAGTGACAAAGATCACTTTTATTCTCTCGTGTTTGGAGGGGAGGGCCCTGGCATGGGCCTCCCCGCTTTGGGAGTGTTCTGATTCCCTACTTCAGCAGCTCCCTCACTTCATTTCTACATTCCGACGCACCTTTGATGACCCAGGCCGATAGGCGGTTGCCAGACACCATCTCCTCCACTTCCACCAGGGGTCCCATTCCCTCACAGAATACACCATGGCATTCCAAACCCTGGCAACGGAATTGGGATGGCAGGAAGACTGGCTGCGAGCACTTTATCTCAATGAACTGTTCCCTGCTCTGAAAGATGAACTAGCAGCCCGAGAGGTTCCTGTGTTATTGGAGGACCTCATCTCTTTGGTAGGGTGGATTGACCACCGCCTCCAGGAACGGCATCGGGAAGGAAAGGCCATTCAACAAGTGGCTCCAGAACCACCTCGGTCTGCTAGCCCTAGATCAAGGGCACCACCAGCATTTTCCCCACCTAAAAAAGAACCGATGCAGATTAACCGCGGTCGTCTTACTCCTGAGGAACGCCTCCGAAGGCGGAAATACGGTCTCTGTTTATACTGTCGGGGTTCATGCCACCTTACCCAGACCTGTCCAGTGCATCCAGGAAACTCCAAAGCCTAAGCCCAGCAGGGATCCCGAGATTGGGCACTACAGTTACAGGCCCTCAATTGTTGCTTCCCGTCTACTTCATCAAGGAAACACATTAGTTCTCCACCACTGCCCTCGTGGACACGGGGGCCGGTTGGAATTTTATTCTTGAAGACTCGGTCACATTACTCCATATTCCTACTCAACCCCTGGAGGTTCCTTTACGAATAGTCTCTATTCATGGAAAACACTTACCTGATCATATTACCCATTGCACTCTTGCCATCTGGATGACCGTAGGGACTCTCCATGATGAAGACATTCCTCTCTTGGTCCTGAAACAGTCAGTACATCCCATCATCCTCGGTCTACCCTGGCTACAATTACACTCTTCACACTTTGACTGGGAGTCGCTCCAGCTCACCGAGTGGGGTTCTTGGTGCCAGACAAATTGCTTACGATGGGTGTCCCTGTCTGTACCTGTGTTAACTTCCACGACCCTTCCTGGACTACCGGCACCCTACGCTGACTACCAGGATGTCTTCTCAAAACAACAGGCCGACATCTTTCCACCTCTCCGGAATCTCCCAATCGATTTGTTACCTGGTACCATGCCTCCCAAAGGAAGAACATACCCACTCTTGCTTCACGAGACTCAGGCCATGTCAGTCTACATCAAGGAAAACCTGGCCAAAGGATTCATCCGGCCTTCCACGTCCCCTGCAGGTGCTGGATTCTTTTTTGTAAAAAAGAAAGACGGTACCTTAAGGCAGTGTATTGACTACCGCAGGCTGAATGCCATCACCCGCAAAGACCGGTACCCACTCCCGCTCATCAGTGAGCTTTTTGATTGGATCTAGGGGGCCCGGATTTTTACAAAGTTGGACCTGCATGGGGCCTATAATTTGGTCTGCATTCAGCCCGAAGACATGAGATAGACAATACGAATATGTAGTGATGCCCTTTGGGCTATGTAACGCCCCAGCCATCTTCCAGAGAATGATGAATATGATCTTCCGAGACCTCCCATACTCCTATGTTGTAGTCTATTTGGATGACATCTTGATCTTCTCTAAAGACATGGAATCCCATCGCTCTTATGTCCAGTCTGTCCTTCAGCAGTTAGGGACCTCCATCTCTATGCCAGCTTGAAAAATGCCTTTTTGAACAGTCCAGTCTCCCATTTCTGGGTTACATCATCTCTAGCCAAGGATTCACTATGGACCCAGACAAACTCCAAGGTATTCGCGACTGGCCCCCAGCCTGTTGGTCTGTGGGCTCTGCAAAGGTTCTTGGGATTCACGAACTATTACCATCACTTTGTTGCAGACTACTCCATGCTAGCCGCTCCACTCACTGCCATGACTAGGAAAGGATGTAATCTCCAGGAGTGGAATCCCAAAGCCCAGTCTGCATTCCAGGCCCTCAAAGAGGCCTTCCGTACTGGCCCCTGTCTCCGTCATCTGGACCCGAACTGCCCCTTCATCGTAGAGGTTGACACCTCCGCTATTGGAGCAGGGGCGGTCCTCAGCCAGTACTCCACGAAGGGAGCTCTAGTTCCATGCTCCTTTTACTCCCACAAGTTCTCACCCGCTGAATGCAATTATACTATTGGGGACCGAGAACTCCTGACCATGAAGCTGGCCCTCCAGGAGGGGGCTCAACATAAGTTCACCATCTACATGGACTACAAGTACCTAGAACATCTGAAGGAAGCCCAGCTACTGAACGCACGGCAGGTCTGCTGGGCCCTCTTCTTTGCGTAATTCAATTTTGAGATTCCCTTCAGCCCAGCTGCGAAGAATCTCCATGCCGATGTACTCTTGAGCTCAGTAGATCCAGAGGATATCCCCGAAGCTCCGACTCACATTATAGATCCCACATGCATCTCCCTTGCAGTTACCACCACCATGCCACCTGGTAAGACGGTGGTGCCCTATTGCCTCCGAGAGTGAGTACTACACTGGGCCCATGACTCTCGACTCACTGGTCACCCTGGGCAGGCCCGGACCCTGGAGATGCTCCACAAGCATTACTAGTGGCCTAGCATAGTGAAGGACTCTTAGGACTATGTGGATTCTTGCCACGTCTGCGCCCAGCAGAAGACGCCCTCTGGACGTCCGTGGGGCCTTCTCCAGCCTCTTCTGGTGCCTATGGAACCTTGGACAAACCTCGCCACAGACTTCATTGTGGAATTACCCCCTTCCAAGGGAACACTGTGATTTGGGTCATCATAGACCGTTTCTCCAAGATGGCCAATTTCATACCTCTGCCTAACTTGCCTTCAGCTCCTGAACTGGGTCGCCTCTTCTTGAACCATGTTTTCCGCCTTCATGGGCACCCAAAGGAGATCACAATTCGCTGTCAAGTATTGGAGGTCACTTTGTCACAAATTCAACATTACTTTGAATTTAACCACTGCCTATCATTCTCAGTTGAACGGCCAGTCTAAACAGACAAACTGGTCCCTAAAGGCCTTCCTTAGATCCTACGTGAATGACCAGCAGGACAATTGGACCGATCTCCTTCTATGGGCAGAATTTGCTCATAATACTCACGTTGCAGCTGCCACAGGAAGCTCCCCATTCCACGTTATTTATGACCGGTAGTCCCGTCTGCCACTTCCAGTTCATTTGAACGTTCCATCTCCAGCAGATTCAGCAACTCTGGGAGCAAGTCACTCAAAGACTGGGTCAGGCTGCCGAACAAGCAAGAAAATTTGCGGATGCTCATCAATGCGCTGCTCCCACATTACTTCCAGGCCAGAAGGTATGGCTCAGCACCAGGCACATTCACCTTTGTCTGCCCTCACAGAGACTAGGACCGAAATATGTGGGGCCTGTTCCCCATTCTACGGCGAGTGGGAGCAGTAACCTATCAGCTAAAGCTGCCTGCAAGCCTCGGGATTCACAATACATTCCATGTATCTCCGCTTAAGCCCTTGGTTTTATCCTGGCCCTCGCGGAGACCACCACAACCTACTCAGATCTCTGCAGAACCAGAGGCGACCCTCCAAGTCCGGGAGGTCCTGGATGTTTGCCGCAGAAGAGGGTATTGGGAGTATCTCCTGGCTTGGGAGGGCGTCGGCCCTGAGGAGAACTCATGGGAGCCCTCTCACCACATCCTTGACAAGAATCTTCTGCGAGAGTTCCACCTCCAGCATCTTGAGAAGCCTCAACCAGTAAAGGGGAGGCCGAGAAGGGGGGGGTAATGTTGCATGTCCCGGCTGCGCTGGTGCCAAGACTGGGCCTGCTCACCTTGGACTCCCTACGCAGGTCCCGGACCATCCTCCCTTGCCGCAGCTGCCAGTCCCCAGCGCCCCCAGCGCCTACCCCAGGCACCTCCGGCTCCCTCCATTACTCAGGCTTCTCAGCGAAGCTCCCGCAGGGCCTC
The DNA here is from genome assembly GCF_901001135.1 of Rhinatrema bivittatum. Lineage (NCBI taxonomy): Eukaryota > Metazoa > Chordata > Amphibia > Gymnophiona > Rhinatrematidae > Rhinatrema > Rhinatrema bivittatum. The sequence goes on along the minus strand of NC_042618.1, from coordinate 282,750,909 downwards.
CGCATCCTCGGCGTCCTAGCTCCACCCCTATGTGTACACACAGCTGACACTCCATCTCTTAAAGGGCCCAGGGTGGGAACCTCGGCCCGGGTGCCTCCCAATGATGTCACCTGAGCACAGTACTTAAGGCGAGGTCCTTTCCCCAGAACCTCGCCTTGGCAACGGGTCGTCACCTCGAGTTAAGCTAGTTGCCGTCCTTGTTCCTGTGCTTGTTCCAGTGTTCCTGCCTTCCTTGTTCCTGTGCTTTGTTCCAGTGTTCCTGTGCCTGTTCCAGTGTTCCAGCATCTGTTCCTGAGTTACTTCGTTCCTGAGTCTTGTTCCACGTTCCGCTACCCAGGTAGTACCTCCTCGGACTGATACCCGGTACTGACCTCGGCCTGCCTCTGACCTTGCCTGGACTGATTACCTAGAACTGACCTCTTCTTGCCTCTGACCACATTTGGACCGATACCTGGAACTGACCTCTGTTTGCCCTGACCATGCTTGGACTGATTCCTGGAATTGACCCTTGCTTTGGCTGACCACCCTCGGATGGATACCCTGGCTTTGACCCTTGTGCTCCATTCGGACACCCTCTTTCCTCCTCCTGCGACCACCAGGTCCACCTGTCTTGAAGCTGTCTGCGGCCTTCCTTGAGCTACACCACTAGGCGCTGCCTACCCTGCCCAGAGGACCTTCAGTTTCTGCCTCATACCACTGGTCTCCGGTACTCTTTGTTCCGGTCTAGCTTGCCTGTTCACCGACAGCCGCATACCTATTCTCTTGGTGGGCATACCTCTCCGTCATCTCTCCGGGAGACCCCCAGAGACCCACCTAAGCCCAGGTGGTCCAGGAATCCAAGGGCTCAAACCGTGGAGCTCCCGGACCGATATCGGTGAAGTTCCTGTTTGCCTCTGTCTCCTTGTGTGCTCTGCCTCCTGGCGGCAGGCGCCCTCTGGAATCCCTCCAAGGGCCATACCAATCCTGCGCTAGGCCAAGGGTCCACCTCCAGCGCAACAAGTGGTAGAAGCTTTATACAAATCAGATCCACTTCATGTCTCTAATGTGAAAATTAGAGATTGGTGCATTTAAATTTCAAAGGATAAGTTTGAAAAAAAGCACTGATCAGGTACTGGGTAGTGCTTCTTGTCAGAGATATATTTTTAAAAATTTTACAAGAAGTAAAGTTCAATGAATGAGTTGTAGGTGATTCCTTTAAATGCTAGCAGCCACCAACATAACATAAGTCACCGGTATCCCTCCACCCGTACCCCCTTTTACCTTATTAAACATATTTATGCATACATCATCCATTAACAAAGAAACACCAGAACCATTATTGGTAAAGTAAGACTGCAGCTTTATTTAACACATTATTAAAAACCTAACAATCAGTATCCGAGCCAGTATATATCTCCGCTGCTGCCCACCATAGGGACCAAGCAGGGCAGCCTTGCTCCATGGGTCCCCTGCCTTGTCACCAAGCAAAGGGGCCCTGACCATCGGCGCATGCTGCTCCCCCTCTTTTGTGCCACCCAAGGTACTATTGGCTGCCACGCCATCATTTTATGCCACCGGCACCACTTGCAAGATGACCCACCGGCCTGGGTAATCGCCCCCTCCCTCCAAGCTGCAACATTAACCCCAATCATACATTTGTCAAAGTATACTCGCTACAATGTGTTTGCTGTCTGTCAAATAGCTTAACATGTTGTAACATGCTTTTACATATTCATTGTGATTTGTTCGCTTAAATTAACCCTGTGGTAACTATTCTGCTCTTTTGACATTCCAACTCTTAAACAGATAAAAACTCCCTTATCCCAATAAATTAATAGAGGGTGGGTGGGTTGCCAGCGAGTAAGAAAAGGGGCGCATGACCTCTGTCATGTTCCTTTAAAGGGCTGCTGATGTCATCGACCCACACCACCATTGCCCTCGATGACGCATTCTCGCACCAAGAGAAGGGGATGGGAGGCATTGGGCTGCACTGCCCTGACTGCTCTCACTCCCCTCTCGCCGGGACACTGCCTCCCATAGGTGCCTGGTGCTATAGTTACGGGTGGGCTCTGGCCATGAAGGCACAGGCCCACCTATTTATTGAATTTACATTGCAATCCCTACGTCCCCTCCCCATTGTAGACCAGGCTATGATTCCCATCTCTCCTCTCCCCATACACACCACAAGTACCACAAATTTCATTTTTTCTTCCTAGCGCTCCTCTTATTTTGTTATTACCTCCTCTCAGACATACTTTCAATAATATTCTTCCCCCTTGATTTCCAAATATACCTCTCTCCGTTTCCCCATTATACCTCCAATGTAAATAAGATTGCTTTGAAAATGCTCAGTTAAGTATCCCTCACCATGCACAAAATAATTTACACAGTTACACCTGCTTTTCACATGGTATAACTTGTATGGATTAAATTCCATGCTAGGTATAAATGTGCTATCAGTCAGGATGAATTAGGCAATTTCAATAAAATTGCCTAATTCATCCTGGCTCAGGGACCCCGAAAACTGAACAAAATTTTCCCGAAATTTCGGAAAAAATGTGGTTTTGGATTAGTGCGCACTAACGTTAAAATGTTAGTGTGCACTAATCCGAAAGGAGGAGCAGAGGTGATATGATACAGACTTTCAGATACTTGAAAGGTTTTAATGATCCAAAGACAACAACAAACCTTTTCCGTAGGAAAAAAATCAGCAGAACCAGGGGTCACGATTTAAAGCTCCAGGGAGGAAGATTCAGAACCAACGTCAGGAAGTATTTCTTCACAGAGAGGGTGGTGGATGCCTGGAATGACCTTCCGGAGGAAGTGGTGAAGACCAGAACTGTGAAGGACTTCAAAGGGGCGTGGGATAAACACTGTGGATCCATAAATTCAAGAGGCCGCCAATGAAGAGTGGGGGACTCGCCAGAATGATGGCTACTGCCTGGAGACAATACCCTTATTCAATAAACATACACATGGTTACTGTGACTCCAACATCACTCTAAGCTTCAACAGCAAGAGGAAATATTGAAAAAAGGATTTGCACTCACAAAGAGGGGAGTAGCTGGCTTGTTACGGCGGTTACTACCCCAAACCAAATAAGCCTGATACTTCACTTTCAATGCATATCCAGCATAGTTCTCTGCTTCAACGGCAGGGCAGAAGAAAAACTGATACTTCACACATCCAGCAGAGCTCTCTGCTTCAACGGCAGGGGAGAAGAAAAGGGTTCGCACTCACAAAGCGGGGAGTAGCTGGCTTGTTACGGCGGTTACTACCCCAAACCAAATGTGCCTGATACTTCACTTTCGATGCATATCCAGCATGGCTCTCTGCTTCAACGGCATGGGAGAAAGACTGATACATCACGCATTTCCAGCATAGTTCTCTGCTTCAACGGCAGGGCAGAAGAAAAACTGATACTTCACACATCCAGCAGAGCTCTCTGCTTCAACGGCAGGGGAGAAGAAAAAAGGGTTCGCACTCACAAAGCGGGGAGTAGCTGACTTGTTACGGCGGTTACTACCCCAAACCAAATGTGCCTGATACTTCACTTTCGATGCATATCCAGCATGGCTCTCTGCTTCAACGGCATGGGAGAAAGACTGATACATCACACATATCCAGCATAGCTCCCTGCTTCAATGGCAGGGGTGAAGAAAAACAACCAATAAGGGCTGTATAACATAGTCTGGGTAAAACAAATAAGCATGGGTGTAGCTTGCTTATTGCGGCGGTTACTACCCCTACTACCCCTAACTAATCTAGCTAGATATTTCACTTGGATGCAGCTCCATCACTGCTCTCTACATTCATGGTGGGGGTGGAAGGGAAATAGAACCAAGAGCTAAGAGAAACAGATAAGTATGAGAGAAAAAATGTGTGAGGCTTGCTGGGCAGACTGGATGGGCCGTTTGGTCTTCTTCTGCCGTCATTTCTATGTTTCTATGTTTCTATAATTACAAAGGCCCGAACTGCGGGAAATATGATATTTTCTGCAGCGGGCCGAAAACGAAGCCCTAACTGAAAGGTTTGAGCTTTGCACATCCCTATTGCTAAGTATGTGCATTCATTTGAAACAAACATGTAGTTTTCGAATGAAAAAGCCAGTTTTCCATTTGTTCTGAATGGAATGAGCCAAATCATCAGTGCCTCCGAAAGAAAAAAAATATTTCTATTTGTTTTCAGAAATGTGTGCATGGAGTTTGTAGTTGTGAACAGAAACATAAGTTTATTAGAACATAAGAAATGCCATACTGAGTCAGCCCTAAAGCCCAGCATCCTGTCTGCAATAGTGGTGAATCCAAGTCACAAGTACCTGGCAACTACTCAAACATTAAATAGATCTCAAGCTACTATTGCTTATTAATTAATAGTAGATTATGGATTTTTTCTCTAGGAACTTATCCAAACCTTTTTTTAAACTCAGTTACACTAACTGCTGTAACCACATCCTCTAGCAATGAATTCCAGAGCTCAACTATGCGTTGAGTGAAAAATAATTTTCTTAGATTTGTTTTAAATGAGCTATGTGCTAACTTCCTGAAGGGTCCCCTAGTCCTTCAATTATCTGAGCAGTAAATAAATGATTTACATTAAACTGTTCAAGTTCTTTCATGATTTTGTAGACCTTTATCATATCCCCCCTCAGTCGTTTCTTCTCCAAATTGAACGGCCCTAATTTCTTTAGCCTTTCCTCATAGGGGAGGCATTCCATGCCCCTTATCATTTTGGTTGCCCTTTTCTGCACTTTCTCCAGTGCAACTATCTTTTTTGAGAACTGGCCACCAGAATTGCACACAATATTCAAGGTGCAGTCTCACCATGGAGCAATTGTTACATGTTGACGGATGTTTTCGTGTGTCCTAGGGCCTCAGCCCGACCCCAGATGGATCCAGGGCAGAACCGAGGGTTGACGGCATGCTCCAGCATGGCTGACAGTCTTACCCTCTGCCAGGCCTGCAAGCTCCCAAGGCCAACAACATGATGATGTTGGAAGTTGAATGGTCCTCCGACCATTCTGAGCCCTTTCGGACCTGCCGCTTAGATTGGCATGGAGCAGCAGGCCTGGCCTGAGGATGAGGGCATACGGGCCTTGACATGAAGACATGACACCAAAGCTGATGCGAAGACATCACGGACCAGGGTCGATGCAACGGCATCCTGGACCAGGGTCGATGCGACGACATCAGAGACGAGGAACTTGACGAAGTCCAGACAAGACAAGAAATTGAGCGGAAGGACATTGGCACTGTCTCTCAGGGCGCCCTACACAGCCCACCTTCATGGGCGGACCCAATGGGCGGGTCGCGGACCACCCTGTCCCACTGCGCATCCTACACAGCCCGAGGAGGCTGGTCAGAGATGACAATGAGAACGGGACGAACGCAGGGAAGAATCCAGTTGAGGTGGGACTCCGACGATGGAGCCAGATGTCGTCCAAAGCACCACAAAGGCTGGCAGGACATGACGGCTCAGGAGCACAGGAATGAATTTCTCCTGCAGGCCACTCCATGCTCGGGCAAGACGTCATCCGAGGGAGCCGGCCCTGACAGGACCAGAAGGCTCAGGAGCGCTGAAGCGAACACCAATAAGGGCAGGACACCAGGAGGTGAAACACCAGGAGACGAAACACCAGGACACCTGGACGAGGACTTCAGGCACGAAACATGACTTGACATGAAGGGACGAAATGAAGAGGAGCTCCACGAAGAAGACCTGACAGAGCTCTGGCAGGCAGGGGTCTCCAGAGTGAAGTAACTCCGATGCAAGGCAAGGAACAATGACAAGACCAGCCCTTTTATAGGGCTGTACAAGAAATCAGTCCATAGGTGGGGCCAGCAACACTTCCTGTGGCTGGCCCTTTAAATACTGAAGAGAGGCGCGGCCGCGCGCCTAGGAGGAAGGAAGCAGGAACTGTGCAGGACCGTGGACAGCAGTCCTGCACCGACGTCCTCGTGTACGAGCAGGACTGGGCTTGGAGGCAGGCCCCGAAGATGGCAGCGGCTCCAGCTGCTAATCCAGACCGGCGCTGCGGCCTCCTGGCCATGAAGATCAGGATGACGTCGGCGGCGGCTTCCAGCCGCGAAGAGGGTAGAAAGTCCGCGGCTCCAGCTGCGGTGAAGAGGAGACCCGATGGGCGGCCTCCAGGCCACAGGGGAAGGCAAGTCCCCGGCTCCAGCCGCGCGGGAAGGCCTGACTCCAGCGGCATCCGTGCCGCATTGGGAAGGCAGCAGAAGCGGTGAGTGGATCCTGCTCGCAGGGATTAGCTCCGTGGGCAGGGTTCAAAAACAGCAATACAGAGGCATTATGACATCCACCGTTTTATTTGCCATTCTCTTCCTAATAATTCCTAACATTCTGTTTGCTTTTTTGACCACCACAGCACAGTGAGTTGACAATTTCAATGTATTGTCCACTATGATCCCTAGATCTCTTTCCTGGGTGTTAACTCCTAAGATAAAATCTAACATTATATAACTACAGCAAGGGTTATTTTTCCCTATATGCATCACCTTGCATGTGTGCACAAAGTAACTTTAGTTTCTACAACTGTGGAGCCTTTCAAAGAAACGTCCAAGAATGAAAAGAATGAAATAGAACAAAAAAGGAAAGAAAACAAAAATAAAGTGAAATGAAAATCTTTGGCTTGCATATCACTCTTATATGCATACTTTGGAAAATAAAAAAGTAGATGCATAAATTTCACCTCTACCCTAGCTCAATGCATATCCTCAGTATGCAAAAAATATGTAAGAAATTGGATTACATGCTTATTCTTAGGCACACACTGAGCCCCAAACCATTTTATGTCAACCATTTATTCACATAAAATCGTTTTTATGCATGTAAATGGTTTTGCTAATTGGGCTCAATGGGGATAATAATCAGAAGTGCTGTTTGCATAAAAAGGATGTTTGTGCATACACTTGCCTGATCTGCAAGGAAACCACATAATCGGCCAGCAGAAATAGTGCAAGGCAGAAGAAATTGAAATTTGGAGAGCATGTACCACTGCTGCCAGTTCCTTGCACTCTTGTTTTAGAGCAGAGGAAAATGCGAGTCATCCAAGACTAGAAGTAGTAAAGCAGGGGCACAGACAGAGGCAGGAAAAATGCAACAACCAAAACCAGCCACACGTTCCTCAATGGTTCTTGCTTCTGAAGCAGTGAAGTCACTATTTTAATCTGCTAATTCAGAGGAATAATCTTGTCTGGAATTCTCTGAATCAGAAGATATTGAAGAGCTAGTAGCCAAAGAGAATTTGGGAAGTTTAGTTAGTAGCGTTGTAGCCTCCAGTGAAGTGATGGGGGAGAGAGATAGAATGATGCTTGGATCAATCCCCAGGAAGAGCAGGCAGCTCAGGTACACAGCATGAGTGATGCACCTATAATATTTACTCAGGTACCACCTGCAACCTTAATTCCAGTGCCAGCATCAAACCCCAAGGATGTAGAGAAGAGATAACAAAAACATCCCAGACCTGGAGGCGCTTTAAAGTGAGGGAAGACCTACATTTTGTTCAGTGTATTCATTGCAGCAAAGATATCAGTAAAGGGAAGCAAGTGGGGAATCTGACAAATGCTGGTATGTAGCATCATTTGCAGCAGCAGCAGCAGCCACTAGTATTTATATTAGGGAGGGTGGCAGTAGTAGCCTGAGTACTACTTCTGAAACTCAAGGTAAAAGTCAAAAAAAGGAGTTGAAAATGGGAATTCATTTTCCAAAACTGATCCCATGGCTACTTACACCAGCCAAGTGGCAGGCTAGCAGTTCCTAGCCACACATATGAAGTGGCAATCCACCATAGAGGAAATGGAGTAATGCTTCAGAGCACTGTACCGAGGCAAAAGGCAGGTAGCATGCAAAGCAGTAATGAGGAGCATTAGGGAAATCATTGCCCTTGATGATCTGCACCTGCAGTTAGTAGAGATAAATTTAGGAATCTGAATGTGTGTACAAGGAGGAACATCTGGATAGGTGGAGATATGATGAAGACAATTAAGTATCTTCAAAGTATTGGTTTATAGGAGGGCCTCTTTCAGGAGGGGGAGGTTATAGAATGGGGGTTCATGGAATGGTGTGATGAGGTGAACTCAGAAATTAGGGAAGTGTTTCTTTGCAGGGGTGTGATGGATGCATGAGCCGGCCTCCTGGAGGAGATGGTGAAGAAGAGGATGGTATCTGAGGTCAGGAAAACATGGGACAGAGACAGTAGATTTCTGAAGAAGCATTAGGGATTGGTATGGATAGTGAAACTGGATGGGCCATATAGTCTTTTTCCACCATTATGTTTCTATGAACCAATGAATTGAGTTCACCTTTTTGGTTATTGCCATCCAACTCTTGCTTGTCACCAAAATAATTCCATTCATGCCTCTGGATCTCTCTGGTCATAAGTTCCAGGTTCTGCTAGGAAAATTAGGTTTGTACAGCAGAATTGCTTTCCAAAATGCCATATGAGGTCAACCAAATAGTACTAGAAGATAGGGTCAGCTCAAGACAATCTGCTGCCTGAGGCAAGAGATAAGACAGCACCCCTTGTAAGGCATAGTAGAGTTCAATCAAATGCACTGCTGTGCTGCCAACCAGAAAACCATGAAAAATACACTTGGACTCCATATGGTATTAGACCTACTATAAAGCTTTTTGGGTGTAGCCTAGACCCTCAGATAGCCATAAGAAAGATGAATTAGGATTACAAAATAGTAAACATCCCATACCAAAATGCTAGCACTCAAACAGTAACAACCCTACTAAGGATGTGAATCGTTTTTTGACAATTTAAAATATCGTCCGATATTTTTTAAATCATCAAAAATCGTTAAAGAGTGCGATACAATAGAAATTCCCCTGATTTATTGTGAAAAATCGTTAATCGGGTTTGTGTCCACTAATGGGAGTTATTTGGGGGGAGGGCGGGAAAACCGGCACACCAAAACAACCCCTAAACCCACCCCGACCCTTTAAAACTAATCCCTTACCTTCCCCCACCCTCCCAACCCCCCCCCCCCAAAATGTTTTAAAATCACCTGGTGGTCCAGTGGAAACCCCAGGACCAATCGCCCGCTCTAGGGCCGTCGGCTGCCACTAATAAAAATGGTGCCGATGACCCGATAAAAAAAAACTCCACCCCGACCCTTTAAAACTGACCCCTTAGCCTCCCCCACCCTCCTGACCCCCCCAAAAACGTTTTAAAATTACCTGGTGGGGGGGGCGGGGAGCGATCTCCCGCTCTCTGGCCGTCGGCTGCCACTAATAAAAATGGCGCCGATGGCCCTTTGCCCTTACCATGTGACAGGGTATCCGTGCCATTGGCCGGCCCCTGTCACATGGTAGAAGCACTGGACGGCGCCATTTTTATTAGTGGCAGCTGACGGCCCAAGAGCGGGAGATCGCTCCTGGCGCCCCCACTGGACCACCAAGTAATTTTAAAACGTTTTTGGGGGGGTCGGGAGGGTGGGGGAGGCTAAGGGGTCAGTTTTAAAGGGTCAGGGTGGGTTTTTTGTTTATCGGATCGGGCGCAGCCGATAAACAAAAAACCAATCGGGCCGGACGATAAAAATTATAAGATTTGAATCGGAACCGGAACCGAACCGATTCCGGTTCCGATTCACATCTCTAAACCCTACCTATGAAAAGGCAACATTGCAAATATTACAACAGGTCCTAATACACAAATATACTTCCTATTAGGAAAACAAAACAAGCCAAACATACTAAAGATCCTTACAATGAAACTACACAATAGCAGAATATCTCACCTTGGTCACACATGCAGAACACAGATAGATCCTTGCCAAAACTATATAAATAAAAATGTTAAATAGTTTGTACGTCGTCGCTAATCTCGCCAACCGCTTAACCAAATGCGTTCAAATTTGCACACAACATTCACTTCCCATACGGGAAGGATCTTATACACTTACTTTACATATAGGTCACACCTGTGACAGGTAATACAAGTTTAAAAATTGCTTACACAAAACAGCGACATCTGGTGGCAGTCAGCGCAAGCGCAACCTCTTATACCTTTCACACACACTCACACACCACACCCCACCCCCACACAGGGCTATTGTCTTTCATTCACACTCCCTCATAACACACAGAAATCCACACTCATCACACCACACACCCCCACCCACACGCCTGCCAATGTCACTTACTTCACCCACGCTCCCAAAACACACCAAAACACGAATTCCTGGCTGCTACATTGGGAAGCCACGCATTTCACACACCCTCCGAATTTAAATTAAAGTACCCTCTTCCACCCACCCACGCACTGCAGTCCGATCACATACTACACCTGATACAAGTCCGTGCTTCTCCGCCGGCACCACAGGAACGGTCCGGGACACATCGCATTCAGTAGGGCCGTCGGATGCCAGCAACAAAAATGGCGCCGGCGGACCTTGCCCTTACTATGCTATATGGAGACAACAATGACGTCGGTACACCATGTGACATAGTAAGGGCAACAGCCCGTCGGCGTCATATCCTCAGCGGACATTTGCCCTTACTAGGTCAGGAATCATGACGCACCACTTTCACCGGTGAAGTTTTGTGACATGGCAACCAGCGGAACAAACCCTAGCACACACCCTCGCCACTGGCTGGCAGTTTACACATGTAGCTGGGGAGGAGCACGGTGGGGGACCGTTCTTATTTTCCGCTGCGCGTTTTTCACAAGGGGGGGGGCACTGATTCGGCTGTAGCGTGGGTTGCTCTATTTCGCCGGGTTGGGGGGGTGGGCCAGGAAGGCGTGCTTGCATATTTAAACTATTCTTTGCTGGTGCTATTCATTTGGGGTAAAAACAAAAACAAAAAACACAAACTGTAACCTTTACTGCTCTGTTCTGTTTTTTCAACTAACCAGGCTCAGCTACTGCACCAATTGCTTTCAAATTTGGACACAACCCTGCTTTCACTTTCGGCAAGTTTCTTCTCTATCTAGATTACATAGATGTCACACAGTTACAGAAAAAAACATGTTTTTACATGTGTGTGGGGAAAACAGCGACATCTGTTGGACAGACATGCAACACACGCTAGCTACCTTGGGAAATGAAGCTGCTGTACTGCGCATGCTCTGGCGGGAGCGCACGTCGGATACAGCGGGACCAACATGGTGCTGAGAAGGGCAGCAGCGGTGCACATCGCGCACAGCGGGACCAACATGGCGCTGGGAAGAGCAGCAGCGGCGGACCGGCGGCAATATCGGGCGTGGTGGTGTCGGCCGGCCGAAATTCGACACCTGGGAGGAGCTGCGGCGGCGATCTGGTACGGCTCATGTGCACGACAGGGAGGGCATTGCGAGCCGGAGGGGATCAGAATCAGGGAAGGAGATTGAGAGAGGGTGCGGTGTCACTGACAAAATGGTAGAGAGTAGGCGGGGAGAGGTGACAGTGAGGGGAGGGTGAATGAAGGGGGCAGTGAGTGTCAGTGGAGAGACACAGAGGGGAGAGGTGAGTGTGAGGGGTGAGAGTTGGAGTGGGGACAGGGGAGTGAAGGGGGGGTTAGTGACCGAAGGGGGAGGGGTGAGTGTGAGGGAAGAGAGCTGGAGTGGGGACAGGGGAGGAAAGGGAGGGGGGGTGAGTGACCAAGGGGGAGGACGATGTGTGACTTAGGTATATGAGCAAGGGAAAGAGGGAGGGGGGGGGGGGGGGAAAGAACCTGACTCTGACTGCCACTTCAATGCGTGGCCGGGCACAGCCAGTAGATGATAAAATAGAAATAGAAACAGGCAACAAAAACAAAACTGGAAACTACAACAAGCCAGGTTATGTATATAATGTACAATGGAAAAAAACCATTATTATTATTAGTTAAACATAAAATACAATACAAAAATATAAAACATCAACCATCCCAATAAAAAGAATAATTAAAAATGCATACAAAAGTTTTTAAAAGTTTACAAAACACCAATAAAATATTTCAAAATAGCAGACACATCAAATAACATCCAATTATTTAAAAGTAATAGGGATAAAAATTATCCTCCACTTTCCATACCTGGGAATTTTTTATTTCCAGCCAACCTGAGATTGTCTTGGATTAGTTAGGGAGGTGCTGGGGGAGAATAAGAATGCACAAACATTTTTCTCTCTTACTTACTTATTAGAAAGGGAATGGTGAATAAAACGGAAAATATCATAATGCCTCTGTATCGCTCCATGGTGAGACCGCACCTTGAATACTGTGCACAATTCTGGTCGCTGCATCTCAAAAAAAGATATAATTGCGATGGAGAAGGTACAGAGAAGGGCTACAAAAATGATAAGGGGAATGGAACAGACTAAAGAGGTTAGGACTTTTCAGCTTGGAGAAGAGACGGCTGAGGGGGGATATGATAGAGGTGTTTAAAATCATGAGAGGCCTAGAACGGGTAGATGTGAATCGGTTATTTACTCTTTCGGATAGTAGAAAGACTAGGGGGCATTCCATGAAGTTAGCATGGGGCACATTTAAAACTAATCGGAGAAAGTTCTTTTTTACTCAACGCACAATTAAACTCTGGAATTTGTTGCCAGAGGATGTGGTTAGTGCAGTTGGTATAGCTGTGTTTAAAAAACCCTCTAATTCCCCCTATAACCCCTGCTCTGGAACCTTCTTTAAAGCCCTCAAACAAGAGGCTTGCTTTTTTCTCAGTCTTTTGGTTAATCAATCCCTAGAAACTGGAGAATTCCCCCATACCTTGAAAAAGACTTCCATATTACCTATCCAAAAATCAAAAGCCAAAGAAATATCAGATCTCAACAATTATAGACCAATTGCCTCTCTTACCTCTTTAGCGAAACTTATAGAATCTGCAGTACTATATCAATTAACTGATTTTCTCACAGAACACAATATTCTACATATCAATCAACATGGATTCAGAAAAGGACATTCCACAGAAACACTCTTACTATCTTCTTTCGACACTTTTTTTCGCGCTTTTGATTCATACACGGACTACATTATAGTTTTTTTAGACATTTCATCCGCTTTTGATACAGTGGACCATCAAATTCTCATTTCAGGTTTAAAATCAATAGGTATTACAGGAACAGTTTTGAATAGGGATGTGAATCGTGTCCTCGATCGTCTTAACGATCGATTTCGGCTGGGAGGGGGAGGGAATCGTATTGTTGCCGTTTGGGGGGGTAAAATATCGTGAAAAATCGTTAAAAATCGTTAAAAATCGAAAAATCGAAAAACCGGCACATTAAAACCCCCTAAAACCCACCCCCGACCCTTTAAATTAAATCCCCCCCCAAATAACTTAAATAACCTGCGGGTCCAGCGGCGGTCCGGAACGGCAGCGGTCCGGAACGGGCTCCTGCTCTGAATCTTGTCGTCTTCAGCCGGCGCCATTTTCCAAAATGGCGCCGAAAAATGGCGGCGGCCATAGACGAAAAAGATTGGACGGCAGGAGGTCCTTCCGGACCCCCGCTGGACTTTTGGCAAGTCTCGTGGGGGTCAGGAGGCCCCCCACAAGCTGGCCAAAAGTTCCTGGAGGTCCAGCGGGGGTCAGGGAGCGATTTCCCGCCGCGAATCGTTTTCGTACGGAAAATGGCGCCGGCAGGAGATCGACTGCAGGAGGTCGTTCAGCGAGGCGCCGGAACCCTCGCTGAACGACCTCCTGCAGTCGATCTCCTGCCGGCGCCATTTTCCGTACGAAAACGATTCGCGGCGGGAAATCGCTCCCTGACCCCCGCTGGACCTCCAGGAACTTTTGGCCAGCTTGTGGGGGGCCTCCTGACCCCCACGAGACTTGCCAAAAGTCCAGCGGGGGTCCGGAAGGACCTCCTGCCGTCCAATCTTTTTCGTCTATGGCCGCCGCCATTTTTCGGCGCCATTTTGGAAAATGGCACCGGCTGAAGACGACAAGATTCAGAGCAGGAGCCCGTTCCGGACCGCTGCCGTTCCGGACCGCCGCTGGACCCGCAGGTTATTTAAGTTATTTGGGGGGGGGTTCGGGAGGGTGGGGGATTTAATTTAAAGGGTCGGGGGTGGGTTTTAGGGGGTTTTAGTGTGCCGGCTCACAATTCTAACGATTTATAACGATAAATCGTTAGAATCTGTATTGTATTGTGTTCCATAACGGTTTAAGACGATATTAAAATTATCGGACGATAATTTTAATCGTCCTAAAACGATTCACATCCCTAGTTTTGAATTGGTTCTCATCATTCCTCTCAGATTGCCCCCAACAAGTTAATCATAATCATCACTCATCCTCTCCCTACATTATCAATTCCGGTGTTCCCCAAGGTTCATCTTTATCCCCTATTCTGTTCAATATATATCTCTTACCGCTTTGCAACATCTTATCCTCACTCAATCTCCAATTCAAAATTTATGCAGATGATATTCAGTTCTATGTCCCTTATAAAACATCTTGGTCAGCAACATTATCCCTGGTTTCCCTCTATCTATCCACCATAAATTCCTGGTTTTCTCATAACTGGTTAAAACTAAACTCCTCAAAAACTGAAATTATACATTTATTGTCAATTTCAGATACTTCAATAGGTCCACCATCACACTTATCAATAAACAATACCACCATACCCATAACACGTCAAGCTACAAACCTAGGTATACTCATAAACTCTGATCTTTCCATGAAGCAACATATCTCTTCACTTACCAAAAAGCCATTTTACAAACTACGGCTCCTAAAACATCTTCGACCACTGCTATTCTATCGTGACTATCAAACTATTCTTCAATCCCTAGTCTTCTCCGGTCTTGATTATTGTAATGCTCTTTACTTAGGACTACCAGACTCTTCAGTATACCCCCTTCAATTAATTCAAAACAGTGCAGCCCGAATTCTAACAAGAACACCTTTACATTATCATATCACTCCTATTCTTCAATCTTTACATCGGCTCCCCATAAAATTCAGGATAAAATATAAAATTCTTTCCACTATTCATAGCCTAATCCATAACCCAACTTCCACCTGGCTCTGCTCATTACTACGGATTTACAAACCAACAAGACACTTAAGATCACTTACCCAAAATCTCTTAGACATTCCCTCACCTAAACAAGCCAGATTAGACGTCACCAGAAAGAGAGCTTTCTCAGTAGCCGGTCCCATCCTTTGGAATTCACTCCCAAACCCACTCCGATCTATATCAAATCCGTCTCATTTCAAAAAATCACTCAAAACACATTTGTTCCAACTCGCATTTCAAACATCCACTCAAGAACAAGTTTAATGCTCATCCATCTATTTCCACATTTACCAGATTCATCTCATTCCTTTCCCTTTACCATTCCCATACTCCCCTCCTACTAGCTACATTCCATTTTTTCATAGCCCCCCCTCCCCCCCTCCTTCCCTTCCTTCCCCTGATATGAAATCCATGGCA
The DNA here is from genome assembly GCF_901001135.1 of Rhinatrema bivittatum. Taxonomy (NCBI): domain Eukaryota; kingdom Metazoa; phylum Chordata; class Amphibia; order Gymnophiona; family Rhinatrematidae; genus Rhinatrema; species Rhinatrema bivittatum. Next base: position 282,735,553 of record NC_042618.1, on the reverse strand, counting down.
ACATATTTTTATTACTTTGTTTTTAAGTAATTTAATTTGATTTATTTTTAAAGCTAATTTCTTAGCTATTGACTAATTTTTGTATATTTTAACTTATTTTTAATTTGACTTTCTTTGATTAATTTTATTTCCATTATGTAAACCGTTTTGACAAAAATCTCTTTTATAAAACGGTATATAAAATTTTTTAAATAAATAAATAAATAAATAAATAAATTGGATAAGTTCTTGGAGGAGAAGTCCATTACCTGCTATTAAGTTCACTTAGAGAATAGCCACTGCCATTAGTAATGGTAACATGGAATAGATTTAGTTTTTGGTTACTTGCCAGGTTCTTATGGCCTAGACTGGCCACTGTTAGAAACAGGATGCTGGGCTTGATGGACCTTTGGTCTGATCCAGTATGGCATTTTCTTATGTTCTTATACACATGTTCATTTTCATGCACATTCCCTCACACACAATGCTCATTCACTGACTCTTTCTCCCCCATACACATACACAAGCTCTCACTTACACACTCAGTGATTCTCTCTTCCTCACATACACACAGGCACCCTATCACACTCAGTGGTTCTTTCTCCAACATACACACAGGTTCTCTCTTGCACTCAGTGGCTTTCTCTACCTTACACACACTGGTGTGTATAATGCCAGTGTGTGTATAATGCCGAGATCCTTGAATCGACTGCACTGATGCACCCCTTCCCCCCACCCCACAATGTAACCTTTAAAATAGACTTGATGGATGAAGAGACCGCAGCTTTATTTTATAACATCAAACTACAGTACTTAGCACAAGCCCCTAACTACCATCTGGCACCAATCGTATCACTGGTGCCACCCGCCATGACTTCCGAGCAAGGGGGCCCCACCACAAAGCCTAGCAATTAGCCCAAGTGGCTCATGCCCCCAACACCAGCATTAGGTAGTACCACTTGCCTCATGCCCCCCTAAAAATGCTGCCCCTTCAATTTAGGTATTTATCAATAGCTTGCTGGATTGTATTATTAAAGAGGTCGTGCCCAATGTCCAGGTGAATTTGGTCCAGCCTATACAAGCCTCCAAAAAGATCGTCCACACAGTCGTGGAAGATGTGACTTCCGCCTAACCTCTGGGTCCTCCGCCCCACCTGCTGATTGAACTTTTTGCGACCTCTTTTCCATAGCTTGCTGTCTTGCCATTTCAAACGATGAATGATGTCAAACCACATGAAGCACATTTTCGGGAACCATAACATCAATTCCTTCAAGTCATTTTTCATGCGTCATATCAGCTAGTCACACGATGACTTCCCCAGATCATTACCTCCTAGATGAAAGACAATGACCTCTGGCATGGCCAACGTATCCATCCTGAGGTGTATATACAGCAGCAGCTGATCCCATGTCATTTCTCATTCCCCCAACCAATATATGTGCACATTCTGTGGAGCCAAACCCAAATGTGCCCCATACGACAGCTCCCAGGCCCTTTTTGCTGCCCAATGAACAAAGGAATGTCCAATGATTCATACATTCCTGTTGCGCCGGAGGTGGACCCTTGGGCCGAGGTGGGATTGACGCTACCTGTAGGAGGGATCCTATGGGTCCCCACCATCAGCAGGCAGAGAGTGATGATGGACGGAGGCCGGCTGTCGCTTCACCAATACCAGCCCTTGTTCCCTGCGGGTTGAGCCTTTGGGTGCCGAGGCCGGCTGGAATTAGGTGACTTCCGTCATTGGTCATCAATGGGTGGATAGAGGCCAGCCCAGAGGCAGCAACTAGTGTAGGTATCAGTCTGTACTAGACGAGGCAGAGTCCCAGAAACCTGGGCGCCAATAAGAACACAGTGTGACAGAGGGCACCCGAGCAAGAGCAGGCCGAATCCTGAATAAATCACATCCAGGACAAAGACTGAAGAGGCGTCTTTAGGCAAGCTGGGTTCAGGGCTGACGGCAGTGTGGAAGCAGTGGCAAGCAAGGCTGAGGTCTGGAAAAGGCGAGAGTCAAGGATGGTCCAACGAAGCATATGTCCAGGGCTGGTTAGAAGCAACAGAGTAGTCAGGCAATGCAGAGGTCCGGGGCTAGAGAGAGGCAACAGAGTAGTCAGGCAATGCAGAGGTCCGGGGCTGGAGAAAGGCAACAGAGTAGACAGTAGGGATGTGCAGACAAAAAGTTTATGTTCATAAGTCCATAAGTCGAAAAGGGGGGTCAATTTCGGTCAATATGGACATATGGAGAATTCCATAAGTTGAGTCTATGTCCATACGTGCACCGGTTCCCTAAATAAAAATTTAAACCCCTCACCCTCCTTAATCCCCCCCCCCAAGACTTACCAAAATTCCCTGGTGGTCCAGCGGGGAGTCAGGAAGCCATTCCTCTATTCCTTTGCGAGGAGCACGTGACGTCCGCGTCACGTTGGAGTGACGCGGCCGTCACGTTGTCCACCGCGGTTCCGCTCCCGGACCCCTCGTTGGACACAAACGGAACTTTTGGCCAGCTTACCAAAATTCCCTGGTGGTCCAGCGGACCACGCTCCCGGACCCGGACCCCTCGTTGGACACGCTCCCGGAACTTTTGGCCAGCTTACCAAAATTCCCTGGTGGTCCAGTGGACTACGCTCCCAGACCCGGACCCCTCGTTGGGCACGCTCCCGCTCCCGAACCCCTCCCGCTCCCGGACCCCTCATTGGACACAAACGGAACTTTTGGCCACTTACCAAAATTCCCTGGTGGTCCAGCGGGGAGTCAGGAAGCCATGCCTCTATTCCTTTGCGAGGAGCACGTGACATCCGCGTCACGTCGGAGTGACGCGGCCGTCACGTGGTCCACCGCGGTTCCGCTCCCGGACCCCTCGTTGGACACAAACGGAACTTTTGGCCAGCTTGGGGAGGTCAGGAGGCCCCCCCAAGCTGGCCAAAAGTTCCGTTTGTGTCCAACGAGGACCACGTGACGCGGACGTCACGTGCTCCTCGCAAAGGAATAGAGGAATGGCTTCTTGACTCCCCGCTGGACCACCAGGGAGTTTTGGTAAGTCTTGGGGGGGATTAAGGAGGGTGAGGGGTTTAAATTTTTATTTAGGATCAACGATCGCAATTTCCAATGTATTCAACATAGCTATGTTGAATAAGTTGGAAATCCGATCGTTTTCGCCCCATCACTTTTTTAAGTTAAAAAAAAAAAAAGTAGCGTTTTACATATAAGTTCAAAACGAATGCACACCCCTAGTAGACAGGCAATGCAGAAGTCCGGGGCTGGAGAGAGGCAACAGAGTAGAAGTCAAACTAGGTTAGCAATCTGAAGGAGAGATGAAGGAACAGGAACTCAGGAACAAGGAAACAGGAAGAAAGGCAATCAGGATCAGGAGCCAGGAGCAGAAGAAGCAACGAGCACTCGACTAGCGAGGGGATCTGTTGCAAAGGTGATTTGAGAGAGCGGAGCCCAGGCTTATATACAGGAGCCCTGCTGACATCATCATCCGGGGCCACAGCCAGTTTGCTGCCGCAGGCCCTATTAAAGGATCAGTTATGCGCACACGTGCCTAGGGAGGGGCATGGCGCTGGTTGGGACTGTGTCTCTCCGCGGGCCATGCGGAGAAGCCCGATGTGGAACATCAGGAACTGCAGCAAAGCCGGAGGCCCTTGGGGCTACCCGAGGACGGAGCCGGCAGGCCTCAGCCGCCAGAGATGAGGGACCAGGTGCTGGATCACTTTGAAAGAGGTGAGGGGGCCGAGCCATGGGTCTGCTGTGGCCAGGGCGCGTAACAGTACCCCCCTCTACATTTCTCCCTTGGAGGTCTGGGTTTGCCCAGATGGGCATGATGAAACTGGAGGAGAAGTTTCTTATCAAGGATGTTGCAGGCTGGCTCCCACGAATTTTCTTCAGGGCTGTAACAATCCAAGAAAAGGAGGTATTTCCACCGGCGGCCCCTATGGCGGACATCAAGGACTTTGTGGACCTTATAAGTGGTGTCAGTCTCTGAGACCAGTGGAGGAGGTTCAGGAGCCTTTCATGAAGGCCAGGATAGGACCACAGGTTTTAGGAGTGATACGTGAAATGTGTTGTGAATTCCCAATGTAGGCGGCAGCCGGAGTTGGTAAGTTACCATTCCGACACGATGAATGATTGGGAAAGGTCCAATATACCTTGGTGCAAACCTCTGAGAAGGTATCTTGAGTCAAATATAATGGGTGCTTATCCGGACTTTCTGGCCAGGAAGGAACTCAGGGCCGAGCATCGATGGCTGTCAGCAGATCTCTTGGCCCAGGAAGCGGCTTGGCGTAAGCGAAGATTCATCTGCTTCCAAAATGCCTTGAGGGCATCAACAGTAGCTTGCACAGCAGGAGAAGGCACTGACAATGGCATGGGCAGCAGTTGTCACGGTTGTTTCCTGTAAATGATAGAAAAGGGCGACGTACGTGGGGCAGCGACAATGTGGGAGTTGTGTGAGAACTCCGCCCAAGGAAGAAGCTCCGACCAATTGTCCTGATGATCGTTTATATATACACGGAGGAATGACTTCAAGGAGCGGTTTGTACGCTCGGCCTGTCCATTGGCTTGGGGATGGTATGCTGTTGTTAAACTGATGTTAATGCCAAACCTTTTTACAAAGGGCGTGCCAAGATCTGGTAATGATTTGTGGGCCTCTGTCAGAAACAATGTCCTTGGGTAAGCTGTGTAGTCGGAAGATGTGTCGAAAGAACAGGCATGCCAATTTGGGTGCAGATGGTAGGCCCGGTAGTGGAACAAAATGGGCCATTTTGGAGAAGTCCACGGTGAAATCCGTAGAAAGATGTGGCCATGGTTCTTCGGGAGTTGGGAGTGGCTGGAGTAAACCCCATGGTCGCCCGACTGGGGGTTTCTGTTGAGCACAGGTGCTGCAGGAATCGACGTTCACTTTAGCGTCAGAGACCATAGTGAGCCACCAGAAGAACCGCTGAAGCAGCGCTAAGGTTCACACTCGCCCTGGTTGACCGGCAGACTTAGAGTCATGTGCCCACTGGAGGACTCTTTCATGGAGTCGACGGGGCACCACCATTTTCCCCATAGAAACAGGATGAGTAGCCAGAAGATAAATGTAGGCTGGGTCAATAATATGACTGGGTTCTTCGGGTTTGTCTTGAGATATAAATTAGCGAGACATGGCATCTGCCTGGAGATTCTTCTCTGCCGGGCAGTAGCGAAGCTCAAAGTTAAATCTGGAAAAGAACAGAGCCCACTTCAGGCTTGATGGGCATTGAGACGTTGGGCTTGGCTTAAGTGTTCCAGATTTTTATGATCTGTGAGCACTGTAAATTTATGTTGGGCACCCTCTAGCCAAGGGCCCCATTCCTCCAAAGCCAGCTTGATGGCAAGTAACTCGCAGTCTCCAATGCTGTAGTTTTGTTCTGCAGCAAAGAATTTGCGTGACTAGAAGGAACTCGGGACCACGGATCCAGAAGCAGAGCATTGGTTCAGGACCACCCCCGCTCCAATTGTGGAGGCATCTACCTCAACAAGGAAAGGGCAATTCGGGACCAGATGATGGAGACAGGATCCGGTTAAGAAAGCCTCTTTGAGGTGATGAAAGGCGGAAATAGCCTCCGGGATCCAGTTTCGGGTATCCTGACCCTTACGGGTTAGAGCTGTAAGAGGAGCCACCAATGTAGAGTAGTGCGGTATAAAGTGGAGGTAGTAATTCATAAATCCTAGAAAACGTTGAAATGCCATCAGGCCCACAAGTTGTGGCCAGTCTTGGATTCCTTTTAGTTTCACAGGATCCATCAAGAATCCTTGTTGGGAGATTATGTACCCCAGAAAGGGCAAGCTGGATTTTTCAAACAGGCACTTGTCCAATTTCGCGAACAGGTGGTTCTCCCAAAGACGTTGAAGTACAGTATGGACATCGGTACGGTACGTGGCCAGGTCCTTGGAGAAGATAAGAATGTCATCCAGGTATGCCACAACTTTGATGTATAAGAGGTCCCTGAAGATTTCATTAATCATTCGCTGGAAAACTGCAAGTGCATTACAAAGGCCGAAGGGCATCAATAAATATTCATAATGTCCATCTCTGGTGTTGAGAGCTTCCAGATGTCATCAGGGTGGATAAGCACCAAGTTATAAGCTCCGCGCAAGTCTAACTTGGTGAAGATAGAAGCTCCTTATAGCCGATCAAACAATTCAGATATCAAGAGCAGAGGGTACTTGTCCTTGAGAGTGATTGCATTCAGACCGCAGTAGTCGATACGCAGTCTTAAAAATCTATCCTTTTTTGTGATGAAAAAGAACCCTGCACTAGCAGGGGAGGTAGAGGGGCAAATGAACCCCTTTGCAAGATTATCCCAGATGTATTCTATCATAGCCTTGGTCTAGGGAAGCAACAGAGGATAGGTACGCCCTCGAGGGGAGTGTGTAGTTCCAGGCAGAAGATCGATGGGACAGTCAAATTTCTGAAGAGGAGGTAAGAGGTCCGCCTTCTGCTTCGAAAGTCTACATAGGGAGCAGGTATGCCTGAGGAAGTGGTCGCCAGAGGAACCACTGGTGGGGGTGACTCTTTATGAAGACAAGTCTGATGATAGGCGGAGTCCCATTCAGTCAGCTGGAGAGACCCCCAATCGAATTGGGGAGAGTGACATTGGAGCCAAGGTAGACCCAGAACTACCGGGTGAATGGACTTCTCTAGAACCAACAGTTCAATTTCCTTGGAGTGGAGAGCGACAGTAAGAAGTCAAACTGTCTCTGTGGTTAAGGAAACTCGACTGGGTAACAGTTCTCCATAGATTGAAGCAATGCACAAGGAATTCTCGAGAGGACAGGTTTTGATACCCAGGAGTTGAACCAGGTCTCTAAGGATAAAAATTACCATCGGCTCCAGAATCCACCAGAGCAAGGACAGGAAATGATCAAGTGTCCCAGACTTTAGTAACAGGCACGGATAGTTGAGGGGCCAGGAACGTTGAGGGGCCAGGGACTCCAACTGAACTTAGGCAGGGAAGTTTCCTGGATGGACTGGGCAAGTCTGTAGATGATGGCTGGGTGCTCCACAGTACAGACACAGGCCTGTTTGTCTCCACCGGAGGCGCTCTTCCGGGAACAGGCAACGACGACCAAATTGCATGAGTTTGTCTGTCTCAGCCACAACAGAATTCCTACCAGTTAGGGATGTGCAGAGGGCCGGCATACGTTGCATTCATAATTCGTATTTGTCGGGAGGGGGGCAGATATGTTACATTCAGCAAGGGGGGCCCCCCGATAAGTTCATGAGTTTATTCTTATTTGTTTCCCAGCTAAAATTGAATTAACTACAACCCCCCCTCCTGACCACCCCCCCTAAGACTTACCAAAACTCCCTGGTGGTCCAGCGGGGGGTCCGGGAGCCATCTCCTGCACTCTCGCCATTGGCTGCCAGTATTCAAAATGGTGCCGCTAGCCTTTGACCTTAGTATGTCACAGGGGCTACCAGTGCCATAGTCTTGCGGGGGTCAGGAGGGTCCCCCAAGACTTGCCAAAAGTCCCTGGTGGTCCATCGGGGGTCCGGGAGCGATCTCCTGCACTTGGGCCGTCGGCTGCCAGTAATCAAAATGGCGCTGATAGCCTTTGCCCTCACTATGTCACAGGGGCTACCACTGCCAAGATGGCGCCGGCCATCCATTGCTCCTACCATGTGACAGGGGCCAACCAATGGCACCGGTAGCCCCTGTGACATAGTAAGGTCAAAGGCTATCGGCACCATTTTGAATACCAGCAGCCGACAGCGTGAGTGCAGGAGCTGGCTCCTGGACTCCCCGCTGGACCACCATGGAGTTTTGGTAAGTCTTGAGGGGGTCAGGAGGGTGTTTAAATTTGCTCCTTTAGACGGCTGAATAATTTGCTGAAGATTTGTTGTATTCGTGGGGAATCGTGATACGTTTCGCTTCCCCACGAATACAACGAATATGGCCCTATACGTTGCGGATTACCAATACGTTGGAAACGAATGCACACCCCTACTGCCGGTAGTAGGGCTGGTAGCAGATGGCAAGTTGGAACTGACCCAAGAGGGTTTCTTGGGCATCCAATTCTCCCGGTGACGCTCTTCGAGACGGTGGTCAACTCGGCCTGTTAGATCAATAAGATCCTCGAGAGAAGAAGGGAGCTCTCGTGCTGCCAACTCATCCTTTAGTTGCGGGGAGAGCCCATCCAGGTAGATAGCTCGCAGGCAGTCCTCCTGCCAAGCGAGTTCAGACACTAAAATCTGGAGTTCAATTGTGTAGTCGAAGAGGCTTCTTTGGCCTTGTCGCAGGTGTAGTAGACTAGTACTTGCCACGGCATGCTGCCCAGGATCATCAAAGCTTCGCTGAAACATGGTCACGAACTGAAACAGTTCCTGTAGTAGTGAGTCTGATCGCTCCCACAAGGGAGAAGCCCACGCCAGCACCTTCCCTTCTAGGTGAGACAAGATAAAGGTGACCTTGGTTAATTCATCTTGAAAGATGGAGGGTTGAAGAGCAAACTGCATATAGCACTGGTTAATAAACCCTCTACACAGTTTGGAGTCACCGTTGAAATGAGGCAGGGCTGGTAGGGCCAGTAGGGCTCTGGAGGAGAAAGTAGACAGCTGTGGTGGAGAGGAAGCCATCGCTGGAACTGAGTTGCTGGACATGGCATCTAGCCATGTATGAGATACTCGAGGAAAGAGGCCAGAGCCTCGAGAAACTGTTGCTGTTCTTGTACCTTTAGGATTAGGCCAGGAATAGCCTGGAGGGCACGCAACTCTGTCGAGTCCATGGCCTTTGTTGCACCGGAGGTGGACCCTTGGGTTGAGGTGGGGATGACGCTACCCGTAGGAGGGATCCTATGGGTCCCCACCATCAGCAGGCAGAGAGGGCTGACGGACGGAGGCCAGCTGGCGCTTTACCAATACCAGCCCTCGTTCCCGTGGGTTGAGCCTTTGGGTGCCGGGGCCGGCTGGACTTAGGTGACCTCCGTCAGTGGTCGTCGATGAGTGGATCAAAACCAGCCCAGAGGCAGCAACTAGTGTAAGTATCAGTCTATACTGGACGAGGTAGAATCCTGGAGACCTGGGCGCCAATAGGAACACAGTCTGACAGAGGGCACCCAAGCAAGAGCAGGCTGAAGCCTGAATGAACCACGTCCAGGACAAAGGCTGGGTTCAGGGCTGGCAGCAGTGTGGAAGCAGTGGCAAGCAAGGCTGAGGTCTGGACGAGGAGAGAGTCAAGGATGGTCCAACGAAGTAGAATTCCAGGTCTGGAGAGAAGTAACGGAGTAGTCAGGCAATGCAGAGGTCCGGGGCTGGAGAGCTGCAACAGAGTAATCAGGCAATGCAGCGGAACGGGACTGGAGAGAGGCAACGGAGTAGACAGGGAATGCAGAGGTCCAGGGCTGAAGAGAGGCAACGGAGTAATCAGGCAATGCAGAAGTCAAACCAGGTTAGCAATCCAAAGGAGAGATGAAGAAACAGGAACTCAGGAACAAGGAAACAGGAACGAAGGCAATCAGGATCAGGAACCAGGAACAGAAGAAGCAACGAGAACTCGAATAGCTCTCTCTCTCTCTCCCCTCCCTTCAAAAACTACTAAAACCAGCATTTGAGAATACATCACAACATGCGATAAAGACTTAACACTACTGAAAAAGGTATAGTTAAAGCCATGTGATAGGGCTTGATTTGCATCACACCATGCGTTAAGGGGTTTTCACATGCGTTAAAGATGCAAAAACGCTATTTGATAAATGACCCTGTTTGCTAGCTGGACTGTGTCTGAATATAGACTGCTTTGTTCCCTGATGCTAGGCATTTAAAACTGTGCTGAGGAGGGGACTCAAAGAACGTCTGGCCTGGTACAGCTTAATATCTTCTTTTGGAAGTGGCTATCTTGCCACATCTCAAAACAGAAGCATATATAAGTTCAAATACATACCAGGAATCCATTTGTTGCTTGTATCAGACACTGTGTTGCTTGAAGCAGATCCAGGTGCTCATGAAGCAAAGATCCAGCTCCTGGAGATAGGTGCCCCACTTATTGTACCATCAAAGGAGGGAGCATCAGTTAGCATTCATCTTTTTTAAATTACTCTGCCCCCCCCCCCCCCCCAAATGGATACAAGTGCTCCCCCTTTAACAGAAAATCACCTTGCCAAAAGCAGGAAGTCAAGCTGGTCAAACTTGGGCTTTCTTACTTGTGGGAGCAACATAGCAGCTCTGTTCTAATGTGCACAGGAACTGGAATCTATACAGTTGTGTGTGGTGTAAGGCAACTACATATACTACATACTAGGAATGTGCATTCATTTTCAAAGCATTGGCAATCCGCAATGCATAAGTCCCTATCCGTTGTATTTGTGGGTTCGCGAAACGCATTGCGAACCCCCATGAATAAAACATATCATATTAGTTTAATTATTTTGGCTCACAGTGATTTCTTTGTGGCAGTTTGAAATAGGAGAAGGCCATGTGGGAGTATCCATAGCAAAAACCAGCCCTTTCCTGTGAGTCATAAGTGACCTCACAGCCCTGTCATAGAGTGGGTCAGATAGGTTGGCAAGGAAACAAGAATGCAACCTATCAGAGATAAGCATTTTTCTAATGCAGCCAATCACCGCTCTCACTCAGTGTTCTGTGATACTGTTCCTGATGATACTATACTATTTATACGTTAAGTACGCGGCGTGCCTCGCTCTTTCTTTGTGGGGGTGGTCCAGGTCGGTGGCTGTACTCAGAGCTAATCTGAGTGTCTCAAATCTGTATTCAATTGCTAGCTACTTTGATAGAATTTTCCATTGAAATGGATATTTGTTCGATTTTGCTGCAGTGCTGCCACCAGCTAGCCATGCTTTTTTTTGACCGCACTTTTTTTTTAATTGATCTCAGACAGTCTCTCTGTCTGTCCCACTGAGACAAGCTGCTAGCAGTGGCAATTTGCTGCTTATTTTTATATTTTAACCCCTGGGGTAGGTTGCAAGCAGGATTTGGGTGTTGTGGGTGGGAGATATATTCAATTTCTAGCTAGTTTGATAGAATTTTCCATTGAAAAATATATTTCTTCATTTTTGCTGCTGTGCCAAGCCAGGTTTTTTTTTTTTTTTTAACTGCAGTTTGTTTTTTTTATTGAATTCAGACTGTCTCTCTCTGCTCTTTTAAGCCAAGAAGGTTGTGCACTGGGCATCAGTGGGCACTGGGAAGTTTTGCAGACTCACATATATTGGTAGAGCAGTGCACTTTCATTTATATATTTATTTATTTATTTATTTACAACTTTTTAATACCGACATTCATATGCATATCACATCGGTTTACAGATCAAAGGGAAAAACAAAACATGAGAAATTGAATTAAAAATTAACAAAAACAAGGGGTTAAAGGAACAAGTAGGGAATATTAGAGCTAACAAGTAGGGAGTATTAGAGCTAAGAAGCAGTGCACTGGGCATCTATATTTCGGGCTTTTGATTCTTACACAGATCACATCATTGTTTTCTTAGATATTTCCGCGGCTTTTGATACTGTTGATCACCAAATTCTCATCTCCATTCTCAAATCTATAGGTATTTCGGGTGCTGTATTACAATGGTTTATTTCATTTCTGTCTGATCGCATTCAACAAGTCAATATAAACAATCATTCTTCTATTGCATCGGGTGTTCCACAAGGTTCTTCTCTATCCCCTATTCTCTTCAACATCTATCTACTACCTCTTTGCCGCATCTTAGCCTCACTAAACATACAATTCAAAATCTACGCCGATGACATACAGTTTATGGTACCATACAACACCTCTTGGACTCACACATTATCCTTAGTATCTTTATACCTCACGACTATTGACACATGCCTCTCTCACAATAGACTAAAACTAAATCCAAAAAAAACAGAAATAGTCCACCTCTCATCAATTACAGATTCATCCATAGGTCCCCCCCTCAATTAGTATTTAACGGTATCACTATCCCCATCTCCAAATCTGCAAAAAATTTAGGTATAACCATTAATTCAGATCTTTCATTAAAACAACACATATCCATAATTACCAGAAATTCATTTTATAAGCTTCAACTCTTGAAACGGCTTCGACCTCTACTTTTCTTTCACGATTTTCGGACTATACTTCAATCACTCATCTTTTCGGGGCTTGACTACTGTAATTCTCTTTATATAGGTCTCCCAGATAACACACTTCACTCACTTCAACTGATCCAAAACGCAGCAGCACGTATCTTAACAAACTCTTCCATAAAAAATCACATCACTCCGATACTTCAATCATTACATTGGTTACCAATTAAATACAGAATACAATTCAGATCCTGTCCATTATACACTCTCTCATCTACACTCCTAATTCAATTACCTTATGTTCCATTCTCCGGATTTACAAACCCACCAGACATCTAAGATCACTGGACAAAAACCTCTTAGACATCCCATCACCACGACAGGCCCGTCTTGACATCACCAGAAAAAGATCATTCTCTGTCATTGGACCAATCTTATGGAACGCATTACCAGACTCTTTAAGATCCATATCCAACTCCAAACACTTCAAAAATCCCTAAAACACATTTATTTCAATCTGCTTTCCATATATCACACACTAAATAACATAACTACTTCTCCATCACACAGGGCACAACATTATTATATATTGATTTATTTTTTATGTAAACTATTCATTGTTTTAGATTTTTATTTTTATTGTATATTTTTGTAATTTTGAGCTTTTATAATTTGATAATCTTTATGTTCTTTTAAATTTAAATCTTTAATTACATTTGTCTTTTTTTATTTAGTTATGTAAACCATTTTGATTAAACACTGTTTGTAAAGACGGTATACAAACACTTTTAAATAAAATAAAAATAAATCAGTGGGCCCGTGGGCAGTTTTGCAGACTCACATATATTGGGACAACAGTGGTCTCTGAAGCCAAATCCCCAGTAGGCCTCTTTTGGAAATAATTCTTTTAACTGAAATCCCAATAGGCAGTGACATTAAATCCATAGTGTCATGGAAAGCTAGATGTGGTCGAGTGATTGGGACTGGCAGAGGAGGCACTCTCAAAAGGCAGTGCCAGTCCCCATTAAAGTTAAAAAGGACCTGTTCCAATCTAAAATCTCTGGCGGGCCAGGCAGTTTACATCCAGAAAAAAATGAAATTTAAAGATGATACATTTGCCACCCACCTTATTTCTGACCCTGTAGTTTTGGAGGTGAGGGAAGGGGAAGCTGAGTTATGCAAGACAAATGGCAACACCCAAAATCAGCAGTGTGAGAACAGACTCAACTTCGTGTTGAAAATGTAGCATCGGCACTGTTTGCTTCTGATTCCGATGAAGAATCATCTTGTGTGGGATTCTCATCATCAGAAATGGAAGAAGTAATAGCTGAAGAAGGTTTAGGAGGATTAGTTAGTTCTGTCTTAGCCTCCACTTCAGTTCTGCAGGGGAAAGGTGAAACTGATGATGATGAGGAGGAAGAGCAGTCTGCACAGGCATAGAGTGTAACAGATGCCCCTGGCATTGCTTCTCAGGTTGCACCCACTACTTCAGTACAGTGCCAGAAGGGATCATGAAAGAAATCTGTGATCTGGAGCCACTTTAAAGTGATAGAGGACCCGCATTTTGCTTCGTGTAATTATGTGCCAGGGCTATTAGCAGAGGCAAGCAAATGGGACATCTAACTAATTTTGGCATGATGCTTCATATGCAGAAGCAACACCCAACAGTACTGCCATCTGAGGATGGTGGCAGTACCTGTCAGGGAACCCCTTTTTCCAAGCAGCGTAAAGTAGTTGAAAAGGAGCAGAAACACCCCACACCCTCAGCCCCTTCAAGCAGTCAGGTGGCAGGCCAGCAGCCCCTTGCCATGTGGCAGAAGCGGAAACCCACCATGGAGGAAATGGGGTGGTGTTCAGTAATGCTACCCTAGGGCAGGAGGCAGGCAGCCTCAAAACATTTGAACCAGGAGCATTGGGGGAAATGATTGCCCTTGATGACCAGCCCTTGCAGATAGTGGAGAATGTGGGTTTCAAGCATTTGCTGAAGGTCTTAGTTCCAAATTACAAAGTCCCCTCCAGAACCACGTTTAGCAGAAAGGTCATCCCCAGCCTGTACAACCAGTGTTGCAGTCACATCCAAGCGCTGCTAGAGAAGGCAGAGGGGAGTGTGCATTTCACCTGTATATCTGAACCGCCATGGAATGCTGTACACTCTTACCTCTCCCTGACAGCACACTGATGGGACCTGGCTGAGGCAGGGACAGGCAGCAGCTCTATTAGTGAACAAGTATCAGGGTTTATAGTGGGTTTACTTGCACACCCACCTGACGGACGAGGACCATAACCTCAGCCAATATTCTAGCATGCATCAGACAGATGCTGGCGGGCTGGCAGCTACACCAGCGAGACAGGAATATTCAGGCAGGGTTCTTTGTCACAGACAATGGTGCAAACATGGTAAAGGCAATATCCAACGGGCGCTTTCAAAACATCCAATGTTTTGCACACACTCTGCCCCTGGTTGTGAAGTCAGCTCTGGGGTTGGAGTCCAATCACCAAGAGAATAAATATCTGCATACGTTAATACACAAGTGTAGGAACATAGCAGCACACTTCCACAGAAGTGTGAAGGCAGGGCAGGTTCTCCGACAAAAGCAGACTGATTTGGCAATGCCTCACATTCAAAACATTTCCACCCGGTGGAATTCCACCTATATGATGCTGCAGAGGTTAGTGGAGCAGCAGACACCCTTCATGAACTTTCTGTGCAATGGACATAGGTGTCCATAGTCCCTTAGGGCATCAAGATTGGTTAGTTATGAGTCAGCTGGTAAAAATCCTGCAGCCCTTCAAGGATGCCACGGAGGAGCTGACGTCCAGAAGTGCCACCTTGGCTGACATCATCCCTATAGTTAATTTTCTGGAGGAAAATTTGGAGGGTTTTAAACAGGAAGAGGGAATGATAGCAGATGGTGCTGCATTGTCTGGAATTTTTGCAGAAAGCAGGTGCAAGAGGAGAGTAAGGCTTTTTAACAGAAGACTACACATACATGCTCGCCACAGTCTGAGATCACCGTGTGAAAGGGAAACTCGCCCTACAGTACGATTGTACTGACGATTGTCTCCTATTGGTGAAGGACCTCCTGTTAATAAAAGTCCATGAACAGGAGCACCATAGCCAGAGACAAATTAGGCATGAAGCAGAGGAGGAAACAGCGGGCACTTCAGAGAATTGTGCTAGCCCATGAGGAGCAGCAGTCTGTCAGTGACAGCTAGTACTTCTTCCTCCTCTTCAGTACACCAAAGCCATGTTGCCCTTAAAGAATCATCTGTTCTGCAACTGGCTAGAGAGAAAGAAGCTGGCATGAGTGACTCTCAGCCCACCCAAGCAAAGGAGACACCAGCACAAATGTCAGTGACACAGTATCTCTCAGGGTCCAAGAGAACATGCAGACAGATCCACTGGCATATTGGGCACACAAGTCCACTGTCTGGCCACACCCAGCCAAAGTGGCTTAGTGATATATGTCATGTCAACCAACCAGTGTGCCCAGTGAATGTGTATTTTCAATTTCAGGGGTATCATGAGCCCTCACTGCTCAAGACTGGCACCAGAGTTGATGGAAATGCTAGTGTTTTTGAAAATAAACATGCCTTTGCTTGGGTTTCCAAATTTTCCCTGTGAATTTCAAGATGAATACAAGCAATTGAAAGCCTTGCAGCAGCTCCAACTGCCTCCTATGCTCCAAATCATATCAGCACATGTACCTGACCTGAAATGCTGTGCCAGTCTGTCCACTGTCCAGGCTTTATGTCCCTACAAGGGCCTGACCTCAAACACTGTGCCTGTCTGAGTTTAGTTCTAGTATTTCAAATTTCAGTTTCATGTATTTGTGTATCACTTCTTTCCAGAGTATTCTTTTTCCTGTTTTGCAACATTTGGAATGTAAGAACATTAAAAGCTGACTTCAGATGTTTGGAGCTTGCATATTTCATATGTTCAATAGTTTTCATGACCTTCATAATATGGGCGATTTTCCCTAAATCTTTCTTATGTGCCAACATTACTGTTTCTAGTACTAAAGAAAACTGTTGGTAGTTGCACTTTAGTTCATCCTCTGTGTTCCCATAGCTTACAGAGGCACTGTGTAAACTACAAATTCAACATAGGTTGATATTGTAGTTTTGGACTTGATTAGCGGTTTTCTTATTTCTGAGAGCTCTTCAAGTTCCTTTGTCATCAGCTGAATTGCATAAGTACAGTTAATAGTTTCTGGGTATTTACAAGGGCTTGACCTCTAATGCTGTGCCTGTCCATCCAGGCCTTATCCCCACAAGAGCTTGTCCTCTAATGCTGTGCCTGTCCATCCAGGCCTTAAGTCCCTACAAGGGCTTGACCTCTAATGCTGTGCCTGTCCATTCAGGCCTTATGTCCCTACAAAGGCTTAACCTCTATCCTCTAATGCTTTGCCTGTCCGTCCAGGCCTTATGTCCCTACAAGGGCTTGACCTCTATCCGCTAATGCTGTGCCTGTCCATCCAGACCTTACATCCCTACAAAGGCTTGATCTCTTATGCTGTGCCTGTCCATCCAGGCCTTACGTCCCTGACCTCTAATGCTGTGCCTGTCTGTCCAGCTTGGAGCTTGGATATTTCATATGCTCAATAGTTTTCATGACCTTCATAATACGGGCCATTTTCCCTAGATGTTTCTTAGGTGCCAACATTAATGTTTCTAGTGCTATAGAAAACTTATGGTAGTTGTACTCTAGTTCATCCTCTGTGTTCCCATAGTTTACAGAGGCACTGTGTAAACTACAAAGTCAACATAGGTTGATACTGTAGATTTGGACTTGAGTAGCAGGTTTCTTATTTCTAAGAGCTCTTCAAGTTCCTTTGTCATCAGCTGAAGTGCATAAGTACAGCTTCTGGAATGGAACCACCTCCACCACACTCTTGTGGCCACCAACCCATTCTAGGGAGCCCTTTCCTGTGCAAAGGAAAGTGAACTCTTTCTGCTTGCTATGTTCCCCCTTCATTGTGCTGTAAGCTGCTGATGCCACTTGTCTTGCCACTTTGCCTGTCGTGCTGCCTTTGAGGGTTCATGCAACTGTTATCAAGGCTCTCTTTTGAATCTGAACATAAGAAAATAAGAAAATGCCATACTGGGTCCATCAAGCCCAGCATCCTGTTTCCAACAGTGGCCAAGCCAGGCCATAAGAACCTGGCAAGTACCCAAAAACAAAGTCTATTCCATGTTACCATTGCTAATGGCAGTGGCTATTCTCTAAGGGAACTTAATAACAGGTGATGGACTTCTCCTCCAAGAACTTATCCAATCCTTTTTTAAACACAGCTATACTAACTCTGTTGTGTTTTTGACACGCTCGCTGCTGCTTTGCACTTCTGTTAATGAACTCTTGCCATTCCTGCTACCCCTTTGCTCCTTTACAGTGCCTTAGGCTATTCATGCCAATTTGGTGCCACTTTGCCACAGTCTAAGTACCTTGGAGTTCTTCTCCCATTCTGATGATTGCTCCCCAGAAGTTTCCACAGAATTGATAAGAAAACCCCAATTCTGCAGCCAAAAATAGTCTGTAAATACTTCCCCCATTGACTTTAATGGGAAAATGGACAACGAATTAAAATAATCAACGAATTGGTTCCCCCCCCCCCCCTATAAAACTAATGCAACAAATTTGTGACCCGGTGAAACTAAAACCGAATCAAAGCAAATTTTTGCCTTCTGCACATCCCTACTACACACATTGAGCTCCAATAATGCATGCACTTTTATATGCAGAGATGGGTGAATTTTCCAATCATTATGATATGGCTGTTGCACTCAAAAAATGTAGGATTATTTTTGTGAGACCAAGAATAGCTGGGTAAGAAGCTATTTTGGCAACGTACTTGAAATTGATCTCAATATTACTTTTAAGTAAATAAAAACAAAGGAATAGGTATATTTTGTAAAAGTGATTATTACTTTGTTCGTAAATGTAGCAATTTTTGCAATGTCCTTGGTGCCTGCAGGACTATGGGTAAATTGTATGGGTGGATTTGCAAGTACATTTTCAAAGAGAAACACCCTATAGAATTTCCCTTTGAAAGTGCAGTGCAATTTTCAGTAAATCCTTCCATTTTATCTGGGTAAAATCATCTGAAATGTTGGACTCCGGGAGTGGATCCTTGGGCCGACCACCTGGGAGAGGTGGACGGGAGGCAGACAACCGTAGCCGAAGGCGGATATTCACCTGGAAGCCCGAGACTCCCCCAGAGGAGCTGTTGGAGACCGGGCCGCTAGGACTTAGGTGGCTTTGCCCTGGAAGCCCGAGGTCCCCCCCGGGAGGAGCCCGTAGGGACCCGGGCCGCTGGGACTTAGGTGAGCAGCTATCCACAGAGAAGACCAGGAGCGGACCGGAGTCAGGACAGTCAGGCAGAAGACAGATTTGATGAGACCTACCAGGATCAGAGCAGGCAGCAGAAGACGGATTCGATGAGACGTACCAGGATCAGGGCAGGCAGCAGAAGACGGATTCGATGAGACATACCAGGATCAGGGCAGGCAGCAGAAGACAGATTCGATGAGACGTACCAGGATCAGGCAGGCAGAATCGGAGAAGAAGGAGCAGACCGGCAGGAATGCAGGAACAGGCAGGCAGGACCAAAGGGACTGGCAGGCAGGAACAAGCAGGCAGGATCACAGGAACTGACAGGCAGGATCACAGGAACTGGCAGGCAGGAACAAGCAGGCAGGATCACAGGAACAGCAGGCAACTTACAGCTCGGAGAGCGACCACGTTGCAAGGCCTAGAGGAGACTCAGACGCCGAGTTAAATCCCCCTCGGCGTCTGACGTCATCCAGAGGGCGGTCCCCGGTTTTCGCGCCGAAGGCCCTTTAAAAGGGCCTCCCCTGCGCACGCGCGAGCCCTAGGGGCGGGGCCCAGATTCTTCGGCGGCGTCTCCCTCGTGGGAGCGCCGCGGACTAGGCCACAGCAGTAGCAGCGCCGTTTGCGGGCCATGCCGCGTCCGGGCCCGGAGCCAGGTAGGGGTTCGGTCACGCTCCTCGAGACCGAAATCGCAACAGTACCCCCCCTTTTACGCCCCCTCCGCAGGGGTCCAGGTTTCCCGGGGTTATTGTGATGGAATTGAGTCAGCAAAGATTTGTCCAGTATGTTTCGAGCAGGTTCCCAAGTGTCCTCCTCGGGACCGCAGCCCTCCCAAGCCAGCAGATACCCCAGCGGCGGTTGTGGAAGCGTACGTCCCGTACTTCCCGTACCTAATAAATAGGTTCCTCGGTTGGAGAGGAAGAGACCGCATCCAGAGTAGGCTGATGGAAGCGGGAGAGTACCACAGTTTTCAACAGGGATACGTGAAATACATTGTGTATGTGCAGGGATGTAGGGAGACGGAGTCTGTAGGACACCAAGCCTATTCGTTCTGCCACTTGAAAGGGGCCACAGTATCTGGATGCCAACTTTCGAGACCGCCCCGGTAGGTGGAGATTCTTGGTGCTCAACCAGACCTTGGTACTGGATAGGAATACTGATGCCGGACGTCAGTGGCGGTTCGCCCATCTTCGTGCCTTCTTCGCGGCTGTGGTGAACCGTTGCTGGAGGACCCTCCAGAGGCGGTGGAGTTGGTTAGCCACCGTCTGAGCCGCCGGAGATGGGATATCGATAGGTACTGGGACAGGTGCCCTGAGATGGTGTCCGAAGACTGTTTGGAATGGAGATTGACCAGTAGGGATGTGAATCGTTTTTTGACGATTTAAAATATCGTCCGATATATTTTAAATCGTCAAAAATCGTTAGGGCCACGATACAATACCAATTCCCCCGATTTATCGTTAAAAAATCGTAAATCGGGGGAAGGGGGAGGGCAGGAAAACCGGCACACTAAAACCCCCTAAAACCCACCCCCGACCCTTTAAATTAAATCCCCCACCCTCCCAAACCCCCCCCCCAAATGCTTTAAATTACCTGGGGATCCAGCGGTGGTCCAGAACGGCGGCGGTCCGGAACGGCCCCCTCAGTTGAATCCTTTTGTCTTCAGCCGGCGCCATTTTGCAAAATGGCCGCCACAAAATGGCGGCGGCCATAGACAAAAATGATTCGACGCAGGAGGTCGTTCCGGACCCCTGCTGGACTTTTGGCAAGTCTTGTGGGGGTCAGGAGGCCCCCCCAAGCTGGCCAAAAGTTTCTGGGAGTCCAGCGGGGTTCAGGAAGCGATTTCTTGCCGCAAATCGTTTTCTGTACGGAAAATGGCGCCGGCAGGAGATCGACTGCAGGAGGTCGTTCAGCGGGGGTTCCGGACCGCCGCTGAACGACCTCCTGCAGTCGATCTCCTGCCGGCGCCATTTTCCATACGGAAAACGATTCGCGGCAAGAAATCGCTTCCTGAACCCCACTGGACTCCCAGAAACTTTTGGCCAGCTTGGGGGGGCCTCCTGACCCCCACAAGACTTGCCAAAAGTCCAGCGGGGGTCCGGAACGACCTCCTGCGTCGAATCGTTTTTGTCTATGGCCGCCGCCATTTTGTGGCGGCCATTTTGCAAAATGGCGCCGGCTGAAGACAAAAGGATTCAATTGAGGGGGCCGTTCCGGACCGCCGCCGTTCTGGACCACCGCTGGATCCCCAGGTAATTTAAAGCATTTGGGGGGGGGGGTTTGGGAGGGTGGGGGATTTAATTTAAAGGGTCGGGGGTGGGTTTTAGGGGGTTGGCTCACGATTTTAACAATTTTTCACGATAGTTTACACACCCAAACGGCAACAATATGATTCCCTCCCCCTCCCAGCCGAAATCGATCGTTAAGACGATCGAGGACACGATTCACATCTCTATTGACCAGTAACCGATTGGGTGTGGTTGTTGTAAGCGAATTCGGCCCAAGGGAGAAGGGAAACCCAATTGTCCCTTTTCTCGGAGATGAAGCTGCGGAGGAACGTTTTGAGCGAGCGATTCATCTGTTCGGTCTGCCCATTGCTCTGTGGATGGAATGCGGTGGACAAGTTTAATTGTACTCCAAACGTCTTACAGAGAGCACGCCAATACCGGGCTGTGAACTGGGGCCCTCAGTCGGATACTATGCTCTGCGGGAGGCCGTGAGCCTGAAAGATGTGCTGCGTGAACAGAAGCGCCAACTCAGGTGCTGACGGAAGTTTGGGTAATGGTACTAGGTGAACCATTTTCGAAAAATGGTCAACGGTGACCCAGATCACCGTGTTACCCTCTGAGGGGGGTAAGTCCACCACAAAGTCCGTGGCGATGTGGGTCCATGGTTCAGTAGGTATGGGGAGCGGCTGCAGGAGACCCCAGGGTCGGCCGCTGAGAGGCTTCTATCTGGCACATACCGGACATGAGTCTACATACAGCAGTACGTCTTGCCGCACTTTGGGCCACCAATAATAGCGGTTTAGAAGGTCGAGAGTTCTCTCCCTGCCGGCGTGACCTCCGGTGAGAGAGTCATGGGCCCACTCTAGGACTCTCCTTCGATCTCTTCGCGGAACAACCTCCCTGCCTTGAGCGGATACAGTGGTGCTGTCTAAGTTGATCTTGGCTGGATCGATGATGTATTGGGGAGGTTCTTCCTTTTCCCCCAGGATGGTATTCCGGGAGAGAGCATCTGCTCGCACGTTCTTTGATGCGGGACGATACTTGAGGGTGAAATCGAATCGGCTGAAGAATAATGACCAGCGTGTTTGTCTTGGGTTGAGTCGTTGGGCTTGACTAAGGAGCTCCAAATTTTTATGGTCGGTGTAAACCGTGATTGGATGAGTGGCTCCCTCCAACCACTGTCTCCATTCTTCAAATGCCAATTTGATTGCTAGTAACTCCTTGTCTCCTATTCCGTAGTTACTCTCGGCTGGGGTGAATTTCTTTGAGAAATAGGAGCAAGAGAGTAGATGCCCGGAGCTTGAGCTTTGAGAGAGTACCGCTCCCACGGCTATGTTGGAAGCATCCACCTCGACAAAGAACGGTCGTGACGGGTCCGGGTGGCGTAAGCAGGTGTCCAAAAGGAAGGCCTCTTTTAAGTCCTCGAAGGCTCTACAGGCCTGGTAGGCCAGACTCGGGTGTCCGCACTTTTCCTGGTCAAGGCGGTTAGAGGTGCTACCAGTTGGGAATACTGTGGTATGAAGTGCCTATAAAAGTTTGCAAATCCTAAGAAATGCTGCAAGGCTTTTAGGCCCACCGGCCGAGGCCAGTTCCTGATCGCAGACACCTTGCTTGGGTCCATGAGAAAACCCGTCGCCGAAACAATATAACCTAGAAATGGCAGCGATTCTTGTTCAAAAAGGCACTTTTCAAGCTTGGCGTACAGGTGGTGGTTACGAAGGATCTGGAGTACTTGCCGGACCTGTTGCCGATGGGAGATTAAGTCTTGCGAGTAAATGAGGACGTCATCCAGGTACACGATTACACAGGAATTCAACAGTTCACGAAGAATCTCGTTCATTAGATGTTGGAACACTGCAGGGGCGTTACACAATCCGAAGGGCATGACCAAGTATTCGTAATGCCCATCCCGGGTGTTGAAAGTGGTCTTCCATTCGTCCCCAGGACGGATTCGCACCAGATTGTACGTACCCCTTAAGTCCAACTTGGTAAACACTCGTGCTCCTTGGAGCTTGTCCAACAATTCTGGGATTAGTGGTAACGGGTAGCGGTTCTTTTTGGTGATAGCATTAAGCCCCCGATAATCTATACATGGTCTCAAAGACCCGTCCTTCTTTGCCACAAAGAAGAATCCCGCACCTGCGGGTGATGTTGACGGGTGGATGAATCCCTTGGCGAGGTTTTCGACGATGTACTCAGACATTGCTTGAGTCTCGGGTTGTGACAACGGGTACACCCTGCCTCGGGGCAGAGTCATCCCAGCCATCAGTTCGATAGCACAGTCAAAGGGACGATGCTGGGGCAAGAGCTCCGCCTTCCTTCGAAAACACATTGGCGAAATCCACATACTGGTCTGGAATTTGAAGGCCGGTGTGAGCCAAAGGGACGTGTTGGACCGGCAGAGGTTTGATACAAGACTGGAAACAATGGGGACTCCACTGCGTGATTTGTAACTCATCCCATCGGATTACTGGGGAATGTTGCTGGAGCCAGGGTAGGCTGAGGACCACCGGGTGGACGGACCGTTCCAAGACCAGGAACAAAATCTCCTCGGTGTGAAGTAGTCCGGTCTGCAGCGTGAGCGGTGCTGCAATAGTAGAAATGAGGCCAGGTAAATGGGTACCCTGAATGGACGTAACCCGCAAAGGAGGCACCCGGGGCTGGGTGGCGAGTTGAAGCTGTTGCACGAGACCTAAAGTGATAAAGTTCCCACCAGCCCCAGAGTCAATGAGGGCCTGTGTGTCAAAGGACCCTCCTGGGTATCTTAAAGTTATAGGAACTGTACATTGAGGAGCAGCATTGAGACAGCCTAGAAGACACTCCTCCCTTACTCCTAGGTGTGGGAGTTTTCCACCCGCTCCTTGCATTGCGATAGGTAGTGACCTTTACCCCGGCAGTACAGGCACAATCCCAAGCTGCGGCGGTGCCGCTTTTCTTCTGGGGTCAAGGACGTTCTTCCCAATTGCATGGGCTCTTCGGTTGCAGGTTCCGGGGGAGCGCTGGTGCCTCGAGAGCTCGTTGCTAAAGGACGAGAGAAGGCCGGAGCCAGCAGGGCCATACGGCGTGGAGGACGTCCCTCTTTAGCTCTTTGTTGGAGGCGGCGGTCGATGCGACCGGCCACTTCGATGAGTGTGTTGAGATCCTCGGGGAGGTCCCGAGCGGCCAATTCGTCCTTTATCCTTGCTGCCAGACCCTCCAAGAAGATTCCCCGGAGGGCATCATCACGCAATCCGACCTCCAGCGTGAGTGTTCGGAACTCCAGCACGTAATCCGCCAGGGTCCGAGTTCCCTGTCGAAGTTGGAGCAATTCGGAGGTTGCCGAGGCTGGCAAGCGGGTTCGTCGAAGGCTGCATTGAAGTCCCCCACGAACATATTTAAGTCACTCAGAGCCGGATCATTCTTCTCCCACATGGGGGATGCCCAGTTCAAGGCCCGACCGTCCAGTAGCGAGAAGATGTATGCCACCTTGACAGCGTCTGTAGGAAACTGATTGGACAGCAGGGCGAACCTTACGAAGCATTGGTTCAGGAAGCCTCTGCAGGCCTTGGGGTCCCCCGAGAACCGAGAAGGTGCTGGGAGTTGAGTAGGGGCATGGATAGTTACAACCGAAGGAGGTGCTGGTTCTGGCACAGGCGCTGGCGGCGCTGCATCCATCCGGGTAGCCAGTCATTCTACCGTGGCAGCTAAAGTATCCAAGACGTGTTGCTGCTGTACTAGATGCTGAGCCAGCCCAGGGATGGCCTGAAGGCCGGCGAGGTCTGCCGGATCCATGGCCTTGCAAACTGTTGGACTCCGGGAGTGGATCCTTGGGCCGACCACCTGGGAGAGGTGGACGGGAGGCAGACAACCGTAGCCAAAGGCGGATCTTCACCTGGAAGCCCGAGACTCCCCCAGAGGAGCTGCTGGAGACCGGGCCGCTAGGACTTAGGTGGCTTCGCCCTGGAAGCCCGAGGTCCCCCCGGGAGGAGCCTGTAGGGACCCGGGCCGCTGGGACTTAGGTGAGCAGCTATCCACAGAAAAGATCAGGAGTGGACTGGAGTCAGGACAGTCAGGCAGAAGACGGATTCGATGAGACGTACCAGGATCAGGGCAGGCAGCAGAAGACGGATTCGATGAGACGTACCAGGATCAGGCAGGCAGAATCGGAGAAGAAGGAGCAGACCGGCAGGAATGCAGGAACAGGCAGGCAGGACCAAAGGGACTGGCAGGCAGGAACAAGCAGGCAGGATCACAGGAACTGACAGGCAGCATCACAGGAACTGGCAGGCAGGAACAAGCAGGCAGGATCACAGGAACAGCAGGCAACTTACAGCTCGGAGAGCGACCACGTTGCAAGGCCCAGAGGAGACTCAGACGCCGAGTTAAATCCCCCTCGGCGTCTTACGTCATCCAGAGGGTGGTCCTGGGTTTTCGCGCCGAAGGCCCTTTAAAAGGGCCTCCCCTGCACGCGCGCGAGCCCTAGCAGCAGGGCCCAGCTTCTCCGGCGGCGTCTCCCTCGTGGGAGCGCCGCAGACTAGGCCGCAGCAGTAGCAGCGCCGTTTGTGGGCCATGCCGCGTCCGGGCCCGGAGCCAGAACATGAAAAGTATCCTTCCCATGTACAGCTGTTAAATAAACACCACAGTGATCAATACAGTGAAAGTGGAAAGCTTAAAGATATTTGCTTAAAATAGATCTATTCACTTTAAATGGTACAGGCCTAGCTTACTTGGACATTTGGCCCTATGCTGGAACAGAGGTCTATCTGAAGCCATTCAGTACCATTTTGAAAATGGTGGCCAGATCCAGAGCTCTAAGGGGACTTTTGGCACTTCGGACCATTAGGGAATTTGCATAGGGAAGAAAAAGTGGTAAGGGGTAGGAACGCTGAGAAGGGATTGGGGGTTTGGACTGGATACATGGCTGGAGAAGTATCTTTACAAATTTATTTTTGGCAGGAGTAGGGGGTGGGATAAGTAATTTGTTTGACCACCATGAGTTTTAGTAATACATACGGTGGTCTTGGGTCACTTGGACCATTTAAGGACAGACTCTGGCATCACTGAGACATGTATTACCATCCTCATACTCCCAGGGAAATGTTAGGTATACTTCTCAAGTGTTACTAACAGTCTATTAAATAATGTGCCTTGCCGAGTTTTCTAATAACCATATTAAAGAGCAGACCTGCCTGCATTTGCATGCATTTATATGCAATTCTGATCATTTAAATACCCATTTTGCATTAGGTTTCTTTGATGAAAATAATGCATGGAATTTGAAATTCTGTACATTATGTCTGCAATAACGCATTTACTGCACAGTAATAAATGATCCATAAAGTTTGTACATGAGGCAATAAAGAAGAAAATAACTGTTACGGCTATGGCTGCTGTGCATCCGCCTCACCACCAGGGGTCCTTCTAGAGCAGGCTATCCTGGCTGGCCCAATCCTTCTGCTCTATGTCCTGGAGGTTCCTTTATAGCCCTGCCTACCCTAGACTCCAGTGCTTCGGCATCGAGCTCGGTTGGGCTCCCTGCTCTAGCCTTCCTTTCCTTGCTGTGTGGCCTTCGGGCCTTCTGCCTGCCTTGCCTTGCTGTGCGTGTGGTCTTTGGGCCTTCTGCCCTGCCTGGCCTTGCCTTGCTGTGCATGTGGTCTTCGGGCCTTCGGCCTTGCCTTGCTGTGTGTGTGTGTGGCCTTCGGGCCCTCTGCCCTGCCGTGTGTGTGTGGCCTTCGGGCCCTCTGCCCTGCCGTGTGTGTGTGTGGCCTTTGGGCCCTCTGCCCTGCCGTGTGTGTGTGGCCTTCGGGCCCTCTGCCCTGCCGTGTGGCCTTCGGGCCCTCTGCCCTGCCATATGTGTGTGTGGCCTTCGGGCCCTCTGCCTTGCCGTGAGTGTGTGTGTGGCCTTCGGGCTCTTTGCCTTACTATAAAGTTCCTTGTCTCTGCCTTGCCGTGTGTGTGTGGCCTTCGGGCTCTCTGCCTTACTATAAGGTTCCTTGTCGCTGCCTTGCCATGTGTGTGTGGCCTTTGGGCTCTCTGCCTTGCTACTAGGTGCCTCGACCCTGCCTGGACTCTGACTCTGCCTGCCTGCCGCCTGCCCTGACCCAGCCTGGACTTTGACGCTGTTTGCCTGCCACATGCCTTACCTTGCCTGGACTCTGACTCTGCTTGCCTGCCGCCTGCCCTGACCCAGCCTGGACTTTGATGCTGTTTGCCTGCCGCCTGCCTGACCTTGCCTGGACTCTGACTCTGCTTGCCTGCCACCTGCCTTGACCCAGCCTGGACTTTGACTTTGTTTCCAGCAAGTACTCTGCTCCATTTATCAGCCATCACCCAGCTCCATACACTCCTGCCGCAACACTTCTCTCCCAGCCATCATCAGGGACCTTCCAGCTGTCCCTGTCTCTCTCCACCTGGAGTCACTCTTGAAGGTGGTGTTCACTACACCGGATCACTGCCCAAGCGTAACAGTATGCCGAAGCCACCCTACAGAGAGAGATTGAACTTGTGTCTACCGGTGAGACATTTTTTTTTTACTTCCCACATCATGCCTCAGTCTCAAAGATTTGTTATCTGTGCTCGTTGCCAGAGCTTGAATTATCCCAGTTATCAGAACTGTCTAGCTTGTCAGCTTGCAGATCAAGAACACTGGTCTTGCAGCAAATGTCATAAAAAGAATGTGTCTGTTTATCAGGAATGTTTAAATTGTCTGACTCCAAAACCAGGATGGTGGAAATGCTCCTGTATTCCGTGTCCAGGCAAACCTTGCCCCTGTTGCTCAGCTCTAGGACCAGCTGTTTCATTAGAAAAAACAGTAGGCTCTACTAACCGGTATTCTGCTTCTGGCTCAACTAAGACAGACATTTCTGTTGGCGATTGGTGGTTAGAGAATTCTAAGACTTTCCTTCATGAAACTCTGCAGAAAACTTTTCATAAAAGAACACGTTTTTCTCAGAAAATCCTAGGACTTACCTGGTCAGGAAGGCTTCTGTGACACCCATGCTAGAGCCTCAGGAACAGGTTACTCTAAAACAGAGAGAGCTGATTAAGCTTAGCAGAGCTCTGCTTCCCTCAGCTGCAGCTCAGAGATGACTAACGAACTGTGTTTTAAGACGTTCCAGAACTGCCTGTTCCTTTAACAAGCTGCATGTCCACACTTCTGAACCAGAGAATCATGAGCTAGGCTTTAAGAATCCAGCTCTGTTCACCAAGTCCTTTGCTGTCCAGCCTTTATCCTCCCTTTGTTCCATCACAAGTACATCCACCACCGGTGAACAATCTGTAACAGACTCCATTACCCTGCAAACTGAACTGGTCCTGCTGCCGCCCCCGGAGGGGTCCGAACCAGTCCTGCTGCCGCCCCCGGAGGGGTCCGAACCGGTCCTGCTGACAGACTTTGTTACTCAGCCGTCTGAACCTGCTGAACCGGTCCTGCTGCCGCCCCCGGAGGGGTCCGAACCAGTCCTGCTGCCGTCCCCGGAGGGGTCCGAACCGGTCCTGCTGCCGCCCCAGGAGGGGCCCGAACCAGTCCTGCTGACAGACTTTGTTACTCAACCACCTGAACCTGCCGAACTGGTCTTGCTGCCATCCCCGGGAGGGGTCTGAACCGGTCCTGCTGTCGCCCCGGGAGGGGTTCTAACCAGTTCTGCTGCAGCCCCGGGAGGGGTTCGAACCGGTCCTGCTGACAGACTTTGTTACTCAGCCATCTGAACCTGCTGAACCGGTCCTGCTGCGGCCCACAGAGGGGTCCGAACCGGTCCTGCTGTTGCCCCCGGAGGGGTCTGAACCGGTCCTGCTATCGTCCCCGGAGGGGTCCGAACCGGTCCTGCTGCCGCCCCCGGAGGGGCCCGAACCGGACTGCTGACAGACTTTGTTACTCAGCCATCTGAACCTGCCGAACAGGTCTTGCTGTCGTCCCCGGAGGGGTCTGAACCGTTCCTGCTGCCGCCCCGGGAGGGGTTCGAACCGGTTCTGCTGCCGCCCCGGGAGGGGTCCGAACCGGTCCTGCTGACAGACTTTGTTACTCAGCCGTCTGAGCCTACTGAACCGGCTCTGCTGTCGCTCCTATACGGGTCCGAACCGGCTCTGCTGTCGCCCCAGGAAGGGTCCGAGCTTGCCGCTCTGTTGTCGCCCCAGGAGGGGTCCGAGCCTGCCGCTCTGTTGTCGCCCCAGGAGGGGTCCGAGCATGCCGCTCTGTGGTCACCCCAGGAGGGGTTTGAGACCACTGCGCTGCCCCAGGAAGGGGTAGAATTCATCATTTCCCCCCCCCCCCAGGAGGGGTTTAAGACTGCTTTGCCACCCCAGGAAGGGATAGAATTCATCACTTCTCCTCAGGAGGGGAGTGAACCTGCCATTATACCCCAGGAGGGGTTGGACTTTTTCATGCTGTACCCCTGCAGAGTTGGGACCCAGGAGGAGGGGGTGACCTTGAGAGTGGGGTAGTGTTATGGCTATGGCTGCTGTGCATCCGCCTCACCACCAGGGGTCCTTCTAGAGCAGGCTATCCTGGCTGGCCCAATCCTTCTGCTCTATGTCCTGGAGGTTCCTTTATAGCCCTGCCTACCCTAGACTCCAGTGCTTCGGCATCGAGCTCGGTTGGGCTCCCTGCTCTAGCCTTCCTTTCTTTGCTGTGCGGCCTTCAGGCCTTCTGCTTGCCTTGCTGTGCGTGTGGCCTTTGGGCCTTCTGCCCTGCCCTGCCCTGCCTTGCCTTGCTGTGCATGTGGCCTTCGGGCCTTCTGCCTGCCTTGCCTTGCTGTGCGTGTGGTCTTCGGGCCTTCTGCCCTGCCTGGCTTTGCCTTGCCTTGCTGTGCGTGTGGTCTTCGGGCCTTCGGCCTTGCCTTGCCTTGCTGTGTGTGTGTGTGTGTGTGGCCTTCGGGCCCTCTGCCCTGCCGTGTGTGTGTGTGGCCTTCGGGCCCTCTGCCCTGCCGTGTGTGTGTGTGTGGTCTTTGGGCCCTCTGCCCTGCCATGTGTGTGTGTGTGTGTGGCCTTCGGGCCCTCTGCCCTGCCATGTGTGTGTGTGTGTGTGGCCTTCGGGCCCTCTGCCCTGCCGTGTGTGTGTGGCCTTCAGGCCCTCTGCCCTGCCATGTGTGTGTGGCCTTCAGGCCCTCTGCCCTGCCATGTGTGTGTGGCCTTCGGGCTCTCTGCCTTGCCGTGTGTGTATGGCCTTTGGGCCCTTTGCTTTGCCGTGTGTGTGGCCTTCGGGCTCTCTGCCTTACCATAAGGTTCCTTGTCTCTGCCTTGCCGTGTGTGTGTGGCCTTTGAGCTCTCTGCTTTGCTACTAGGTGCCTCGATCCTGCCTGGACTCTGACTCTGCCTGCCTGCCGCCTGCCCTGACCCAGCCTGGACTTTGACTCTGCTTGCTTGCTTGCCGCCTGCCCTGACCCTGGGTTTTGTGCATGTGTCAATGGCAGCCTGGGTTGTGTGTGTCTGTGTGTGAGTGGCATCCTGGGTTGTGTGCATGTGTGTGTGTGTGTGTGTGTGAGTGTGAATGGCAGCCTGGGTTTTGTGCATGTGTCAGTGGCAGCCTGGGCTGTGTGTATGTGTTTGAATGGCAGCCTGGGTTGTGTGTTTGTATGTGAGTGGCATCCTGGGTTGTGTGCATGTGTGAGTGTGTGTGAATGGCAGCCAGGGTTGTGTGTGTGTGTGTGTGTGTGAATGGCAGCCTGGGTTGTGTGTGTGTGTGTGAGTGGCATCTTGGGTTGTGTGCATGTGTGTGTGTGAGTATGTGTGAATGGCCGCCAGGGTTGTGTGTGTGTGTGTGTGTGTGTGTGAATGGCAGCCTGGGTTGTGTGTGCATGTGTGTGTGTGTGTGTATGTGTGTGAATGGTAGCCTGGGTTGTTTTTGCATGTGTGTGTGTGTATGAATGGCAGCCTGGGTTGTGTGCGTGTGTGTGAATGGCAGCCTGGGTTGTGTGTGTCTGTGTGTGAGTGGCATCCTGGGTTGTGTGCATGTGTGTGTGTGTGTGTGTGTGAGTGTGAATGGCAGCCTGGGTTTTGTGCATGTGTCAGTGGCAGCCTGGGCTGTGTGTATGTGTGTGCGTGTGTGTTTGAATGGCAGCCTGGGTTGTGTGTTTGTATGTGAGTGGCATCCTGGGTTGTGTGCATGTGTGAGTGTGTGTGAGTGTGTGTGAATGGCAGCCAGGGTTGTGTGTGTTTGTGAATGGCAGCCTGGGTTGTGTGTGTGTGTGTGAGTGGCATCTTGGGTTGTGTGCATGTGTGTGTGAGTATGTGTGAATGGCAGCCTGGGTTGTGTGTGTGTGTGTGTGTGAGTGGCATCTTGGGTTGTGTGCATGTGTGTGTGAGTATGTGTGAATGGCCGCCAGGGTTGTGTGTGTGTGTGTGTGTGTGTGTGTGTGTGTGTGTGTGTGTGTGTGAATGGCAGCCTGGGCTTTGTGCATGTGTGAATGGCAGCCTGGGTTGTTTGTGCGTGTGTATGTGTGTGTCTGTATGTGTGAATAGCACCCTGGGTTGTGTGTGTGTCTGTGAATGGAAGCCTGGATTTGTGTGTGTGTGCGAGTGGCAGCCTGCGTTGTGTGTGTATGTGTGTTTGTGTCTGAATGGCAGTAAGTGGGGTGGTAGCCAAGAGGAGGCAGGAAGCATTTATTTATTTATTTATTTCAGATTTTTATATACCGGCATTCGAGACAGCAGTCACATCATGCTGGTTCACATAAAACAGGGGTGCATAGTAAACATAACTAAACAATGGTGCTGAAAAAGGCAGTTACATATAACAGGGTGATAAGAACTTGGCTTAGAAGGAAGAGAAAGGGCAGGTTATTAATTCACATAAGTAATGGCACTGTGGACCCCAGGAGTCTATTTGCATCATCTCACAGTCAATATGAGGGGAGTGTTTCTGCAGCCACATGGGAAAGAGCTCTAAGAAAGTAATGTTGCATGTTAAACCAGAATGTACCCACTCCTGAGGCCACTGCTCTGCCACCCAGGAGCTCTGCCAGTATACGTCAAAACCCCAGCCTCCTGATGCATCTGAGTAGATACTGAGGTCCAGATTTGATGTTCCATTGAACTTGTTGAGGAAGGATGACCATAGTGACAAATCCTCCTTCACAGCCTGTATGACTCTGATGCGATGGTTTGGACGAAAAACGCTGACCGTGCTTGCAGTTAACCTCCTCAAGAAGGTTCTATCCAGGGGTTTAACTCGACATGCGAAGTTCAGGATTCCTATTAACGCCATCTTCTTTGCTGCGATCACCTGCTTCAGCCTGCTTTGTATGTCGCGAAGTTTGTCTTGAGGTAACCTGGACTCCATCTTATTGGAGTGAAGTTCGATACCCAAGAATTTGATTAATGTGCTGGGCCCTTCTATCATGTCATGTGTTATGGGGACTCCAAACTCTGAAGCTAGTGCGTGGAATGTAAGTAGTAGTTGAGAGCAGGTCATGGAGTTCTTGGGGCTAATGAAGAGGAAATCGAGGTAGTGCACCATGTTGTTCAGCCCTGCTTGCTGCGTCGTCGCCCAGTGAAGAAATGAACTGAATGCTTCGAAGATTGCGCATGATACCGCACACCCCATCGGCATGCATTTATTGAAGTAGAAGCCGGAATGCTGATTCATTTTCTGCCTTTGCCATAAGTGCATCTCTTCCGCATCTACGCAATATGTCTATAACAATGTCGAAAGAAGCGTACTGGACGGCACATTTGTCCTCTGGCTGAGGTGCTGTATGTTCCTTTTTGGGGATGACCGTCAAAGGAGATATCATTATTCTACTGAAGGGCGGGGAATGGAAAAGTCCGGCTATTCTGCTTCTTGACAATTCTTTGTCGATTTTTTTTTTTTGGAATGAGGGCTTCATGTTTTGTCGCAGAGGTCACATTATCCATGTGTTTCCTTGAGGTTTCCTTGAAATGGTATCTTGAATCCAACATGGAATCCCTCTATCAGCTTTGCTACCTGTTTTTTGTACGGGTAATGATTCAGCCAAGTGAGCATGGCTTCAGTGTTAATTGGGGATGGCGCTTTAGTAAATACACTGTCGTCACTTCAGCTTGGGATTACTGCCCGCATTTACTTTCTTATTGCATTTCATGACTGGATGTAGTGCCAAGCAAATTGAGAATAGGTATTTAAATTTGGAATCCTTGAACAACAAGACGATTTGTTGTACCTCCAGCATGATCCATTGTTGTTCCTGTTATGAGCTGTTTGTTCTGCTTGGGTGTTTTCTTCACTTGGCCTGGCTGATGCTAGCATGCTGGTCACTGTGTCCAGTACCTTGCTCTTCATGTGCCTGAGCCATAAGCCAACGTCTTGCATGCCCCAAGACATGAAGCGGTTCTCTTCCATTTTATCTCGGAAGCGCTTGTCATAATTAAGCCATGCCCATCCTTCATATTCTCTGTATTCCAAAATGGTGTCTGCATAGCTGAGCATAGGAACGTATTGGGATGGGTCTTCGTGTCCCATGTCACTTGTCATCTGCAAGAATGCTCTTGTCCAATTTATAATGTTTCTCGTGATTGGTTTGTCAGATCCCGGTGCGTGATCGCGCTTTCAGTCTCCTTTCTTGTCACCTGGATTCTTTCTACCTTTGAGAATTCTAAAAATGTCAATGTAGGTCCATTTCTTGATCTTTTTCCTCAAGTCTTTGGGAATCCTCTCCCATAATTGTGATAATGTAGTTAAAGCTGGGGGACCTCGGGATGCATTCTCGTCCTTTGCATCAGGTCTTTCTCGGTTGTCATCGGATAAAGAATCAGTGTCAGAAGATGCCGAAGACCTGGATGTGTTAGTCTGATTCAGAAGAAACTAAAAAATGAAACTGCAGATCTGTTAGAAGTAATTTATAATCTATTGTTGGGATAATCTACCATGCCTGAAGTCTGGAATATGGTTTATAAACATGAAAATGGCAAGCCAGTGGTTGTAGAGTATTTAGATTTTTGGAAAGCATTTGACAAATTCCCCCATAAGTGTTACGCTTGGGCTCCGGTCAGGAGTCGTGAACACCACCCAGCAGGGTGGCTCCAGGTGGAGAGAGACAGGAAGCTAGAAACAGTGTCTGGTTCCAGGCTGGATCAGGGCAGGCGGCAAGTAGCAGTGTCTGGGTTCAGGCTGGGTCAGGGCAGGCGGCAAGTAGCAGTGTCTGGGTCCAGGCAGGGTCAGGGCAGGCGGCAAGTAGCAATGTCTGGGTCCAGGCTGGGTCAGGGCAGGCGGCAAGTAGCAGTGTCTGGGTCCAGGCTGGGTCAGGGCAGGCGGCAGAGCAAGGCAGGTCAGAAGGCCCATAGGCCACACACACACAGAAGGCCCATAGGCCACACACACAGCAAGCAGGGCAAGGCAGGTCAGAAGGCCCGTAGGCCACACACACACAGAAGGCCCGTAGGCCACACACAGTAAGCAGGGCAAGGCAGGTCAGAAGGCCCGTAGGCCACACACACACACAGAAGGCCCGTAGGCCACACACAGTAAGCAGGGCAAGGCAGGTCAGAAGGCCCGTAGGCCACACACACACAGAAGGCCCGTAGGCCACACACAGTAAGCAGGGCAAGGCAGGTCAGAAGGCCCGTAGGCCACACACACACAGAAGGCCCGTAGGCCACACACAGTAAGCAGGGCAAGGCAGGTCAGAAGGCCCGTAGGCCACACACACACAGAAGGCCCGTAGGCCACACACAGTACGCAGGGCAAGGCAGGTCAGAAGGCCCATAGGCCACGCAAGGCAAGGCAAGGAATAAGGCCCGAAGGCCGCGCAAGGCAAGGCAAGGAATAAGGCCCGAAGGCCGCGCAAGGCAAGGAATAAGGCCCGAAGGCCGCGCAAGGCAAGGCAAGGAATAAGGCCCGAAGGCCGTGCAAGGCAAGGCAAGGCAAGGAATAAGGCCCGAAGGCCGCGCAAGGCAAGGCAAGGAATAAGGCTTGAAGGCCGCGCAAGGCAAGGAATAAGGCCCGAAGGCCGCGCAAGGCAAGGCAAGGAATAAGGCCCGAAGGCCGCGCAAGGCAAGGCAAGGAATAAGGCCCAAAGGCCGCGCAAGGCAAGGCAAGGCAAGGAATAAGGCCCGAAGGCCGCGCAAGGCAAGGCAAGGAATAAGGCCCGAAGGCCGCGCAAGGCAAGGGAAGGTCCAGGGACCAATTGCACAGCAAGCAAGGAAGGCTAGAGCAGGGAGCCCAGGCGAGCTCGATGCCGAAGCCCTGAGGGAACTGTCAGGCAGGGTTATAAGGGACAGCCCAGAACATAGAGAGGAGAAGGGAGATGGACTGGGCCTGTCAGGAGATCCAGCTCTAGAGGGACCCCTGGTGGTGAGGCGGTTGCACAGCAGCCATAGCCGTAACAGTACCCCCCCCTCAAGGCCTCCCCCTCCTCCTGGATCCCATCTGTGCAGGAGGTAATCAATAATAACGTGAGACCACTCCGGGGGTGATGCAGCAGGTTCAACTCCTTCCCGAGGCAGTAAGGCAGTCCATACCCCCACCTGGGGTGATAAGGTGGCAGGGTAGACCCCTCCTGGGGTAGCAGAGGCGGTGCAAATTTCCATAACCCCTCCTGGGGTGACAAGGGGAACACAAACCCCACCTGGGGCAGAGAAATAGTCCGTAACCCTTCTTGAGGCGACAGTAGGGCCGGTCCGGACCCTTCCAAGGTTGGCAGCTGGACCGGTACAGCAGGCTCAGATAGTTGAGTAACAAAGTCAGTTGGCAGGCCCGGATCGGACCCCTCCGGGGGCAGCAGCAAGACCGGTACGGACCCCTCCGGGGGCAGCAGCAAGACCGGTACGGACCCCTCTCGGGGAGGCAGCTGGACCGGTATGGACCCCTCCAGGGGCGGCAGCTGGACCGGTACAGCAGGCTCAGATAGTTGAGTAACAAAGTCTGTTGGCAGGCCCGGTTCGGACCCCTCCGGGGGCGACAGCAGGCCCGGTTCGGACCCCTCCAGGGACGGCAGCAGGACCGGCTCGAGCCCTTCTGGGGGAGGCAGCAGGACCGGCTCGGACCCCTCCGAGGACGGCAGCAGGACCGGCTCGGCAGGCTCAGATGGCTGAGTCAGAAAGTCTGTCAGTAGGACCGGTTCGGACCCCTCCAGGGGCGGCAGCAGGACCGGTTCGAGCCCCTCCAGGGGCGGCAGCAGGACCAGATCAGCAGGCTCAGATGGCTGAGTCAGAAAGTCTGTCAGCAGGACCGGTGCGGACCCCTCCGAGGACGGCAGCAGGGCCGGTTCGGACCTCTCCGAGGACGGCAGCAGGGCCGGTTCGGCAGGCTCAGATGGCTGAGTTAGAAAGTCTGTCCGTAGGACCAGTTCGGACCCCTCCAGGGGTGGCAGCAGGACCGGTTCGAGCCCCTCCAGGGCGGCAGCAGGACCGGATCAGCAGGCTCAGATGGCTGAGTCAGAAAGTCTGTCAGTAGGAATGGTTCGGACCCCTCCAGGGGCGGCAGCAGGACCGGTTCGAGCCCCTCCAGGGGCGGCAGTAGGAACGGTTTGAGCCCCTCCAGGGGCGGCAGCAGGACCGGTTCAAGCCCCTCCAGGGGTGGCAGCAGGACCGGATCAGCAGGCTCAGATGGCTGAGTCAGAAAGTCTGTCAGTAGGACCGGTTCGGACCCCTCCAGGGGTGGCAGCAGGACCGATTCGAGCCCCTCCAGGGGCGGCAGCAGGACCGGTTCGTGCCCCTCCGGGGATGACAGCAGGACCAGTTCAGCAGACTCAGGCTCTTCTCGGGATAGTGCAGGAGACTCGGACCCCTCTTGGGGCGAAACAGCAGACCCAGACTCTTCTTGGGGTTGTGCAGCAGGTTCAGATGGCAGAGTAGCAAGGTTAGAAGTAGTGTGCATGGAAGACACAGATTGTACTGCCGTGGGCTTGATATCTCGAGCCAAAGTCTGACGCTCCTGATTTTGTTTCTGGAGGAACAGTTTAGAGAAGGCACAGGCAGTTCTAGGACGTCTAGGGAAGGTGCTCGTTAGTGTCCACTTGGCAGCTGTGGGAAGCAGAGCCCTGCTAGAGTTAATTACTTCCCTCTGCTTCTGTTTCTGGTGCTCTAGCGTGGAAGTTATCGAAGGCTTCTTAACCCCGTGAGTTCTGAGATTTTCAGAGCAAGTTTTTTCCAAAGTGTCCAGAGATGAAGTGCTAGAATGCTTAATCCATAAACTGTTACATGAAATAATGTTGTTAACTGGGCCAGAAGCTGAACGCACGGTAGTAGAGCTGACTGTTCTCCCTAATGAAGCAGCTGGTCCTGTAGCTGAACAACAGGGGCACGGTTTGCCTGGTGGTAATAGGCTGGGAATACATGAACATTTCCACCATCCTGGCTTTGGAGTAGAACAGTTTAAACACTCTTGGTAGACAGAGACATTTCTCTTATTGCAGTTACTGCATGTCCAGTGTTCCTGACCAGCAAGTTGACAGGCTAGGCAGTTCTGATAGCTTGGGTAATTCAAGGTCTGACAGGAATTGCAGGTATAAAACTTTGAAGAAGGAGGCATCTTGTAATAGTGAAAAAGTTGACTCACTGGTTTGGCACACAGACCTATCTCTTCCCCTGGAAATTTGGTGGCTTCGGCATACTGTTACGCTTGGGCTCCGGTCAGGAGTCGTGAACACCACCCAGCAGGGTGGCTCCAGGTGGAGAGAGACAGGAAGCTAGAAACAGTGTCTGGTTCCAGGCTGGGTCAGGGCAGGCGGCAAGTAGCAGTGTCTGGGTTCAGGCTGGGTCAGGGCAGGCGGCAAGTAGCAGTGTCTGGGTCCAGGCTGGGTCAGGGCAGGCGGCAAGTAGCAATGTCTGGGTCAGGGCAGGCGGCAAGTAGCAGTGTCTGTGTCCAGGCTGGGTCAGGGCAGGTGGCAGAGCAAGGCAGGTCAGAAGGCCCGTAGGCCACACACACACAGAAGGCCCGTAGGCCACACACACAGCAAGCAGGGCAAGGCAGGTCAGAAGGCCCGTAGGCCACACACAGTAAGCAGGGCAAGGCAGGTCAGAAGGCCCGTAGGCCACACACACACACAGAAGGCCCGTAGGCCACACACAGTAAGCAGGGCAAGGCAGGTCAGAAGGCCCGTAGGCCACACACACACAGAAGGCCCGTAGGCCACACACAGTAAGCAGGGCAAGGCAGGTCAGAAGGCCCGTAGGCCACACA
The DNA here is from genome assembly GCF_901001135.1 of Rhinatrema bivittatum. Classification (NCBI taxonomy): domain Eukaryota; kingdom Metazoa; phylum Chordata; class Amphibia; order Gymnophiona; family Rhinatrematidae; genus Rhinatrema; species Rhinatrema bivittatum. The sequence continues at coordinate 282,697,911 of NC_042618.1, read as the reverse complement.
CACACACACAGAAGGCCCGTAGGCCACACACAGTAAGCAGGGCAAGGCAGGTCAGAAGGCCCGTAGGCCACACACACACAGAAGGCCCGTAGGCCACACACAGTACGCAGGGCAAGGCAGGTCAGAAGGCCCATAGGCCACGCAAGGCAAGGCAAGGAATAAGGCCCGAAGGCCGCGCAAGGCAAGGCAAGGAATAAGGCCCGAAGGCCGCGCAAGGCAAGGAATAAGGCCCGAAGGCCGCGCAAGGCAAGGCAAGGCAAGGCAAGGAATAAGGCCCGAAGGCCGTGCAAGGCAAGGAATAAGGCCCGAAGGCCGCGCAAGGCAAGGCAAGGAATAAGGCCCGAAGGCCGCACAAGGCAAGGCAAGGAATAAGGCCCGAAGGCCGCGCAAGGCAAGGCAAGGCAAGGAATAAGGCCCGAAGGCCGCGCAAGGCAAGGCAAGGCAAGGAATAAGGCCCGAAGGCCGCGCAAGGCAAGGCAAGGAATAAGGCCCGAAGGCCGCGCAAGGCAAGGGAAGGTCCAGGGACCAATTGCACAGCAAGCAAGGAAGGCTAGAGCAGGGAGCCCAGGCGAGCTCGATGCCGAAGCCCTGAGGGAACTGTCAGGCAGGGTTATAAGGGACAGCCCAGAACATAGAGAGGAGAAGGGAGATGGACTGGGCCTGTCAGGAGATCCAGCTCTAGAGGGACCCCTGGTGTTGAGGCGGTTGCACAGCAGCCATAGCCGTAACAATAAGAGACTCCTAAGAAAATTAAAAAATCAGGGGATAAGAGGCAATGTCCTATTGTGGGTTGCAAACTGGTTATAAAATAGGTAGCAGAGATTAGGACTAAATGGTCAGTTTTCTCAATGGAGTGCCCCAGGAATCTATACTGGGACTGGTGCTTTTTAATCAACCTAATAAATGAAGCTTAACCGACGTGCCACAATTGCGTGGTAGAGAGCAGCTCTACTGCGCATGTGCGGGCAAGCACGTCGGTCTCAGCGAGTATCAGATGAATATATCAATATGGCAGCGTCGAGCGGCGATGGCGGCATCGAGCGGCAGCGAGGAGCAGTGGCGGCATCGGCGTCGAGCAGCAGCAGTGACGAGGAGCGGTGGCATTGAGCGGCAGCAGCAGCAGCCAGTAGTGAGGGAGGAGAGAGTGAGAGGGAGGGAGGAGAGAGTGAGAGGGAGGGAGGGAGGGAGGGAGGAGAGAGTGAGAGGGAGGGAGGTGAGTGGGAGGGAGGGAGGAGAGAGTGAGAGGGAGGGACTGAGGAAGGGAGGAGAGAGTGAGAGGGAGGGAGAGAGGGAGGAGAGAGTGTGTGGGAGGGAGAGAGTATGTGGGAGGGAGGAGTGGGTGAGTGCGTGGGAGGGAGGTAGGGGGTGGGAGAGGTGGGAAAGAGTGAGGGGAGACGGAGAATGAGGGGGAGGTGAGAGACAGAGGGATGTGAGTAAGTGGAAGGGTAAGAAGTTGTGGAGCAGAGAAAAAGGGAGTGGAGGAGGGCTGAGGGAGAGGGGATGGGCTTGAGAGAGGGTGGGGAGTGACTGAGGGAAGGAGGGGAAGGAGGGGAAGGAGGCAATGGGAGACAGAGGGTGAGTTAGACTGAGTGGAGGGAAGGGGGTGAGTGAATGAGGGGAAGGGGGAGTGAGGGAGAAAAGTGTAGAAGGGTGCTGTGTTCGAAAATGGACTGAAAAAAAAATTTTATGTAGCCCATTTTAACGGGCTTAATGGCTTGTATATTTATAAATGACTTGAAAAACAGAACAATGAGTGCAGACAATACAAAATTATTTCAATTTGATAAATCATAATGCAGATTGTTAAAAATTGGAGGAGGAGCTTGTGAGACTGGAAAACCGGGCATTTAAATGGCAGATGGAATGTAAAGTGAACAAGTGCAAAGTGATGCACATTAGAGATGTGAATCGTGTCCTCGATCGTCTTAACGATCGATTTCGGCTGGGAGGGGGAGGGAATCGTATTGCTGCCGTTTGTGTGTGTAAAGTATAGTCATAATCATTAAAATCGTGAGCAGGCACACTAAAACCCCCTAAAACCCACCCCGACCCTTTAAATTAAATCCCCCCCCTCCCGAACCCCCCCCCCAAATGCCTTAAATTACCTGGTGGTCCAGCGGCACACTAAAACCCCCTAAAACCCACCCCCGACCCTTTAAATTAAATCCCTCACCCTCCCGAACCCCCCCCCAAATGCATTAAATTACCTGGGAGTCCTCCGTAGCGGCGGTCCGTGGCTAAATCGGGGGAAGGGGGAGAGCACGAAAACCGGCACACTAGATCGTGAGGTCTTCAGCCGGCGCCATTTTTCAAAATGGCCGCCGCAAAATGGCGGCGGCCATAGACGAAAACGATTCGACGCAAGAGGTCGTTCCGGACCCCCGCTGGACTTTCGGCAAGTCTTGTGGGGGTCAGGAGGCCCCCCCAAGCTGGCCAAAAGTTCCTGGGGGTCCAGCGGGGGTCAAGGAGCGATTTCCTGCCGCGAATCGTTTTCCGTACGGAAAATGGCGCCGGCCATACGCGTATGGCATATCCCCTCACTCATACGCGTATGGCCGGCGCCATTTTCCGTACGGAAAATGATTCGCGGCAGCAAATCGCTCCTTGACCCCCGCTGGACCCCCAGGAACTTTTGGCCAGCTTGGGGGGGCCTCCTGACCCCCACAAGACTTGCTGAAAGTCCAGCGGGGGTCCGGAACGACCTCTTGCGTCGAATCGTTTTCGTCTATGGCCGCCGCCATTTTGCGGTGGCCATTTTGAAAAATGGCGCCGGCTGAAAACCTCACGATCTAGTGTGCCGGTTTTCGTGCTCTCCCCCTTCCCCCGATTTAGCCACGGACCGCCGCTACGGAGGACTCCCAGGTAATTTAATGCATTTGGGGGGGGTTCGGGAGGGTGGGGGATTTAATTTAAAGGGTCGGGGGTGGGTTTTAGGGGGTTTTAGTGTGCCGGTTTTCCTGCCCTCCCCCTTCCCCCGATTTACGATTTTTTGACGATAAATCGGGGGAATTGGTATTGTATCGTGGCCCTAACGATTTTTGACGATTTAAAATATATCGGACGATATTTTAAATCGTCAAAAAACGATTCACATCCCTAATGCACATGGGGAAAAATAACACACACTGAGGTTACATGATGTTAAGTTCCATATTAGGAGTTACCACCCAGGAAAAGGACCTTGGTATCACAGAGAACAATTCTTTGAAATCCTCAGTTCTGTATGTGCTGCAGTCAAAAAAACAAACAAAATGTTAGGAATTATTAGGAAGGAAACAAGAATAAAACAGTGAATGTCATAATGCCTCTGTATCGCTTCATGGAGAGCCCACCCTTGGAGAACTGTGTGTGGTTCTGGTTGCCACATCTCAAAGGAAAAGGTACAGAGAAGGACAACCAAAATAATAAAGGAGATTGAATGGATCCCCTATGAGGAAAAGGTAAAGCAGTTGGATCTGTTCATTTTATTTATTTATTTATTTAAAAGTTTTTATATACCGTCATTACGTTATTCACCATCATAAAGGTTTACAATATAGCACCTATATCAAAGGAAAATATAGCTCATAAATTACATGGGTGGTGCCATTAGAATTCGGTACAAACAAGAGTTTATATCAAAAGACATTACTTGTGGTTGAGTGTTTAATAGAAATTCATCCTGATGGTTGACTATAGTTAAAAATAGGTTGAACTAATTCCATTAGGAGCTGGAATATAGGCATTGGGTGCTTTATGCTGCTTATCCTTAATTCATTTATTTAATTTAATTGCCTGCATCGTTCTCCTTCTTTGAAGGCTTGTTTGAAAAGCCAGGTTTTGAGTTGCGTTTTGAAAAATTTATGATTGCTCTGGAGTCTGACGTCAAGGGGCATGGAGCTCCATAATGTGGGTCCGGCTAGAGATAATGCGCGTTCCCTCACCTGGCTGAGTCTTGCTGTTTTTACAGATGGAATGGGTAGAAGTGCTCTGTTTGCTGATCTTAGATTTCTGTGTGGGACGTGTACTTTAAGTGCTGTGTTCAGCCATTCTGCTTTTTTGTCGTGGATGAGTTTGTGTATTAAGCACAGTGCTTTGAATTGTATTCTTTGTTCTATTGGTAGCCAATGTAGAGCGGCAAGTGTATCGGATATGTGATCTCTTTTGCTTTTTCCAGTGAGAATTCTAGTTGCAGCATTTTGTAAAATCTGCAGTGGTCTTATTGTAGTGTTGGGTAGGCCTAGTAGCAAAGCATTGCAGTAGTCTGTGCTGGCAAATATCAGAGATTGAAGAACAGTATGAAAGTTTGGCAGGGATAGTAATGGATTCATCTTGGAGAAGAGATAGCTGAGGGGAAAATATGACAGCGGCCTATAAAATCATGATTGGAATAGAATGGGTAAATGTAAATCAATTATTTACTCTTTCAAAAATACAAAGACTAGTGGACACTACGAAGTTAGTTTGTAGCACATTCAAAACAAATCGGAGAAAATTATTTTTCACTCAATGCACAATTAAGATCTAAAATTCATTATTAGAAGATATGGTTTAAAAAAAGTAGCTAGGTTTAAAAAAAGGTTTGTACAAATTCCTGGAAGAGAAATCAATAAACTGCTGTTAGTTAGATTTAAAAAGGAACCACTACTTATTACTGCACGATAGCAGCATGGGATCTAGTTACTGTTTCCAGGTTCTTGTGACCTGGACTGGCCACTGTTGTAAACAAGATACTGGGCTTTATAGACCATCAGTCTGACCCAGTATGGCAAGTCCTTGTGTAATTATGTTCTTATAAGCTCCATCCACAGATACATCTGCTGACAATTGACATTGCTTGAGCTACAGCAAGTATGGCATCAAACATTTCCACCTTAAGGCTCTTATGTCTTGGACAACAGAATCAGTTATTTATAGATGCATAAACACATCTAGGGCAATTACAGCCAGCTGCTGAGTCCCTACTTTTTGAGCTGACTGGTAGCTTGAAAAGTAGACAAAAGTTACAGAAAGAGATTCCATCATTAAAATGTGACCATGTCAGAATGCTGGGTTGGAAAATCAATTTACTTAAGGTCAACAGATGCATGAAGCTAGAAATAAACCCTTCAGAAAGGATTTTCTTGAATATTGTTCTGAATCTTTCTCTTGTGGTTTATGAAAAGGCCAGCCTAAGAGATAATTGGGCATTTGGAATCATCTGTGGTGTTACAGGAACTCCAGTCCTAAGTAGAGATTCTATTGGCTGAACTTCTTTCTACAGATTATCTAAAAAATCAGATAAGAGACCCCTAGAGGGACACAAAATACTTGTGGATTGGACCATACATACTCTGATAAACGGCATACATACTCTGATAAAAGGCAGAACCTATAAAATGGATGGGTGTATCTTATTTCACTATATGACATGCCTATACATATTTACAGCTCAAAAGAAGCAGAGTGATTAAAAAGTACTTAACTCATTATGTTCCAGTGTCCTATTTAGAGGAAAACTTTTTAAAAGTCGGGATCTACTGGGTTAACAGACAGAACAATGCTGTTTTAGTAAACTATGGGGAAAATAATGGATGACACTGATGACATCACTGATGACATCACCAAGAGAAAAATTCTCTCGTTGGTTCTTGTTTACTAAGCATTCTTCCCACAAACACATAAAAACATAAGAACATAAGAAATTGCCATGCTGGGTCAGACCAAGGGTCCATCAAGCCCAGCATCCTGTTTCCAACAGAGGCCAAAACCAGGCCACAAGAACCTGGCAATTACCAAACACTAAGAAGAACCCATGCTACTGATGAAATTAATAGCAGTGGCTATTCCCTAAGTATAATTGATTAATAGCCATTAATGGACTTCTCCTCCAAGAACTTATCCAAACCTTTTTTGAACCCAGCTACACTAACTGCACTAACCACATCCTCTGGCAACAAATTCCAGAGCTTTATTGTGCGTTGAGTGAAAAAGAATTTTCTCCGATTAGTCTTAAATGTGCTACTTGCTAACTTCATGGAATGTCCCCTAGTCCTTCTATTATTCGAAAGTGTCGCATCTACTCGTTCAAGACCTCTCATGATCTTAAAGACCTCTATCATATCCCCCCTCAGCCATCTCTTCTCCAAGCTGAACAGCCCTAATCTCTTCAGCCTTTCCTCATAGGGGAGCTGTTCCATCCCCTTTATCATTTTGGTTGCCCTTCTCTGTACCTTCTCCATCGCAACTATATCTTTTTTGAGATGCGGCGACCAGAATTGTACACAGTATTCAAGGTGCGGTCTCACCATGGAGCGATACAGAGGTATTATGACATTTTCCCTTCTATTAACCATTCCCTCCCTAATAATTCCTAACATTCTATTTACTTTGTTGACTGCTGCAGCACACTGAGCCGACAATTTTAAAGTATTATCCACTATGATGCCTAGATCCTTTTCCTGGGTGGTAGCTCCTAATATGGAAGAAATCCCTGGCCTCTGACTAAATAAAGTATTGTCCATTCTTCAATATTTTATATTGTATGAGTTCACCCAATAAACAGCTGTGTTTAAAAAAGGATTGGACAAGTTCTTGGAGGAGAAGTCCATTACCTGCTATTAAGTTCACTTAGGGGTAGATTTTAAAAAATAGCGCGATCGCGTACTTTTGTTCGCGCACCAGGCGCAAACAAAAGTACGCTGGATTTTATAAAATCCGGGATTGGCGCGCGCAAGGCTGCCGATTTTAGGCAGCCTGTGCGCTCCGAGCCGCGCAGCCTGCCTCCATTCCCTCCGAGGCCGCTCCGAAATCGGAGCGGCCTCGGAGGGAACTTTCTTTCACCCTCCCCTCACCTTCCCCTCCCTTCCCCTACCTAACCCACCCCCCCCCCCCCGGCCCTATCTAAACCCCCCCTACCTTTATCCATGGATTTACGCCTGCGGGCTGCTGGCGCGCCAAGACCCGAACCAGGGGCTGTTCCGGAGGGCGCGGTCATGCCCCCGGAATGCCCCTGGGCCGAAACCACGCCCCCGGGCCCGCCCCCCAAACACCGCGTCACGCCCCCAAAACGCCGCGTCATTTGGCGACACCCCCGACACGCCCCCGACACGCTCCCTTAAAAAAGCCCCGGGACTTACGCGCGTCCCGGGGCTCTGTGCGCGCCGGTGGCCTATGCAAAATAGGCGCGCCGGCGCGTGAGGGCCCTGCTCGCGTAAATCCGGACAGATTTACGCGAGCAGGGCATTTAAAATCCGCCCGTTAGAGAATAGCCACTGCCATTAGCAATGGTAACATGGAATAGACTTAGTTTTGGGGTACTTGCCAGGTTCTTATGGCCTGGATTGGCCACTGTTGGAAACAGGATGCTGGGCTTGATGGACCCTTGGTCTGACCCAGTATGGCATTTTCTTATGTTCTTACCCTGAGAAAATATAATTTCTATTTCAGAATTCTTATTCAACTCCTCATGATCAATTTTGATGATCCTTTCACATTGTTAGTGCAAAATTTGACTTTTGATTCCCACTATCAATTTATTTTCAGCTGGAAAATGCATATTACTTACTACATCTTGCCTTGTATCTGAAGCCATGTGGCAGGAGGAAACCTTGATGGGTTGCTGCTGCCGCCAGAGACCGTTGGTCTGGAGGGTATACTGGAATCATCAATGGAGGCAGATGACCTTGAACCAGCTGAACATTGAAGAGAATATCAAGCACAAAAAATAGAGATATCTACTTAGATGTATTTCATTAGTTTTTAAAAATGTTATGCAAAATGGAAATATTTAAAACAGATGTTGCAAATATAATAGCAAAACCCAACTTGTTATGACCATCGGTTGCAGATGGCTGCAACTGCCATGAGCAGGCCCTTTCCGGGCCTGCTCATGGCGGAGGCTAGCCTCTACTGCCACGTACCTCAAGGTTCCTTGTGGTGGCCAGGACACCGCCGCCACCCACGCTGACTCTGGGCCCTCCTAGGTGTGCACGTGTGCCACCGGGCTCTCTTTTGAAGATGCTAAGGCGGGAACCTCAGGGGCGTCCCCGACTGATGACATCATTTCTTAAGCACCACCTTGCTAGCTGAGTTGGCAATGAGTTCCATCACAACTCTGCTTACTCCTGTCTCCTCGGACCTGTGGCGGCTGTCTCAGACCTTTCTTGGAGTTTGGACCCTGGTGCAGGTACCCGCTCCTCGGGGGCCTGCTTGTGCTCTCTCTGGAGACCTGGTCTCCTGGCTTCTCCCGCTCCTCGGGTTAGCCCTGCACCTTCCAGGAGTCCTACGTACTGGCCTCCCCGTGCCTCAGGGAACTTCTCATCACTTGGGAGACTCATCTCCGTGCTTCCCTGCACTTCGGGGTAGAGCCTACGTGCTACACCAGAGATTGTCTGTGCTGCCCTACTCCTCAGGGCAGTGCCTATGTTCCACACAGGTGACTGCCTGTGCTTCCCCATTCTGGGGTAGTGCCTATGTGTTACACCAGAGACTGTCCATGCTTCCCCGCTCCTCGGGGCAGTGCCTACGTTCCACACTGGTGATTGCCTGTGCTTCCCCTCTCCTCGGGGCTGTGCCTTCATTTGAATCAGTAACTGTACTTACACCTTCTCTGCTTCTCGGGGTTGCTTACATCATCACCTGGAGACCCGACTCAGGCTTACCCGCTCCTTGGGGTAGCCTACATCATAGCATCAGTACCTTCCTCGCTCCGCAGCTCCGCCCCTTCATGGTTGTCCCAGCAGTATATCTCCTGCACTTCCTGCCTCATGTTTCCCGCTCCTCGGGCCTGCCTAGCACCACTTTCTCTGAGGTCTCTGCCCAGGTACTGCTCTCCAGCCCAACCTGTAGACGATGGGGTTCCTCAGTGCTGTGTCTCTCACCCCACTCCTCAGGACCTCCCCACAGACTCTCTTCTAGTGCTCCTGCTGCACCTGACCTCACCTCCCGAATGTGTGGACCTGTGGGGCTCCTCCCCACAGGTGGTAACAACTCTCACCTTGGGCCAAGGGTCCACAAAACACACAAACCATAACACAACCATTCAGCCATATTGTTTGGAAAATGCTAAGCAGAAGATAATATCCATATATTTCCTATCTTGCACCTATAGAAATAAAAAACCCTTTTTATAAACCAGGTACAAAGTATAAATCATGAAATTCAATACACTGGCTTATCTAAACAATAGACCTTTTATTTTCGAAACCAGCAAATCAGTCTATTCATTATGCCAGTGTGAAACCAGGGTTCAAATTCCACTGTTGCTCCTTTGGCAAATCACTTTATCCTCCATTGTCTCAGTACAAAATTAGATTACAAGCTCCCTCCTATGGGGATAGGGAAATACCTCCAGTACCTGAATGTAATCCACAATCTAATGGTAGCACTGAGAATAGAGGATCACCTTGCTAGCAGCTGAAAGGAATCAGTAAGTTTTGTTTGGAATTTTTTTTTTTAATATTATGGCAAAGTTAACTATTGGGGAATATTATTTAGTATGTTTGTGTGTTTGTGCTTTTAATAGTAAGGCAGCAAATAAACAAACATTAGACTGTTCATATTTTTAAAAAGTCAGTCAGTAAGGCTGCTAATAAGCAGCAGTTAGAATGTTTGTATATTAAAAATAAAAGGTAGCCAGAAGCTAGAAATAAACTAGGAGCAGTGTATACCTAAGTAAAAAAGTTGAAAAGGTAGTGTGATTTGTTTTGATTAGGTAATAACATTTGTTAATCAAGAGAGCAGTGAGTCACTCTGGCTGAGTAACTGAAGTGTTAAGGTTGTGTGATTGATTTGATTAGGTACCATCATTTGTTAATCACAACAGCACTGAGTCACTCAGCACAACTAACTGTAGTATAAACCTCCAAAGGGATTGTTTTGTACTAATTTACCTTAGAAGCACAATATATATTGCAAGGGAAGAGCTCAATAACCCACAATCCAGTGAGAGCACTGAGAGGAGAGGATCACCTTGCTGGTGGCTGATAGGAAACAGAAAGTTTTGCTTGGGGATTATTTTTTTTTTTAAGTATTGCGGCGAAGTTAACTATTGGGGAATATTACTTTGTGTGTTTGTGCTTTTAATAGTCAGTAAGGCAGTGAATAAACAGAAGTTAGACCATTGGCTTTCCCACCCCTCCCCCTCACCCCTAGCTCATCCTTTAATTTATAGGCAGGTACCACTTTCACACTAAAAAAAACAAAAAACAAACTCAGCCTTTTAACTTCACGAATTCCCCACACCTTATTGAGAGTTGCATCATTCCCTTGTAGGCCACTACCAGACATATAGTGAATTCACTAATACATTTCAAGGATGCTAATTAGACACATTCATACTCCCATAGCAACCTAAAACTTAACTAGGAATTGAACAAATTTGAGATGAAGGCAGCAGTCCAGCAGCAAGAGAGGGGCTTCCAAGTCTTTTGAATTGAGTGTCACATGTACGATTCTTTACCCGCCGGTGAGAAATTGTATATGTGCGTGTGATGTAAAGAGCTCCTGTCTCTCAGAGAATGAGTCCGATCTCTGGAGGCTAGAGTGGCAGGCCTGGAGGAGCTGAGGCAGACAGAGAGGTATATAGATGAGACCTTCAGTGACATAGTAGCCAAGTCCCAATTTCAGACTGGCAGCCCTGGTACTGCCTTGGAGGAAGGTGGTCTCATGATCAGAGAGCATCAACCTGGTGCAGCAGGAAAGGATCCTGTAGCAAGGACCTGCTCTTCAGGTGGTGCATTGTCCTTTCGCACCAAGGAAGTGTCTCCAAGAGCATCTACCCAGGAGGGAAGGGTTAGGTCGGCCATCATAGATGACGATTTGATTATTAGGAATGTAGACAGCCAGGTGGCTGGTGGGTGTGAGGATCGCCTGGTAACATGCCTACCTAGTGCAAAGGTGGCAAACCTCACACGTCACCTAGATAGGATTTTAGACAGTGCTGAGGAGGAGCCAGCTGTCAAGGTACATGTGGGCACCAAAGACACAGGAAAATGTGGGAAGGAAGTTCTGGAAGCCAAATTTAGGCTCTTGGGTAGAAAGCTTAAATCCAGAACCTCCAGGGTAGCATTCTCTGAAATGTTCCCTGTTCCACGTGCAGGTCCCCAGAGGGAGGCAGAGCTCCAGAGTCTCAATGTGTGGATGAGACGAAGGTGCAAGGAAGAGGGATTCAGTTTTATAAGGAACTGGGGAAACTTTTGGGGAAGGGGGGAGTCTCTTACAAAGGGAAGGGCTCTAACTTAACCAGGGTGGACCCTGACTGCTGCACTAACCTTTAAAAAGGAAATAGAGCAGCTTTTAAACTAGAATAAAGGGGAAAGCCGACAGTCGCTCAGCAGCGCATAGTTCGGAGGGAGGTATCTTCAAAGGATACTAATGATGCATTAGAATTAGGGTATCCCAACAATGAGGTTCCAATAATAAGAAAAGTAGTCCACGTGTCTAACTCAAAACTCACCTGAGCTAAAACATTCTAACTTATCCCTATCAATTAATAAGTAGAATGAAAATACAAACAAAAAACAAGCTTTGAAATGTTTGTATGCTAAATGTCAGAAGTCTAAGAAGTAAGTCTAGAATTTATAGCAGTGAATGATGATATAGACTTAACTGGCATCTCAGAGACATGGTGGAAGGAGGATAACCAATGGGACAGTGCTATACCGGGGTACAAATTATATGGCAATGACAGAGAGGAGCACCCGAAAGGTGGTGAGGCGCTTTATGTACGGGATGGCATAGAGTCCAACAGGATAAACATTCTGCATGAGACTAAATGCACAATCAAATCTTTATCGGTAGAAATCCCTTGTGTGTTGGGGAAGCCTACAGTGATAGGAGTATACTACCGACCACCTGGCCAAGATGGTGAGATGGACAGTGAAATGCTAAGAGAAATTAGGAAAGCTAACCAAATTGGTAGTGCAGTATTAATGGGAGATCCTATTACCCCAATATTGACTAGGTAAACGTATCATCGGGGCATGCTAGAGAGATTAAGTTCCTGAATGGAATAAATGACAGTTTTATGGAGCAATTGGTTCAGGAACTGACGAGAGAGGGAGCAATTTTAGATCTAATTCTCAGTGGAGCACAGGATTTGGTGAGAAAGGTAACGGTGGTGAGGCCGCTTGGCAATAGTAATCATAATATGATCAAATTTGAATTAATGACTGGAAGGAGGACAGTAAGCAAATCCACGGCTCTCGTGCTAAACTTTCAAAAGGGAAACTTTGATAACATGAGAAAAATAGAAAAAAAACTGAAAGGAACAGATACACAAGTAAAAAGTGTGCAACATGTGTGGACATTCTTAAAAAATACCATCCTAGAAGCACAGTCCAGATATATTCCACACATTAAGAAAGGTGGAAGGAAGGCAAAACGATTACCGACGTGGTTAAAAGGGGAGGTGAAAGAAGCTATTTTAGCCAAATGATCTTCAGTCAAAAATTGGAAGAAGGATCCAACAGAAGAAAATAGGATAATACATAAGCGTTGGCAAGTTAAATGTAAGACATTGATAAGAAAGACTAAGAGAGAATTTGAAAAGAAGTTGGCCATAGAGGCAAAAACTCACAGTAAAAACTTTTTAAATATATCCAAAGCAGAAAACCTGTGAGGGAGTCAGGTGGACCGTTAGATGATCGAGGGGTTAAAGCGGCACTTAGAGAAGATAAGGCCATTGCGGAAAGATTACATGATTTCTTTGCTTTGGTGTTTACTGAAGAGGATGTTGGGGAGATACCCATTCTGGAGAAGGTTTTCATGGGTAATGATTCAGGTGAACTGAACCAAATCACGATAAACCTAGAAGTTGTGGTAGGCCTGATTGACAAACTGAAGAGTAGTAAATCACCTAGACTGGATGGTATACACCCCAGGATTCTGAAAGAATTAAAAAATGAAATTTCAGATCTATTAGTAAAAATTTGTAACCAATCATTAAAATCATCCATTGTACCTGATGACTGGAGGGTGGCTAATGTAACCCCAATATTTAAAAAGAGCTCCAGGGGTGATCTGGGAAATTAAAGACCAGTTAGCCTGACTTCAGTACCAGGAAAAATAGTGGAAAGTGTTCTACATATCAAAATTACAGAGCATATAGAAAGACATGGTTTAATGGAACAAAGTCAGCATGGCTTTTCCCAAGGCAAGTCTTGCCTCACAAATCTGCTTCACGTTTTTGAAGGAGTTAATAAACATGTAGATAAAGGTGAATTGGTATTTGGATTTTCAGAATATGTTTGACAAAGTTTCTCATTAGAAGCTTCTAGGAAAAGTAAAAAGTCATGGGATAGGTGGCTATGTCCTTTCGTGGATTACAAACTGGATAAAAGACAGGAAACAGAGAAAAGGATTAAATGGACAATTTTCTCAGTGGAAGGAAATGGGCAGTAGAGTGCCTCAGGGATCTGTATTGGGACCCATAGTTTTCAATATATTTATAAATGATCTGGAAAGGAATACGACGAGTGAGGTAATCAAATTTGCAGATAAAAAATTATTAGAACATAAGAACATGCCATACTGGGTTAGACCAAGGGTCCATCAAGCCCAGCATCCTGTTTCCAACAGTGGCCAATCCAGACCATAAGAACCTGGCAAGTACCTAACAACTAAGTCTATTCCATGTTACTGTTGCTAGTAATAGCAGTGGCTATTTTCTAAGTCAACTTAAATAATAGCAGGTAATGGACTTCTCATCCAAGAACTTATCCAATCCTTTTATAAACACAGCTATACTAACTGCACTAACCACATCCTCTAGCAACAAATTCCAGAGTTTAATTGTGTGTTGGGTGAAAAAGAGCTTTCTCCAATTAGTTTTAATCGTGCCATATGCTAACTTCATGGAGTGCCCCCTAGTTTTCTATTATCTGAAAAAGTAAATAACCGATTCACATCTACCCATTCTAGACCTCTCATGATTTTAAACACCTCTATGATATCCCCCCTCAGCCGTCTCTTCTTCAAGCTGAAAAGTCCTAACCTCTTTAGTCTTTCCTCATAGGGGAGCTGTTCCATTTCCCTTATCATTTTGGTAGCCCTTCTCTGTACCATCTCCATTGCAACTATATCTTTTTTGAGATGCGGCGACCAGAATTGTACACAGTATTCAAGGTGTGATCTCACCATGGAGCGATATAGAGGCATTATGACATTTTCCGTTCTATTAACCATTCCCTTCCTAATAATTCCTAACATTCTATTTGCTTTTTTGACTGCTGCAGCACACTGAGCTGACGATTTTAAAGTATTATCCACTATGATGCCTAGATCTTTTTCCTGGGTGGTAGCTCCTAATATGGAACCTAACATCGTATAACTACAGCAACGGTTATTTTTCCCTATATGCAACACCTTGCACTTGTCCACATTAAATTTCATCTGCCATTTGGATGCCCAATCTTCAAGTCTTGCAAGGTCCTCCTGCAATGTATCACACTCTGCTTCTGATTTAACTACTCTGTAGGTGGTCTTGGAAAGAGCCGTAGGGAATAAGATGGCTGTAAGGCAAATGCATGCAGCACTGGTTTAAGAAGCCCTGGGCCTTCTGAATTTCACCGGAAAAGCGGATTGGAGCCGCCAGTGGTACAGCAGTTTTTAAAGTTACCTCCTGTAACTGACCTTCTTGTTTGGAAGCTGTGCCTTGAACCTTCTGCGTATGTAGCTGATGAAACGCTGAAGTAAGTTTCTCCAAGGCGTCTTGCTGCTCCACAATGTGCTGCGGCAGGCTCGGTATGCCTGCAAGGTATTAAGTTGTGCCGGATCCATGGAGTTAGCAATCTGTTGGTGTTTGAGGTAGTTGTGGGTGGATCCTTGGGCTGGTAGCAGATGACCACACCCCCGGGGGAAGATCCCGAGAGCGACCACCGGTCAGGCTTAGAGTATGGAGACAGACACACACTAGTTCTTTTATTAGACAGTATATGGAACCACCAGAGGTGGCAGTAGTGAGCTGGAATGCCCGGCTGGGCTGTAGTCCCTCAGATACTGGAACAGCGATCCTGGATGACTGAGCTGTAGAGAAAATCAATATAGTGAGTAGGCAGGGTATGCAGAGTTCAGGAACAGAATCTTGATGGTAACACTCACACAATAGTCTCTTAGAAGCAGCCCAGGAGCTGTAACGAAATAGGCCCTCGAGGAGTGAGTACCTGGTTCCAGGGAACGCTCTGAGAGAGAGATGGTAACTCACTGGTGTAGTAGGCAGCGATGACTTCCTGGCAGAAGTGGTATTCAGTAGCAAGTCTGGGTATGGGGCCTTCGAGGAGCGAGTACCGGGTACAGACTGCGATCTGAAAAGCAAAGAGAAATGAGGCCCCCTAGGAGTGGGTACCCCTGGTAAGTCCGATGAGGTAGAGTAGCTAGGAGCGTAAGAAATCCTTTCCCCTCCTATCTGTTGGAATCCAACTCCTTGCTAACTCATTTAGTTAGCGAATTCAGAGACCTTAAATATCCGGTGGAGATGACGTCACCTCAGAGGGACGCCCCTGAGTTTTGCGCCACTGCTGGTACTTGAGTCAGGGCCGCGCCACACGCGCTCTTAGGCTGCTGGGAAACATTGTGGAGTGTGGCATCTAGCTGGTCCGGGGATGCCGGAGGTGCGTGGCATGATGGAAGCCAAACTTCCAACAGGCAAAGAGGGAGTCGCCAAAGAGAAGGTGGGCGTAGTGTAGATGTCGAGCAGCGATGGTCGCAACAATTGTGCAAGAAGTTTTATATCTCTCTTGACTTCACCTCAGCATAACATCCACAGTCTAATGGGCAAACAGAGAGAATGAATAGGACACTCAAGCAGTTCATTCTTGCCTACGTGGGCACTCGCCAGAATGATTGGGCTGAACTGTTGCCCTGGGCTGAATTTGAATCCAGCAACATCTACTGGATCAACACCATTCGAAGTGGTCTACGGACGACTACCATTTCCACCACTTCCACTTCCACTGTCAGTGTCGTCCCCGGCAGCTCAAACTACTGCCAAAGATATTCAACAACTATGGACTCAGACCAAAGAGATGCTTCTTAAAGCAGGACAACGAGCAAAGAAAGGATATGATGCTCATCACTGCAAGGCTCCAGATTTCCAGCCTGGTGACAAAGCCTGGCTATCCACAAAGCACTTAAGACTTAAGCTACCTTCAGCTCGCTTTGCTCCAAGCTTCGTTGGACCCTTTCCCATTCTTCGACGATTAGGCAATCTCAATTATAGTCTGAAGCTACCACCAGCATTGAAGATTCATAATGCGTTCCACATCTCACTATTGAAGCCATTGATCCTTAGTGAGTTCTCAACCAAGATACCTGAACCTACACCAATAGATGCAGAAGAAAACCATCGAATACAAGGTAGATGCAATCCTTGATGTAAGAAAAAGAGGCAGAGTATGTGAATACCTCCTGTCATGGGAGGGTTATGCACATGAAGAAAACTCTTGGGAACCTTTGGAGAATATCATGGATAAAGAGATGCTTCAACAATTCCACAGAATGCATCCTCAGAAACCAAGACAAGGTAGGAAGCCTGGAGGGCGCCCTTTGAAGGGGGGTACTGTTGCATCTGTAGGTCCTAGATGGCTTCGCCCCATATGCCTCACCTTTTTCATGGCTCCTCCTGCTTACCTTGGGAAAATGGCTATGCCGCGTCTGCAAGCCACCCTCTCCGGCGTCCCTGGAATGGCTATGGTGCTACCTCCCGCCATACTCCTCCCAAGGGCATACTAGGGTGCGCGCACGCCACCCACATCTTTATTCCAGCATTGATATGAACCTCAGGGGCGTCCCCCTCAAGTGACATCACGCCATCCGGGTATATAGCCTGTACTCGATTGCTAGCTCACTGAGTTAGCAAAGACTTGGATATGTCCGGTCTAAGCTACTTTGCTGCTTCCGTGCTGCCGCTAGAAGCTCTCTCTCTGCCCTTCGGGGTATTGACTAACCTGGGTACCCACTCCTTGGGGGCCCTCTGCTTTATTTCAGGTGCCTTACAGGGATCAGGTACTCGCTCCTCGAGGGCCTGCTCTCCCTGCCTCAGTGCCAGTACCATCTACTTCAGCCTGGTGGAATCACATACCTACAGCTACCATCTAGTGAGTAATCTATCTCTCAGTCTGTCTCCTCCACAGCATTGCCTTGCTAGGAAACCTACACTGGAATTCTCCTATACCAACGGGGTGAGAAGGGTACCCTCTGCCGAGGGTCCCGAGACTGCTACATTCAGACTACCTCGCCATCCCCCCCCCCCCCCCCCTGTGGGCATGGTCATCTGCCACAGTACCCAAGAAATCCACCCAAACATCACTAAACCATAACAAGTCCTCCCACAGGACTTAGGTCTGCCAGTTTCCCGGACATATAGGGCATGTTTGTACAGCATGACCAGCTTGACCACAAATCATGTATAGTCCCAACCTCTTTTGTGTTCTTCTCTCTTTAGAAGTCAAATGACGGCGGCCTAATTGCATTGGTTCTTCTTCGCCAGCAACAGGACCAGAGGGTATAGGCCTGGGTACAGGCTTGACTCGAGTCTCTCCCTAAAGTGGTCTTCTGGGACTCTTGACCTCTTGAACCTTGTCACAAAGTTGGTGATCAATCCTTGTTACCAACTTCATTAGTTCAGCTAAGGTCCTAGGCATCTCTCAAGCCACCAGCTCATCTTTTAGCTAGGAGTTCAGGCCTTCAAAGAAGAGTGTCTTCAGGCATCTAGGGTCCCAATGTAATTCTGATGCCAACATCTTGAATTCAATGGCGAGGTCTAGTACAGGTTTATTACCTTGTTTGAGATGAACCAACGTTAGATCCTGTTGTCGTGTACAGGGCAGGGTCATCGAATACTGATCTGAACAGTTCAAGGAACCCGGCAAGATCATTCAGGATAGGGTCATTGCGCTCCCACAGCGGAGAGGCCCAAGCCAATGCTCTTCCATCCAGATAAGACAGGATATAAGTGGTCTTGGCGTAAGCTGTAGGAAAATGATTAGGTTGCAGAGAAAAGTGCATGCAACATTGATTGGTGAATCCTCTACATTTCCAAACTTCATCTGAAAAGCGTGTTAAGAACATAAGAACATAAGAAAATGCCATCCTGGGTCAGACCAAAGGTCCATCAAGCCCAGCATCCTGTTTCCAACAGTGGCCAATCTAGGCCATAAGAACCTGGCAAGTACCCAAAAACTAAATCTATTCCATGTTACCATTACTAATGGCAGTGGCTATTCTCTAAGGGGTAGATTTTCAGACAAGCGCGAACAGCCTACTTTTGTTTGCGCTCCAGGCGCAAACAAAAGTACGCTGGATTTTAGTAGATACGCGCGTAGTCGCGCGTATCGGCTAAAATCCTGGATCGGCGCGCGCAAGGCTATCGATTTTGTATAGCCTGCGCGCGCCGAGCCGCGCTGCCTCCCCCGTTCCCTCCAAGGCCGCTCCGAAATCGGAGCGGCCTCGGAGGGAACTTTCCTTTGCCCTCCCCTCACCTTACCCTCCCTTCCCCTACCTAACCCACCCACCCGGCCCTGTCTACACCCCCCCCTTACCTTTGTTGGGGGATTTACGCCTCCCGGAGGGAGACGTAAATCCCCGCGCGCCAGCGGGCCTGCTGCGCGCCGGGCCGCGACCTGGGGGCGGGTACGGAGGGCGCGGCCACGCCCCCGGGCCGTAGCCACGCCCCGTACCCGCCCCCAAAACGCTGCCGACACGCCCCGGAACGCCGCGACGACCGGGCCCGCCCCCCGACACGCCCCCGACACGCCCCCCCTCCGAGAACCCCGGGACTTACGCGAGTCCCGGGGCTCTGCGCGCGCCGGGAGGCCTATGTAAAATAGGCTTCCCGGCGCGCAGGGCCCTGCTCGCGTAAATCCGCCCGGTTTTGGGCGGATTTACGCGAGCAGGGCTCTGAAAATCCGCCCCTAAGTGAACTTAATAGCAGGTAATGGACTTCTCCTCCAAGAACTTATCCAATCCTTTTTTAAACACAGCTATACTAACTGCACTAACCACATCCTCTGGCAACAAATTCCAGAGTTTAATTGTGCGTTGAGTAAAAAGAACTTTCTCCGATTAGTTTTAAATGTGCCCCATGCTAACTTCATGGAGTGCCCCCTAGTCTTTCTACTATCCAAAAGAGTAAATAACCGATTCACATCTACCCGTTCTAGACCTCTCATGATTTTAAACACCTCTATCATATCCCCCCTCAGTCGTCTCTTCTCCAAGCTGAAAAGTCCTAACCTCTTTAGTCTTTCCTCATAGGGGAGTTGTTCCATTCCCCTTCTCTGTACCTTCGCCATCGCAATTATATCTTTTTTGAGATGCGGCGACCAGAATTGTACACAGTATTCAAGGTGCGGTCTCACCATGGAGCGATACAGAGGCATTATGACATTTTCCGTTTTATTCACCATTCCCTTTCTAATAATTCCCAACATTCTGTTTGCTTTTTTGACTGCCGCAGCACACTGTACCGACGATTTCAATGTGTTATCCACTATGACACCTAGATCTCTTTCTTGGGTTGTAGCACCTAATATGGAAGCCAACATTGTATAATTATAGCATGGGTTATTTTTCCCTATATGCATCACCTTGCACTTATCCACATTAAATTTCATCTGCCATTTGGATGCCCAATTTTCCAATCTCACAAGGTCTTCCTGCAATTTATCACAATCTGCTTGTGATTTAACTACTCTGAACAATTTTGTGTCATCTGCAAATTTGATTATCTCACTCGTCATATTTCTTTCCAGATCATTTATAAATATATTGAAAAGTAAGGGTCCCAATACAGATCCCTGAGGCACTCCACTGTTCACTCCCTTCCACTGAGAAAATTGCCCATTTAATCCTACTCTCTGTTTCCTGTCTTTTAGCCAGTTTGCAATCCACGAAAGGACATCGCCACCTATCCCATGACTTTTTACTTTTCCTAGAAGCCTCTCATGAGGAACTTTGTCAAACACCTTCTGAAAATCCAAGTATACTATATCTACCGGTTCACCTTTATCCACATGTTTATTACCTCCTTCAAAAAAGTGAAGCAGATTTGTGAGGCAAGACTTGCCCTGGGTAAAGCCATGCTGACTTTGTTCCATTAAACCATGTCTTTCTATATGTTCTGTGATTTTGATGTTTAGAACACTTTCCAGATAGAGGTACAGTAGTCTTGACTGTCACTTCTGGTGGTGTAACTTCTTTACCTGCGGTGGTCGGTGTATTCATCTGTGCGTGCATCTGGTTAAAGGTAGTAGTCAAGTTATCCAGCGAGTTCTGTTGTTCGGAGATTCGCTGGGCCAGGCCTGGAATGGTCTGCAATGCGGTGAGCTGAGCTGAATCCATGGAGTTAGCAACCTGCTATGGTTTTGAGGTGTTGGAGTGGATTCTTGGGTACTGCGGAGATGGCCACGCCCAAGGGGAGGAGCCCTGTGAGGAACCGCAGTACTAGGCTAGACTCAAGACACGCAATCACAGAAGTTATGTTCTTTATTAAACAGCTGGATGGTACCACCAGAGGTGGCAGTAGTGAGGTGATGCAGTAAGAGCAGTCCAGGGATCCTCAGTTGAGGAGGCCCATTTCACAAAGGCAGATGTTAACAGCTCTCGATAGTATAGGGAGTTCCGGATGCAGGTTCCCAGTGTAGAGCTGTAGATGAGACAGATTGACAAAGTTAGATTACTCACTAAGATGGTAGCTGTATAGTTGGAAATCCCAGCAGGCAGAAGTAGTTGGATGCAGGCACCAAGGCAGGGAGAGCAGGCCCTCGATGAGCGAGTACCTGATCCCAGAGAGATACCTGAAATAAAGCAAAGGGCCCCCGAGCAGCAGGTACCCAGGTTAGATGAAATACCCCGAAGGGCAAAGAGAGCTTCCAGCGGCAGCACGGAAGCGGCAGAGTAGCTCAGACCAGAGGTATTCCAATCCTTGCTAACTCAATTTGTTAGCAAACAAAGGGCAGGCTAAATACCCGAATGGCGTGACGTTATTCGAGGGGGACGCCCCCAAGGTTCCCGCCATGATGTGGATAAAGACGTGGGTGGTGTGTGCGTGCGCACCCTTGGAGGCCCTCAGGAGAAACATGGTGGATAGCCTTGCCATTGCTGTTCCGCGGACACTGGAGGGAGCAGCATGCAGATGTGGCGGTAGCCATCTTCCAAAGGCTAGCGGGGAGAGCAGAGAGAAAGGTGAGGCACAAAGGTCAAAGCCGTCTGAGACCGACGGACGCAACAGTAGATAGCTGTATTGATGAAGATCCTGGCAGGCAGAAGTAGTTGAATTGAAAGCATAAGGGCCCCCAAGGAGCGGGTACCCAGGTTAGTGATGAATGACCCCGAAGGGCAGAGAGAGCTTCCAGTGGCAGCAAGGAAGCGGCAGAGCAGCTTAGACCGGAGGCATTCCAATCCTTGCTAACTCAGTTTGTTAGCAAATGAAGGGCAGGCTAAATACCAGGATGTCGTGACATCACTCGAAAGGGACGTCCCCGAGGTTCCCGTCATGACATAAATAAAGGCACACGCACCCTAGGAGGCCCTCAGGAAAAACATGGCAAACACTGTCACCGTTGCCGTTCCGGGGACAACGGAGCGAGTGGCATGAAGACACGGCAGCAGCCATCTTCCCAAGCCTTGCGGAGAGAGAAGGAAGAAAGGTGAGGCACAGAGGTCAACGCTGTCTGAGACCGATGGACACAACATCTGCCTGCCTGCTGCCTGCCTTCTGACTCCAGTCTGTTCCTTGACCTGCCTGCCTGCTGCCTGCCGATTGACTCCAGCCTGCTACTTGACTCACCTGCCTGCTGTGACCTTGTCTGACCTCTGGTATCTGACCTCTGCTTTGCTGACCACTCCTCGGACTGATTCCCAGACTTTGACCTCTGCCTGCTTGGCCTCATCTCTAGATTCTGGCTCTTCTTGTCATCACCTACGCTTTTCATCACCTACGCTATTCTGGTCCTCCTTGTTCCACCTGATCTCCAGTCTCGAACCTGACCGTGCTCGTCCTCTGTCTGCAGGCATGCTGGACTTCCACTGTCCTAGCAGACCCTGTGAGGCCCACCTAAGTTCACCTAAGCCCTGAGAGGCCCACCTAAGTGGTGGGTACCTACGGGTTCCTCCCGGGGGGACCTCAGGCTTCCAGTGGTGAAGCTATTCCTAGCCTCTGTTTCCTCCAGTGCTCCCCCCCCTGGGGATTCTCTACTGCCTCAGGACAAGGGCCCACCCCTGAGCGCAACAAGAGAGCAACAAGTGAAGCAGAGTCTTCGGGAATATCCATGTCTTAGTAAAGGCAAGAATATGAAAAGAATGAGAAATAAAGAAGTCACGAATATAGCCATAATTGTTGCAAATTGTAATATAATGAATGATTGCAGATAAAGACCAAAATAGTCCAACAAGTCTGCCCAGCAAGTTCTCTCAATTTTTTTTCAAATTATTTTAAGGATTGTTGCACCTGCCACTTTGTGCAGGCTACCCCCAATCCTTTTGTTAAAGGTAGAAGCAACTGCCGCTCTGTGCAGGCTACCCCCAAGCAGAAATGTAAATTTAGGTATAATAGTAAAGTTATCCCATTTCTTCATTTACATTCAAGGATCTTCTGTTTCCTCCATACCCTTTTGAATTCCATTGCCATTCTCATCTTCATCACCTCTTCCAGGATGGCATTCCATGCATCCACCATTCTCTCCATGAAGCAATTTTTTCTGACATTTTTTTGAGTCTTCCAACCTGGAATTTCACATTGTGACCTCAAGTTTTCTCCTTTGCACATCATTGATTTATTTCAGATATTTGAGATCCAAAGGGAGGAGCACAAGGAAGAATATCTGGTGGAACTGAGGGAGACAAAGAAAGTAATCAAGACGGCAAAAGGTCAAGCGGAAGAAAGGATTGCCAAAGAGGTTAAGCGAGGTGACAAAACATTTTTCAGATACATCAGAGAAAGGAGAAAAGTCCAGAGTGGTATAGTGAATTTGAAAGGTGAAAAGGATCAATGTGTGGAGAGAGATGAAGAAATTGCAGAAATATTAAATGAACACTTCAGTTCGCTGTTCACTAAAGAGGACCCTGGAGAAGGACCTTCGTTAGTTAACAAGAAACTGGAGGGGAGTGGAGTAGATGTAACGCCATTTACAGAAGAGAATATATGGGAAGAGCTAGGAAAACTAAATGTTGACAAAGCCATGGGACCTGATGAGGTTCATCCCAGGATACTGAGGGAGCTCAGAGATGTGCTGGCGGGTCCGCTGCATGACCTGTTCAATAGATCCCTAGAAACGGGAGTGGTGACGAGTGATTAGAGAAGAGCGGTGGTGGTCCTGCTTCACAAGAGTGGGAGCAGAGAGGAGGCTGGAAACTACAGGCCAGTTAGCCTCAGTGGTGGTAGGAAAAGTAATGGAGTCGCTGCTGAAAGAAAGAATAGTGAACCATCTACATTCGGAAGAATTGCTGGACCAGAGGCAGCATGGATTCACCAGGGGAAGGTCCTGTCAGACAAATCTGATTGACTTTTTTGATTGGGTGATTAAGGAAGAGCGCTCAATGTCATCTACTTGAATTTCAGCAAAGCTTTTGATACGGTCCCGCACGGGACGCTTGTGAATAGAATGAGAAGATTAGCAGTGAGTGCTGAGGTAGTGGCCTGTATTGAGAACTGGTTGATGGACAGAAGACATTGTGTGATAGTAAATGGAACTTACTCTGAAGAGAGAGAGAGGTGTTAAGTGGAGTGCCGCAAGGATTGATATTGGGACAAGTCCTGTTCAATATCTTTGTGAGCGACATTGCGGACAGGATAGAAGGTAAGGTCTGACTTTTTGCGGATGATACTAAGATCTGCACAGAGTGGGGAGATTGAGACAGTATTTAAGGAAGCTGGAAGAGTGGTCAAAGATATGGCAGCTGAGATTCAATTCCAAGAAGTTCAGAGTCATCCATATGGGATGTGGAAATCCAAATGAACTTTATTTGATGGGGGGTGAAGGGTTTATGTGCACGGAGCAGGAGAGAGACCTTGGGGTGATAGTGTCTAATGATCTGAAGTCAACAAAACAATGTGACAAAGCCAGAAGAATGCTGAGCTGCTTAGAGAGAGGAATATCTAGTAAGAGAAAGGAAGTGATGATCCCCTTGTACAGGGCCTTGGTGAGGCCTCACCTGGAATACTGTGTTCAGTTCTGGAGACTGTACCTTCAAAGGGACAGAGACAGGATGGAGGCGGTCCAGAGAAGGGTGACCAAAAAAGTGGATGGTCTTCATAAATGCTTATGAGGAGAGATTGAAGAACCTAAATATATGCACCCTGGAGGAAAGGAGCAGAGGTGATATGATACAGATTTTCAGATACTTGAAAGGTTTTAATGATCCATGGTCAACAACAAACCTTTTATGTGGGGAAATAAATCAGTAGAACAAGGGGGTCACGATTTGAAGCTCCAGGGAGGAAGACTCAGAACCAATGTCAGGAAGTATTTCTTCACAGAGAGGGTGATGGATGCCTGGAATGCCCTTCTGGAAGAAGTGGTGATTAAAACTGTGAAGGATTTCAAAAGGGGCATGGGATAAACACTGTGGATCCATAAAGGCTAGAGGATGGGAATGAAGAGAAGAGCCATGGGGGTGGAGTACTGGAGTGGAGGCTACTACCTGATGATTACTACCCTTACTCAATAAACCTTCACAACTCCAACATTGCTCTCTGCTTCAACGGCAAGGGGAAATGTGGAAAAGAGCATTTGCATTCAGATAACAACCAACAAGGTCTGAACGTCACAATCTGGGTAAACAAAGAAGCATGGGGGTAGCTTGCTTATTACGGTGGTTACTATCCTAAATCAATTATGCCTCATACATCACTTTGAATGCATGGTTAAAAGGTGAGGTGAAAGTGGCTATTTTAGCCAAAAAAAATCCTTCAAAAATTGGAAGAAGGATCCGTCTGAAGAAAATAGGATAAAACATAAGCATTGTCAAGTTAAGTGTAAAACATTGATAAGGCAGGCGAAGAGAGAATTTGAAATGAACTTGGCCATAGAGGCAAAAACTCATAATAAAAAAACTTTTTAAAATATATCCGAAGCAAGAAAACTGTGAGAAAGTCGGTTGGACCATTAGATGACCGAGGGGTTAAAGAGGCTCTTAGGGAAGATAAGGCCATTGCAGAAAGACTAAATTAATTCTTTACTTCCGTGTTTACTAATGAGGATGTTGGGGGATATACCAGTTCTGGAGATGGTTTTCAGGGGTGATGAGTCAGACGAACTGAATGAAATCACTGTGAATCTGGCAGATGTAGTAGGCCAGATTGACAAACTAAAGAGTAGCAAATCACCTGGACAGGATGGTATGCTTCCTAGGGTTCTGAAGGAATTAAAAAATGAAATTTCTGATCTATTAGTTAAAATTTGTAGCCTATCATTAAAATCATCCATTGTAGATGAAGACTGGAGGGTGGCCAATGTAACCCCAATATTTACAAAAGGCTCCAGGGGCGATCTGGGTAACTATAGACCAGTGAGCCTGACTTCAGTGCTGGGAAACATACTGGAAACTATTCTCAAGATCAAAATTGTAGAGCATATAGAAAGACATGGTTTAATGGAACACAGTCAACATAGATTTACCCAAGGGAAGTCTTGCCTAACAAATCTGCTTCATTTTATTGAAGGGGTTAATAAACATGTGGATAAAGGTGAACCGGTAGATGTAGTATATTTGGATTTTCTGAAGGCGTTTGACAAAGTCCCTCATAAGAGGCTTCTAAGAAAAATAAAAAGTCATAGAATAGGAGGAGATGTCCTTTCGTGGATTACAAACTGGTTAAAAGACAGGAAACAGAGAGTAGGATTAAATGGTCAATTTTCTCAGTGGAAAAGAGTAAACAGTGGAGTGCCTCAGGGATCTGTACTTGGACCGGTGCTTTTCAATATATATATAAATCATCTGGAAAGGAATACGACAAGTGAGGTTATCAAATTTGCGGATGATACAAAATTATTCAGAGCAGTTAAATCACAAGCAGATTGTGATGCATTACAGGAGGACCTTGCAAGACTGGAAGATTGGGCATCCAAATGGCAAATGAAACTTAATGTGGACATGTGCAAGGTGTAGCATATAGGGAAAAATAATCCTTGGTGTAGTTACACAATGTTAGGTTCCATATTAGGAGCTACTACCCAGGAAAAATATCTAGGCATCATAGTGGATAATACTTTACAATCGTCGGCTCAGTGTGCTGCCGCAGTTAAAAAAGCAAACAGAATGTTAGGAATTATTTGGAAGAGAATGGTTAATAAAACGGAAATGTTATAATGCCTCTATATCTCTCCATGGTGAGACCGCACCTTGAATTCTGTGTACAATTCTGGTCACTGCATCTAAAAAAAGATATAGTTGCGATAGAGAAGGGCAACCAAAATGATAAAGGGGATGGAACAGCTCCCCTATGAGGAAAGGCTGAAGAGGTTAGGGCTGTTCAGCTTGGAGAAGAGAAGGCTGAGGGGGGATTTGATAGAGGTCTTTAAGATCATGAGAGTTCTTGAACGAGTAGATGTGAATCGGTTATTTACACTTTTGAATAATAGAAGGACTAGGGGGCATTCCATGAAGTTAGCAAGTAGCACATTTAAGACTAATTGGAGAAAAATCTTTTTAACTCAATGCACAATAAAGTTCTGGAATTTGTTGGCAGATGATGTGGATAGTGCAGTTAGTGTAGCTGGGTTCAAAAAAGGTTTGGATAAGTTCTTGGAGGAGAAGTCCATTAACTGCTATTAATCAAGTTTACTTATGGAATAGCCACTGCTATTAATTGCATCAGTAGCATGGGATCTTCTTAGTGTTTGGCTAATTGCCAGGTTCTTGTGGCCTGGTTTGGCCTCTGTTGGAAACAGGATGTTGGGCTTGATGGACCCTTGGTCTGACCCAGCATGGCAATTTCCTATGTTCTTATCTATATAAATAAAAATGTTAAATAGTTTGTACCTCGTCGCTAATCTCGGCAACCACTTAACCGAATGCGTTTGAATTTGTACACAACATTCACTTCCCATACGGGAAGGATCTTATATACTTACATTACATATAGGTCACACCTGTGACAGGTAATACAAGTTTAAAAATTGGTTACACAAAACAGCGACATCTGGTGGCCGTCAGCGCAAGCGCAACCTCTTACACCTTTCACACACCACCACTCCCCCCCCCCCCCCCCCCAGAAAGGGCTATTGTCTTTCATTCACACACCCTCATAACACACAGAAATCCACACTCATCACACCACACCCCCCCACCCACACGCCTACCAATGTCACTTACTTCACCCACCCTCTCAAAACACACCAAAACACAACGAATTCCTGGCTGCTACATTGGGAAGCCCTGCATTTCACACACCCTCCGAAATGAAATTAAAAAACCCTCTTCCACCAACCCACGCACATTCCTGTTCTAATTAATGACCACGTACTCCAAACACACACTACACCTGAAACAAGTCCGCGCTTCTCCACCGGCAGCACAGGAACGGTCCGGGACACATCGCATTCATTAGGGCCGTCGGATGCCAGCAAACAAAATGGCGCCGACGGCCCTTGCCCTTACTATGCTATATGGAGACAACAATGACGTCGGTACACCATGTCACATAGTAAGGGCAAGAGCCTGTCGGCGCCATATCCTCAGCGGACATTTGCCCTTACTAGGTCTGGGATCCTGACGCACCACTTTCACCTCAACACTGACGTACTTAACTTACATGGCACTCGGAGAAGTTTTGCTACATGGCAGCCGGTGGAACAAACCCAAGCAAACACCCTCATCAACAGCTGGCAGTGTACACAGGTATCCGGGGACGAGCACGGTGGGGTACCGTACTTATTTTCCGCCATGGGTGGGGAGTCACTGAGGTGACAGGGAGGGGAGGGAGAATGAGGAGGGAGGTAACTGTCAGGGTAGGAAGAATGAGGGGAGAGGTGAGTGTGAGGGGACAGAGTTGGAGTGGGGACAGGGGAGGGAAGGGGGGGGAGTGACCAAGGGGGAAGAAGATGAGTGACTCAGCTAATTGAGCAAGGGAAAGGGGCAGGGAGGGCAAATAATCTGACTCAGCCACTGCAACGCGTGGCAGGGGTCCGCTAGTGTTCATATACAGAGTTGCTCTCTGCTTCTACAGCAGGGGGAAATGTGGAAAACAGGATTTGAATTCAGACAACCATCAACAAGGACTGAACTTCACAATTTGGGTAAACAAATAAGCGTGGGGGGAGCTTGCTTATTATGGTGGTTACTATCCTAAACCAATTAAGCCTGATACATCACTTTGAATACATATATAGCACTGCTCTTTGCTTCAACGGTAGGGGGAAATCTGGAAAACAGGTTTTACATTCAGACATCATCCAACAAGGCACTGATCTGTGCAGTCTGGGTAACCAAGCATTCTGGTAACTTGCTTGATGCGGCGGTTATTACCCTTATCCATTAAGCCTTATGCTCACCTTTGATGCAACTCCAACATTACTCTCTGCATCAATGACAGGGGATGGCAGGAAATTTGAATCAAACAGTTACCAACAAGGGCCCTGAACTTGGTGGTTAATGAAACAGATAAGTATGCAAAAATAAGTGTGGGAGTTTTCTGGGCAGACTGGATGGGCAGATTCACCTTTTTCTGCCATCATTTATATGTTTCTATGTATCATATCTCCTCTTTCTCTTTTCTCTTCCACAGTATACATATTAAGGTCCTTAAGTCCTGCTTTTTTTTTTTTTTTTTTTAACATTCCACTTTTTGTAATTTTTTTTTCATCACTTCATTCAGGTACTGTAGGTATTTCCCTAGCCCCAGAGGGCACCCAGAGGGGGTCATACATCAAAGTGCGTTATTGCATTAACGAATGCAATAACATGTTATTATCACATGCAAAAACACATCTCCCAGCTGTCTCAGAGGACACTCCAACTTACTTGGGCTTCCACCAGCTGGCCAGGAAGTGCATGCTGTAGCATTACCTCAAGTCAGTAGATGAGTTGCCTCTCTTTGTTTTCTATAGCTCTACTACATCTACTCTCCCTGAAGCATCAGGGAGAGTAAGTTGGAGTGTCCTCTGAGACAGCTGGGAGATGTATGTAGATAGGCTGCTCTGGGAGTGTGGGTTGGGAGCAGCTCAGGCCCAAGGCAGGTTTGGATAACTTCTGGAGTCAACCACGGAGACAGCTGAGAAAAATATGCAGGTGGGCTACAACTCCTTACATACCTCTCTCTTGTTTTACTAGGGTTTCTTAGCTCCAGATTAAAAAAAAAAAAAGTATTTATTCAAATATTTACTACCTGATCATTTCAATGTTCATGGCGGGGTACATAAAAACAATCATAATATTTTTATAATATATTATAGACAGGAAAGAATGTGGTCCTAGGAACTATCCTAGATTACAGCTGTTACATAGATCAATTCAGAATCATTTGGACAAATAAGCACAATTATGAAAAAGGCTCTCCAGATAGAAAGGTTTGGTCCAGTAAATAAAACATAGAAGCTCCAAATAAGCATAAAGTCGAAGGACTTTGAATATAAACTAATGGGATCAGATTGTCAATGACATAGCTGAAAACCTCAGTCCAGTCCAGACAATGTCTCAATATGGGCAAGGGTGAGGCCTACACTCAATCCCCTTTCCTCCCGCTCGTCTCACCCATCCTTACTCTCCACCCACCCACCCCTGCCATACCCTAATTAATTCACAAATACACGGGTTAAGTCCGAAAATGCTTTAATGTTGGAAAATGTTATGGCCAAAGCCCACAAACAAACCAAACAGCAAACTTTGACACAATAATACAATGTCATAAACATAACAATTCCACAATATGCCCTACCCTTTCAACTATATAGGGTTAACTCCTGGTGACCAGCACCCCAGACTAGTAAATGATAAGCAAGCTGCTGCTTGCGAATGAGGATACACCTGGCCGTAGAAGCCGGGGTGCCGCAGACGACACCTGGCTGTAGTAGCCAAAGATTCATCGGAGGATGTGCTTATCAAGACCTGACTGTAGAAGTCAATGTCTTTTGGTCGAAGAACCCTATATGCTGCCCCTTCTCCTCCACTCTCAGCTGTCAAAGCATCGAGAGTCTGGATCAGAACTTGTTGAGCCGCTGGCCCGATCAAAGCCTGCTTGCTCAAACACTTCTGGGCCACTGACCCATCTAAATCCCTGGGTTCCCCCCCCCCCCCCCCCCCCCCCCCGTCCACTTATCTCTCCCCAGCTGGCAGCAGCCCTCAAATGAATATGGCAAGGCTGGAGGTAAAATCTATGTGGGGGCTTTGCTAATGCACTGGTCACTGTGCCACGGTACCGTGGTAGTGGACCCGCTTACCAGGGGACACCCCCAATAACTTCAGCTGCGGCCAATTTTCCCAAAAGGGCCTCAATCACATCCTGTAAGTTGGTATTAAATATATCCCATCCTATGTCAGACAGGTGCCCTCCATCTGGTCTAAACATACCTGGGCTCTTGTCTAGCAATTCAGGCCTGGAACATATCCCTTGTATAGTGGGCATAAATCTACTAACCCACCTATTAATTTTCTTCCTGGCTTGCTCAACCACCTGATGAGCCGTTCTCCCCTCCAAAACCTCCTGGGGGTGATAAAGGACCAAATGATGACAGACTGTAGGAACATGCTAGTCAAACTGACAAGATCCTTCTATATCTTTTGCGTGAGTTGCACACTATGGGTCGACATCAAATTGTTTCCTCCCAGATGAATGATGATTATCGCCAAACGAGGCACATGGATTTTTCCCATGTCCAGGACAGTTAGCATCAACTGGTCCCATCTCATCCCCAGGATCCCTTTCCAAACCAGTGAAAATCAATGAGGAGCCATGCCCAGGTGTTCGCCCTTGGGTTGCTCAATGGCTCTCATATATGCCCACTACACATAAGCGTGCCCTAATATCCAGATGAAGGACATCCAAGACCCCAGATTTGAAACAGATAATATATGTTACCAACTAATGCATGAAATATTCCTTAGGTTTTACATATAACCTAAACCTTCTAGACCACCATCTGCTGATGGACATTATTTCTTTTGCCTGTAGGCCTAATTCAGCTGCCATGGTAGCTGCTCCAATACGGAATTAATGCGTCCAGTAGCCCCCTACATCAATGCCTACCACCTGCAGGGCAAAGCGAAGCAGCTTACTGAATTGATACATGGTTACCGGGCTACTGTCAGCATGTACAAGTAATTGCCCACCGCAAGGATGGCGCCTTTCCAAGTATGTTTTTGTGCAGTGGACTGGACAAGAGGCTTCCCTGGACCATTCCAGTAAGACTTTCTTAGCGCTGGTCCCTATTTTGTTTGTTTTGGACCTGCAAATCCACAGCACTAGTTTGCCCTGCTCAAGCACTACATCCACCCTCTGTAAACTGGGAGCACACAGCCTAGTGTCTGAGTGTGCTGTCAGCTCACTAACACGCAATGCCACATAAAATGCCAGGGAGAAAGCGCAGGAGAACAGGTGGGCCTCAAAACTATCGAAACAGACTGATTCAAGAACCAATAACAGGCGTTTCAATAAGCTTCTTGTGATGGGTCTTCTGGAATCCCTGGGCCTGCCCACCTCATTCACCCAGCCTACCATTACTCTTTTGACAGGAAACAGCTCGGAACATCTTGGGAATCCCAATGCCCTGGAAAAAAATGACAAGCCCGCTAAGCGATTGGCCACCGATGATCTGGTTTTGCCTTGCAGTACAGGATGTATCCTATTAGCGAGGCTTCTGATTTGGGCCACATTTTGCCCCCCTCTTTGATTCCAAGGAAGGTCTGGATGTAGAGCAGAGTCTGACCATAACTCCTCCTTGTATTATCCAATAGGGAGCCCAAAATCAATTCCCAAATGTTGGGGGGCCAAGTTGTCAAATTTCTACCAGTATTGGGGTCGGGAGACGATTGGCCTTCAGTGCATGGCATCTGAACTCCATCCACTGGAAGTGGGAGAGAAAATATGCAATGTTATTCTGTACACTGGGAATATGTGCTGCGCGGCAAGCGATATTGTAATGTAGGCACGTGAGCACCAACTGTCTAATGAGAGCATTAGACTCGAAGGTCTGTGCCGAAAGTCCATTGATCACTTGCACTACAGTCATATCGTCAGATCTAAATATGATGTGAGACCTGGATAATGTCTTCCCCCATATCCTAAGGGTCGCTATGATTGGGAACAGTTCCAAAAAGGTCAAATCTCTGGGGATCCCACATTCATGCCAACTGGGAGGACAACGCTCAATGCACCAGGCTCCCCTGAAATAAATGCAAAAACCTATGCCCCCGGAGGCATCCGTGAACAGTTCCAGTTCGCTACTCTGCCTAGGTGGATCCTGCCAGAATGTCACTCCATTAAATTCTCTTAGAAATAAATCCCATACAAATGTCTTGTTTGATTGCACTAGAAACCCTTATACTATGTTATTTAACCACACCCGCCATGGCTAAGGAAAGCCTACACAAAAAGGCCCTTCCCATTGGGATGACCCTGAAAACAAAGCTCAGGAGACCAATCAGAGACTGAAACTGGCATAGGGTCGCTTTTCTAATGCTACCTAGGGCCCTAATGGCCTCACGCAGCTTGAAAACTTTGTCCGCAGGAAGCTTAGAAATCTGCGCCTCTGCATCCAGCTCAATCCCTAAAAATGTGATCACTCTGGAAGGACCTTCTGTTTTTTCTTTTGCTAACAGGATTCCAAAATCCCATGCGACAGCCTGAATTGTGACTAAGTGTTTGCAGTCATTTGCGTCTCTGCCCACTAGCAGAAAATCATTGAGGTAGTGGACCACCCACGTGGATCCTAATTGCTGCTCGACCACCCATTGGAGAAACGAACTAAACAGCTCAAAATATGCACTGGATATCAAGCAGCCCATCAGTATGCACCAATCATAGAATTGACCTCTAAATTGGAACCCTAGAAGGTGAAACGAGTCTGGGTGAACGGGTAACAACCGGAAAGCAGACTCAATGTCTACCTTTTCCATCTCCACCCGGTCTCCCGCTGCCTTGATAATTGCTATGGCAGAGTCGAAAGAAGCATAGGGTACAGAGACCATAAGAGGGGATCAATCAAGTCATTAACAGAATTGCCAGGAGAATAGGACAGATCATGGATGAGCCAGAAACACCTGGGTTCCTTTTTTGGAACCATGCCCAAAAGGTGAGACTACCATATTTGGAAAGAGGAGATGCAAAGGGGCCAGCCAATCTACCCATTGCGAGCTCAGAGAGGATCTTCCTTTCAGCCTCATCCGCATCCTCATGCATGGAGAGTGATTGAGAATTGCAGGAGGGGCCGGATGGGCAATGAGGGTCCGCTTGGCATGGGATCCGAAAACCGTATGTGCAACCATCTATAAGCTCAGCAGTATTATCAGGGAAAGGATAGAGCTGCAACCAGGGTTTCATAGTGCTAACGTTGACTGTTGTTGGCACCAGGGACTTCAGAGGGGTGGCTAGCTAGGTGTGGTTGTAGCCTGCAGTCCCTCGTGCTTCGGCATTGAGTAGCCAGGTATGAGCCGAGACCGCAGGTGGAGCATAAGTGTTTAAACTTGTAATTTGACCATGTGCAATGGCCTGCATTAAACTGTCTACATACATCATGCCTCCTGCTGGGGGGGGGGGGGGGGGTGGGTGGAATTTTTTCTCAAGGGCCAATTGAGCTGAACATTGACCTATCGGACCAGGGAAACTTGTGCAGTGTCATTTCCTCCAACCAATGGTCCAACATTTTGTGTCTCCAAGAGACAGAACTATCTCGGGCCATGCTCTTTCGGAATTTTATATCGTAATTTATCCAGGCCCACCCACCACGCTTATGCGCTTTCATGACTGTGTCCAGGTACCTGATCAGGTAAAGGGCCTGCTCTGGCTTGCGCTTAACTACTACACTCATACATATATGAAAAGCATTGACCTAATTATGTATATTTAAGATTTTTGGTCGCTTCTCCTTAGGATTGCTCCCCCATTTTTCTCCCTTCCCTCTGGCTCGCCTGCCTCAAGATCCTTTATTAACAAAGTATTAAGGATGTGGACCCTTGAGCTGAGACTAGATTGGCGCTACCACCAGGAGAGGGCCCCTGTTGGTCCTTATCATCAGGAGGAGATGCAGGGAGAGAAGACCCAACTGGAGCTTCACCTTTACCAGACCTCATTCCACACAGGTTGAGCCTTTGGGTACTGGGGCCGGCAGGACTTAGGCGGGGGTCTCTCAAGGCATGGAAGCAGAGGAGGAAGCTGAAGCGGTGCGGGCAGGCAGAAGTCGAGACAGGTGGCAGAAAGATGGAACCTGGTACAGGCCAGAGGTCAGGACGGGCAGTGAACAGATGAAGACAGAGAAACAGGCTGCAGATCAGGGCAGGCAGAGGTTAAGCAGAGTCAGGTTACCAGGTGGAGGTCAAGCAGAGTTGGGTTACCAGGTAGAGTCAAAACCAGGAGATCAATCCAGAGGGACGAGGAGCAGGAAGGCACGGCACAGGAAACAAGGAGCAAGGCAGGAATGCAGGGTCATGAATCAACGCAGAAATGCAGGGTCAGGAATCAATGCAGAACTCGCACTCTAAAGCAGATCAGGACCCGTTGCTGAGGCAAAGTGCTAGAGGCAGGGCAGGGTATATATACCCATGAAGTCATTTTCACAGGCCGCGGGGAACTTTCCCACCACAGGCCCTTTAAATTGTGAGCGACAGCGTGCACGCATTCCTAGGGAGGTGAGTACAGAGGTTGGGATGGCGGCATGCCATGCCGTGAGTGCAGGCCGCAACAGCGGCAGTCGGCCGTGGCGACAGGGGAGAGCTGGGCCTGGTTGCCTCCTGGCTGAGATAAGGGAACCTCGCCATGTCTGGTGATCCTAACAGTACCCCCTCCTTTAAGCCCTCTCTTAGAAGGGCCAGGTTTACCAGGATGGGTCGAATGGAACTGCTGAAGGAGCACGTTGTCGAGTATATTAGAGGCAGGCTCCCAAGTATTCTCCTTGGGGTCAAACCCCTCCCAGGCAATCAAGAACTCCCATCGCTTGTGGTGGCATCTTATGTCCAGAACCTCCTTCACTTGGTATATCTGCTCTTCTTTGACTTTCACGTCTTTTGATTTGGGGCAAAAACTAGTGGTTTCAAGAGGGAGATGTGGAACGTGTTGTGAATCTTCAGTGAAGAAGGTAGTCTTAGACGGTATGTGACCGGCCTAACACGTTCGGTGATGGAGAAGGGACCAATGTATCTGGGAGCCAATCTCATAGAGGGTACCTGGAGGCAGATGTGGCGGGTAATCAGGCATACTCGGTCCCCTGTCTTGAAGGGAGGAGCAGGCCGGCGGTGTTTATTGGCCCCCCTTCTTAGCTGCCTCAGCTGCTCATAGTCCCAAAAAACAAAGAGGTAGG
The DNA here is from genome assembly GCF_901001135.1 of Rhinatrema bivittatum. Taxonomy (NCBI): domain Eukaryota; kingdom Metazoa; phylum Chordata; class Amphibia; order Gymnophiona; family Rhinatrematidae; genus Rhinatrema; species Rhinatrema bivittatum. The sequence goes on along the minus strand of NC_042618.1, from coordinate 282,662,509 downwards.
CGAACTAGAAAAGCCATTAGGAAAACAAAAAGATAGATGCCTTGGTCTTTTGCAATTCTTTATTGGAGTAGAGACATATTAAAATATTTTGCCCGACTCAGGCCAAGTTTTACAGCTTACACAGCCACTGTTGCGATCCCGGGACGGCCCCGGGATCGCCGCTCACCTCGCCGCGGCCCCGTTCCGGTTCCACGCGCCCCGGGGCTGCAGGGACCCCGACTGCAGCGTCCCCAGCGCGTGGCCAGCTCTCCCGGGCTGCAGGGCCCTCGGGCACCGCGTCTCGGTCTCTGCCTCGCTGCCGATGTTCCCCGCGGTTGGCTCCGCCCCCCTAGGCCCGCGCGCGCGTCTCTGCCCTACTCTTAAAGGGCCCTGCGCGGGAAAACTTGAATCAGCCCTGGACGACGTCAGACGCTGCAGGGCTACTTAAGCCCTGCAGCTGCAGCCATTCCCTGCCTTGCAACGAGGTTCCCAGGGTTTCCCTGTCTCCAGTTGCTGTGTTCCTGTTCCCTCTTGGTTTCCTGTGTTTCCTGATCTCAGACCGGCTTACTGTGATTCTCTGCTTCTGACTCTGGACTGGACTACGACTACTCTTGGCTTCTGACCCGGCGCGGCTTACGGTGTTCCCTCTGGCTCTGGACCTCGGACTGGCTTACGACGACTCCCGGCTCTCGGACCCCGGTGTGGCTTACAGCAATCCTTTGGCTTCTGATCTCGGACTGGCAAGCGACGATTCCCTGGCACACGACTCTGGACTGGTGAGCGACTACCTTGGACTCCATCTGACTCCGCCCCAGCGGACTCTCCTAAGTCCCAGCGGCCGGGTCCCTACGGGCTCCTCCTGGGGGGACGCCGGCTTCCAGGGTGAATCTCCTAAGTCCCAGCGGCCGAACTCCTATGAGCTCCTCTCGGGGGAGGCTCGGCTTCCAGGGCGAAGACCTTCTCACCATAGTACCAGCTTCACCGTTTCGTCCGTCCTTGCCACAGCCCTTGGTCGCATAGGGCTTTCCGGGATTCCCCTTCAGCCACTCAGAACCCGGTCCTTACCGCCTTCTGATCGGGACCTCCGCTGCCACCTCACTCAGCGATTCATCATCTGGTTCCGATCGGTCCAAGGGTCCACGAATCCAACAGCCACTGCCTCAGGGGCTTGAACACTCTTTGGACTCAAAAAAGTTGTTTTGAGTGATGTGAATCAAAACTCATAACCAATTGTTAATTATTGGTGAACCACAGTGGTAATGATTCTTGTTTTAATTGATATCCATGAATACTTGATGTAATGGGTCATCTCAATGCGCCTTGCACCGCACCGTCCAACGATACGTCTCTACTCACAAAAAGTAGAGGGCACAGAGAGAGAAGTGTGTAGCGGCGGGGACGGTTGCCGACCATAGACCACCTGAAAAGGCAAAGAGCCAGTTGCAGAATGGGTATATGGGAGTTGTGCAAAACCTCTGCCTAGGGAAGCAGGGATGCCCAATCATCTTGCCTACTTTTAATGAAGGAGCAGATGAAAGTCTTTAGGGTTCGATTGGTGCGCTCGGATTGTTTATTCCCCTGTGGATGGTATGCGGAAGTAAAGTTGAGTTGCACCCCAAATTTCTTACATAGCGATTGCCAGTAATTCGCTGTGAACTGAGCTCCCTGATCAGAGGCTATGTGCTGTGGCAGTCCATGAAAGCGAAAGATGTGCTGCATAAAATGCTGGGCCAGTTCTGGGGCTGAAGGGAGATTAAGAGAGAGTGAAGTGGGACATTTTTGAAAATCTATCAATGACTACTCAGACGATGTGGTTGCAGCTTGATGGGGGTAGTTCCATGACGAAGTCCGGTGAGAGGTGAGTCCATAGCTCCTTGGGCATGGGCAAGGGTTGCAGAAGACCCCAGGGACACCCAGGCAATGGTTTGTTGTGCACAAGTCAGGCAGGAGTCTATGTAGGCCCTGGCATCTTGTTTAATCTGCAGCCACCAGTAGTACCGCCATAGTAACTCTAGCATACGTGCTCTTCTGGGGTGCCCGGCGATGAGGGAGTCATGAACCCATGCCAGGATTTTGTTGAAGATTGAGGGGTACCACCGTCTTCCCCAGTGGAACCGGCTGGGTGGCGACCAGGAGGACCTTCGCTGGGTCGATGATGTACTGAGGAGTCTCTGGGGTGTCGTCATTCTCAAAGGCTATGGATAAGGAGTCAGCTCTGGTATTCTTGGATGCTGGTCTTTAGAGGAGGGTAAAATTGAACCGGCTGAAAAATAGTGACCAGCAGGCTTGGTGAGGGTTCAACCATTGGGCTCGGCTGAGATATTTGAGGTTCTTGTGGTCTGTGAAGACCATGATGGGGTGCTGTGCTCCCTCAACCATTGTTGCCATTCCTCAAACGCCATCTTAATGGTAAGTAGCTCCTTGTCCCCGATGCTGTAATTTCTTTTGGCCGGGGTAAATTTCTGTGAGAAGTATGAGCAGGGCTCCTACTGCTGTGTTGGAGGCGTCCACTTCTACCATGAATGGGCATGAGGGGTCCGGGTGTCTGAGACAAGTACCTTGAAGGAAGGCATTCTTCAATCTATTGAAGGCTGCAATTGCCTCAGATGGCTATTGTTTGGAATCAGCCCCTTTCCTTGTAAGAGCGGTGAGGGGCGCCACCAGGCAAGAATACCGGGGAATAAAGAACCTGTAGAAATTGGTGAAGCCCAGGAAACTTTGTAATGCGCGGAGCCCAGAAAGTCAAGGCCAATCCCGGATACTGGCAACTTTCTCTGGGTCCATGTGGAACCCCATGGTTGAGACGATAAACCTCAAAAAGGGAAGGGACTCCTTTTGAACAGGCACTTCTCCAATTTAGCAAACAGTTTGTATTCGCGCAGGCATTGCAGGATGCGCCCGACCTCCAGGCGATGGAACAGTAGGTCCTTTGAGTATCTCAGTACATGATCCAAGTAGACAATGACACTTGAGTGGAGCATGTCTCGAAAGACCTCATTCATGAGGTTTTGGAAAACCGCTGGGGCATTGCATAGGTCAAAAGGCATCACCAGGGTATGCTAGTGAGCAAGATGGCAATTCAAACTCACATTCAAAGAGTCCAATGTCTTGTTTCTAAAATGATATTTTAAATTATTTGGGGGGTGGGGAAAAAACCTCCACTATCAAAAGAACTCTGCTCATAACGATAATTTTTTAACAAAAACAATTTTTTAAGGAGGAAATGGAATGTTTCATAAATCTACAATGCATTACTGACTTGTAATGCTATGTGTCAGTTTTAATCATGAACTTTCCACCTCCAACCTTATACGTAATTTTTTGTATAAATTATTAACAACAGTGGTAAGTTAGAGTGCCACCTGATAATGATAACACCGACTTATGTTCAGCAAAATTTAAAGTCCACCCGACAAGGCCTTGTTTCTGACCATGATAGGTCTTTCTTCAGGGGATGTAAATTAATATACTGAATAGTCGGAATTACTTAACTTAAGTTTGTTACTGTAGCCGCTCGCTTGTCACTCGAAGACTCCAAAGTTTTCCATGCCTATCCAAGGCTGTATGGGCTGTAAAACGCTGTTGAATGCTGTAAGGCTGTAGAGCTTTTGCGTGTTTCGAGACCTGTTAACTGAGCGAATGCTTCTGGCTGGTGGTGGGTTACCATGAAACTCTAATCTCCACAACAATTTCTTTGAAAGACTGTCACGAGCTGAAATGCTTCGCTTTATTCCATCGTGGTGTATCTTTCGCGGGCTGTAAAACGCTGTTGAATGCTGTAAGGCTGTAGAGCTTTTGCGTGTTTCGAGACCTGTTAACTGAGCGAATGCTTCTGGCTGGTGGTGGGTTACCATGAAACTCTAATCTCCACAACAATTTCTTTGAAAGACTGTCACGAGCTGAAATGCTTCGCTTTATTCCATCGTGGTGTATCTTTCGCTCTCCTACACCACGATGGAATAAAGCGAAGCATTTCAGCTCGCGACAGTCTTTCAAAGATTTAAGCAAGGTCTGGAGGTCCAGACCTTGCTTAAATAGTCCCCAGCCAATAGGGAACCGCAGGAAGCAACCAGCTCACATCCTGTGAGTGTTCCTTTAAATTTAGGGCCAGAGCCGCCCGCGCGGCCCTAGCAGAAGTCAGGGGGCGGGGCTAAGCCGCGCGGGGAGAAACGCCGTGGCCATCTTGAATCTGCAGCGATAGCTGCCGCTGAGGAGCCCAGGAGACCCGCCTAGTGCCGGCGGTCCGACCGGCCCCTGGGGATGGTGGTAAGTTCGGTTCGCGGCTTGCCATGGCCGGCATTCATAACATTATCCCACGCCCCTTTGAAGTCCTTCACAGTTCTGCTCTTCACCACTTCCTCCGGAAGGGCATTCCAGGCATCCACCACCCACTCCGTGAAGAAATACTTCCTGACATTGGTTCTGAGTCTTCCTCCCTGGAGTTTTAAATCATGACCCCTGGTTCTACTGATCTTTTTCCAACAGAAAAGGTTTGTTGTTATCTTTGGATCATTAAAACCTTTCAAGTATCTGAAACTCTGTATCATATCACCTCTGCTCCTCCTTTCCTCCAGGGTGTACATATTTAGATTCTTCAATCTCTCCTCATAAGTCATTCGATGAAAACTATCCACCTTTTTGGTCACCCTTCTCTGGACCTCCTCCATCCTGTCTTTGTCCACGGGCACGAAAGCCATTCCTGTTATTGCACAGCGCTTGCAACAGCAACAAATCTGCATTGACTCCCTGATGACGACCATGCAGAGATTAGCAAATCGGATTGACGGAGGCACCGCACTCAGCCCCCCGGTCCCCGTAGCTGTGGCAGATGTCGGACCGTCCACGCCCACACAACTACCGGTGCCCACATGGTACTCTGGGGAAGCCAAGTTATTCCGAGGATTGCTTAATCAGTGTTTCATAAGGTTCACTCTACTACCTGCGCTGTTTCCCACGGATCAGATTAAAACCAATTACATTATCATGCTGTTGGATGGGAAACCTCTGGCATGGGCCTCATCCCTATGGGAGCATCAGGACTCCCGCCTAGCTAATCTGGAGCAATTTGTTGCAGCCTTCTGGCAGGTTTTTGTTGAGCCTTCTCGCAGGCCCACCGCCGCCTCAGAGTTACTTCAGCTGTATCAGGGCAATCGGCCCCTGTTCGAGTATGCTGTCATTCCCCCAGCTGAACTGGGGGAATGACAGCCATCACGGCATATTCCTGGAGGGTCTTTCCCCAAGACTCCAAGATGAGCTGGTGGGCAGGGACATCACGGATGACCTGAATAACCTCATCGACCTGGCGGGTCACGTAGACTGTCGCATCCAACGCCGCTTCCGGGAGGGGAGGTCTGCTCGGAGGTTCGGGAACTCCGGAACCCCATTTTCCCGACCAGTACCCTCTTCGTCGGCCTATCCAGGAAGTCAAGACTCGGAACCCATGCAGTTGGGACGAGGTCCGATCTCTCAGGAGGAGAGAAGAAGATGCCGGTCCCAGGGTCTGTGCCTATATTATGGCGGCAAGGGCCACTTCCTTGCTCAGTGTGGTGAGCGGCTGGGAAACGTCCAGACCTAGGGATTGTCAGGGAGCTAACCCTAGGTAACACCACTTCAGCCTCCCCATGTACTGTTCCAGTGACCATACTTCTTCCCGAGGGAGACTTTGATACCCTAGCCTTGATCAACTCCGGAGCTGGGGGCAATTTCATCCTCAAGGATTTAGTCCAACAACTCCAGATTGGAGCCCAATTCCAAAGACCTCCTGTCTGGGTGTCTTCCATTCATGGGACTCCTCTTCCAGGAACTATCTCCACTTGTACCAAGCCCTTCACTCTACATACGGGCCTCCTGCACGTGGAAGAAATCTCGTTCCTCATCTTGGAAAAATCCATGCATCCGGTCAACTTGGGACTATCCTGGTTGCGAAAGCACTCTCCGGTAATCTGCTGGGATTCTCTCCAGGTGGCGTCCTGGGGTTCGTTGTGCTTTGACTCCTGTCAGACCGCTGTTCCGCGACCTTCGACACCTCTCCCAACCACTCCTTTGGTGCTGCCGTCTCACTATCAAGACTACCAAGATGTCTTTTCGAAGAAGGCTGAGCTCCTCCTGGATCACAGACCTTTTGACTGTGCTATCAAGTTGATCCTGGGCACCACGCCGCCATGAGGATGGGTCTATCCGTTGTCACTCCCAGAGACTCGAGCCATGTCCACGTATATCCAGGAGAATCTGGACCGAGGGTTCATTCGATCATCCAATTCCCTGGCTGGAGCTGGGTTCTTCTTCGTAGCTAAGAAGTACAGGTCCCTCCGACCCTGTATAGATTATCGCGGCCTGAACAGTATTACCCAATGTGACCGACACCCATTGCCCTTGATTCCAGAACTTCTGGACTGACTAGAAGGAGCCTCTGCAATGCTCCTGCGGTTTTTCAGAACCTCATGAACGAGGTACTACGGGATATGTTACATATGTCGGTCATTGTCTACCTGGATGACGTGCTGATATATTCAAAGGACTTGGACACACACAGCCGAGATGTCCACAGGGTACTGCAGAAGCTTTGGGGTAATCGGCTCTTCACTAAGATGGAAAAGTGTCAATTTGAGCAAAGGTCCTTATCCTTCTTGGGGTATATCATGTCCTCCATGGGTTTCCATATGGACCCTGAGAAGGTGACAGCCATCAAGGATTGGCCTCAACCTATGGGGATCAAGGCGCTTCAATGCTTCCTCAGTTTCACCAATTTCTACTGACAATTTCTACCACACTATTCCTCGATGGTGGCACCGCTTACCGCCCTCACCAAGAAGGGGGCCGACGCCAGGAACTGGCCTGCAGCGGCGGGATGAGCGTTCCAAGAACTGAAAACAGCCTTCCTTCAGAACACTTGTCTCCATCACCCGGACCCCCAACGTCAGTCCATTGTAGAAGTTGACGCCTGCGCCATGGCTGTCGGAGCTATCCTGAGTCAAATATCCAGCAACCGCAAATCCCTGCCATGTTCCTACTTTTCCTGGAATTTCTCACCTGCAGAAAAAAATTATGTCATAGGAGACAAGGAACTTCTGGCCATCAAAATGGAAAAGGCTTCCCCTGCCCGGGAAAAGGCAGGGGAAGCCTCCGGATGATGTCAGACGCTGCAGGGTATTTATACCCTGCAGCTCAGCCAAGACATTGCCTTGCAACGAGGTTCCCAGGTTTACCCTGTCTCCAGTTGCTGCGTTCCTGATCCTCTTGATTTCCTGTGCTTCCTGATCCTGGACTGGCTTACGGTGATTCTCGGCTTCTGACTCTGGACTGGCTTACGACGACTCTTGGCTTCTGACCCCGGTGCGGCTTACGGTGATCCCTCTGGCTCTGGACCTCGGACTGGCTTACGACGACTCCCGGCTCTCGGATCCAGCCTTGGCTTACAGCGATCCTTTGGCTTCTGATCCCGGACTGGCAAGCGACGATTCTCTGGTACACGACTCTGGACTGGTGAGCGACAACCTCGGACTCCATCTGACTCCGCCCCCGCGGGCTAAGTCCCAGCGGCCGGGTCCCTACGGGCTCCTCCTGGGGGGACTCCGGCTTCCAGGGTGAATCTCCTAAGTCCCAGCGGCCGAACTCCTACGAGCTCCTCTCGGGGGAGGCTCGGCTTCCAGGGCGAAGATCTCCTCACCATTGTACCAGCTCCACCGCTTCATCCTTCCTTGCCACGGCCCTTGGTCGCATAGGGCTTTCCCGGATCTTCCTCCAGCCACTCTCAACTCCGTCCTTGCCGCCTTCCGATCGGGACCTCCGTTGTCACCTCATTCAACGACTCTTCATCTGGTTCCGATCGGTCCAAGGGTCCACGTTCGTAACACCAGTATTCTACCGCAAGCTCCTTACGCATCCCAGGCATGACTTGTTAGACCGTGCACATGGTCCGAGCAAAGTGGAGGGCGGGGCCGGTGCTGAAAAGTAATGAGCGCCACTGCCACCTCATGCCGTGATCGTGGTGGCCTGTCCCCGACCGAAGAGCCCAGGAACCCAAGCTTGACTGAGGATCCCGGGCACCCCCACGAAGAGACTAGGCACTGGCCACCTTACCCCTAAAACAAATTATTCATTGCTCTCTCCTGCCTGGCGGGGGCTGTGGTGTTTTTTGGTAGACCAAGGAGTAGCGCGTTTGAGTAGTCTATCTTAGATAAGATGAGGGCTTGTAAGACTGTTCTAAAGTTGCTAGTGTGCAAGATTGGCTTGAGTTTTTTGAGGGTATGTAGTTTATGGTAGCAATCCTTGATATTGGCGGAGATACATTTCTGGAGGCTGAATTGGGAGTCAAGAGTTACACCTAGGTCTCTTACGTTTTGTAAAAATTCGGGGGGGGGGCATGGAGAGAGTTGGAGGAGATAGGTAATGGGTTGAGGTGTTGGGGTGCAATGATCATAAGTTCAGTTTTGTTAGCATTTAGGGCTAAGTTGAGTTGAGTGAGTAGGCTGTTGATAGAAGAAAGGGCACTTTCCCATTTTTTAAAGCGCTGGAAATGGTGTCGGTGATAGGTATGAGAATTTGCACATCGTCGGCGTAGATAAAGTGAGGGAGACCAAGATTTGAGAGGAGGTGGCAGAGGGGAAGGAGGTAACTGTTAAATAGTGTGGAGGATAGTGAGGAGCCTTGGGGTACTCCCCTTGTTATCTTGATGGGTTTGGATTCGTGGTTTTCAATTTTTACCTTGAAGTGTCTGTCACTGATGTATGATTTGAACCAGTGGAGGGGGGTCCCGGAGATGCCAATGTCAGCAAGCCTATCGAGCAGTATGGAGTGATTAATAGTGTCGAAGGCTGCAGAGATGTCTAATAGAGCTAGAATGTAGGTGTGACCTTTGTCAAGACCTCTGATGATGTAATCAGAGAGGGAGATCAGGAGTGTTTCGGTACTGAAGTGCTTTCGAAAGCCGTGCTGTGATGGGAAGAGGATTTGGTGCTGATCTAGGTAGTTTGATAATTGTGTGTTGACGGTTTTTTCAAGAACTTTAGCAAGGAAGGGAAGGTTGGAAATGGGGCGGTAGTTAGATAAGTCAGCTGGATCAAGTTTCGGTTTCTTAAGGATAGGTTTTACTATGGCTAATTTAAGCTGGATGGGAATGTCTCCAGTGGACATGGATGTGTTAATAATGTCAGCTAGGGGTTGGGAGATGCTGTCTGGGATAGATAAGAGAACTTTAGTGGGGATCATGTCGGAAGAGTGGGTGGAGGGTCACATTTTCTTGAGTATTGAAGAAATTTCAGAGGCAGATGTGGGTTCGAAAGAGTCCATTCTAGTGTCTGAGATTTTTGGGATAAATTTGGTGGGTGTAGGCAGGGTTGGGAAGCGTGAGGAGAGTGTGGTTATTTTATTATGGAAAAATTGAGCTAGCTCATCACATTTGTTTTTGGCGTCTTCGCAGTGTGTAGTCATGGGAAAAGTCCTGGTTAGGTTGGAGATGAGCGAGAAAAGGACTCTTGGATTGAATTAAAACTTGTGGATTCTGGTGGCATAGGGGTCTCGTTTTGTTTTGAGAGTGCTAGATTTGTAAGCATGCAGTAGGGTTTTGTATTTAATTTGAAATTACTCTTCAATGTTGTTAAACATTTAATTAAGGACCCACCACCCTCCTTTCTGAGAAATTATAACTTCTCACATGCTGCTGGCAATGAGTATGCCACATATATATTTTTTTTAGATAAAATCAATAGGTTGAAATATCGCCTCCCTGTCTGTGATCCCACAAGACTCCCAGAATATTCACATTGCCTAGTTAAATGGACCATACTTGAAAGAATAACTTATCTTGAAATTAGCCAAATTGACAAAATTAATCCTGCTATTCACCCATGGTATCCAATTCCAGCCAGTTCAATGAAACAAGTACACAGTGTGATCATCCCAACTATCACAACCTTAATAAATCTCTTTCAGAAGGAATTGTACCGACTGGGTTCAAGCAAGCTGTGATATAGCCGATTCTAAAAATAAAACTGGTAGAATCAATGACTGGGACAACTATAGGTCCATATCAAACCTGTCCTTCTCAAAAGTACTAGAAAAATCTGTGTTCTTTCAACTTATGAATCATTTGAATGACCATGAAATTCTTTTCCTGAATCAATTTGGATTTAGGAAACACTGTTCAACTGAGACTTTACTCCTCTTCTTAATGGACTCTCTTCTATGAGGGTTTGATTCTGACGAATCTTATTTTCTTGTTCTAATCGATTTAACAGCCACATTTGACACTGTGGACCATAACCTGTTATGCCATCAGCTGTGGAACATTGTGATGGAAGGTAGTGTTTTTAAATGGTTCTCTTCTGAAGGCTTGCTCAAAGAAAAATGACCAGAAGGCAGAAGAAAAATGACTGGAAGGCAGAAGAGGACCTGAAGGGTCATCTGCAAATATTACCCAGCAGTCTCTGGGAGAGGACTCCAGAGATCAGTGTGAGTGAATCAGGCTTCAGGTTCCACAGCTCCAGCTTCCAGAGGCCCCACACCCCTTGTACCTGAAGAGGACTGGAAGGGCATGTCATCAGGTGCATGTACCTCAAAGTTCCTTAATATAAATTTATTACATATTTTATACAAAAGCAATTTAATTCAAACAAAGAGTCAATAAGGTGGGTACCTAGGTAGTTTTAAGGAGATTAATTGTAGAGTTATGAGGGACATTGATAGACAAATCTAAAATAAATCAATAGAGTAAAAGATATTTAGATCAGCTTTATATTCCTACTCCCTTAGAAATTTTAACTTGATAACAAATCAACAAAATTAAGATGCAGAAAGTAGTCCAGCAGTGAGAGGAAAGCTTTCTAGTTTTTTGCACTGTGTGATTATCTCTCAGCTGGCAAGAAGTTGTACAGTATGTGTGCACTAAGTGTACAGAGCTCCTAGCCCTCAGAGAACAAGTCTCTGGAGGCTAAGGTGGAAGACCTAGAGGGGCTAAGGGAGACAGAGAAGTATGTAGAGACATAGTAGAACAGTATCACCTCCTATTTGGTAGCCCCTGTGCTACCATAGAGGAAAAAGGTCTCTTGGAAGGAGGGTATCACCTTAGTGAGGTAGGAAGCAATCCTGTAGCTAGGATCTGCCTTTAAGGTGATGTAGTATCTTATTCCATTGAGGATATGTCTCCAGGGGCACATGCCCAGAAGGAAAGGGTTAGGTTGACTATTGTAGTTTGTGATTCTATTATTAGGAAGATAGCTGGGTGGCTGGTGGGCATGAGCATTTTTTGGTAACTTGCATACCTGGTGCAAAGGTGGCAGTCCTCATGCTTCACATAGATAGGATTTTAGAAAATCCTGGGGAGGAGCTGGCTATCTTAGTACATGTGGGTACCAATGCAAGAGGGAGGTTTTGGAAGCTAAATGTAGGATTTTAGGTAGAAAGTTGAAATCCAGAATTTTCAAGGTAGCATTCTCAGACATGTTCCCAGTTCCAAATGCAGGACCCCAGAGGCAGGCAGAGCTCAAGAGTCTCAATGCATGGATAAGAAGATGTGCAGGAGAAATGGTTTTAGGTTGTTAGGAACTGGGCATCATTTTGGTTTGTGGGGGGGGGGTGCTTTTCTGAAAGGATGGGCTCCATTTTAACCAGAGTGGAGTAAGCTGCCTGGTTCAGAATGATGTGTCTTTGAAGGATACTATGAGAACAGGAAAATTAGCGTATCCCAGTAGAGAAGTTATAATAAATGCAAAAGTGGACCAGGTGCCTTTAAGTAAAGAGCAGACAGAGCAGAAAGAAATCAAATAACCCCTGTCAACTGATAAGCAGATTGTTAAGACACACAAAAAACATACTTTGAAATGTATGCATACAAATGCTAGAAGTCTAAAAAATAAGATGGGAGAGTTTAGAGTATATAGTACTGGATGAAGAGGTAGATATCATTGGCAACCTAGAGATCTGATGGAAGGAGGATAACCAATGGGACATTGTGATACCGGGTTATAAATTATACTGAAATGATAGGATGGATCAAATTGGTAGAGGGGTGGCACTATATATTAAAGAGGGCACTGAGTCAAACAGGATATAAGTTCTGAAGGAAACAAAATGAAATGATGAATCTTTATGGATAGAAATTCCAGATGAAAAGGTAAATAAAATTGCAGTGGGAGTGTATTACTGTCTACCGGGCCAGGATGAACAAACAATGAAATGCTAAAAGAAACTAGAGAAGCTAACATAATCGACAGTAATAATGGGTGATTTCAATTACCCCAGTAATGTTGCATCAGAACATGATAAAGAGGTAAAGTTCCTAGATGAATAAAATAACAACTTCATGTTGCAGCTGGAACTACCAACAAGAGGGGAAACTATTTTAGACCTAGTACGTAGTGGAACACAGGATTTGTTGCTAGAGGTAACAGGGTTGGACCCACTTGGCAATAACGTTTACTAGAGATGTGTATGTAGTATAAACAAAATAGGATGCAGTAGAACTAGAAGTCATAAAATGAAACTCCAGGAGGGACCACTCAAAACCAACATCGGGAAATATTTCTTCACGGAGAGGGTGGTGGGTACCTGAAATGCCATTCTGAAAGAGTTGGTGAAAACCAAAACAGTCAATAAATTCCAAAAGGCATGGCATTAATACTGTGGATCCCTAAAGGCTAGAGGTAGAAATGAAGAAAAAGATGCATGACGGTAACATTTATGGAAAAGCAGCTACTACCTCTGATAGAAAGCATGGTGATTACTACCCTTAACCAATTAGTTTTCATGATTTTGATGCAAATGCAACATCACTCTCTGCTTCATTGGTAGGGGGAAAAAGTCATGGCCATGATTTTTACGGTCTGGGATACAGATACACAGATATTAGGAAAACAGTGCAGGATTACTTCTAGAGCCAAGTCCAAACTCATAGAATGTTCAAGCAGAATTGTCTGAATTATCAAGAAGGCTACTCACCCTGTTAAAATATTGATAGCAGTAATTTTGATATGGGTTTGACAGTGCTTGGTTTTGATTGATAATATTAAGAACCTTAACATAAGGCTTGGGGGTAACTGGCATGGAGCATCAGCTACTAGAACATCTATATAAATAAAAATGTTAAATAGTTTGTACGTCGTCGCTAATCTCGCCAACCGCTTAACCGAATGCGTTCAAATTTGCACACAACATTCACTTCCCATACGGGAAGGATCTTATACACTTACATTACATATAGGTCACACCTGTGACAGGTAATACAAGTTTAAAAATTGCTTACACAAAACAGCGACATCTGGTGGCCGTCAGCGCAAGCGCAACCTCTTACACCTTTCACACACACTCACATACCACACCCCACCCCGACACAGGGCTATTGTCTTTCATTCACACTCCCTCATAACACACAGAAATCCACACTCATCACACCACACACACCCACCAACACGCCTTCCAATGTCACTTACTTCACCCACCCTCCCAAAACACACCAAAACATGAATTCCTGGCTGCTACATTGGGAAGCCACGCATTTCACACACCCTCCGAATTTAAATTAAAGTACCCTCTTCCACCCACCCACGCACTTCACTCCGATCACACACTACACCTGATACAAGTCCGTGCTTCTCCACCGGCACCACAGGAACGGTCCAGGACACATCGCATTCATTAGGGCCGTCGGATGCCAGCAACAAAAATGGTGCCGGCGGACCTTGCCCTTACTATGCTATACAGAGACAACAATGACGTCGGTACACCATGTGACATAGTAAGGGCAACAGCCCGTCTGCGCCATATCCTCAGCGGACATTTGCCCTTACTAGGTCAGGAATCATGACGCACCACTTTCACCGGTGAAGTTTTGCGACATGGCAGCCGGCGGAACAAACCCTAGCACACACCCTCGCCACCGGCTGGCAGTTTACACATGTAGCCGGGGAGGAGCATGGTGGGGGACCGTTCTTATTTTCTGCCGCGTGTTTTTCACGGGGGGGGGGGGGGGCAATGATTCTCCACATCTCCCGAGAGGGGGGCTGTAGCGTGGGTTGCTCTATTTCGCCGGGTTGGGGGGGGGGGGGGCAGGAAGGCGTGCTTGCATATTTAAACTATTCGTTGCTGGTGCTGTTCATTTGGGGTAAAAAAAAAAACAAAAAAACACAAACTGTAACCTTTACTGCTCTGTTCTGTTTTTTCAACTTAACCAGGCTCAGCTACTCCACCAATTGCTTTCAAATTTGGACACAACCTTGCTTTCACTTTCAGCAAGGTTCTTCTCTATCTAGATTACATAGATATCACACGGTTACAGAAAAAAACATGTTTTTACATGTGTGTGGGGAAAACAGCGACATCTGTTGGACAGACATGCAACACACGCTATCTACCTTGGGAAATGAAGCTGCTGTACTGTGCATGCGCGAGCGGGAGCGCACGTCGGGCACAGCGGGACCAACATGGTGCTGGGAGGGGCAGCAGCAGTGCATGTCGCGCACAGCGGGACCATCATGGAACTGGGAGGAGCAGCAGCGGCGGACCAGTGGCAATATCGGGTGTGGTGGTGTCGGCCGGCCGAAATTCGACACCTGGGAGGAGCTGCGGCGGCGATCTGGTACGGCTCACGTGCACGACAGGGAGGGATCCTCGCTGACCTCGCGCCTTCGGGAGCGGGCCACGCAGAACCGCACAACAGGGAGGGGGGGGGGCAGCTGGGAGGGCATTGCGAGCCGGAGGGGATCAGAATCAGGGAAGGAGATTGAGAGAGGGTGCGGTTTCACTGACAAAAGGGTAGGGAGTAGGTGGGGAGAGGTGACAGTGAGGGGAGGGTGAATGAAGGGGGCAGTGAGTGTCAGTGGAGAGACACAGAGGGGAGAGGTGAGTGTGAGGGGTGAGAGTTGGAGTGGGGACAGGGGAGTGAAGGGGTGGGGGGGGTTATTGACCGAAGGGGGAGGGGTGAGTGTGAGGGGAGAGAGCTGGAGTGGGGACAGGGGAGGAAAGGGGGGATGAGTGACCAAGGAGGAAGACGATGTGTGACTGAGGTATATCAGCAAGGGGAAGGGGGAGGGGGGAAAAGAACCTGACTCTGCCACTGCAACGTGTGGCCGGGCACAGCTAGTAAGAACATAAGAACATAAGAAATTGCCATGCTGGATCAGACCAAGGGTCCATCAAGCCCAGCATTCTGTTTCCAACAGAGGCCAAAATAGGCCACAAGAACCTGGTAATTACCCAAACACTAAGAAGATCCCATGCTACTGATGCAATTAATAGCAGTGGCTATTCCCTAAGTAAAATTGATTAATAGCCATTAATGGACTTCTCCTCCAAGAACTTATCCAAACCTTTTTTGAACCCAGCTACACTAACTGCAGTAACCACATCCTCTGGCAACAAATTCCAGAGCTTTATTGTGCGTTGAGTGAAAAAGAATTTTCTCCGATTAGTCTTAAATGTGTTACTTGCTAACTTCATGGAATGCCCCCTAGTCCTTCTATTATTCGAAAGTGAAAATAACCGAGTCACATCTACTCGTTCAAGACCTCTCATGATCTTAAAGACCTCTATCATATCCCCCCTCAGCCGTCTCTTCTCCAAGATGAACAGCCCTAACCTCTTCAGCCTTTCCTCATAGGGGAGCTGTTCCATCCCCTTTATCATTTTGGTTGCCCTTCTCTGTACCTTCTCCATCACAACTATATCTTTTTTGAGATGCGGTGACCAGAATTGTACACAGTATTCAAGATGTGGTCTCACCATGGAGCGATATAGAGGCATTATGACATTTTCCGTTTTATTAACCATTCTCTTCCTAATAAGTCCTAACATTCTGTTTGCTTTTTTGACTGCTACAGCACACTGAGCTGCAGTTTTAAAGTATTATCCATTATGATGCCTTGATCTTTTTCCTGGGTGGTAGCTCCTAATATGGAACCTAACATCGTGTAACTACAGCAAGGGTTATTTTTTCCTATATGCAACTCCTTGCACTTGTCCACATTAAATTTCATCTGCCATTTGGATGCCCGATCTTCCAGTTTTGCAAGGTCCTCCTGTAATGCATCACAGTCTGCTTGTGATTTAACTACTCTGAATAATTTTGTATCATCTGCAAATTTGATAACCTCACTCGTCGTATTCCTAGTTTGGACGTAATCGATAATCTCAGAAACTACTGCACCAATTGCTTTCAAATTTGGACACAACCTTGCTTTCACTTTCGGCAAGGTTCTTCTCTATCTAGATTACATAAATGTCACACGGTTACAGATAAAAACATGTTTTTACATGTGTGTGGGGAAAACAGCGACATCTGTTGGACAGACATGCTATACACGCTATCTACCTTGGGAAGTGAAGCTCTAGTACTGCTCATGCGCGGATGGGAGCGCATTTCGGGCACAGTGGGACCAACATGGCGCTGGGAGGAGCAGCAGCAGTGCACGTCGGGCACAGCGGGACCAACAGGGTGCTGGGAGGAGCAGCAGCGGCGGACCGGTGGCGATATTGGGCGTGGTGGTGTCGGCCAGCAGAACTTCGACACCTGGGAGGAGCTGCAGCGGCGATCTGGTATGGCTCACGTGCACGACAGGGAGGGATCCTCGCTGACCTTGTGTCTTCGGGACCTGGCCGCACAGAACCACATAAGAGGGAGAGGGACGGGGGGGGGGGGGATCAGCTGGGAGGGCATTGCGAGCGGGAGGGGATCAGAGTCAGGGAAGGAGATTCAGAGAGGGTGTGCTGTCACTGATGAAAGGGTAGGGAGTAGGCGGGGAGAGGTGACAGTGAGGGGAGGAGAATGAAGGGGAGGTGAGTGTCAGGGGAGAGACACAGAGGGGAGAGGTGAGTGTGAGGGGTGAGAGTTGGAGTGGGGACAGGGGAGTGAAGGGGGGTTAGTGACCAAAGGGGGAGGGGTGAGTGTGAGGGGAGAGAGTTGGAGTGGGGACAGGGGAGGAAAGGGGGGGAGAGTGACCAAGGGGGTGGACGATGTGTGACTGAGGAATATGAGAAAGGGGAAGGGGGAGGGGGGGAAAAGGACCTGACTCTGCCACTGCAACGCGTGGCGGGCCACCGCTAGTTTATATATATATTGAAAAGCACCGGTCCAACTACAGATCCCTAAGGCACTCCACTGTTTACCCTTTTCCACTGAGAAAATTGACCATTTAATCCTACTCTCTGTTTCCTGTCTTTTAACCAGTTTGTAATCCAGGAAAGGACATCACCTCCTATCGTAGAAGCCTTCTGAAAACCCAAATACACTACATCTACCAGTTCACCTTTATTCACATGTTTATTAACCTCTTCAAAAAAATGAAGCAGATTTGTTAGGCAAGACTTCCCTTGGGTAAAACCATGTTAAGTGTGTTCCATTAAACCATGTCTTTCTATATGCTCTACGATTTTGATCTTGAGAATAGTTTCCACTATTTTTCCCGACACTGAAGTCAGGCTCACTGGTCTATAGTTACCCGGAACGCCCAGGAGCCTTTTTTAAATATTGGGGTTACATTGGCCACCCTCCAGTCTTCAGGTACAATGGATGATTTTAATAATAAAGTTACAAATTTTAACTAATAGATCAGAAATTTCATTTTTAAGTTACTTCAGTACCCTAGGATGCATACCATCCGGTCCAGGTGATTTGCTACTTTTTAGTTTGTCAATCTAGCCTACTACATCTTCCAGGTTCACAGTGATTTATTTTATTTATTTATTTATTTAGAATTTTTATATACCGACATTCTCAATACAAATATCAAATCAGGTCTGTTTCCATTGAAAAAAACTGTCGCGGTTAAGGTGTTACATTAAACTGAGTTTTTGAACATAAGAACGTATATATTAAATAGACATCAATAACTCATCAAATAGCATTAAAAAATGTAAAAAAATAGCTAAAAATAAATAGTAAGATAAATTGAGAGATACAAGTAACAGTGAACAATGTTGATGGGCATAAACATGAGCAGAGCATGAGCTAAAGAACTAATGCATCTACAAGGGTGTCTTTCATAACAAGTGGACTGTCCAGATAAGGCGTAATCGGGCCCTGAGGGGTTTGGGGCGGTCATGGGACTTATAGTGGTCTATTTTGCTCTTTGACTGGTGTCAGAGTGTTCCTGCGATTCCGGGAAGGCTTGCCGGAAGAGCCACATTTTTAGGTGTTTCTTAAAAGTTAGATGACATGTTTCTTGGCGAAGTTCCGGAGGTAATGAGTTCCAGAGGATGGGCCCGGCTGTAGAGAGTGCTCATTTTGTTAGTGAGGTTTTGATCGGGGGAGCATATAAGGAACCTTTGTAATTGTATCTGATAGGTCTTTGTGATGTGTGAGGGCGGAGTTGCGAGTTTAGATTTAGGTGGGCAATGCTCATAATATCCTTGTGGATCATCATTGATGTCTTGAAGGTGATTTCGTTCAGTGATTTCGTTCAGTTCGTCTGTCTCATCACCCCTGAAAACCATCTTTGGAACTGGTATCTCCCCAACATCCTCATTACTAAACACAGAAGCAAAGAATTCATTTAGTCTTTCTGCAATGGCCTTTAGAGATGAGAATCGTGTCCTCGATCATCTTAACGATCGATTTCGGCTGGGAGGGGGAGGGAATCGTATTGTTGCCGTTTGGGTGTTTAAAGTATCGTGAAAATCGTTAAAATCGTGAGCCGGCACACTAAAACACCCTAAAAACCCACCCCCGACCCTTTAAATTAAATCCCCACCCTCCCGAACCCCCCCCAAAATGCCTTAAATTACCTGGGGGTCCAGCAGGGATCCGGAACGGCCTCCGAAATCGAATCGTGTTGTCTTCAGCCGGCGCCATTTTGCGCCGCCATTTTGCAAAATGGCGGCGCAAAATGGCGCCGGCTGAAGACAACACAATTCGATTTCAGGAGGCCGTTCCGGACCCCGCTGGACCCCCAGGTAATTTAAGGCATTTGGGGGGGGGAGGTTCGGGAGGGTGGGGGATTTAATTTAAAGGGTCGGGGGTGGGTTTTAGGGTGTTTTAGTGTGCCGGTTTTCCCGCCCTCCCCCTTCCCCTCCCCCTTCCCCCGATTTACGATTTTTTGACGATAAATCGGGGGAATTGTTATTGTATCGTGGCCCTAACGATTTTTGACGATTTAAAATATATCGGACGATATTTTAAATCGTCAAAAAACGATTCACATCCCTAATGGCCTTATCTTCCCTAAGAGCCCCTTTAACCCCTCGGTCATCTAATGGTCCAACCAACTCCCTCACAGGTTTCTTGCTTCGGATATATTTTAAAAAGTTTTTATTATGAGTTTCTGCCTCTATGGGCATCTTCATTTTAAATTCTCTCTTCACTTGTCTTATCAATGTTTTACACTTAACTTGACAATGCTTATGTTTTATCCTATTTTCTTCAGATGGATCCTTCTTCCAATTTTTGAAGGATGGTTTTGTGGCTAAAATAGCCTCTTTCACCTCACCTTTTAACCATGACAGTAATCATTTTGCCTTCTTTACACCTTTCTTAATATGTGATTCGGCTGAACCTTTTGGTTCGGCCTTTGTTTTTGGCTCACTGGTTCGGGCTGATTTTTTTTCGGCTGTCCCGAACCGAACCCCCCCCCCCCACCCCAACCCTTCAGATCTAATTAATTACAATCCCCCACCCTCCTGCCCCCCCCCCAAAGCTTGCCTAAAGTCCCTTGTGGTCCAGTGGGGGACCCGGGAGTGATCTCCCGCTCTCGGGCCATCGGCTGCCAGTAAAGAAAATGATGCCGGTGGCATTTTGCCCGTACCATGTGACAGGGGCTATTGGTGCCATTGCCCGGCCTCTGTCACATGGGAGGAGCAATGGTCGGCCGGTACCATCTTAAAAAATGGTGCGGGGCATCCATTGTTCCTACCATGTAACATGTAATTAATTAAATCTGTAGGATTGGGGTGGGTTTGGGGTTTGTTTTTTTTATGTGCCCTTTCTCCCCCCCACCCCACCGAAAATGATAAGAAAAACCACATTACATTTTGTGGGTTTTCCTATCATTTCGGGAACCCCCTGAACCGCAACGAAATAGGAAATATCATCTAAGAACATAAGAACATGCCATGCTGGGTCAGACCAAGGGTCCATCAAGACCTGCATCCTGTTTCCAACAGTGGCCAATCCAGGCCATAAGAACCTGTACCCAAAAACTAAGTATATTCCATGTTACCGTTGCTAGTAATAGCACTGGCTATTTTCTAAGTCATCTTAATTAATAGCAGGTAATGGACTTCTCCTCCAAGAACTTATCCAATCCTTTTTTAAACACAGCTATACTAACTGCACTAACCACATCCTCTGGCAACAAATTCCAGAGTTTGTGCGTTGAATGAAAAAGAACTTTCTCTGATTAGTTCTAAATGTGCCACATGCTAACTTCATCGAGTGCCCACTAGTCTTTCTATTATCTGAAAGAGTAAATAACCAATTCACATCTACCCGTTCTAGACCTCTCATGATTTTAAACACCTCTATCATATCCCCCCTCAGCTGTCTCTTCTCCAAGCTGAAAAGTCCTAACCTCTTTAGTCTTTCCTCATGGGGGAGCTGTTCTATTCCCTTTATCATTTTGGTTGCCCTTCTCTGTACCTTCTCCATTGCAATTATATCTTTTTTGAGATGCGGCGACCAGAATTGTACACAGTATTCTTCAAGGTGTGGCCTCACCATGAAGCGATACAGAGGCATTATGATATTTTCCATTTTATTCACCATTCCCTTTCTAAAAATTTCCAACATTCTGTTTGCTTTTTTGACTGTCACAGCAGACTGAAACGACAATTTCAATGTGTTATTCACTATGATGCCTAGATCTCTTTCTTGGATGGTAGCACCTAATATGGAACCTAACCTAACATAGCATGGATTATTTTTCCCTATATACATCACCTTGCACATATCCACATTAAATTTCATCTGCCATTTCGATGCCCAATTTTCCAGTCTCACAAGGTCTTCCTGCAATTTATCACCATCTGCTTGTGATTTAACTACTCTGAACAAAATTTGTATCATCTGCAAATTTAATTACCTCACTCATCATATTTTTTTTCCAGATCATTTATAAATATATTGAAAAGTAATGGTCCCAATACAGATCCCTGAGGCACTCCACTGCCCACTCCCTTCCACTGAGAAAATTGTCCATTTAATCCTACTCTCTGTTTCCTGTCTTTCAGCCAGTTTGTAATCCACAAAAGGACATCGCCACCTATTCCATGACTTTTTACTTTTACTGGAAGCCTCTCATGAGGATCTTTGTCAAACACCTTCTGAAAATCCAAGTACACTACATCTACTGGTTCACCTTTAGCCACATGTTTATTAACTCCTTCAAAAAAATGAAGCAGATTTGTGAGGCAAGACTTGCCCTGGGTAAAGCCATGCTGACTTTGTTCCATTAAACCATGTCTTTCTATATGTTCTGTGATTTTGATGTTTAGAACACTTTCCACTATTTTTCCTGGCACTGAAGTCAGGCTAACCAGTCTGTAGTTTCCTGGATTGCCCCTGGAGCCCTTTTTAAATATTGGGGTTACATTAGCTATCCTTCAATCTTCAGGTAGAATGGATGATTTTAATGATAGGTTACAAATTTTTAATAATAGGTCTTAGATTTCATTTTTGAGTTCCTTCATAACTCTGGGGTGTATACCATCTGGTCCAGGTGATTTAATACTCTTCCGTTTGTCAATCAGGCCTACCACATCTTCTAGGTTCACCGTGATTTGGTTCAGTCCATCTGAATCATTACCCATGAAAACCTTCTCCAGTACAGGTACCTCCCCAACATCCTCTTCAGTAAACACCGAAGCAAAGAAATCATTTAATTTTTCAGCGATGGCCTTATCTTCTCTAAGTGCCCCTTTAACCCCTCGATCATCTAACGGTGCAACTGGCTCACTCACAGGCTTTGTGCTTCAGATATATTTTTAAAAGTTTTTACTGTGAGTTTTTGCCTCTATGCCAACTTCTTTTCAAATTCTCTCTTAGCCTGTCTTATCAATGTCTTGCATTTAACTTGCCAACGCTTATACATTATCCTATTTTCTTCTTTTGGATCCTTCTTCCAATTTTTGAATGAAGATCTTTTGGCTAAAATAGCTTCTTTCACCTCCCCTTTTAACCATGCCGGTAATCATTTCGCCTTCTTTCTATCTTTCTTAATGTGTGGAATACATCTGGACTGAGCTTCTAGGATGGTATTTTTAAACAATGCCCACGCCTCTTGCACACTTTTTACCTTTATAGCTGCTCCTTTTAGTTTTTTTCTAACAATTTTTCTCATTTTATCAAAATTTCCCTTTTGACAGTTTAGCACAAGAGCCTTGGATTTGCTTACTGTCCCCCTTCCAGTCATTAATTCAAATGTGATCATATTATGATCACTATTGCCAAGCGGCTCCACCACAGTTACCTCTCTCACCAAATCCTGTGCTCCACTAAGAATTAGATCTAAAATTGTTCCTTCTCTTGTCGGTTGCTGAACCAAATTGCTCCATAAAAATGTCATTT
The DNA here is from genome assembly GCF_901001135.1 of Rhinatrema bivittatum. Taxonomy (NCBI): domain Eukaryota; kingdom Metazoa; phylum Chordata; class Amphibia; order Gymnophiona; family Rhinatrematidae; genus Rhinatrema; species Rhinatrema bivittatum. The sequence continues at coordinate 282,640,044 of NC_042618.1, read as the reverse complement.
ATTCCATCTAGGAACTTTATATCTCTAGCATGTACCGATGATACATTTACCCAGTCAATACTGGGGAAATTGAAGTCTCCCATTATTACCGCACTACCATTTTGGTTAGCTTCCCAAGTTTCTCTTAGCATTTCACTGTCAGTTTCACCATCTTGACCAGGTGGACGGTAGTATACTCCTATCACTATAGTCTTCCCCGACACACAAGGGATTTCTACTCATAAAGATTCAATTGTGCATTTAGTCTCATGCAGGATGTTTATCCTGTTGGACTCTATGCCATCCCGGACATAAAGTGCCACACCGCCTCCCGAGTGCTCCTCTCTGTCATTTCAATATAATTTGTACCCCGGTATAGCACTGTCCCATTGGTTGTCCTCCTTCCACCATGTCTCTGAGATGCCAATTAAGTCAACGTCATCATTTACTGCTATACATTCTTATTCTCTCATCTTATGTCTTAGACTCCTGGCATTAGCATACAAACATTTCAAAGTTTGTTTTTTGTTTGTATTTTCATTCTGCTTTTTAATTGATGGGGATAAGTTAGAATTTTTTAGCTCAGGTGAGTTTTTAGTTACAGGCACTTGGACTACTTTTCTTATTATTGGAACCTCACTGTCGGGATGCCCTGATTCTAATGCATCATTAGTATCCTTTGAAGATACCCCTCTCCGAACCATGTGCTGCTGAGCGACTGTCGGCTTTCCCCTTTAAAAGCTGCTCTATCTACTTTTTAAAGGTTAGCGCCAGCAGTCTGGTTCCACCCTGGTTAAGGTAGTGCCCATCCCTTCGGAAGAGACTCCCCTTCCCCAAAAGGTTCCCCAGTTCCTAACAAAACTGAATCCCTCTTCCTTGCATCATTGTCTCATCCACGCATTGAGACTCTGGGGCTCTGCCTGCCTCTGGTGACCTGCGCATGAAACAGGGAGCATTTCAGAAAATGATACCATGGAGGTTCTGGATTTAAGCTTTCTACCTAAGAGCCTAAATTTGGCTTCTAGAACCTCCCTCCCACATTTTCCTATGTCTTTGGTGCCCACATGTACCATGACAGCTGGCTCCTCCTCAGCACTGTCTAAAATCCTATCTAGGTGACGTGTGAGGTCCGCCACCTTCGCACCAGGTAGGCATGTTACCAGGTGATCCTCACAACCAGCAGCCACCCAGCTATCTACATTCCTAATAATCAAATCACCAACTATGATGGCTGACCTAACCCTTCCCTCCTGGGCAGTAGGCCTTGGGGAGATATCCTCGGCGTGAAAGGACAATGCACCACCTGGAGAGCAGGTCCTTGCTACAGGATCCTTTCCTGCTGCAGCAGGTTGATGCTCTCCAATCATGAGACGTTCTTCCTCCAAGACAGCACCAGGGCTGCCAGTCTGAAGTTGGGACTTGGCTACTATGTCCCTGAAGCTCTCATCTATATACCTCTCTGTCTGCCTCAGTTCCTCCAGGTCTGCCACTCTAGCCTCCCATGATCGGATTCGTTCTCTGAGAGCCAGGAGCTCTTTGCATCGCATGCACATGTACAATTTCTCACCGGCGGGTAAAAAATCATACATTTGACACTCGATACAAAAGACTGGGAAGGCCCCCTCTCTCTGCTGGACTGCTGCCTTCATCTCAAATTTGTTCAAATCCTACTTAAGTTTTAGGTTGCTATGGGAGTAGAAATATGTCTAATTAATGTCTATATTGCGTATTTCATCGCAAATTAATGCACATTCCTATCAGCTACTACCCTTATCAGAAACATGAGGAAACCTGAAAGGAGCAACAGCTGCATCCAAAAGAATGGACTATTTGGTATTTTTCTGCCGCCTGTAGTTTACTATATAGGAAACAATGCAAGGGTTACTGCCTAAGCCCAAGTGTGATGCCGGGTCTTGGCCTAGGCCAGGGTCCAGTGCCAGTGGGCTTGGCCAAGACCCAAGCAAAGGAAGAGATCCAAAAATTTTGATGGAGCCAGAAAACATCTGGTCACCACTTAACTAATATATCGCAGAACAAGTACTGACTTGATCACTGGACTTTAGCTTAGGGCCAAGCCTGATGCCGAAATAGGGGCTGGAAGATAGGATCCAATGCCTGGAACTCGACCTTAGCCCTGGCCTGATGTGGGATCCAGTCTGGAAGCTGGTTCCTGATGCCTGGATCTCAGCCCATGTCTATGTCTGACCCACAGACCAGATCCCGTGCCTGTGTCTTGATCTAGGCCAAAGCTCAGGCCCGATTTCAGGGCCCATGCAGAGGCCAGTTCCAGATGCCTGGGCCTCAGCCCTGACCCAAGTATGATGCTGGGGCTCATCCCAGAGGCTGAGTCCCGATGCCTAGGCTTCAATATTGGCCAAGGTCTGAGCCCAAGCCCGATGACTGGGCTCAATACAGAGGTCAGTTCTTGATACCAAGGACCAGGCTCTAATCTCTGGGCCTGGGTTTGGGTTGAGGCAGAGGCCCTAGAGTCAGTATTTGTCCTCTGTACCAGGCCCCAGAGTTGGGCCTGCACTTGGGCCTCAGCCTAGGCCAAAGCCCCAGCATTGGTACTTGGCCTCTTGACTAGGCCCTGGTGTTGGCCTAGGTTATTCAGGTGTCAGATCCTGGTCCCCAGGCATCAGAACCAGGCCTACAAGCCTGGGCTTTGTGTAGGGCATGGGCAAAGCTGCAGCTACCTACCACAACCTAGGCCTATAACAAGGCTGAGGATTCGGCCTGGGCCTAGGCCTAGGACTCAGCCTCATGAGAATCCTGCCCTTACATTTTTCCAGGTGGAGACAGGCAGCTTTGAGATCCTATGTTTTATTTTTTTAAATAATTTTAAAAGTTTTTTTTTTTTTTCAATCTTTATTTCATTTTATAAACTAAAGAAAATTAAACAAACATTAAACAAAACATAATTCTTGGAAAAAAAACAATCCAATAATTAAATTAAAAAACAAAACAAAATTGTTACCCCTGTGCACCCCTAGTGATCACAGCATGATCAAATTTAACAATAACTGGAGGAATGACCCTAAGGAAATTTACTGTGACATTTAACTTTCAAAAGGGTGTCTATGATAAAATGAGGAAAATTATTAGGAAAATGTAAAAGGAGCAGCTGCAGAAGTTAAGAGTTTATAAAGGCATGGAGGTTGTTTAAAAATACCATCTTGGAAGCCCAGACCATAATTATTCCACGTATTACAAAAAGTGGAAGGAAGGCTAAACAACTACCAGCATTGTTAAGGAGAGGTAAGCGGATATAATAGCTAAAAGAATATCTTTCAAGAAATGGAAAAGGGATCTGAATGAAGAAAACAGAAAACAGCATAAGCAATGACAAGTTAGATGTAAAGCATTGGTAAGGAAGGCAAAGAGAATTTGAAAATAAGGTTGCTGGGAAGCAAAATCTTATAAAAGCTTTTTCAGGTGCATTCAGAGTAAAAAGCCTGCGAGGGAGTTAGTTGGGCCATTAGATTATAAAGGAGTAAAAAGGATGACAAAGCCATAGCAGAGAGACTAAATGAATTATTTGCTTCGCTCTTCACTAAGGAAGATGTAAGACAGATACCCATAACACACGAAAAAAGGTGTGGCATAAAGTATACTGAACAATAACAGTGTAACATCACAAAGGTTATTTATTTTATATATGCACACTGAACAATGTGCACAAAATTAAATATACAATAAATTGTGTGAATGCGAAGTACCCCATGCTAGAAATGATAATCAGAGGTATTGATTCAGCAGAACTGAAAAAAATCTCAGTGTACCTGGAAGATGTAATAGGGCAAATTAATAAACTAAAGAGGAGCAAATCTTCTGGACTTGATGGTATACATCCAAGAGTGCTGAAAGAACTGAAAATTGCGGACATGCTTTTAGTGATTTGTAAACTATATTTAAAAAGATCTATGTTACCTGAAGACTGGACGGTTACCAATGTTAAAAAAGGGATTGAGGAGTGATTCAGGAAACTACAGATCAGTGAGTCTGATATCTGTGCCAGTCAAAATGGTAAAACCTATATTAAAGAACAAAATTGCTGAACATGTAGATATGCATAGTTTAATGGGGCAAAGCCAACATGGATTTAGCCAAGGGAAGTCTTGCCTCACCAATCTACTATATGTTTTTGAGGGCATACTTAAACTTGTGAATGAAAGTGAAACAGTTGATATAGTGTATCTGGATTTCCAGAAAACATTTGACAAATTCCCTCATGAGAGACTTCTTAGGAAATTAAAAAGTCATGGGATCTGGAGCAGTGTCCCATTGTGAATTGGGAACTGTTAAAAGAAAACAGAGAGTAGGGCTAAATGTTACATTTTCCCAATAGAGAAAGATGAATAGTGGAGTGCCCCAGGAATCTGTTCTGGGACCATTGCTTTTTAATATATCTATAAATGACCTGGAAATAGGAACAACGTTTGAGGTGATCAAATTTGCTAATGACACAAAATTATTCAAAGTTGTTAAATTACAAAAGAATTGTGAAAAATTGCGAAAGGACCTTGCAAAACTGGGACACTGGACATGCAAATGAAATTTAATGTGGACAAGTGCAACGTGATCCACTTAGGGAAGAGTACCCCAGATTATAGCTACATAATGCAAGGTTCCATATTAGGAGTTACAATTTAGGAAAAGGATCTGGGCATCAGAGTTTATAATAAGCTAATATCTTCTCAATGTGCAGCAACAGCCAAGAAAGCAAATAGAATGCTAGGAATTATTAGGAGAGGAAATGGAGACTAAAACATAGAATAATGCTTCTGTATCACTGATGTGTGACTTCATCTTAAGTACAGAATTAGAAAAAGTACGGAGAAGGACAACCAAAATGATATAGGGGAATCGTTCCACTCTCTTTAAGGAAAGGTTAAAGTGGTTAGGACTCCTCAGCTTGGAGAAGAGATGGCTGAGGGGAAATATGGTAGAGGAGGTCCCTAAAATAATGGGTGGAGTGATTAAATGCTATCTAGTTGTTTACTCAGAGTAGGTGCACACAATGAAGTTACTAAGTTGTACATTTAAAACTAATAAGATAATTTTTTTTTTACTGAAGCATAATTAAGCTCTGGAATTCGTTGCCAGAGGATGTGGTGAAAGCTATTAGTGTAGCTGCATTTAAAAAAGGTTTGGACAAGTTCCTTGAGGAAAAGTTCATAAACTAAAACCATTACTAAGGTAGAATTTCAGAAATCCACTGCTTATTTCTGGGATAAGCAGCATGGAATGTATTTACCCTTTGGAATCCTGCCATGTACTTGTGACCTGGATTGGCCACTGTTGGAAACAGGATACTGGGCTTGATGGACCTTTGGTCTGACCCAGTATGACAAAACGTATGTTTTAAATATTTTCAGCCAACCTAATGTTTGCAAGTCATCTGGGAGTGAGTTCTATAATACTGGACCAGCTACTGCAAATTTCCATGTATGAGTTTCGTCTAACCACTTCACTCAATGGCAGATTGTGATTGTTGGATCACAGTGCACTGGGGAGTGTGGGAGCAGGGGAAAAGATTGTAGGTCTTCAAAGCAACATTAATACACATTATCCTATCGCAATTGAGGGTATTAATAAAAACCAACATTGCCAATTTAAATTGTATTCTCCCAGAGCATAGGGAGCCAGTGTAATGAATGCAGCACAGGAGTAATATGATCTCTTATACTCTTTCCAGCAGTTTGGACTTCCTGCAGAGATCTTAGTGTTGTGAAGCGCTAGGAGAGTGGTCCACTTACCGGAAGAAGTGTGTCCTTGGGCCGCGGCTCGACCCCAGAGGAACTCCAAGGAGGTGCCGTGGTAGGCGAGGCATGCCCGAGCATGGGTTGGACAGGAGTGAGGCTGGACTGAAGACTGGAGACACTGACCCTCCTCCAGACCTGCACGCTTTGGAAAACCAACAACGCAATGATGGTTTTATGAACAGTCCTCCGACCGTTCCAAGCCCTTTCGGACCTGCCGCAGGGTATGGCAAGAAGCGGCAGGCGGATGGAGGCCAGGGCAGCGAGGACCGGAACATGGATGCAGACGAGACTCAGGAACAAGGTACTAGCATGCACAGACGAGACTCAGGAACGAGGTACTAGGCTTTCAGAAGGTTCAGGCAAGGCTCGAGTTAATCCGAAGATTCAGGCAAGGCTCGAGGTAATCAGAAGACTCAGGTAAAGCACTGGGGTGAGGCTACAATGCAGCGCGCCCTACACAGTCCACCCGCGGGACTTGTCGCGGACCATGCTGGACTCGAGGAGCCTCAAGACGAGATATGGAGCAATGAAAGAAGCATGTCTCAGGAACTGTAGAGGTCTGCACCGGGGCGCGCCCTACTCAGGCCAAGTGGCTGGTCGCGGACCACGCTGGGATGGCACAGGTTCTGGCAGTGTCTTTGGCACATGGATGGAGCTAGCACTAGGGACTCCGAAGACCAGGGACAAGTACTGAGGTGGAAGTCTCCCGGAGGCTAGAGCTGCAGAAGTGAGGCAGGCATTGTACCATGAGGCGTCCTACAAAGCCCGCCCATGGGGCTGGTCGCGGACCACGACATGGCACACCAGGAAGCGAGGTACGAGGAACCAGGGGTTCAGGACAGCTGGACAGGATCATGGACATCAGGGTCAGGAAAGACGACAACTGGGCTGGATCATGGACATCAGGAACTGCAGGTAAACATCAGGACTGGAACGTAGATACTGGATCAGAGACAGACCTTAGGGCTGGCACACGGACATCTGGAACAGCAGGTGAACATCAGGACTGGAACGAAGACATCAGGACAGGACAAGGAGCTCCAACGAAGAACAGGAAACATGGGACCTTGAAGAAGTGCTGGAACAGGGACAACTCCTGGAGCAAAGGACAGCAGGATCCCAGGAGTGACCAACTCCTTGCGAAGGCCAAGCTGGAATGGACGCTGAGCTCTTTTGAAGGGCTGAAGAGGACAACGCCCAGGGAGAGGTCAGCAGGGGGCCACACCTGGCTGGCCCTTGAAGAACAGGTGAGAGGCGCGTGCCCACGCCTTAGGAAGCTGGAGAGAAGAGAGAGCTGGAAGCTGGTGGCTTCCTCAGCCATGTGGAAGGTCCAGGAAGCAAGGCAAGCAGTGAAGCAGCCCTGCCGTGAAGCTGGACGAAGGGCAGGCTGCTGGGGTGGCTTCCAGCCATGAAGACAGAAGCAGGAAGCAGAAGGGCTGGCTGCAGGATGAGCAGGGAGCTGTGGAAGGCTGCAGGCACCAGCAGGGACAGCCTCCCTATCGGACGAGGGCCCGGGCTGAAGCAGGCACCGGCAGGGACGGCCTCCCTGCCGGCTGAAGACCCCAGGAAGGCTTGCAGAGCGTCGGGGAACACAGAAGCAGCAGCGGGGGTCCCGACCGCGAGGGAGAGCTTGCGGCTGGTCGGCCCTGCTGCGCAGGGCTGGAAGCAGCCGGGGCAGAGCCCGGCCACAGCGGCACAAGAACCTGGCAAGTACCCAAACACCAAGAAGATCCCATGCTACTGATGCAATTAATAGCAGTGGCTATTCCCTAAGTAAACTTGATTAATAGCAGTTAATGGACTTCTCCTCCAAGAACTTATCCAAACCTTTTTTGAACCCAGCTACACTAACTGCATTAACCACATCCTCTGGTAACAAATTCCAGAGTTTAATTGTGCATTGAGTGAAAAAGAATTTTCTCCGATTAGTCTTAAATGTGCTTGCTACTTGCTAACTTCATGGAATGCCCCCTAGTCCTCTTATTATCTGATAGTATAAATAACCGATCCACATCTACTCGTTCAAGACCTCTCATGATCTTAAAGACCTCTATCATATCCAGGGCCGGTGCAAGGGGATTTGGCGCCCTAGGCGAGCCTTCTCCCTTCCCCCCCCCCCCCCGTTGCGCCGCCACCCCCCGGTCTTGGCTCCGATTCCTACCTCATTCTTGATCACGCCTGCTGACTGTGCGGTTTTCTGGGTCGCGAGCAGGTTGGGCACTGCTTGCGGCCCGCCAAATCTCCACTCCTCTTTGCCACCGCTTGCGGCCCCATATGACTCGCACCCAGTGGTGCATCAAGGGTCTCCGGTGCCCAGGGGCCAATGCATTTGTGTACCTCTCCAGCATCCCCCCATAATCCTTCTTGTACTAATGCTTAAGGTCACAGAAAATCAATGGCATCTCTAAACAGAAGAATTTGGGGGGGGAAGCCAAAATGACATTTCTTCATCACACCCACCTCCATAGCATGGATCCTGCTTTAAAACTGGTTATAAAAAACAGTGTTAATAAAGTCCAAAGGGTCTTCTGCATAATTTTAAAAAGCTGGCCAGTTTCACACTATAAAATTATTTGATAGCCTCATTCAACTAATTCTATATGGCTATGAAAGTGAAGTCTGGAATATATAGGAAGGGACAGACTGTCAATATAAATCCTGCACCTCCAGTTCTGTAACTCTGTGCATCCACTGAAATTCCCCCAAACAATGGAGCTTGAATGTTTCTCTTACAGCTCATCATACTAAAAGATATTTTCAAATTCTTGTGTCACCTCACAGTAACAGCAGCACAAACACCTTCCACTGCCAGGCACATTGTGAACTAACACAAAACCCCACAAAAAAGACACTCAAAATCTATACTGCAATCCCATCATAACATATTTATTTATTTATTTTTAGATTTTTATATACCGGTGTTCCTATATGAAATAAAGATCACATCGGTTTACATTGAAACAGAACATGAATATTGCCAAAAGGCATTACATAGAACAAGGTTATGAAACTTGGAACAGTGTACATAAGTTCAAAATTTAACAACAACGTTGTAACATTGATGACCAAAAGATAAAGGAGAAAAAAAAAAAAAAAAAAACTAATAAGGATTTTAAAAAGCCCCTGCTGTCCATGCATGGAAGCTCTTGATTTCCAGTCACCCTGATATTGTCGAGGATTAGGAGGTTATCCTCTCTCTCTCACACATACTCACATGTCCATTCTCTCTCACACATACACTGTCACATACATACACATTCATGCTCTTATACCCACCATAACCTCTCGCTCTCACAGACACTGACACACTCTCAGGTGTAAGACACTCTCTCCCCAACACACACTCCCCCCCCCACACACTCTTACACCCCTGGATTTTCTCATACACACTCATGCTCTCACTCTCACTGGCTTCCTCACATACACACAAACACACACACCCAGGCAAGCTCCCAATCATTCTCACACTGACCCTCGGGCAGGCTCCCATTCATTTTCACACCACTCCCTCCCCATCCCCCAGGCATGCACACATTCATTCTCACACCCACAGACCCCCAGGCAGGCACCAATTCATTCTCATACACAGACACACCCTCAGGCAGGCACCCATGCATTCACACACATACACCCCCAGGCAGTCTCCCATTCATACACATGCACACATTAAAGGCAGACCCCCTCTCTTTCTTTTGCCAGCAACCTCAGAGCCTCTCTCATTCCTCTGCTGCCACTGTCACTGCTGCTGCGTGGCTATTGGGAGGCACTGATTGGTGATTGCTGCTACTGGTACTGAAGCCCATTCTGCTGCCTCCTCTCTGCAGGCCCCTTGGGCTTCCACTTCCTCCATGCTGACCTCCTACATTGTGCATAGAGAAAGTGCTACTCTTGCACATTCCCAAAGATTACATGTGCCAATCAGTAAAAAGTAATTTTTTTTTTTTTTTTTACTTTGCTGTCTGATCTTAGTTTTCTAATCGGTTGGTCACAGGATTTTTTTTCCACCTTTTCTTTCTTATTTTTTTTTGCCAATTCCTTTTATATTGTCTTTTTTTCTATTTCTTTTCTCTCCATCTGTCTTCTTCCCTCAAAATCACAGTCAGGTTCTCATTCTCACATGCTTTCTCTCTCTCTCACACACACACACACAGGCTCTCACTCTCACATGCTCTCTCTCATACAATCATTCATACACACAGTCTCTCACTGGCACACGCTGTCTGACTTTCATACACACAGACTCTCTCTCACTCCCACATGCTATCTTGCTTAAGCACAGGCTCTCACTGTCACATGCTCTCTCTCATATAAAATCATTCATACACACAGTCTCTCACTGGCACATGCTGACTGACTCACACACACAGGCTCTTTCTCTCACTCCCACATGCTATCTTGCTCAAGCATAGGCTCTCACTGTCACATGCTGTCTCTCTCTCACACACACTCACACACACACACACACACAGAGGCTCTCACATGCTGTCTCTGCAAACATTCAGGTCCTCACTCCCACACACAGTCTCTCAACTCACTCTCACACACAAACTCAACTCATCTCATACACGCGCGCACACACACACACCCTCAGCCTCTCTCTCACCTCTGGGCCTCCTCTTCGCGGGTCGCCGCAGGATGGGCTCTGCAGCGGCCCTGGTCTTCTTGGGCCGCCCGCAATGTGGGATTCGCGGCGGCCCGTAAGCGCTGCTCCTCTTCTACACGTGGCTGATTCTCCTCCTCCTTCCGACATGCAGCTGATGCCCCTCCTCCTTCCGACACGCGGCTGATGCTCCTCCCCCTTCCTGCCCGCGTGGCTCCGGCAACATTTTTCTTCCGGGGCCGCGGGGGCAGGAAGGAGGAGGAGTTTTTGCAGGCTTAGAGCGACCTTTTTTTTCAGGCCGTGGTGACGTGAGGTCCTCCACGGCCCTGCCGATCTTCGGCGGCCCTGTGAGCCTTCTTATCGGCTACCAGCTGCTCGGCGCCCCCTAATGCTAGGCGCCCTAGGCAATCGCCTAGTTTGCCTAGTGCTTCCACCGGCCCTGATCATATCCCCCCTCAGCCATCTCTTCTCGACCTGCCACCCTCAGGCTCCCAGCCTAGGAATAGTTCCTTCTGTCACTGGGTCTCTATGCAGGGAGATATATCTCAGCTGCTGCCCACCTGGTGGTAAAGAAGTGATGAGTTTAGGGAGGTGAATAAGCGGAGAGAGGAAAAAATGGTGAGATGGGGAAAGGGAATTAAGGTAAGATAAAACAAAAAGTGTTAAATAAACAAAAAATGACAAAAAAAAGGATGAGCAAACTAAGAAAAAAATACAAAAACTAAGAAAAAATAGTAAAATAGTAGTAAAAATAATAAAAACACAAAAAAATGTTGGACAGGGTAGGTTGTCAATTTTCCCAGCTCCTAAATTTTTGAATGGCACCTCAGGTTTTTCAAATATGTTTCACCCCTTACCATTTGTTTATGGTATATGGCCTTGTTTGTCTGGGTGTGGTATGTCACCTGTCTGTGTTTGTCTGAGGTCTGTGTCTGGTGTGAAATATGATCAATCTGCCTGTGTCTCTGTGCCTGAATGTGGTGCATCTGTGCTTCTATATCTACCTGGGACGAGACACTGGTTCTGTTTGTTTCTGCCTTGGTGTGTGTGCTTATTCCTTTCAACAACTTACAGAGAATCAAAATGGGGGCTAGCAGTATGGCTGCCTGTTGCCATGATAACTGGTTCAAGAACCGAATGGATGGTAAGAGAATTTCATACCAGACTAGGAATCCAGGATATCGTGTGTGTATGTGTATGTATATAATGAAATAACCCAATGGGGGAGGGGGGGGGAGAGAACACATCACCTATTTGAATGGAAGGAAGGGGGCCATGGCTCAAAGCGTTTGCTCATCTATGGATTAAACAGCAGTTTACAAACTGGGGCCAGATAGATGTTAAAGAGGGTTCCCGAAAAAGCTTACATGGGTGGCACCCATTTCAAACAGATAGCAGACAGAGACAGAAGACCCAGCTCTGACTTGCTGCTATTTATATTAGGCACCCTAGGCAAACCTTACAGTCTGGCGCCCCCTCCCCACACAAAATTTTAAATTATGCATTTATAACATATATTACATGAAAAATGACATTCTGAGGTAAAATGAATATACAAGTTGTTGTGATAATTTCATGCATTGTTGTGATGCTAACAAGAAAACTTTGCATCTTGGAATTCATATGGCATCATACCTATTATGATATATTTCGGCATGGTCCTCCCGTATCAACACAGTACTATTTGTCAACATTCAAAGAATAACAACCCCACCTATGAAAAAGAATACCACAAATATTACACCAGAATCTAAAATATCAATAGACCTCCTATCAGGAAAACAGAGCAGGCCAAGCTACTGCAGATCCCTACAGAGAAACCACATGCTAAAAGAATGCTTCATCTCAGTTTTTGCATGTAGAACACAAACCCTCCCCAAATACAGAATAAAGCCACATAAAGTATAAACAGAAATGTGCAGACAAAAACTGAACTGTAAAATGCATCACGCCAGACTCTATACAGTGTAACCATGGAAAAACAAAAATTTCACCATTCCTCGTGAAACAAATCAATAAAATCAAGATATATAAATCATTAATCATAATTATAAAATCATACAAATTAAATAATTTCAAAACAGCTGATGAATAGAATATCCAATAATTACTCATTCAAATTTTGAAAGCTTTACCAAACACCAATAAAATATTTCAAACAGCAAACACATCACATACTACCCAATTATTAAAATGGTAGTCAATCAAGAAAAATGAACTTAAAATGCCACTTTTACTTACCCTCTCCAGCAGTTCTCCTACTCCTTTCCCTTTCAGGCCACACCAGAAGCAGCAGTAGCTGCTGAAGCTGTCCTCATAGTCGTCTTCCTTAGGGACCACAACCAGTATCTTCTCTCTCTCAAACACACACACCAGTCACACCCTCAGGACCAGTTTCTGTCTCTCATACACCAATCATCTCCCCAACCAGTCTCTCTCTCTCTCTCACACACACACAAGAACACACATATCAGTCATCTCCCTGATCAGTCTCTCTCACACGTCACCTCTCTGGCCAGTCTTTCTCAGTCACACAATGCTCTCGCTCTCTTTTACTTACACACAGGCTTTCAATTACACACATGCTCTCTCTATTTCACTTACACACAAGCTTTCAATCACACACATGTTCTATCTCACTTACAAATATGCTCAATCACACACATGCCCTCTCTCACAGCCACAAGCCAGCCAAAAACATGCTTCATCTCTCTCGCACACACACATTGACACACACAACCACCCTCCCTGACTCACATAAGAACATTCCATACTGGGTCAGACCAAGGATCCATCAAGCCCAGCATCCTGTTTCCAACAGTGGCCAATCCAGGCCATAAGAACCTGGCAAGTACCCAAAAACTAAGTCTATTCCATGTTACCATTGCTAATGGCAGTGGCTATTCTCTAAGTGAACTTAATAGCAGGTAATGGACTTCTCCTCCAAGAACTTATCCAATCCTTTTTTAAACACAGCTATACTAACTGCACTAACCACATCCTCTGGCAACAAATTCCAGAGTTTAATTGTGCGTTGAGTAAAAATGAACCTTCTCCGATTAGTTTCAAATGTGCCCCACGCTAACCTCATGGAGTGCCCCCCAGTCTCTCTACCATCCGAAAGAGTAAACAACCAATTCACATCTACCCGTTCTAGACCTCCCATGATTCTAAACATCTCCATCACATCCTCCCTCAGTTGTCTCCTCTCCAAGCTGAAAAGTCCCAACCTCCCCAGTCTTTCCTCATAGGGGAGCTGTTCCATTCCTCCCATCATCTTGGTAGCCCTTCTCTGTACCCCCTCCATCGCAACCATATCTCCCTTGAGATGTGGCGACCAGAACCGCACACAGTATTCAAGGTGCGGTCCCACCATGGAGCGATTCAGAGGTATCATGACATTTTCCGTCCTATTCACCATTCCCCTTCCAATAATTCCCAACATTCTGTTTGCCTCTCTGACTGCCACAGCACACCGAACCGACGATTTCAATGTGTTATCCACTATGACACCTAGATCTCTCCCTTGGGCTGCAGCACCCAATATGGAACCCAACATTGTGCAATTATAGCATGGGTCATCTCTCCCTATATGCATCACCCTGCACCCATCCACACCAAACTTCATCTGCCATTTGGATGCCCAATTCTCCAGTCTCACAAGGTCCTCCCGCAATTCACCACAATCTGCCCGCGATCCAACCACTCTGAACAATTTTGTGTCATCTGCAAATTTGATTATCTCACTCGTCGTATTTCTTTCCAGATCATTTATAAATATATTGAAAAGTAAGGGTCCTAATACAGATCCCTGAGGCACTCCACTGCCCACTCCCTTCCACAGAGAAAATTGTCCATTTAATCCTACTCTGTTTCCTGTCTTTTAGCCAGTTTGCAATCCACAAAAGGACATCACCACCTATCCCATGACTTTTTACTTTTCCTAGAAGCCTCTCATGAGGAACTTTGTCAAACGCCTTCTGAACATCCAAGTATACTATATCTACCTATATACCTATAGATATACTATATCTATTCTCCTTTATCCACATGTTTATTAACTCCTTCAAAAAAGTGAAGCAGATTTGTGAGGCAAGATTTGCCCTGGGTAAAGCCATGCTGACTTTGTTCCATTAAATCATGTCTTTCTATATGTTCTGAGTTTTTGATGTTTAGAACACTTTCCACTATTCTTCCTGGCACTGAAGTCAGGCTAACCGGTCTGTAGTTTCCCGGATCGCCCCTGGAGCCATTTTTAAATATTGGGGTTACATTTGCTATCCTCCAGTCTTCAGGTACAATGGATGATTTTAATGATAGGTTACAAATTTTTACTAATAGGTCTGAAATTTCATTTTTTAGTTCCTTCAGAATTCTGGGGTGTATACCATCCGGTCCAGGTGATTTACTATTCTTCAGTTGGTCAATCAGGCCTACCACATCTTCTAAGTTCACCGTGATTTGGTTCAGTCCATCTGAATCATTACCCATGAAAACCTTCTCCATTATGGGTACCTCCCCAACATCCTCTTCAGTAAACACCGAAGCAAAGAAATCATTTAATCTTTCCGTGATGGCCTTATCTTCTCTAAGTGCCCCTTTAACCCCTTGATCATCTAACGGTCCAACTGACTCCCTCACAGGCTTTCTGCTTCGCATATATTTTAAAAAGTTTTTACTGTGAGTTTTTGCCTCTACAGCCAACTTCTTTTCAAATTCTCTCTTAGCTTGTCTTATCAATGTCTTACATTTAACTTGCCAACGTTTATGCTTTATCCTATTTTCTTCTGTTGGATCCTTCTTCCAATTTTTGAATGAAGATCTTTTGGCTAAAATAGCTTCTTTCACCTCCCCTTTTAACCATTAGGGATGTGCAGAGCAAAATTTTATGTTCATATTTTTTATGTCCGAAAGGGGGTCCCACTTGCGGCCAATATGGACATAAAAAAAATCCAATGAGTTGGGTATATGTACATATGTGCAAAAAAAAAATTTAAACCCCCTCACCCTCCTTAATCCCCCCCCCAGACTTACCACAACTCCCTGGTGATCGAGCGAGGAGTGAGGACATCATTTCTGCAATCCTTGGCGAGAAGCATGTGACGTCGGTGGCACGTCGAGTGACGCAGCGTCACGTGATTCCCGGCGAGTTCGCGCCGGACGGCTCGTTCGGCCCAAAAAGAACTTTTGGCCAGCTTGGGGGGGCCTCCTGACCCCCTCAAGCTGGCCAAAAGTTCTTTTTGGGCCGAACGAGCCGTCCGGCGCGAACGAGCCGGGAATCACGTGACGCCGACGTCACGTGATTCCCGGCAAGTTCGCGCCGGACGGCTCGTTCGGCCCAAAAAGAACTTTTGGCCAGCTTGGGGGGGCCTCCTGACCCCCTCAAGCTGGCCAAAAGTTCTTTTGGGCCGAACGAGCCGTCCGGCGCGAACTTGCCGGGAATCACGTGACGTCGCGTCTGAGTGACGCGGCGCCATGTGATTCCCGGCTCGTTTGCGCCGGACGGCTCGTTCGGCCCAAAAAGAACTTTTGGCCAGCTTGAGGGGGTCAGGAGGCCCCCCCAAGCTGGCCAAAAGTTCTTTTTGGGCCGAACGAGCCGTCTGGCGCGAACGAGCCGGGAATCACGTGACGCCGGCGTCACTCGACGTGCCGCCGACGTCACATGCTTCTCGCCAAGGATTGCAGAAATGGCGTCCTCACTCCTCGCTCGATCACCAGGGAGTTGTGGTAAGTCTGGGGGGGGGATTAAGGAGGGTGAGGGGGTTTAAATTTTTATTTTGGCTCAACAATCACGATTTCCCACATATCGAACATATCTATGTTCGATATGTGGGAAATCCGATCGTTTATGTCGAATCAATTTTTTAAGTAAAAAAAAAATATGAGTTGCGTTTTACTAATGCGGTCAATCCGAATGCACACCCCTATTAACCATGCTGGTAATCGTTTTGCCTTCTTTCCACCTTTCTTAATGTGTGGAATACACCTGGACTGTGCTTCTAGAATGGTAATTTTTTAACAATGACCACGCCTCTTGGACATTTTTTACTTTTGTAGCTGCTCCTCTCCGTTTTTTTCTAACAATTTTTCTCATTTTATCAAAGTTTCCCTTTTGAAAGTTTAGCACGAGAGTCATGGATTTGCACACTGTTCCTTTTCCAGTCATTATATCAAATTTGATCATATTATGATAATATTGCCAATCGGCCCCACCACCGTTACCTCTCTCACCAAGTCCTGTGCTCCACTGAGAATTAGATCTAAAATTGCTCCCTCTCTCGTCGGTTCCTGAACCAATTGCTCCATTAAGCTATAATTTATTCCATCCAGGAATGTTATCTCTCTAGCGCAGGGGTCGGGAACCTTTTTGGCTGAGAGAGCCACGAATGCCACATATTTTAAAATGTAATTCCATGAGAGCCATACTACAACCCCCCACCCTCCTGCCCCCCCCCCAAGACTTACCAAATTCATTTACTACAACCCCCTACTCTCCTGATGCCCCCCCCAAGACCTGCCAAATTAATTTATTACAACCCCCTACTCTCGTGACCCCCCCCCCACCCCAAGACCTTCCAAAAGTCCCTGGTGGTCCAGCGGGGGCTCAGGGCTTGCAGACAAATCTTTAATAAAAAAGTAAAAATCAAACAAAAACCCCCACCCTCCTGACACCCCCAAGACCTCCAAAATTAATTTACTACAACCCCCCACCCTTCTGACCACCTTCAAGACCTGCAAAAAGTCCCTTGTGGTCCAGCGGGGGTCCAGGAGCGATCTCCTGGACTTGGGCTGTCGGCTGCCAGTAGTCAAAATGGCGCCGACGGCCCTTTGCCCTTACTATGTCACTGGGGTCGACCAATGGCAGCGGCAGCCCCTGTGACATAGTAAGGGCAAAGGGCCGTCAATGCCATTTTGATTACTGGTAGCTAATGGCCCTTTGCCCTTACTATGTCACAGGGGCTACCACCGCCATTGGTCGACCCCAGTGACATAGTGAGGGCAAAGGGCCGTCGGCACCATTTTGACTACTGGCAGCCAACAGCCCATCCAGGAGATCGCTCCCGGACCGCTCCTGGACCCCCGATGGACCACCAGGGACTTTTGGCAGGTCTTGGGGTGGGGGGGTCAGGAGGGTTGAGGGGTTGTAGTAAATTAATTTTGGAGGTCTTGGGGGGCATCAGGAGGGTGGGGGGTTTTGTTAGATTTTTACTTCTTTATAAAAGATTTGTCTGCGAGCCAGATGCAGCCATCAAAATAGCCACATCTGGTTCACGAGCCATAGGTTCCCGACCCCTGCTCTAGCGTGTCCCGATGATACATTTACCCAGTCAATATTGGGGTAATTGAAGTCTAAATCAGAGAAGTGCAGAGCATAGAACTTTTAGTCCTGATCAAAGGAGATTCCAATCATTTAATGCAGGAACAAATTCTAAATTTTATTGCGACAACTCCACTGCATAATGTTAACACAGCAAGCAATTTTCAAGGTGCCCCAACACGGACCCGTGTTTCGCCGGTGGCTGCATCGGGGGGACCAACAGGGATTCAATCAATCTGCAATTTTAAAATGGTTAAAGATCAGGACAACAAACAATGGACTGAAGCCGGTGTATAACTTGAGACAGTAAAATCAACATACCTTGGTGCAAGTGTTCATAAGATGGCAGGGAGTGCATTTACCCTTAATACAACCAGGTATTTTAAAGGCTGAATTTGGGCGTCAAACTGCAGGTGAACAAATCACCTTTCTCGCGGGAACCAATCACCGGTTCCCAAGAGGCATTGCGCACCAGGCAGGTACACAGACGGGCAACCAGTAACAGTATGAGAAATAGTTAAGATTAAGAGAGCAGATTAGGAGAACAGATGCCATTCAATCTCCCGATTTAGTCCTTTAGGAGACACAGTGTCCAGAGTAAAAATCCATTTTTGTTCTTGTCGGCCCAAATATTCTGTATAATTCCCACCCCAGATTGGTTTAGAAAGTACCTCAATTACAGCAAACCAAAGGTCAGAGATGGTATGAGACGAACTTATCCAGTGTGCTACCAAGGGTTCTTGATCACGAGACGTACGGATATTTGAACAATGTTCAAAAATTCGAGTTTTAATTTTTCGTGAAGTTTTTCCGACATAGAATAAGGGACAAGGACACTTAATCACATAAATGACACCCTGTGATGTACAGTCAGAGTTAGATTTTAAATAAAAAGTTCTATGAGTAATAGGATGTTGAATGAATGAAAGGGTCTCCGTATGGGGGCAAGCTGTACAGTGACCACACGGACGGTGTAAATAATCTCCAGAAGAGGTCGCGTCAACCCTCCCTTGATGTGCATGTACCAATCTATCCCGTAAATTGCGCCCTCTACGGAAGGTGAACCGAAGAGCACCCTGGAACATCTGGTGTAAAGATAAAGAATGCCAATGTGTACGAACAATTTTAGTCACTTCCCGACTTAGAGGGGAGAAGGGAAGGATACAGTTATTAGAGGGCTCTGATGGAGAGGACTGAGGTAAGAAAAGTAAATCACGGTTCACATATAATGCTCGTTTAAAAGCATTCCGGATCACTTTTCTAGGATAACCTCTAGCCAAAAAACGAGAAGTCATGATTTGTGCCTGTTTCAAAAATTCTTCACGAGTGGAACAAAGACGCCGTAATCTTAGAAATTGACCAGTTGGAATATTATTACGGAGATTTCTCGGATGACAGCTATCAAAAGCTAAGAAGGTGTTCCTATCTGTTGTTTTACGAAAAATGGTGGTGTGAAAAGTATTATCTTGGACAAAAACCAAAATATCCAAAAAAGAAATAGATAACGCATCTATAGCAAAATTAAACTGAAGGTGTTGGTTAAGTGAATTTAACCAATCTACAAACATTAGAAATTGAACATCAGTACCCCGCCAGATAATAAAAATGTCATCTATAAAGCGTACCCATAATGCTATATGAGTAGACCAGTCCGATGAGTAAATGTAGGTCTCTTCAAATTTAGCCACATACAGGCACGCAAGGCTAGGGGCCATAGTGGCCCCCATAGCTGTGCCTTTAACTTGTTGGTAGAACTTACCCTCAAAACAAAAAAAGTTTTTAGTAAGAGCAATTTCAGCTAATTTCAAAATAAAAGATGTAGAGATACGGCAAGGGGCAGGCCGAGAGTCCAGGGCTTCTTCAATAACTCGTAGGGCTTCAGACTGCGGGATGTTAGAATATAGAGATACTATATCCAATGTAACAAAAAAGAATTGATCCGACGGGGGAGACAATGAATCCATAATAGAGATAAAGTGAGAGGAGTCACGAATATATGATTTAATTAAAGGGACCAATGGTTTTAGAAAAAGGTCCACAAATTTTGAGAGTGGCTCGAGTAAAGAACCAATCCCGGCCACTATTGGACGACCAGGTGGGTTCTCTATACTTTTATGAATCTTCGGAAGGGTGTATAAGACAGGAATGATGGGATACTCTATTAGCAAAAATTTACTTTCACGTGGTGTCAACATTTTCATATCTAAAGCTTGTTGTTAGTTCAACAATGCCTCTTGGGAACCGGTGATTGGTTCCCGCGAGAAAGGTGATTTGTTCACCTGCAGTTTGGCGCCCAAATTCTGCCTTTAAAATACCTGGTTGTACTAAGGGTAAATGCACTCCCTGACATCTTATGAACACTTGCACCAAGGTATGTTGATTTTACTGTCTCAAGTTGTACACCGGCTTCAGTCCATTGTTTGTTGTCCTGATCTTTAACCATTTTAAAATTGCAGATTGATTGAATCCCTGTTGGTCCCCCCGATGCAGCCACCGGCGAAACACGGGTCCGTGTTGGGGCACCTTGAAAATTGCTTGCTGTGTTAACATTATGCAGTGGAGTTGCCGCAATAAAATTTAGAATTTGTTCTTGCATTAAATGATTGGAATCTCCTTTGATCAGGACTAAAAGTTCTATGCTCTGCACTTCTCTGATTTGGATTATTCTGTAGTGCAGCACCTTGCTTCTGTCCTTTTGGTAATTGAAGTCTCCCATCATTACTGCACTACCACACACATATAGAAGCACCCTCCCTGTCTCACATATACACCACATACATTCAGAAGCACCCTCCCTGTCTCACATATACGAAGCACCCTCTGTGTCTCACTTACACATTACACTCTCACAGAAGCACCTTGCTTTCAGACTTGCAGCATTTTTCACTTTTACTAAAAGTGAAAATGATGCTCCCAACCTTTAAATAAGAAAACCACATTCCTATCAGAAGGTGAAATGACACCCTTCCTTCAGATTTTGTCCTCCCAAAAGACAGCCACCTACACCGTACAGCTTCTCTTGTTTTACGCTTTCAGGCAATAAAGCAAGTGTCTTTCTTCAAACTATCAGTCATATGATTATTCATGTGGGAGATATGGAACAGAAAAACATCCTTAGTCAGCTTCCCTTTTAAATGGGAAGATTCCAGTCTTAGTCATTTAAAAATATACATTTTCTAAAGGCTTAAAAAAAAAAGAAGCAAAACCGTTTCAGATTGGAACTATTCTAGTCTTCATGCTTAAATTGTGCTTCAAAAAGAAAACCAAACCCCACCTGGCATCAATATCTTAAATTTGTGATTTTGCTGAGATGAACATTTTATATACTTTAATTTTTTTTTTGCTTTAGTATTTGTCTCTACCCACTTTGTTAAATTTTATTTTCCAGAAGAGGGAGCTTAAAATTGAGTAATTTCATCTTTCATCACAAGTTGCGCTACCAGCACAAAAGTTGAGGTACAAGTATTATCACATTTCATTTTTTTAAACTGGCAGATTCCTTTCTCACATACACACCACATACACACACACAGAAAGAAGAGCGGCACAGCCGGTCTAGCTGATCACGTGGCCGAAGAAAGGAAGATTGGCGCAGACAGAGAGCAGGCACCGAGACTTAGGGGGCGCCGCGGCAGGCAGCCAGCCCCCGACTCGCCCTGCCTCCCCCCCCCCGTGCCACCTCCCGATGCGCCCCTGGGGGTCCAGCAGGGGGCCCGGGAGCGATCTGCCACTCCCAGGGCCTCGGCTGCCACTAACCAAAATGGCGCTGGTGGCTTTCAGCCCCTACCATGTGACAGGGGCTACCGGTGCCATTGGTTGACCCCTGTCACATGGTAGGGGCTAAAGGTCACAGCGCCATTTTGCTTAGTGGCAGCCGAGGCCCCAGGAGTGGCAGATCGCTTCCGGGCCCTCCGCTGGACCACCAGGGGAGGTGTCGGGAGGGTGGCACTGGGAGGGGGCAGGCAGGGTGAGTCGGGGGCTGGCAGAATTTTGAAAGGGCACTTTTTGCCCTTTCAAAATTCTGCTGCCTGCCATGGCGCCCCCTAAGTCTCAGCCCCTAGGCACAGGCCTAGCTCACCTAGTGGTTCCTCTGGCCCTGGGTATGATGAAAACCAGTACAAAACCTTATCAGCAATTCCAATAGATTTCAATTGTTTCAGCAGAATCTGATTTAATGTATCAAAAGCTGTCAAAATATCGAGGAGTATAAGCAGAAAGACTGTTCCGCTCTCAAAGCCATGACTTTATACATCAAGATTGATAACAAGGTCTCAGTGCTATATGCTTCAAAAAAAGCCAAACTGATAATAAAAGTTTCTCCTCCCACACAGACTCTTTCCTGGCTCTGTATCTTGCAGTGTTATACTGCTACAGTTTCTGCTAGCCTACTCCTGGCATTCTCATGGTGCCATGGAGAATTCTTGCTACTGCTGGTACCATTTTACACTCTCTGTGCTTTGAAGTATTCGTGCTAGTGTCTGTGCTGCTTGTCTGCTCTTTTGGTGCACTAAGCTATTCATGCTACTGTTGGTAGTGCCCTTTGCCCCATTCATGATGCCTTGGGGCAAAGGGAACTCTATCAATTGAGGATTTTAATGCCAATGTACTGTTTACTATACCCACAATCTACACCTTGGGATGTTTAGGCAACTTTTGGCACTGCTTTGATTCTCTTCAGGTGCCTTTTAGTGTAAATGCCACTATTATTAAGTACTTTGTCTTCCTTTAGATGCCTTGTGGTGCTCATTCTACTACTGCTGCTTCACCCATCTCACTGTGCCTTTGGATGTTCATCACATTTCTGTTGCTGGTGTTTCGCCCCTCTCATTGTATTTTAGGGTGCTTATGTCACTGTTTCTGCTGCTTCATCCCTCACTGTGCCTTGGGATATTTAAGCCACTGTTGCTATTGCTTTTTAGCTCTTTTGTTATCTTCTGGAGCCTTGTGGTGTTCATGCTACTGTTGGTGCCATTTGTCCCTCTGTATATGCCTTGGATTGTATCTTGTCACTCTTAGTGCTGTTTTCCTCCTCTTACAGCGCTTTGGGGTGCTGATGCTATTTTTGGGCTACTTAGTTCTGTCACAGTGCTTTCAGACTATTCATGCCAATCTTGATGCCTCTTGGAATGCTCTTCTCTCTGCTACTGAGTTTCACTTAACTTGAAAAGAAATCCCAAGTTTGGATCTCAAAATAGAATGTGTTGCTTCCTCCATTCACTTAATGGGAAACAAATGACATGAATTACAATATTTTTCATTTCAAAAAAGTATAGATTTGTCAGAGGAATACATGATGATTATAGACACTTGCATCTTTTGAGTTTTCTTGTAAAAAGACTGAATTATATATGAATATATTATTCAGATTTCTGCATTGCTTTATAATTTGGTTTACCAATTACTCCAAAATGTGTTAACCCATGATTTGGAGGGCTATGGACTTAGAAATCACTTAAAGTAGTTACATTGGTTGCTAGTTTTGAGTCATTCAATATGTATGATCTTGTGCCTAGAATTTAAGGCTCTGAAAGGGTTGGAAACAAGACATATATCATTTTATTTATTTATTTTATTTATTTGGCTTTATTTACTGTTACTAAGACAAGCCATCGTAATGGTTCACAACATAGTACTAAAGAACAATCATTGATACAAAGACAATATCAGTCATAGCATTCTTCCCATAAATGAAAACAATTGGTAATAACATGAAAATATAAAAAGGTGAGGCCTGAAAATTCATTTAAAAAACGGGAGCTTCTGCATTGTTATGTTCCCTCCTGTTCATTTCAGTGACAAGATTTGCTTTAGGTTTGCTAGGAACCGAAGAACATTCTGAGAAAGGGGGAGCCTATTCTGACAGGTTGGCTCTGTCTTAACCAGAATGGAACCAGATGCTTACATTTAAAAATGTGATATAGCAGCTTTTAAATTAAATAATGGGGGAAAGCTGATAATTCCTTTGAAATGCATGATGCAAAGGATATTTACAAAACACAGCAATTACAGAAGGGCAAAGGTCACTAACAATAGTGACATAAATACCCCAAGGAAACTAAAGTGAAGCAAAATACACCAACATTAGTGGTACAAGACACCTAAAGAGAGGTAAAAAAGCACCATTAATAGTGGCATGGGATATTTAACAAAAATGTGAGTAGTGAAACCAGAAATACTTCCCAACATGGATCATAAGAAAAATCATCCTTTCTCTAGCTTTACAATAGTAGTGACAAGGCCATATTTTGGCACATTTACCTATCTCAATGTGCAATATCACCCTCATTCAAAAGCAGTCCTGATTCCATTTTCAATCATAGAGACCAATCCCACAAGAACATTTAAACATCCTACTCCTGTCATTGACAGAATGACACAACCAATTCACTTATGAATGCTTAACGACCACATCCATTTAAACTCATATAAAGACTTTATCAATGAGGGTCATATAAGGAAACTGCACCCCTTAATGTTATCTTGATGAAACAATCTTAGCTGTTGATCATTCCATTCTCTTTTCTTAATTATCATCTTCTGGCATTACAGACCTAGCTTTTTCATAGGTGCATCTCCTATCTAGTCAAATACTCCTGCACTGTCATCATAAATAAAACTAAATTAAAATATAATTCAGTTCACTCACACTTTTCTGAAGATAGAGCCCACACTCAACACATATTGCAACAGGCTTAATGCCATATATAGAGACTAACAATACAAATCAGATAATAGCATCAAAAAATATAAATCTATATAAATAAAAATGTAAAATAGTTTGGACATAATCAATAATCTCAGAAACTACTGCACCAATTGCTTTCAAATTTGGACACAACCTTGCTTTCATTTTCGGCAAGGTTCTTCTCTATCTAGATTACATAGCTGTCACACAGTTACAGATAAAAACATGTTTTTACATGTGTGTGGGGAAAACAGTGACATCTGTTGGACAGACATGCAATACACGCTACCTTGGGAAATGAAGCTGCTGTACCTCGCATGCACGGGTGGGAGCGCATGTCGGGCACAGCGGGACCAACATGGCGCTGGGAGGAGCAGCAGCTGTGGACCGACGGCGATATCAGGCGTGGTGGTGTCGGCCGGCCGAACTTCGACACCTGGGAGGAGCTGCGGCGGCGATCTGGTACGGCTGATGTGCACGACAGGGAGGGATCCTCACTGACCTCTCGTCTTCGGGAGCGGGCCGCTCAGAATCGCACAAGAGGGAGAGGGACGGGGGGGGGGGGGCAGCTGGGAGGGCATTGCGAGTGGGAGGGGATCAGAGTCAGGGAAGGAGATTCAGAGAGAGTGTGCTGTCACTGATGAAAGGGTAGGGAGTAGGCGGGGAGAGGGGAGAGGGGTGACAGTGAGGGGAGGGAGAATGAAGGGGGCGGTGAGTGTCAGGGGAGAGACACAGAGGGGAGAGGTGAGTGTGAGGGGTGAGAGTTGGAGTGGGGACAGGGGAGTGAAGGGGGGGGGGGTTAGTGACCAAAGGGGGAGGGGTGAGTGTGAGGGGAGAGAGTTGGTGTGGTGACAGGGGAGGAAAGGGGGGGAGAGTGACCAAGGGGGAGGACGATGTGTGACTGAGGTATATGAGCAAGGGGAAAGGGGAGGGGGGAAAAGAACCTGACTCTGCCACTGCAACGCGTGGCGGGCCACCGCGACGCAGAGGGGAGAGGTGAGTGTGAGGGGTGAGAGTTGGAGTGGGGACAGGGGAATGAAGGGGGGGTTAGTGACCAAAGGGGGAGGGGTGAGTGTGAGGGGAGAGAGTTGGAGTGCGGACAGGGGAGGAAAGGGGGTGTGAGTGACCAAGGGGGAGGACGATGTGTGACTAAGGTATATGAGCAAGGGGAAGTGGGAGGGGGGGAAAAGAACCTGACTCTGCCACTGCAACGCGTGGCAGGCCACCGCGACACAGAGGGGAGAGGTGAGTGTGAGGGGTGAGAGTTGGAGTGGGGACAGGGGAGTGAAGGGGGGGGGTTAGTGACCAAAGGGGGAGGGGTGAGTGTGAGGGGAGAGAGTTGGAGTGCGGACAGGGGAGGAAAGGGTGTGTGAGTGACCAAGGGGGAGGACGATGTGTGACTAAGGTATATGAGCAAGGGGAAGTGGGAGGGGGGGAAAAGAACCTGACTCTGCCACTGCAACGCGTGGCAGGCCACCGCGACACAGAGGGGAGAGGTGAGTGAGAGGGGTGAGAGTTGGAGTGGGGACAGAGTTGGAGTGGGGACAGGTTAGTGACCAAAAGGGGAGGGGTGAGTGTGAGGGGAGAGAGTTGGAGTGAGGACAGGGGAGGAAAGGGGGGTGAGTGACCAAGGGGGAGGATGATGTGTGACTGAGGTATATGAGCGAGAGGAAGGGTGAGGGGGGGGGGAAAGAACCTGACTCTACCACTGCAACGCATGGTGGGCCACTGCGACACAGAGGGGAAAGCTGAGTGTGAGGGGTGAGAGTTGGAGTGGGGACAGGGGAGTGAAGGGGGGGGGGGTAGTGACCAAAGGGGGAGGGGTGAGTGAGAGGGGAGAGAGTTGGAGTGGGGACAGGGGAGGAAAGGGGGGGTGAGTGACCAAGGGGGAGGACGATGTGTGACTGAGGTATATGGGGAAGGAGGGGGGGGGAGGACCTGACTCTGCCACTGCAACGCGTGGCAGGCCACCGCGACACAGAGGGGAGAGGTGAGTGTGAGGGGTGAGAGTTGGAGTGGGGAGAGGGGAGTGAAGGGGGGGTTAGTGACCAAAGGGGGAGGGGTGAGTGTGTAGGGGAGAGAGTTGGAGTGGGGACAGGGGATGAAAGGGGGGGTGAGTGACCAAGGGGGAGGATGATGTGTGACTGAGGTATATGAGCGATGGGAATTGGGGGGGGGGAAGAACCTGACTCTGCCACTGCAACGCGTGGCGGGCCACCGCGACACAGAGGGGAGAGGTGAGTGAGAGGGTTGAGAGTTGGAGTGGGGACAGAATTGGAGTGGGGACAGGTTAGTGACCAAAAGGGGAGGGGTGAGTGTGAGGGGAGAGAGTTGGAGTGAGGACAGGGGAGGAAAGGGGGGTGAGTGACCAAGGGGGAGGATGATGTGTGACTTAGGTATATGAGCGAGGGGAAGGGTGAGGGGGGGAAAAGAACCTGACTCTGCCACTGCAACGCATGGTGGGCCACTGCGACACAGAGGGGAAAGCTGAGTGTGAGGGGTGAGAGTTGGAGTGGGGACAGGGGAGTGAAGGGGGAGGGGATTAGTGACCAAAGGGGGAGGGGTGAGTGTGAGGGGAGAGAGTTGGAGTGGGGACAGGGGAGGAAAGGGGGGGTGAGTGACCAAGGGGGAGGATGATGTGTGACTGAGGTATATGAGCAAGGGGAAGGTGAAGGGGGGGGGGGGGGGGGGGAAGAACCTGACTCTGCCACTTCAACTCGTGGCAGGCCACCGCTAGTACAAAATCAAATGTAAGTCCCAATTGCAGCCAGACTTTTTCCCACACTATTAGGGAGCTGCAACAAAGTGCTTCATACATTAAACAATAGGGTGAATTTTCAAAACAATGCATATAAAAATTTGCATATATGTGCATATTCATGTATTTCATATTTTATAAAAGTAAAAACTATACACATTTTCAATTATGCATTCACATATACATGTGAATAAAGTGGCGGTGTAGGCCAACATATACATGCATAAGTTGCTATTTTAAAAAGACACGTGTGTTGTGTTTGGTAGCTCGCGGGCCCCTCACACAAGCCACTGTTCTTACCTCTGCTGTAGGGCTTCCCCAGGGGTGCCTCGACTATTGCTTTCCTCCCCAGTTCATCAGGCCACACCACAAATGCATCCTCCTTCATTCATGGCAAGATGCCACCGCTCTGGGTCCAACTCCTCTAGTGCATGCAACGCCTGCTCTGAATTTAAAGGTTTATTGGCGGGAAACTCAGAGAGGTGCCCACCAATGACGCGTGAATTCCTGTACTATTTAAACCTGCCTTGGATGCCTCTCCAGTGCCTCGGCAATAGGTCGTTTCCTTGGAGAAGTGTGTTGCCTCTGTTCCTGGTTCCATTGGTAAACTGGTTCATCTGGCGTTCTTGTCTTCCTGGTCAGTTTTCCTTATCTGCCTTCAGTGTCCCTTCCTGCTCCTGTGATCCCTCATTGTCCTCTTCATTCCCTGTCTCATTGGATTTGATTTCTGGCTTTGACCTGAGTTCGAATTTCTGGCATTGACCTTGGTTTGGACTTCTGGCTTGACGTCAGACTGGACCCTGACACTGCTTGACCTCCACCTGCCTCTGACCACTGCCTGTGTACATTATTGACTGAACTCTCCCTGCCCTGACCACAGCTGAACCTGACTCTGCTTTGTCTACCACCTTCTCTGACCACTGTTTGTCTTGACTCCACTGTTTTCTTCATGCTGGTCTGCAACGTCTTCTACACCACGGATCTTCACCTCCATAGAGGCCCGTGCCTAAGTCCAGCTGGCCCCGGCACCCAAAGGCTCAACTTATAGGGATCGAGGAATAGGATTGATGAAGCTCCAGTTGGCCTTCTACTTCAGCCAGTTCTGCCTATCAAGCTGGCTGAAGGTTGCACCAACTCCATCTCGGTCCAAGGGTCCACTACCATAACAGATTGCTGAGGCCATGGACCTGGTAGACACCTAAGGCTTCCAGGCTATTCCAGAGCTAGCACAAAAGATCCAGCAGCAACAGCAGTTTCTTGAGCTCCTGGTGGGCTCCATGGAGTGACTTAGTGCCCGCCTGGATATAGTGGCAGCATTGGCTGCTTCCTTGTCTTCTGTTGCTATCGCAGCACCTCCAGCTGCACCTGCTCCACCTGCTCTGCCACACTTTTCAACCTATACTTGCTACCTCTATGCCACCTGCTAGCTGGTTTGGGAATCACACACTATATATACGCTGACGATATCCAATTAATTTTACTCATTGACGATACAATCGAGAAAACATTAAACTTACCAACATGTATCTAGATATCATTAAACAGCTATTAAACCAAATGGAATTAATAATCAATATAGAGAAGACAGAATTCTTACATTTAGAAAGAAAAAATATGGAAATCAAACAAAACCCAATCACACTAAAAAATAACCAACAAATAATACTTGCAGAGAAAGTATGGAATCTAGGAGTAATAATTGACACCAAACTAAGCTTAAAACAACACATATCTCTAAAAGTAAGGGAAGTATACACTAAACTCATGGTCCTCAGGAGACTTAAACCACTGCTGACAACCGCTAACTTTCGATCAGTACTACAAGCATTAATATTTGCAAGCACTGATTATTGTAATGCACTTCTACTAGGTCTTCCATAACCTCACTAAGACCATTGCAGGTTCTGCAAAACTCAGCTGCAAGAATTTTAACTGGCAAAAGTAAAAGAGATCACATCACTGAAACAATGGCTGAATTACACTGGCTTCCCATTGAACAAAGAATACAATACAAAACACTATGCACCATACATACGTTAATACATAACGAACATGCAGACTGGTTAAATACAGCCCTCCGTGTACACGTCCCTAACAGAAACCTAAGGTCAGCAAACAAAGCACTCCTAACTATTCCATCAGTCAAAACTGCAAGACTAACACAAGTACGAGAGAGAGCACTATCACTGGCAGGACCCATACTATGGAATTCCATGCCCTTAGATTTAAGATTACAAAGAGACAGCAAAACCTTTAGAAAAGGTTTAAAAACCTGGCTCTTTAAACAAGCTTTACAGAAAGAGAAGGGTGAATAGAAACCAGGGTCGAGCAAAGCACGAACAATAAAACACCCCCACACTGCTGTATTCACTAAATGTGTAGTTTTTTAAAAGACAGTCACAATTTTAAAGTTAATTCTGTAATCAATACCGAGCTAGAGAGACCTGGACAAGATTCATTACATTTAACATTTAATTTTGATCACTAACTATGTTACCAAACCCTATGGCACTTTTGTAATCGGACAAATTGCAGCATTATTACTTTTATGTGCCTTAATGTAAACCAATGTGACGGTCCCCACCAAATGACGGTATAGAAAAGATTTAAAATAAAATAAAATAAATAAATAAATAAATAAATATGATCAATTTACTAGCTCCACCCTGGTACGCTGGGGACTTGAAAAAGTACCGAGGGTTGCTTGCTTTGCCTTTGAAGAGAGGATCCACCAGCTGGGACTCTGTTTCTATTATGCTGGTGCCCACGGAATCTGGGAAACTACCAAGCCTAAGATTTGGTGGGGAGGTGATCCTAGGCTTTTTGACCCCAGCTCCTCAACTTACACTCCCAGGGGCCATTGCTGTGGACAAGCAAGAGTTCCCTATACTAGCCTTAGTTCCCTACTCTAGCTCTGGGGTGGGGGGACCTTTATAATGAAATTAATTGCCGACCATGTGCAGCTTCCCACGGCCCCCCAGAGTATCATGCGAATCCCCTGCTTGGCCAGATCACCATCATCACAGCACCCTTGCATATATGCACTGGCTCACTGCTTGTGAAGAGCATGATTTTCCATGTGATAGACAAGGCAGTACATCCCATTGTGCTGGGCCTTCCATGGCTACAACACCACTCTCCGCAGTTCAACTGGGCCTCATTACAGCTCTTTCGCTGGGGCCCTTATTGCCACAAATCCTGCCTGCAATGAATAGAACCACCACTCTGCTTGTCCTTGGTGCCTTCCTAGTGGGGTTGCACCAACAGTATGCCAACTATGCAGATGTTTTTCCAAAAAAAGAGATAGAAACATTGACCTCTCATAGGGTGTATGATTGTGCCATTGATTTACTACCTAACTCTGTACCTCCTCATGGCAGGGTGTACCCATTGTCTATCCTGGAGACCCAAGCTATGACAAATTAAATCAAGCAAAAGTTCAACTGGGGTTTCAATCTGCCTTCCACCTCCTCGGTCAGGGCTGGTTTATTCTTTGTTTCCAAAAAGGATGGCTTACTACTTCCCTGCATAGACTACAGAATGCTAAATGTGATTTTGAAGAAAGACCGGTAGCCTTTACTGTTCACTGATTTATTCGACTGCCTCCACGGATCAAAAGTCTTCCCTAAACTGGACCGCCACAGAGCCTACAACTTAATTCAGATTTGGCACGGAGATGAGTGAAAGATGGCATTCAAAATCAATACTAGAGATGGGCACTACAAGTACCTGATAATGCCTGTTGTGCGTCCCGGCTGCGTCCGCATCGCGGCCGGCCCTGCTCACCTCGCTCTTCCATCCACGAGCTCCAGGCTCTCCTCCTCTGCAGTCACTGCCATGTCCCCGGCTCCTCCTCTCGTAGTCTCCTATGCAGACCTCACAGCAGAGCTCCCGTCGGGGCTCCGCGTCCTCGGTGTCCTTGGCTCCGCCCCTAGGTGCGTGCACGGCTGACCTGCTGCACTTTAAAAGGCCCAGCGTGGGAAAACCCCGAAAGGCGCATGCTGATGACATCACCGAGACTCCATATATAAGGCAGGGCTCAAACCCATGATCCTTGCCTTCGCAATCAGGTTGTACACTCCAGTGTTTTCTGGTGAGCCAACACACTGTCATTCACGCTCCTCCAAACAAAGGCCATCATAACCATGTTGGCTGTTCCTACGCCATCATCATAGCTGCCTTACTGCAGAGTATGATGACAAACTGATGTCCACAGGTAATCCATCACTAATGACAGATGATCACACAGCCTTCCAGCACAGGGCCTGACGTCCAAATAAAGGACCTCCATACTCATATGTGAATGTGTCCCTGGAGCATACACCTTTCGCTGATCCTGCATTACCCATGTGTCTTCCATATGGAGGTGGCAGAGAGGAGGCTGCACAGGGTGGAATGTATGGATGAAGGGGGCTGGATATAGGGCTATGCAGGTGTACAGCCCACTCCCCTTTCCTAAAATGTGTCATACCCCTGTGTGGCACCAAACAAGGGGAGGTATTGGAAGAATAGGTGATCAATGAGCGGGAACGATGAATGTGTGCTAGGTGTCTGGATAGAGGGTACCAGCCTTTCAGCACACAACCTATGGGCAACATATTCCAGAGCTCTGTGCAACAGCTGCACGTGGATGGGTGTCAGTGACAATCCACTAGCTGACACACATAACTGTACAGCAGCAGCTGCTTCCATGCTTGCTACTTGCAGTGATGAGGATGCCACGGGTTCAGACAGGGTGCCTAGTTAGTCTTGCACTCTCACAATATTGGAATCATTTGTGGGTGATAAGGTATGTTGTATTAACTGCACTGTCACCCTCATACTGTACAGTACAATGGCACGCTGGCCTGGAAGGTGAACAGTTAGGATGATGCTAGGTCTGCACTCTGACCAGACCCCTCTCTCCACCCAGTCCGCCCACAATATATCGAAGGCCATCCCACCCAGCTTCTGTAAATGCCACATGCCGATTTACACATACAGACTTCATGTACTGTACTGTATAAGGGTGCACCCTTCAGGAAGCAAGCCACATGCCTGCACCCGGAGATATCCTCCACAAGGGGATATCAGGAGGGCCAAAGTAGCCATGAGCCCCTGCCATTCCCGGCTACTGTGTGGTAATACCTGCCACTTGGGCAAGCACATGTGCATCCTTAACAATAGTGCCCCATGCAGCGCCACAGTTCTGTGGTCCAGGAGCTCCTTTAGCTGGATGCACAGACATTAAAGAGGCTGAACGCTACATGCTGTATTCCCGGACATGGAAACCTGTCCTTTAGGAGGTGGAATGTGTCAGGGAAGCAAGCTGTGCCTAAGGGTGCTGACAAACAGCATTGCAGTGCTCAGTGTTGTGCCTGTTCTGTGAACCACTACATACACATGCCACACAGTGGGCTGGACATCTAGGCAACACCTTACAGCATGTATGGGAAGAGGTAGAAGGCTCTGAGATTCCGGATGTCCACTTACACTGGCAGACCATCTGTCAGGGATTGTGTCCTCCACGGCCGCACAAACTTACACATAATGGAGTACAGAAGTGTGGGACACCCGGTGATATATAGAGCCTCACACGTTGGGACTATGGCAATGCCTGACAGCCTATATGTGGACAAGACCCCTTTAGCTCGCTGCCCAACTATGTATTCCACAGGAGCTGCAGGACAGTGGTTTCCCCAGTCAGTGCTAACTGAGCTGTGTGTAACAATAGAGGGAATATGGGCCAGATATGGGCCTACATGTCCCTCCGAATGAGATAGATGCACCCATATAGCTCCGTTGGGAGGGTATACGTCCCATTCACATGAGGTCCCTCAAGAAAGGCTTGCAGGTACAGGAGCCTCAAGACAGAGTATGTAGAAGAACAGGATTGAGGTGGGTATATTTTGTGATAGTGGCACAGGTCATACAGTATGTGCAAACACTAATATTCTGCTGATAATGATGTCTGAGCAACATTGGTTACCTGGAACCTTTTGAACAGCGCACCTATATGGAGGAAAGTCCAGTGGGGTTCTGCAGCATGTTAATATTAGTTGTACTGTTAATAGTCATTAATGTATACCTACTATATTTCAACACTGACAGATTCCTGTCAGTGGACTGCACTGGTTGTCCAAACAACATGCACTATCAACAATGTCAATAAACCTTGGAGAGTGGCTTATATATCTGTGTCTGGTGAGGTAAGATATGTGAAGAGACTGTAGGACTGTGGACCACACAGTGTTGCTCATCACACAGTGTTCACATGCTGGACGTGGTGAACATTATAAAGGGTGCATGCACCCCCACAGCTGGGAGACGGCACCAGAGGGATGGGTGTCATAACGAATGGTCACCACTTCCTGCAACCTTTGCCCTTTTCTGCCCATCCAATTAATATACTGGTAGTTAACACTGACTGCACACCAGCAGTCACCACATCTGTGTGCACATGGACACCATATCGACACATTTAAGGCCAGTTGAACATGCCTTACACAGGTTGCACCATGTACACGGGTATGACACATTAGCATTAATGTATTAACCTCTCCGTACGACTAGCAACAGCCTAGTAACCTGTCCGCTGACAGTTTGTGCAACTGTTTTAATACATGGCATGCAGATAGCTACAAAACCCTTCCCATGCCTCACCTTTCAGTGGCCCACAACCTTAAGGCTAGGATAGTAACTATAGGAAACCTTCCCTGCCACACAAGGAATCCATGTACAGGTTGCCATGGTGGGGATGTACACTGATATATCAATATGCACAGGGTACATGCTTAGCATGTGCAGATGAGAATGGCTACACACTATTGTATGCCAATAGCACTTGAAGTTTAATGTATGCATGATCCACCACTATAATGGATGTCCTGCATGGCACCAGAGGTTGGCAACTTGTCTGTCAGTCACACAGAGTTGGTGGAAGGCATCCTCCGTTTACCAGCACATGTAAGAGACCAATATAGGAAGCAAACTCGTTTAGTACCTTACCATCTGTTAGGCTCACATATGTGGCGTTTGTTAGGCCGAGATAGCTATAATACTGAACACTGGTAAGAAAGACGTGTCTTGAGTCATCACCGCCAACAGTGCCTGACATGAGCACTGCAATTCGAATAGACTGCTGCCCACCCTTTCCCCTTCCACACAGATCATAAGAGCAGGCATACATCAGAACGCTCCCGAACTGTGCATTCCTTGTACTGAGGAACAGTACCCCTTCCACTGTGAGGGACATGTCATGTACTCCCCTAATGTTTACTCTGCAGGGTCCCCCTTAGCACCCTCATAGTACATGAACCTAACTGTAAGGTATGTCATTGGCAGGTGCAGATGTTGCTATACTGAACCTCAGACAGGGGGCAGTTGTGAAACTCAGCATTGGTGCAACGTGTGATGCAGCATGCTAGATGTGGCGGGTGTACAGCAAGGGCTCATTAGGAACATAAAGAGGACACAAAAGGTGGCAGGTTAAACTGGAGATTTATTCCTGACAACATTGTGCAGGTTATAGTGAATTGTTCGATAAGCAGTTTAACCATACATTATACGTTCCTAGGTGGTCATTATCTGCAAGTACTAGATAGTTAATAGATCCAAAATGGTCTAAGTCCGTGCTACATCACTCCACCATAAGGAGTATACTGCACACACATATGCAGGTAGTGGGTGTTATCAGTACTGGCAAAGCATGATTACCTCGGAACTGAGAAACAGGAAGTGGCACCCCAATAGCTTGGATCCTGCAATACATAGATTACTGCTGGACAGTATACAATGTGTTGACTGGCATAGGCCCCAGGTGGTCCATGTTGAAAGAGTGCACCGAAAGGGAAGTGCCTGAGAGGGCCGCCAGCAGAGTGAAAGTCCGGGCCCCAGGCAGTCCATGTTGAAAGAGTGCACTGAAAGGGAAGTGCCTGAGAGGGCTGCCAGCAGAGTGAAAGTCCGGGCCCCAGGCAGTCCATGTTGAAAGAGTGCACTGAAAGGGAAGTGCCTGAGAGGGCCGCCAGCAGAATGAAAGTCCGGGCCCCGGCAGTCCAGATTTTGTGCTGTGGGATGACTTCATGATTTTGCAGCCCTTGAGAACAGAGAGCACCCCATAGCAGAGTGTTGCAGCCGATGCAGGTGGCACACAGCAGAGTGGCGCAGCGGATGCAGTTGGCACATCTGACCAGGAGGGTGGGAGGTGGTGCCACATCTGCTTTGCATGATGCATCCTCTTCCATCTTGACGGCAGTGCAACTCTGTGGGGAGCAGGCAGTGATGACGTGGCTTCCATCTTGACGGCAGTGCAACTCTGCGGGGAGCAGGCAGTGATGGCATGGCTTCCATCTCGACGGCAGTGCAACTCTGCGGGGAGCAGGCAGTGATGGCGTGGCTTCCATCTCAATGGCAGTGCAACTCTGCGGGGAGCAGGCAGTGATGGCATGGCTTCCATCGTGATGGCAGTGCAACTCTGCGGGGAGCAGGCAGTGATGGCGTGGCTTCCATCGTGATGGCACTGCAACTCTGCGGGGAGCAGGCAGTGATGGCGTGGCTTCCATCTCGACGGCAGTGCAACTCTGCGGGGAGCAGGCAGTGATGGCGTGGCTTCCTTCACGACGGCACTGCAACTCTGCGGGGAGCAGGCAGTGATGGCGTGGCTTCCATCTTGACAGCACTGCAACTCTGTGGGGAGCAGGTAGTGATGGCGTGGCTTCCATCGCGATGGCACTGCAACTCTGCAGGATGGCCATCCCAGTGGTGTTTGGGAGTAACTGACCTACCCAGGTTTGGTGGTCTGATCGTCCCCTCAGGGCCCTTTGCCACATCATACTGGTCCTGTGGGAGGAGGCATGTTCTTGGGGGGACGGCACTTGCGGCCTCGGGACCCTGAGGGACTGGCTTGCGGTGTCGATGTTGTGGAGGATGACGCCTGCTGGTCCGGCATCCGCTGCAGGATTTGGAGCAGTATGGTGTTTAGTGTGCCAATCGCTGCAGTCATGCTGGAGAATGCCTGGATGGATGATGCAGTGTGGAGCTGGAAGTGGTGGGTCTGCTGTGTTACGGCTCTCCTCAGCCCACGCAGTTCCATCTGGATTAGCTCTGCCTGTGTGCCTGTGATACGGTCCTCGGTCGGTCGGAAGGGTGGGGCTACTGTAGCTGGTTGTGGTGCTGGTGGTGGGGCAACTGGTGCTGGGGGATGTGCTATTGCTGCCACAGGGGCTGGTGCAGGGCTAAATGGAGATGTGACAGGGGTAGCCTGCATGGGAGGAGTCATCTCCAATTTGAGTGGGCTGCTTGCATGCACAGCGGTGGGGAGGGGGGGGCTCCCACTCCAGACCTTCAAGGGCCTCGCTCTGGTTGAGGGGGCTGCCTTTGGCTGCTTCTGGGGGGCCCAACTCTTCCTCCTCCTCCTCATCTGACCACTGTGTCATGGCATCCATCTGGAAGGGCCTCGTGAACATAGGAGGCTGCCTTGTCCCTGGTGGATCACGGCTGGTGCCTGGGCCTCTCAGCTGGCATCTGACCTCTGCTACCTGGGACCAGAGTGCTCTGTAGAAGATGGGGGACAAAAGGATACACAGCATCAGTTCCACAGCTTTTGGTTGAATTACAGTAGCATGACACAGGGACACATATTCCTTCACCACCATGTCAGTCTGCTTATAAAGTTATGTTGTTTCTCTGTACCTAATGGCCTGTGCCCTGGGGGATGGGGGGCGGCTCAGCACTGTTGAGGAGAGCACATGTGGAATTTAAACATAAAACAGTTCTAGGCATTTCAGTGACCCTCCTACTGCTAGTCTCACTCTGTGCCCTGAGGGATGGTGGGAGGCTCTGCACTGTTGAGGAGAGCACATGGGGTATTTAAACACATAACAGGTGTAAACATTGTGTATGAACCTTGAACAGGACAGCAAAGGACCTTGTGGGGGGTACAGACCAACTTACCATCTTCGAGGTGGGATGTATCGAGTCATGGATCCAATCCCTCAAACACGTCTGGTCCCAGTCGCTGCATCAGACGCCTCTCCATGTCCGTGAAGTGGATTGGGCAAGGGGCAGTTCCTCCTGTCTCCCGCAGGTACTAGTTCCGCTCCGCTATTTTCAGCTTCAGCTGGGCCTTGATGTCCCTATAATGGTGGGACACCTGCTCCCCGGTGCGAGGTATCCCACTTTATCGCCTGATGCCTGCTGCAATGCTGGCCCATAGCTGTGCCTTGGCTGCCTTGGACATCTTCACTGCCAGGTTGCCAAAGAGATGGGCATAGAAGCGGAGGACACCTTCAATCAGCCGATCATTGTCCTCCTGGCTAAAGCATATAGCCCGCTGCCTCACCCTTGCCTGGCTGGCTGGTTGGGGTGCCAATTCCAGAGGGGGTCTCCTCCCTACCCTCACTCTCTGACCCACCGGATTCCCCACTCCCTTCCACCCCCCTCCCCACACCTGACCCTGCACTTCCAGCTCCCGTCCCCTCTGCCCTGGCATCTAGCCCTACCTCTTTCCACCATTCTTTCCTGCCTCACCCTTTCCCCCTCCCCCACCCTCCTAACACATCCCTCCTGCCTATCTCTCCCACTACCCCTGTCCCTGCTCCTACTCCTCATACCCCTACCACTATTTATTTATTTATTTATTTAAAAACTTTTCTATACCGTCGCTAAGTTATATACCATCGCAACGGTTTACAAATAGGCACATAGACTAAGGTAAGTAAATGTAGGATATCTTACATTCTAACAGGTGCCAATAAAGTTTGGTTACAATTTCATAAATAAAATCATTATTTGAGTAATGTTGGTCAAGTCCAGGTATATTATTGAGTTACTATCGCTTTGAAATATTACTTCTTAAAAGTAGGATTGATTAAATTCATTCTCATCTGCATTACCTTGTACTTTCATTCTCTACCCTCCACACTCTTTAGTGAAGGCTTTTTTAAAGAGCCATGTTTTTAGATTTTTCTTAAAAGTTTTGAGATTATTCTGTAATCTGAGTTCCTCTTCCTCCCTCCCCCTCTCCCTCCTCCTCCCCCTACTCTCAACTCCCCTCTTCTGTCCTCTCCTCCCACTCCTGTCACGATCCATTCTTCACCACACTCCTCCTTGCCACCACCACCACCGCACTCTTCACCACCACCACCGCACTCCTCCTCCTCACCATCACCACCACCACACTCCTCCTCCTCCTCCTCCACACAGATAAAGACAGTTAACAGACCAGCTTTCACTCCAACAGATATGACAAAAGACGCAGGTTAAGGGAAACAGATGACAACACTGAAGAAAACAAGGCACCGCACTCAGTAATCAAATATAATAGCTCAAACTCCTATGACTCCAAACTCCTACCTCCACTCCAAAACTCCTTCCAAACCCTCAAAGGAGGAGGGGCAGGAAGTGACCTTTTATACATGTCACATTAACGTGGGACGCGGTATTTGGTTTCACTTTTTACCGCTGACCGTGAAAAGATTGCGCAGCACGCTGATTTCATTCCCCAATATGCGATTTCACCGCGAATCGCAAAAACGTATTCACAATTCGCGTAAAATTCGCAAACCGCGAAAAATCCGCAGCATTGCGAAAATTGCCTCATTTGCATGGGAACGCCCCCTTTACTAACGCATGCGGAACGCATGCGTTAGTAAATAAGGCCCTATGTCTGTTATGGGTCTGGCTATGGTGTTTGTGATTTGCTTTGGAAGTTTTATGGGAATGGGGTCGATGGGGTGTGTGGCTGGGTTAAGTTTCTGTATTATGGATTCTACTTCGGTTGAGGCGACTGTTTCGAAATGGGTCCAGTCAAATCCTTCTCAGTTCTATAAAGTAGGTGGAAGCCCATTTGACCAGTATCCAAAAATTATTTTTGTAGCACCTGTCCTTCAAGTTAATGAGCTGGTGCACACTCTATTAGTTCACTCAAATATGGTAATGTTGGCACAGGTCTGTAACTGGATAGATCTGTTATATCCAAATTTGGCCTTTTTAAAATGGAAAGCACCTCAGCTGGTGCTGCTGAAAATATGCATCTTCATGCTAGTGTCTCAGTACTTGATTATGGGACATTGCCTAAGAAACCTTGAAGTTTAAGCTTAATTTCTATTTCTAAATATTCCAGTGATATTTCAATTAATTAGAAAAACTGAATATTAAATGTGTAATGAGATAAATATGGCAAGGTACATTAAGAACATAAGAACATAAGAAATTGCTATGCTGGGTCAGACCAAGGGTCCATCAAGCCCAGCATCCTGTTTCCAACAGAGGCCAAAACCAGGCCACAAGAACCTGGCAATTACCCAAACACTAAGAAGATCTCATACTACTGATGCAATTAATAGCAGTGGCTATTCCCTAAGTAAAATTGATTAATAGCCATTAATGGACTTCTCCTCCAAGAACTTATCCAAACCTTTTTTGAACCCAGCTACACTAACTGCACTAACCACATCCTCTGGCAACAAATTCCAGAGCTTTATTGTGCATTGAGTGAAAAAGAATTTTCTCCGATTAGTCTTAAATGTGCTACTTGCTAACTTCATGGAATGCCCCCTAATCCTTCTATTATGCAAAAGTGTAAATAACCGAGTCACATCTACTCGTTCAAGACCTCTCATGATCTTAAAGACCTCTATCATATCCCCCCCTCAGCCGTCTCTTCTCTAAGCTGAACAGCCCTAACCTCTTCAGCCTTTCCTCATAGGGGAGCTGTTCCATCCCCTTTATCATTTTGGTTGCCCTTCTCTGTACCTTCTCCATCACAACTATATCTTTTTTGAGATGCGGTGACCAGAATTGTACACAGTATTTAAGGTGTGGTCTCACCATGGAGCGATACAGAGGCATTATGACATTTTCCATTCTATTAACCATTCCCTTCCTAATAATTCTTAACATTCTATTTGCTTTTTTGACTGTTGCAGCACACTGAGCTGACGATTTTAAAGTATTATCCATTATGATGCCTAGATCTTTTTCCTGGGTGGTAGCTCCTAACATGGAACCTAACATCGTGTAACTACAGCAAGGGTTATTTTTCCCTATATGCAACACCTGCACTTGTCCACATTAAATTTCATCTGCCATTTGGATGCCCAATCTTCCAGTCTTACAAGGTCCTCCTGTAATGTATCACAGTCTGCTTGTAATTTAACTACTCTGAATAATTTTGTATCATCCGCAAATTTGATAACCTCACTCGTCGTATTCCTTTCCAGATCATTTATATATATATATTGAAAAGCACCTGTCCAAGTACAGATCCCTGAGGCACTCCACTGTTTACCATTTTCCACTGAGAAAATTGACCAATTAATCCTACTCTCTGTTTCCTGTCTTTTAACCAGTTTGTAATCCACGAAAGGACATCGCCTCC
The DNA here is from genome assembly GCF_901001135.1 of Rhinatrema bivittatum. Taxonomy (NCBI): domain Eukaryota; kingdom Metazoa; phylum Chordata; class Amphibia; order Gymnophiona; family Rhinatrematidae; genus Rhinatrema; species Rhinatrema bivittatum. The sequence goes on along the minus strand of NC_042618.1, from coordinate 282,599,582 downwards.
TATCCCATGACTTTTTAGTTTTCGTAGAAGCCTCTCATGAGGGACTTTGTCAAACGCCTTCTGAAAATCCAAATATATTACATCTACCGGTTCACCTTTATCCACATGTTTATTAACCCCTTCAAAAAAATGAAGCAGATTTGTTAGACAAGACTTCCCTTGGGTAAATCCATGTTGACTGTGTCCCATTAAATCATGTCTTTCTATATGCTCTACGATTTTGATCTTGAGAATAGTTTCCATTATTTTTCCCAGCACTGAAGTCAGGCTCACTGGTCTGTAGTTACCCGGATCGCCGCTGGAGCCTTTTTTAAATATTGGGGTTACTTTGGCCACCCTCCAGTCTTCAGGTACAATGGTTGATTTTAATGATAGGTTACAAATTTTAACTAACAGATCAGAAATTTCATTTTTTAGTTCCTTCAGAACCCTAGGATGCATACTATCCTGCCCATTTACTTTTGTATTATGAAATTGATCTTTATGTTCACTTCTCCTCACTGATTCTCTGTGATAGTCCTCTACTATCTTAGGGGCCGATGCAATAAAAAGCATGGAAAGCGGGCTCTGAAAAGTAAGCGCCCGCTTTCCTAACGTGCACATGGTGCCCGCAAGGGAGGCTCCATGCAATACCCAAATTAGGGGGCCACACTAACGCTAATGTGACGCCGCTGAGGCTGATGGTTATGAAGACCGGCGGCCATTTTCATTACTGGCAGACGGCCGGTTATGAAAACCATCGCCGAGTTTACCGGCGTCGGTCTTCATAACTCGGAGGTCTGCTGAGGGTTTTTGTTTTTTTTACTTAAGAAAAGTACAGAAAAGCAGTTTTTTTTCTCTTTTCTGTACTTCTTTTACCTGCGCTCAGCTATTAATATCTGAGAGAAAATGTGTGTCTGAGATACACACTTTTTTTTTTGTATGTGGAGTGAATGAGTAATAGCCTCATTCACATGCATTTGCATGTGATGAGCGCTATTGCAATCACTCCGAGTCCGAAGTGGGTTAAATAGGCGCTAATCCCCCTATTGCATTAGGAGGTGGATTAGCGCCTATTTAACCTGCATCGGAGTGCGGGTTATACAGTGCACTCAGCTGAGCGCACTGTATTGCATCAGCCCCTTAAATTCTATTACCATTTTTGCTCTACAACCTCAACTGGGGAGGAATGTTCCATGCATTTCATTGAAGAAATGCTTCATTAGGTTACTTCTAAATCCAGCTTCCTCTGGCTGTTGAAAGTGATTGGTCATAGTGGTCAGCCACTTTGCTTAACATCTTGATATTCATTTGGTACTTTTTGCCATTTTGCAATAGTGACAGATTTGCAGAAAATATAGATTTATGATTTTCCTTTTACAAAAGTAAAACAAAATCATACTTTCAGTTAGGGATTGTTTTTTTTTATTTGTGGATACATAAGTGTCTGATGAATTGTTTTTTCCTATAGGATTGCCATTATGTTTATTAGAATTCCTGAATGCCTACATTTTGTAAAGAAAATAAGATGAACCCGTATTAAAACTTTTAATGACTTTACTAAAAAAGGTGGAACTTTGCAGGCAGCTGGCACTATACCGAAGCCAGGCTGCACAGCTTGAACTTAAAGCAATCTTAACATAATGAATAAGTGCCAATAATTAGCATATGTACTGTGAACAGGTTTTCTGGCACAAGCAAGTAAAAAACCCCAAGGTAAAGTTATTATTAGAGAGTAATTAGCTCTTTGAAGTAAATGAGTGAAACAATAGCTGCCAGCACTGACAATATGGCTAACATCTGACTATGTGGAAGATAACATTGTAAAGTATTGCTCCCTGAGCTAGAATCTGTTAATAACCATATGTTAGTATAATTAATTCAGAGTCTTTCTGACCTGTTGTCACATAGGAACAATTCTTTCTTGGAAACATTCAAACAAACAGCTCCACATTCATGGAGTGAAATAAATTTAAAAGTTAGCAGCAAAAGAAAATTCTTTTGAAATTTTAGAGGCAAATCTATATCTATCAAATTTAAAAAAAAAGTTACTGAAAAATAGCAGTACATGAGATGATATTAATATTATTTCTCTTATCTGATATATATCTGGTAATCTGCATTATTGCTACCAGGTCTTGGTACAGGTATTTCAATAATCTCTGCAAAGCATGAACTTTTAGAATTCTATTTATTTTCAAAAGGACTTGTCAATAAGTCAAAAGATTTTCTAATTTCACATTACAGATCATTATAACTCCAAAGAAACATTCAGACTGTTTTCCAGTGTTCTGACTACTGTGGCAGACAGATTTTCTTGAAATACTGGGATCAGGAGACATACTTTTTGAACTGTATCTTTTTCCACACTGCCTTAAAGAAATAACATGTGCTAGATTTGTGGGGAAACCCCCTCTTTCAACATGTTTAATTGTTTTATTTTCTTCAGAAAAAATAATCTATATTAGACATTTGCATCACTAAATGCCTACAGAACAAGCTGTAACTACAGATATCTAGCTGGCAATTAATGGGACTTTTTTAAATTTCACATCATTTCCCATAAGCATTAGCCCTCCAGGAAATATATAAGATGTTTGGTTACTGTTATGTCTTTTATATTATACAACATTCCTTTTTATTTGAAATAGTAGTAAAATAAACTCTTTAATAAATCTGTCTGCAAATCTAAAGTGCTAATCTGTAGACCAAAACAGCTGCATTAACTGAGGTTTTGGAGAATTTACACGGACAAATAATTTCTTAGTGGTCAGAAAGGTTGTTTACCAGGTTTACCCCAATAACATCATCATCCTATATAATAATACACTTGTGGACTCATAGCATTTGGTTTTCTGAAAAGGTTGAGATTCCAACAATGGCCACAAGGTGGCAGTATGCTATTATTATGATACTGTCATCTTGTGGCCATAGCTTGCAGGTTCTCATGTTTCCTGGATAAACACAAGAGCAAACAAGGAAAATGTGGACATGTGCATGGCATCTGGCTTAGTGGGCTTATGGTCCATGAATTGCTAAGGTGCCCCTTCAAAAGGCCCAGAATCTAATAACTAGCTATTATCTAGCTGAGCAAGTTAAGCGGATATAATTATCTGGCTATCTTTGCCGAGATAGTCAGCCAAATAGTGGTTCTGGCCTTTTAGTATCATATGAATCTGGACAAGCCTTTCCATCCTTGATTTTTTAGTCTTACAAATTAAGGAATGGTTAGGGATGTTGCGGTTCGGTCCGCGAAGCTCGCGTCCCGGCCCTTACCTCGAGGGTCTTTTCCAGCTGGGAACGAAGCGGAGTCGGGACCTGGGTGTCCCCGCGGGGGAGACGCCATTGCTGGCCTGCCTCTAGGTGCGCGCGCGCAGCTGCCCCGCACTTTTCTAGGCGGTTTCCCGCCTGAGGATGGCTCCGCCCCTAATCCAACGTCAGATGCCGCGGCCTACTTAGGGTCACCGCGGACACTTGATCAGCGCCTTGCAATAGGGTTCCCTTGGTCCCCCGTTGCCTCGAGCCCCAGAGTCCGCTAGCGTTCTAGCCACTCCGTTCCTGCCTGCCTGCCCGCCGTGCTGGTACTCGTCTTGCTCTATTGTACGGGTTCCTGCCTGTCTACAGCCCAGCCGGGTTCCTGCCTGTCTCCAGTCCTCGCCTGGTTCCTGCCTGCCTCGGCCAAGCCTGGTACTCACCTGCTTCCACTCCATTGGTTTCCGTATCAATCCTAGGTCCAGCCCCGAGCCGAGCCTCAGTCCCAGCGGTCGGGCCCCTACGGGCTCCTCCCGGGGGGCTCCAACTTCCAGGGTGAATCTCCTAAGTCCCAGCGGCTGGACTCCCAAGGGCTCCTCCCGGGGGAGTACCAGCTTCCAGGATGAAACCATCTCCACCTGTCCGCCAGAGGTCTGCCTCCTCCCGGCCTGTTCAGTCGAGACCAGTGAAGCCCTTCCCAAGTCTCCTGTAGGCTGGCCCAAGGGTCCACTAGTCCATTGTTCACAACAAGGGATGCATGGTTTGTTATTAAATATTCAAAAGATGAAACTGTTGTGGATAGGGAAGCGAGCTCCAGAGCAACAGCAGTTTAAATTGAAACAGGAAAATACTTTGCTATCTATTCAAACAGAAGGAAAAAATTCTAGGGGTAATTTTAGATTTTAGTTTGAATTTCAAGCCCCATATAAAGAAAATAGCCAATGGAGCTTTTATAAGCTTAAGCTTTTGAAACTATTGAAAAATATACTTCTTAAGGAATTATTTTGTACAGTGCTACTGATTTTAGTTCTCAGCCATTTAAATTATTGTAATAGTTTATGGGTAGGGTTGCTCAATAAGCTATTTTGTGTTTTGGAACTAGTTCAAAATGCAGCTGCTCATTTTTTTTAAGTGGGGTAGGTTTCCGTGATCATATCACACAAGTATTAAAAGGTAGGGACGTGAATCGTTTTTTGACGATTTAAAATATCGTCCGATATATTTTAAATCGTCAAAAATCATTAGGGCCACGATACAATACCAATTCCCCTGATTTATCGTTAAAAAATCGTAAATCGGGGGAAGGGGGAGGGCAGGAAAACCGGCACACTAAAACCCCCTAAAACCCACCCCCGACCCTTCAAATTAAATCCCCCACCCTCCCGAACCCCCCCAAATGCCTTAAATTACCTGGGGGTCCAGCGGCGGTCTGGAACGGCAGCGGTCCGGAACGGCCTCCTGCAATTGAATCGTGTTGTCTTCAGCCGGCGCCATTTTGCAAAATGGCGGCGCAAAATGGCGGCGGCCATAGACCAACACGATTCGACTGCAGGAGGTCGTTCTGGACCCCCGCTGTACTTTTGGCAAGTCTTGTGGGGGTCAGGAGGCCCCCCCAAGCTGGCCAAAAGTCCCTGGGGGTCCAGCGGGGGTCCGGAAAACGATCTCCTGCCGGCGCCATTTTCCGTACGGAAAACGATTCGCGGCAGGAGATCATTTTACGGACCCCCGCTGGACCCCCAGGGACTTTTGGCCAGCTTGGGGGGGCCTCCTGACCCCCACAAGACTTGCCAAAAGTCCAGCAGGGGTCTGGAACGACCTCCTGCAGTCGAATCGTGTTGGTCTATGGCCGCCGCCATTTTGCGCCGCCATTTTGCAAAATGGCGCCGGCTGAAGACAACACGATTCAATTGCAGGAGGCCGTTCCGGACCGCTGCCGTTCCGGACCGCCGCTGGACCCCCAGGTAATTTAAGGCATTTGGGGGGGGGGGGTTCGGGAGGGTGGGGGATTTAATTTAAAGGGTCGGGGGTGGGTTTAGTGTTCCGGCTCACGATTTTCACGATACTTTAAACACCCAAACGGCAACAATACGATTCCCTCCCCCTCCCAGCCGAAATTGATCGTTAAGACGATCGAGGACACGATTCACATCTCTATTAAAAGGCTTACACTGACTTCCAGTAATGAAGACATAAGATTTTGAGCAAATGGTTATAACACACAAGCTGCTTTTTTGGAGAACAATATTGTGTAATTTCTTGAGCATTGAAAGGGTACTCTTCACAAAACATACTACATTCAGCAGGTTCCTATCACTTAGCCATTCCTTTGAAAAAGGATTATAGTTACAGCAGACTAGGCTGCAATCTTTTTCATTTATAGTGCCTACCATGTGGAATGGTCTTCCAGATGAAATCAGGCAGGTGGAGGACATAAAAACTTTCAGAAAATGAGTAAAAGGTTTGTATTTTAGAGAGTCTTTTATGTAATTGAAACTGTTTCATTCTGTGTTAATAATATTTTTTAAATTGTATTTTATTTTATTATGTGTGTTTTTACCTGTGACCTGCTCTAGACAATTTATCTGGAATTAGTGGGATATAGGAATGTTAAATAAAAAAATTAATAAATAAAATATCTGTCTAACAAACAGGGTTATTTATCAAATCGCGTTAGGGTCTTATTACGGACATTAGGGGCCTAACATCCTCGATAATGGCATATCGCCTGCGATAAATAACGCATCATGAGATATGTATGCAAATTTTAAAATTTTTCCCAAATGGGGGGAGTTTGGGCAGAGTTATGGTGAAGTAAATTAAAATGAGGGGTGCTTAGCATTCCGTGCGATACCATAACACATATTATCGGTAGAAATAACTACACCTTCTTTCCTGGCGTTATGCTGTGCATTATGCCTGAAAAGGGATTTGCGCTAAAAATCACAAAGCTAGATTGAGAGTACATGTCTTTGTGTACCTTTCCTCACTCCAAATCACATAAAATCTTCACTTATGTGTACTGTGCTGTTCATACCTCTGACTGTACTTGTAAAGCTGCCCCCCCAAACCTAACCCACCACCAAAACTTCATCCTGAGTTGCCCCTCTTACAGTGGTATAAATAGTTTACTTATATGATAACCTTATTAAGAGTTTCTCTCTCTTTCTCAGCAGATGTTCACTTCTCAGCTTGCAATGTGAAAATATCACAGGTGCAATACATTTAATGCACATTGCGGTAAAATACCCATGCAGTATCTCAGAAATTACCCTAACAACATCCCTTTTTCATTGGAGGCGCTATTCTTGGAAATTTATAGCAAAATGATAAATCTGGGTCAAAGTAAGATAAAGCTGAAAATCAGTATTTATCTAGCTAAGGGCCTCATTTACTAAGCTTTTTTCCCTTAGACATAGAATGGGGAAAAAGCTTTAGTAAACGAGGCCCTATGTTATCCAGAGAAGAGCCTCTGCTCTATCCTACACTTATCTGACTCTTTAGCCAGCTAAGTGGCAATCTGTTAGCACAGCTGAATATTCATACTGCACCACTTAGCCAGCAAAGGGGTCTCTCTCTCCTCTCCTCTCCCACATCTCTGTCCCTCCCCCAGCCTAAAAGTGCCCAAAACAGAATTTACAAAAAAATCACAAATTGCATTATGGGGATATTGCACAGCTTAACACAACTCAAAATGGTGTAGCTAATTTTGGCATTAAAACTGTGCGATATTGTGCATTATGGCTTCACATTTTGTGAAGCCTGCTCACTTTTTCAAAAATCCCACCCCGGACTACTCCCCAATCCCTCCCTTTTTAAAAATTTGCATCATGTGTGTTAAGGTGTTTTCACACATGTTAAGGCATTTTTTGCAAGCGAAAATGCGTTAATGTATGCAAAATCGCCATAACATGATTTGATAAATGACCCTATAAGTTAGAAATTAACCAGCTAAGTGGTACTGAATAATGACCTCCTGGTTCTTATTACATTGCCCAGGCTGTAGTACTGTCTCCGTGGTTTTTGAAATATTAGATTTAACTGTAGCAAAGGCAGTGCAACTCCTGCTGAGATCAGTATTGCCATCACCAAGGGCCCTTAATATACAAGATCATGCCTAAGGTGGGAGTGCCATCAGGCTATGATGTTTGTGCTCCACTCAACTTCACAAAGAAGAGAGTTGGGTGCAATAGTAGGAAGATGAAGGAGAAGTAGGCCATGCACGTGCCAGCAGCAGTTTAGCTGTGAAAGCCACAGAATTAGATAATTCTGGCTATTGTGCACTGGATTAGCAAATTCTATTGGCAGCATGAGAGCAGCATATTTCATTAAAAATATTAATTTCTTTGCAAATGTTTTGCACATTAACGCTAGTATATACAGAAAATGTATGTTCCTATTCTATGTGTCAGTGCAAAGACTAACTATAAGAATTACGAACCAGGGATACTAACTTTCAAACTGGTGCACATGCACACATTTGACAAGGACATTGACCCACGCCCAGTTATGCGACCATGTTATAACATATGCGTGCTTATGCATGCATGTTAGAAAATAGTCTTGCAGTGCCAAATTTTAAGTAAGCATGCAAATGTGCATGCAAATCATACTTTGGGTGTGCGCCAATATTATTCCCAGTTCTACCTGTTTGGCTCCAGATCACCCAGTTAAGGGATGGGTCCTCCAAATCCCCCTAGTTTAATCATCTTCAATTCCCCCAGTTAGCCCTGACCCTTAAAGCCCTGTAGATCTGCCTAGTTTTCTCTAAATTTTAACTTACATGGCATCCATACCAGAAGTAAAGTTACATGGCAGGGGAACTTGGTACGCACTGGGTCGCATCAGTATTTATGTGCACATCTTAGGTTCACCCCCAGACCATGCCCTGCCCCTTTTTGAAAACCTTTGAAATGTGTACGCTGTGGGAGATATGCAAATATCTCAGCAGCTTTTAAAATCTGCTCGGCATGCATGAGCCCAACTTCTTCGCATGTACCCTAATTAATGCATGTGTTAGGCTTTTAAAATTCACCTTAAAGAAAGTAACATATGTAATTCTATGTACCTTAGAAACTATGGATCAGATAAACTAAACATTTTTCTTATAGATTTAAAAATGGAAATTCCCTTTAGTATATCTGGCCTCATGAGAGTTATTGCACCAAACAAAAGGGCAAAAAATGAATGCTAAATAAAGGGCAAAAAATTAGCAGTGAGTTAGGTTTGGTGCAAATGAACATTTCTGGGCAGAGGAAAATGAGTAGTAAGTAAGGCCTTTTGCAATATAATATATTTGTGGTAAAAATAATTTGTAGCATGTAATTTGGTAAAATTTATAGGTTCATGTCAAAACATTACTTGGGAGGTAATTTTCAAAGAGGTTCTGCACATAAAAATAGCATAAACGTGCATGTAGCATGTACGTGCATATATGCTATTTTATAAACATCAAGAATATGTGTATTTTATTTTGGTTTTGTATGTATTTTTTAGTGGGGAAAAATAGGAGACTAGGGGTATTCCAGGACAGGGTTTAGAAGAATACAGAGTAGTTGCTGTTTTGTAACAGAATTACATTACCATACTTATTCATATATATTATACTTGCTAATTGACATGCAAATAAAATCAAACTTATCAGTTTTTATAGTTTTTGGGTGGGAGGTATGGGAGGACTGTAGGGATTTAGAATGAAGTGCTAGAGGGTCTAGGTGAACTGGAGAAAAACTGGATAAACCGGTGGAGGTACTGGTAAACTGTTAATTCCAAGTAATCTCACATATTTTATAAACTAGCACCTCGTGTTTAATTCTGTGTATTTATTTATGCAGTATAACAATTATTTTGCATGGAAAATAAATGCATGTATGTTGTTTATAAAATAGAGAAAGTATGCTTGTTTTCCTTTGGAAATATATGCATGTACTGAAATATATGTGCGTACTTTCAGAGCAGAAATATACAGTATTTTATACATTGTGCAGCTCCCACCACACAGTTTTGAAAATATTAGCATTAATCTCTGCATGTCCACTTATGTGCTCAAATGTTGTATCGTGGATAGGTTTGACAGGTTGCTAATCTAATTGCAGCAGGATCCAATGGTGTATGGTTCTGTCCAACCCCAATGAACTATGCTGGCTTGCAATGACCTGTGAAAAGTTAGGCATTGCCACTACCTTTCAGTTCAGAAAGAACTGAAAGGTAGTGGCAATGCCAGGTATACCGCAATGCCAGGTATACCGCATTTCTTTACTTTGAGTCTTTTGCTCCTTTGTCAAGATGTAGCCTAACTAGGTCTACGTGGTTTCTGTGACACAATGAGTCAGTCAGAGGAATAGTGAGTAAAAGAAAGAGAGAGAGGACAGCAGTTCAGAAAGAACTGAAGGCATTGCCACTACCTTTCAGTTCAGAAAGAAACTAAAGACTTGGCTCTTCCGACATGCCTACCCAGATTAATTGTCTCCATCCACCGCCTCTCCTTTTAACCTCACGAACAGTCCTTATATAAATGGTACTTAAATTGTATATAGACTTTTGTAATTAGCCTATCTGTTACCGTTTAAATTTAATGTTTTTAATTTTCAATACTTTCTGCACTCTGTAATTACTCTCTCCCCATTCCCCTCCCTGTTGATTGTATTTTCAGTCTTTTAGTTGCAATGTAAACCGGTATGATGTTTGTATACTAATGCCGGTATATAAAAAGCCTTAAATAAATAAATAAATAAATAAATAAATAAATAAATAAATACCTTTCACATGTGCTTTCCAATAGGCTTTAAGTAAAGGGCTGCTAGATCAGCACTCTGATGTCAGCTCTGACTCTGAAACAGCTGAGGCAGTGCTGTCTTCAGTGTGTTTACATGCCCATGTGACAAATGCATCCGATGTACAGGTGCATATCTTCAAATGCACATGGATGTCAGCTAGGGAATGTGAAAGACAAATGGCAAATCTGTGATTGATACCTTAAAACTTCAACTTGTAGCTATAGGCTGTGCCTTTAAGCAGCTGAGCTACTTGGAATTTATATGTTTCTAGATCAGTTGGACTCCATGTTCAAAGCCCTGCTGGAGTTCCTTCATACCTATGCCACTATCTCGCCCACATGTGAGGCCTTGGACGGGATCCAAGCTGTAGGGCCACCAAGCAAGACAGCGCAAGCTAGGGCATGCTATTTACACTGTGTTGCCAATCCTTCACAAACACTATTGTGAGACATGGCAGTTTTAGATTCATTGTCAGAAAATATTAGGTATACTGCATTTCTTTACTTTGAGTCTTTTGCTCCTTTGTCAAGATGTAGCCTAACTAGGTCTACGTGGTTTCTGTGACACAATGAGTCAGTCAGAGGAATAGTGAGTAAAAGAAAGAGAGAGAGGACAGCAGCTGGAAACATTCTGCTGGGCTCTCTTCCATGGAAGGGGAAGGGATAGTTAAGGCCTAACAACCAAAATAGCATTGTATGATGCTTTGGTGAAGCTATCTGCCAGCCAGTGTGATGTTTTTGGCTTCTGCCAGTGGACATGGGGGATCCTCGAGAAGACCTGGAATCGTCAATTTGGATACCATGCCACTGAGCAAGATTATAGAATACACAGCAGAGCAGCAATATCGTCGCTACTCAGGGTGGGGCATACATTAAAGCTCCCCCTGTTTTGTACAAATAGCAAAATCAATTTTTGAGAACCCATGAAGGTGCATTCTATGACACCACGGGTAGAACATAAGGCCTCATTGACCTTCATCTCTGCCAGTATGTTGGGAATAGCTATGGGGATAAGAAACCAGATCCTGCAACTGTATCCTGGATTGCCTGTGGCAAAAAGAGAAAGGCTGAATCATTCACACCACCATGACTTTCTGATATCGCTGCCAACCCATAGCATGCTCTAAGACAGTAGAAGTTAAGCTCTAACTTAGCATGAGACTTAAAAGCCTTTTTCCCAAACCAAAGTCCATGGCGTCTTTTTCTGTAACACTATATGAACAGTATTGCAGTTGTTTATGCTGTGTCAGATCTTCCAGAATGAGAAATTGCATCTGTAGTTCTTACCAAATGTGTGCATGTCACTCACTACCAAGCTATCACTACCCATTTGTAGCACTCTTCTAACACTGAAGCTGTACATGACAGCTGTCACACATGTCATAGCAGCAAAACATCCACCTGATGGTGTGCTTGTGCAAGTCCCTGGTTGTTCTGCAGTATGTCGTCTACACATTGTCTGACCTGACACAGTGAATATGCTAGGCCCTAAATGCACAGGCCGCAGCTTCTGTTTTATAAATGCGATGGTCAAAACAAACTGTGGCAGATATCCTGGCTGACCAATCACTAACAGGGCACACCTGATCTGGGAGTCCCTGCAGTATAGATACTAAATGGTTATGATTAACAAGTGAGATTTCAACTGCTCCAAATGGGAGTATTAGAAAAGTCTATTGTTTAAAGTGAACCCATAGAAAGTGTGTGTTCTGGCTGTCAGCCACAAATCTTTGTGGCAAGTGCATTGCTTGGGTACACAAGATTAGCAGTCCTCTCCAGCATGGAGAATGAAAGACGGGTGCCCCCCCCCCCCCCCCCTGTGCTGTTGGCTGGAAAGATATAGCCAGAGAGGAAATAGAGACAAAAGCACATGTCTTACTTATGAGCCAACCGTCACAGTAAAGCCTGTCCTCAACTTTTCAAACAGGGCTAATTGCTTAAGTATAAAGGAATCATGCATGGCTTCTGGATACCTGGCCACCACATTGAGGATGCACCATGCACCACTTGCACATTGATGGAATGGAAGAGCAATGGATGGCTATGTAAGTACAGTCGATAGCTTCCAGAACATTCAGAAAGTTGGCAATGGCCTAAAAGCTTCTGTTCAATTCCATCATGTCCTGCCTGTCATGAGAGAATGCTATGTAGTGATTAATGCAGTCACGTACATCTATTATGACCTGGCCCAGACAGCAGGAAAAATATGTTTGGGACATTCCCCCAATGCACCTACTGATGTTTGGAAGGAGCTAGATGCTATGAAATAGGGATGTGCATTTGTTTTCAACAAATGTGCAATCCGCAACGCATAAGTCCCTATTTGTTGTATTCATGGGTTCGTGAAACACATCGCGATCCCCCACGAATAAAACATATCATATTAGTTTTATTCTTTTGGTTCGCAGTGATTTCTTAGCTGCCATTTGAAATAGGAGAAGGCCATATGGGAGTATCCATAGCAAAAACCAGCCGTTTCCTGTGAGTCATAAGTGACCTCACAGCCCTGTCATAGAGTGGGTCAGACAGGTTGGCAAGAGACGAGAATGCAACATATCAGTTCTAAGCATTTTTCTAATGCAGCCAATCGCTGCTCTCACTCAGTGCTCTGTGACGCTGTTCCTGATGACGCTGACTATTTATACCTTAAACACGTGGCGTGCCACGCTCTTTCTTTGCAGGGGTGGTCCGGGGATGGTGGCTTTACTCAGAGATAGTCTGAATGTCTCAAATCTGAATTCAATTGCTAGCTACTTTGATAGAATTTTCCATTGAAAAATATATTTCTTCGTTCTTGCTGCAGTGCCAGCCAAGCAGGCTTTTTTTGACCAAATATTTTGTTATTGATCTCAGACGGTCTCTCTGTCTGTCCCACTGAGACAAACTGCTAGCAGTGGCATTTTGCTGCTTATTTTACCCCCCTGGGATAGGTTGCAAGCAGGATTTGGGTGTTGTGGGTGGGAGATATATTCAATTTCTAGCTGGTTTGATAGAATTTTCCATTGAAAAAGATATTTCTTTGTTTTTGCTGCGGTGTCAAGCCAGGCTTTTTTTTTTAACTGCAGTTTTTTTTTTATTGAACTCAGAATGTCTCTCTGTGCTCTTTTAAGCCAATAAGGCAGTGCACTGGGTGTCAGTGGGCAGTTTTGCAGACTCACATATATTGGTACAGTGGTGCCCTCTGAAGCGAAATCCCCAGTAGGCCTCTTTTGTAGTTAACAAGTTTGGAGTGTGCACATACAGCGGTCCTGGTAGTAGTGTACATCCAGGCACTGCCTCGTGGGCCTGTGGGAAGTTTTGCAGACTCACATATATTGGGACAGCGGTGCTCTTTGAAGCCAAATCCCCAGTAGGCCTCTTTTGGAAATAATTATTTTAATTGAAATCCCTAGTAGGCAGTGACATTAAATCCATGTCAGTAATTGGGACTGGCAGAGGAGGCACTGGCAGAGGAGGCACTACAAAAGGCACTGCCAGTCTCCATTAAAGTTAAAAAAGGACCTGTTCCAATCTAAAATCTCTGGAGGGCCAGGCAGTTCCATCCAGAAAAAACTGAAATTTAAAGATGATGCATCGCCACCACCTGTTTCTGACCCTGTAGTTTTGGAGGTGAGGGAAGGGGAGGCTGAGTCATGCAAGACAAAAGGGTGAGACCCAAAAGCAGCAGTCCAACAGCAGACCCGACTTAGCATTCAAAATGTAGCGCAGGCACTGTTTGCTTCTGATTCCAATGAAGAATCATCTTGTGTGGGATTCTCATCATCAGAAATGGAAGAAGTAATAACTGAAGAAGGTTTAGGAGGATTAGTTTCATCTCTCAGTGCTGCAGGGGAGAGATGAAACTAATGATGAGGAGGAGGAAGAGCAGTCAGCACAGAGGGTGACTGAGGCCCCTGGCATTGCTTCTCAGGGTGCAAACACTACTTCAGCTCCAGTGCCAGCATCCACCCCGAAAGCTATAGACAAGGGATCATGAAAAAAATCTGCGATCTGGAGCCACTTTAAAGTGACGGAGGACCCGCATTTTGCTCAGTGTAATAACTGTGCCAAGGCTATTAGAAGAGGCAAGCAAATGGGATATCTAACTAATTGTGGCATGATTCATCATATACAGAAGCAACACCCAACAGTACTGCCATCTGGGGATGGTGGAAGTACCAGTCAGGGGACCCCTTTTTCCAGGCAGCGTAAAGTGGTTGAAAAGGAGCAGAGTCACCCCACACCCTCTGCCTCTTCTAGCAGTCAGGTGGCAGGCCAGCAGCCCCCTGCCATGTATCAGAAGCGACAACCCACCATGGAAGAAATGGGGTGGTGTTCGGTAACACTATCCTGGGGAAGGAGGCAGGCAGCCTCAAAAGTTGTAACCAGGAGCATTGGGGAAATGATTGCCCTTGATAACCATCCCTTGCAGATAGTGGAGAATGTGGTTTCAAGCATTTACTGAAGGTCTTATTCCAAATTACAAAGTCCCCTCCAGAACCACATTTAGCAGAAAGGTCATCCTCAGCCTGTACAACAAGTGTCACAGTCGCATCCAAGCACTGCTAGCTACGGCACAGGGGAGTGTGCATTTCACCTGCGATATCTGGACCACACTGAATGCTGCACACTCTTACCTCTCCCTGACAGCACACTAGTGGGACCTGGCTCAGGCAGGGGCAGGCAGCAGCTCTATTAGTGAACAAGTATCAGGATGGAGGTGGGCTTTATTGCACACCCACATGACGGACGACACCCATATCTCAGCCAATATTCTAACATGCATCAGACATATGCTGGCAGGCTGGCAGCTACACCAGCGAGACAGGAATCCTCAGGAACGGTTCTTTGTCACAGACAATTGTGTAAACATGGTAAAGGCAATATCTGACAAGGGCTTTCAGAACATCCGACGTTTTGCACACACTATGCATCTGGTAGTGAAGTCAGCTCTGGGGTTGGAGTCCAAGCACCAAGAGAATGAATACCTGCAGGACTTAATATACAAGTGCAGGAACATAGCAGCACACTTCCACAGAAGTGTGAAGGCAGGGCAGGTTCTCCGACAAAAGCAGACTGATTTGGAGATGCCTCGCAAGCTTCTCATTCAAGACATTGCCACCCAGTGGAATTCCACCTATATGATACTGCAGAGGTTAGTGGAGCAGCAGACACCCCTTCATGAACTTAGTATACTCCTATCACTTAGTATACTCCTATCACTCTAGTCTTCCCCGATACACAAGGGACTTGGAGGATGTTTTGAAGCCTTTCTGGAGATTCTCCTGGATGCACTCTGACTTTGCTTTATTCTTTACTACGGAGAGAGGGTAAACCCTTCCTTTGGGTGGTTCTGTATTAGACTTCAAATTAATTGCGCAGTCGTATGATCTGTGTGGAGGCATTACATCAGCAGCTTCTTTTGAGAATACATCTTGGAAAGATGCATATTGAGACAGCAACCCAGGCAACAACAGGGTAGTTGGCATGCATGGTTTTGGAGAGACTTCCTTCAAGCATTTGCCATGACAATCTGGACCCCAATGTGAAAGCTCCAAAGTGGCCCAGTTGTTTGTGGCATATGTTTCTGCAGCCACGGTAGCCCAAGTACCAAA
Source organism: Rhinatrema bivittatum (assembly GCF_901001135.1). Lineage (NCBI taxonomy): Eukaryota > Metazoa > Chordata > Amphibia > Gymnophiona > Rhinatrematidae > Rhinatrema > Rhinatrema bivittatum. The sequence continues at coordinate 282,583,985 of NC_042618.1, read as the reverse complement.
GGGTGCATGGCCTTCTCTAGCACAAAGAAGGAAATAGTCTCTGTATGAAGAGCACCGGTATGTAAGCTCATTGGTTCTGTAAGCAGGGTTACTTCACCCTGTAAGGGCTCTCCATGAATAGAGGACAAAAGTAGTGGAGACATCATGGTAGTGGAGGGGATCCGCAAATGTTCCACTAGACGTTTCAAAATGAAATTTCCCCCTGCCCCAGAATCGACTAAGGGAAGAGTCTTGTATTCTAGAGGTCCGCAGATTAAAGATACTGGAAGAGAGAATGGAAGAGAGGGTGCAGTTAGACCTAAAAAGAGTCCTCCCACAGGACTTAAGTCTGCCAGTTTCCCGGACGTATAGTGCATGTTTGTACAGCATGACCAGCTTGTCCATAATACGTGCATAGTCCTAACCTCTTTCGAGTTCGTCTCTCTTTAGAGGTCGAATGACTGCGGCTCAATTGCATTGGTTCTTCTTCGCCAGCAACAGCACCTGGGGGTATACACCTGGGCACAGATTTGACTCGAGTCTTTCCCTGAAGTGGTCAACTTGGCCTCTTGACCTCTTAAACCTTGTTGTGAAGTCGGCGATCAATCCTTGTTGCCAACTTCATCAGTTCTGCTAAGGTTTCAGGTATCTCTCGAGCCACCAGCTCATCTTTCAACTGAGAGTTCAGGCCTTCAAAGAAGAGGGTTTTCAGGCACCTAGGGTCCCAATGTAATTCAGAAGCCAACATCTTGAATTCAATGGCAAAGTCTGGTAAAGGTTTATTACCTTGTTTTATATGAGCCAAAGTTGATCCTGCTGTCGAGTACCGGGCAGGGTTATTGAATACTGATTTGAACAAGAAACCCGGCAAGATTATTCAGGTTAGGGTCATTGTGCTCTCAGAGCGGTGAGGCCAAAGCCAGCGCTTTCTGTCCAGATACAAAAGGATATATGTGGTCTTGGTATACGGTGCAGGAAAATGGTTAGGTTGCAGAGAAAAGTGCATGCAATATTGATTGATAAATCCTTTACATTTCCAAACTTTACCCGAGAAGGGCCTGACCTCAAATGCTGTGCCTGTCCATCCAGGCCTTACATCCGTTCAAGGGCCTGACCTTTAATGCTGTACCTGTCCGTCCAGGCTTTAAGTCCCTACAAGGGCTTGACCTCTAATGCTATGCCTGTCCTTCCAGGCCTTACGTCCCTACAAGGGCTTGTCCTCTAACACTGTGCCTGTCCGTCCACTATCCAGGCCTTATGTCCTTACAAGGGCCTAACCTCAAACGCTGTGCCTGTCTGTCCAGCTTGGAGCTTGGATATTTCATATGCTCAATAGTTTTCAGGACCTTCATAATAAGGGCCATGTTCCCTAGATCAGTGGTTCTCAACCTTTCTAATGCCGTGACCCCGAAATACAGTTCCTCATGTTGCGGTGACCCCTTGCCCCGCCCTTGCCCCGCCCTCGCAGGGTGAGGGCGGGGTGAGGGTGGGGCTTTGGTCATATGGGGGCGGGGTTATGGATGGGGTTGGATTTTAGTGCATACTTATTTATTATGACATTTATAAACAGAACCACCATTCCTCATAAAACAATAAAATTAAGAAACATAAAGCATCAGTTATAATAGTAAAACCATACTAATAAAAGAATATTTTAAAATTACTGATAAATAGAATTTCTATTAATTAAAATCATATACATTTTTATAATTTCCCACACACCAATAATATTTCAAAACAGCACATATATCAAATAACAGACAATAATTAAAACTAATAAGGATTTTAAAAGGCCCCTGCTGTCCATACATGGGAGCTCTTGATTTCCAGTCACCCTGATATTGTCGAGGATTAGGAGGTTATCCTCTCTCTCTCACACATACACTCACATGTCCATTCTCTCTCACACATACACTGTCACATACTTACACATTCATGCTCTTATACCCACCATAACCTCTCACTCTCACAGACACTGATACACTCTCAGGGTGTAAGACACTCTCTCCCCCCCCCCCCCCCCCACTCACACACACACACTCTTACTCCCCTGGATTTTCTCATACACACTCATGCTCTCACTCTTACTGGCTCCCTCACAACCTCAGAGCCTCTCAGATAAAACTCTATGCAGCAGAAATAATGCTGAATGTTGAGAATTGTGTTATGCAGACTAATCTGGAAAATGCACTAATTTCTACATGAGTCATAATGAATCAGTCCTCAGCTGCAGGCATCAATTGATTATCCTGGCTCCCTTTATGTTTGCCAAATACAGTTCATGTGTAACAGCAATCCTAATTCTCCACCAGATCAAGCTTATTTCACATCCCACTTCATACTTTGTCACCTTCAGCTGAGTCAAACAATTAATCTAATTACTGCCACTGCTGCCACGTGGCTATTGGAGAGACACTGATTGCTGCTATTGGCACTGAAGCCCATTCTGCTGCCTCCTCTGTGCAGGCCCCGTGGGTTTCCACTTCCTCCATGTTGATCTCGTACATTGTGAGATCCGCCATAGAGAAAGTGCTACTCTTGCACATTCCCAAAGATTACATGTGCCAATCAGTAAAAAGTATTTTTTTTTACATCTGCTTCCCTTTCTAATTTTTTGCCATTTCCTTTTATATTGCCTTTTTTTCTATTTCTTTTCTCTCCACCTGTCTTCTTCCCTCAAACACACAGTCAGGTTCTCATGCTCACATGCATTTCTCTCTCACACACACATACACAGGCTCTCACTGGCACAGGCTATCTGAGTCTCACACACAGGCTCTCTCACACCCCCACATGCTGCCTTGCTCAAGCACAGGCTCTCACTCTTACATGCTGTCTCTTTCACACACACAGAGGCTCTCACATGCTGTCTCTGCAAACACACACAGTCTCTCAACTCATCTCATACTCGCACACACCTCTCTCTCACCTCTGGGCCTCTTCTTTACGGGTTGCCACAGGATGGGCTCTGCAGTGGCCCTAGTCTTCCCGGCCCCGCTGCTCCTCTTCTACCCACGCAGCTGACGCGCCTCCTCCTTCCTCCCCATGCGGCTCCGGCAACATTTGTCTTCCGGGGCAGGGCAGGCAGGAAGGCAGTAGGAGGAGCACCTGCAGTGGCTGATACACCTCCTTCCTGCCTGCGCAGCTCCAGCAACATACGTCACTGCGACGCGCTACCTTTTTGGGCCATGTCTCTTCTCTTTTGGGGTTGGAGGAGGCAGGTCGCCAGCTTTGCCCCGCCTCCCCGCAGCAGCCATGGCGCCACGGACCGGCAAAAAACCCCAACGGCCCGGTACTGGTCCGCGGACCGGTGGTTGGGGACCTGCTTTAGGCGCAGGGCCAGTGCAAGGGTATTAGGCGCCCTAGGCGAAACGTCAGCTATGCCGCCCCCCCCCCCCCGCCCCCGCCTCCACACACAATTAACTTACATTGTGCATTAATGAAAATAACGAAGTCTGTATTTATAACAGAATACTTATTTGACATTTTTATGCCATGTAAACCATTGAGATGATTTGTCTTATCGACGGTATAGAAACTCTTTTATAAATAAATAAATAAAAATATATAAAATAAACATAAACCAAAGCTATACTTGTTGCTCAAACAAAAAAAGCAGACACATCACATAATATTAAATAATTAAAATGGCAGTCAATCAAGAAAAATGAACTTAAAAAGCCATCTTTACTTACCCCCTCCAGCAGCTCTCTTACTCTTCTTCCATGCAGGCTGTAGTACACACCAGAAGCAGCAGTAGTGGCTAAGCTCTATACCAGGGGTCAGGAACCTTTTTGGCTGAGAGAGCCATAAACGCCACATATTTTAAAATGTAATTCCATGAGAGCCATACAATATGTTTAAAACTAAATACAAGTAAATGTGTGCATTTTATGTAAGATCACACTTTTAAAGTACAATAAGTCTCTGAAAATATTACACCAGGCCTTAAGACACCAATACATCTCCTATTAGGAAAACGGACCAAGTCAGGCTGCTATAGAGTCCTACACAGAAACAACATGCCAGCAGAAAACCTCACCTGAATCACGTGCTGTCCCTCACCTAACATAGAATAAAAAGACCAAAACGCATAACAAGAAGCATGCAGAAAAAACTGAATTGGAAACTGCAACAAGCCAGAGTCTCTGTATGCAGTGTAACAAAGGAAAAAAGAAACATCACCCATCCTTATAAAACAAATCAAGAAATATAAAATCATCAGCAGTAAAACTGTACTAACAAAAAGAACATATTTCGAAACAGCTGATGAGTGGAATATCCAATAATTAAAAACTCATATAAAACATTTCCAGATACCAACAAAATATTTAAAAATAGCAGACACAAAGACCCAGTAATGAAAAATAATAAGGATACAAAAATTTTTTTGCTCTGCATACCTGGGAACATTTGATATCCAGGTGTCCTGAGATTGTTCTGAATTAGCAGGAGGTGGGGTGGTTTGCTTGGAACTTTCTCCTCTCTCAGTCACATACCAGCGCTCTCTCTCACACTGGCTCTCAATGACACACCTATACACACATGCTCTCAGTACTCACATATACACATGTTTTTTCTCTCTCATATAGGCTCTTAATTACACATTTACACACATGCTGTCTATCTTTTCACGCTTACACACACACACAGGCTTTCAATCACATAAATACATGCTGTCTTTTTCTCTCACACACAGACTCTCATTCACATGCTTACAAACATGTCCTCTCTTTCTCTCATTTACACACAGGCTCTCAATCACATACTCACATGCTCCGTCACCTAAATCAGCTCTCAATCACACACAGACACACATGATCTCTCTCTTACTTATACACACAGGCTCTTAATCATACATACACATGATTTCTCTCACACACAAAGGATCTCAATCATACACACATACTCTTTCACACAAACTTACATATACAGGTTCCCAATGGTAAACTGACATTCATGCTCTCTCTCTCACAGGCAGGCTCTCAATCACAGACATACTCTCTTTCACATACACAGGCTCTCAATCATTCACATACATGCAATCTCTCACTCACACACACAGGATCTCAAACACACATGCTTGCTCGTTCATTCACTATCTCTCTCCCCCACCCCGGGAACTAGCAGCAGCAGCAGCCTCCTCCCAACGCTAACCTCTTCATTTTCAGCCCTCGCGGAGGCGGAGTCCCATCGGCCGCGGTTGAAACTCCATTTTCCTCCGAGCCGCGCTGCAGTCTTCTTCCCGTCGGACACTAGCGTGGCCTCTTCTTCCCGCACAGGCACCCGGCTGACTCCAGTCGTGCCCGGTGTGCTCTCTTCTCCTCCCCCCCCCCCCCCCCGCGGCCCGGAAGAGGAAGTGGAGAGCATCGGGTGCCTGCGCGGAAGAAGAGACCACACTAGCGTGGTCTCTTCTTCCCGCGCAGGCACCCGATGCTCTCCACTTCCTCTTCCGGACCGCGGGGGGGGGGGGGGGGGCAGGAAGAAGAGAGCACGCCCGGTGCCGCTGACTCCAGCTGTCCTGCCGCGTTCCGCCCGGGCTGACAGCAAAGGACTCACATGCTTGAAAGCGCGGCTCTCTTAATTTTACCGGGGCAGTGCCGCCCCCGGGAAGCTGGCGCCCTAGGCGACCGCCTAGTTCGCCTAGTGCTTCCGCCGGCCCTGTTTAGGCGACCCCTGCGTTTTGGTCGTTCGACCCCCGCCGGGGTCGCGACCCACAGGTTGAGAACCGCTGCCCTAGATGTTTCTTAGGTGCCAACATTAATGTTTCTGTTAGTATAGAAAATTGGTGGTAGTTGTACTCTATTTCATCCTCTGTGTTCCCATAGTTTACAGAGGCACTGTAGGGTACAAATTTAATATATGTTGATATTGTAGATTTGGACTTGAATAGCAGTTTTCTTATTTCTGAGAGCTCTTCAAGTTCCTTTGTCATCAGCTGAAGTGCATAAGTACAGTTAATAGCTTCTGGGTATTCACTAGACCCCAATGGAACCACCGTATTCTAGGGGCCAATCCATTTCAGGGAGCCCTTTCCTGCGCAAAGGAATGGAAACTCTCCCCGGGTGTAACTAGCCTATCTCTTAGTATCCGTTGACCCATGTTGAACCGCTGTTCACATGGAAACTTCCTCCACATCGACTCACCACAGTTGAAGGCTTGTGCTCCACTCTAGGGGCCAACCCATTTCAGGGATCCCTTTTCTGCGCAAAGAAAAGGGAACTCTCCCTGGGTGTAGCCAGCCTATCTCTTAGCACCCTCTGACCCATGTTGAACCGCTGTTCACATGGAAACATCCTCCACGTCGACTCGCCACGCTTGAAGGCTCGTGCTCCACTCTAGGGGCCAACAACCAAAAAGACCAAAAAAATTTAAAAAACACTTTGCGCTGAAACTGAGAATGCTGTGAACTCAGGGATGAAGAGACCCCCCCCCCCCCCTCTTATTTTATTTTATTTTAATTCCCTTAAGTTTTCCTTTGTTAATTAACCTTTTTCATAGTGTTTAGTAATCCTTTATATTTATTAAATATTTTCAATGTATTATTTTCCTGCATACTCTGTTTTTAATGTAAACCGATATGATTTGTATCTGATACAAGAATGTCGGTATATAAAAATGCAAAATAAAAAAAACCCAAAAAAAAAAAAACCATTCTAGGGAGCCCTTTCCTGCGCAAAGGAAAGGGAACTCTCCCCGGGTATAGCCACCCTAACTCTTAACACCCGCTGACCCATGTTGAACTGCTGTTCACATGGAAACCTCCTCCGCCTCGGTCTTCAAAGTTCTCATTTGTATATCTGCTCCGTCCACCAAATTTTAAAAGACCAGTGAGAGCTCACTAGACGCCAACGGAAACACCCCAATGTAGGGGCGAACCCATTCTAGAGAGCCATTTCCTGCGCAATGGAAAGGGAACTCTCCCCAGGGCCAGCCTGTCTTGCCCCTATCAACTTTCTGCCACTCTGCCTTGCTCCCATACACCAGATGACTCATTCTACTCCTGTGGTGTTCTTGCCATTATCATTGTTCCTCAGTGTGTTGGTGCTTGTCTTTCTGCTGCTTTGTCTCTTTATTGGTGCCTTGTGATTTTTTCTGACACTCTTTCTGCTTGCTATGTTCCCCCTTCATTGTGCTGTAGGATGTTGATGCTACTTGTCTTAACACTTTGGCTGTCGTGCTGTCTTTGAGGGTTCATGCAACTGTTATCGGTGCTCTCTTTTGAAGCTGTGGTGTGTTTTTGATACTCTCGCTGCTGCTTTGCACCTCTGTTAAAGCACTCTTGCCACTCCTGGTACCCCTTTGCTCCTTTATAGTGCCTTAGGCTATTCATGCCACTTTGGTGCCACTTTGCCACAGTCTAAGTACCTTGGAGCTCTTTTCTCGTTCTGATGATTGCTCCCCAGAACTTTCATCCCAATTCTGCTTCCCAGAAAATCCCAATTCTGCATCCAAAAATAGGCTGTAAATACTTCCCCCATTGACTTTAATGGGAAAACGGACAATGAGTAAAACTAATCAACGAATTGGTTTTCCCCCTATGAAACTATTGAAATGAATTTGGGTCCCGTCAAAACGAAAACTGCATAGAAACACATTTTTTCCTTCTGCACAGCCCTGCTATGAAATACAGGGTGGACAATAGTTTTGTGAGGCTTGATATAGCGAGGGACCTTTCCATGACCGGATCCAGATCCCCTCTGATTTCTTCATATAATTCCAGGATAGCCTGAGAGCTGAGGCGATACCTGCTAATAGGGTTGTGAATCGTTTTTGAACGATTAAAATTATCGTCAGATAATTTTAAAATCGTCCAAAATCGTTAGAGTGTACGATACAATACAAATGCCCCCGATTTATCATCAGGGGCATTTGTATTGTATCGTTAAATAGGGCGCGGGAAAACTGGCACACCAAAAAAACCCTAAAACCCACCCCGAACCTTTAAAACAAATCCCCCCACCCTCCCGAACCCCCCCAAAATGTTTTAAATTACCTGGGGTCCAGTGGGGGGGTCCCGACGTGATCTCCAGCTCTCTGGCCACGGCTGCGTTGAGAAATGGCGCCGGTGGCCCTTTGCCCTTATCATGTGACAGGGCAAAGGTAGCGCCGGCACCATTTTGGTTCCTGGCTCCCGACGTTACGCGTGCAGGAGATCGCCCCCGGACCCCCGCTGGACCCCCAGGGACTTTTGGCCAGCTTGGGGGGGGCCCCCTGACCCCCACAAGACTTGCCAAAAGTCCAGCGGGGGTCCGGGAGCGACCTCCTGCACGTGGGCCGTATTGCCAATCTTCAAAATGGCGCCGGCGCTACCTTTGCCCTCACTATGTCATACGGGTGACCAAATGTGGTTCTTGGAGGAAAGATGCACTCCCTGTATCTATGCTCTGCCCGTCTATGTGGCAAGGGCTGCCATGGGCCCCGAACCTCTCCCTCTGGGGCCACTGACTGGGGCTCTGGTACAGGGTCTTCCCTAGGAGGCGTTGGAACCTCCTTTGCCTGTTGTTGTGGTTGTTGTTGTTGTTGTGTCAAGCATCCCAAAGTATCCCACTGCAAGTACACTTGCCCCAAACATAGTAGCTTTAGGAAGATAGGCCAGGTAAGAAAAGATGTTTTTATTGGCCCAGGACGGATTAGTGGGTGTGTCAGATAGAAGATCTCATTTGATCGCATGCAATAATAGCCGCGATAATAGCTGTGAATTGCGATAACGGCCTCTGACACGCAATAAAATCTTTTTGACCCCTTTACCGCAAGAAAAAAAAAGTTGGTGTTATTTCTGATATTAAATCCCGCATTATTGTGTGTTTAATTAGCATAAATTGCACTAGAAGACTCTAATTTGCTTTAACTCCTCCCATCTGCGTACTCAATTTAAAATTTGCATGCTAGCTTGCATTGCTACATTTATCACACATCTAACGCGAATTAGACCCCATTTAATGTAGATTAGGCCCTCGACGCAATTTCATACATAACCCTGTTAGAGTGTAAGCCCTTTGGGGATAGGAAAATACCTCCTTCTAAATGTAATCCTCTTTGAAGTGACAAAAAATGGAATATAATTCAAATAAATCAAATAGAGAGGCAAGACAGGAAAAAGGAGGTGATAATTCTTCTGTACAGGTTTTAGGTGAGGCCTCACTAGGAGTGCCTTGTTCAGTTCTGGAGATCATATCTCAAAAAGGATAGAGACAGGATAGAAACGGTCCAGAGATAGGCAACTAAAATGAAAGTTAAAACAATGTATACCCAGGAGGAGAGGAGAGACAGGGGAGATACCTGGAGGATATTAATAATGCCCAAGAATCAAATCTTTTCCAATGGAAAGAAAGATGTATAACCAGGGTATATAATATGAAATTCCAAGGGGGTAGACTCAGGAACAACATCAGGAAATATTTCTTCAAGGAAAGGGTTGTCAATTCATATAATGTCCTCATGGAAGAGATGGAGAAGACAAGAATGGTAATTGAATTCAAAAGGTGTGGGATAAACTCAGAGGATCCCTAATGACTAAAGGGTAGAAATGAAGAAAAGTGGTAACCTGTTTTAACTGGAGTAACCTACACTAAGCAGCAGTTATTACCCTAGGCAGCTTGCTGGGCAGGCTGGATGGACCACTTGGGTCTTTTCCTGTCATTGTTTACTATGTTACTACCCTCCAAGATTACCTTCACCTCTTTCCCGATTGCCTCCCCTCTAGCATACATGATGAATAAGTAGGAGTTTACCCCAGAATGAGTTTCATCATAGTTGTGGGTGAGATGAGGAAAGGGGTTTATTTATTTATTATTTATTTGAGTGTTTTATTTATTGTCATTCCATGTGAGAATCATTAGATCACAACGGTGTACAGGTTTAACACTCACAGACAAAGGGCGAGTTACAGAGGCAGGCATGCATATAAGTAACCATTCAAGGGTTTTCCCAAAGGGTGTTGCACATCATTCTTGCAGGGAAATGGAAAACATAGCAGTGACTTCACAGTTGTTCTATGGGTTTGGATGGTGATGGTGTGTGTGTGTGTGCGTGTGTGTGTGTGGGGGGGGGGGGGGGGGGATCAGACTCTGATGGGGGTTACAGAGGAGGAAATAACCCCTGCTATCCAGCCCTTTCATTTTGGGTTGGTAGCACTGGGGTATTTCACAGCAGTATATCTGGTAAAAACATGACAAGTAAGAATATAAAAAATTGCCATACTGGGGCAGACTCAGGGTCCATCAAGCCCAGCATCCTGTTTCCAACAGTGGCCAATCCAGGTCACAAGTACCTGGTTAGAAATCATAAGAACATAAGAACATGCCATATTGGGTCAGACCAAGTATTACGGTCCCGGGCCGTGCTCCGGTACCTCCACTCACCTTGGGCCAGCCCGGGCCACTGAAATGCCTCCTCGCTCGTCTAGGCATGATCTTGGCCTCTGCCGCGGCTCTCCTTCCGCGAGGGAGATGCTGCCAATCCGATGCGCTTGGCCTGGCCCCCTAGACGTGCCGTTTTCTAGAAGGGAGGCCCGATCGTAAGCCCAGTAACTCTGGGCATGCTTTTCCCCGACTAGTACCCTCCTCCTCTGCCTCTCCCGGAAACCAAGACGTAGAGCCTATGCAGTTAGGCCGAGGCTCCATCTCACAGGAAGAGAGGAGGCGACGCTGCATTCAAGGTCTGTGCCTATATTGCGGTGGCAAGGGGCACTTTCTAGCCCGATGTGGAGAGCGCCCGGAAAAATACCAGAACCTAGGGGTCAATGGGGAGCTGACCCTAGGTAATACATGCTCTGCCTCCTCATGTACTGTACTGGTTACTCTCGTCTACCCTGGGGGTAACTTTGATACGCTGGCTTTGGTCGACTCCGGAGCCGGAAGGAATTTCATTCTCACAGACCTCGTCCAACAGCTGCAGATTGGGGTTCAACCCCAAATTTCTCTGATCCGGTTATCGATTCATGGTGCTCTCCTGCCGGGGAGCATTACTACGTGCATCAAGCCCTTAGTCCTTCGCATTGGTCTCCTGCACTTGGAAAAGATCTCCTTCCTTATACTGGAGAAATCCATGCACCCCCATCATCTTGGGCTTACCCTGGCTACAGAAACATTCTCCAGTCATACAATGGGATACCCTTCAGATCTCAGCTTGGGGCCCGTCTTGTTTTGACTCCTGCCTGACGAATATTCCTCGTCCCAGTGTGCCTCTCTTGACCACGTCCATGGTAATCCCGCCACAATACCAAGACTTTGAAGATGTCTTCTTTAAGTAGGGCTGAACTTCTCCCGGAACACTGGCCCTTTGACTGTGCCATCAACCTGGTCCCAGGCACTACGCCTCCCGGGAGGCAGGTTTACCCCTTGTCGCTTCCGGAAACTCGGGCCATGTCATCATATATTCAAGAGAATTTGGACAGATGTTTCATTCGGCCCTCTAACTCCCCTGCTGGGACCAGGTTCTTCTTTGTGGCCAAGAAGGATGGGTCAATCTAACCCTGCATCGATTACCGTGGCCTCAAAGCCATCACGCGACGGGACAGGTACACTTTGCCTCTGATTCCAGAGTTACTAGACCGGCTGCAAGGAGCGAAGGTCTTTACCAAGTTAGACCTCCGAGGTACCTACAATTTAGTATGGATATGACCTGGCGACAAATGGAAGACCGCCTTCAATACTAGAGACGGGCACTACGAATATTTAGTCATGCCCTATGCTTGTGCAAAGCCCCTGTGGTCTTTCAAAACCTCATGAATGACGTCTTGATGGATATGTTACTCGGGGACAATCATCTCTTTGTCAAGCTAGAGAAGTGCCAGTTCGAGCAGGAGTCCTTGCCATTCCTCGGATATATATTTTCATCCAGGGCCTTCCATATGGACCCTGATAAAGTGGCGGCCATTCAGGATTGGCCACAGCCTGTAGGGGTCAAAGCCCTACAATGCTTCCTGGGCTTTGCCAATTTCTATCGCCAGTTCATACCGCATTACTCCCGGATGGTAGCACCACTTACGGCCCTTACCAGGAAGGGTGCCGACACAAAGAATTGGTCCCACATGGCAATAGATGCTTTCCAGAAGCTGAAGGAAGCCTTTCTCCTCGACGTCTGTCTCCACCATCCTAATCCGCAGCGTCAGTTCATCGTGCAAGTAGATGTCTCTGATACGGCGGTAGGGGCTGTTCTGAGCCAGTTATCCATGAAAGGCAAGACTCTACCATGTTCCTATTATTCCCGAAAATTCTCTCCAGCGGAGAGAAATTATAGTATCGGTGATAAGGAGCTCCTGGCCCTTAAACTCGCACTGGCGTAGTGGCGACAATGGCTGGAGGGGGCCCAATACCCCGTGATCATCTATACAGATCACACGAATCTGGAATCCTTGTGCCGAGCCCAACGCCTCAATTCTCGGCAAGCCTGATAGTCGCTCTTCTTTAGCCGGTTCAATTTCCTGCTCCGGTACCGGCCAGCCTCCAAGAACATTAGGGCGGACGCCCTCTCACGCACAGCTGAAACAGAGGATAACCCGGATCCACTGCGTTTTATCCTCGATCCAGCCAAGGCCCTTCTTGAAGCTTCAGAGGTGGTTCTTATGGGTAAAACGGTCGTACCCGTGAGCCTGCGCAAGAAGATGTTTTCTTGGGCTCATGACTCCTTGACCGCAGGGCATTCGGGGGTTGCTCGGACTTTGGATCTGCTGACTGAATATTACTGGTGGCCTCAGGTAAGGAGAGATGTTCATCTCTACATCAGCTCCTGCCTGACCTGCACTCAACAAAAGACACCAACTGGTCGCCCGTGGGGCTCCTTCAACAGTTACCTATTCCCACTGAGCCTTGGACCCATTTGTCCACTGATTTCATCGTGGACCTGCCAGCTTCAGAAGGGAAAACAGTAATATGGGTCACGATCAACAGGTTTTTGAAGATGGCCCACTTCGTCCCTCTCATTAAGTTACCAACGGCTCCTGAGCTCGCTAGCCTTTTCGCCTAGCACATCTTTCACCAACACGGACTACCTCTCCATAATGTCTCCGACCGGGGCTCACAGTTCACGGCGAAACATTGAAGAGCACTCTGTAAAAAGTTTGGGGTCCAATTAGAATTCATGATCGCCTTTCATCCCCAAGGCAATGGCCAAGCGGAGCGCATAAAACAAGTCCTTGAAAGCTTTCCTCCGAGCCTTCGTGGGAGACCTACAAGATGATTGGGTGGCCTTACTCCCATGGGCAGAATTCTCCTATAACCATCATAGGCGTTTGGCCACCGGTAGGCCTCCCTTCCAGGTAGTCTATGGGCGACGTCTCCGACCTCCCTTGCCTTTGCCATTGGCTGTTCCGTCACCAGCCATGCAACTCACAGCTCAACAGCTACTTAGCCTCTGGGGCTCTACCCGGGAGAAAATTCAATGCATGGCAGTCACGGCAAAGAGGTACATGGACCGTCTGCGATGTCCAGCGCTAACGTTCTGTCCTGGGGAAAAGGTATGGTTATGTACTAAACACCTTCACCTGTGGGTTCCTTCTATGCACCTGGCTCCGAAGTACATTGGCCCATTTCCAGTCACAGAACGAGTGGGTGCTGTCTCCTACCAACTCCGCCTTCCCTCTACGCTCGGGGTTCATAACGTTTTCCATGTTTCATTGCTCAAGCCGTTGGTTTTGTCCGTCTTCCATAATAAGATCCCTGAACATGCCACTCCTGCGGTCTACAAAGTGAAAGAGGTTTTGGATGTATGGTTCCACCATCGTAGATGGGAGTACCTCCTTTCCTGTGAGGGTTACGGCCCTGAGGAGAATACGTGGGAACCATCCTCTAACATCCTGGAGAAGGGTCTTCTCCACCAGTTCCATTTGGATCATCCTGCAAAGCCCAGGCTCCCGGGAAGGTGGCGTAGGAGAGGGGGTACTGCTACAGTCCCGGGCTGTGCCCCAATACCTCCACTCACCTCGGGCCGGCCCAGGCCGCTGAAACGCCTCCCTGCTCGTCTAGGCCCGATCCTGGCCTCTGCCGCAGCTCTCCCTCCGTGAGGGAGACGCTGCTGATACGACGTGGTTGCCCCCGCCCCCTAGGCGCGCGCGCATGCGGGGGCTCGAGATTTAAAGGGGCCAGCACGGAAAGAAGGAGGAGAGCCCTCGGATGATGTCAGACACTGCAGGGGTTAAAATACCCTGCAGCTTGGCCTAGACGTCGCCTTGCAACAGGTTCACTCTCTGGTGAGAGCTACTAGTTGCTGTTTCGTCTACTGGCTTCCAACTCCAGCTTCCGACTACTGGCTTCCGACTACTGGCTTCCGACTCCGGCTTTCTTCCAGGAGGCCTCTCCTATGTCCAAGAGGCTCGGGTCCTCATGAGCTCCTCTTGGGGGGACCGCAGGCTTCCAGTGGTGAAGTTCCATTTGGCCTCCTGGCTTCAGCTCTACTCTTCTGGATCCTCTGGAACTCCTCTTCTGTCACCGGCCCACAAGAGACCGCATGTAAGTCCAAGCGGCTTGGATCCTCAAGGGCTCCTCCTGGGGGGACCTTGGGCTTCCAGTGGTGAAGATTCCTCCGGTCTCCTGTTCAGTGCCACCTCCTGGCTTCGACATCCACTGTGGGCCTTCCCACGGTGAGTCTTCATCTGTCCCTACTGTCTCAAGGGTCCACGAATCCAACACCAAGGGTCCATCAAGCCCAGCATCCTGTTTCCAACAATGGCCTATCCAGGCCATAAGAACCTGGCAAGTCCCCAAAAACTAAGTCTATTCCATATTACCGTTGCTAGTAATAGCAGTGGCTATTTTCTAAATCAACTTAATTAATAACAGGTAATGGACTTCTCCTCCAAGAACTTATCTAATCCTTTTTTAAATACAGCTATACTAACTGCACTAACCTCATCCTCTGGCAACAAATTCCAGAGTTTAATTGTGCGTTGAGTGAAAAAGAACTTTCTTTGATTAGTTTTAAATGTGCCACATGCTAACTTCAGGGAGTGCCCCCTAGTCTTTCTATTATCCGAAAGCGTAAATAACCGATTCACATCTATCCGTTCTAGACCTCTAATGATTTTAAACACCTCTATCATATCCCCCCTCAGTCGTCTCTTCTCCAAGCTGAAAAGTCCTAACCTCTTTAGTATTTTCTCATAGGGGAGCTGTTCCATTCCCCTTATCATTTTGATCGACCTTCTCTTTTTTGAGATGCGGTGACCAGAATTGTACACAGTATTCAAGGTGCGGTCTCACCATGGAGCGATACAGAGGCATTATAATATTTTTTGTTTTATTCACCATTCCCTTCTAATAATTCCCAACATTTTGTTTGCTTTTTTGACTGCCGCAGCACACTGAACTGACGATTTCAATGTGTTATCCACTATGACGCCTATATCTCTTTCTTGGGTGGTAGCACCTAATATGGAACCTAACATTGTGTAACTATGGCATGGGTTATTTTTCCCTATATTCATCACCTTGCGCTTATCCAATATTAAATAGATCCCATGCTACTAATGATGGTAGTAAGCAGTGGCTATTTCCTAAATCTACTTGATTAATATCAGTTTATGGTCTTTTCCTTCAGGAACTTGTCCATAACTTTTTTAAACCCAGCTATACTAACTTCCTCTGGCAATGAATTCCAGCACTCAATTGGTTTTAAGTGTGCTACTTGATAACTTCATGGAGCTCACTCTAGTCCTTGTATTATCTGAAAGAGTAAATAGCCAATTCACATTTATCCATTCAAGTTTTTTCATGATTTTATAGACCTCTATGATATCCCCCCTCAGCCATCTATTATCTAAACTGAAAAACCCTAATTTCTTTAGCCTTTCCTCACAAGGGAGCCATTCCATCCCTTTTATCATTTTGGTTGTGCTTCTCTTTACCTTCTTCTCCCTTGAAACGATATCTTTTTGACATGTGGAGACCAAAGTTGCACACAGTACTCAAAGTGAGGTCTCACCATGGAGTTATATGGAGGGATTATGACATTTTCTATTTTCTTCACCACTCCATCTTAATAAGTCCTAACATTCTGTTTGTTTTTTTGACCTTGCAGCACACTGAGATGATGAGTTCAATCTATTATCCACTAGATTTATTTCTTGGGTGGTAACTCCTATTATGGAACCTAACATTATGTAACTACTGTATGGGTTATTTTTCCCTATATGAATCACCTTACACTTGTCCACATTAAATTTTGTCTGCCAATTGGACGCCCAGTCTTCCAGTCTTGCAAAGCCCTCCTGCAATTTATCTTAATCTGTTTGTGATTTGACCACTCTGAATGATTTTGTGTAATCTGCAAATTTGATCACCTCACTCATTATTATTCCCCTTCCCAGATTATTTGGCACCCTAGGCAAACCTTTGGTCCTGTATTATCCACTAGACCTATTTCCTGGGCAATAATTCCTAATATGGAACCTAACATTGTGTTACTAAAGTATGGTTTATGTTTCTCTAAATGCATCACTTTTACTAAATTTTTCCCATTTTCCCGTCTCCCTAAACTTATCTACAGCACCGTGCTTCCTCCTTTTTATTTATTTATTTATTTGTTTTTATATACCGGTGTTCGATTTATATATCACATCGGTTTACATATAACTTAATGGTGCAGGAAGTCAAGCATTTCTTTTTCTTTTGTACAGGGAACATCTAGAAACAGTAAAGTGAAGGATAAGAGTAACATGAATAAAACAGTAATAATAATAGTAATAAATAATAAATAACATTTGATATTAGGGATGTGAATCGTGTCCTCGATCGTCTTAACGATCGATTTCGGCTGGGAGGGGGAGGGAATCGTATTGTTGCCATTTGGGGGGGTAAAATATCGTGAAAAATCGTGAAAAATCGTGAAAAATCGAAAAATCGAAAAATCGCAAAACCGGCACATTAAAACCCCCTAAAACCCACCCCCGACCCTTTAAATTAAATCCCCCACCCTCCCGAACCCCCCCAAATGACTTAAATAACCTGCGGGTCCAGCGGCGGTCCGGAACGGCAGCGGTCCGGAACGGGCTCCTGCTCCTGAATCTTGTTGTCTTCAGCCGGCGCCATTTTCCAAAATGGCGCCGAAAAATGGCGGCGGCCATAGACGAACACGATTGGACGGCAGGAGGTCCTTCCGGACCCCCGCTGGACTTTTGGCAAGTTTTGTGGGGGTCAGGAGGCCCCCCACAAGCTGGCCAAAAGTTCCTGGAGGTCCAGCGGGGGTCAGGGAGCGATTTCCCGCCGCGAATCGTTTTCGTACGGAAAATGGCGCCGGCCATACGCGTATGGCTGGCGCCATTTTCCGTACGGAAAATGGCGCCGGCAGGAGATCGACTGCAGGAGGTCGTTCAGCGAGGGTTCCGGCGCCTCGCTGAACAACCTCCTGCAGTCGATCTCCTGCCGGCGCCATTTTCCGTACGAAAACGATTCGCGGCGGGGAAATCGCTCCCTGACCCCCGCTGGACCTCCAGGAACTTTTGGCCAGCTTGTGGGGGGCCTCCTGACCCCCACGAGACTTGCCAAAAGTCCAGCGGGGGTCCGGAAGGACCTCCTGCCGTCCAATCGTGTTCGTCTATGGCCGCCGCCATTTTTTCGGCGCCATTTTGGAAAATGGCGCCGGCTGAAGACAACAAGATTCAGGAGCAGGAGCCCGTTACGGACCGCTGCCGTTCCGGACCGCCGCTGGACCCGCAGGTTATTTAAGTCATTTGGGGGGGGTTCGGGAGGGTGGGGGATTTAATTTAAAGGGTCGGGGGTGGGTTTTATGGGGTTTTAGTGTGCCGGCTCACGAGTCTAACGATTTATAACGATAAATCGTTAGAATCTCTATTGTATTGTGTTCCATAACGGTTTAAGACGATATTAAAATTATCGGACGATAATTTTAATCGTCCTAAAACGATTCACATCCCTATTTGATATAGGGTGTATCTGAAACAGTAACAAGGGTAATATGTTATACA
This sequence comes from Rhinatrema bivittatum, assembly GCF_901001135.1. Classification (NCBI taxonomy): domain Eukaryota; kingdom Metazoa; phylum Chordata; class Amphibia; order Gymnophiona; family Rhinatrematidae; genus Rhinatrema; species Rhinatrema bivittatum. The sequence goes on along the minus strand of NC_042618.1, from coordinate 282,566,083 downwards.
GATCATATTGGTTTCAATAGCTCCAGTACGGCATTCCCTTCTTTGGCAGTATTGGCTCTTCCACAGCACCCCTTTGGGCTTCATGCTGGCAGGATTTTGCCACCCCCACAAACTTTTGGTGCTGTAGGCTACTGCCTACTTTTCCTAATGGAAGCATGGGCCCTGGGTAAAAAATTAACATCTAATCCAAGGCAGGTGAAAGTTTTTTGCTTTATTTATCCCATAGTATATGGTGGAGGTCATCATACCATGCTCTGTGCAATTATGTGTAATTATGAGAAACCTCATTTGCCTGTGTAGCTCCCTCATTTACATTCGAGTATACTAACTGTAGCAAGTTCATGTTAACATAAGGGGAGACCATCTTAACATGCATGTTAATATTTTGTATTTGAATTTTGGATTTAATCACTCAACCTCCAAACCTGAGTTTAAGGTGAGTTAAAATTCAGGTATAATAGATATTTCCCTTCCAATCTAAAACTCTTACTTATGAAACTTTTCCCCTTTGACACAGAATGGTGAAAAATAGAGATGTGAATCGTGTCCTCGATCGTCTTAACAATCGATTTCGGCTGGGAGGGGGAGGGAATCATATTGTTGCCGTTTGGGTGTTTAAAGTATCGTGAAAATCGTGAAAATCGAGAGCCGGCACACTAAAACCCCCTAAAACCCACCCCCGACCCTTTAAATTAAATCCCCCACCCTCCCGAACCCCGGCTGAACGACCTCCTGCAGTCGATCTCCTGCCGGCGCCATTTTCCGTATGAAAAACGATTTGCGGCAGGAGATCGTTTTCCGGACCCCCGCTGGACCCCCAGGGACTTTTGGCCAGCTTGGGGGGGCCTCCTGACCCCCACAAGACTTGCCAAAAGTCCAGCGGGGGTCCGGAACGACCTCCTGCAGTCGAATCGTGTTGGTCTATGGCCGCCGCCATTTTGCGCCGCCATTTTGAAAAATGGCGCCGGCTGAAGACAACACGATTCAATTGCAGGAGGCCGTTCCGGACCGCTGCCGTTCTGGACCGCCGCTGGACCCCCAGGTAATTTAAGGCATTTGGGGGGGGGTTCGGGAGGGTGGGGGATTTAATTTAAAGGGTCGGGGGTGGGTTTTAGGGGGTTTTAGTGTGCTGGTTTTCCTGCCCTCCCCCTTCCCCCGATTTACGAATTTTTGACGATAAATCGGGGGAATTGGTATTGTATCGTGGCCCTAACGATTTTTGACGATTTAAAATATATCGGACGATATTTTAAATCGTCAAAAAATGATTCATATCCCTAGTGAAAAAGCCTTAATAAATCAAGCCCTATAGAGGTAATTCTCAAAGGGGCGGATTTTAAGAGCCCTGCTCGCCTAAATCCGCCCAAATCCGGGCGGATTTAGGCGAGCAGGGCCCTGCGCGCCGGTGAGCCTATTTTACATAGGCTCACCGGCGTGCGCAGACCCCGGGACTCGCGTAAGTCCCGGGGTTCTCCGAGGGGGGCGTGTCGGGGGCGTGTCGGGGGGGCGGGCCCGGTCGTCGCGGCGTTTAGGGGGCGTGTCGGCAGCGTTTTGGGGGCGGGTACGGGGCGTGGCTACGGCCCGGGGCAGTCCGGGGACATGGCCGCGCCCTCCGTACCCGCCCCCAGGTCGCGTCCCGGCACGCAACAGGCCCGCTGGCGCGCGGGGATTTATTTCTCCCTCCGGGAGGCGTAAATCCCCGGAGAAAGGTAAGGGGGGGGTGTAGAGAGGGCCGGGCGGGTGGGTTAGGTAGAGGAAGGGAGGGGAAGGTGAGGGGAGGGCATTAGAGGATTCCCTCCAAGGCCGCTCCGATTTCGGAGCGGCCTTGGAGGGAATGGGGGTAGGCTGCGCGGCTCGGCGCGCGCCAGCTATACAGAATTCATAGCCTTGCGCACGCCGATCCAGGATTTTAGTGGATACACGCGGCTCCGCGCGTATCTACTAAAATCCAGCGTACTTTTGCTTGCGCCTGATGCGCCAGCAAAAGTACGCCTATTCGCGTTTTTTGAAAATCTACCCCTCAGTGAACTTAATAGCAGGTAATGGACTTCTCCTCCAAGAACTTATCCAATCCTTTTGTAAACACAGCTATACTAACTGCACTAACCACATTCTCTGGCAACAAATTCCAGAGTTTAATTGTGCGATAAGTAAAAAAGAACTTTCTCCGATTAGTTTTAAATGTGCCCCATGCTAACTTCATGGAGTGCCCCCTAGTCTTTCTACTATCCGAAAGAGTAAATAACCGATTCACATCTACCCGTTCTAGACCTCTCATGATTTTAAACACCTCTATCATATCCCCCCTCAGTCGTCTCTTCTCCAAGCTGAAAAGACCTAACCTCTTTAGTCTTTCCTCATAGGGGAGTTGTTGCATTCCCCTTATCATTTTGGTAGCCCTTCTCTGTACCTTCTCCATCGCAATTATATATTTTTTGAGATGCGGGCGACCAGAATTGTACACAGTATTCAAGGTGCGGTCTCACCATGGAGCGATACAGAGGCAATTAGGGGGTGTGCATTCGTTTTGAACTTATATGTAAAACGCTACTTATTATTTTTTTTTAACTTAAAAAAGTGATGAGGCGAAAACGATTGGATTTCCAACTTATTCAACATAGCTGTGTTGAATACGTTGGAAATCGCGATCGTTGATCCTAAATAAAAATTTAAACCCCTCACCCTCCTTAATCCCCCCCAAGACTTACCAAAACTCCCTGGTGGTCCAGCGGGGAGTCAGGAAGCCATTCCTCTATTCCTTTGTGAGGAGCATGTGACGTCCGCGTCACGTCAGAGTGACGCGGCTGTCACATGGTCCACCGCGGTTCCGCTCCCGGACCCCTCGTGGGACACAAACGGAACTTTTGGCCAGCTTGGGGAGGTCAGGAGGCCCCTGCTGGTCAGGAGGCCCACCGGAACCGCGGTGGACCACGCGACGGCCGCGTCACGAGTGACGCAGCCGTCACGTGCTCCTGACCGCCCCCCCCCCCCCCAAGCTGGCCAAAAGTTCCGTTTGTGTCCAACGAGGGGGCCGGGAGCGGAACCGCGGTGGACCACGTGACGGCCGCGTCACTCCGACGTGACGCGGACGTCACATGCTCCTCGCAAAGGAATAGAAGAATGGCTTCCTGACTCCCCGCTGGACCACCAGGGAATTTTGGTAAGTCTTGGGGGGGATTAAGGAGGGTGAGGGGTTTAAATTTTTATTTAGGGAACCGGTGCACGTATGGACAGACTCAACTTATGGAATTCTCCATATGTCCATATTGACCAAAATTGACCCCCCTTTTCGACTTATGGACTTATGAACATAAACTTTTTGTCTGCACATTAGGGATGTGAATCGTGTCCTCGATCGTCTTAACGATCGATTTCGGCTGGGAGGGGGAGGGATTCGTATTGTTGCCGTTTGGGGGGGTAAAATATCGTGAAAAATCGTGAAAAATCGTGAAAAATCTAAAATCTAAAAATCGCAAAACCGGCACATTAAAACCCCCTAAAAACCCACCCCCGACCCTTTAAATTAAATCCCCCACCCTCCCGAACCCCCCCCAAATGAGTTAAATAACCTGCGGGTCCAGCGGCGGTCCGGAACGGCAGCGGTCCGGAACGGGCTCCTGCTCCTGAATCTTGTTGTCTTCAGCTGGCGCCATTTTCCAAAATGGCGCCGAAAAATGGCGGCGGCCATAGACGAACACGATTGGACGGCAGGAGGTCCTTCCGGACCCCCGCTGGACTTTTGGCAAGTCTCGTGGGGGTCAGGAGGCCCCCCACAAGCTGGCCAAAAGTTCCTGGAGGTCCAGCGGGGGTCAGGGAGCGATTTCCCGCCGCGAATCGTTTCCGTACGGAAAATGGCGCCGGCAGGAGATCGACTGCAGGAGGTCGTTCAGCGAGGGTTCCGGCGCCTCGCTGAACAACCTCCTGCAGTCGATCTCCTGCCGGCGCCATTTTCCGTACGAAAACGATTCGCGGCGGGAAATCGCTCCCTGACCCCCGCTGGACCTCCAGGAACTTTTGGCCAGCTTGTGGGGGGCCTCCTGACCCCCACGAGACTTGCCAAAGTCCAGCGGGGGTCCGGAAGGACCTCCTGCCGTCCAATCGTGTTCGTCTATGGCCGCCGCCATTTTTCGGCGCCATTTTGGAAAATGGCGCCGGCTGAAGACAACAAGATTCAGGAGCAGGAGCCCGTTCCGGACCGCTGCCGTTCCGGACCGCCGCTGGACCCGCAGGTTATTTAACTCATTTGGGGGGGGGGGTTCGGGAGGGTGGGGGATTTAATTTAAAGGGTCGGGGGTGGGTTTTAGGGGGTTTTAGTGTGGCCGGCTCACGATTCTAACGATTTATAACGATAAATCGTTAGAATCTCTATTGTATTGTGTTCCATAACGGTTTAAAGACGAGATTAAAATTATCGTCCGATAATTTTAATCGTCCTAAAACGATTCACATCCCTACTGCACATCCCTAGAGGCAATATGACATTTTCCGTTTTATTCACCATTCCTTTTCTAATAATTCCCAACATTCTGTTTGCTTTTTTGACTGCTGCAGCACACTGCACCGACGATTTCAATGTGTTATCCACTATGACATGTAGATCTCTTTCTTGGGTTGTAGCACCTAATATGGAACCCAACATTGTGTAATTATAGCATGGGTTATTTTTCCCTATATGCATCATCTTGCACTTATCCACATTAAATTTCATCTGCCATTTGGATGCCCAATTTTCCAGTCTCACAAGGTCTTCCTGCAATTTATCACAATCTGCTTGTGATTTAAACTACTCTGAACAATTTTGTGTCATCTGCAAATTTGATTATCTTACTCGTCGTATTTCTTTCCAGATCATTTATAAATATATTGAACAGTAAGGGTCCCAATACAGATCCCTGAGGCACTCCACTGTCCACTCCCTTCCACTGAGAAAATTGCCCATTTAATCCTACACTCTGTTTTCCTGTCTTTTAGCCAGTATGCAATCCACGAAAGGACATCGCCACCTATCCCATGACTTTTTACTTTTCCTAGAAGCCTCTCATGAGGAACTTTGGTCAAACGCCTTCTGAAAATCCAAGTATACTATATCTACCGGTTCACCTTTATCCACATGTTTATTAACTCCTTCAAAAAAGTGAAGCAGATTTGTGAGGCAAGACTTGCCCTGGGTAAAGCCATGCTGACTTTGTTCCATTAAACCATGTCTTTCTATATGTTCTGTGATTTTGATGTTTAGAACACTTTCCACTATTTTTCCTGGCACTGAAGATAGGTAGATATTAGGGGTGTGCATCCGTTGTCGACGTATTGGTGATCCACAACGTATTTTGTCCTATGCGTTAAATACATGGGGAGGCGAAACGCATCATGACTCCCCACGTATTTAACTTATTATCCGTTTAATTCGGTGCACCCAGCGGCGCGTGCTTTTCTTCGCTCCCATTAGCTACTAGCTACCTATGATTTTCACAAAATGGCAGCGCCCATGCCCTACATTCCGGTATCCATGCCGACATGTCTGACCCTTTCCTGTGAGTCACAGTGACTCACAGGAAAGGGTCGGACTGGTCGGCATGGATACCGGAATGCAGCATATCCGCGGTGACATTTTATGACATGCACTGAATGCAGCCAATTGCGCTGTCATTCAGTGCTCTCTGTCAATTTTACTGATGAGCTAGCACTATATAAACATCAGCACAAGGAGCCATGCACTTATTTCCAGCGATGCTGGATGTAAGAGAAGGCTGCACTGAGAGATAGGCCTAGTTAAGGAAAGAAAAAGCTAATTATTCTTTGCTTTGCTGCAGTGCCAGGGTCAGCTAGTCCTGTTTTCTTTCAAGCTGTTTATTTTGGTTATCTCTGACTGAGAAGAGAAGCTGTGCTAGGTCAGCTAGCACTGACCACCATTTAGGGTGTTGGGGCTGGCTTGGAGAGATATATTATTTTCAATTTCATCCATTTGTCTGGAGTGACAAAAATACCAGCTTTGTTTAAACTGATTTTTTGTAATTGCAATTACTTAGCCTCTCAGTGCACTGGGCTTCACTGGGCAGTTTAACAGGCTTGGGTCTGTGCAGTCAAGTGGGCCCAGGGAGTCTGCCTCTTTTGTGCTTACAAGCAAGCAGCTTCTGTGGGCACGCCACACACAATTAGTGCACAGCCAGGCACCGTGACAGTGGGCAGTGGCTAGTTTTAACAGACTGAACCTAACTATTGGGTGGGTCTGTAAAGTCAAGTGCCTAGGGAGTCTGCCTCTTTTGTGCTTACAAGCAAGCAGCTTCTGTGTGCACGCCACACACATTAGTGCATAGCCAGGCAGTGGGCAGTGTTACTACTCAGTGACATTAAAATCCATAATGTCAGGGAAAGAGAGATGTAGTCGAGTGATTGGGACTGGAAGAGGAGGCACCTCAAAGATACTAGTGCAACACCACCAGTACAGCTAAAAGGCAACTGTCGCAATCTAAACTCTTTTGTAGGGGATGGCAGTTCCATGCCAAAAAAAATTAAATCTGACCATGATACATCACCATCGCCACCACTTGTTTTCTGGCCCTGTAGTTTTGGAGGTGATGGAAGGGGAGGCAGAGTCATGCCAGACAAAATGTAGACACACAAAAGCAGCAGGGGGACAGAAGTCTCGACTAACACTTAGCGTTGAAAGGTAGAGCAGTCACTGTTTGCTTCTGATTCAGATGAAAAAATCTTCTTGTGTGGGATTCTCATCAGAAACGGAAGAAGTCATAGCTGACGAATCTTCGGTAGAATCAGTTAGTCCTGTCTTAGCCTCCACAAATTGTGCAGCAGGGGAGAGATGAAAGTGATAACGAGGAGGAGGAAGAGCAAGTCAGCACAGGCACAGAGGGGTGACTGAGGCCTCCTCTGGCATTGCTTCTCAGGGTGCACCCACTACCTCAGCTCGTGCCAGCATCCACCCCCAAGGTGTTAGAGAGGGGAGGATCACGAAAGACATCTACGATCTGGAGACACTTTAAAGTGACGGAAGACCCGCGTTATGCTCGTGTAATTACTACTGTGCCAGGGATATTAGCAGAGGGCAAGCAAATGGGACATCTATCTAATTTTGGCATGAATCATCATATGAAGAGGCAACACCCAACAAGATTACTGCCATTTGGGATGGTGGCAGTACCAGTGGGGGGACCCCTTCCAACCAGTTGTGCAGTGTAGAAAAGCAGCAGAGTCAGCCCACGCCCTCATCCCCTTCTAGCAGTCAAGTGGCAGGCCAGCAACCCCTTGACATGTGGCAGAAGCGACAATCCACCATGGAGGAAATGGGGTGGAGTGCTGTAACGCTATCCCCCGGGGGGGTAGGAGGCAGGCAGCCTCAAAAGTTGAACCAGGACCATTGGGAAATGATTGCCCTTGATGACCAGCCTTGCAGTTAATGGAGGATGTGGGTTTCAAAGGTTTTTTGAAGGTCGTATTTCCAAATTACAAAATCCTCTGCAGAAACCACATTTAGTAGAAAGTTCATCCCCAGCCTGTACAAGCAGTGTCGCAGTCGCAATGCAAGTACTGCTAGTTAAGGCAGAGGGAGAGTGCATTTCACCTGCGATATCTGGACCGTCTGAATGCTGCACACTCTTACCTCTCTCTGACAGCACACTGGTGGGACATGGCAGAGGCAGGGGCAGCCAGCAGCTCTATTACTGAAGACGTATCAGGGTGGAGGACAGGGCCTTTACTGCCACACCCACCCTGACGAACCAGGCCCATACCGCAGCCCAATAATTCCCGAGCATGCATCAGGACAGATGCTAGAGGGCTGGCAACTACACAGCGAGACACCAGCGAGACAGAATGCAGGCAGGGTTCTTTGTCACAGACCATGGTGCAAACAATGGTAAGGCAATAACCGATGGGCGCTTTTAAGAAACATCCGATGTTTTTGCACACACTCTGCACCTGGTAGTGAAGTCAGATCTGGGCTTGGAGGCCAATGACAAAGAGAATGAATACCTGCATAGGTTAATACAAGAAGTGCAGGAACATAGCAGCACACTTCCACAGTAAGTGTCAAGGCGGGGCAGGTTAGCCGACAAAAGCAGACTGATTTGGATATGCCCTCACAAGCGTCTCATTCAAGACATTACCACCACCCGGTGGAATTTCACCTTTATGATGCTGGAGAGGTTAGTGGAGCTTGCAGACACACCTTCATGAACTTTCTGGTACAATGGACATAGGTGTGGCAGAATCCCTAGGGCATCATGATTGGTTAGTCATGAGTCAGCTGGTAAAAATCCTGCAGCCCTTCAAGGTTGTCACGGAGGAGCTGAGTTCCAGAAGTGCCACCTGGGCTGACATCATCCCTATAGTTAATTTCCTGGATGAACATTTGGAGGCCTTTAAACGGGAAGAGGGAATGACAGTTGAGGTGCTGCAGTGTCTGGACGTTTTGCAGCAGCAGGTGAAAGACAGATTAAGGCCTTTAACAGACGACCGCACATACATGCTCGCCTCAGTCTGTGATCCCGTGTGAAAGAGAAACTCGCCCTACAGTTCAATTGTCTGTCATTTGGTGAAGGAGCTACTGTTAGCAAAAGTCCGTGAACAAGAGCACCATAGGCGGAGACAGATTAGGCTTGAAGCAGAGGTGGGAAACAACAGGCACGTCAGAGAGTTGTGCTGCTAGCCCAGGCAGGAGCAGCACTGTGTCAGCGACAGATAGTACCTCTCCTCCACGTCAGAACGCCCAAGGCATGTTTGCCCATAAAGATTCATCAGTTGTGCAACGGGAGAGAGAGAAAAGCAGCTGGCATTAGTGACTCTGAGCCCGCCCAAGCAAAAGGAGACACCAGCACAGCTGTCAGTGAAATGGTATCTCTCAGAGCCGATAGAGAAAATGCAGACAGATCCGCTGGCATATTGGGCACACAAGGTCCACTGTCTGGCCACACCTAGCCAAAGTGGGCTCAAGCGATATCTGTCATGTCCACCAACCAGTGTGCCAGTGAACGTGTCTTTTCAATGACAGGGGATATCATGAGCCCTCACTGCTTCAGGCTGGCACCAGAGTTGATGGAAATGCTAGTGTTTTTTTTAAAGTAAACCTGCCTTTGCTTGGGTTTCCAAATTTTCCCTGTGAATGGTAAAGATGAATAAAAGCAATTCAAAGCCTTGCAGCAGCTCCAATTGCCTCCTATGCTCCAGATAATATAAGCACTGCAGCACATGTACCTGACATGAAACGCTGTGCCTGACCATCCACTGCCCTGTCTGTACGTCCCTACAAGGTCCTGACCTCAAACGCTGTGCCTGACCGTCAACTGTCCAGGCCTTATGTTCCTACAAGTGTTTGACCTTGATTGCTCTGCCTGTCCATCCAGGCCTTATGTCCCTAGGTGGGACTGACTTCTGTCCTCGACTGCTTTGCCTGTCAGTCCAGGCCTTATGTTCCTACAAGTGTTTGACCTCGATTGCTATGCCTGTCAGTCCAGGCCTTATGTTCCTGCAAGTGTTTGACCTCAATTGCTCTGCCTGTCCGTCCAGACCTTATGTCCCTAGGTGGGATTGACTTCTGTCCTCGATGCTCTGCCTGTCCATCCAGGCCTTATGTTCCTACAAGTGTTTGACCTCAATTGCTCTGCCTGTCCGTCCAGGCCTTATGTCCAGTCCCCTAATGGCTAAACCCTCGTTGCAAAGGGAAACCTCAGTCTCTGGCAATTAAAACTAGGACTCCTTCACAGCATTGATCCTTAAATAAAACAAAGAGTTTTCTTTAGTTTCAGGGCAGAGAAGAGAACTTCCTTCGTCTTGCTTATGAAGTCATGATCTGTTTGCAAATGATTTAATCCGAACAATTTGTACCATTATACACTCTAGTGGCCAATCCATTCCAAGCGAGTCCTTTCCTGCTCTTGGGAAAGGGAACTCTCCCCGGTGTTGCAGCCTATCTCTTAGGACCTGTTGACCCATGTTGAACCGCTGTTCACATGGCACCCTGCTCCCTGTTGCCACGCTTTGAAGGCTCGTGCTCCACTCTAGGGGCCAACCCATTCCAAGGAAGTCCTTTCCTGCTCTTGGGAAAGGGAACTCTCCCTGGTGTTGCAGCTTATCTCTTAGGACCTGTTTGACCAATGTTGAAACCGCTGTTCACATGGCACCCTGCTCCCTGTCGCCATGCTTTGAAGGCTCGTGCTCCACTCTAGGGGCCAACCCATTCCAAGGAAGTCCTTTCATGCTCTTGGGAAAGGGAACTCTCCCCTGTGTCGCATCCTATCTCTTAGGACCTGTTGACCCATGTTGAAACTGCTGTTTAGGGGTGAACCCATTCTCAGGGAGACCTTTCCTGCTCATAGGAAAGGGAAACTCCTCCCCGGGTGTAGGCTGCCTGTTTCTAACTGTCCCATGTAGAACCGCTGGTTGTGTTACATGGTAACCTCCTCCACCTCCGCATTGACAATTGTCGGATGTATATTCAAGTTTCATATCACCAAAATGCCAGGAAGAGTGCAGATGATAGCACATATCAAATCTTGATTCTTCTAAAGTAGACTTCATCTGTATGTACTCTTTTCTATCGGTGTTGCTAGGTGCCAAGCACACTTATTAAATACTTCTTCTTAGCTTCGAATAGTAAAGTTCTTCAAGCCTCTGTTTCTACTAAAACAACAGCTGGCATTTGGGATTTTACTTCACTGATGAAGACATTGTTATTAGTGTTTTACCTCCGGTCATTTCTTCCATTTTGAAATCAGCCTCTTTCTATGCCAAGCCAGTACTCGGACTGCTTTCTGGCCTACCTGTCTTTTGTCAAGGATATTCTCACACCCTGGGGATCCAGGGTTGTAGCCTACCTGTTTCTACCCTCCCGGACCCATATTGAACCACTGTGTTGTACATGGTAACCTCCTCCGCTTTGGCCTTGACAATTCTCGTTTGTATATTCAATTTTCATATCACCAAAATGCCAGGAAGACTGGGAGGGGGATCCGCCCCAACCCCGGTCCGACCGACCGTCCCGCCGGGTGGAATCCTCCGGGCGGACTGCACGGAACACACCCGTTTACCTCTTAATGCTTTCACGCCCTCTTGAACTCTCTCTTCAAAGTACTTTTCAACTTTCCCTTACGGTACTTGTCGACAATCGGTCTCGTGCCGGTATTTAGCCTTAGATGGAGTTTTAACCACCCGCTTTGGGCTGCACTCCCAAAAAGTTCTTCAAAGCCTCTGTTTCTACTAAAACAACAGCTGGCATTTGGGATTTTACTTCACTTGATGAAGACATTTTATTAGTGTTTTACCTCCAGTCATTTCTTCCATTTTGAAATCAGCCCTCTTTCTATGCCAAGCAGTACTCTGACTGCTTTCCGGCCTACCTGTATTTTGTCAAGGTTATTCTCACACTACACTCCCCTCGGGGTCCCGTTGTGTAGCCTGCCTGTATCTGCCCTCTGTCCCATGTTGAACCCCTGTTTAGGGTTGAAACCATTCTAGGGAGCCCTTTCCTGCTCATAGGAAAGGGAACTCTCCCCGGGTGTAACCTGCCTATTTCTAACCCTCTGAACCATGTTTGAAACCGCTGTTCCATTTTGAAATCAGCCTCTTCTATGCCAAGCAGTACTCTGACTGCTTTCCGGCCTACCTGTCTTTTGTCAAGGTTATTCTCACACTACAGTCCCTCGGGGTCCCGTGTGTAGCTTGCCTGTATCTGCCCTCTGTCCCATGTTGAACTGCTGTTTAGGGGCGAACCCATTCTAGGGAGCCCTTTCCTGCTTGTAGGAAAGGGAACTCTCCCCAGGTGTAGCCTGCCTGTTTCTACTGTCCCATGTTGAACCACTCTTTAGGGGCGAACCCATTCTATGGAGCCCTTTCCTGCTCATAGGAAAGGGAACTCTCCCCGGGTGTAGCCTGCCTGTTTCTACCCTCTGTCCCATGTTGAATCGCTGTTTAGGGACGAACCCATTCTAGGGAGCCCTTTCCTGCTCATAGGAAAGGGAACTCTCCCCAGGGCTCTTGTTTGAATATTTGCTACTACCACCAAAACTGGCACCCGCAGATGCTCCACTCCACCCAGGCATACTTCATCATGTTTCAGGTCCTAGCACTCGTGTTAGACTCCCTGGTCCCTGTTTCAAGATGGGTCGGGTGCACAGTATGCAGAGTTGACAGTTGCACCACATACTGAGCCTCATCTTGTCTTGCCTCCTTGTCTTTCCCTTATCAAACCACAGGGAACTGACTACCTCGCTCTGCCAGCCTGTCTTGCCCCTATCAACTTTCTGCCACTCTGCCTTGCTGCCAATCACCAGATGACTCACTCAACTCCTTGTGGTGTTATTGCCACTATCATGGTTTCCTCAGTGTGTTGGTGCTAGTCTTTCTGCTTACTATGTTTCCCCTTCATTGTGCTGTAGGATGTCAATGCCACTTGTTTTGCTGCTTTGCCTGTCGTGCTGCCTTTGAGGGTTCATGCATCTGTTATCGGTGCTCTCTATTGAAGCTGTGGTGTGTTTTTGACACTCTCACTGCACTCTTTGCCACTTCTGGTACCCCTTTGCACCTTTACAGTGCCTTAGGCTATTCATGCCACTTTGGTGCCACTTTGCCACAGTCTAAGTACCTTGGAGCTCTTGTGTTGTTGTGATGATTGCTCCCCAGAAGTTTCATCAAAATTGATAATAAAACCCCAATTCTGCAGCCAAAAATAGGCTGGAAATCCTTCCTCCATTGACTTTAATGAGAACCGGAAAACGAATTCACATATCAACGTATCGGGGGCGCCATACGTCCGAATGCAACGGAAATGACCCCCGACGAATACGTATCACGAATGCAACGAATATATTTTGGGCTGCACATCCCTAGATACCTTCAGGTTTACCCTAGATACCTTCAGGTTTACCCACTAATAAACAGTATAAAACCATCTAATAATCTTGTGAAACAATAAAAACACATATGATAATCTGAAGAAAGTACATTTTATTGTACCTGTTTTCCTCATTTACCTGAATTAACACATTGACTAGGCATCTACTCATTCTACCTCTGTAATAGTTTGACTCTGAAAAGAGGAATCTTTTAGGGATGTACTTTTATTTTAACGAAATGCATATTTTATAATACAAGTCCATTTTCAGTTCATTAAGAAAATTCTGAAATGTTCAGTTTTGTTTTTAAAAATAGGGACCCTCTGTCACTGTCCTCCTAGAGCTGAAATGGGGCCTTTCCTACCACAGGGTAGAAGAAAGCAGGAGTGATCTCCAGTTATTTCTGTCTCACTGGTTCCTGTTGCAAAATGTAACTGGCCAGCCTTGAGACCAGCACCATTTTATTGTACAGCCATATGCTTTATGGTCATGAATATTAACACTGGTCGCAGCAGAAAGAAAAATGTAAGGAGTGACTATGGAAAGCTCCTAACCCTTTCTATACTGAAGACCCCATGTAAGGGGTAATTGGAGGCCAGGGAGACCCTGGCCCAATTGAGAGGAAAAGTGGTGGAGGAGGTATCAGCTCACTTAAGGTACCAGAGGGAGGACCCAGGGTTGCTCTGTTTCAGTTCATGTTTGTTTGGAATATTGTTTTCATTGAATGTTTATTTTGAATTGAAAAAAAAACCTGAACTGAAATAAACATTAACAAAGCAAATCTCAACTAAAAAAATAAAGAACTGAAAAAATCTTTGCTGAGTACATCTCTAAACATTTTGGGGCCGATATTCAAAAAGAAGCTGAGCTCCTTAATTTAGGAAACTAGAGGGTCATTTATCAAGCCTTGACATTTTATCACAGGAGAGGAAAAATATTGCAGGAGGCATACTCTTCTCAATAAAATATCACAGCAATTTCACTGTGATATTTTTTAACGCGCAAAAAATCTTGATAAAAAATATCGCCATTAAATGGTGAATGGTGCATAATAATTGCCCCTCTCACCTGGGGCTTCCATCAGCTTAAAGGGTTAGGTGGCCCAAAAATGACCCCCCCCCCCCAAAAAAAAAAAGTACCTAAGTTCCCCCAAGGTCTTGTGTGATTACTGCCCACCCACCACTACCTTAGAGGTGGTGCAGGCCTAAAACATTAAACAAAAAGAAATAAAAGCTCACATAAATTACTAGTATCAGAGGGGCACAGGCCAGCCAGCACCATTTTGAATAGGGCATTGACTGGGCCTGGAGGTAGGGGGTGCTCCAGGCCTCCAGTACGCAACCAAGTGTTCTTTGAGATAGGAGGGGGTGAAGGGGTCCAGGCAGGGCCGGTGGAAGCACTCGGCGAACTAGGCCTAGGCCTAGGGCGCCAAGCATTAGGGTAAAAACAAATAAATTACTTTTTAACTGATTGCACATGTAATTTTTGGTAATGTGCCAGAATAGCACTTTCTCTATGCGGACCTCACAATGTACGAGATCAGCATGGAGGAAGTGGAAACCCATGGGGCCTGCACAGAGGAGGCAGCAGAATGGGCTTCAGTGCCAGTAGCAGCATTCGGCGCCTCCCCAATAGCCATGCGGTAGCAGTGACAGTGGCAGCAGAAGAATGAGAGAGGCTCAGAGGTTGCTGGCAAAAGAAGAGAGGGGGGGTCTGCCTTTAGTGCGAGCATGTGTATGAATTGCAGTCTGCTTGGTGGTGTATGTGTATGAATGCATGGGTGGCCTGCCTGAGGGTTGTGTCTGTGTGTGAGAATGAATGTGTGCGTGCCTGGGGGATGGTGAGGGAGTGGTGTGAAAATGAATGGGAGCCTGCCTGGGGGTCAGTGTGTGTCTGCGTTGTGTGTGTGTAGAATGACTGGAAGCTTGCCTGGGTTGTGTGTGGTTGTGTGAGAATGATTGAGAAGCTTGCCTGGGTTGTGTGTGTTTGTGTGTTATGTGAGGGAGCCAGTGAGAGTGAGAGCATGAGTGTGTATGAGAAATTCCAGGGGAGTAAGAGTTTGTGTGTGGGGGTTGTGTGAGGAGGGGGAGAGTGTCTTTTAGAGCCTGAGAGGTGTGTCGTGTCTGTGACAGCAAGAGGTTATGGGGGGTATCAGAGCATGGATGTGTATGTATGTGACAGTGTATGTGTGATAGAAAATGGACATGTGAGTATGTGTGAGAGGAGGAGAGGATACCTCCTAATCCTCGACAATATCAGGGGTGACTAGAAATCAAGAGCTCCCACGTAAGGACCGCAGGACTTTTAAAATCCTTATTAGTTTTAATTATTGGGTGTTATTTGATATATGTGCTGTTTTGAAATATTTTATTGTGTTTGGGAAATTGTAAAAATTTATCTGATTTAATTAATCAGAAATTTCTATTATCAGTAGTTTTAAAACATTTCTTTCATTAGTATGGTTTACTATTATAACTAATGCTTTATGTTTCTGATTTTATTTGTTTTATGAGGAATGGTGGTTCTGTTTTTCTATTGTTAATACACAGAGTCTGGCTTTCTTGGGGTTTTCCATTTCAGTTTTTGTCTAATTTGTGCTCCTTTATTTTGTATTCTGTATTTTGTTGAGGGTCTGTCTCTGCTCTGTGTGTGTGACCATGATGAGAGATTCTGCTAGCATTAGTGTCTGTATAGGGATCTATAGCAATTGGGTTTGTTTGTTCCTCAGTAGATGGTAGGGATGTGGCGCCATTTTGCAATACGGCAATATGGCAGGAGGTCGCTCCCAGACCCCCGCTGGACTTTGGCAAGTCTTGTGGGGTCAGGAGGCCCCCCCAAGCTGGCCAAAAGTCCCTGAAGGTCCAGCGGGGGTCCGGGAGCGATCTCCTGCGCTCGTGACGTCGGGGGACAGGAACCAAAATGGCGCCGGTGCCATTTCTATTAACGCACCCGTGGAAGATCACACCGGGACCCCCCCCACTGGACCCCAGGTAATTTAAGACATTTTGGGGGGGTTCGGGAGGGTGGGGGATTTATTTTAAAGGGTCGGGGTGGGTTTTAGGGTTGTTTTAGTGTGCCGGTTGAATGAGGCTATCAAATAATTTTAGTGTGAAACTGGCCAGCTTTTTAAAATTATGCAGAAGACCCTTTGGACTTTTTTATTAACACTTTTTTTTAAATAACCAGTTTTAAAGAAGGATCCAT
Organism: Rhinatrema bivittatum; assembly: GCF_901001135.1. Lineage (NCBI taxonomy): Eukaryota > Metazoa > Chordata > Amphibia > Gymnophiona > Rhinatrematidae > Rhinatrema > Rhinatrema bivittatum. The sequence continues at coordinate 282,550,037 of NC_042618.1, read as the reverse complement.
GCTATAGAGGTGGGTGTGATGAAGAAATATCATTTTGCCCCCCCCCCCCAAATTCTTCTGCCTAGAGACGCCACTGATTTTCTGTGACCTTAAGCATTAGTACAAGAAGGATTAAGGGGGGGATGCTGGAGAGGCACACAAATGCATTGGCCCCCGGGCGCCGGACACCCTTGGTACGCCACTGGGTGTGAGCCATATGGGGCCGCAAGCGGTGGCAAAGAGGAGTGGAGATTTGGCGGGCCGCAAGCAGTGTCCAACCTGCTCACGACCAGAAAACCACACAGTCGGCGGGCGTGATTGAGAATGAGGTAGGAGTCGGGGCCAAGACCGGGGGGTGGCGGCGCGACCTGGGGGGGGGGGGGGGGGGCGCAAGGGAGAGAAGGCTTGCCTAGGGCACCAAATCCCCTTGCACACCGGCCCTGGGTCCAGGGTACTTCCTTAGACCACTAGAACTTTTCTCTTGGGAAGAGGAAAGGGAGTTGGAATAGGTGGGAAAGAGGGGGTCCACTAAACCCCCAAAGATTATGAGGTAGATCTTAAAAAGGTACACGTGCGCGTACTTTTGTTCGTGCAACCGGCGCAAACAAAATTACGCAGGATTTTATAAGATGCGCGCATAGCCGCACGTATCTTATAAAATCCGGGGTCTGCGCGTGCAAGGCTGCGCAAAATCGGCAGCCTGCGTGCGCCGAACCGTGCAGCCTGCCCCCGTTCCCTCCCATGTCCCCCCACCTTCCCCTCCCTTCCGCTATCTAACCCACCCCCTAGCCCTACCTAAATCCCCCCCTACCTGTGTTGTGCAAGTTACGCCTGCTTGAGGCAGGCGTAACTTGCGCGTGCCACCTCGGCCACAGTGCCGGGGGACTCAGGACCACCCTCCTGGCCCGCCCCCAACCGTCGCCATGCCCCCGGGACCCACCCTGGACCACCCCTGACCCCGGACATGCCCCCGGATACACCCCCCAGCCTGCAGACATGCCCCCGGACACGCCCCCCTCCCGCCCTTTTATGAAGCCCCTGGGACATACGTGCATCCCGGGGCTTTGCGCGCGTCTGCGGCCTTTGCAAAAATAGGCGTGCCGGCATACGAGTGCCCTGCGCACGTAAATCAGCAGGATTACACGCGCAGGGCTTTAAAATCTACCCCTATGGCTTTTGTTGGGGGCAATGACAGGAGGGTTCTGTTTACTGGGGTGTTTTCTTTGCTAGGAGGCTCTGGGGAACAGAGGGGTAATTTTGCATCTAATGGGAGGGGTTTGGTAGTAGGTGGGCCATCCCTGCATGAATTTTTATTCTTCTTCAAGATTTTGGGTCTATGCCGTTTCAAAGGCAGTGCAGTAATGCAAGACCCCGAGGGATTTCTTCTTGGAGGGAAGTAGTTATTTTGCACTGATTGGCCTTTTAAGAGGCATCCCGGCAAAATTCAGAATGTGTATTAGCAACCTGCGGTCCCCAGGAAAAAAAAAACGTCTCCTCCAATTGCGTTAGAATAGCGATGCTGTTTTGTTTTTTTTGTACGTCAGCCATATTATTGTATCTAAAGTAAATTGACTAATAATTAGCTGTTTTGCATGTATTACTTAAGTTTATGCATGCAAAGCAGCTAATAAATATAGGGGGAGGAATTATTTTAAATTTACGCTCAATATTGCGTGCTGTTGCTGCAATATGGTGATAACATGCAATAAACAGCATTTAAATGCTGTTTAATGCATGTCATCACCATTTTGCAGCATAGTAAATGTGCTCCTAAGTTAGATTTGTTTTTATCTTTCAATTTAGGAATCTACATTTTTGGCTGAATATTCAATTTAAGAGCCTAAAATGTAGGGTTTAAATTTAAATGTGCTATTGATTTGCCTAGAATTAAAAACCTAAGGCCTAGATTTATCATTCATCATTCACTGTTAAATTTACTGCACCCATGCACACTGCAGTACCAACCAAACAAAGTTTTATCACATTTTGGGAATTGGGCTGCAAGAGAGAAAGAGAGAAAGAGAGAGAGAGAGAGACTGTGTGGAATATCACATATAAGTAAACTATTATTTATACCACTGTAAGAGGGGCCACTAGTAACTTGGGGTGAAGGTTTGGGGGTTGAGCTAGGATTTAGTGGCAGTTTTACAATCACATTCAGAGGTACCTATATGAACATCAAACTAGATAGAGAGTACATTGTACAAATCTAATCTTTTTGTACTATTCCATCACCTCCAAATCACATAAAATCTTCACTAATGGCAACTGTGCAATTCGTACCTCTGGCTGTGCATGTAAAACTGCCCCTAAAATCTAGCTGACCCACAAATCCTCACCCCAAGTTCAAAAATACCCCCTCTTACATTGGTATAAATAAATAGTTGACTATAATATGAGCTTTAGGGGTGTGCATTCGTTTTGAACTTAAATGTAAAACGCAACTTTTTTTTTTTTAACTTAAAAAAGTGATGAGGCGAAAACGATCGGATTTCCAACTTATTCAACATAGCTTATGTTGAATACGTTGGAAATCGCGATTGTTGATCCTAAATAAAAATTTAAACCCCTCACCCTCCTTAATCCCCCCCCCCCCTCAAGACTTACCACAACTCCCTGGTGATCCAGCGGGGAGTCAGGACGTCATTTCTGAACTCCTTTGCGAGGAGCACGTGACGTCGGCGTCACGTGATTCCCCGCGGGTTCGCTCCGGGACCCTCGTTGGGCCCAAAAGGAACTTTTGGCCAGCTTGGGGGGGCCTGGGGGGTCAGGAGGCCCCCCCAAGCTGGGGGGGGTCAGGAGGCCCCCCCCCCAAGCTGGCCAAAAGTTCCTTTTGGGCCCAACGAGGGTCCCCGGAGCGAACCCGCGGGGAATCACGTGACGCCGCGTCACTCCGACGTGGGCGCCGACATCACGTGCTCCTCGCAAAGGAGTTCAGAAATGGCGTCCTGACTCCCCGCTGGATCACCAGGGAGTTGTGGTAAGTCTTGGGGGGGGGATTAAGGAGGGTGAGGGGTTTAAATTTTTATTTGCACGTATGGACATAGACTCAACTTATGGAATTCTCCATATGTCCATATTGACCGCAAATGGGACCCCCTTTCGACTTATGGACTTATGAACATAAACTTTTGCTCTGCACATCCCTAATGAGCTTCCATACAGGCTCTCTCTCTCTCCCAAACTGTAATTTGTGTAGAAAAAAACATTTTTGGCCAATAACGCACAGCTAATGCAGGCACAATGCACAGAAAAGAGGTGTAGTTGTTTCTGGCATTAAAACCTGCATTACTCTATTGCACACTATGCTAACCAACCCTCATTTCCATTAACTCCACCTAACTCATTTCCATTAACTCCCACTTGAATACAATTTCTAAATTTGCATATGCATTTTGTGATGCAGTATTTTTTGCATGCATTATGGCATTATTGCCTGCATTAGAACACTAGCATATGCGATAAGGCCCTAACATGATTTGATAAATTACCCTCTAAGTAAGGTGTCTAGAACTGAAAATCAATGCAAAGCACCTAACTTTATTTTGCCACCTTAACTCAGCCCTTGTAATAACCCACTTTTTAGGCTTCTAAATATAGATGCCTAGTGAAATTAGAAGCCTAAATTTAGGCACTTAACCCTCATGCCTAATTCCCAGGCTAAATCCTTTAAAAATCAGCCTCTTTAAGATTAGTAGTGTAAGCACTGAGTAGAGAATAAAGAGGAAGTATATTGGTTAAGATTTCTGACCTGGATCTGTTGCTGAAGAAGGTTGATTTTGTGTTGCTGCTGTAACAACTGCTGCTGTTGTCTTGCAATCTGTGAAAACATTTCCCATTAGAACTCAAAGCCCTTTATTTCCTGAAAAAAAGTTTAGATTAATTTCAAGACAGTACCCATCACACAATCAAATGTTCTCTGCTCCAACCTAGTCTAGTCTCTGAGATTTTCATATGTTCTCCCTCCCTCCTCAATCTTTCCAATTGATCTTCAGCTGGAGAATACTTGATTAAAGAGCCATAGTATGGTCAGCTTTCTGTACCTCAGGAAATTTCTTCAAGCTGGACCATAACATCTAAAAGCTGTACAGTGAATAATTGCCAGTCTAGACCCCAACGATGGCAACCCCAATAAGAATTGCTGCAATGACCTCAACACCCTAACAAGCTCACATCAAGTCAATACTTTAGCCATATATTTTGATAATCTTGATATAAACACTTAAAGGGGAATACTCAAAAATGCCATTTAGATGGATAGCTTGTGAGATATCTGGCTAAATGGATTTGAATATTGATCCCTCAGGAACTTAAAACTGAATTCTGGCCTATACTGGTAACCAATTAAGATGCATCAAGACTGGAGTAATGTGATTGTGCTTCTTTGCTTCTACTAATATCCTTATGGCTGTATTTTGAATTGAGTAGAATTACTTAAGACTGATTCCCAGCCACTCATGATAAAGTAAATTACAATAGTTAAGCCAACAGGTGCAGTGGAGATATGATACAGACCTTCAGATACCTGAAAGGTTTTAATGATGTACAAACTTCAAACCTTTTCAATTGGAAAGAAATCAGTAGACTTAGGGGTCATGAAATGAAACTCCAGGGGAAACGACTCAGAACCAATGTCAGGAAATATTTCTTCACAAAGAGGGTGTTGAATGCCATAAATGCCCTTCCAGAAGAGGTGGTAAAGATGAAAAAGTGTCCTTTTCTGCTGTATTTACTATTTTCGTGCTCCACGAATGTTGGTATAGTAAAACTTCTTAAATAAATAAATAAATAAATATATCAGCTGGTACTACTGTTTCTAAATCTTTATAGGATAAACAAGGGCACAGTTGCTTGATCTGTCACAAACAGCAGAAGAAAGTAATGATATGCAGAGGCACATTTTTCATCATTTATTCATTTTGTAGTTAAGGAGTAGTAGTAGGTATCAGTCATTCATTTTATTCTTTTCAGATAAAATAATTACTTGATTTATTTGCATTCTTTGATCATTAATTTCCCATTAAAGTCAATGGGGGAGGAATCACGTGATGTGGTGATTTCAGCGGGACGTGCACAGACCGAGCTCCAATCTTCTCTCCGCTATTATTGCAAGGGTGATCTTGTTTTCGACCATTTTTTGTGATTAACACCACGAGAGGTCACCCACTAGCTCGGAACCCTTACCCACCCCCAAATTGGAACATGTCGATGAAATTACAGAGGAAGGAGAAAGAAAAGGTGAAACTGGCTGAACCTAAAATGGCGCCGACATCCCCCGATATCCTGGAGAACATGGGAGATGAATCAATCGAGGAAAACATTTCACAGGCGGTAATTGTTGATCTTGATGCCTGATTACATCTGATCTCGAAGCAGATTGCGGAGGTCCGATCCTCGATCTTGGAAATTGAGAACCGGGTCGAGCGGGTTGAAGGCCTCACCACCCTTGTGGAGTAAGATATTGGCACATTGGAGAGACGTGTCCTGGAACTGGAGAAAACCGCAAAGGCACAAGAAGACAAGTTGGATGAATATGAAAACAGAGCCAGACGGAACAATTTAAGATTTGTCGGCTTTCCCGAGTCCATAAACAAGGCGGACCTTCTGAACACCTTGGAGAAATGGTTAGTGACGCAGATACCAGACTTGCAGACCTCGATCAAGGGGATAGCATCACCTGGAACCAAGAGTGCTGGACGGCGGGTCACAAAGGTCATGAGTGGAAATCACTCGTATATTGAATTACACTCATAAAATGAATATTCTGTGCCACTATGGTAGCGATAAAGAACTTAAATATGATAACAAAAAAAATCTTAATTTTTCAAGATTTTTCTGCCCGTGTATCTGGACTTCACAAGGCATTTACTCCAGTATCCTCAGACCTAGTCGTGAAGAAAGTGCGATTCTCTTTGCTGTATCCAGCAAAATTGAAAGTATGGCATCAAGGCATGCTACAAACCTTTGAGAATGTGACATTGGCCCAAGAGTTTGTTTCCTCAATTTCGCAGATGCCATATAGCCAAGATGGATGACTTACCTCTACAATCCACTTTGTGGGGTGGGTTAGGATTTTATTTGTTTGCTACCTATTGTGAGCACCCTTTGCTGTTTGGGGCCAAGGTATGGAATGTCAAGTTCTTACAGTTGGGAGAGAATGGGTTCCCTTGACTTTGAGTATCTATTCTTTTTGTTTTTCTTTTCTTTTCTTTCCTGCTTTTTGCATATATGAAGAAATATGTGGACAGATTTTTCATAGGAAAGTCAGCTTATTGTTTCTGGGCGGTGAGCCCTTTTTGCTTTTTTTTAAGTGCTTTTCAATGTACCGCTTCATTTTATTTAGTGATCCAATGCTCAAAATTTCTTAGAACTTGAAGGGCAGAGTATGATATCTGGTGGATTGTGTCTTTATTCTTGCTATTCATAGCGATTTCTAGTGGGTTTTTTCCTGGTTCTTTCTACGATGGAGAGAAGACTGAGCACATCAAAGTAGATGACTCCCAGTCCCCTAAGTGGGGCATTAACAACCAGAAGAGAGGTTAATCTGAGCTCCCTCCGGGGATTTTGGGTGGGCGTGGTAGGGGGTAGAGGGGTGGGGGTGGGGATAGGATGGGGCACGGGGGCTGCAATGTCAAACTAGGATATGTATGTATGTTATTATATTGTGTTTCAATCACAGCCTTATACCCGTATACTACTGTATTCCAGTGTACCTTAAATGTGTACCCACAAAATCAACCCAATCGTATCACTGGTAAATATATTTCAACTTAACAGCCAAGAGAAGATACATGGATGATGCAAAATCGCAGCACTGAAGTTGGGAAGCAAGTCTAGGAGATAGATACAGAAGGAAATCCCCCTGAAGCAGAACTTGTGGTTCGAAACACGCACGTGTCGGGTGACTAACCAAGATTGGAACAGATAAGTAGTGATTGTTCCTCTCGTATCCTTTGAGTTCAAGTTGCGAAAGTGATGTGGATTATTGAATAATTGGACTGACATGGGGAAGTTTTAATATACAAAAAGAAAATCTTAAAAAATGTTATAATTAAAGTAAAGTGGCCTCGTACCTAATTAGGAGTCTGTGGGATTTTACAGACCCTGAGAGTGAGGGGCCTACATATAATACTTGGCATAAACCTGTTAAGTTGAAATATATTTACCAGTGATACAATTGGGTTGATTATATTGTGTTTTCCATGTGTGGAGAGACAAGGGCAGAGGGACATACAAGGTACTTCGGGGTATGGCAGCGGAGACAGAGATGGGTTAGGTGGCTGGAGGGGGGATGGATTATGATGACCTTTGTTCAATGTGCTGTACATATCTATGGCATGGAATGTAACAACGTGGAATGTGTCAGGTCTGGGGGACACCTATAAAGCGGGAAAAAGTATTGTTCAGACTTCATAAGCTTCAGGCCAAAGTCATATTTTTACAAGAGACACCCCTTACCCAAAGGGAAGCTGCAAAATTGCGAAAGAAAGGGATAGGACAAATGTACTCAGTAGAAGGAACCACCAAAAGCTGTGGGGTTGTGATTCTAATTCATCAGTCCTTAGATTTTAAATTACATTCTAAGATTGAAGACCCTGGCGGGACATTTTTAATTCTGAAGGGGATTTTGATGGGGATAAATTTGATTTTAATCTCTGCCTATGCCCCGAATCATTACGACCATTCATTTTTTGTTAATCTGATAACACAGGTCACACAGTTGGATGACTGCCCTATCATTCTTGGGGGCGACCTCAATTGTATAGTTGACCAAATTTTGATCGCACACCTTACAAAAGTGGCCATCCTATGAGCGACAATAAAGGTCCGGGGTTAGTAGGTAAGCAATTGAAATTGGTAGACCTTTGGAGACCTTTGCATCCAGAGGCTAGAGAATATACACACTTGGCTCATGCTCATAATACCTGGCCCGGATAGATTATTTATTGGTATCAGAAAGTCTACTCTCTTGTTTTGCAATGGTCACCATAGAAGATTTGGGAATATCGGACCATTCCTCTGTCCAAGCATGGATGGTAACAGTGCCTCCCTCTGGAGGGACCCAATGGTGCCTGCCTATCTCCTTATATTCAGATACTGAGTTCCCGGCTTATTTACGGAACAAGTGGGCAGAATATTTAAGCCATAATGAACAACACCTTATCCAACGGGTCTTGTTCTGGGAAACAGCCAAGGCAGTGTTGAGAGGTAATGTAATTAGCTATGTTAGTTTTAAGAAGAAGAAAACTGATAAGGAATTACTATGGCTCCATAAGGTTATGCGAGATATCAAGAGAAGGCTTACAGGGAAGCGGGATGACCCACTGCTAGGGCAGTTTAAATCCATTCAATTGGCTATTAATAATTTGCTCCATGAGAGAGCTAACAAGTCCTTATAATGGTATAAGTTCCGTATGTTTCACCAAGCAAATAAATCGGGAAGGATGCTGGCCCGACTACTTAAGAGTCAGGTCCCACACAAGTTCATTGCTGCTATACAACATTTTTCAGGGGAGGTTAAAATGGGGTCGGCTGATATAGCTAATATTTTTTCTCTATATTATAAAACTTTATATTCCTCCGACCACCCGACCCCAGAAAGTATAACGGGTTTCTTAGACAGTGTTGGGTGCCCGGGTATAACGGAAGAACAATGCTTTTTTTAAATCGAGCCCTCTCCACAGTAGAAGTGTTGGACACCATCATGTCACTACCGGCACAAAAGGCGCCTGGCCCTGATGGCTTGGATTATCTTTATTATAAATCATTAGCCCAGGAGGTGTCCAACTCCTTATGTAAAGTGTTCACAGCAATGTGTGTGATGGGGCATATGCCTAACTTGATGAAATCGGCAACCACAGTGGTACTCCCTAAGCCTGGGCGAGACCCAGTGCTTATGTCATCCTACAGACCTATCTCTCTATTAAACTTAGATATTAAAATATATGCAAAAATATTAGCAAATCGTCTGAAAAGCATTATTCCCTAGGGATGTACAGAGCAAAAGTTTAAGTTCATATGTCCATAAGTCGAAAGGGGGTCCCATTTGCGGTCAATATGGACATATAGAGAATTCCATAAGTTGAGTCTATGTCCATATGTGCAAATAAAAATTTAAGCCCCTCACCCTCCTTAATCCCCCCCAAGACTTACCAAAACTCCCTGGTGGTCCAGCGGGGTCAGGACGCCATTTCTGACCTCCTTTGCAAGGAGCACGTGACATCGGCGTCACGTCGGAGTGACGCGGCGTCACGTGATTCCCCGCGCAATCGCTCCGGGGGACCCTCGTTCGACCCAAAAGGAACTTTTGGCCAGCTATGTTGAATAAGTTGGAAATCCGATCGTTTTCGCCTCATCACTTTTTTAAGTTAAGAAAAAAAAAATAAGTAGCGTTTTACATTTAAGTTCAAAACGAATGCACACCCCTATTATTCCCCATATAATATCCTGGGACCAGTTTGGTTTTGTCCAGGGGCGTAGGTCAACGGTCAATCTTCATAAAGTTCTGAGTGCTATATAGAATCTTGCCATCGACGACCAGTCCCTGATCCCATACTGGTTGCCTGTGATGCAGAAAAGGTATTCGACCGGGTGGAGTGGGCCTTTTTGAAAGAGGTGCTTATTTGATTTGGGATCACTGGTCCAGTGTTTGAATACATCACCCTGCTCTACACCAATCCCACTGCTAGAATTCTTGTAAATGGTACTTTATCTGAGGAATTTTCTCTATGTAGAGGGACACGACAGGGATGCCCTCTGTCCCCACTTTTATTTATTCTATCCATGGAACCATTGGCTATTGCCTTGAATAGGGGGCTATTGCCTGGAATAGGGGGCATCCCAGTTGGTGCTCTGCAATATAAAACATTGCTATTTGCAGATGACCTCTTGTTGCTGATGTCCAAGGCTCGCATTGCTCTTCCTTTAGCCTTACAACATTTTCAGGATTACCAGGAGGCATCCGGTTTTAAACTTAACCCGGACAAAACTGAAGCACTTGATTTGGCAGGCGACCTGGCTTGTAGTTGGCCTTCCTTCCCAGTCAAATGGGCTGAGGATAAGATTAAGTACCTTGGAATTCAAATTCATAGGGAAAGTTCCAAATGTTATTCTATAAATATAAATCCTATCTTAGATAAAATCCAAGCAAAATTGGAGGCCTGTAGGTATTTTCCTCTATCGTTACATGGCAGGATAGCTGTCATAAAAATGACAATAGCACCAAAACTGCTATATATTCTCTCCATACTTCCCATCTTCATACTCCGTAAAGACCTAAGGCGTATACAGCACATTTTCCTATTCTTCTTATGGAGGGGGAAGCAGACTAGGATAGCTTACACCACTCTGGCGGCCCCCAAAGAGAAAGAAGGGTTCAATTTGCCGGATTTTAAACTATATGGGTGGGCCGCTATTTTACGTTTCTTGGGTGACTGGTTATATGGTACTTCTGACTTCACAGACTCGTGCTTGATTAGGGAACTTTGTGCACCGGTAGATTCCAGGTTGGTCCAGCATTTAACGAGGAGGGAGCTTAAATCCTTAGGTATCAAGGCACAGTTGGTGGTTACCATGAGACGAACATGGATTGAGATTCGACAACTGCTACACTTACATACGGGCCGATACGACGGAGTGCACTGTTAACCTGCCATTGGACACGCGTTTTCCCTTACCCCTTATTCAGTAAGGGGCAGAAAACGCACGTCCAACCCGCCGAAACCAATAGCGCTCTCAACATGCAAATGCATGTTGATGGCCCTATTAGGTATTCCTGCGCGATTCAGTAAGTAAAATGTGCAGCCAAGCCACACATTTTACTTTCAGAAATTAGCGCCTATCCAAAGGTAGGCGCTAATTTCTTCGGGCACCGGGAAAGTGCACAGAAAAGCAGTAAAAATTGCTTTTCTGTGCACCCTCTGACTTAATATCATGGCGATATTAAGTCAGAGGTCCCGAAGAGTAAAAAAAAAAAAGAAAAAAAAATGTGAAGTTGGCCGGCGGCTGTCCGGTCGAAAACTGGACACTCAATTTTGCCGGCGTCTGGTTTCCGAGCCCGTGGCTGTCAGCGGTCTCGAGAACTGACGCTGGCAAAATTGAGCGTTGGCTGTCAAACCCGCTGACAGTCGCCGCTCCAGGCCAAAAGGAGGCGCTAGGGACGCGCTAGTGTCCCTAGTGCCTCCTTTCGCCCGTTTCTATCGCCGGGCCTCATTTAAATACCGTATTGCGCGCACAGGCAAGTGGCCAGTGCGCGCACCGGAAGAGCAGGCATTCGCCTGCTCTCCCACGAACTTTACTGAATCGGCCCGATACTCAGGTATCTATGCAATACCCGCTGTGTTAGAATCCAAAGGTCCATTTTCTTGATCAGATTTCTTGAGGATTTACCCCTCCAGTTGTAGAATGGACCCTGGGAACATTTTTAGAATCTAACCAGGGGACTCCCCAGTCCTTCGTATGGATGCAGGAGCACCTGGGACTCTTGGGGACAATTTTTTTTGGGATATACGCAATTATGGTCCTTTGTGACCAGTTTTTTGAAGGGGTCTACCTGCCCTTTGGTGAATTCTTCATACTTGATTCTCCTTAAGTTGTTTCATGGGAAACAAGGTTCACTATCTCTACTATATAAATATTGTCAAAATGCAACCAAATTTATTGTTCCCTGTACTTACTCGGATCAGTCCAGACTGCTGGGGTTATGCCTCCCTTCCAGCAGGTGGAGTTAGAGAACAAACTGAAAAAGGCACCCCCTGATAACCCAGTGTGCCATCTGTGATCATTCAGTATTTCTCTGACTCCAGCAGGTGGAAGATAGCATAACCTGCGGTCCTGGTCTTACTAAATTAATTCATAATTATTCAAGAGTAATTTCTTTCTGTCCTTTGGTGGCCTAATGACTAGATGAACAGGGTAGTGAGTATAAAAAAAAAATAGAGAAACATTTGTATAAGGTACAGTTTGGGAGTTTGGATTCTCCTATTTGCTTGCAGGATACCTTCTCAATGCAGGCATAGCTGAGCCTTTTGGTGTTTTCAGCTTATATTTTCTGGAGAATCAGTGGCAGCCCGGTGAAGTGGGAGATTTACCTGTGGGCCGGTCCCTCTCTAAACTACAGAGAAGTTTCATTCCTCTGTGTTTCAGGGACATTTTCATTCTCCTGCTTGTTTAAAAAAAAAAAAAAAAAAGAGACAGCCTGCTTTATTTCCCAGGCCTCCAGAAGGGGTGGACTTCTACCCAGGCAGCTTATTTTTTCACGGCACTATCTGCCATGCCGCGGGGAGTGCAGTGCTTGGCATGTGGATAGTCGGCAGCCCAACTCTCCCGCGACGGATTATGTTCGCGATGCTTACCTGGGGGTGAGGGCTCTTCTCAGCTGCCTCTGGCAGGCAACAGATCTCTGCCGCGGCCGCAGGGGGTTGCCAAATGGGGGCTGGATGTTTCCTGTCAGCCGGCTCCGTCTCCGCGAAGCGCGGGAACGGTGGCCATTTTGAGTGATTCTCACTCAGAGGATGTTCAAGGCTCCGGTGGGGGAGACTTTCCTCCGCCTCTTCATTTAAGCCTTGTAGCACCCCCCAATAACTCATGCGAGCCTCCGCCTCCTCCCTCTTCCTCCTCTCCTACAGGGGGGGGGCTTAAAGAGACAGCACCCTTTTTCCTCACAGTTTGTGCTGCTCTTACACAAGGCTTATATGGAAGCAGAGGCTGATTTTACATAGCAACCTCCGCCTTCCAAGAGACCCAGGCTTGCTGAACCTCAGGAGGCACCTTGGGCTCTGGTACCTTGCCCGGTCCCTGATGCAGGGATGCTGCTGGATCTGTTGACTGACCCCACGTCCCAGGACCCAGATCAGGATTTGGGAAATGATGTAGATTCTGCCACTCCGGTTGAAGGTGATGATCCGTGAGTGCTTCAAATGTTTAGGAGGGAGGATCTGGATCCTCTAATTCCACATGTGCTTACGGAGCTGGATTTGCCAGTCCCACAGTCAGTGGTGGATTGGCAACCGGGGGATCCGGTGTTGTCCGGTCTTTGCGCTCTGCCTAGATCTTTTCCTTTCCATCCAAACCTCTTGCAGCTTATGACTTGGGACGTTCCTGAAGCCACTCTTTGCGTTAGCAGAGCCATGGAGAAGCTCTACCCGCTCCCAGATGAATATTTGGACCTCCTTAAGATTCCTAAGGTAGATTCAGTCGTGGCGACCGTTGCCAAGCACACTACCATTCCAGTGACCATTCTGGTGATGGGTGGCACGGCCCTCAAAGATCTGCAAGACAGGAAGCTTGAGATCCTTCTTAAAAGAATTTTTGAAGTATCGGCTCTCGGAGTTAGGGCGGCAGTCTGCAGTAGTTTCATGCAGAGAGCCACCCTCCGATGGATTCAGCAGCTGCTTATGGCACAAGAGCTACCCCCGGCAGAGGCGGAACAGGCAGACCGCCTGGAAGCAGCCGTCTCTTATATGCCGGATGCTCTGTATTATCTCTTACGGACCTCCTCCCGAGCAATGTCATCCGCGGTGGCAGCGAGGAGATTACTTTGGCTGCGCCATTGGTCAGCAGATGCTTCCTCCAAGTCTCAATTGGGATCCTTCCCTTTTAAAGGCAAGCTTTTATTTGGAGATGATCTGGAACAGCTTATCAAGGATTTGGGGGAGAATAGGTATTCAAATTGCCGGAGATTCGCCCTGGAAGCCAGAGACCCCCCCAGGAGGAGCCCGTAAGGGCCCGGCCACTGGGACTTAGGTGAATCTTCTGGGCCAGCGGACGCCAAGTGCCAGGGGAGCTGCAAAGCCCAAAGACGAAGTCGTGGACAGAGCCAGGTCGGAGCCAGAGGTCAGAGGTAGCCATGCCAGGGAAGAACCTGAAGTCGGAGTCGTGGGCAGAGCCGGGGCAGAGCCAGAGGTCGAAGGAAGCCAAGCCAGGGACTGAAGCTGGAGACGAAGTCGTAGACAAAGCCGGGTCGGAATCAGAGGTCAGAAGCCAATACCAAAACCAAAGGACGAAGGTGGAAGACTAGTCAGGAGTCAGGCCAGGTCAAGACAGAGAGCAACCAGGAGAACGCAACAACTGAAGATCAGGAAACCTGAGGAACCTCATTGCAAGACACTGGAGAGGTCTAGGTGCAGGGTAATTATACCCTGAGGCATCTGACGTCATCCTCCAGCGATTCCTGGTTCTCCTGCACTGGCCCCTTTAAGAGGCAATCCCCCGCACGCGCACCTGGGGGGCGGGGCCAGTGACAGGAGTTGGCGGCGTCTCTCACGCCGCAGAGAAGCCGTGGCAGGCTGCGAGATGGGCCCCGGGGATCGAGGAGGCTGTCGTGCGGGCCGGGCCAGCCCCGAGGTAGGAGGAGGGACCGGGGCATGGCCCGGTCCCGTAACAGTACCCCCTCCCCTACGTCCCCTCCCTGGAGGCTTGGGTTTCCCTGGGTGGTCGATGTGGAACTGGTGGAGGAGGTTCTTATCCAAAATATTGGAGGATGGTTCCCAGGAGTTTTCCTCAGGGCCATATCCTTTCCATGAGAGAAGGTACTCCCACCAGTGGCGATGAAACCGGAAGTCCAGAACCTCTCTTACAGTATAGATGCCGTCATCCTCAGCTTTGGTGGTAGTAGGCACCGGAGGTTTGTCATGAAAGGAGGAGAGCACCAGCGGTTTAAGCAGGGATACTTGGAATACGTTATGGATCCATAAAGTGGAGGGTAATCGTAGACGGTAGGACACAGCCCCTACCCGCTCCAGGACTGTAAATGGGCCAATATACTTGGGAGCCAAGCGCATAGATGGGATCTGTAGGTGAATGTTCTTGGTACTTAACCAAACTTTACTTCCTGGGAGGAAGACCGGAGCCGGCCATCATAGCCGGTTGGCATATTTTTTTGCTTTGGCAGAGGCAAGTCGGATCTTCTCCTGGGTAGACGTCCATAGGGAGCGCAGCTGCTGGGCGGTAAGCTGAACTGCCGGAGAGGAGACTGACAGAGGCAAAGGCAATGGAGGCCTGGGGCTCTTCCCATAGACGAGCTGAAAAGGAGACTGGTCGGTAGTGGAGTGCTTGTGACTCAGCCCAGGGTAAAAGGGTGACCCAATCATCTTGCAGATCCCTAACAAATGCTCGAAGAAAGGCCTTTAGTGTCCAGTTGGTCCGTTCGACCTGGCCATTGGCCAGTGGATGGAAGGCTGTAGTAAGGTCTAGGCGCACCCCAAATTTCCTGCAAAGGGATCTCCAATACTTAGCCGTAAACTGCGGCCCACGGTCAGAGGTAATGTGCGAAGGTAGGCCATGTAAGCGGAATACATGGTGTATGAAGAGATTGGCCATCTCCGGCGCCAAGGGTAGCTTGGCGAGAGGCACAAAATGGGCCAGATCACAGTCTTCCCGTCGGAAACTGGCAGATCCACAATAAAATCGGTGGAGAGGTGAGTCCAGGGCTCCATGGGAGTAGGCAGTGGTTGCAGAAGCCCCCAGGGGTGTCCAGGGAGAGACTTGTGTTGAGCACAGGTAGGACATGACTGGACATACTGGCGTACATCATCCTTAACTCGGGGCCACCAATAGAACTCGGTCAGGAGTTCTATTGGTGGCCCTGGATGTCCGGCGGTCAGAAAATCGTGAGCCCAGGCTAAAACCTTCTTGCGAGAATGCGTGAGAACTACCGTCTTACCTGCCGGGGCCACTTCGGAAGCTGCTAGCAAGACCTTGGCTGGATCCAAGATGTATTGAGGCGGGTTAGGTGCATCTTCAGGTTCTGATGTCCGAGAGAGCGCGTCCGCTCGTATGTTCTTCGCCGCTGGTCGGTATTGAAGGGAAAAATCGAACCGACTGAAAGAGTGCCCATTGTGCCTGCCGAGGATTGAGGCGCTGAGCCCGACACAAGTACTCGAGGCTTGTGTCGTGGCTGGAGAGAGCAGAGCTCCCTCCAGCCACTGATGCCACTGGTTGAAAGCTGGCTTAATAGCCAGTAGCTCCTTATCTCCTATGCCGTAGTTCCTCTCTGCCGGTGAAAACGTACGAGAGTAGGAAGAACAGGGCAGAAGCTTGCCTCTGGCAGACAACTGGCTTAGAACTGCCCCCACAGCTGTATCCGAGGCATCCACCTCTACGATGAACTGACGTTGGGGGTCAGGATGGCATAGGCAGGTGTCCTGGAGGAATGCCTCTTTCAAGTCACGGAAGGCCCATATGGCCATCGTCGGCCAATTCTTGGCATCAACCCCCTTTTTGGTGAGAGCCTTAGAGGAGCCACCATCTGAGAATAGTGGGGAATGAATTGCCAGTAAAAGTTGGTGAACCCCAAGAATCGTTGGAGTGCTTTTACCCCCTGAGGTTGTGGCCAGTCTTTGATTGCAGCAACCTTCTCGGGGTCCATCAGAAAGCCGGTGGACGACACAATATACCCTAAGAAGGGTAACGATTCCCACTCAAAAGCACACTTTTCCAACTTAGCGTAAAGTTTGTTCTCTCGGAGCCTTAGCAGTACTTGTCGGACATGTTGGCGGTGCATCTCCAGGTCCTTGGAGTAAATAAGGACGTTATCAAGGTAGACTATGACCGAAGAGTGTAGCATGTCTCTGAGAACCTCATTCATGATGTTTTGAAAGACCGCCGGTGCGTTACAAAGGCCAAAGGGCATAACCAGGAATTCATAATGGCCGTCCCTCGATTGAAAGCGGTTTTCCATTCATCACCGGGACAAATCCGCACCAGGTTGTAAGCCCCTCGCAGGTCCAATTTAGTAAAAATCTTGGCCCCCTGTAACCTGTCTAGAAGCTCCGGTATCAGAGGCAGAGGGTACCGATCTCGCCGAGTAATGTTGTTCAGGCCGCGGTAATCGATGCAGGGGCGGAGTGACCCATCCTTTTTTGCCACAAAGAAGAAGCCTGCTCCTGCCGGGGACTTAGATGGCCGAATGAACCCTCGCTCCAGGTTCTCCCGGATGTAAGCGGACATGGCTTGGGTTTCCGGAAGGGATAATGGGTAGACCCGGCCTCGCGGTGGAGTGGTACCAGGCAGCAGGTTGATTGCGCAATCAAATGGGTGATGCTCCGGAAGAATCTCAGCTCTTTCCTTGGAAAAAACATCGTGGAACTCCCGGTACTGGGGAGGTAACGCCAGAGAAGAGGTCAGTAGCGCCACCGGGGCACGAGGTATATCCGTCAGGCAGGTGCTGAAGCAGGCAGGACCCCAGGACGCCAACTGGAGGGAGTCCCAGGCGATGACCGGTGAATGTTTCCGAATCCAGGGCAGCCCCAGGATGATTGGGTGCATGAATCTCCCTAAAATGAGTAAGGAAATCTTCTCCTGGTGCAAAGCGCCCGTACGTAAGACGAGCGGAGAGGTACGCGTGGCAATGGTACCTGGAAGGAGTCTCCCCTGGATGGAAGATATCCGAAGCGGAGATGTTTGGGGTTGTACCCCAATCCGGAGTTGCTGATCAAGCTCCTGGAGGATGAAGTTCTCCCCGGCCCCCGAGTCGATCAAGGCTTGAGTTTCAAACTCTCCGTCCGAGAGAAGCAGAGTTACAGGAACAAAGCATGGGGAGACGGCAGCGGCATGACCTAGGGTTAGCTCCCCCACAGTCCCTAGGTCCGGGCGTTTCCCAGGCGCTGCTACAACGGGCAAGGAAGTGGCCTTTTCCGCCGCAGTACAGGCAAAGACCCAGCGAGCGGCGTCTCCTTCTTTCCTCTTGGGAGAGGGGACCTCGACCCACCTTCATGGGTTCAACATCTTGGGGCCCAGAAGAGGCTGGAGGGGAACTTCCACAGTGTGAAGGAGCGGGTCCGGAGGCAGCAGGTCTATGGGCCACCCTCCTCTCTCGGAAGCGACGTTGTATGCGGCGGTCCACCCGGCCTGCCAAATCAATGAGATCATTCAGATCATTGGGAAGATCTCGGGCTGCCAACTCATCTTGTAATCTCGGGGAGAGACTCTCCAGGAAAATACTGTGTAAGCTGTCGCTTCCTCAGTTTAACTCAGCAGCAAGGGTCAGAAAGTCCATGGCATGGTCTGCTAGGGGCCGGTTGCCCTGCCGTAGCTGGAGCAGTTTGGAGGCAGCGGTGGGTTTGCGGGCGGCCTCATCAAAGACCTGCCTAAATGCGGAAACGAATGTACCAGGTTGTTCAAACGAGGGTCCTGGCGCTCCAAAAGGTTGGAGGCCCAGGCTAAAGGTCTTCCATCCAGAAGGGAAATAATAAAACTGGTCTTAACCCGGTCGGTTGGGAACTGAAGCGGGAGAAGGTCGAACTGAATATAGCACTGGTTCAGGAAACCTCGGCAGAGCTTCACGTCTCCTGAAAACCGCGAAGGTGCCGGCATCTGGATAGGGGCTGAAGCTGCAGGAGGGGCCCCAGCTCCAGGGGTATTGGGGCTGGCGGCCATGGCTCCACTGACGCGGTCAGCTAAGGCTTGTACAGTGGCCGTCAGAGTATCGAGGCACGCTTGCTGTTGTTGTAGCCTCTGGGCTATACCTGGAATGGCCTTCAGGCCCGCAAGGTCCGCCGGGTCCATGGCCTTGCAAACTGTTATGCTTGTGGACCCTTGGGTCGGTTGGGACAGCAGATGATGCGATGGTGGAGGACCACCGTAAGCATCCTAACCGGGAGGTGGCTCGGAGGACTCGGAGAAGGCTTCGGCACTGGGCGAGGTGGATTCCTATGCGACCAAGGACTCGGGAGAGGCAGAGAAGACGGACGACGTTGGGCCCTGATGACAGAAGCGAGTTCTCCCTGGAAGCCGGTACTCCACCAGGAGGAGCCTGTAGGAGTCCAGCCGCTGGGACTTTTGGAGATTCGCCCTGGAAGCCGGAGCCCCCCCAGGAGGAGCCCGTAGGGGCCCGGCCGCTGGGACTTAGGTGAATCTTCTGGGCCAGCGGACGCCAAGTGCCAGGGGAGCTGCAAAGCCCAAAGACGAAGTCGTGGACGGAGCCAGGTCAGAGCCAGAGGTCAGAGGTAGCCGTGCCAGGGAAGAACCTGAAGTCGGAGTCGTGGGCGGAGCCGGGTCAGAGCCAGAGGTCAGAGGAAGCCAAGCCAGGGACTGAAGCTGGAGACGAAGTCGTAGACGAAGCCGGGTCGGAACCAGAGGTCAGAAGCCAATACCGAAACCAAAGGACGAAGGCGGAAGACGAGTCAGGAGTCAGGCCGGGTCAAGACAGAGAGCAACCAGGAGAAAGCAGCAACTGAAGATCAGGAAACCTGAGGAACCTCGTTGCAAGGCACTGGAGAGGTCTAGGTGCAGGGTACTTATACCCTGAGGCGTCTGACGTCATCCTCTGGCGACTCCTGGTTCTCCTGCGCTGGCCCCTTTAAGAGGCAAGCCCCCGCGCACGCGCGCACCTGGGGGGGCGGGGCCAGCGATGGGAGTCGGCGGTGTCTCTCACGCCACGGAGAAGCCGCGGAAGGCTGCGAGATGGGCCCTGGGGATCGAGAAGGCTGTCGTGCGGGCCAGGCTGGCCCCGAGGTAGGAGGAGGGACCGGGGCACGGCCCAGTCCCATAACACACTACACAAAGAGAATGCGGGAAATGTAAACAGTACCCTGCCTCTTTAATACTTGCTCTCTGGGATTGTACTGCGATACAGGACTTTTGGGAAGGGATTCGGCAATTGGTATCTGCTATGTTCTCCACAACGGTGATAAGGTCCTGCTCATTCTGCATATTGATAATATTCAAATCTTTGCTAAAATCTGCCTTATTGCAAAAAAATGTATTTAATACGTTAGACTGACACTTTGCCACCAGATACCAACATGTGGAAGGTGCAGATGACTGAGCACTACCAACTGGAATATGGTTCCTTGTTTTGTACGATGTCGATGAAGTGGAAGGCGAGATTCAGAGACACTTGGAGTATTTTTCACAGTTCCCTCCCTAGGGAAACTCAACAGCTATTTCTACTGTTTGACTCCTCTGCCTGAACAAAACTGAGCTTTTGTATGGCTCGCCTTTGGACTTTGCTTTCAGTAATGATTGGCAACAATATATCTAGATATGTTCGACATAGCGGAGGGGAGGGGATGAGGGTTCGGGGGGGGGGGGGGAGGTTGGATGGGACTTAACTGGAAAACGATTGAATGATGTCGTGTATGCTATAATGTCTTACGAGTAGTGTTTCTGTTCTTTTGTTGCTGATATTCAATAAAAATTGTTTGAAAAAAAAAAGTCAATGGGGGAAGTGATACAGCCTATCTTGGGCTGTCAAAGTAGTTTTTTTAATCATTTCTAATTAAACTTATGGGTAGACATCGGAAAGGTGAAGGATATGCCAAAGCCTCAATACTGTGTCAACATGGCACAAAATGTGGCATGAATAGCCCTAGGACATTTAATGGAACAAAAGGCTCCCTACAGTAGCGGGAGTTCTCCAAGGCACTTTGAGAGGGGCATAGCAGGAGAAAGAGTGGCCAGAACACACCAAGGCTCCAAAAGAAGGGCAAAGAATCACCAACAGCAGTGGTATGAACTCCCCAAGGCAGTATGAGAGGAACAAAGAGGCATCAAGTTTGGCATGTACAGATCAAGGCATCCTAATAGGGGAAAAAAGCACCAAAAGTGGCAGGAAAACCCAAAGTTACTTATAGAGGGTCAAAATGGTCAAAAGAGTGACATGATGAACTCAAAGCAACAGAGATACAAAGCAGTCACCCACAGTGTAAAGAATATCCTAAAGCTCAAAATGATGTCAAAGAAAACCAACCAGCCCTACACAGGGAGAAGCCAGAGGATATTGCTGGAGAGGCCCTGATATCATTTTCAAATGGCATCATTAGATGAAGGGGTTGGCAGTCCAGGCTTGGAGTTGAACTTCCTCTTTTCTATGGCAGAACCACACATACATACCAAGAATGGCATGGAACAGCAGCAGCAGTAGTGCTGTGATTAACAATTGGTAAATACAGAGCTACACATCAAGAACAATGGAATTAAGACCCCAAATATACACTGAAAGCTGAGGTAAGAAGAAGAATGGCATCAAACCTGCAAGACAACAAGAGGGGATAAAGCAGTACTAGGAACTGCATAAAGGGCACAAGGGTCCATGTGTGGTGCAGCAAGTGTGCAAAACATTGGATTGTCATGGCAAGACCAAGAGTCAGTAAATACCAAAAAGAAAGAGAATTTGGAAAGCACCTTGAAGACAGATGGAGCAGAGGCAAAACCATCCAAAGGTACAAAAGTAGCTTGAAGCAGCATCAACAGCAACAGAAGTGGTGCTGGTTATTAAAATCACAAACAGTAGGTGCAGAGCAATACAGCAAGAAGAGTGGCACAGCTTAGCAAGCACAGTTGAGTACTTGGCAGTGGCACATACTGTGTACCCACTAGCTATGTCTATGTAGTGTATTATTTATTTAGCACTCTCCTAAGTGAGCTGTATAGTACAATACTACACCCAGTAACATGATATATGCAAAAATATCTCATACTTACTGTGTATGTGTGCTGACTCCTTGGACACACACACACACACACACTGAGACAAAGAGGCAATAGACAAAGTTCAGACTAATGTTCACTGCAATATGTCTCTGAAGCTAATAATAGCTACAGAAGACAAGACTGCAACATAGAAGGTGAAACAGAAAGATCGAGTAGCATCAAATTACCCAAGGCATAGAGTGCAAGGAATTGCAAACAGTATGTAGTCATCAAAGCCCCAATCATAAAGTGTGGGATATCTCAAACAGCACAGAGGCATCAAAGCATACAGTGTTAGGAATCACAAAGAGACAGAGGAATAAAAACTCCCAATGTGTAGAGAGTGGGAGTTCACAAATAACACAGAAGCTTCAAAACCTCCAAGGTATACAGTGCATAAAACTACA
This sequence comes from Rhinatrema bivittatum, assembly GCF_901001135.1. Taxonomy (NCBI): domain Eukaryota; kingdom Metazoa; phylum Chordata; class Amphibia; order Gymnophiona; family Rhinatrematidae; genus Rhinatrema; species Rhinatrema bivittatum. Next base: position 282,528,240 of record NC_042618.1, on the reverse strand, counting down.
AACAGCATGGAGGCATCAAAACCCTCAAGACTTAGAGTATGTAGTAGGGATGTGAATCGTTTTAGGACGATTAAAATTATCGTCCGATAATTTTAATATCGTCTTAAACCGTTATGGAACACAATACAATACAGATTCTAACGATTTATCGTTATAAATCGTTAGAATCGTGAGCCGGCACACTAAAACCCCCTAAAACCCACCCCCGACCCTTTAAATTAAATCCCCCACCCTCCCGAACCCCCCCCCCCAAATAACTTAAATAACCTGCGGGTCCAGCGGCGGTCCGGAACGGCAGCGGTCCGGAACGGGCTCCTGCTCTGAATCTTGTCGTCTTCAGCCGGCGCCATTTTCCAAAATGGCGCCGAAAAATGGCGGCAGCCATAGACGAAAAAGATTGGACGGCAGGAGGTCCTTCCGGACCCCCGCTGGACTTTTGGCAAGTCTCGTGGGGGTCAGGAGGCCCCCCACAAGCTGGCCAAAAGTTCCTGGAGGTCCAGCGGGGGTCAGGGAGCGATTTCCCGCCGCGAATCGTTTTCGTACGGAAAATGGCGCCGGCAGGAGATCGACTGCAGGAGGTCGTTCAGCGAGGGTTCCGGCGCCTCGCTGAACGACCTCCTGCAGTCGATCTCCTGCCGGCGCCATTTTCCGTACGAAAACGATTCGCGGCGGGAAATCGCTCCCTGACCCCCGCTGGACCTCCAGGAACTTTTGGCCAGCTTGTGGGGGGCCTCCTGACCCCCACGAGACTTGCCAAAAGTCCAGCGGGGGTCCGGAAGGACCTCCTGCCGTCCAATCTTTTTCGTCTATGGCCGCCGCCATTTTTCGGCGCCATTTTGGAAAATGGCGCCGGCTGAAGACGACAAGATTCAGAGCAGGAGCCCGTTCCGGACCGCTGCCGTTCCGGACCGCCGCTGGACCCGCAGGTTATTTAAGTTATTTGGGGGGGGGGTTCGGGAGGGTGGGGGATTTAATTTAAAGGGTCGGGGGTGGGTTTTAGGGGGTTTTAATGTGCCGGTTTTTCGATTTTTCGATTTTTCACGATTTTTAACGATTTTTCACGATATTTTACCCCCCCAAACGGCAACAATACGATTCCCTCCCCCTCCCAGCCGAAATCGATCGTTAAGACGATCGAGGACACGATTCACATCCCTAGTATGTAGTATCGCAAACAGCATGGAAGCATCAAAGCCCCCCCCCCCCCAAAAAAAAAAAAAAACATCATGAGAGGTGCAAAGGAAATAGCCCAAGGCACCAAAAGAGCAGAAAAGACAGCACCAATAGTAGTATGAGTACCTTAAGGCACCATAAAGTAGCAAAACGGTATTTATAAAGCCAGATGCTCTCCAAGGCACCATCAGAGAACTTATAGCAGGCTAGTCAGTAACACTGGAATATTTCGGCAGAAAAGTGAAAAGGCAGGAAACGGGTGCAATGAAAGGAGACATTTGTATTGTTTTTCATTTTTTAAACTTAATTTTGGGGATAGAACACCCTAGTATAAAACAGAGAAAAAAACTAAAAAGCAAGGAGAAGAACCTGAAAAGAAGTGGGATTGGAAGAGAAACTAATAGGGGTAGATTTTCAAAGGGGTATGTGCGTAAGATACGGGTGTACCCCCTGAAAATCTACCCCAAACCCCCGCCTGCGCGCGCCGAGCCTATTTTGCATAGGCTCGGCTGCGCGTGCAAGCCCCGGGACACGTGTAAGTCCCGGGGCTTGCATGGAGGGGCATGTCGGGGGGCGTGTCGGGGGGCGTGCCGGGAGTGACGTGGCGTTTCAAGGGTGTATCGGGAGTGACGTGGCGTTTCGGGGGCATGTCTGGGGGCGTGGTTCCAACCCGGGGGCGTTCCGGGGGCATGACAGCAGCCCCCGGACCGGAACATGGAGCGCGGCAGCCAGCCTGGCGCGCGCAAACTTATGCCTGCTTCAAGCAGGCGTAACTTTCGTGATAGAGGTAGGGGGGAGGTTTAGATAGGGCCGGGGGGGTGGGTTAGGTAGGGGAAGGGAGGGGAAGGTGAGGGGAGGGCGAAGGAAAGTTCCCTCCGAGGCCGTTCCGATTTCGGAGCGGCCTCGGAGGGAACGGAGGCAGGCTGCGCGGCTCGGCGCGTGCAGGCTGCCGATTTTGGGCAGCCTTGCACGCACGCCGACCCCGGATTTTAATGGATACGCGCGGCTACGTGCGTATCTATTGAAATCCCGCATACTCTTGTTCGCGCCTGGTGTGCGAACAAAAGTACGCGTGTGCGCAGATTTATAAAATCTGCCCCATAATCTTTATTCTTATTTTACATTTTATTTTGGAGTCAGAACATCCCAGCATAAACAAGAGAGAAGCAAGGTGGGATAGTTAGGCTGAGATGCTAGAAGGGTACAATAAAACAGAAAGAAGGAGAACCAGACAAGATATGGATGGGAGAAACTTTTAATTTTTTTCTTTTTATACATTTTATTTTGGGGAAAAAACACTCCAGCATAACCAAGAAAGAAGCAAGGTGGGAGAAATATGCAGGCATCCAAATGGCAAATAATACATTGGCATTAAAACCCCTAGGGGTAGATTTTCAAAAACGGCGCGTTCGTGTACTTTTGTTGGCGCTCCAGGCGCCAACAAAAGTACGCGGCATTTTAGTAGATACGCGCGTAGCCGCGTGTATCCGCTAAAATCCTGGATCGGCGCGCGCAAGGCTGCCTATTCCGTGTAGCCGGCGCGCCGAGCCGCGCAGCCTGCCGCCATTCCCTCCAAGGCCGCTCCGAAATCGGAGCGGCCTCGGAGGGAATTCACTAACACCCTCCCCTCACCTTCCCCTCCCTTCCTCTACCTAACCCACCCCCCCGGCCCTGTCTAAACCCTCCCCCTACCTTTGTTGGGGGATTTACACCTCCCAGAGGGAGAAGTAAATCCCTGCGCGCCAGCGGGCCGCTGGCGCGCCTAGACGCGTCCCGGGCCGAAACCACGCCCCTGGGCCCGCCCCCGAAACGTTGCGTCCCGCCACGAAAACGGCGCGCCGCTCGGCCCCGCCCCCGACACGCCCCCGACATGCCCCCTCGGAAAACCCCGGGACTTACGCGAGTCCCGGGGCTCTGCGCGCGCCGGTAGGCCTATTGAACATAGGCGCACCGGCGCGCAGGGCCCTGCTCGCGTAAATCCGGGCGGATTTACGCGAGCAGGGCTCTTAAAATCCGCCCCCTAATGTGTAGCGTTAGAAGCACAACATCAAGGCAGAGTGGCAACAGCACCACCAGAATACAGCATCAGGAGCAGGGCAGCAGGGAAGAGTGTTTGCAGGACCCTCAAATCAAAGTATCAATGGGCATGGTAGCAAGTCTCTCAAAGTGCTTTCAATCATTCTGCCACTCACATGGAAAATCTGGGAAAACAAGCAAAAGCTGATTGATTTTCAAGAAGATCAACTTTTCCATCAACTCTGGCACCTACCATGAATGATAAGGGCAAAAATGTCCCCTGCCATTAAGAAGACACTTTCATTTGGCACATTGTTTGGCGGGCAGAAAGATAATGCTCAGCCAGTTTAGCCAGACCACATCTCTCGATTGACTGTGTGTCCAATATGCCAGTGGATCTGCGGTCATGTCCTTGATATGCTCTATCAATATGTCACTGACATTTCTGCTTGGGTTTCTTATGCTGGGGTGAAGGTATCTGCTTCCAGCTGTTCTTGCTATGGCCTAAATCAGGGACATTTGTTCTATGTGGGCAATGTGGCTGTGGTGTATTGAGATGGGAGAGGAAGTGGTATCTGACGGGGATAGTGCTATACTGGGGTACAAATTATATTACAATACTAGAAAGGAGCTACTTGGTGGCAGGGTGGCACATTATGTCTGGGATGCATAGAGTCCAACAGAATAAAGATCCTGCAAGAGACTGAATACACAATCTTTATGGGTAGAAATCCTTTGTGTGTTGAAGAATAGTATAGCAATAGGAGTACACAGCCATCCACATGGACAAAATGATGAGATGGACAGTGAAATGCTAACAGAATGTTATGAATCGCTGCCCGCGTGTCCCCCCGCGAGCAGGCACTCACCCATTGCTGCTTGCTTTCCCCAACGCAGCACGGACACCGCCGTTGGGCCTTCACTACGCGGCTGGAGCCGCGGACTTTGTTGCTCCTTGCGGCCTGGAGGCCGCCCGTGTTGCCTGCCTATGTTGCGGCACGGAACCGCCGCCAACGCTGTCATCTTCGCGGCCTGGAGGCCGCACCTCCCCGGGCTGGAGTAGCGGCTGGAGCAGCCCCCGGGGTCTCCTGCAGCGGCTGGAGCCACTGCCATCATCGGGCCTGCTTCTCAGGCCCAGCCCTGCATGTCTGGCATCTGACGTCGGTGCAGGCCGCTGTCCGTGGTCCTGCACAGCTCTTCCTGCTCCCTCTAGGCGCGCGGCCGCACCTCTCTTCTGTATTTAAAGGGTCAGACACAGGAAGTGTGCTGGCCCCACCTCTGATTGGACTTCCTGCTTCAGCCCTATAAAAGGGCTGCTCCGTCATTCAGTCTTCGCCTTGCATCGGAGTTACTTCACTCTGGAGGCTTCTGCCTGCCAGAACTCCGTTAGGTCTTCTGTCTTATTGTGGAGCTCATCATCGCATCTCGTCTTCTTGTTATGCCATGTCTTCGTTGCCTGAGGTCCTCATCCAGGTGTCCTGATGTCTCATCATAGATCTTCTGCTTCCTGATGTTCCAGGTTCCTTGGTGTCCTGCTCCTGTGTCCCTGTGCTCTTGCGCCTTCCGTACTGCCAGCCGTGGATCTCCCTGTGACGCTGCTTCGTCTTTGGAGATGCCGGCAGTGGACTCCGGTCCCTGCACTCCTGAGATTCATGTCCTGTCTTCGTCTGTGATGCTGTTGCATCAACCCAAGCTCCTATGTCCCTGTGCTCTTGAGCCTTCCGTACTGCCAGCCGTGGATTTCCAGGTGTCGCTGCTTCATCTTTGGAGATGCCGGCAGTGGACTTTGGTCCCTGTGCTCCTGAGCTTCATGTCCTGCCAGCCGTTGGTGAAGCTTCGGACGACATCGGCTCCGTCGTTGGAGTTCTGCTTCGACTGGATCCTCTCCTGCGCTTGTCCTGTTCTCAGCGTGGTCCGTGACCAGCCTTCTTGGTCTGGGTAGGGCGCACAGTGGGACAGGGTGGTCCGCGACCAGTCCATTGGGTCTGCCCGTGAAGGTGGGCTGAGAGACAGTGCCAAAGTCTATCCTCCCAGCTTTTGCCTAGTTTCTCATCTAGTTTGTGATGCCATTGCATCAACCCAATTCTTCATCTGTGATGCCGTCGCATCAACCCGTTTTCGTCTGTGATGCCTTCGCATCAACCCAAGTCTTCGTCTGTGATGCTGTCGCATCAACCGAAGTCTGTCATGTCTTCGTGTCAAGGTCCGTCTGCCCTCAACCTCAGGCCAGGCCTGCTGCTCCATGCCGATCTAAGCGGCAGGTCCGAAAGGGCTCGGAATGGTCGGAGGACCATTCACATTCCAACATCATCCTGTTGTTGGCCTTGGGAGCTTGCCGGCCTGGCAGAGGGTAAGACCGTCAGCCATGGTGGAATACGCCGTCAACCCTCGGTTCAGCCCTGGATTTGTCTGGGGTCGGGCTGAGTCCCATGGGCACACAAAGCACCCCATACACAACAGAATGCAAGGCCATGTGCCCGACGGTGGTGCTTCACCAATGGATCCGCCTTGTTCCCGAGTTTTGTCTGTGTTCCTGGACTAGTTATGGGACCGAAAAATTTTTTCAGGATATTTTGTGTACTTGACCTGCTGGAGGCGCCAGCTTTGCCATTGTTATGACTTGCTGGCGGCGCCAGCTGTGTGGATTTTTTTTTATATAATATGACCTGCAAGAGGCGCCTGCATCCAGACTTTTTTGTCATGTTGGCCAGTTTGGGGTCTTTACGACCTGCAGGAGGCACCTGTTTCGTGGTGCTTCTTGTCTGGGTCTTGTTTTGTCTTGTTCTTTGTTGGTTGCTCGTTTGTCCTGTTCTCTGTTTGTTCTTCGTTTGTTTTGTTTTCCGCTTGTTACTTCCCGGTTATGTGTTTTCCATCCTCCTCGTTCCCGTGTTCTCCTTCCCTCGCTCTTAGCTCTCTCGCCCTTCACTCTTTCGCTTTCCACTCTCTCGCTCTTTGCTCTTTCGCTCTTTGTGCCCCCTTGCTCTCCGCTCCCTTGCTCTCCACTCCCTTGCTTTCTGTTCCCTTGCTCTCTGTTCCCTTGCTCTCCGTTCCCTTGCTCCCTCTTTTGTTTTTTGTTGTGTGTCGGTCGCCCAGTCACTGTTTGCGCGGTCTCTGTTCGCGTAGTCCCCGTTCGTGCGGTCACTGTTCGCTCAGTCACTGCTCGCTTGGTCACCGCTCGCTCGGTCTCGTGTTCCCTCGGTCTCATGTTCCCTTGGTCTCATGTTCTTGGTCTCTCGTCGTTGTCTTCTTGTGTCTGTGTTTCTACTGTTCTTGCTTTGTTGGTTTCATGCTGTCCCCGGATTACCAGCTTCCATTTTTTGGACCCTCGAATACCTCCATCCGGTATGGACTGATACCCTTTTCCTCGGACTGTTGAAAGGAGGTTTGAGGAGGGGGTCTTTGAGGAGGGAGTACTGTTATGAATCACTGCCCGCGGGTCCCCCTGCGAGCAGGCACTCACCCGTTGCTGCTTGCTTTCCCTGACGCGGCATGGACGCCGCCATCGGGCCTTCACTACGCGGCTGGAGCCACGGACTTTGTTGCTCCTTGCGGCCTGAAGGCCACCTGTGTTGCCTGCCTTCATTGTGGCACGGAACCACCGTCGATGCTGTCATCTTAGCGGCCTGGAGGCCGCACCCCCAGGCTGGAGTAGCAGCTGGAGCCACCCCCGGGGTCTCCTGCAGCGGCTGGAGCCACTGCCATCATTGGGCCTGCTCCTCAGACCCAGCCCTGCGTGTCTGGTGTCTGACGTCGGTGCAGGCCGCTGTCCGCGGTCATGCACAGCTCTTCCTGCTCCCTCTAGGCGCGTGGCCGCGCCTCTCTTCTGTATTTAAAGGGCCAGACATAGGAAGTGTGCTGGCCCCACCTCTGATTGGACTTCCTGCTTCAGCCCTATAAAAGGGCTGCTCCATCATTCAGTCTTCGCCTTGCATTGGAGTTACTTCACTCTGGAGGCTCCTGCCTGCCAGAGCTCCGTTAGGTTTTCTGTCTTCTTGTGCAGCTCCTCATCTCATCTCGTCTTTTCCTCATGCCATGTCTTCGTTGCCTGAGGTCCTCGTCCAGGTGTCCTGATGTCTCGTCATAGGTCTTCTGCTTCCTGATGTTCCAGGTTCCTTGGTGTCCTGCTCCTGTGTCCCTGTGCTCTTGAGCCTTCCGTACTGCCAGCCGAGGAACTCCCGGTGACGCCGCTTCGTCTTTGGAGATGCTGGCAGTGGACTCCGGTCCCTATGCTCCTGAGCTTCATGTTCTGTCTTCATCTGTGATGCCGTTGCATCAACCCAAGCTCCTGTATCCCCATGCTCTTGAGCCTTCCGTACTGCCAGCCATGGATCTCCAGGTGTCGCTGCTTCATCTTTGGAGATGCCGGCAGTGGACTTCGGTCCCTGCGCTCCTGAGCTTCATGTCCTGCCAGCCATTGGTGGAGCTTCGGATGACATCGGCTCTGTCGTTGGAGTTCTGCTTCGACTGGATCCTTCCTGCGCTTGTCCCATTCTCAGCGTGGTCCGTGACCAGCCACCTCGGGCTGTGTAGGGCGCGCAGTGGGACAGGGTGGTCCGCAACCACCCCATTGGGTCCGCCTGTGAAGGTGGGCTGAGTAGGCCGCCCTGAGAGACAGTACCAACGTCTATCCTCCCAGCTTTTGCCTAGTTCCTCGTCTAGTTTGTGATGCCATTGCATCAACCCAAGTCTTCGTCTGTGATGCCTTCGCATCAACCCAAGTCTTCGTCTGTGATGCCGTCGCATCAACCCAAGTCTGTCATGTCTTCGTGTCAAAGTCCGTCTGCCCTCAACCTCAGGCCAGGCCTGCTGCTCCATGCCGATTTAAGCAGCAGGTCCGAAAGGGCTCAGAATGGTCGGAGGACCATTCACATTCCAACATCATCCTGTTGTTGGCCTTGGGAGCTTGCCGGCCTGGCAGAGGGTAAGACCGTCAGCCATGGTGGATTACGCCGTCAACCCTCGGTTCGGTCCTGGATTCATCTGGGGTTGGGCTGAGCCCCATGGGCACATTAAAACACACCTCTACGTAACAGAGTAATTAGGGAAGCTAACCAAATTGGTAGTGCAGTAATAATGGGAGATTTCAATCACCTCAATATTGACTGGGTAAATGTAACATTAGGACATGCTTCAGAGATAAAGTTCCTGGATGGAATAAATGACAGTTTTATGGAGCAATTGATTCAAGAACTGACAAGAGAGGGAGCAATTAGTTTTAAATGCATGAACAGGTAAATGTGAATTGGTTATTTACTCTTTTGGATAATACAAGGACTAGGTGTTGTGCCGGAAGTGAATCCTTAGGCCAAGATGGAATTGACGCTATCCACAGGGCAAGCCCTACTGGTCCCCACCATCAATAGGTGGAGCTGGCTGATTGACGGAGGCCAATACCAGCCCTCGTTCCCTGCAAGTTGAGCCCTTGGGTACCAGGGCCAGCTGGTCTTAGGTGGACCTCCATCCATGGTCTTCCCGGGAGTGATGTGCAAATCAGCCAGGGGCCGGCAGTGGTGACTAAGATCGGAGAACAAATCCAGATGAGGCTGAGTCCAGGAAACCCAGGTGCCAAAGGAACTCGGAGTAGACAGGGGGCACCCGAGTGAGAACAGACCGGAGCCTGAAAGGCCAAGTCCATAGTAGATTCAGTAGAGGTGTGGTAGAGCAGACTGGGATCAGGGCAGGTGGCAGGCAAGGAGATGTGGGAAACAGATACTGGAGTCAAGCAGAGGATGGTCGGGAAATACAAAAGTATATCCAGAAATCAATCAGAAGCGTAGTCAGACGAAGCAGGGGTCATGTTATGGATCTGCTCTTGTGGTAGGAGGAGTTAGCAATCTTGTTATGGATCTGTTGCTGAAGACTCCTGAAGAAGGGAGGAGTTAGCAGTCTTGTTGTGCCTTGACTCCTGTAGAAGGGAGGAGTTAGCAATTTATTACTCTGTGAGGAGTTAGCAAACTGTTACCAGCGGAGTGCTTGGAGAGAGCACTCGGCTGTAAAGAAAGTAGATAGGTGGATCCTTGGGCTGATGGCAGATGACAGCCCCCCCAGGAGGATATCCTGAGAGGGACCACTGGATAGGCTTGGATAAGGAGACAGACACAGATAGTTCTTTTATTAGACAGGTTAGTAGAACCACCAGAGGTGGCAGTAGTGAGCAGATATATCCAGTGGGGCTGAAGTCCCTCAGGAACTGGAACAGCGATCCTACGGTTGCTGAGCTGTAGAGAAACTATAGATAGTGAGTAGACAGGGTATGCTGTGTTCATAGCCAGAACTAGATGACAAAACTCACATAAGTTCTTCAAGAAGCTCAGTAGCTGGAAAGGGTTAGGCCCTCGAGGTGCGAGTACCTGGTTCCAGGGAAAGCTCTGAGAGAGTGGTGGTAACTCACAATTGTCTGTATCTACGATAGCTTCCAGGCAGTAGAGAATCTTCAGTGTGTTCAGGAACATGGGCCCTCGAGAAGCGAATACCGGTTCCTATCTGCAAACTGAAATAAAGAAAAGAGAGCGAGGCCCCCGAGGAGCAGGTACTCCTGGTAAGTCCGAGAAGGCAGAGTAGCTTGGAACGAATCTCATAAGCAATTCTTTATCCTTGCTAACTCGATTCATTAGCAAATACTGAGACCTTTTATATTGGGAGCGGATGACATCATCTCAGGGGACGCCCCCGAGGTTCTCGCCCTTGCTGGTACATCAATCAGAGCGCACACGTGTGCCCTACGTCATCAGGAACATGGCGGATCCGCAGCATCGTGCCAGTCCGGGGACACCGAAAAGAGACGGCAAGAAGATGCCGCGGCAGCTAACCGTGCATCAGACCCAGAGGGAGTCACCACAGAGGTAAAAAGGGTGGAGTGAGGGCATCGAGCAGCCATGGACGCAACAGGTCAAGCCAGGTATCAATCAGAAGTATAGTCAGATGAAGCAGGGGTCAGCCAGGTATCAATCAGAAGCGTAGTCAGATGAAGCAGGGGTCAAGCCAGGTATTAGTCAGAAGGTAGATGAACAAGAAAGACGTGGAACTCAGGAACGATGTTGAATGGGGGCACTCCAGGAGCTGTAGCGATGTGAAAATTGTGGGAAAACTTCGCCCATGGAAGTAGTTCCGCCCAATTATCCTGCTGATCATTGATGTAGGCACGCAGCAACCCTTTTAGGGAGCGATTCATCTGCTCAGATTGGCCATTAGCCTGTGGGTGGTAGGCAGTAGTGAGGCTGATGTTGATACTGAATTTACTGCACAGGGCGAGCCAGTAGTGAGCGATGAACTGGGGACCTCTGTCTGAAGTTATATCCTTGGGTAGGCCATGCAGACAGAACATGTGGAGGAAGAAGAGGCCTGCTAACTGTGGAGCTCAAGGAAGGCTAGGCAATGGAACAAAATGGGCCATTTTAGAAAATCTATCAATAATAACCCAAATGACTGTGTTTCCCTTAGACAGAGGTAAATCCATGATGAAGTCCATGGAGAGATGTGTCCACAGCTCCTCCGGAGCAGGAAGCAGTTGGCGAAGGCCCCAAAGTCGACCACCTGGGAGTTTCTGCTGGGCACACATATTGCAGGAGTCAACGTAGGCTTGGGTATCGCCAACCATGGTAGGCCACAAATAGAATCTCTGGAGGAGAGAGAGTGATCGGGCACGTCCCGGATGACCAGCAAATTTTGAATCATGTGCCCAATAAAGGACTCTTTCATGAACCCGGCAAGCAACTACAGTTGCCTCTGAGAGACAGATACATGCAAGATCAATAATGTGACTGGGTTCTTCAGGGACATCTTCAGGTTCAAAGGAGTGAGATAAGGCATCCACCCAGAGATTCTTCTCTGCGGTGCAATGTCGGAGTTCAAAATTAAACCTGGAGAAGAATAATGCCTAGCGGGCCTGACGAGTGTAGAGACGCTGGGCATGGCTCAAGTGTTCAAGGTTTTTATGGTCTGTAAAAATTGTGAATTTATGTTGGGCACCCTCTAACCAAGGATGCCATTCTTCCACAGCAAGCTTGACCACAAGTAGTTCCCTATCACCAATACTATAGTTCTGCTCTGCAGGGGGAGAACTTGCGGGAGAAAAAGGAACATGGAGTTAAAGTTCCCTGCGATGAGTGCTGGCATAGAACCACCCCAGCCCCTGTAGCGGAAGCATCCACTTCGACTATGAAGGGGCGATTTGGGTCCAGATGTTGCAAAAAGGGACCAGTGAGGAAGATGTCTTTGAGTTGTTGGAAGGTGGCAAGGGCCTCAGGAGACCAATTCCAGGTCTCGCTGCCTTTACTGGTCATGGCCATAAGAGGTGCTGCCAGCATGGAGTAATTAGTGATGAAATGGCGATAATAATTTGCAAATCCTAGAAATCGCTGGAGTGCCCGAAGGCCCACTGGCTGAGGTCATTCTTGTATTCCCTTGAGCTTACTCAGATCCATGGAGAATCCTCACTGTGAAATGATGTATCCCAAAAAGGTTAATCTGGATTGCTTGAAGATGGTTCTCACGAAGGCGTTGGAGGACCATGCGGACATCAGCATGGTAGGAAGATAAGTCCTTGGAAAAAATAAGGATGTCATCAAAGTATGCAATAACTTTGACATACAGGAGGTCTCGGAATATTTAATTGATCATTCACTGGAATACAGCAGGGGCATTACAAAGGCCGATGGGCATTACCAGGTATTTGTAATGTCCATCCCTGGTATTAAAATCTGTTTTCCAGATGTCTTCGGGGCATATAAGTACCAGGTTATAGGCCCCTCGTAAGTCCAGCTTTGTAAAATTGGGCACCCCTTGCAGACAGTCGAACAGCTCAGTGACCAAGGGTAATGGGTACTTGTCTTTGTGAGCTGCGAAAATCAATGCACGGCCTCAAGGACTCATCTTTCTTCATGACAAAGGAAATGCCCACACTGGCGGGGAAGTTGAGGGTGGGACGAACCATTTAGCCAGATTCTCTCAAATATATTCTGACATAGCACAGGTCTCTGGCTGCGATAAGGGATATGTCTGGCCTCGAGGAGGTGTAGTACCTGGTAAAAGTTCAATAGGACAGTCGAACTTATGGAGAGGTGGAAGGATGTCAGTCTTTTGCTTTGAGAAGACATTTTCAAAGTCCGCATATGGAGCCGGAATGCTGGGAGTAGTGGTCACCAGAGAAACTGTAGGAGGTGGTGTTACCTTTTTCAAACAGGTCTGATGACAAGCTGGGCTACACTCAGTGAGCTGAAGGGTTCTCCAGTCAAACTGGGGGGAGTGACGCTGGAGCCAAGGTAATCCTAGAACCACCGGATGAATTGATTTTTCTAAGACGAGGAGTTCCACCTCTTCTTTGTGGAAAGCACCGGAGAGAAGGTGAACTGGCTCTGTCACCAAGGAAATCTGGCTGGGCAATGGCTCACTGTAGATGGAGGCAATGCAGAGAGAAGTTTCCAAGGGACGGGTAGATATACCCATGAGTTGCACTAAGTTCTTGAGAGTGAAGTTCCCTCCTGCTCCGGAATCTATTAGAGCAAGGACGGGGAAGGAACGGGAGTCCCAGGTTAATATAACTGGTAATGACAGTTGAGGGTCTGGAGAAGCAGCGCCCAAGTTCAGGACCCTTAGGGGCGGATTTTAAAAGGGTTACGTGCAAGCATAGGCTCGGCGACACACGCAAGCCCCGGGATGCGCATATGTCCCGGGGCTTTGAAAAAGGGGTGGGAAGGGGGCAGGGGCAGGGCGCCGGTCCGGGGGCGGGACCGAGGCCTCTGGCAAGGAAGATGCAGCACTTAAGAGCAGGAACAAATACCAGGAACAAGGCAGGATCAGGAAGCAGGAACACAGACGAAGCAGGAACAAACCGGGAACCAGGAACGCGGGAACAAGCAACTAAGCACACGACAAGCATGGAGACTTGTTGTCAAGGTGCGAGACGGCAGTGTCTCACTGCGGACCCACATGGGGAGGCCCGCCGTGGAGCTGGGACATCAGCGGAGGAGCTGGGAGCAACGGGGGCAGCCCGCACATGGAGGAAGCTGCCCACGGCCGCAAGGGAGGTGGAACCAGGCATTGATGCAGGCAAACAGGGGTAAGTGGCCCCGATCACAGGCCTGCCGTGGTCGGGCCCACATTAGGGGGCACTCCATGAAGTTAGCAAATAGCTCATTTAAATCAAATCAGAGAAAACTCTTTTTCACTCAGTGCTTATTTAAGCTCTGGAATTCATTGCCAGAGGACGTGGTTACAGCAGTTAGTGAGGCTGGGTTTAAAAAATGTTTGGATACGTTCCTAGAAAAAAAATCCATAAACTGCTATTATTCAATAAGGATTATTCAATAAGGATTATCTCCCCCTTGGACCAAGGGGGAGATGTCACCACCTGTGGGGAGGAGACCCACAGGTCCTCACTGTTGGTAGGTGAGGCAGAAGACTAGCAGAGACCTTGCTGGAGCTTTACTACTCTAGCCCGTGTTCCCCACAGGTTGAGTTTTGGGTACTGGGGCCGGCTGGACTTACGTGGGGCCTTCGCAAAGATGAAAGTCCAGAAAATAGGCTGGTAGTGTTGCATCGAGAAGTGGACCCTTGGCTGAGGCAACCCCACAGGTTGAGCCCTTGGGTGCCAGGGCTGGCTGGACTTAGGAGCGGGTCTCCTGCGAGCTGGTCTGGCGGCATGAGATGAAGGCAGGTCAGTCGGTCTGAGAGTCAGGGCTGGCGGCGAAAGCAGACTCCAAGAACAGGCCAGAGTCGAGGCAGGCATGATCAGCAGAAACGAAGAACAGGCAGTCAGTCGGGTTAGGCAGCAGACAAAAGCAGAATCCAAAAACGAGCCAGGTCAGATACCAAAGGAGCAAGCTGAAGGGAAGGAGGAGGAGGCAAGAACGGAGACACTGGGACCAGGAACAGGAAGACATGGAGGCTGGAAGGCACGGAGGCTGGAAGCAACTAGTAGCCCAAACAGAGTGACACCTGTTGCTGAGGCAATGCTAGGACAGCAGGGGTTGCCTTAAATAGTGCCAGCGAGGCCTTGCACATCCTGGTCCCGCAAGAAGGTCTTCCGGCGCGGCTCCTTTAAGACGGGAGCCGCGTGTGCGCCCAAAATGATGCGGCTGGCTGCACGGCGGTGGCGGGGAAGGCCCCCTGCCACTCCGAAGAGAAGGCCCTAGGACAGTGGAGTGACGGTGGAGGCCTGGACCCGTGTGACAGGTGAGAGTGAGGTACTGTTACCGTGTGACAGGTGAGAGGGGGTACTGTTACGATGGCTGGCCGCGGGATGCCGCGGCCAGCCATCGTAACAGTACCCCCTCCTCTAGGCCCTCCTCCTCAGGGCCTGAGCTTCTTTGGGTGTGCGATGTGGAATTATTTAAGGAGTCCTTTATCCAGGATATTGTAAATGGGTTCCCAAGAGTTCTCCTCCGGGCCATATCCCTCCCAGGCAATCAAGTACTCCCACTTCTTGTCTTGTGGTGGACATCTAGAATGTCCTTCACTTGATAAGTCTTGTCTCCTTCTGAGGAGATCTTCTCCAACTCGGGCAACTTTCGGGCTGGCAAGGACAGAACTACTGGCTTAAACAGGAAGACATGAAGATGTTATGGATTTTCAACAATGGTGGAAGACGGAGTTGGTATGTGATTGGGGTGATCAGTCACAGTATGGAGCAGGAACCAATATAACGGGGTGCTAGCCTCATGGAGGGTACTCGGAGCTGAATATTGTGGATACTCAGCCATACCTTGTCTCCGGGTTTGAGCAATGGAGCAGGACGCCTGTGTCTGTTGGTGGCAACCTTTGCTCTCTCGGCGGCTTTGCAAATCAGGTCCTCTGTTTGGGACCACAAGGACTGAAGTTCTTGTGTCATCAACTGGGCAGCAGGTGACGGAACAGACGGGCACAGGGAGCGGAGTGAGTGGTTGCTTCCCATATAACACGAGGAAGAGTGAGGATCCTGTGGCAGAATTCGGATGAGAGTTGTGTGAGAACTTTGCCCAAGGGAGGAGGTCTGTCCAGTTGTCCTGTCACAGGTTCACAAAGGACTGCAAAATGGTCTTCAAGATGTGGTTAGTGCGTTCTGCTTGGCCCTTGGCCTGAGGGTGGTAGGCAGTGGTAAAATCTAGCTTGATGTTGAATTTGCAACACACGGATCACCAGTATTTGGCAGTAAATTGAGCTCTGGGATCAGAGACGATGTGACGGGGTAATCCATGGAGTCGGAAAATTTGGGAGGTGAACAGCTTTGCCAGTTCTAGAGTGGATAGAAGTGCCAGGAGGGTGATGAAGTGAGCCATCTTAGAAAAATGGTCGGTGACGACCCAAATTACTCTGTTGCCACTTGAAGAGGGGAGATCTACCATAAAGTCACTAGATATATGGGTCCAGGGTTCCTTGGGAGCCAGTAGTAGCTGTAACAGCCCCCAAGGTCATCCCACCATGGGCGTTTGGTGAGCGCAGATAGGCCTTCACATCTTTATACATCAATGGCCACCAAAGTACCGTTTAAGTAAGACAAGAATCCGTGCACAACCGGGATGACCAGCCACCTTTGAGTCATGGTCCCACTCTAAAACTTGTTGCCGGACTCGGGTCGGAACTACCATCTTCCCTTGGGGAATAGCTTGAGAGGCGGCTACCAGGATGCATGCCAGGTCAATGATATAGCCCAGGGGGGTCAGGACTATCCTCCTGCTCCAAAGACCGAGAGAGGGCATCAGCCCTGATATTCTTGGCAGCCAGCTGGTACTTCACTACGAAGTTGAAGCGGCTAAAAAATAGGGACTAACGAGCTTGCTGGGCGTTCAGACGCTGAGCATGGCGAAGATGCTCCAGGATTTTATGGTCAGTATAGACTGTGACAGTGTGACGGGCTCCCTCCAACCACTGTCACCACTCCTCGAAAGCCAGTTTTATAGTCAAGAGCTCTTTATCCCCCATACCGTAATTTCTCTCTTGGGGACGGAATTTTTGGCAGTGAGCTGGCCCAAGACTGCTCCAACAGTGATGGAGGAGGCATAAACCTCCAAGATGAAGGGATGTGTGGGGTCCGGATGACGAAGGTAGGGCTGATGGAGGAAGGCCTGTTTCAGGGTAGCAAAGGCAACCAATGCCTCTGTTAGCCACTCTCAGGTATTGGTTCCTTTCCGTGTGAGCGCCGTAAGAAGCACGACCACCTGAGAGTAATGAGGGATGAACTGCCTGTAAAAATTGGCGAAGCCTAAAAATCATTGCAGGGAGTGAAGGCCCGAAGGCTGAGGCCAGTCCCAGATACACGCCACCTTTTCTGGGCCTATCCTGAAACCGGTGCTGGAGACAATATACCCCAAAAAGGGGACAGATTCCTCCTCAAAAGTGCATTTCTCCAGTTTTGCATTGAGTTTGTGAGTACACAAACTCTTGGAATACTGTGGGGGCGTTGCATAGCCCGAACGGCATTACAAGATATTCATAATGACCGTCGCAAGTATTAAAAGTGGTCTTCCTTCGTCCCCTGATTTGATCTGAACCAGGTTGTATGCCCTTCAGTGGTCCAACTTAGTGAAGATGCGAACTCCCTGCAAGCAGTCCAATAGTTCAGGGATAAGAGCCAAGGGATACTGATCCTTCCTGGTTATGGCGTTTAGACCTCGGTAGTTGATACCGGGCCGAAGGGACCCATCTTTTTTGGCCACGAAAAAAATGCAGCCCCTGCTGGCGACATTGAGGGGTGAATAAACCCCCTTTCCAGATTTTCTTGTATATACTTGGCCATGGCCTTGGTCATTCTTCCCCATGGAGGAATGCTTCCAGGGACCAGGTCAATAGCGGAACACCAGAGATTCTGCCGGAACACCCGGTGTTCCGGCAGAATCTTGGCACTCTTCTTGGAGAAGACGTCAGAGAAGTTGGTATACTGTGGAGGTAGGCTGAGGGAGGTCGTGGCAAGTAGAAAGGAGGGACATGCAACGGAACGAAGACATTCCTGGTAACACCGAGGGCCCCATTTGGTCAGTTGGAGCATCTCCCAGTCTAGAATGGGGGCATGCTGCTGAAGCCAAAATAATCCAAGGACAATAGGATGGACCGCACTTTAGATCACATAAATGGTCAGATCTTTGTGATGCAGCATACCGGTTCAGAGGTGAATGGGAAGAGTGGTCTTGGTGATCCTCCCGGGAAGCGGATTGCCTGAGATGGAAGAGATCACCAGCGGGGTGCTTCGTGGCTTCGTGGGAAGGTTTAGATGGTGGACCAGATCCTTCAAAATAAAGCTTTCCCCTGTGCCATAGTCCAGGAAGGCCAAGGTAGGAAACTCGTATTTGCCCTCGATTAGGGCCACTGGGAGCACGAGTTGGGGAGCGAGTTTATTAAAACCTAGAACTACCAACCCGGCTGGTTCTAGGCCTGGAAGTTTCCCAGACTTTCTGGGCAGCGGGCCAAAAAATGTCTCTTCTCAGCGCAATATAGGCACAGGCCCAGAGTTCGACGGCACTGTCTCTCCTTGGTGAACAGAGGGCTCTGACCTAACTGCATGGGCTCCTCCTGTCGAGTGGTCCCGGACGCCGTCAAGGTCCCCACCAGGGGTTTGGAGAAGGATGGTGCCAATGGGACAGATCTGCGTGGCACCCGTACTTCCCGTGCACGCTGCTGGAGACATCGATCAATCCAGACGGCTAGATCAATGAGCACGTCCAGAGATTCGGGGAGATCTCAGGCTGCCAGCTCGTCCTTTATATGGGAGGAAACACCCTCCAAGAAGATAATCTTTAGGCTGTCTTCCTGCCAGCTCAGTGGCAATGGTGCGGAATTCAATGGCGTAGTCCGATAAGGGGCACACCCCTAGCGGAGATGAAGTATATCCCAGCCGGTGGCGGCCAGCTGATCCAATACGTCAAAGCTCTGCTTAAAGACCTGAACAAAACATTGTAGATCCTGAAGAAGGGGGGTCCCCTCATTCCCATAGGGGGGATAACTAAGCCAGGGCTTTGCTGTCGAGGAGGGACAGAATGAAGGTGGTCTTCACGATGTCCAAGAGGAACTGCTCAGGCTGAAGCATGAAATACATAAAGCACTGATTAATGAAGCTTGGAGTCACCCGCAAACTGAGGAGCAGCCAGTAACCGGGGAGTGGACGCCATTGGTGCTGGGGAGGCAGAGGGCATAGGTGCAGTAGAGGAGGCATCGAGGCGGGCATTCAGGCATTGTAAGGAGGCTGCCAGCATCTCCAGGAATTGCTGCTGCTGATGGTTTTCAAGGCCAGCCTGGGATAGCCTGGAGACCGTAGAGGTCCGCTGGGTCCATGGCCTCAGAAGTCGAGAAGTGGACCCTTGTCCGAGGTGAGGGTGGTGCTGCCTGTAGGGGCACCCTAGGCCCTCAACATCAGTAGGCAGATGTAGATGGTGGAGATCCAAATGGACCTTCACCTTTACCAGTCCTCGTTCCCCGCAGGTTGAGCCCTTGGGTGCCGGGGCAGAACTTAGGAGTGGGTCTCCTCGAGCTGGTCTGGCGGCATGAGACAAAGGCAGGTCAGATGGTCTGAGAGGCAGGGTTGGCAGCGAGAGCGGACTCCAAGAACAGGCGGACGGTCAGGGCAGGCAGCAGACAAATGAAATCCAAGGACAGGCCAGAGGTCGAGGCAGGCAGCAGTCAACAGAAATGGAGAACAGGCAGCCAGTCAGGGCAGGCAGCAGACAAAAGCAGAATCCAAAGACGAGCCAGGTCAGGTACCAAAGGAGCAAGCCTAAGGGATGGAGGAGGAGGCAGGAACGGAGACACTGGGACAAGGAACAGGAAGACATGGAGGCTGGAAGGCATGAGGCTGGAAGCAACTAGTAGCCCAAACAGAGTGAGACCTGTTGCTGAGGCAATGCTAGGACAGCAGGGGCTGCCTTAAATAGTGCCAGCAGGGCCTTGTACATCCTGGCCCCGCAGGAAGGTCTTCTGGCATGGCTCCTTTAAGAGGGGGAGGAGCCACAAGCATGCGCCTAAAATGATGCGGTTGGCCATATGATGGTGGCAGGAAAGGCCCCCTTACGCGATGAAGAGAAGGCCCCAGGACAGCGGAGTGAAGACAGAGGCCTGGACCGACTGTGAAAATGTGAGTCCAAGGTTTCATGGGGGCTGGCAACAGCTGAAACAGGCCCCAAGGTCATCCCACTAGAGGTTTCTGCTGCACGCAGTCAGGACATGAAGCCACATAGACCTGAACATCCTTCTGCATATTGGGCCACCAATAAAATTGCTGGAGTAATGCAAGGTTCCAGGCTCATCCAGGATGGCCTGCAACTCGAGAATCGTGGGATCAGTACTACACTTTGTTACAGAATTTACATGGAATGACCATTTTCCCTGGACGGATGGTCATGGTGGTTGTGAGAAAATCCCATGCTGGATATAAAATATGCCGGGGAGGGTCAACAGTATCCTCGGAGACAAAAAAGTGGGAAAGGGTATCTGCTCAGACATTTTTGGCTGCAGGTCTATATCAGAGCTCAATGTCAAAGTGGATGAAAAAGAGGGCCCAACAGGCTTGTCGTGGGTTCAGATACTGGGCCTGTTGGAAATATTCAAGATTCTTATGATCTGGGTAGATTGTGATATGGTGTTGAGCTCCCTCTAACCACTGGCAACACTCCTCCAAAGCAAGTTTAATGGCCAACAGCTCCTTGTAGCCAATCCCGTAGTTCTGCTCCACTGGGGAAAATTTCTTTGAAAAGAAGGAGCATTGATGTAAGATTCCCAAGGACGAGAAATGGCTCAAGATGGCCCCTATAACCTTGAAGGAGGTATCGACCTCCACAATGAAAGGGCATTGTGGATCAAGATGCAGGAACATAAGAAAATTCCATACTGGGTCAGACCAAGGGTCCATCAAGCCCAGCATCCTGTTTCCAACAGTGGTCAATCCAGGCCATAAGAACCTGGCAAGTACCCAAAAACAAAGTCTATTCCATGTTACCATTGCTAATGGCAGTGGCTATTTTCTAAGTGAACTTAATAGCAGGTAATGGACTTCTCCTCCAAGAACTTATCCAATCCTTTTTTAAACACAGCTATACTAACTGCACTAACCACATCCTCTGGCAACAAATTCCAGAGTTTAATTGTGCGTTGAGTAAAAAAGAACTTTCTCCGATTAGTTTTAAATGTGCCCCATGCTAACATCATGGAGTGCCCCCTAGTCTTTCTACTATCCGAAAGTGTAAATAACCGATTCACATCTACCCGTTCTAGACCAATCATGATTTTAAACATCTCTATCATATCCCCCCTCAGCCCCTCTCTATCATATCCCCCCTCAGTCCTAACCTCTTTAGTCTTTCCTCATAGGGGAGCTGTTCCATTCCCCTTATCATTTTGGTAGCCCTTCTCTGTACCTTCTCCATTGCAATTATATCTTTTTTGAGATGCGGCGACCAGAATTGTATACAGTATTCAAAGTGTGGTCTCACCATGGAGCGATACAGAGGCATTATGACATTTTCCGTTTTATTCACCATTCCCTTTCTAATAATTCCCAACATTCTGTTTGCTTTTTTGACTGCTGCAGCATACTGAACCGACGATTTCAATGTGTTATCCACTATGACGCTTAGATCTCTTTCTTGGGTTGTAGCAACTAATATGGAACCCAACATTGTATAATTATAGCATGGATTATTTTTCCCTATATGCATCACCTTACACTTATCCACATTAAATTTCATCTGCCATTTGGATGCCCAATTTTCCAGTCTCACATGGTCTTCCTGCAATTTATCACAATCTGCTTGTGATTTAACTACTCTGAACAATTTTGTGTCATCTGCAAATTTGATTACCTCACTTGTCGTATTTCTTTCCAGATCATTTATAAATATATTAAAAAGTAAGGGTCACAATACATATCCCTGAGGCACTCCACTGTACACTCCCTTCCACTGAGAAAATTGTCCATTTAATCCTACTCTCTGTTTCCTGTCTTTTAGCCAGTTTGCAATAGGGATGTGCACTAGACCAAAAGTTTAAGTTCATAAGTCCATAAGTCGAAAGGGGGGGTCATTTGCGGTCAATATGGACATATGGAGAATTCCATAAGTTGAGTCTATGTCCATATGTGCAAATAAAAATTTAAACCCCTCACCCTCCTTAATCCCCCCCCCCCCCCAAGACTTACCAAAACTCCCTGGTGGTCGAGTGGGGAGTCAGGACGCCATTTCTGAACTCCTTTGCGAGGAGCACGTGACGTCGCCGTCACGTCGGAGTGATGCAGCCCCCCCAAGCTTGGCCAAAAGTTCCTTTTGGGTGCAACGAGGGTCCCGGAGCGAACGCGGGGGGAATCACGTGACGCCGCGTCACTCCGACGTGACGCTGACGTCACGTGCTCCTCGCAAAGGAGTTCAGAAATGGCGTCCTGACTCCCCGCTCGACCACCAGGGAATATTGGTAAGTCTTGGGGGGGGGGATTAAGGAGGGTGAGGGGTTTAAATTTTTATTTAAGATCAACAATCGCGATTTCCAACGTATTCAACATAGCTATGTTGAATAAGTTGGAAATCCGATCGTTTTCGCCTCATCACTTTTTTAAGTTAAAAAAAAAAAAAAGTTGTGTTTTACATTTAAGTTCAAAACGAATACAAACCCCTAGTTTGCAATCCACGAGAGGACATCGCCACCTATCCCATGACTTTTTACTTTTCCTAGAAGCCTCTCATGAGGAACTTTGTCAAACGCCTTCTGAAAATCCACGTATACTACGTCTACCGGTTCACCTTTATCCACATGTTTATTAACTCCTTCAAAAAAAGTGAAGCAGATTTGTGAGGCAAGACTTGCCTTGGGTAAAGCCTTGCTGACTTTGCTCCATTAAACCATGTCTTTCTATATGTTCTCTGATTTTGATGTTTAGAACACTTTCCACTATTTTTCCTGGCACTGAAGTCAGGCTAACCGGTCTGTAGTTTCCTGGATCGCCCCTAGAGCCCTTTTTAAATATTGGGGTTACATTTGCTATCCTCCAGTCTTCAGGTACAATGGATGATTTTAATGATAGGTTACAAATTTTTACTAATAGGTCTGAAATTTCATTTTTTAGTTCCTTCAGAACGCTGGGGTGTATACCATCCGGTCAAGGTGATTTACTACTCTTCAGTTTGACAATCAGGTCTACCACATCTTCTAGGTTCACCGTGATTTGATTCAATCCATCTGAATCATTACCCATGGAAACCTTCTCCATTACGGGTACCTCCCCAACATCCTCTTCAGTAAACACTGAAGCAAAGAAATCATTTAATCTTTCTGCGATGGCCTTATCTTCTCTAAGTGCCCCTTTAAACCCTCACTCATCTATCGGTCCAACTGACTCCCTCATGGGCTTTCTGCTTCGGATATATTTAAAAATGTTTTCACGGTTAGTCTTTGCTTCTACAGCCAACTTCTATTCAAATTCTCTCTTAGCCTGTCTTATCAATGTCTTACATTTAACTTGCCAACGTTTATGCTTTATCCTATTTTCTTCAGTTGGATCCTTCTTCCAATTTTTGAATTAAAATCTTTTGGCTAAAATAGCTTCTTTCACCTCCCCTTTTAACCATGCCGGTAATTGTTTTGCCTTTTTTCCAACTTTCTTAATGTGTGGAATACATCTGGACTGTGCTTCTAGAATGGTATTTTTTTAACAATGACCACGCCTCTTGGACATTTTTTACTTTTGTAGCTGCTCCTTTCAGTTTTTTTCTAACAATTTTTCTCATTTTATCAAAGTTTCCCTTTTGAAAGTTTAGCAGGAGAGCCTTGGATTTGCACACTGTTCCTCTTCTAGTCATTAAATCAAATTTGATCATATTATGATCACTATTGCCAAGCGGCCCCACCACCATTACCTCTCTCACCAAGTCCTGTGCTCCACTGAGAATTAGATCTAAAATTGTTTCCTCTCTCATCGGTTCCTGAACCAATTGCTCCATAAAGCTATTATTTATTCCATCCAGGAACGTTATCTCTCTAGCGTGTCCTGATGATACATTTACCCAATACAATTTGGTTAGCTTCCCTAATTTCTCTTAGCATTTCACTGTCCGTCTCACCATCTTGACCAGGTGGATGGTAGTATACTCCTATCACTATAGTTTTCCCCGACATACAAGGGATTTCTACCCATAAAGATTCAATTTTGCATTTAGTCTCATGCAGGATGTTTTTCCTGCTGGACTCTATGCCATCCCGGACATAAAGCGCCACACCTCCTCCCAGGTGCTCCTCTCTGTCATAGCGATATAATTTGTACCCCGTTATAGCACTGTCCCATTGGTTATCCTCTTTCCACCATGTCTCTGAGATGCCAATTAAGTCTATGTCATCATTCACTGCTATACATTCTAATTATCCCATCTTACTTCTTAGACTTCTGGCATTAGCATACAAACATTTCAAAGTTTGTTTTTTGTTTGTATTTTCATTCTGATTTTTAATTGATAGGGATAATTAGACAAGGTTCCTGGAGGAATGCTGTTGCCGCCTCAGAAGGCCACAGTTTAGGGTTCGCCCCTTTCTATATCAGAGCTGTGAGCGGGGTTGCCAGCTTGGATTAGTTGTTAATGAAGGTACGATATAATTGGCAAAGCCATGGAACCTCTGTAGGGCCCACAGGCCAGTAGGTTGTGGCCAGTCTTGAATATACTTGAGCTTTTCTGGGTCCTTTTGGAAACCTGACTTGGAGACAATATATCCTAAGAATGGCAGACTTTCTTTCTCGAAAGAATATTTCTCCAGTTTGGCAAACAACTGGTTATCCTGAAGACGTTGAAGAACTCGATAAACATCTCGGCGATGGGTATTTAGGTCCTTGAAGAATACCAGGATATCGTCAAGCTACATGTCCACACATTCATAAAGTAGATCCCAGAAAATTTCATTTATCATATTTTGGAAGATGGCAGGAGCATTGGAAAGTCCAAACAACATGTCTAGATATTCGTAATAGCCATCTCTGGTGTTGAAGGCCATTTTCTATTCATCACCCTTTCGTATTCAGATAAAATTATAGGCTCCCTGGAGATCCAACTTTGAGGACACTCTTGCCCCCTGTAACTGGTCAAATAGTTCCGCAATAAGAGGTAAGGGATAGAGGTCTTTCTGGGTGATTGCATTCAAAACACAGTAATCTATAATGGGAAGAGAGTACCATATTTTTTAACCACAAAAAGTATCCTGCCCCCACAATGGAGATAGAGCACTGGATAAAACCCTTGCTCAGGTTTTCCTATATGTATTCTGACATCACTCGGGTCTCAGGAAGTGATAGATTGTAGACTCTACCTCATGGGAGCTTGGTACTGGGTTGATGGCACAATCATACTTGCGGTGAGAAGGCAGAGTGCCCACTCCCTTTTTGAAGAAGATATTGGTGAAGGGAGCATATTGTGGTGGGAGGCCAGCAGGCAGGTGTGAAGTCAAGAGATATTGCTGGGTGGCGACTCTCTCCAAACAGAATATGTGACAGCCTGGCCCCACCAGGACAGCTGCAGAGAGGCCCAATCGAATTGAAGGGAGTGCTGCTGGAGCCAGGGCAGACCAAGGACCACGGGATGGATGGCTTTGCTGATGACATGAAACACCAGGTATTCCACATGGAAGGAGCCCTTGCGAAACTTCAAGGGAACTGTGGTATGAGTAACTCTCCTGGGAAGGGGATTGATATGGATCGAGGAGAGGACCAATGGGATCGGAGAGAGGAGAGTAGGAATCTGGAAGCCTTTATGATAAAGTTGCCTCCAGCACTGGAGTCCACTAGGGCAAGTGTATGGAAATCCTGGTTGTTCACTGAGAGTATCACGGGAAGATTTGGTGGGGGAGCTGGTGTGGTCACGCCCAGGGTCAATCCCTCACTGAGACCTAGGCCCGAGGGTTTAACAGCCATACCGGTCAGTGGGCTATTAAGTGGCCTGCTTCACTAAAGTAGAGGCAGAGACCAGCCTGCTGCTGCCGGAGTTACTCACGCAATTGCGTGAGTTCCTCCGCTGTGGCTCCAGCAGAAGAGGGGCCTTCCATCGATGAAGAGAAGCACCAGGAGCGATTGGGCGTTTCTTGGAAGCTTGCAACTCTTGGTTCCACTCTTGGAGTTGGCAGTCTATCTGGCAAGGGAGAGGCCCATGCTAGAGCTTTACCATCAAAGAGCAAGAGGATGTAAGAACATAAGAACATAAGAAAATTCCATACTGGGTCAAACCAAGGGTCCATCAAGCCCAGCATCCTGTTTCCAACAGTGGCCAATCCAGGCTATAAGAACCTGGCAAGTACCCAAAAACTAAGTCTATTCCATGTTACCATTGCTAATGGCAGTGGCTATTCTCTAAGTGAATTTAATAGCAGGTAATGGACTTCTCCTCCAAGAACTTATCCAATCCTTTTTTAAACACAGCTATACTAACTGCACTAACCACATCCTCTGGCAACAAATTCCAGAGTTTAAATGTGCTTTGAGTAAAAAAGATCTTTCTCCGATTAGTTTTAAATGTGCCCCATGCTAACTTCATGGAGTGCCCCTTAGTCTTTCTACTATCCGAAAGAGTAAATAACCGATTCACATCTACCTGTTCTAGACCTCTCATGATTTTAAACATCTCTATCATATCCCCCCTTAGTCGTCTCTTCTCCAAGCTGAAAAGTCCTAACCTCTTTAGTCTTTCCTCATAGGGGAGCTGTTCCATTCCCCTTATCATTTTGGTAGCCCTTCTCTGTACCTTCTCCATCGCAATTATATCTTTTTTGAGATGTGGCGACCAGAATTGTACACAGTATTCAAGGTGCGGTCTCACCATGGAGAGATACAGAGGCATTATGACATTTTCCGTTTTATT
Source organism: Rhinatrema bivittatum (assembly GCF_901001135.1). NCBI lineage: Eukaryota > Metazoa > Chordata > Amphibia > Gymnophiona > Rhinatrematidae > Rhinatrema > Rhinatrema bivittatum. The sequence continues at coordinate 282,502,273 of NC_042618.1, read as the reverse complement.
CTTAGTAGCATCATCAGGAGACAGTACAGACTGAAGGCAGAAATGCAGAGTTGGGGGTCCCCAGAATAGTGGGAAGGAGCCGGAAGTGGTATGACAAGGTGTGCAGTGGGTGCGGGAACTGCATAACCTGGAGCAGGAGAAGTCGGAGAGCCTGCTGGGACTGTGGAATTGAGACACATGCTAAGACATTCCACCAAAGCAGCTAGCGCTTCCAGGAACTCTTTTTGCTCCAGTATCTTATGGGCCAAGCCCTGAATAGCCTGTAAGGCGGATGCCTCCATCACCGTGGCCTTGAAAATCTGCTCTGCGGGTGGATTCTTTTACTGAGGAGTTGTCCCTACCTGTGTGTAGGAGCCCCACAGGTCCCCACATCGGTAGGTGAGGCAGAGAACTAGCAGAGACCCCGCTGGAGCTTCACCACTACCAGCCCGCATTCCCCTCAGGATGAGCCTTTGGGTACCAGGGCCAGCTGGACGTATGTGGGGCTCCGCAAGAAAAGTAAAAAAAGTCAAGAGAAGAGGCTGAGTGTCCAGGCAAAGGTCATGGCAGGTGGTATAGCTCATAGTCAGTGTCCAGGCAAATGTTGTGATAGGTGGCATAGCTGATAGTCAAGTTCAGTCCAAAGTCAAAGCCAAAGACAAGCTGTAGAAACAAGCAGGGCAAGAATGAGGAAGGAACTCAGGACAACACGTGGATCGCAAGAAGCAAAGAGACCTATTGTCAAGGCAAAGGCTGGAAACCATATCCAGCCCTAAATAATGTCCCAGGGATGATGTCATCAGGGAGGGCTGGCAGCATTTCCCTGCTGCGGGCCCATTAAGAAGGGGAGGAAGGCGTGCACTCATGCCTAGAGGGAGGTCCCTCACTGGAAGAACTTGGCAGCGTTTGAGCCACGGAGAGCAAAAGACCGTCAGCTTCCAGGGGCAGACTACGAGTAGAGGTGGTACTGCATGTTGGCAGAGGCTTCCCGCCACTGCTAAGGAGCCTGGGCCCGACCCTGCCACGGAGTGGCGTCGAGTAAGAAAAGCCGGCCATAGGCTGCCACAGCCGGCAAATGCAAAAGATTAGTAGCTTGGGATCTATTCATTTAGGGGTAGATTTTCAAAGGATTACATGCGTAAGATATGCGCGTAACCTCCAAAAACCTACCCCTGTGCGCGCCGAGCTTATTTTGCATAGGCTCGGTGGCGCGCGCAAGCCCCGGGACGCGCGTATGTCCCGGGGCTTTGAAAAAGGGGTGGTCCAGGGCCATGGCCGGGGGCGTGGCCAGGGGTATGGTGGCAGTCTGGGGGCAGTCCGGGGCGGGGCTGAGTGCTCTGGCACAGCGGCCTCAGGCATAACTCGACGAAATAAGGTGGGGGGGATTTAGGTAGGGCCTGGGAGTGGATTAGATAGGGGAAGGGAGGGAAAGGTGGGGGGACCAAAAAAAAAGTTCCCTCCAAGGCCGCTCTGATTTCAGAGCGGCCTTGGAGAGAACGCGGGAAAGCCATCGGGCCTCCCCTTGCATGCGCCGACCCTGGATTTTATGTTGGCTTTGTCCCATTAAATTATGTCTTTCTGTATGTTCAATAATTTTGTTCTTTATGATAGCTTTTCCCTTGCACTGATATCAGGATCACTAGTCTGTAGTTTCCTGGATCACCCCTAGATACCTTTTTGAAAATCTGCATTATGTTACAAACCCTCCAACCTTCATGTATCGTAGCTGATTCTAAAGAAAGTTTATAACTTTAGCATTTGGTCACTCTTCTCGTACTTTTTCTTATTCTGCTATATCTTTTTTGAAATGTGGTGACCAGAACTTGACATAATATTAAAGATGAGGTCACACCATGGAGCGATACAGAGGCATTATGATATTCTCTGTTCTATCCCCCATTTATTTTCTAACAAGCCGTTAAGCCCGTTAAAACGGGCTACATCCCTCTGTCTCTCACCTCCCCCTCATTCTCTCTCCCCTCACTCTTCACCACCCCCTACATCCCTCCCTCACACTCACCCACTCCTCCCCACCCTCCCTCTCCTCTCACTCAGTCCCTCCCTCCCACTCAGTCTCACTCACTCCCTCCCCCCTCTCTCCCTCCCTCTCACTCACTCAGTCCCACTCACTCTCACTCAGTCCCACTCCCTCCGTCCTCTCCCTCAGTCCCACTCCCTCCCTCCTCCTCTCTCTCCCTCCCTCTCTCTCCCTCAGTCCCACTCACTCCCTCTCACTCAGTCCCCCCTCCCTCTCACTCAGTCCCTCCCCCCAGTCCCTCCCCCTCACTCAATCCCTCCCTCCCACTCAGTCCCTCCCTCCCACTCAGTCCCTCCCTCTCACTCAGTCACTCCCTCCCCCCCTCTCTCCCTCCCTCTCACTCACTCAGTCCCACTCACTCTCCCTCAGTCCCACTCCCTCCCTCTCTCTCCCAGTCCCACTCCCTCCCTCAGTCCCACTCCCTCTCACTCAGTCCTCCCTCTCCCTCTCACTCAGTCCCACTCCCTCCCTCTCACTCAGTCCCCCCCCCCCCAGTCCCTCCCCCTCAGTCTCTCCCCTCACTCAATCCTTCCCTCCCACTCAGTCCCTCCCTCTCAGTCACTCCCTCCCACTCTCTCTCTCCGTCCCTCCCTCCCACTCAGTCCGTCCCTCCCTCTCTCTCTCTTCTCCCTCCCTCGCTACTGGCCGCTACCGCCGCCCGCTGCCGCCGCTGCCGCCACCCGCTACCGCCGTCGCTACCGCCCGCTACCGCCGTCGCCGCCGCTCGCTACCGCCGTCGCCGCCCGCTGCCGGTACCGCCGCCGCCGCCCGCTGCTGCCACTGGACGCCGCCATTTTTTTTCTTTCTGACGCTGGCTCAGACCGACGTGCTCGCCCGCACATGCGCGGTAGAGCTGGTCTCTACTGCGCATTTGCGGCACGTCGGTCAAGCTTCGTTTATCTAGTAAGATAATTCCTAGCATTCTATTTGCTTTCTTACCTGCTGCTGTACTCTGAGCAGAAAATTTCAACATATTATCAATGATGATGCCTAGATCGTTTTCCTGAATGGTGACTCCTAATGTGGAACTTTGCATTGTGAAGTTATAATTTGGGTTACTCTTCCCTATGTGCATCACTTTGCATTTGTTCACATTAAATTGTATTTGCCATTTCCATGCCCAGTCTCCCAGTTTTGCAAGGCCTTCATACAATTTCTCACAATCCTCATATTATTTAACAACTTTGAATAATATGATATCATCAGCAAATTTGATCTTCTAACTCATTGTTTCCATTTCCAGGTCATGTATAAATATATTAAAAAGTAGTGGTCCCAGAGCAGATTCCTGGGGCACTCCACTATTCAACTTTCTCTATGGGAAATATTTACCTCAACTCTCTTTTTTCTATCTTTTAACCAGTTCTCAATCCAGAATAGGACGCTGCTCCCTATCCCATGACTTTTTAATTTCCTATGATGTCTCTCTTGAGGGACTTTATCAAATACTTTCTGGAAATCCAGATGCACTCTATCAACTGGCTTACCCTTATGAAAATGTTTATTTACACCCCCAAAAAATGTAGCAGATTGGTGAGGCAAGACTTCCATTGGCTAAATGCATGTCGACTTTGTTCCACTAAACTATGTCTATCTATATGTTATGCAATTTTATTCTTTATGATTATTTCTACCATTTTTCCAGGGATAGACATCAGACTCACTGGTCTATAGTTTCGTGGATCAACCCTGGATCCCTTTTTAAAAATTTGAGGCCAAAGGGGAAGCAGAGTCCAACTGGAGCTTCGCCAATACCAGCCCTCGATTCCCGCAAGTTAGGCTCTTGGGTATCAGGGCCGGCTGGACTTAGGTGGGCCTTCACGTGGTTGATCCCGGAGAGAGTGCCCAAGGCAGGATGCCAGGAAGCAGTGGAGATGCAAGATTCAAAGGGAGGGGCTGGATCCAAAGTCCAGACTGAATGAAGCAGAGGCAATGCAGTTGAAGACAAGATCATGTCCAGACTGCAAGTCAGACAGAGCTGAAGACGAGGCCAGGTTCCAAAGTCCAGACAGACTGAAGCAGGCAACATGATTAGGGACAAGGTTAAGTCAGGACTGCAAGTCAGGCAGAAGCCTAAGACAAGGCCAGGTCCAACTTTCAAGCAAGGGTCAGGGTAGGCAGCTGAAAACGAGGTCAGGTTCAAGCAGTCGTCATGGCAGGCGGCTGGAGACAAGGTCATATTCAAGCAGAAGTCAGGGCAGGCGACCGGAGACAAGGTCAGGTTCAAGCAGAAATCAGGGCAGGTGGCTGGAGACAAGGTCAGGTCCGAGCAAGGGTCAAAGCCAGGGAGATCCGTCTGAAGGATAGAAGGAAGAGGAAGTTGGAACGGGTACTAGAGCAGGAACAGGTACTGGAAAAGGAACTGGAACAAACAGCAATGAAGCACACGACAGGAAGCGTGGAGACCTGTTGCCAAGGCAAGGTCTGACTGTCAGAACTTGCCTTAAATAGGCCCAGACCAAAGACATCATCGAGGAGGGCCAGCAGCCCTTGCCTGCCGCGGGCCCATTAAATGAAGCAAAGAGGTATTCCCTCACATCACTCTTGTTAGTACAAAATATTTTCCAAAATAAAGCTATCCAAAAGGGCACTGCTAAGTCCCTCCCACTGCTGACTCCATCCTGCTTTCCCTGGATTACCCACACATTATTCATACTTTCATTCACATTAAACAATAATCCAATGGGGGAAAAATACATTGCTCTACGTGATCACTCTCCTGATACATAGCTCCTCTCTTGGGTTCCCATACATGTGCATTCCAGAGGATGAGCTCATAAGAGAATCCCCATATAAAATATACCAGCAATCAGAGGAATCTATAGCCATATACACAAGGGGAAATAAAAGAAATTTACTTACGAGTGTATATTTACCTTGAATTATAATTAGGTTACCCTAATCTTTGTTCCCAGCAGCATCAATTTTATAAAATATGTTTACTCAAAATATAAAATAGAAAAGAAAATATTCATGTTCATTTGTAGCCCCAAAAAACAAAAATTTGTAGCCAGTAAAATTAGAGATGTGCAGACCAAAAAATATAATTTTAGATTGTTCATTTATTTCATTGGGACCCATATTTGTTACATCAATTTCAAAACAAAAAAAATGTTTATTTGTTTCATTAGTTTAATTCATTTTACATTAAAACATATGACAGAATTATTATAGTCTACAATAAGCTCTAGAATAGTGCATTTTATATCAATTGTAATGAAACTTGGAAGAAGAAATTATCAAATGAGGAAAGATATGCATGGTACTTTAGAAAATGGCATAAACAAAGTGGCATAAAGTAGCTTATGGCTTCGCAAAAGGGTTCGAGGTTTATGGGATTGTCAGGAGTTCTCTAATGCAATATAAGTGAAGCAAAGAAGCAGTAAGAGGAGGAAGAACACCTTGTTTAGAAAGAGGATGGCTGCCCGACAATAGTTCCATGAACGGTTGATGGCAGTACAAGAGGCAAAGTGGCACCAAAAGTGGCACCAGGACCCTAAGGCAACATAAAGGGGGAATGAAGCAGAAAATCTGGCAGAACAAATACCAAAGTACCAAAAAATGGACCAAGAATTAGAAAGAGTGATATCAAGATAAAGAATTCAAAATCATGGGAAAGGAGCACAGTGTTGCAACCATCGTTGCCCGACGGCTTCACTCCGCCTACCTTTCTTTTTCTGCGACTCCTCCTGCTCCTTGTGGACGACTGGCTTTCACGGCGTCTGCCTGCCGTCCTCTCCGGCATCCCCGGACCGGCTTGGGCACTGCCTCCCGCCATGCTCCTCAGGTACCTTAGGTCGCACGCGCCGCGCAGCCCTCATTCTTATTTCCTCTGTGCCGCGAATCTCAGGGGCGTCCCCCTGTGATGACGTCATGCTGCCTGGATATTTAAGCATGTTGTTTATTGCTAGCCTCTGAGTTAGCAAGGAATTCCTATGGATGGGATTCGCTTTCCGTACCCAGCTACTCTGCCTCCAACTTCTATTTAGACTCTTTGCTGTTAACGGGGTACCCGCTCCTCAGGGGCCTCTCTGCTTCTTTCAGGTCGCTATCAGGAACCGGTACTCGCTCCTCGAGGGCCCATGTTCCCTGACTCACTGCCTCTGCCCATCTCCTCTTCTACTTGGAAGAATTCACTACAGACACCATCTGTGAGTACTACTACCATCTACTACTCAGAGCTGTTTCCCTGGAACCAGGTACTTGCTCCTCGAGGACCTGCCTCCGTTCCAGCACTAGTGCCATCTTCTATGGAGAACTGCTGCGTGAGTACTTGCCAATGAGTCTCTGTGCCCAGGGATTTGGTACTCGCTCCTCGAGGGCCAGCTATCCCTATCTCGGGGCTTCTCCATACTGGGAACTCTGTGAATGTCTCAGTGTACTCATTTTCTCAGTTCTTCTTCCTACAGCACTGCTACCAGAGAAGCCGCTGTTCCATTGCCCTGAGGAATACTAGCCCAGCCGGGCTCCATCTTCTACTCATTACCGCCACCTCTGGTGGCTTCACAAACTGTCTAATAAAAGATATAATCTGTGTTTGTGTGTCCAGAGCTGAGCCTGACCTGTGGCCCTTCACAGGACTTCCCCCCGTGGGCGTGGTCAGCTGCCACAGTGTCCAAGGGTCCACCCAAACCCTAAAAAACATAACAGATTGCTAACTCCATGGATCCTTCACAGCTCAATGCTCTGCAGGCCATTCCGGGCCTGGCCTTGCGTATTGCTGAACAACAAGACACATTGGAGAAACTCAGTTCTGCGTTCCATCAGCTACACGCACAGAAGAATCAAGGTGCTACTTCCAGTAATCAAGGTCAGTTACCTGAAGTAACTATAAAGACAACTGTACCTCTGGCTACTCCAGTTCGTTTCTCTGGAGAGATTCAAAGGACTAGAGGTTTTGTAAATCAGTGCTGCATGCATTTTGCATTACAGCCTTCTCACTTCCCCACGGCCTACGACAAGACTACATACATTCTATTTTATCTTGATGGAAGGGCCTTGTCTTGGGCCTCAATGCTGTGGGAATGTAAGGATCCAATTTTGCAGGATATTGATGGATTTTTGGATTTGTTTAAGTCCATCTTTGACGATCCTGCTCGTGTGACTGTTGCTGGTTCTACCCCGGTGGACCTGAAGCAAGGCAACTGACCACTGGCTGATTTTGCAATAGAGTTTAAGACTCTTGCTATGGAACTATGCTGGGATTCCAAATGCCTAAAAACCCTCTTCTTCAGAGGTCTGGATACTCACTTGAAAGACGAGCTGGCCGCTCGTGGGACACCTGATTCGCTGGATGAACTAGTGGCTTTGGCTACTAGAATTGATCACTGGCTCCGTGATAAGGTGAACGAGCTCAAGCCTGCCACTAGACCGGTTCAGAAGGAGGTTTGTGCTAAACCTGCACTCCAGACAGTCCCAGCAATTCCTGTCGCCAGTGGAGAAGAACCGATGCAACTTGGTCGCATTCTCCTGATTTAAAGGAGAGAAGACTTCGGAAGAGGCATAGCCTGTGGATTACTGTGGACAGACTGGTCACGAAGTCCCAACGTGCCCAATTCATCCGGGAAACGGATGGGCTTAAGTCCTACGGGGGGCCTGTTCTTAGGCCTTACCACGACCTCTCCTCCGCTCTCTCTCCCGGTCTCCCTGATCTGCGGACCATCTAAAGTTCAAACTCTTGCCCTGGTGGATTCAGGGGCAGGAGGCAACTTTATACTTCGACGCCTAGAGGAACACTTGAGGATTCCCCTTGTCACTTTGGAAGTTCCACTGCTCTTATCCTCCATCCATGGAGAGCCTTTGCCGGGTGACGTGATCTGGCGTACCGGACCGGTAACCCTTTGCACCAGAGCCCTCCATAGAGAATCAATTTCCTTCTTTGTGCTGGAGACAGCTATGCACCCTATCGTTCTGGGGTTACCCTGGTTGCAGTCGCACCAGACTCAATTCAACTGGGCCACCTTGCAGCTCTCCCACTGGGGCCCAGGTTGTCATGGCAACTGCCTTAAGGAGGTTTCTCCTGTCCTCTGCATGCCTTCGACTCCAGTGATGCCAGGACTGCCACCTCAATACGCATCATTCAGTGATGTGTTCTCCAAAGAAGCTGTGGACATCCTTCCTCCACACAGATCGTATGACTGTGCCATAAGGCTGAAAGCTAACACTGAGCCACCTAAAGGACGTGTCTCTCCTCTTTCCGCCATAGAGAACAAGGCTATGTCCGAGTACATCGAGGAGAATTTACAGAAGGGATTCATTAGACCATCAAAGTCTCCAGCTGGCTCAGGTTTCTTCTTTGTGGGGAAGAAGGATGGTACCTTGCGTCCTTGTATCAACTATCGAGGTCTGAATGAGATCATGATCAAAGACCAATATCCCCTGCCTTTAATCTCAGAGCTGTTCAACCGGCTTCAAGGTACCAAAATATTCTCGAAACTTGACCTGAAGGGAGCTTACAACTTAGTTCGCATTTGCAGTGGCGATGAATGGAAAACAGCCTTCAACACTCGAGATGGTCATTTCAAGTACTTAGTAATGCCTTTTGGCCTGTGCAACGCACCCGCCGTGTTCCAGAAAATTATGAATGACATCTTGCAGGACCTGTTGTACAAGAGTGTCGTGGTATACCTAGATGATATCCTGATATTTTCTCAGGACTTGTCTACCCATCTAGAGGACATCAAACAAGACTACGAAGACTACGAGAACATTGGCTCTACACCAAGCTATCCAAGTATGAATTCCATAAGGACTCTGTGCTTTTTCTTGGCTACATTGTGTCTAAAGATGGCTTCCAGATGGATCCTCAAAAACTCGAGAGTATTAATAATTGGTCCCAACCTACCAGCCTGAAGGCCCTGAGATGATTTTTGGGGTTCACCAACTATTATAGAAGCTTTATAAAGAATTACTCTTCTTTAACTGTGCTCTTAACTGCAATGACCCGGAAGGGAGCCAACGCTTCTAAATGGTCTGTGGAGGCCATTTCTAAATGGTCTGCGGAGACCATTTCCACATTCGAGAATTTAAAGATTGCCTTTTCCACTGAACCATGCCTGCATCATCCAGACCCCAACAAGCCATTCATCGTAGAGGTCGACGCCTCTGACGTCAAATTGGAGACTCCAAAGCATTACGTCCCTGCTCTTTATTCTCACAATGTTTCTCTCCGGCAGAGAAGAACTATGGGATCGGAGATAAAGAGCTCCTGGCTATTAAGTTGGCATTCGAGGAATGGCGGCCTTAGCTCGAAGGTGCTCAACATCAAATTACCGTATTTACGGATCATAAGAATCTAGAGTCATGCGCAACGTCTTAACCATAGACAAGCCTTATTTTTTAACCATTTTGACTTTGTGCTCAAATATCACCCCGGAGACAAGAATACCAGAGCTGATGCCCTGTCACGCTCCTTTCTCTCGGAGGATGTTCCAGAAGAGCCTCAGCACATAATGGACCCGAAGAAAGTCATCTTGGGTGCTACCCATTATGTGCCCGCTAGTAAAACCATCGTGCCTAAACATCTCAGGAAGAAAGTGCTCTATTGGGTTCACGATTCCAAACTGGCTGGCCATCCTGGTCAATGCCATATCCTGCTGAAGCTCCAGAACTATTATTGGTGGCCAACTACCAAAGAAGATACATTCTCCTATGTAGCATCTTGTGCCAACTGTGCCAAGCACAAACCTACTTCTGGCCAACCATGGGGATTGCTGAAACCGCTTCCAGCTCCGGAGCAGCCCTGGACGCATATCGCTATTGACTTTGTAGTTGATCTTCCCCCCTCTGGAGGTATGAATACCATCTGGGTCACAGTCGATCGTTTCAGCAAGATGGCCCATTTCTTGGCACTGCCTGGCTTACCTTCAGCCTTGGAGCTTGCGAAGCTCTTCATAACCCACATCTTTTGCCTTCACAGTCTACCGAAGCACATAGTATCGGATTGAGGATCACAATCCACGGCAAAATTCTGGAAGGCCTGTGCAAACTCTTCAATATCTCTCTGGACTATACATCAGCCTATCATCCTCAATCAAATGGCCAAACAGAACGTATGAATAGGACCCTGAAACAGTTCATTCGGGCCTATGTGAGTTGCCTTCAGAATAACTGGGCCGAACTGTTACCATGGGCTGAATTCGCCATTAATTCTCATCCAGCAACATCCACTGAATCAACACCTTTTGAAGTGGCATATGAACATTTGCCACCACCACCACTTCCACTGAAGCTTTCAGTGTCATCCCCAGCAGCTCAATCCACTGCTGATGATATCCATCAATTATGAACTCAGACGAAAGAAATGCTACTCAAAGCGAGTGATCAAGCCAAAAGATGTCATGATTCTCACCATTCCAAAGTGCCTATCTTTGAACCTGGAGACAAAGTCTGGCTTTCCACTAAGCACCTTAGACTGAAGTTACCCTCCACTTGATTTGCTCCTCGCTACGTTAGACCATTTCTAATCCTCTGACGTCATGGCAACATCACTTACATCACTAATACCCTTGTATCAGCCACGCACACAGGCTCCCACCATTCACCAACCTCTCACACCACCAGAGGGCATATCCTGGAGAAGCTACCACCTGGATTGAACATCCACAATGCATTTCATGTTTCACTTCTGAAACCACTCATTCTCAGTGAGTTCTCTTTCAAGCCTCAGGAACCATCTCCCGTCAATGCAGAAGATGACCTAGAATAGAAGGTCGAAGCCATTCTTAATGTCCGAAGACGAGGCAAGACTTGGGAATACCTTCTATCATGGGAAGGTTTTGGCCCCGAAGAAAATTCTTGGGAGCCTCTGGCAAATATCCTTGACAAAGAGATGCTCCATCAGTTCCATCTCTCGTATCCTTGGAAACCAAAACCTGGTACCCGCAGAGGAGACCGCCCTTTGAAGGGGGATACTGTTGCAACTGTCACTGCCCAACAGCTTCACTCTTCCTACCTTTCCTTTTCTGCGACTCCTCCTGCTCCTTGTGGACAACTGGCTTCCGAGGCACTGCCTGCCGTCCTCTCCGGCATACCCGGAGCATGAAATGCTCCTCAGGTACCTTAGGGCACTCGCTGCGCGGCCCTCATTCTTATTTCCTCTATGGCGCGAACCTCAGGGGCTTCCCCCTGTGATGACATCACGCTGCCCGGATATTTAAGCCTGTTGTTTATTGCTAGCCTCTGAGTTAGCAAGGGATTCCTATGGATGGGATTCGCTCTTCCTACCCAGCTACTCTGCCTCCAACTTCTATTTGGACTCTTTGCTGTTAACGGAGTACCCGCTCCTCGGGGGCCTCTCTGCTTCTTTCAGGTTGCTATCAGGAACTGGTACTCGCTCCTCGAGAGCCCATGTACCCTGGCTCACTGCCTCTGTCCATCTCCTCTTCTCCTTGAAAGAATTCACTATAGACACCATCTGTGAGTACTACTACCATCTACTCCTCAGAGCTGTTTCCCTGGAACCAGGTACTCACTCCTTGAGGGCCTGCCTCCGTTCCAGCACCACTGCCATCTTCTATGGAGAACTGCTGTGTGAGTACTTGCCAACGAGTTTCTGCGCCCAGGGATCTGGTACTCGCTCCTCGAAGGCCAGCTCTCCCTATCTCGGGGTTTCTCCATACTGGGGACTCCGTGAATGTCTCAGTGTACTCATTTTCTCAGTTCTTCTTCCTACAGCACTGCTACCAGAGATGCCGCTGTTCCAGCACCCTGAGGAATACTAGCCCAGCCGGGTTCCATCTTCTACTCACTACTGCCACCTCTGGTGGCTTCACAAACTGTCTAATAAAAGATATAATCTGTGTTTGTGTGTCCAGAGCTAAGCCTGACCTGTGGCCCCTCACGGGACTTCCCCTGTGGGCATGGTCAGCTGCCACAGTGTCCAAGGGTCCACCCAAACCCTACAAAACATAACACACAGTAGCACCCCAGATTGGCAAGAAGTCCTCAAAGTGTAAGAGCTGGAGTATGCCAGGAAGATGCAGGCAGAAAGAAGTTAAGAATATAAAGGTGCAAAATCTGTGCATGGCAGCAAGGCTGAGCAGCACAAGGATCTGAAGGTATAGGATGAGGGGCATAGCATTATGGCAGAGCGGCAGACAGCCTTAGAGAAGGAGGATGACTCTTTTGGTCAAAGTATGGCTGCACCTGGACGATCCACCAGTCTTGTAGGATATGTTTGTTTCATGAAGTAAGCCACACACGTCATAGCAAGGTAGTAGGTAGGTACCCAAATACACACTACAGAGGAACTTTTAGTGGGCCATGAAATCAGTTATGATTCATGAAGCGGGACCACAAGTATGCAAAAGAATGGATAGATGTGGCAAGAGCAAGAAATGGAAAGAAGGTGAATACGAAAGATGAAGAATGTTATTAAAATCCTGAGGAGTGTTTCAGTAAGTCAGTAATGCAATCTATGGCTAGGGCCTCAGTGATAATGATTTGAACATGACATGCATAGCTGTAAGTGAGAGGCCTCAGTGGTTAAGGTTAGAAAATGGCATGCCATAAGTGTGACATGCCTCATTGTTAATGTTTGGAACATGGCATGCTGTAGCTGTAAGTAACACTCCACAGTGGTAATAGTTGGAATATGGCATGCCATATCTGAAAGTGAGAGACCTCAGTGTTAATGGTTGGAACATGACATGCCGTACTGCTATAAGTGACAGGCTTCATTTGTGATGATTGGAACATGGCATTCTGTAGTTCATGTAAGTGATATGACTCATTGGTAAAGTTTGGAACATGGCATGCTGTAGTTGTAAGCGATAGGCCTCATTGATTATCTTTGGAAAATGGCATGCCGTAGCTGCTGTAAGTGAGAGCCCTCATTGGTAAAGATTAGAACACAGCATTCTGTAAGCTATAAGTGAGAGGCTTCATTGGTAATGGTTGGAACATGACATGTCACATCTTTAAGTGACAGGCCTCAGTGTTAATGGTTGGAAGATAGCATGCTATAGCTGTAAATGATGGGACCTCATTGGTAATGTTTGGAACATGGCATGTCATAGCAGTAAGTGAGTGGCCTCATTGGAAATGGTTGGATCATGGCATGCCACAGCTATAAATGGTAGGCCTTATTGTAAATGGCTGGAACATGGCATGCCATATCTGTAATGAGCAGACCTCAATATTAATGATTGGAATATGGCATGCTGTCGCTGTAAGTGACAGGCTTCATTGTTAATGGTTGGAAGATGTCATGTCATAGCTGTAAATGACGGGCCTCATTGGTAATGTTTGGAACATGGCATGCCATAGCAGTAAATGAGAGGCCTCATTGGGAATGGGAATGCATTAAGAAAGGTGGAAGGAAGGCCCAAAGTTTGCCAGCATGGTTAAAAAGTGAGGTGAAGGAGGCTTTTTTAGCCCAAAGATCTTCATTCAAAAATTGGAAGAAGGATCCATCAGAAGAAAATAAGATAAAGCATAAGCATTGGTAAGTTAAATGTAAGACATATCACTGAAAGTTAGAGAAGGCTACGCCAAATTAATGGTCCTTAGAAGACTTTATTTATTTATTTTTAGTTTTTATATACTGATCTTCCTACATTAGATGCAAATCAAACCGGTTTACAATGAACAAAAACTTGCCTGTAGGCATTACATGGAACCATGAACGTCTAAGAAACTTTAAGTAACATAGTCAGAGAAATGAATAACCAAGTAAACAATTTGAAATTACATAGTAATCAAGGTAAATAAAAAACAAATTGAATTACATAGTAATAAAGGTCACAAGTAATAAATGTCATCAAATGATCGATCCAAATTAAATGTGCTTGTACTTGGATCAATTAGAGAAGAGGAAATAAGATGATGTGCAGAAAAGGAGTGGTGAATAGCGGAAAAAATAAAATAAAAGGAAAAGGAAAAGTCAAAGAGTGTCTGAGGGTCTCTTCAAAGGGAACCTGAGTAAGAAAAAGCAGAAATGAGAGAGAAATTAATAACAAACCAAATCATATTATTGAAAGAAATGAACAGGGATGTGTTGCAAAAGATGGAGAGAAAGCTTTAAGCTAAAAAGAAACTTAAACCATTATTAACTCAAGAAACTTTCGTACAGTACTTCAAGCATTAATATTTGCTAGCATGGACTATTGTAACACACTGTTCCTAGGATTACCATATACTACTGTCAGACCACTGCAAATACTACAGAACTCAGCTGATCATATCACCCAAACACTTGCGGATTTACACTGGCTCCCAATTGAACAAAGAGTGCAATTCAAAACTCTATGCACAATTCATAAACTAATAAATGATGAAAATGCCGACTGGCTAAACACTGCACTACAACTGCATGTCCCTCAAAGAAATCTCAGGTCCGCCAATAAAGCACTACTAACCATACCCTCAGTCAAAACAGCAAAGTTGACACAAGTTAGAGAGAGAGCATTATCTTTGGCAGGACCATTATTATGGAACACATTACCACTCAAGTTAAGGCTAATGAAAGAATTAAAACTCTTCAAAAAAAGCTTAAAAACCTGGCTCTACAAAAAAGCATTTCACAGTGAGGTCGCTGAATAATCAACAAATACATGTAGCTGGAAGTCACCTATAGAAAGCACCATTGATTATTTTATTATTTTTACTCATAATTAAATAATAGTTTGAAACAGTATACACATACATGATTATCCCAATAATCAGATAAATAGTAGCTCCATCCCACTTCTCATGTAGAGTATATTATTGAACTATGTAACCGTATAATATTGGCACCCTTTGGATAACTTAAAAACCAGACATATTTCGTGCCTAGATGTAAACCGTTGTGACGGTACATTACTAAATGATGGTATAGAAAAGCTTTAAATAAATAAATAAATAAATAAATAAATAAGACAGGATAAGAGAGAATTTGTAAAGAAATTGGTGGTAGAGGCAAAAACTCAAATATCTGAAGCTGAAAACCTGTGAGGGAGTGTGTTGGACCGTTAGATGATAGGAGATTAAAGGGGCACTTAAGAAAGATAAGGCCATTGCGGAAAGACTAAACAAATTCTTTGCTTCTACCTTTACTGAAGAGGATGTTGGGGAAATACCTGTTCCGGAAACAGTTTTCAAAGGTGACAATTCATATGAACTGAACCAAATCATGGTGAGCCTGGAAGATGCAGTAGGCCAGATTGACAAACTGAAGAGTAATAAATTACGTGGACCAGATAGTATACACCCCAGGGCACTGGAAGAACTCCAAAGTGAAATTTCATCCCTACTACAATTATTTTGCAACCTATCATTAAATTCATCCATTGTACCTGAAGACTGGAAGGTGGCCAATGTAACCCCGATACTTATAAAAGGGCTCCAGGGGTGATCCGGGAAACTATAGACCAGTGAGCCTGATGTCATTTCCAGGAAAAATGTGGAAACTGTTATAAAGAATAAAATCGCAGAACATTTAGATAGACATGCAGCCAGCATGGATTTACCCAAGGGAAGCATGGATTTACCCAAGGGAAGTCTTGCCTCAAAATCTACATTTCTTTGAAGGGGTGAATAAACATATGGACAGAAGTGAACCAGTAATTTTCAGAAGGCGTTCAACAAAGTCCCTTATGAGAGGTTTCTAAGAAAACTAAAAAGTCATGGGATAGGAGGTGATGTCCTTTTGTGGACTACAAACTGCTTAAAAGACAGGAAACAGAAAGTAGGATTAAATGGTCTGTTTTCACAGTAGAAAAAGGTAAATAGTGGAGAGCCTCAGTGATCTATACTTAGACCAGTGCTTTTTAATATATTTATAAATGATCTGGAAAGGTGTACGAAGAGTGAGGTGATCAAATATGCGGCTGACACAAAATTATACAGAGTAGTTACATTTCAAGCAGATTGTGATAAACTGCAGGAGGATCTCGTGAGGTTGGAAGATTGGGCATTCATGGCAGATTAAATTCTCTAGTCTACAATTTATTGGTATCCAAGACACCATGCTCGACTGGTTCACTTCCTTTATATCAAACCATTCTCAGCAAATAAACCTTAATTCCCACCATTCGGATTGGTACACTACACTACAGCAACTGGAGTATCACAGTGCTCCGCTTTATCTGCCAAGTTGTTTAACATTTATTGTTATGACCAGGAGGGTCGTGAACCCTTGGACCGACGGGAGATTGATATGACCTTAGGAGATGGCTCCTCAGGCTCCCCCATCGGGTGGCGAGGCGCAACAGAAGTTAGGACTGGCTGGATCCTCACAGCTGGAGACTTAGACAGCCTCCAAGAGGGTGACGAGGCATGAAGTCGGGGCAAGGGCCAACTGGATCTTCGCCACTGGAAGCCCACAGACCCCTGGGAGGAGCCCTTAGGGACCCGGGCCGCTGGGACTTAGGTGGGCCCTTGAAGGTGGATGGTCCGGAAGAAGTCCGAGGTCGAGTACCAGAGGGTTGCCGCTTGCCAGTCTGAAGTCACACACCGAGGAATCACCACATGCCAGTCCAAAGTCACTCACCAGGGAATCACCGAGAAGAAGCAGGAACCAGGAACCAGGAATCAGAGGCACCAGAAGACTCACCGAAGCAAGCAGACTCGTTGCCAAGTAAAGGAATGGCTGGAGGAAGGCTCCTTATATACTTCCCCGCGCTCAGCCCATCAGGAGCAGGTGAGGGTAATTTAGGAGATGAGGCTCCTTTAAATTCTCTAAGGAGGCGCAGCCTCGCGCCTAGGAGCAGGGCAGCCATCTTGCTCTCGGGGACGCCTGCAGAGCGGCCTGATGCCGCGAAGAGAGACCTGGGGTGCTTTCCCGCCAGCAATCCCCGTGGAACTGCGCCGAGGAGGAGGTGATTCCCGGCGCTTCCCTGACGCTGTCACGGCAGCGGCCCCTGATGCCGCGACTCTAGGTAGGGGGGCTTGGCCACGGTCACTGCAGCCAGGAGGTACGACATTTATCTTCTTCCGTTATGTCATATATTATCAGGTCTAGGCATAGATTTCAAAATCTATGCTGATAACATACAGCTACTCATCCCCTATATTTCTTCCTGGACACACACCCTCCAGTTAATCACCATCTACCTGGAAACAATAAAAACCTGGCTCTCACATAATAGACTAAAATTTAATGATGCATAAACAGAATTAATATACATATTTACCTTTCCAAACACTTCATGCTCATCTCTGTCACATTTTACATTTAACTCGCACTCCATTAAAATTGTTACGCAGGCATGCAACTTAGGCGTTATTATAAATTCAAAATTATCAGTCAGATAATATATCAAAATTAACAAAAACCTCGTTCTATAAACTCAGCCTTTTTTAAAAGACTAAAGCCATTACTTTTTCAAGTTGACTTTATACTTGTACTCCAAGCACTTATTCTTTCAGTATTAAATTATTGTAATTCCCTATACAATGGCGTTCCAGACTCAACACTTTGACCACTTAAACGTATCCGAAATTCTGCTGCTTGACTGCTAACTGGCTCCAAAATAAAAGATCACTTATCCCTGGTTTTGTTAAATCTTCACTGGTTACCCATCAAACAATGAATCCACTATAAAATTTTAATTTTAATATTCAGCTATTTGGCTATGCACAACACTTCGTCTTTATCAACCCTGGCATCATTTACGATCATTAGACAAAAATCTCCTCAAGATACCAACAGTTAAAATCATGAGACTGGAAATGACTAGGGATGTGCATTCATTCTCAACGCATTGGCAATCCTCAACATATAAGTTCCTACTCATTATATTTGTGGGTTTGCGAAATGCATCGCGATCCCCCACAAATACAACATATCATATTAGTTTCATTCTTTTGGCTCGCAGTGATTTCTTAGTGGCCGTTTGAAATAGGATATAGCAAAAACCAGCCCTTTCCTGTGAGTCATAAGTGAACTCACAGCCCTGTCATAGAGTGGGTCAGACAGGTTGGCAAGGAGACTAGAATGCAATTGCTGTGTTTGTAGTATTTTGGACCCTTGGTCGCTGTGAAGATGATTCCGCCCACGTGGAGGAGCCCCATGGGGAACACAGCGATAGGCTAAACTCAGATAGCAGACATAGATAGAATGGAAGGCTTTATTGTACTGCTGTGGGTAGATGGAATGAAGCAGGAAGATAAGGCACTGAGGTCCGCGAGGTGCCAGTACGTTCAACAGTCTCAGAAGTAGATTCTCACCCAGATGTTACAGAAAGGCGGGAACCCACGGTGCGGGCAGCGCTGAGCCTGGTGGGTGGCGTTGGAGCACTGGATCGCAAAGGTTAGGTGTCTTCCTGGTAGAGAATGGTGGGTCCGAAGGTCCATGGTACATGATACTAGAACAATAGGCCCTCGAGGAGCGAGTACCAGGTAGTCCAGAGGTCCTGTAGAATAAGAGAGAGAGAGAGAGACCCCCGAGGAGCAGTTGTCTCAATTAGTAAGGCCCCGAAGGGAGATGGAAGCAAAAGACCCCCGAGGAGCGGGTGTCTAGAGCTTCAGAAGGAGTGAGGCCCTTGGAGTGTAGAGCGGCATCTAAGTGAGGAGCTTAGAGTGGTCAGAGTAGCTTAACCGAAGTCCTTGCTAACTCAATGTTGGTAGTGAAGCGGAGGCTTGAAATACCTGGAGGTATTGACGTCATGCGGTGGGGACGCCCCCGAGGTTCCCGCCATGACGTGTATTTGAGCGTAGGAGAGGTGCGTGCGCATGCCCTAGGAGGCCACATGTGTGAGCATGGTGGACTGGAACGCCCATGCTAGATTGGAGATGCCGAGGCCCTCGGCACTCGGCACCAGAGGTAGCCATCTTGCCCAAAGAGAAAGAAAAGGGAAGAAAAGAGGTAAGGCAGAGCGGTCGCAGCCATCTGCGACCAACAGACGCAACAGTTCCCCCCTTCAAAAGGCCCCCCCAAGACCTCTTCCAGGTGGGTTTTCGTGGGTGTGCCAGGTGGAATTGACGAAGCATCTCCTTATCTGTAATGTTGGCCAGTGGTTCCCAGGATTTCTCTTCTGGGCCATAGTTCTCCCATGAAAAGAGATATTCCCATGTCTTGCCTCTTTTACATACATCAAGGAAGTCGTCCATGACATATTCAATGTCATCTTCAGTATCCAGACTGGTAGGTTCTGGGGTTTTCCTGGAGAATTTGGAGAACATCACTGGCTTTAATAGAGATACATGGAATGCATTATGTATCTTCATTGATGGAGGTAGTTTTAGACTGTACGTCAAATTCCCTAATCGCCGAAGGTTGGTGAAAGATCCCACATAGCGAGGTGCAAATCTTGCGGAAGGAAGCTTAAGTCGAAGGTACTTGGTACTTAACCAGACTTTGTCTCCGGGCTGAAACTGTTGCGATTCCGGGTCGGCCCCGGAATCGCTACTCACTCCATCGGGGTCCCGCGTTGGGCCCGCGCTCCCCGGACCTCCGGGGACCTCAGCCACCGCAGGCTCGGCGGCCCCCCGCCTCGCCCGGGCCTGGACTCGCTCCTGCCAGCTCCTCTTCGCTGCGTCGCAGCAGCCGGCGTTCCTCGGCGGCTGGCCCCGCCCCCTAGACGCTCGCGCGCGTCTCTGAGCTAAATTTAAAGGGGCCAGTTGCTGCGTTCCTGATCCTCTTGATTTCCTGTGCTTCCTGATCCTGGACTGGCTTACGGTGATTCTTGGCTTCTGACTCTGGACTGGCTTACGACGACTCTTGGCTTCTGACCCCGGTGCGGCTTACGGTGATCCCTCTGGCTCTGGACCTCGGACTGGCTTACGACGAGTCCCGGTTCTCGGACCCAGCCTTGGCTTACAGCGATCCTTTGGCTTCTGATCCCGGACTGGCAAGCGACGATTCTCTGGTACACGACTCTGGGCTGGTGAGCGACAACCTCGGACTCCATCTGACTCCGCCCCCGCGGGCTCTCCTAAGTCCCAGCAGCCGGGTCCCTACGGGCTCCTCCTGGGGGGACTCCAGCTTCCAGGGTGAATCTCCTAAGTCCCAGCGGCCGAACTCCTACGAGCTCCTCTCGGGGGAGGCTCGGCTTCCAGGGCGAAGATCTCCTCACCATTGTACCAGCTCCACCGCTTCATCCTTCCTTGCCACGGCCCTTGGTCGCATAGGGCTTTCCCGGATCTTCCTCCAGCCACTCTCAACTCCGTCCTTGCCGCCTTCCGATCGGGACCTCCGTTGTCACCTCATTCAACGACTTCATCTGGTTCCGATCGGTCCAAGGGTCCACGTTCGTAACAGATTGCAAGGCCATGGACCCGGCGGACCTTGCCGGTCTAAAGGCCATTCCGGGCATTGCCCAGAAGCTGCAGCAGCAGCAATCCTGCATGGATACACTGATGTCTGCCGTCCAACGCCTGGCGGATCGCGTAGATGGGGCCTCCGCAGCTCGCCCCGCAGCATCCACGCCTCAGGTCAACCCGGGTTCCCCTGTTCCGGTACAGATGCCAGCGCCCCCTAGGTACTCGGGGAATCCGAAGACGTGTCGAGGATTCCTCAATCACTGCTACATCCGTTTTGACCTCCTGCCTGCGCAGTTTACCACGGACCGGGCAAAAACGACCTACATTATTTCCCTTCTGGATGGGAAACCTTTGGCTTGGGCTTCCTCCCTTTGGGAGCGCCAAGATTCCCGCTTAAATAACCTCGTGCAATTTGTCAAAGCCTTCCGGAGGATCTTTGACGAGCCATCCCGGGCCTCCACAGCTGCCTCTGAACTCCTCCAGCTGAAGCAAGGGAATCGCCCCCTAGAGGAATTTGCGATGGAGTTCCAGACCCTGGCCACCGAGTTGGCCAGGGGCGAGGACAGTTTGCATGGGATTTTTCTGGAGGGTCTGTCTCCTCGGCTCCAGGATGAACTCGCGGCCCGGGATCTTCCGGACGACTTACAGGAACTCATCGAACTGGCTGGACGCGTGGACCGGCGTATCCAGCGCCGTTTCCGAGAGCGACGGTTCGCCCAGGGGCTGTCCGCCCGTCGAACCACGCCTCCTCGGGGTCGAGCGTCACCCTCTGCAGCAGCTGCCTCTCTGCCTGAAGAACCCATGCAGTTGGGCCGGGGTCCTCTCTCGGCCGAAGAACGAAGGCGTCGACGCTCACAGGGACTATGTCTCTACTGCGGTGGTAAGGGGCATTTCCTGGCTCGCTGCACCGAGCGTCCGGGAAACGCCAGAACCTAGAGTCTAGTGGGGAGTTGACTCTAGGCAGTACCTCTCCGGACTCCCCATGTACGGTTCCAGCTAAACTCTGTCTTCCTGAAGGAGGGTTCGATACCCTGGCGCTGCTAGACTCTGGGTCTGGGGGGAATTTTATTCTCCGGGACCTGGCGCAACAATTGCACCTTAAGGTCTTGCCTCAGGAACCCCCGTTGCGAGTATCATCCATCCAAGGGGTTCCCCTTCCAGGGTCCATTACTACTCGTACGAGCTCTCTCCAGCTTCAGGTCGGGCTCCTTCATAAGGAAGAGATCTCTTTTCTCATCCTTGAGAGATCCATTCACCCGCTCATCCTCGGACTGCCCTGGCTAAGAAAACACTCGCCAGTAATAGACTGGCACTCGCTTCAGATCACGTCTTGGGGGCCAGCCTGCTCCCACAGTTGTCTTCCTGCTTGTCCGCTTCAGACGCTTCCACTTCTTACAGCCCCGCTGACTGTACCACCACAGTACCAGGCTTTCAGGGATGTCTTCTCTAAAGAAAAGGCTGAGTTATTACCTGAGCATCGCCCTTTCGACTGTGCGATTGATTTGCTGCCAGATACCACGCCTCCCCGTGGTAGAGTTTATCCTCTGTCCTTGCCTGAGACCAAGGCCATGTCAGCCTACAATAAGGAGAATCTCGACCGAGGATTCATACGACCATCTAAATCCCCCGCAGGGGCCGGCTTCTTCTTTGTGGCCAAAAAGGATGGGTCTCTTCGGCCCTGTATTGACTACCGGGGCCTGAACCAGATCACCCGACGAGACCGCTATCCATTGCCCCTCATTCCGGAACTCCTGGATCGGTTGCAGGGGGCTCGCATCTTCACCAAATTGGACCTTAGAGGGGCTTACAACCTCGTACGGATACGACCGGGAGACGAGTGGAAGACCGCCTTTAACACCAGGGACGGCCATTATGAGTACCTCGTCATGCCATTTGGTCTCTGCAACGCCCCGGCCGTGTTTCAGAATTTAATGAATGAGGTGTTGCGCGACCTCTTGTACACCTCAGTAATTATCTACCTGGATGACGTCCTGATTTTCTCACAGAACCTTGAGGAACATCACCAACATGTGCGCCAGGTGCTGCTAAAATTACGGGAGAACCGACTGTATGCCAAGCTGGAGAAATGCCAGTTCGAAGAAGAATCCTTGCCCTTCCTAGGGTACATCATCTCCTCGACTGGTTTCCGTATGGACCCCGATAAAGTTGCAGCTATCCAGAAGTGGCCACAGCCGATGGGAGTAAAGGCGCTCCAGCGCTTCTTAGGCTTCGCCAACTTTTACCGTCACTTCATCCCACAGTACTCCACCTTGGTGGCCCCCCTTACGGCCCTCACACGCAAGGGCGCCGATGCCCGAAACTGGACTCCAACCGCCGTACAAGCCTTTCAGGCTCTAAAGGAAGCTTTCCTTCAAGACACCTGTCTCCGGCACCCGGATCCCGCACGCCCGTTCGTAGTAGAGGTGGATGCCTCCAGTGTGGCTGTAGGGGCCGTCCTGTCCCAGATTTCTAGAGATGGTAAAGCCCGGCCATGTTCCTATTTCTCCCGGAAATTTTCGCCTGCCGAAAGGAACTATGGCATCGGGGACAAAGAGCTACTGGCCATCAAGCTGGCCTTCGAGGAATGGCGCCAGTGGTTGGAGGGGGCCCAACACCCAATCGTAGTGTATACGGACCACAAGAACTTGGCGTACCTATCCCAAGCACAAAGGCTCAACCCCCGACAGGCACGCTGGTCACTCTTTTTTAGCCGGTTCAATTTCTCCCTCCGGTACCGACCGGCGGCCAAGAATATTAGGGCGGACGCCCTCTCACGCACTACAGAAGTAGAAGATTCTTCTGAAACCCCTCAGTACATCCTGGATCCTGCGAAAGTCCAGTTGGCTGCCACTGAACTAGTACCCGATGGTAGGACGGTGGTTCCTCTCCGCTCAAGGAAAAAGGTGCTAGCTTGGGCGCACGACTCGCTGACAGCGGGCCACCCTGGAATCTCCCGGACTCTGGAACTACTAACCGAGTTCTATTGGTGGCCACGAGTAAAGGAGGATGTCCGCCTATATGTCCAGTCTTGTCCCATGTGCGCACAGCAGAAGCCGTTACCAGGCCGTCCCTGGGGTCTCCTCCAACCACTCCCGATACCTACGGAACCGTGGACTCTCATCTCCACGGACTTTGTGGTAGAGCTGCCCCCGTCCGAGGGGAAAACGTTGGTTTGGGTCACCATTGACCGCTTCTCGAAGATGGCCCATTTTGTGCCACTGGCCAAGTTACCTTCGGCCCCGGAGTTAGCTGAGCTGTTCATCCGACACATCTTCCACCTGCATGGCTTGCCGCAGCACATCGCCTCGGATCGAGGACCCCAATTTACGGCGAAATACTGGCGGGCGCTCTGTCGGAAATTTGGGGTTCAACTAGACTTGACCACGGCGTTTCACCCCCAGGGCAACGGCCAAGTGGAACGCACGAACCGTACCCTAAAAGCGTTCCTTCGAGCCTTTGTAGGGGAACAGCAGGACAACTGGGCTGCTCTTCTTCCCTGGGCGGAGTTCTCTTACAACCGCCATCGACACTCCGCCACGCAACAGTCTCCCTTCAAGATGGTTTATGGAAAGGTTCCCAAGCCACCACTACCGTTATCAGTCTCTACCTCCTCGCCAGCGGCGCAACTGACGGCCAGCCAGATTCAGCAGCTTTGGCACTCCACGCAAGAGAAGCTCCGCCACACTGCCGCACGCTTCAAGGCTTACGCGGACAAGTCTCGGCGATCCGCTCCAGTGTTTCTGCCCGGTTCCAGAGTGTGGCTCAGTACTAGGAACATCCAGCTCCGGCTTCCATCCATGAGGCTAGCGCCTCGTTACATCGGTCCCTTCCAGGTAGCCGAACGTGTTGGCGCGGTTTCCTACCGCCTACGCCTCCCATCTACCCTCCGCATACATGACGTCTTCCATGTCTCTCTCCTCAAGCCGGTGGTCCTCTTCCGCTTTCGTCCTTTGCCACCGACGACTACTGCTGTCACTGCTGACCCTGGGGCCACGTACACGGTTAAAGAGGTGCTGGATGTCCGGTTCCGACGTCATTGGTGGGAATACCTCCTGTCTTGGGAAGGATATGGCCCAGAGGAGAATTCCTGGGAGCCCTCTTCCCATGTTTTGGATAAAGACCTTCTTCACCTGTTTCATGCCGCGCACCCAGACAAGCCGCGGCCCCCCAGGAGGGGGCGTAGGAGGGGGGGTACTGTTGCGATTCCGGGTCGGCCCCGGAATCGCTACTCACTCCATCGGGGTCCCGCGTTGGGCCCGCGCTCCCCGGACCTCCGGGGACCTCAGCCATCGCAGGGTCAGCGGCCCCCCGCCTCGCCCGGGCCTGCACTCACTCCTGCCAGCTCCTCTTCGCTGCGTCGCAGCATCCGGCGTTCCTCAGCGGCTGGCCCCGCCCCCTAGACGCGCGCGCGTGTCTCTGAGCTAAATTTAAAGGGGCCAGCGCGGGAAAAGGCAGGGGAAGCCTCCGGATGACGTCAGACGCTGCAGGGTATTTATACCCTGCAGCTCAGCCAAGACATTGCCTTGGAACGAGGTTCCCAGGTTTACCCTGTCTCCAGTTGCTGCGTTCCTGATCCTCTTGATTTCCTGTGCTTCCTGATCCTGGACTGGCTTACGGTGATTCTTGGCTTCTGACTCTGGACTGGCTTACGACGACTCTTGGCTTCTGACCCCGGTGCGGCTTACGGTGATCCCTCTGGCTCTGGACCTTGGACTGGCTTACGACGACTCCCGGCTCTCGGACCCAGCCTTGGCTTACAGCGATCCTTTGGCTTCTGATCCAGGACTGGCAAGCGATGATTCTCTGGTACACGACTCTGGACTGGTGAGCGACAACCTTGGACTCCATCTGACTCCGCCCCCGCGGGCTCTCCTAAGTCCCAGCGGCCGGGTCCCTACGGGCTCCTCCTAGGAGGACTCCAGCTTCCAGGGTGAATCTGCTAAGTCCCAGCGGCCGAACTCCTACGAGCTCCTCTCAGGGGAGGCTCGGCTTCCAGGGTGAAGATCTCCTCACCATTGTACCAGCTCCACCGCTTCATCCTTCCTTGCCACGGCCCTTGGTCGCATAGGGCTTTCCCGGATCTTCCTCCAGCCACTCTCAACTCCGTCCTTGCCACCTTCCGATCGGGACCTCCGTTGTCACCTCATTCAACGACTCTTCATCTGGTTCCGATCGGTCCAAGGGTCCACGTTCGTAACAGAAACTGTGGTGCCTTTTGATGATGAGCATCATAAGTTCTTTTTGCCTTTAGTCCAGCTTTGAGGAGAAGCTCCTTCATTTGCCTCCATAGTTGATATAATTCTGCTGCAGTAGACTGGGCAGCAGGAGAGGCTACTGTCAATGGAATTGGCAGAGGAGGTAATGGTTGTCTTCCATAGACAAGCTGGAAGGGGGAAGACCCCTTGCTGAAGCAGGATGCAAATTAATGGCAAATTCTGCCCAAGGCAGTAGTTCAGCCCTGTCGTTCTGTCTAGAATTGACATAGGATTGCAGAAATTGTTTCAGTGTTCTATTCATCCTCTCAGTCTGACTGTTAGACTGAGGATGGTAGGCAGAGGTTAAAGCCAAGGCGATGTCAAATTTTTTACATAATGCTCTCCAAAACTTTGCAGTAAATTGTACTTCTCTGTCAGATAGGATATGCTTAGGCATCCCATGAAGGCGGAAGATGTGTTTAATGAAGAGTTTTGCTAACTCTGTAACAGAGGGCAATCCTGGTAGTGCTACAAAATGTGCCATTTTGGAGAAGCGGTCAACCATGACCCAAATGTTGTTATTTCCGTTGGATGAAGGTAGGTCCACAACGAAATCGGTTCATCCGGCGATGGTAGAGGCTGTAATAGGCCCCAAGGATGCCTGGGTGGTGTTTTTTGTTTGGCATAAACAGCGCAGGAGTGTAGAGCGGCGTCTACCTCTGTAACATAGCTAGAGTACGACTCTGTCCCGGATGACCTGCCAGACGGGAATCGTGAGCCCACTTCAGAGGTTTTTTCCTTAAACTTCTGGTGACCACCGACTTCCCGGTGGGTACTGTGTGGGTGGCTGCGAGAACCACACTTTCTGGATTAATGATATGACGGGGTTCTTCCGGCACATCCCCTCAGGATGTGCCGGAAGAACCTGAGGGGGACATCCCTGAGGGGATGTCCCCCTTAGGGATGCCCTTTCACGATCCCTGAGGGGATCGTGAAAGGGCATCAGCCTGAGTGTTCTTTTCTCCTGGACGATACTTCAGAAGGAAGTCAAATCTGTTGAAAAACAGAGACCATCTTGCTTGCCGGTGATTGAGTTGTTGAGCATGTCGAAGGTACTCCAGATTCTTGTGATCGGTATACACTACAATTTGGTGTTGGGTGCCTTCTAGCCAAGGACGCCATTCTTCAAAAGCCAGCTGATAGCGAGTAACTCCTTGTCTCCTATCCCATAATTTCTCTTGGCAGGCGAGAATCACCTTGAGAAGAAGGAGCAAGGATGGAGCACATTGGATTCACTGTACTGACTTAGAACTGCCCTTACACCAACCTCCGATGCGTCGACCTCCATGATAAAAGGACGGTGTGGGTCAGGGTGGCGGAGACACGGCTTCTTATGAAAAGGCTCTTTGAGCATCAGAAAGGCTGATATGGCTTCTGGAGACCAATTGACAGGGTTTGCTCCCTTCTTGGTCATAGCGGTTAGAGGGACTGTCAATGATGAGTAGTTTTTAATAAAGGTCCAGTAGTAATTGGTGAAGCCCAAGAAGCAACGCAGTGCATTCAGGCCTGTAGGTTGAGGCCAGATCTGGATACTTTCTAATTTCTTGGGGTCCATTTGAAACCCATTCTTAGACACAATGTATCCCAGGAAGGGTACAGACTCTTTGTGGAATTCGCAATTTTCAAGCTTTGCGTATAAGTGGTACTCACGCAGGCATCTTAGGACTTTCTTGACATCCTCTTGATGAGTTTGCAAATCTTGTGAAAAGATCAGTATATCATCGAGATAGGCTACCACACCTTGATAAAGTAAGTCCCTTAAGATGTTGTTTATCATATTTTGAAAGACTGCAGGTGCATTACTTAAACCAAAGGGCATGACGAGGTATTCAAAGTGTCCATCACGGGTGTTAAAAGCAGTCTTCCATTCGTCTCCTTCTCGAATATGCACCAAGTTGTAAGCTCCCTTAAGATCCAATTTGGAGAATATTTTGGCTCCCTGGAGCCTTTCGAACAGTTCAGAAATTAAGGGCAGGGAGTACCTGTCCTTGATAGTAATCTCATTCAGACCCCTGTAGTCAATGCAGGGGCATAAGGTGCCATCTTTCTTCCCTACGAAAAAGAAGCCTGCACCGGCAGGAGATTTGGAGGGTCTGATGAATCCCTTTTGTAGATTTTCTTGTATGTAAGTAGACATTGCTTTAGTTTCGGCTACTGACGGAGGATAAACTCTTCCTTTGAGAGGTTCTGAATTAGATTTCAGATTTATGACGCAGTAGAGCTCTCTGTGCGGTGGAAGAATATCAGCTGCTTGTTTTGAGAAAACGTCCTGGAAAGAGGAGTATCGTGGAGGTAAGCCAGGTAGTGATGGAGTAGTGGTCATGCAGATGAGTGGTGAAACTTCTGCCAGACACCAACCATGACAGTCTGGTCCCCACTGGGACAGTTCCAACGTGGCCCAATTAAATTGTGGCATATGATCTTGAAGCCAGGGCAGCCCCAATACTACCAGATGCATGGCTTTCTCCAATACTAGAAACGAAATGGATTCTGAGTGTAGAGCTCTAGTGCGCAGACCAATGGCCTGGGTTGTCAATGAAACTTCTCCAGGAAGTGGTTCTCCAAGGATAGAGCACAATAGCAAAGGCTTAGCTATTGGTGTGGTAGGAATCCGTAGATGTTCAACTAAGCGCTTCAGAATAAAATTACCTCCTGGACCGGAGTCAATGAGAGTGAGAGTCTGAAATTCAAGACCTCCGCAGAGCAGCTGGTAAGGATAATGGAGGAGTAGGAGAGGTGGGACCCAGAGAAGTCCTCCTGCAGATCCTAGGCCCGTCAGTTTCCTGGACTGCATGGCCCGATTGGCCACAATACATGCATAACCCCATGTGCTTGCTGAAATGTCTCTCCTCGGAAGTTAAGTGGCTATGGCCTAACTGCATAGGCTCTTCTTCCTCTAAGGATGCAGAGGATAAGCCAGAAGCAATCAGCACAGGTTTAGGATGGTTAGCCCCCACCGTAGACTTTCATAGACTCTTTGCCTCCTGAGTTCGGTCGAGGATGCGGCAGTTAATTCTTCCAGCCAATTCCATTAGGCCCTCTAGGGTATCTGGCAAATCACGAGCCACTAACTCGTCCTTTAGGCGAGAGTTGAGACTCTCCATGAATATGGCATGTAAGCATCCAGTAATTTGGATGCTAAGGTCTTAAATTCAATTGCAAAGTCTGTAAGGGGCTTGTTACCTTGCTGAAGATTGAGCAAAGCAGATCGGGTTATCAAGAACAGTTTTAGGAATCCTGGTAAGTCGTTCACGATAGGATTTTCACGTTCCCATAATGGTGAAGCCCAGGCCAGGGCTCTTCCTTCTAGGAACGATAGGATGTAGGATGTAGGTGGTCTTGTGAGCTTCAGTGGGAAAGAGGGTAGGCTGTAATAAAAAATAGAAATGTGCAATCGTTTATCACAAATTTGCCTAATTTGTCATGGGTCGGGGAACATCTGTTTTTCTGGTTTGTACGGGGGGAGGGGCACATTTTATTTTTTAAAATTAAAAAACACCCCAAGCATTACAATTAACTATAATACAACCCCCCCCCCCCACGATCCCGATCCCTCCCCAAGACTTACTAACATCCCTGGTGGTCCAGCGGGGTCCCGCGAGCGATTTATCCCTCCGTGCCCAGCGTGCCTGCCTCGCTCAAAATGGCACCGATAGCCTCTGACCTATGTCACAGGGGCTACTGGTGCCATTGGTTAGCCCCTGTCACATGGCTATCGGCACCATCTTGTGCTCCTGCCATGTGACAGGGGCTGACCAATGGCACCGGTAGCCCTTGTGACATAGTATGGGCAAAGGCTATCGGCGCCATTTTGATTACTGGCAGCCGACGATGAGATCGCTGCAGACCCCTGCTGGACCCCCAGGGATATTTGGCAAGTCTTGGGGGGGTCAGGAGGCCCCCCCAAGCTGGCCAAAAGTCCCTGGGGGTCCAGCAGGGGTCCCAGAGCAATCTCCTGCCCTCGGGCCATCGGCTGCCAGTAATCAAAATGGCACCGAAAGCCTTTGCCCATACTATGTCACAGGGGCTACCGGTACCATTGGTCAGCCCCTGTCACATGGTAGGAGCAACCGACCAATGGCGCCGATAGCCCCTATGACATAGTATGGGCAAAGGCTATCGGCGCCATTTTGATTACTGGCAGCCGATGGCACGAGGGCAGGAGATCACTCCGGGACCCTCGCTGGATCCCCAGGGACTTTGGGCCAGCTTGGGGAGCCTCATGACCCCCCCCCCAAGTCCCTGGGGGTCCAGCGGGGGTCCGGGAGCGATCTCATCATCGGCTGCCAGTAATCAAAATGGCGCCGATAGCCTTTGCCCATACTATGTCACAGGGGCTACTGGCGCCATTGGTCAGCCCCTGTCACATGGTAGGAGCACAAGATGGCGCCAATGGCCATGTGACAGGGGCTGACCAATGCACCGGTAGCCCATGACATAGTAGGTCAGAGGCTATCGGCACCATTTTGAATGAGGTAGGCACGCCGGGCACGGAGGGACAAATCACTCGCGGGACCCTGCTGGACCACCAGGGATGTTGGTAAGTCTTGGGGAGGGATCGGGATGCTGTGGGTGGGGTTGTATTTAATGTTTTATAGTACGTTTTAATGCTTGGGGTGGGTTTTTTATAGCTTCGTTTTCCCATGTTGTTTTTTGGGCCGGTTTCATTTTTCCCTCTTAGTTTTTTGTTCGTTTGTCAAAAAAACTAACCGAGGGAAAATGAACTTTACCCTGAAGCATCCGACTCAAAAAATGACCCAGTAGTAAAATCCGAAGTTCATCTCTAATAAAAAATGCATGTAGGCAGTAGAAGAGGACTGGAAGTCTCATCTGCATACTGCTCCAAGCATCCCCGGGAGAGCGGTCCAGAAGTCATCGCAAGTGATCCAGGGATTGACGTCCACAGCCCCAGCTTCCAGAGGCCTCGCACCCTTTGCAGTAGAGGAGGACTGGAAGGCTCATCTGCATACTGCTCCCAGCATCCCCAGGGAGAGAAGTCCAGAAGTCACCACAAGCAATCCAGGGATTGATGTCCACAATCCCAGCTTCCAGAGGGCCCATACCCTTTGCTGTAGAGGACGACCAGAAGGCTCATCTGCATACTGCTCCCAGCATCCCCTGGGAGAGGAGTCCAGAAGTCCCCGCAAGCGATCCAGGGATTGACGTCCACAGTCCCAGCTTCCAGAGGCCCCGCACCCTTTGCCGTAGAGGAGGACCGGAAGCGCACGCCATTAGACACGCAAATCTCAAACCCTTCCCTAAAAGGTTTGAGATGGTCTGACCCAGCATGGCAATTTCTTATGTTCTTATGTTCTTAAGGGCTTGACCTCTAATGCTGTGTCTGTCCATCCAGGCCTTATGTCCCTAAAAGGGCTTGACCTCTACTGCTGGTCCTGTCCATCCAGGCCTTATGTCCCTAAAAAGGCTTGCATCTAATGCTGTGCCTGTCTGTCCAGTAAAATTTAGGATTTTAGGTAGGAAGCTGAAATCCAGAACCTCCAGGGTGGCATTCTCTGAAATGCTTCCTGTTCCATGTGCAGGTCCCGAGAGGCAGGCAGAGCTCCAGAGTTTCAATGCGTGGATGAGACGATGGTGCAGGGAAGAGGGATTCAGGTTTGTAAGGAACTGGGGAAACTTTTGGGGAAAGGGGAGACTTTTCCGAAAGGATGGGCTCCACCTTAACCAGAGTGGACCCAAGCTGCTGGCACTAACTTTCAAAAAGGAGAGAGAGCAGCTTTTAAACTAGAACAATGAGGAAAGCCGACAGTCACTCAGCAGTGCATGGTTCGGAGAAATGTATCCTTGAAAGATACTAATGAAACAGGAGAGTTAGGGCATCCCAAAAGAGAGGTTCAATTAAAAGCAAACATAGTCCATATGCCTATATGTAAAAAATCACCAAAGCTAATGATTTCTGAATTATCCCAAACAACTGAAAATCAGGTTGTTAAAACAAACAAAAAAAAACCACTTTGAAATATCTGTATGCCAATGCCAGAAGTCTAAGAAGTAAGATGGGAGTGTTAAAGTGTATAGTAGCAAATGATGAGACTCACATAATTGGCATCAAAGAGACTTGGTGGAAGGAGGATAAACAATGGGACAGTGCTATATCAGGGTACAAATTATATCGTAATTATAGGGAGGATCAATTTGGATGGGGTGTGGCACTTTATGTCCGGGAGGGTATAGAGTCCAAAAGGATAAAGACCAAAACAAGAAACTAAATGCTCAGTAGAATCTATATGGGTAGAAATCCCATGTGTGTTGCATAAGAGTATAGTGATAGGAGTATACTACCATCCACCTGGACAAAATGGTCAGACAGATAATGAAATGCTAAGAGAAATCAGGGAAGCAAACCAATTTGGCAGTGCAATAATAATGGGAGATTTCAATTGCCCCAATATTGACTGGGTAAATGTAACATCAGGACTTACTAGAGACATAAAGTTCCTGGATGTAATAAATGATTGCTTCATGGAGCAATTGGTTCAGGAACCAACAAGAGAGGGAGCTATTTTAGATTTAATCCTTAGTGGAACGCAGGATTTGGTGAGAGAGGTAATGGTGGTGGGGGCACTTGGCAACAGTGATCCTAACATAATCAAATTTAAACTAATAACTGGAAGGGGGACAATAAGTAAATCTGCAGCGCTAACACTAAACCTTCAAAGGGAAACTTTGATAAAATGAGGAAAATAGAAAAAAACTGAAAGGAGCAGCTGCATAGGTTAAAAGTGTTCAACAGGCTTGGACATTGTTTAAAAATACAATCCTAGAGGCGCAGTCCATATGTATTCCACACATTAAGAAAGGTGGAAAGAAGGCAAAACCATTACCGTCATGGTTAAAAGGTGAGGTGAAAGAGGCTATTTTAGCCAAAAAAATCCTTCAAAAATTGGAAGAAGGATCCATCTGAAGAAAATAGGATAAAACATAAGCATTGTCAAGTGTAAAACATTGATAAGACAGGCGAAGAGAGAATTTGAAATGAAGTTGGCCATAGAGGCAAAACCTCATAATAAAAACTTTCTAAAATATATCCGAAGCAAGAAACCTGTGAGGGAGTCGGTTGGACCATTAGATGACTGAGGGGTTAAAGGGGCTCTTAGGGAAGATAACGCCATTGCAGAAAGACTAAATGAATTCTTTGCTTCCGTGTTTACTAATGAGGATGCTGGGGAGATACCAGTTCCGGAGATGGTTTTCAGGGGTGATGAGTCAGACAAACTGAACGAAATCACTGTGAACCTGGAAGATGTAGTAGGCCAGATTGACAAACTAAAGAGTAGCAAATCACCTGGACCAGATGGTATGCATTGTAGGGTTCTGAAGGAACTCAAAAATAAAATTTCTGATCTATTTGTTAAAATTTGTAACCTATCATTAAAATCATCTATTGTAACTGAAGACTGGAGGGTGGCCAATGTAACCCCAATATTTAAAAAAGGCTCCAGGGGTGATCCGGGTAACTACAGACCAGTGAGCCTGACTTCGGTACCGGGAAAAATAGTGGAAACTATTCTCAAGATCAAAATCGTAGAGCATATAGAAAGACATGATTTAATGGAACTCAGTCAACATGGATTTACCCAAGGGAAGTCTTGCCTAACAAATCTGCTTTGTTTTTTTGAAGGGGTTAATAAACATGTGGATAAAGGTGAATCGGTTGATGTAGTGTATTTGGATTTTCAGAAGGCTTTTGACAAAGTCCCTCACGAGAGGCTAAAACTAAAAAGTCATGGGATAGGAGGTTATGTCCTTTCGTGGATTACAAAGTGGTTAAAAGACAGGAAACAGAGAGTAGGATTAAATGGTCAATTTTCTCAGTGGAAAAAGGTAAACAGTGGAGTGCCTCAGGGATCTGTACTTGGATCTGGAAAGGAATACGACGAGTGAGGTTATCAAATTTGCGGATGATATAAAATTATTCAGAGTAGTTAAATCACAAGCGGACTGTGATACATTACTGGAGGACCTTGCAAGACTGGAACACTGGACATCGAAATGGCAGATGAAATTTAATGTGGACAAGTGCAAGGTGTTGCATATAGGGAAAAATAACCCTTGCTGTAGTTACACGATGATAGGTTCCATATTAGGAGCTACCACCCAGGAAAATGATCTAGGCATCATAGTGGATAATACTTCAAAATCGTCAGTTCAGTGTGCTGCAGAAGTCAAAAAAGCAAACAGAATGTTAGGAATTATTAGGAAGGGAATGGTTAACAGAACAGAATATGTCTTAATGCCTCTGTATCGCTGCATGGTGAGACCGCACCTTGAATACTGTGTACAATTCTGGTCGCCGCATCTCAAAAAAGATATAGTTGCGATGGAGAAGGTACAGAGAAGGGCAACCAAAATGATAAATGGGGATGGAACAGCTCCCTTATGAGGAAATGCTGAAGAGATTAGGGCTGTTCAGCTTGGAGAAGAAACGGATGAGGTGGGATATGATAGAGGTCTTTAAGATCATGAGAGGTCTTGAACGAGTAGATGTGGCTCGGTTATTTACACTTTCAAATAATAGAAGGACTCGGGGGCATTCCATGAAGTTAGCAAGTAGCATATTTAAGACTAATCGGAGAAAATTATTTTTCACTCAACACACAATAAAGCTCTGGAATTTGTTGCCAGAGGATGTGGTTAGTGCAGTTAGTGTAGCTGTGTTCAAAAAAGGTTTGGATAAGTTCTTGGAGAAGTCCATTAACGGCTATTAATCAAGTTTACTTACGGGTAGATTTTAAAAAAATTGCTCGTTCGCTTACTTTTGTTTGCGCACCAGGCGCAAGCAAAAGTACGCTGGATTTTATAAGATACGTGCGTAGCCGCGCGTATCTTATAAAATCCAGGATCAGCGCGTGCAAGGCTGCCGATTTTGGGCAGCCTGCGCGCGCCAAGCCGCGCAGCCTGCCTCCATTCCCTCCGAGGCCGCTCCGAAATCGGAGCGGCCTCGGAGGGAACTTACTTTCGCCCTCCCCTCACCTTCCCCTCCCTTCCCCTACCTAACACACCCCCCCCGGCCCTATCTAACCCCCCCTACCTTTATCCATGGATTTACGCCTGCCGGAGCAGACGTAAATCCATGCGCGCCAGCGGGCTGCTGGCGCGCCGAGACCCGACCCAGGGGCTGTTCCGGGGGGCGCGGCCACGCCCCCGGAATGCCCCCGGGCCGGCGCCACACCCACGGGCCCGCCCCCCAAATGCCATGTCACGCCCCCCAAACGTGGCGTCACTCGGCGACGCCCCCGACACGCCCCTGACACCCCCTTTTCAGAAACCCCGGGACTTACGCGAGTCCCAGGGCTCTGCGCACGCCAGCGGCCTATGCAAAATAGGCGCGCCGGCGCGGGAGGGCCCTGCTCGCGTAAATCTGGCTGGATTTACGCGAGCACGGGGTTTAAAATCCGCCCCTTAGGGAATAGCCACTGCTATTAATTGCATCAGTAGCATGAGATCTTCTTAGTGTTTGGGTAATTACTAGGTTCTTGTGGCCTGGTTTGGCCTCTGTTGGAAACAGGATGCTGGGCTTGATGGACCCTTGGTCTGACCCAGTATGGCAATTTCTTATGTTCTTATCAGCTCTCATGCTGTGCCTGTCCGTCCAGACCATATGTCCCTAAAAGGGCTAGACCTCTTACATTATGCCTGTCCGTCCACATTTGGAATGTAAGAACATAAAAAGCTGACTTCAGATGTTTGGAGCTTGCACAGTTCATATACTCAAAAGTTTTCATGACCTTCATAATATGGACCATGTTCCTGAAATCTTTCTTAGGTGCCAACAGTAATGTTCCTAGTACTATAGAAAATTTGTGTCTCTATGATTGCTTGACTTCTATCCTCTAATGCTGTGCCTGCCTGTCTGTCCAGGCTTTCTGTCCCTTTGAGGGCTTGACTTCTATCCTCAAATGCAGTGCCTGTCCGTCCAGGCCTTATATCCCTAAAAGGGCTTGACCTCTAATTCTGTGCCTATCAGACCAAGCCTTATGTCCCTCAAAGGGCTTGACCTCTAATGCTGTGCCTCTCCATCCAGGTATTATGTCCCTACAAGGGCTTGACCTCTATCCTTGAATGATGTGCCTGTCTGTCAAGGCCTTATGTCCTTACAAGTGCTTGACCTCTATCTTCGAATGCTGTGCCTGTCCATCCAGGCCTTACATCCCTAAAAGAGCTTGACCTCTAATGCTGTGCCTGTCCGTCCAGGCCTTATATCCCTACAAGGGATTGACCACTATCCTCGAATGCTATGCCTGTCCATCTAGGCCGTGCATACCTACAATGGCCTGATCTCAAATGCTGTGCCTGTCCATCCACTATCCAGGCCCTATGTCCCTAAAAGGGCTTGACCTCTAATGCTGTGCCTGTCTGTCCAGGCCTCATGTCCTTAAAAGGGCTTGACCTCTAATGCTGTGCCTGTCCTTCCAGGCCTTATGTCCCTAAAAGGGCTTGACCTCTAGTGCTGTGCCTGTCCGTCCAGGCCTTACGTCCCTACAAGGACTTGACATCTAATGCTGTGCCTGTCCTTCCAGGCCTTACGTCCCTAAAGGGGCTTCACCTCTAATGCTGTGCCTATCCATCCTGGCTTTACGTCTCTACAAGGGCTTGACCTCTAATGCTGTGCCTGTCCATACACATTTGAAATGTAAGAACCTAAAAAGCTGACTTCAGATGTTTGGAGCTTGCATATTTCATATGCTCAATAGTTTTCATGACCTTCATAATGTGGGCCATGTTCCCAAAATCTTTCTTAGGTGGCAACAGTAATGTTTCTAGTACTATACAAAACTGGTTTCCCTACGAGGGCTTGATCTCTATCCTCGAATGCTGTGCCTGCCTGTCCATCCAGGCCTTACTTCCCTAAAAGGGCTTGACCTCTAATGCTGTGCCTGTCCGTCCAGGCCTTACGTCCCTAAAAATGCTTGACATCCTATTCTGTGCCTGTCCGTCCACATTTGGAATATAAGAACATAAAAAGCTGACTTCAAATGTTTGGAGCTTAGGAGTCCCCACAAGGTCTTGTCCTCTATCCTCGAATCTTGTGCCTGCCTGTCCGTCCAGGCCTTACATTCCTAAAAGGGCTTGACCTCTAATGCTCTGCCTGTCCATCCAGGGCTTGACCCCTAACGCTGTGCCTGTCCGTCCACATTTGGAATTAAGAATATAAAAAGCTGACTTCAGAAGTTTGGAGCTTGCATAGTTCTTATGCTCAGTAGTTTTCATGATCTTCATAATATGGGCCATGTTCCCGAAATCTTTCTAATGCTGTGCCTATCCGTCCAAGCCTTACTTCCCTAAAAGGGCTTGACCTCTAATGCTGTGCCTGTCTGTCCAGGCCTTATGTCCCTAAAAGGGCTTGACCCTCTATCCTCGAATGCTGTGCCTGCCCGTCCAGGGCATACATCCCTACAAGGGCCTGACCTCAAACGCTGTGAAAAATAATAGTTCAACATTTGTTACGTTGTCTCCCCTCCTTATTCTATGATACTCTATGCATGAATAGAGAATCCGTTTTGACTGGATGGATCTTTTAATTTGATTTATGTACTAGGTTGTTTAAATTTTAAATTTTTAAATTTTTAACTGAATTTTAATTTTATTTTGAATTATTTTAATTTGTTCTTAACGATATTGATATATATGTAAAAAAATGTTTAATTATTATTTTTCACAGCCCCTGATGCAGCCAAAAATGTGAAACTTGGCCGGAGTCGGGCGTTATTGTATTTAATAAATTCTCTTTCCAAGGCATCAGCCTTGCTTTTGTTTGTTCACCTCCGTGACTATCCTAGACCCACTTCTGTTTTGTTTTTTGAGTCCTTCCTTGTCTCGGATTATGGTGTTTTCGCCTTGGAAAGATGTACTCAGTTTTGGAGACGGACAATTGGATGACCTTCTGCCACCTGAACCTTTCTTTAAAGAGGATGAAGTCCCTGAAGACTTTCTGAAAAAGTGGGAGAATACAATTAATAACAGTAAGAGATTTATCAGGAGTAGTCTACATGCATCTACCCTCTTAGAATATTGTCAACATAAATGCATCCCAAGAGGAATAAGAATTAATAAACCCCCTAATCTATTTAAGGATGACCAAGCATTTTTAAGATCATGGGAAGCTATTAGGGATGTGAATCGTTTTTCAACGATTAAAATTATCGTCCGATAATGTTTATATCGTCTTAAATCGTTATAGAACACGATACAATAGAAATTCTAACGATTTATCGTTAAAAATCGTTAAATCGTGTTAGTGCGCACTAACTCGAGTTAGTGCGCACTAACTCCCCGTTAGTGCGCACTAACTCGATTTAGTGCGCACTAACTGAAAATGATACAAATAAACACTTTCCAGGTCACTGAAGGTCAGTTAGGAATGAATATGTGTTCCTATTGGCTGGCTGCCCTCTTATCTATTGATATTACCAAGGTTACCACTGAGGTGATGGTTGGGGGGATGGGAAATGGAACTGGAAACTAACGAACACCAACAGAAAATGAAACAAAGTGTTCACACTTCCCAGGTCAGTAAAGGTCACTTAGGAATGAATATGTATGTATGTATTCCTATTGGCTGGCTGTGCTCTTATCTATTGATGTTACCAATATGGTTGGGGGGATGTGAAATGGAAACAGTTGGAAGCTTGACAAAAAAAGTAATGTAATGATCAGCACTCACGTGACTAGAACTTGTTTGTTTATTATTTTTGTTAGTAGGCACCTGAAATGCTAGTGCATGTTGAATTTGCCAATCACTGTGCATTTTAGAAAGGTGGTCCTGGCTGGAACTGTACACAGTTCAAATATATGTAATTGATTGTTGGTAAGTGTATTTTTTAAGTAGCCACACTGGCACCAGTATGTTTACTTTTCCTCCTACTTAACTCACTAGCTCAGCTTTGTAAGAAGGGCTTCTCTGCTTGTGTGTTGTTTTTGTTTGGTGTGAGGAGAGCAGAAACATCAGATCTTTATTCAATCTACTACAGTCATCTCTTACAGTGCCCTATCCCTATTAATACCAGGAGTGTTGTGATCTTCCTGCACACAGTGCCCTAACCCTGATACCAGTCTGAGACAGCTCCCTCCCTGCATTACTAGTGAGAGGCTGGCTTCACAGACAGGGGGGAGCTGCCTGACCCTCACTCCTGACTTCCCCCATGTCCCAGCTAGTGAATGGTGTGTGTGGTGAGGGGGGGGGGGGGGAGGATGGTGAAGTCTGAGACAGCTCCCTCCCTGCATTACTAGTGAGAGGCTGGCTTCACAGACAGGGGGGAGCTGCCTGACCCTCACTCCTGACTTCCCCCATGTCCCAGCTAGTGAATGGTGTGTGGGTGAGGGGGGGGGAGGATGGTGAAGTCTGAGACAGCTCCCTCCCTGCATTACTAGTGAGAGGCTGGCTTCACAGACAGGGGGGAGCTGCCTGACCCTCACTCCTGACTTCCCCCATGTCCCAGCTAGTGAATGGTGTGTGGGTGAGGGGGGGGGAGGATGGTGAAGTCTGAGACAGCTCCCTCCCTGCATTACTAGTGAGAGGCTTGCTTCACAGACAGGGGGGAGCTGCCTGACCC
The DNA here is from genome assembly GCF_901001135.1 of Rhinatrema bivittatum. Taxonomy (NCBI): domain Eukaryota; kingdom Metazoa; phylum Chordata; class Amphibia; order Gymnophiona; family Rhinatrematidae; genus Rhinatrema; species Rhinatrema bivittatum. The sequence continues at coordinate 282,463,244 of NC_042618.1, read as the reverse complement.
TCACTCCTGACTTCCCCCATGTCCCAGCTAGTGAATGGTGTGTGGGTGAGGGGGGGGGGGGAGGATGGTGAAGTCTGAGACAGCTCCCTCCCTGCATTACTAGTGAGAGGCTGGCTTCACAGACAGGGGGGAGCTGCCTGACCCTCACTCCTGACTTCCCCCATGTCCCAGCTAGTGAATGGTGTGTGGGTGAGGGGGGGGGGGAGGATGGTGAAGTCTGAGACAGCTCCCTCCCTGCATTACTAGTGAGAGGCTGGCTTCACAGACAGGGGGGAGCTGCCTGACCCTCACTCCTGACTTCCCCCATGTCCCAGCTAGTGAATGGTGTGTGGGTGAGGGGGGGGGGAGGATGGTGAAATCTGAGACAGCTCCCTCCCTGCATTACTAGTGAGAGGCTGGCTTCACAGACAGGGGGGAGCTGCCTGACCCTCACTCCTGACTTCCCCCATGTCCCAGCTAGTGAATGGTGTGTGGGTGAGGGGGGGGGGGGGAGGATGGTGAAGTCTGAGACAGCTCCCTCCCTGCATTACTAGTGAGAGGCTGGCTTCACAGACAGGGGGGAGCTGCCTGACCCTCACTCCTGACTTCCCCCATGTCCCAGCTAGTGAATGGTGTGTGGGTGAGGGGGGGGGGGGGAGGATGGTGAAGTCTGAGACAGCTCCCTCCCTGCATTACTAGTGAGAGGCTGGCTTCACAGACAGGGGGGAGCTGCCTGACCCTCACTCCTGACTTCCCCCATGTCCCAGCTAGTGAATGGTGTGTGGGTGAGGGGGGGGGGGTGGATGGTGAAGTCTGAGACAGCTCCCTCCCTGCATTACTAGTGAGAGGCTGGCTTCGCAGACAGGGGGGAGCTGCCTGACCCTCACTCCTGACTTCCCCCATGTCCCAGCTAGTGAATGGTGTGTGGGTGAGGGGGGGGGGGGGAGGATGGTGAAGTCTGAGACAGCTCCCTCCCTGCATTACTAGTGAGAGGCTGGCTTCACAGACAGGGGGGAGCTGCCTGACCCTCACTCCTGACTTCCCCCATGTCCCAGCTAGTGAATGGTGTGTGGGTGAGTGGGGGGGGGAGGATGGTGACGTCTGAGACAGCTCTCTCCCTGCATTACTAGTGAGAGGCTGGCTTCACAGACAGGGGGGAGCTGCCTGACCCTCACTCCTGACTTCCCCCATGTCCCAGCTAGTGAATGGTGTGTGGGTGAGGGGGGGGGGGGGAGGATGGTGAAGTCTGAGACAGCTCCCTCCCTGCATTACTAGTTAGAGGCTGGCTTCACAGACAGGGGGGAGCTGCCTGACCCTCACTCCTGACTTCCCCCATGTCCCAGCTAGTGAATGGTGTGTGGGTGAGGGGGGGGGGGGGGGATGGTGAAGTCTGAGACAGCTCCCTCCCTGCATTACTAGTGAAAGGCTGGCTTCACAGACAGGGGGGAGCTGCCTGACCCTCACTCCTGACTTCCCCCATGTCCCAGCTAGTGAATGGTGTGTGGGTGAGGGGGGGGGGGGGAGGATGGTGAAGTCTGAGACAGCTCCCTCCCTGCATTACTAGTGAGAAGCTGGCTTCACAGACAGGGGGGAGCTGCCTGTCCCTCACTCCTGACTTCCCCCATGTCCCAGCTAGTGAATGGTGTGTGGGTGAGGGGGGTGGGGGGTGGATGGTGAAGTCTGAGACAGCTCCCTCCCTGCATTACTAGTGAGAGGCTGGCTTCACAGACAGGGGGGAGCTGCCTGACCCTCACTCCTGACTTCCCCCATGTCCCAGCTAGTGAATGGTGTGTGGGTGAGGGGGGGGGGGGGGAGGATGGTGAAGTCTGAGACAGCTCCCTCCCTGCATTACTAGTGAGAGGCTGGCTTCACAGACAGGGGGGAGCTGCCTGTCCCTCACTCCTGACTTCCCCCATGTCCCAGCTAGTGAATGGTGTGTGGGTGAGGGGGGGGGGGGTGGATGGTGAAGTCTGAGACAGCTCCCTCCCTGCATTACTAGTGAGAGGCTGGCTTCACAGACAGGGGGGAGCTGCCTGACCCTCACTCCTGACTTCCCCCATGTCCCAGCTAGTGAATGGTGTGTGGGTGAGGGGGGGGGGGGAGGATGGTGAAGTCTGAGACAGCTCTCTCCCTGCATTACTAGTGAGAGGCTGGCTTCACAGACAGGGGGGAGCTGCCTGTCCCTCACTCCTGACTTCCCCCATGTCCCAGCTAGTGAATGGTGTGTGGGTAAGGGGGGGGGGGGGAGGATGGTAAAGTCTGAGACAGCTCCCTCCCTGCATTACTAGTGAGAGGCTGGCTTCACAGACAGGGGGGAGCTGCCTGACCCTCACTCCTCCGGGGTATTGTGATCTTCCTGCACACAGTGCCCTATCCCTGATACCAGGGGTGTTGTGATCTTCCTGCATGCAGTGCCCTATCCCTATTAATACCAGGAGTGTTGTGATCTTCCTGCATGCAGTGCCCTATCCCTATTAATACCAGGAGTGTTGTGATCTTCCTGCATGCAGTGCCCTATCCCTGATATCGGGATGTGTGCAAGAAGATCACAACACCCCCGGTATCAGGAATAGGGCACTGTGTGCAGGAAGATCACAACACCCCCAGTATCAGGAATAGGGCACTGTGTGCAGGAAGATCACAACACCCCTGGTATTAGGGATAGGGCACTGTGTGCAGGAAGATCACAACACTCCTGGTATTAATAGGGATAGGGCACTGTGTGCAGGAAGATCACAATACCCCTGGTATCAGGGTTAGGGCACAAGTTCTAGTCACATTGACTGATCACATTACTTGTTTTGTCAAGCTACCAACTGTTTCCATTTCCCATCCCCCATATACTGTCAGTAGGAAACTTGGTAACATGAATAAATAAGAGGGCAGCCAATAGGAATACATATTCATTCCTAAACTGACCTTAACTGACCTGAAAAGTGTCAAATTGTATCATTTTCAGTTAGTGCGCACTAACTCCCAGTTAGTGCGCACTAACTCCTGTTAGTGCGCACTAACTCGAGTTAGTGCGCACTAATCGGAAAAAACGATTTTTAACGATTTTTTAACTAAAAAATCGTGCCTAAGACGATTTTCTTGCCCTGCCACACGATTTCTATCGTTAAGACGATATGGAAAACGATTCACATCCCTAGAAGCTATATTGAATAAATGTTCATTGGACCTTATGATACTGATTTTAAAGACATAAAAGAAAAGAGAGGAAGAACTTAAGGATGAACGTGATGCTGAATTAGAATTCTTGAAAAAAAAACGATCTCTGTTTTGATGCAATTTACACTGATTATAAAGAGAACCTTGATATTTTTACAAAAGACCTTAAAAGGGACAAAATTGATTATAAAAGAAATAATGTGTATAAAAGGAATCAACAATCAAAACAAGTGTTCAATTATAAACAGCAGAAAAACTTCCCAACATATAAGACCAGAAACAATGAAACTAAAGAAGTAAGGGAAGTAGAGAAATGTCCTGTTACAGAACGAAACATTAAAAGTATGAGGCAAGTATCGGGACATAGTCCTGATGCATCAATGCCATTATTTACTTTACCAACACATAATATCCGTCAACCCAATATTTTTTCAAAAAACAAACAAGTAGTCCAGTTGGGGAAAATGTGGCGAAAAGATTCAACAAGTCAGGAAATAGAAATAGACAAATGGGAGATCACAGCTCACAGAGGGAGAGGGAGGGGGAGAGGGAAAGTCTTTTACAATCAACATTATCAAACAACATGGTAGAATATAATAATAGGATTATAAATCTGTCACAGCGAGTACAAAAGATGATAAAATTACTATCCTCAAAAAAAGTCTATCATTCGTACCCACCCTGGGGTATAATGTCTTTAAAAAATGAGTGGATTTGTTTAAATCTGTATGGAAATTAAAAATCATAGACACTTTTTCATATAGTATGGTTGAAAATTTGACATAATCTGTTGTTAAGAAACTAAGTAAGTGGATAACGATGGGTCCTACAAATCCCATTATCCATACATTTCTGATTTCAGTAATGAAGGATTTAGAAGCAATTGAACAAAAGAACCATCATGTTAATTATAATATCAAGAAAGAAGAGAAAGGTGCTATAGAGGATTTACGCAATGACAAGGATATAGTCATAAAGCCGGCAGATGAAGGTGGTTTTATTGTTATAATGAGCTGTCAAAACTATATAGCAGAAATTAGGAAACAACTTTTTACAAAAAGGTAATAAGTAATCGGTCAGATATTATTAAGATGTGAAAAATATCTTAAAATATGGTTATTCCACAAAGCCTTTCCTACACCACCCATGAACCACCCCGAAATCCGCTAAGACTTTCTTACACCACACATGAACCAACCCGAAACCAGAGCAACCCCCCCCCCCTTCTCACCACCTCACAATATCACTATTTATGCTGTCTATTTATGCTGTCTATTTATGCCGCCTATTTATGCTGCCCACTTATGCTGTCTATGGGCCTCATTTTCTAAAGTATCGCAGGCCTGCGATACTTTAGAAAATTGCGCTAATGGGGGGCAGGGGGTGGAAACGGGGGGTGTGATCGCTGCTGGTTTCACACCGAATAGCGCCACCATAGAAGGTGTAGTTATTGGGCGTGAAATAGGCAGCGAAAAGGCCCTTACCTTTTCGCTGTTGGTGCCGTCTTCGCAGAGTCGACCCCGGTGACACCCTGACTCCTCCTCTTCCGGGGCCGACTCCGCCCTAATTTAGGTAGCACAGGTGTGAGCTACCTTCGCTAGCCTTAGAAAATAAGGCCCTATGTTTGCTGTTTACCTCTATTTACCTAATAATGCCATCTACCTCTATTTACCTAATGATGCCATCTAGTTATCATTGCAACTACTCTACCTGTCATAAATTATTTGTAAACCGATGTGATATGTAGATCGAACACCAGTATATAAAAAACAAATACTAGACAAAGGAGTAATGCCGGATACTCTGAAAGGAGCTATTATCAAACCAATAATTAAGAAAAAGAACCTCGACCCCCTAAATCTCAATAACTATAGACCAGTCTTAAATCTATCCCTATTAGCCAAACTAATTGAAAAAACAGTACAAAAACAATTGTCGGATCACATTGAAAGTAATAACATATTATACCCAACACAACATGGGTTTCGCAAACACTATAGTACTGAAACTCTGCTACTAGCTTTATCAGATAATATATTAAGAGGTTTTGATACAGGAACACACTACATTCTAGTTCTATTAGATTTCTCCGCAGCTTTCGACACGGTAAATTACAAAATACTACTCAATAGACTGAAAGAAATAGGTCTCACTAATAAAACAATAAAATGGTATGAGTCATACCTAAACAATAGATGTCTTCAAGCACAAATCAAAAATACACTCTCAGACAAAGTCACACTGCTAACCGCTGTCCCACAGGGATCAGCCCTGTCGGCAACACTCTTTAACATTTACCTCCTCCCGGTATGTTACCTACTAGCGGGACTTGGAATCATATATTACTTATACGCAGACGATATTCCGCTACTGCTACCCATTGGGGCGGATTTTCAGAGCCCTGCTCGCGTAAATCCGCCCAAAACCGGGCGGATTTACGCGAGCAGGGCCCTGCGCGCCGGGAAGCCTATTTTACATAGGCCTCCCGGCGCGCGCAGAGCCCCGGGACTCGCGTAAGTCCCGGGGTTCTCCGAGGGGGCGTGTCGGGGGCGGGCCCAGTCGTCGCGGCGTGTCGGCAGCGTTTTGGGGGCGGGTACGGGGGCGTGGCTACGGCCCGGGGCGGTCCGGGGGCGTGGCCACGCCCTCCGTACCCGCCCCCAGGTCGCGGCCCGGCGCGCAGGAGGCCCGCTCGCGCGCGGGGATTTACTTCTCCCTCCGGGAGGCGTAAATCCCCGGAGAAAGGTAAGGGGGGGTGTAGACAGGGCCGGAGGGGTGGGTTAGGTAGAGGAAGGGAGGGGAAGGTGAGGGGAGGGCGTTAGAGGATTCCCTCCAAGGCCGCTCCGATTTCGGAGCGGCCTTGGAGGGAACGGGGGTAGGCTGCGCGGCTCGGCGCGCGCCGGCTATACAAAATCGATAGCCTTGCGCGCGCCGATCCAGGTTTTTAGCAGATACGCGCAGCTCCGCGCGTATCTACTAAAATCCAGCGTACTTTTGTTTGCGCCTGGAGCGCAAACAAAAGTAGGCTATTTGCGCGCCTTTTAAAATCCGCCCCATTGTGAACACCATTGAAGAAACAATGAAACTTGCCAACATAAGAACATAAGAAATTGCCATGCTGGGTCAGAACAAGGGTCCATCAAGCCCAGTATCCTGTTTCCAACAGAGGCCAAAACCAGGCCACAAGAACCTGGCAATTACCCAAACACTAAGAAGATCCCATGCTACTGATACAATTAATAGCAGTGGCTATTCCCTAAGAAAAATTGATTAATAGCCATAAATGGACTTCTCCTCTAAGAACTTATCCAAACCTTTCTTGAACCCAGCTACACTAACTGCACTAACCACATCCTCTGGCAACAAATTCCAGAGCTTTATTGTGCATTGAGGGGCGGATTTTCAGAGCCCTGCTCGCGTAAATCCGCCCAAAACCGGGCGGATTTAAGCGAGCAGGGCCCTGCGCGCCGGGAAGCCTATTTTACATAGGCCTCCCGGCGCGCGCAGAGCCCCGGGACTCGCGTACGTCCCGGGGTTCTCGGAGGGGGGCGTGTCGGGGGGCGGGGCCGGAGCGCGCGGCGTTGCGGGGGCGTGTCGGCAGCGTTTTGGGGGCGGGTACGGGGCATGGCTATGGCCCGGGGGCGTGGCCGCGCCCTCCGTACCCGCCCCCAGGTCGCGGCCCGCCGCGCAGCAGGCCCGCTGGCGCGCGGGGATTTACGTCTCCCTCCGGGAGGCGTAAATCCCCCGACAAAGGTAAGGGGGGGTGTAGACAGGGCCGGATGGGTGGGTTAGGTAGGGGAAGGAGGGTAAGGTGAGGGGAGGGCAAAGGAAAGTTCCCTCCGAGGCCGCTCCGATTTCGGAGCGGCCTTGGAGGGAACGGGGGGAGGCAGCGCGGCTCGGCGCGCGCAGGCTATACAAAATCGATAGCCTTGCGCGCGCCGATCCAGGATTTTAGTGGATACGCGCGGCTCCGCGCGTATCTACTAAAATCCAGCGTACTTTTGCTTGAGTCTGATGCGCAAGCAAAAGTAGGCTGATCGCGCTTCTTTTAAAATCTACCCCTGAGTGAAAAAGAATTTGCTCCGATTAGTCTTAAATGTGTTACTTGCTAACTTCATGGAATGCCCCCTAGTCATTCTATTATTCGAAAGTGTAAATAACAGAGTCACATCTACTCGTTCAAGACCTCTCATGATCTTAAAGACCTCTATAATATCCCCCCTAGGCCATCTCTTCTCCAAGCTGAACAGCCCTAACCTTTTCAGCCTTTCCTCAGAGGGGAACTGTTCCATCCCCTTTATCATTTTGGTTGCCCTTCTCTGTACCTCATCCATCTTTTTTGAGATGTGGCGACCAGAATTGTACACAGTATTCAAGGTGTGGTCTCACCATGGAGCAATACAGAGGCATTATGACATCTTCCGTTCTATTAACCATTCCCTTCCTAATAATTCTTAACATTCTATTCACTTTTTTGACTGCTGCAGCACACTGAGCCGACGATTTTAAAGTATTATCCACTATGATGCCTAGATCTTTTTCCTGGGTGGTAGCTCCTAATATGGAACCTATTATCGTGTAACTACAGCAAGGGTTATTTTTCCCTATATGCAACACCTTGCACTTGTCCACATTAAATTTCATCTGCCATTTGGATGCCCAATCTTCCAGTCTTGCAAGGTCCTCCTGCAATGTATCACAGTCTGCTTGTGATTTAACTACTCTGAATAATTTTGTATCATCCGCAAATTTGATAACCTCACTCGTCGTATTCCTTTCCAGATCATTTATATATATATTGAAAAGCAGAGGTCCAAGTACAGATCCCTGAGGCACTCCACTGTTTACCCTTTTCCATTGAGAAAATTGACTAATCCTACTCTCTATTTCCTGTCTTTTAACCAGTTTGTAATCCACGAAAGGACATCGCCTCCTATCCCATGACTTTTTAGTTTTCGTAGAAGCCTCTCATGAGGGACTTTGTCAAATGCAAATTTGATAACCTCACTCGTCGTATTCCATTCCAGATCATTTATATATATATTGAAAAGCACCGATCCAAGTACAGATCCCTGAGGCACTCCACTGTTTAACCTTTTCAACTGAGAAAATTGACCATTTAATCCTACTCTCTGTTTCCTGTCTTTTAACCAGTTTGCAATCCACGAAAGGACATTGCCTCCTATCCCATTACTTTTTAGTTTTCGTAGATGCCTCTCATGAGGGACTTTGTCAAATGCCTTCTGAAAATCCAAATACACTACATCTACCGGTTCACCTTTATCCATATATTTATTAACCCCTTCAAAAAAATGAAGCAGGTTTGTTAGGTAAGACTTCCCTTGGGTAAATCCATGTTGACTGTGTCCATTTAAATCTTGTCATTCTATATGCTCTACGATTTTGATCTTAAGAATAGTTTCCACAATTTTTCCCGGTACCGAAGTCAGGCTCACTGGTCTATAGTTACTCGGATTGCCCCTGGAGCCTTTTTTAAATATTGGGGTTATATTGGCCACCCTCCAGCCTTCAAGTACAATGGATGATTTTAACGATAGGTTATATATTTTAACTAATAGATCAGAAATTTTATTTTTGAGTTCCTTCAGAACCCTAGGATGCATACCATCCGGTCCAGGTGATTTGCTACTCTTTAGTTTGTCAATCTGGCCTACTACATCTTCCAGGTTCACAGTGATTTCGTTCAGTTCGTCTGACTCATCACCCCTGAGAACCATCTCCGGAACTGGTATCTCCCCAATATCCTCAGTAAACACAGAGGCAGATAATTAATTTAGTCTTTCTGCAATGGCCTTATCTTCTCTAAGAGCCCCTTTAAGCCCTCAGTCATCTAATGGTCCAACCGACTCCCTCACAGGTTTCTTGCTTTGGATATATTTTAAAAAGTTTTTATTATGAGTTTTTGCCTCTATGGCCAACTTCATTTCAAATTCTCTCTTCGCCTGTCTTATCAATGTTTTACACTTGACAATGCTTATGTTTTATCCTATTTTCTTCAGATGGATCCTTCTTCCAATTTTTGAAAGATGTTTTTTTTTGGCTAAAATAGCCTCTTTCACCTCACCTTTTATTCATGATGGTAATCATTTTGCCTTCCTTCCACCTTTCTTAATGCGTGGAATACATATGGACTGTGCCTCTGGGATTGTATTTTTAAACAATGTCCAAGCCTGTTGAACACTTTTAACCTTTGCAGCTGCACCTTTCAGTTTTTTTCTAACTAATTTCCTCATTTTATCAGTTTCCCTTTTTAAAATTTAGTGTTAGCGCTGCAGATTTACTTATTGTCCCTCTTCCAGTTATTAGTTTAAATTTGATCATGTTATGATCACTGTTGTCAAGTGGCCTGATTTTGCGCAGCCTTGCGCTCGCCGATCCTGCTGGTGGCATGAACAAAAGTACGCGCATGCGTATGTTTTTAAGATCTACCTCTATGTGTGTAAGTTAAGCTTGTCTGTTGGGAACATATTAGGCGATTTGAATTTAACATTAATATGCATTTGTAGGTTACAAGTAATAAGTTCTAGTTTGGTGCGTCCTTATCAATCCACTGGATTTCTCCTTCTCTTTATCTTTATAAAAAGCTTGTTTAAAGAGCCAGGTTTTCAGATTGGTTTTGAATATTTTCAAATTTCTCTTCAGCCTTATTTCGAGTGGCATGATGTTCCATAGCATGGGGCCAGCCAGTGATAGTGCTCTTTCCCTTAATTGCATGAGGCGGGCTGTTTTGACAGAGGGGATAGTTAGTAGAGCTTTATTAGCAGATCTCAGGTTTCTTTGCGGGACATGTACGCGCAGTGCAGTGTTAAACCAGTCAGCTTTTTCATCAATCGGAGCGGCCTCGGAGGGAACTTTCCTTCCGCATCCCCCCACTTTCCCCTCCCTTCCCCTATCTACCACACCCCCCAGCCCTACCTAAATCCCCCCCTACCTTTTGCTGTGCAAGTTACGCCTGCTTCAAGCAGGCATAACTTGCTTGCTCCGCCGCAGCATCCCCCGGCACAGGCCGCAGTGCTGGGGGACTCGGGACCGCCCTCCCGGCCTGCCCCCGAACCATCGCCACGCTCCCGGATCCGCCCCGGATCACCCCCTGACCTTGGACATGTCCCTGGACACGCGCCCTCCCGCCCCTTTTACGAAGCCCCGGGACTTATGCGTGTCCCGGGGCTTTGCGCGCGCTGGCGGCCTATGCAAAATAGGGGCACTGGCGCAGTGCTTTTAAAATCTAGCCCATAGTTTTTTGTATTAAATTGTTATCGTACTATGATGGTACATGTTTAATTTGTAATCTATACCACTCATATTTTCATTATCGTGCCTTGCTGTAAACCGTTGTCTTGGTTACCTAACTTAACAACGGTATAGAAGAGTTTTTAAATAAATAAATAAATAATTAAATAAATAAATAAATAAGTGACTTATTAAGTATAGGAGACAAAACAAATTGCTTGACTAAAAAAGAGATAGACTTCCTTTCAGTACACAAACCAGTAATGCCCACAATTTACATCCTACTCAAAATGCATAAATCATCAATCTCATCCCCACCAGGCAGGCCGATCATATTGGCCATTGGCTCCCTCCTCGAACCCCTCTCCATTTTTATAGATCGGTTTTTAAAACCACATGTACCACATATACCAAATATACCATCATATGTAAGAGATTCCAGTGATATAATCACCTCACTAGAGAACTTTGAAATTCAGGAAAAGAACATAACAATGCTGTGTTTGGACATTGAATCTTTATACACCAATATACTGCAGTCAGAAGCATTGGACATTATCAAAGAAGTCTTACAGATATGTAATCAATATAAACGGATTCTCAATTGGTTAATTTTAGAATTGGCAGAGATAGACTTCACTAAAATCTTTTTTAGGTTTGAGAATGACTATTTTATTCAATCTAAAGGAGTAGCTATGGGGACCGCGATGGCCCCATCTATAGCCAATCTATATGTGGCTAAGTTTGAAGAAAAATTACAAAAAAAATGAATATTATGAACACAATATCATAATATGGCGGAGGTATATTGATCACAACAAAAGTGACCAACTTTAGAGAGGGAAGTAGCGATAAACTATTTAACTCATACAAAACTTCCAACCAGACTAGAGACAATATCATCGGTATATACTCAATGAAAGATTTAATCTGCTGTCTCTCGCCCTTACAGGGCCCCAGGCAGTAGTCAGCCTTCAGAGTATCAATATTTTAATCATTTATTGTCTCTTTGTCTCTATTGTAGACTTTTATATAAATAATTTTAATACTATTTAAATTCCAAAAACTATTTTTGTATTTTTTATTCTATAGCATCTATTATAGGGTATCTGTTATTACCCAACCGGCTTAAAAGCTTAATGTCAAACTTTAAATAACAAAAGTATACTTAGCCGTAAGGTCATTCAAATGCCCAACCCGACATGGGCCATGTTTCGACTAACAACAAGTCTTCTTCAGGGGGAACTATTAAGTACAATGTTCTTTAAATGCCGGAGAAACTTATTCAAAGATCCTAGAAAACATTAAAAACGCACACACCCAAAAGAATTATATTAGAGCATAATGCCACCATAACCAAAGTCTTGTACCTCGATGACTCAATATAAATCTAAACTTGCACCGCAAATAGTCAGACGCCATGGAGAGATCTTGAGAGATGTGCGATTCGTCCCGGTAAGTTTAGTGTTAGGACTATTTGCGGTGCAAGTTTAGATTTATATTGAGTCATCGAGGTACAACTCTTTGGTTATGGTGGCATTATGCTCTAATATAATTCTTTTGGGTGTGTGTGTTTTTAATGTTTTCTAGGATCTTTGAATAAGTTTCTCCGGCATTTAAAGAACATTGTACTTAATAGTTCCCCCTGAAGAAGACTTGTTGTTAGTCGAAACATGGCCCATGTCGGGTTGGGCATTTGAATGACCTTACGGCTAAGTATACTTTTGTTATTTAAAGTTTGACATTAAGCTTTTAAGCCGGTTGGGTAATAACAGATACCCTTTAATAGATGCTATAGAATAAAAAATACAAAAATAGTTTTTGGAATTTAAATAGTATTAAAATTATTTATATAAAAGTCTACAATAGAGACAAAGAGACAATAAATGATTAAAATATCGATACTCTGAAGGCTGACTACTGCCTGGGGCCCTATAAGGGCGAGAGACAGCAGATTAAATCTTTCATTGAGTATATACCGATGATATTGTCTCTAGTCTGGTTGGAAGTTTTGTATGAGTTAAATAGTTTATTGCTATTTCCCTCTCTAAAGTTGGTCACTTTTGTTGTGAGTAGTTAGTGGAGAGGTGGTTGCTTCTGTATGTGTGATTTGGAGGTATATTGATGACATCTTCATGGTATGGAGAGGAGATGAAATATAATTAAGTCATTTTTTCACTTGGTTAAATTCATTGGACAAGAACTTGAAATTTAGTATGTCATCTTCAGAAGAAGAAGGTCCTTTTTTAGATATACTGATCAAATTGAAAGATTACAAGCTCTACATGGATATTTATAGGAAGCCTACTATTACGAATATTTATAGGAAGCCTACTGATACGAATAAACTTTAGAATACTCTAGTTGCCATAATAGGACTATGATGAACAATTTAACATACTTGCAATTTCTGAGACTACGACATCTATGTGCTAAAGATGACATGTACAAAATAAGGGCATCAGATATGAAAGAAAGGTTTAAACAAAAGAACTATCCAGCTAATTATATTAATGAGGGATACGAACATGTTTAAGGAGGAATAGAGAAGAATTATTACAAAAAAAAGAAAAAAGTGCAATTGGATACTATTGTATGTCCTTTAAATTATAACCATATGTCATACAAAATTACTAAAATCCTAAAGAAACATTGAAGTATTCTTAAAAACTTAAAATGCTTTGAAAACAGTAGGCTAATTATTGCTAACAAATGTGAGCGTAATTTAAAAGATTTTTTTGAATCTTCAGCCCTTCCACAATACTCTGTAAAAGATATCAGACCATCGGGACACCGCCCGTGTGGGTCGTGTTCGGTATGTTGTGTGAATATGAAAACAGATGTTGTTATGATTAATGGCCACCGTACTCCTTTTAAACTTAGAAGTTTCACAAATTGTAAAAGTGATGGCGTAATTTATGCAGCTAAGTGTCCCTGTTACAAATGGTATATTGGAACGACCATTCATCCATTACACAAAAGATTAATAGAGCATAGAAGAGCCATTAATAGAAAAATAGAAGGAAAACCTATGGTTGCTGACCACAAATTCGAGGACTATAGATTCTGTGTATTATGTAAACAGAAACTATCTTGGAAAGGAGGCAACTTAAGACAGTATGTTATTGAGAACAGAACAAAGATTAATTTTTAAATTCAATACAGTGTCCCCTACAGGTCTAAATCAGGATATTGATTTTACAGTATTTCTATAACCCTTGATGTCGATACAGTATTCTTGTGGATTTTTAATTTTTTTAATGTTTTTAACCATTTACGTTTACATGATGAGAGGTATAGATTTTTGGTTTTTATTTCAAAATTAAGGGTTCAAACACCCCATTATTATCACAATTTCGATATATTTTGTTCAAATAAAAGGAGTGTATTTCATATCTTAAATTAACCAAAAAGGAGTGTATTAATAATAAAGCAAAAATTACTTCTAAATCCATGTTAATGCTTTAGAATAAATATCAATCAAGATATTGATTTTATTGCAATTTTACAATCCTGCGAAAATGGGGGTGGGCCTGCGGTGCGATTTTGGTGGCCACGGTGCACTGGCTTCCGGCTTTCGCACCGAATAGTGCCACCGTGAAAGGTAGTGCTATTCAGCGCGCTACTGCCGACGATAATATAGGTAACATCTCCACCCCTCCCCGCCCCAACCCCTCCCCTCCCCACCCCAACTCCTCCCCTCCCCCTAATTTGCATTATATCGCATGCGAAAAGGCCCTTTTCACATGCGATGTGGCCTTATCGCTTGCATTAGGGCCCTAACGCACATGATAAAGCTTTAGAAAATAACCCCCTTAGTTATTTATATGCCTTTAATTATTAAAACATATTATAAATTCTTCCCAGGCTATATTGCTTTTAATGGGCTTATGTTAATGCAACCAAAACTAAATAGGATTATCATTTTAAATATTCACACAAGAGCTTTAAAAACATACTGACGTTTAAATCCATATGCAATACATTATTGTGAGACACAGTCAGCTTGACAGAATGATTGACAGATCATGGGGAGGATGTGATGTCAGGAAGTTTTTGCGCGCTTTTTAAATGGTCAGCTATAAAGAGGAACATCATTATATTGTTGGCTGATTTGAGTTTTTTGAACTGTTAGAATACACTATCTGCCACCCCATTTGGTTGAGAACAGAGTTGTGCTTCTTTCTGACTATCAATGACTGAAGGTATTACACTACATTTTATATAAGGTATTAAACCGTCAGATGCCGCACTGAAATATGTTTATATTCATATCAGTGGTATATGCTATAAAGAACACTCCATAAACTGCCAAGGCAATTTTATATATATAACTATAATCTTGTTTAAAAAGTAGTCTGGCACATTGTGCATGGTTAAAAAATCTCTCTTTACAAATTCAGTGAGCGGCTAATATTAAGTTGATCTGCTTTTTAAATAAGTTATAAAACAATATGTAGTACATTATTGTGAGCCACAGCCAGCTTGACAGATTGATTGACAAACTATGGGGAGGATGTGACGTCGGGAAGTTTTCACGTGGTTTTTAAATGGTTAGCTATAAAGAAGAACATCATTATATTCTCGGTTGATTTGATTTTTGTGAACTGTAGGATATACAATCTGTCACCCGCTTGGCTGGGAACGAAATTGTGCTGTTTTCGACAAATGAAGGTATGACAATATGAATTATTGAATTAAATTCATGTTAGTGTTACATGCTGTGAAGAGCATTTCATAAATTGCCATTGCAATTTTTTATATATATATAAAATTTGGTTCCTGAACATACCCAGATCAGTCCAGAAAAGTGGGTTGTGTATCCCTACCAGCAGGTGGAGTTAGAGAACAATTAGAACTTTGGGCACTACTACATAATGAGAGTGCCCCCTGCAGTCCCTCAGTATTTCTCTGACTCCAGCAGGTGGTAGGGTGCATCTCCTGCAGTCTTAGTTTTTTTCAGGGTAGTTAGGAAATTTGTTATTTTATTTTTCCTTCTTGTTTGCTTCCTGAGGTGTTAGGCACCTTCGTGGGCCATCCCTCAGTGGAAGCCGGGCGTCCGGGGTTTAGACACCCCTGACTGTGTTTCGCCCGCTCCGTCCCGGGGTGTACAGGCTGGGGACTCCTGGTCTTCCTACCCCCGAAGCTGCTCCCTCAACCCCTGTTAGTGCAGGCTTCAGTAGTTTAGTTGTTTAAAGTTAGTTTAAAAAAAAAAAGTCTCTTTAGTCTGAGGTAAGGAGTAGGGATGTGCAGAGCAAAATTTTATGTTCATATTTTTTATGTCCGAAAGGGGGTCCCACTTGCGGCCAATATGGACATAAAAAAAATCCAATGAGTTGGGTATATGTACATATGTGCAAAAAAAAAATTTAAACCCCCTCACCCTCCTTAATCCCCCCCCCCAGACTTACCACAACTCCCTGGTGATCGAGCGAGGAGTGAGGACGTCATTTCTGCAATCCTTGGCGAGAAGCATGTGACGTCGGTGGCACGTCGAGTGACGCGGCGTCACGTGATTCCCGGCTCGTTCGCGCCGGACGGCTCGTTCGGCCCAAAAAGAACTTTTGGCCAGCTTGGGGGGGCCTCCTGACCCCCCCAAGCTGGCCAAAAGTTCTTTTTGGGCCGAACGAGCCGTCCGGCGCGAACGAGCCGGGAATCACGTGACGCCGACGTCACGTGATTCCCGGCAAGTTCGCGCCGGACGGCTCGTTCGGCCCAAAAAGAACTTTTGGCCAGCTTGGGGGGGCCTCCTGACCCCCTCAAGCTGGCCAAAAGTTCTTTTTGGGCCGAACGAGCCGTCCGGCGCGAACTTGCCGGGAATCACGTGACGTCGCGTCTGAGTGACGCGGCGCCACGTGATTCCCGGCTCGTTCGCGCCGGACGGCTCGTTCGGCCCAAAAAGAACTTTTGGCCAGCTTGGGGGGGCCTCCTGACCCCCCCAAGCTGGCCAAAAGTTCTTTTTGGGCCGAACGAGCCGTCCGGCGCGAACTCGCCGGGAATCACGTGACGCCGGCGTCACTCGACGTGCCGCCGACGTCACATGCTTCTCGCCAAGGATTGCAGAAATGGCGTCCTCACTCCTCGCTCCATCACCAGGGAGTTGTGGTAAGTCGGGGGGGGGGGGGATTAAGGAGGGTGAGGGGGTTTATATTTTTATTTTGGCTCAACAATCGCGATTTCCCACATATCGAACATATCTATGTTCGATATGTGGGAAATCCGATCGTTTATGTCGAATCAATTTTTTAAGTAAAAAAAAAATATGAGTTGCGTTTTACTAATGCGGTCAATCCGAATGCACACCCCTAGTAAGGAGTCGGCACCGGGGGAGCCTGCTATGCAGCAGGCTGTGGGGACAGCTTTGAGCCGTCGCAGTTTTGTTTCCTTCCTCTCCCGGGGCTCCGGGTTGATAGTGAAGGTAGGCAGTGTGTGTACCGGGTCCAGGCCGCGTTTTCAGCACCCGGGTGTCTGAACAGCACGGTTCCTCGTGGAGGCCTTGTTTTTCTATATTTTTTTTCCTCGTACTGCCGGCGGGCTCGCGCGGCTGCAGGTCTCGGGCCTATTTTTTCTTCCCTCAGCTGCTCTGACCGCATGGCTACGCGGCCCAGCATGGCACCACGAAAATCGGTGGTCTGTCGCTCCTGTGAGGCGCCAGGCAGAATTTAAGCTCTGCGTCGTTGTGCCCGGACTGCTCCAGCTTGGAAGGCCAGTCGGGGATGGCCCCTCCCCACCACGGGGGGGGGGGGGGGGGGCGGGGGTGACTCGCGACACTGAGCAAGAAGAGGATTCCACCCCTCCCGCTTTGGTCCCCATGGCAGTAGATCCAATGTTGGGGAACAAAGCGGGAGGGGGGAATCCTGCGGGAATCGTGCAGGAATCGGGCTCGCAAGACCCCCAGTGGGGAGGTAGATGCAGGAGATTTTTCCCCAGAGTTTATCTTGTTGATGCATCAGGCCTTTTTGGCACAGAGACAGACTTCCTTAAAGAGACCCGGGCCTGCTGGGGATCCCGCTGAGCCCCCTCTGAAGCAGGGACGTCCTGCAGCCACCCAGCAGCGCCCAGTGGTCCGCTCTCATCCTGGGGAGGATGTCGCGGGGATCCCCATGACCCAGGTTTTGGGGCAGGGGCAGTGCCGGTTCTGAGTCTGGGGGTCGGATCTGCGCAGCTACCGGGTGCAGATCCGGACCAGAATCCTAATCCCCTGGACATGGATACAGATGATCCTGATGGAGGGTGATGATCCCACTGTTGTCCGCCTGTTTAAGCGAGATGAGCTTCATCTGCTTATTCCCCAGGTACTGGATGTCCTCGGTCTTAAGGTTACTCAAGAGGATTCCGATAATGAAGGGGTTAATCCGGTTCTGGATGGTATTCGGGGATCATCAACAGCTTTTCCACTGCCTAAGAAAGTCCGAAAGCTGGTGACCTGTGAGTGGGATACTCCGGATGCGGGCTTAAAGGTGGGTAGGGCGATGGGAAAGCTCTACCTGCTGTCGTCAGAGGTGCTGGACCTGCTGAAGATTCCGAAAGTGGACGCGGCTGTCTCGCGGTCACAAAGAAGACCACGATACCTGTGGTGGGATCTGCCACCTTAAAGGACATGCAGGACTGAAAGCTGGAGATCCAGTTGAAGCGGGTTTTTGAAGTGGCCGCTTTGAGCCTTTGAGCGGCAGTCTGTGCTAGTCTTATGCAACGAGCGTGCCTGTGCTGGGTCCAAGAGGTGAGTACTAATGCGGCGGATGCCAATGGTGGAGCATTGCAGCTGGCCCATTTGGAAGCCGGAATTGCGTATGGAGCAGATTTGCTATACGACCTCGTTCGGACCTCGGCTCGGTCCATGGTGTTCGTGGTGGCAGCTCATCACCTTCTCTGGTCACGGAATTGGGCAGCGGACCTCTCCTCAAAATCCCAACTTTGTAACCTTCCCTTCAAGGGCAAGCTTCTCTTTGGGGAGGAGTTGGATCAGTTGGTCAAGCTCCTCGAGGAGTCCAAGGGCCAGAGGATAGAAGAGCAGCCAAGAACGTTTTTCCCTCTCGGGCTCATTTTCGGGGCTCTCGCCATTTTCGATCTGGCAGATATTCCGCTTCAGGGGGCTCTTAAGTCAACACTGGGTCGCCAACAGTCCTTTCACGGAGGCCGCCACTCTGGGAGGGACTCTGTACACCACGGGGTGGGTAGCAGTAAATCCACCCAATGAAGCCACAAGCTTCATTGGGCGTAGAAGCTGTCAGAGGCAGATTATCCGGCTTTTACATGGAATGGGCAAGAATAACCTTGGATCGCTGGGTCTTGTAGGTGATCAGGGATGGTTACGCCCTGGAGTTTGTGCATCCAGTCCGGGAAGTGTTCGTGGAGTCCCGTGTGCTCTTTTGTGCCAAATGCGAGGTGGTACAGGATACCCTGCTGCGGCTGCTTGACCTCAGAGCCATGTCCCGGTGCCGGAAGCGCAGCAGGGACGGGGACGGTACTCAATTTACTTCTTGGTCCAAAAAAAGGAGGGCACTTTTCATCCCATCCTCGATCTGCTGAAACTCAACCGTTGTCTCAGGGTCCCTCGTTTTCATATGGAAACCCTCGGACTGTGATGGCGGCGGTTCAAAAGGGAGAGTTTCTAGCGTCCCTAGATCTCACGGAGGCATATCTTCATATACCGATCCGGATGAATCATCAGTGGTTCCTGTGCTTCAAGGTCTTGGGTCAGCACTTCCACTTTCGAGCCCTTCCGTTTCGCCTTGACACAGCTCCTCAGATTTTCACCAAGGTTATGGTGGTGGTAGCCGCTTTCCTTCGCAAGGCGGTCCGTCCACACGGTGATGGTCACCTTACAGTCACTCGGGTGGGTCATCAATGTGCATAAAAGTCATTTGAAACCCACCCAGAAGCTGATTTACTTGGGAGCATGATTCGATACATTACAAGGCAAGGTGTTTCTGGCGGAAGATCATCTGCGGAAGTTGCAAGAACAGATTCACGCTCTCCTGCGGAGCGAGCAGCCCACCGTGTGGCATCATCTGCAAGTCCTGGGCTCCATGGCTTCCACCTTGGATTTGGTGCCCTGGTGTTCGCTCCCTTGCAACCGTTACAACATGCGTTCTTGTCGCACTGGAATCCAGTGTCAGAACAGTTCCATCTCTCAATGCCGCTACTTCCCGAGTCCAGACTCAGTCTGTCGTGGTGGCTGTCGCGTGACAATCTGGAACGGGGAGTGGACTTGGATCCTCCGGATTGGATAATAATCTCCACCTATGCCAGTCTGTCCGGCTGGGGAGCAGTGTGTGCAGACAGAACCGCCCAAGGGCTCTGGTCTCCGACAGAGGTGTCCTAGTCCATCAATCGGCTCGAGACGAGAGCTGTACGGCTGGCCTTACAGGCGTTTCTTCCCTGGATACGGCACAGCATGGTTCGTGTGTTCTCCAACAATGCAACGATGGTAGCTTACATCTACCACCAAGGGGGCACAAGAAGTCCCGTGGTTGCGCTCGAGGCGCACCTCCTGTTCGCCTGGGTGGAGCGCCATCTCCAGGGAATTGCAGCTTCTCGTGTCGCAGGAGTGGAGAAGGTGCAGGCCAATTTTCTCAGCAGACAACAGCTCGATCCCGGGGAATGGGAACTGTCTTACGATGCATGGAACCTCATTTGCACACGATGGGGTGTGCCGCAGTTGGATCTGATGGCAACCAGGGCGAACGTGAAGACAGACAGATTTTTTAGCTGTCGGTGAGAGCAGGGCTTGGTGGGTCTCAACGCGCTGGTGTGTTCCTGGCCCAAGGGAATTCTTCTGTATGCCTTTCCTCCGTGGCCCCTCATCGGTCGACTTCTTCATCGCATTGAACTCCATCCCGGCAGGGTGGTTCTGGTGGCACTGGAGTGGCCGCGTCGCCCGTGGTTTGCAGATCTGATTCGCCTGGCCCTAGAGGGTCCGTTGCAACTCGCTCATCTACCGCATCTTCTCCGTCAGGGCCCATATTTTCGGATCGGGAGGATCACTTCTCTCTCGCAGCCTGGCTTTTGAGAGGTGATGTTTATGCTTGAAGGGTTATTATGAGCAGGTTATTTCCACGCTCCTACAGGCTCGCCGTCCAGCCATGTCTATGGCTTATGTTCGCATTTGGAAACTGTTTGAGGCATGGTGTCTTTAATGCTCCTGCAATCCGTTGATGGTGGACATCTTCCGGGTGCTTGAATTTTTGCAGCAAGGACTCACTAGGGGTTTAGCATTTAATTCACTTTGGGTTCAGGTGGCAGCATTGGGCACCTTGTGGGGTCGGTTGATTGGTGTGTCTCTAGCTGTCCATCCGGATATTGCTCACTTTCTCAAAGGGGTTAAACATCTGCATCCGCCTGTCTGGCCTTTATGTTCCGATTGGAGTTTGAATCTAGTTCTCCGGGCACTGTGCGAAGCCCCCTTTGAGCCTCTGCGCAGGGCTTCGTTGAAGGATCTGACTTTAAAAACATTGTTTTTGGTGGCTATTTGCTCGGCCCGCCGGATTTCGGAATTGCAGGCATTGTCATGCCGCGATCCCTTTCTTTGGATATATGATGATAGAATTTCCCTGGGCACGGTTCCCTCGTTCCTTCGCAAAGTGGTTTCGGCCTTCCATGTCAGTCAGGCGGTCGATCTTCCCAGTTTTCCACACTGGGCTCGGGATTCCTCTCAGGGCAGGGACCTTCATCTATTGGATGTCCGGCGTATTTTGCTGCGCTACCTGGAGGTTACTAATAATGTACGACGTTCGATCACTTGTTTCTCCTGTTTGTGGGCACAAACAGGGTGACAAGGCATCTAAGGCGACCATCTCTTGTTGGATTAAGGAAGCCATCGGCTCTGCCTACATTTGCCGAGGGCATCAAGTGCTGTTGGGTCTCAGAGCACCCTCAACCAGGGCAAAAGCGACCTCTTGGGCGGAGTGTCAACTCCTATCACCTCAGGAGATTTGTAGGGCAGCAGTGTGGCCTTCTTTACACATTTTCACTAAACGTTATCGCTTGGACATTAAAGCTGATGATGAATCATCCTTTGGTGAGAGTGTATTGCGTGCGGGTCTTTCGGGTTCCCACCCAGTGTAGGGTGGCTTGGGTACATCCCACTTTTATGGACTGATCTGGGTATGTTCAGGAAATGAAAGTTGGTTCTTACCTGCTAATTTTCATTCCTGTAATACCACAGATCAGTCCAGAGGCCCACCCCTTTCTTCAGATATCGAAAGACTGCATTGCCTTACGATTTGCTGTTTTTTTAATTATGGAGCTCCGTGTTGACAGAGTTACTTGATGGAGCAGTTTCTAAGTCTGTTTGTTGAGGCCACAGGTTGTCATTTTTTGTTTGGGTTTCAACCTCGGTTAGTTCTGTTAGTGTGGGCTTGGGTACAGGCCAATACTGAGGGACTGCAGGTGGCACTCTCGTTATGTAGTAGTGCCCAAAGTTCTAATTGTTCTCTGACTCCACCTGCTGGTAGGGATACATAATCCACTTTTCTGGACTGATCTGTGGTATTACAGGAATGAAAATTAGCAGGTAAGAACCAATTTTCATTTTGTAATCACAGAGGCTCGGCACGCATAAGAAAAGGGATTTAGCATATAGTGTGTGGTAAAATAAATCTACCTTTATAAATTCCATGAGCAGCTCATGTTAAACATCGGGTTAATATATAAATAATATTAACTTGATCTACTTTACACAAATATCACCTGCTAGACCTATTTATACCATGGCAATATATATCATACATATTGTTAGTAAAAAGGATTAATTTAAATTTGTATACCACGTCGGTATATGTTTGAATTAAATTTTGGCTTAAAGATGGTTGGCATGGATAGGTAAAAGCAGTGTGTTTGAATATATTTGATGTTACAAAGTGTGGTTTGTGTTATAAATATACTAATTGATAATAGGGCGGTGCATTCATTTTCAACAAATGTGCAATCTGCAATGCATAAGTCCCTGTTCGTTTGATTCGTGGGTTCGTGAAACGCATGGCGATCCCCATGAATAAAACATATCATATTAGTTTTATTCTTTTGGTTCACAGTGATTTCTTAGCAGCTGTTTGAAATAGAAGAAGGCCATGTGGGAGTATCCATAAGATAAACCTGCCCTTTCCTGTGAGTCATAAGTGACCTCACAGCCCTGTCATAGAGTGGGTCAGAAAGGTTGGCAAGGAGATGAGAATGCAACCTATCAGAGCTAAGCATTTTTGTAAGGCAGCTAATCGCCGCTCTTACTCAGTGCTCTGTGACACTGTTCCTGATGATGCTGAACTATTTATACCTTAAGCACACAGCATGCTACGCTCTTTCTTTACGGGGGTGGTCTGAGGAGGTGGTCCGGGGATGGTGGCTTTACTCAGAGCTAGTCTGAGTATCTCAAATCTGTATTCAATTGCTAGCTACTTTGATAGAATTTTGTTTGTTTTTGCTGCAGTGCCAGCTAGCCAGGCTTTTTTTTGATCGCACTTTTTTTTTTATTATACTCAGACGGTCTCTCTGTCTCTCCGACTGAGACAAGCTGCCAGTAGTGGCATTTTGCTGCTTATCTTACCCTCCTGGGGTAGGTTGGTGCAGGAACAGGCAGGGTTTGGGTGGTGTGGCTGGGAGATAGTGTGAGTTGGTATTTTCAAACAAGAAGCAGCATCACTAGGAACTGTGCTTGCTCAGGCTCTGCTGTTTCATTTTTTGTGCACACAGAGCAGGCTCTGTGTGCACAGAGCAGGCTCAGGCTCTGCTGTTTCATTTTTTTGTGCACACAGAGCAGTCTCACTTATAGTGTATATCAAGGCACTGAACTGCATCTGTGGGCAGTTTTGCAGACTCACATATATTGGGACAGCAGTGTTCTTTTAAGCCAAATCCCCAGTAGGTCTCTTTTGTAGTTATAAGTTTGGTGCATGCACATACAGCGGTATCAGTTGTAGTGTACATCAAGGCACTGCATCGTGCATCTGTTGGAAGTTTTGCTGACTCACATATATTGGGATAGCAGGGCTCTTTTAAGCCAAATCCCCAGTAGGCCTCTTTTGTAGTTACACATTTGGTGCGACAGTACGTCAAAGCCATGTTGCCCATAAACAAGCATCTGTTCTGGAATGAGCTAGAGCGAAAGCCGCTGGCAAGGACTCTTAGCCCACTCAAGCAAAGGAGACACCAGCACAAATGTCAGTGATACGGTATCTCACAGAGCCCATAGAGGACATGCAGACAGATCCGCTGGCTTATTGGGCATACAAGTCCACTGTCTGGCCACACCTAGCCAAAGTGGCTCAGCGATATCTGTCATGTCCACCAACCTGTGTGCCAGTGAACGCATATTTTCAATGACAGGGGATATCATGAGCCCTCACCGCTCAAGGCTGGGACCAGAGTTGATGGAAATGCTAGTGTTTTTGAAAATAATCATGCCTTTGCTGGGTTTCCAAATTTTCCCCGTGAATGGCAAGATGAATAAAAGCAATTTAAAGCCTTGCAGCAGCTCCAACTGCCTCATATGCTCCATATAATATAAGCACATGTATCTGACCTCAGCCGCTGTGCCTGTCTGTCCACTGTCCAGCCCTTATGTCACTTCAAGGGCCTGACCTCAAACTCTGTTCCTGTCTGTCCACTGTCCAGCCCTTACATCACTACAAGGGCCTATCTCAAATGCTGTGCCTGTCTGCAGTGTCCACTGTCCAGCCCTTATGTCACTACAAGGGCCTGACCTCAAATGCTGTGATTGTCTGCAGTGTCCACTGTCCAGCCCTTACATCACTACAAGGGCTTGACCTCAAACACTGTGCCTGTCTGTCCACTGTCCAGCCCTTATGTCACTACAAGGACCTGACCTCAAATGCTGTGATTGTCTGCAGTGTCCACTGTCCAGCCCTTACATCACTACAAGGGCTTGACCTCAAACACTGTGCCTGTCTGTCCACTGTCCAGCCCTTATGTCACTACAAGGACCTGACCTCAAACGCTGAGCCTGTCTGCAGTGACCACTGTCCAGACCTTACGACACTACAAGGGCCTGACCTCAAATGCTGTGTCTGTCTGAGTTTAGTTCTAATATTTCTAATTTCAGTTTCATGCATTTGTGCATCATTTCTGTAAAGAATATTCTTTTTCCTGTTTTGCAACATTTGGAATGTAAGAACATAAAAAGCT
Organism: Rhinatrema bivittatum; assembly: GCF_901001135.1. Classification (NCBI taxonomy): domain Eukaryota; kingdom Metazoa; phylum Chordata; class Amphibia; order Gymnophiona; family Rhinatrematidae; genus Rhinatrema; species Rhinatrema bivittatum. Next base: position 282,438,704 of record NC_042618.1, on the reverse strand, counting down.
GACTTCGTTTGGAGCTTGCATATTTCATTTGCTCAATAGTTTTCATGACCTTAATAATATGGGCCATTGTCCCTAAATCTTTCTTAGGTGCCAACATTAATGTTTCTAGTACTATAGAAAACTGGTGGTAGTTGCACTCTAGTTCAGCCTCTGTGTTCCCTTAGTTTACAGAGGCATTGTGTAGGGTACAGAGTCAACATAGGTTGATATTGTAGATTTGGACTTGAGTAGCAGTTTTCTTATTTCTGAGAGCTCTTTAAGTTCCTTTGTCATCAGCTAAAGTGCATAAGCAGTTAATAGCTTCTGGGTATTCACTAGATGCCAACGGAAATACCCTACTTTAGGGGCCAACCCATTCTAGGGTTCCCTTTCCTGCGCAAAGGAAAGGGAACTCTCCCCGGATGTAGCCAGTCTATCTCTTAGTACCCATTGACCTATTTTGAACCACTGTTCACATGGAAACCTCCTCCACGTTGACTTACCACACTTTGAAGGCTCTTGCTCCACTCTAGGGGCCAACCTATTCTAGGGAGCCCTTTCCTGCACAAAGGAAAGGGAACTCTCCCTGGGTGTAGCCAGTCTATCTCTTAACACCCGCCAACCCATGTTGAACCGCTTTTCACATGGAAACCTCCTCTACGTCAACTCACCACACTTTGAAGGCTCGTGCTCCACTATAGGGGCCATCCCATTTCAGGGAACCCTTTCCTGTGGAAAGGAAAGGGAACTCTCCCTGTGTGTAGCCAGTCTATCTCTTAGTATCTGTTGACCCATGTTGAACCACTGTTCACATGGAAACCTCCTCCGTCTCGGCCTTCAAAATTCTCGTTTGTATATCTTCTACTTCCACCAGATTTAAATAGAGCAGCGAGAGATCACTAGACGCCAACAGAAACCCCCCACTCAAGGGGCGAACCGATTCTTGGGAGCCCTTTCCTATACCAAGGAAAGGGAACTCTCCCTGGGGCCAGCCTGTCTTGCCCCTATCAAAACCACAGGGACACGACTACCTCAGCTCTGCCAGCCTGTCTTGCCCCTATCAAACCCACAGGGACCAGACTACCTCTGCTCTGCCAGCCTTTCTTGCCCCTATCAACTTTCTGCCACTCTGCCTTACTGCTATACACCAGACGACTCACTCTACTCCTTGTGGTGTTCTTGCCACTGTCATGGTTCCTCAGTGTGTTGATGCTAGTCTTTCTGCTGCTTTGTCCCTTTATTGGCACCTTGTGTTTTTTTCTGACACTCTTTCTGCTTGCTATGTCTTGCCACTTTGCCTGTCGTGCTGCCTTCAAGGGTTCATGGAACTGTTATCGGTGGTCTCTTTTGAAGCTGTGGTGTGTTTTTGACACTCTCACTGCTGCTTTGCACCTCTGTTAAAGCACTCTTGCCACTCCTGGTATCTCTTTGCCCCTTTACAGTGCCTTAGGCTATTCATGCCACTTTGGTGCCACTTTGCCACAGTCTAAGTACCATGGAGCTCTTTTCTTGTTATGATGATTTCCCCAGAAGATCCATCAGAATTGATAAGAAAACCCCAATTCTGCAGCCAAAAATAGGCTGCAAATACTCCCTCCACTGTCTGTAATGATGAAACGAAAACATATAAAACTAATCAATGAATTGTTTTTTCCCCCTATGAAACTAATGCAACGAATTTGGGTCCTGGCAAAATGAAAAACGAATTGAAACAAATGTTTTCCTTCTGCACATCCCTAATTGATAATACATACAATATAGTTTTGTTTTGTTTTGTTTGAACCACAGTTGTCCTCAATAGGCATGATCTATATAGTAGATAAATAATATTTAGTAATCATTAATGACTGCGACAGCATTAAAACCATTTTTCAAGATTTACTTAGAAAGGGACTGTAATAATTTTTACAATAACGGTTCTAAATTATTCATATAAAGGTGCATCTATTTACTACTATTGAATAAAATGGTCTCAGGTTTTTAATATAGTACACATTGAAGCATGGTTCTAACTTAACACTCAAATGGGCTTGGTTGAATTAAAGAAATTCGGAATATAAACCAGTATTTATAGATTAATGTGATACAGAAAGATTTTTTAACACAATTCAGCATCGGGTTGATTATAGAATAGATTTAATATTAATGACAGTTCTCAGAAGATCATAATGAGTTTTGCAATGATTAATTGATAAGAACGATGGAAACATGACTTTGTTGGATTAACTTTGCTAAAGAAACAAATCTTGGTGTTACAAAACCAAGCGATCACTAATATTGAAAGCTAAGATATGATAGTGCATCTGATATGAATAAATTTAATATTTTGGTTTAACTTGTTTCTTTTCTATTTTAGAATCTTGATTAATCATCAGGAAATGATTTTAGATGTTTGTCAAATTAACATTGTAATCATTATAAACAGGTAAATTAATCAAAAACTGGTAAATAGAGATATGTCTTAAAAACATTTTATATCATTAAGATCCACAGATAGACAATTTGTTATCTCCACACAAACATAATTAAAAATAATTTTATTACTATTTTTCTGTTACATATCTTTTCATCTTCATATTTATTTATTGTTTGAATTATTTTTATCTTCATGTAAACATATTGGGCCGGATTTTAAAAGGGTTACACGCATAAGGTACATGCGTAACCCTTTTAAAACACCCCTGCGCGTGCTGAGCGTATATTGCATAGGCTTCTGGCGCGCACAAAGCCCCGGGACGTGTGTAAGTCCCGGGGCTTTCTTGAGGTGGGCGTGTCAGGAGGCATGATGTGGTCAGCGCATCATCCGGGGGCGGTGCCGCGGGTATGGTTTCGGTCTGGGGGCATTCTAGGGGCATGGCCGCGGCCTCCGAACCAGCCCCCAGACCAGAACATGGCGCGCGGCAAAAGTTACGCCTGCTTCGAGCAGGCATAACTTTTGCAGGCATAACTTTTGCTCCAATTTCGGAGCGGCCTTGGAGGGAACGGGCAGCGCGCGCAGGGCTTGGCGCATGCAAGTTGCACAAATGTGCACCCCCTTGCGCGCGCCGACCCCGGATTTTATAAGATAAACGCGGCTACGTGCGTATCTTACAAAATCCGGCGTACTTTTGTTCGTGCCTGCTGTGTGAACAAATGTACGCGTGCGCGCTATGTTTTAAAATGTACCCCCTTATTCTGTGACACTCTATACATGAATAGAGAATCCGTTTTGACTGGATGGATCTTTTAATTTGATTTATGTACTGGATTGTAGGAATGTGAATCGTTTTTGACCGATTAAAATTATCGTCAGATAATTTTAAAATCGTCCTAAATCGTTAGAGTGCACGATACAATACAAATGCCCCCGATTTATCATCAGGGGCATTTGTATTGTATCGTTAAATAGGGCACGGGAATTATTTGGGGGAGGGCGGGAAATCCGGCACACCAAAACAACCCCTAAACCCACCCCGACCCTTTAAAACCAATTCCTTACCCTCCCCCACCCTCCCGAACCCCCCAAAATGTTAAATTACCTGGTGTTCCAGTGGGGAGGGGGTCCCGGCGCGATCTCCCCGCTCTCGGGCCATCGGCGCCATTTTGGCTGCCACTAATTAAAATGGCGCCGATGGCCCACTAAAAAAAACCCCCACCCGACCCTTTAAATCGACCCCACCCTCCCGACCCCCCCAAAACCTATTAAAATTACCTGGTGGTCCAGGGGGGGCTCAGGGGGGCCTCGGGAGAGATCCAGGGGGGCCTTGGGAGAGGAGAGATCCAGGGGGCCTTGGGGAGAGATTTCCCGTTCCCAGGCATCAGCTGTTCTAAAAAGAAAAGGTGCCGATGCCCCTTTGCCCTTACCATGTGACAGGGTATCCGTGCCATTGGCCAGCCCCTGTCACATGGTAGGAGCACTGGATGGCCGGTGCCATCTTTAAAGATGGCGCCGGCCATCTTTACTCATCAGCCCCTAGGCCATCTTTACTCATCAGCCCCTATTATACTATACTCTATAATAGGGGCTGATGAGTAAAGATGGCCGGCGCTATCTTTAAAGATGGCGCCGGCCATCCAGTACTCCTACCATGTGACAGGGGCCGGCCAATGGCACGGATACCCTGTCACATGGTAAGGGCAAAGGGGCATCGGCGCCTTTTTTTTTTTTTAGAACAGCTGATGCCTGGGAACGGGAAATCTCTCCCAGAGGCCCCCCTGGATCTCTCCCCGAGGCCCCCCTGGATCTCTCCCGAGGCCCCCTGAGGCCCCCCTGGACCACCAGGTAATTTTAAAAGGTTTGGGGGGGTCGGGAGGTTGGGGTCGATTTAAAGGGTCGGGTGGGTTTTTTTTTTTTTAGCGGCGCGGGCCTCCCTAAAAAAAAAATTAGCGATGTAAATTGGAATCAGAAACGATTCCAATTCACATATCTTAACGATCAGATCCCCCCCCCCCCCCAGCTGAATCTGATCATTAAGACGTTCTGGCACACGATTCACATCTCTACTGGATTGTTAAAATTTTAAATTTTTTAAATTTTTAACTGAATTTTAATTTTATTTTTGAATTATTTTAATTTGTTCTTAATGATATTGATATATGTAAATAAATGTTGAACTATTATTTTTCACAGCCCTGATGCAGCCAATAAGGCAAAACTCGGCTGGAGTTGGTGTTATTGTATTTAATAAATTCTCTTTCCAAGGCATCGGTCTTGCTTTGTTTTTTCACATTCTTAAAGTACTGCAGGATTGTCCCAAGTTGTCTCATGACTGACCAATCATGATGCCATAGGGGAGCCTGCAGACCTATCTCCATTTCCATAGACAGATCATGCAGGGGTACACACTGCACCCCTTGCAACTCCAGTGGGACCCCACATCTTGAAAGAGATGCTTGTGAGGCATATCTAATTCCTCCTGCTATTGACAGAAGAGGTCCCTAGCCTTCACACTTTGATGGAAATGCCTAGCTATTTTCCTACACTTCTCTATTAAACCATGAGGGTAGACATTCTGTGGTTAACTGGACCCCTGCTCCAATGCTTCTTCATTGCTAAGTGCAGAGTGTAAGCAAAGCATTGTACACCCTATTATCATACTGTTATCATACCCATCAGATACCACCTTTGCCATGTTAGAACCATTGTCAGCGACAAAGGATTCTGCATTTACACTTCTGGCTCTCTGATCCAGTTGCCAGCCCTCCAGCATTCTTCTAATGGCTCCTAAAATATTAGCTGAGTTATAGGCCCCATCCACCAGTGTGTAGCAAAGCCCACCTGTGCCCTCTTACTCCAGCTCCTGTGGAGCTGCTGCCTGCCCATACCTCACCCAGGTTTCACCAATGTGCCATTAGAAAGAGGAAGGAGTGTGAGATGTTTGTGGATGGCTACATGTCACTAGTGAAATGCGCACTGCTCCTCTATGACTTTGCCAGCAGTGCCTGGATGTGACTACAGCTTGTACAAACTGGGGATGAACTTTCTACTGAAAATGGTCTTGAAGGAGTTTATAGCTTGCTAACAGGGGTAGCAACCACCTGAGACCTATGTTCTCCTCTACATCTCCTGGTCATCTAAAGTGATCATCTCGCCAATAGTGCTAATCACCACTTTGGATGCTTCCTGCCTCTTTCTCCATGACAGTGCCACTGAACATCACCCCCATTTTCTCCAGTGTCGGATGTCACTTCATAGGTATAGCTGGGGTCTACTTCTGCTGGTCTGCACCTGACTCCTAGAAGGAGTTTAAAACTTGGAAGAGGCTCGAGGAACACTCTTTCCATTTTCAAATAGTGTCATGACTATCCTCAATCTTGCAGAACTCGCCCACTGATTACTAGGGATGTGCAGAGCAAAAGTTTAAGTTCATATGTCCATATGTTCAAAGGGGGTCCCATTTGCGGTCAATATGGACATAAACAGAATTCAATGAGTTGAGTATATGTCCATATATGCAAATAAAAATTTAAACCCCTCACCCTCCTTAATCCCCCCCCCCCCCAAGACTTACCACAACTCCCTGGTGGTCCAGCGGGGTCAGGACGCCATTTCTGACCAACTTTGCAAGGAGCACGTGACGTCGGCGTCACGTCGCATGATGACGCGGCGTCACGTGATTCCCCCGCGGGTTCGCGCCGGAACGCTCGTTCGGCCCAAAAGGAACTTTTGGCCAGCTTGGGGGGGCCTCCCTGACACCCCCAAGCTGGCCAAAAGTTCCTTTTGGCCGAACGAGGGTGCCGGAGGGAACTCGCGGGGATCATGTGACGCCGCGTCACTGCGACGTGGCGCCGACGTCACGTGATTCCCCACGGGGTCGCTTCCGGGATCCTCGTTCGGCACAAAAGGAACTTTTTGGCCAGCTTGGGGGGGCCTCCTGACTCCCCAAGCTGGCCAAAAGTTCCCTTTTGGGCCGAACGAGGATCCCGGAAGCGACCCCGCGGGGAATCACGTTGACGTCGGCGTGACGCGGCGTCACATGATTCCCACGAGTTCCCTCCGCAACCCTCGTTCGGCCAAAAGGAACTTTTGGGCCAGCTTGGGGGGGCCCTCCTGACCCCAAGCTGGCCAAAAGTTCCTTTTGGGCCGAACGAGCGTTCCGGCGCGAACCCGCGGGGAATCACGTGACGCCGCGTCACTCCGACGTGGCGCCGACGTCATGTGCTCCTCGGAGAGGCTTTCAGAAATGGCGTCCTCACTCCTCGCTGGATCACCAGGGAGTTGTGGTAAGTCTTTGGGGGGGGATTAAGGAAGGTGAGGGGCTTAAATTTTTATTTTGGATCAACAATCGCGATTTCTCCAACTTATTCAACATAGCTATGTTGAATAAGTTGGAAATCCGATCATTTATGTCTTATCACTTTTTTAAGTTAAAAAAAAAAAAGTAGCGTTTTTACATTTATGTTCAATACGAATGCACCACCCTACTGATTACTGCGTCTACCACCATCCCAGGATCATATTGAAGGGATGCTGTTCTTCAGGTGATGCTCCATTCGAGAAATACTTAAATGGACCACTTGCCTCCCTCCAATGATCTGCTTTGGTGCAATAGTTAAATGGCTCCCAGATCACAGATTCTTTCGTGATCCTTATTGAGTGGCCGTTAGCCAGATGAGGCTGCCATAAAATATACCCAGGATTAAAGTTACCTGGGGCAACTTTAGGGCAGTGTTTTCCCTGACCAGTCTTAGCCAACTGAGTTTTTCTAGGTATCAGTGAGTGAGTATTGATGCTACCCAGAGAACTTTTAGTCATGCCGCTGAAAATACCAACCCCTCATTGCCTCTTTTTATCCAAGTAAATTTTACATGGGTATGACTTATCAGGAAACAGTTTGTTGGTGAAAGGAGCAGGAATTTCAAATATCAGGGTTGGTCTGGGAAACTCCAAAAGTTATCTGGAAAAATTTTTTGAATATCAACATTTATAGTTTATGAGAAAAAATGAAATGCTATAGGCTGGATTATCATTAGCAGAATCCTATCTTTGCTGGCTATTGGAGCGATTTTTGTGTGCCATCTAAAAGAGCAAAATGACAGCTCCATTTGCATCCATGTTATTCCTGCTTTCTCTTGGAAGAGGAGTCTGAGTGGAGGAGGAAGAGAGGATCTGATTGCTAAGAAGTTATTAAGCGCTAAGAGATAATCTCTTATTGTTATGCTGAAGAGTTGAATAAATACATTGTGTTGACAGAGTGAAGAACAAAATTACTTACCTGTTCCTGTTGATGCTTGGCCAGCTCCATTTGCTGGCGCTGTTTCTCAATTTGTGAGGCAGCTATTTTCTTCTGTTCATCATGAGCTGCCAGCAGCTGCGCTCCCGCAAACTAGTCAACTGATTAATCATACTCATGAGCTGTCTCTCCTTCTCATTAGACTTTCTGGAGTCCCTAGGCATTACAGAGTGAAGGAAAATAAAGAGAGACAAAATAAGAAAGTATCAGGTATCATATTTTTGTGATAAGCCTTTTCTATTAACATAGGGGCGGATTTTAAGAGCCCTGCTTCGCCTAAATTCCGCCCAAATCTGGGCGGATTTAGGCGAGCAGGGCCCTGCGCGCCGGTGAGCCTATTTACATAGGCTCACCGGCGTGCGCAGACCCCGGGACTCGCGTAAGTCCCGGGGTTCTCCGAGGGGGGCGTGTCGGGGGGCGGGCCCAGTCGTCGCGGCGTTTAGGGGGCGTGCCGGCAGCGTTTTGGGGGCGGGTCCGGGGGCGTGGTTACGGCCGGGTGGCTGGGCCCGCCCACCGTACCCGCCCCCAGGTCGCGTCTTGGCGCGCTAAGCGGCCCGCTGGCGCGCGGGGATTTACGCCTCCCTCTGGGAGCGTAAATCCCCCAACAAAGGTAAGGATGGGGGTTTAGACAGGAGGGCCGGGCGGGTGGGTTAGGTAGGGGAAGGGAGGGGAAGGTGAGGGGAGGGCAAAAGAAAGTTCCCTCCGAGGCCGCTCCGATTTCGGAGCGGCCCTCGGAGAGAAAGGAGGCGCGCGCCAGCTATACAGAATCCATAGCCTTGCGCGCGCCGATCCCGGATTTTAGCGGATACGCGCGGCTCCGCGCGTATCTACTAAAATCCAGCGTACTTTTACTTGCGCCTGATGTGCCAGCAAAAGTAGGCCAAATCGCACGGTTTGAAAATCTACCCCAATATGTTTAAGTCACCAATTCATACAACTTATACAATATGTCTATACTAGCCGTTAAGCCCGTAACAACAGGCTACATTAAAAAAAAAAATTCGGTCCATTTCCTTCCCCCTCCCTCCCCTCTTCCTCTTCCTCCCTCCCCTCTTCCCCCACCCTCCCCCTCTCCCCTTCCTCCCTCTCCCCCCCTTCCTCCCCCCCTCACTCTCTCCTCCCCTCCTCCCGTCCTTCCCCCTTCCCCTCACTCTCTCCTCCCCTTCCCTCCCCTTCCCCTCACACTCTCTCCTCCCCCCTCTTCCCCCCCTCACCCCTCCCTCTCCTCCCTCTCCCTCTCCCTCCTCACTCACTCTCCTCCCCCTCCCTCCCCTTCACTCTCTCCTCCCCCTCCCTTCCCCTCACTCTCCTCCTCCCCACTCCCCTCCCCTCCCCTCACTCTCTCCTCCCCTCTCCCCCTCCCCTCTTCCCCCTCCCCCTCACTCTCTCCCTCCCCCCTCCCCCTCATCCTCCCCTCCCCTTCCCCTCATCTGTCCTCCCCACACCCCTCCCCCTCCCCCTCACTCTCTCCTCCCCTCTACCCCCTCCCCTCACTCTCTCCCCCCCCCCCCCTCACTCTCTCCTCCCCCCTCCCCCTCACTCTCTCCTCCGGCCCCAGCGCCATTTTTTTTCGTTGCTGCCGCCGCCACTACTGCTCCTCCCACTCCTGCTCCTCGCCGCTGCTCCTGCTTCTTACCGCCGCCGCTCCTGCGGCCCCAGCGCCATTTTTTTTTTTCGTGCACGCTCGGCTCTGACCGACGTGCTCGCCCGCGCATGCGCGGTAGAGCTGCTCTCTACTGTGCATTTGCGGGCCGTCGGTCAGAGCCCATTTATAAGGTAGATAATAAGAACCAAATCCTAATCCATTTCTGTTTGGGATTTAATAAAAAGGACCTATGAAAAAAATTATAAGAAACTAATTCAACAGCTGCCTCAAAATTAGAGGACCTTTATATAAAATTTAATCACTTTTTTTTGCTTAAATATCCATGCAGATGTATTGTAAAATTAGATGGGAAAAATTATATATTTACAAACCCGGAGGATCTCAATGCTCTTCTAGCAGCATAATGTCCGGTATTTTGCTGTTAAATGTGGGCCATTGATAATGCTTATCTTCTCTTTAAATATTTATCCTAAAATCCGCTCATAGAACGAAGATTTTACTTTGTTTTGCCTTACATTAGTGACTGATTGTTAAATTGATATTAATATGGTCAGTATTATGTTTTTTTCCTAAATATTAATAATAAGATGTCAATCAGTTACTATGATATTATAATTTGTTACAGATTATTTGTTGTTGTGATAATTTGGAAAGCAATAAATAAAGAATTGAAAAAAAAAATCTAATCACTTTTTGATGTCAACAGCGTTACATAGGAATTTTGTTGTTAGGGGTAGGGGAGGGGGATTCTGCATTGTGAAGTTGTGCAGAATCTTTGCAGAATTCTGTATTTAGCCCACAGAATTAAGTGTAGGGATAAGGAGCAGCAGCATTGGCACTGAAAACTGTGCAAGCTGGAAGGCAGGTAGGAATAGCCTCAGTGTCAGCTGTAAGCGAGAAAGGAGCAGTATCAATCTGGTCTACACAGATTGAAAATGAGTTGGGGAAATAGATGTTAGCCACCCCCAGGCCAGAAGAGATGAGGCTGTAATGTTGGCCTTGGCCTGCATGACCCAAACAAAACAGGGAGCAATGGGTGTCCAGTGGAGCTTGAACAAGAGGTAGACAGCAGGCTTGAGGGAAGCTAGAAGAGAGCTGGGGTCTTGCTAAGAAGGGGGTGGAATTCAGAGAGAAAGCTTATTAAAGTGTGGACAGACAAGGAGAAATCATGGGGTCTTTCTGGGGTGAGGAGAGAAACCTGGAGGAAGCAAGGGAGAGCACTGGGGAGAGAGTCAATCCTTGTAAGGGAGGCAGAGACAGAAAGCTTGGGATCCGGGGGGCGCTCTAGCGCAGCGATCAAAATGGCCGCCTAAGCGTGTAGCTCCGCTCCAGCCTATCCAATAAACTGAAGAAAATCCACTTTAAAATAACTTCCAGCGCAATATTTTGGAACCTGTCGCTCCCTAATCGCCTTGGCCCTCGATGGCGGCAAGCAAAGCCGGGAAAATTGAAACAGCCTTTGCGGCAGCGGCAGGAACAAAAAGATCGAAGGCCGCTCCTCCATCACCCGACAAGGCCCCGCCGGCGAAAGTCATGGCGTCCGCAGATGTCGTCTTAACAGAATTGCGACAACTTAAGGACTTGATTAATATTAATATAGATGCCACTAACGCGATTCGGGGAGAATTACATGCGGTGTCCAGCCAACTTGAAACACATCGGGGCGTTTAGACGACGTGGAAACTCAAGTTTCATCGCTATTACTGACGGTCACCTCCGTTCCTCAAATGACGCAAACTATAGAACGTTTACAGAATTCTTTGGAGGATTTATCAAATCGGAATCGCCGAAATAACATAAGAATCCTCGGGATCGCAGAAGGAGAAGAAGGTACTGACATTAGCGGCTTTATTAGTAAACTGCTTACCTCCAGTCTCCATCTTGAATTTCAATATCCTATGGAGATTGAAAGGGCCCACAGGGTGCCTGCTAGACCTATTCACAACTCTAAATATCCGCGGCCTATTATTTTTAAATTGCTGCGTCATCAGCAAGTTCTTCAAATTCTGGCGGCTGCCAGATCTCAAGCGCCTGTTCATTATAAGGGCCATAACGTGCTTTTTGTTCCCGACTTTGCTAAAGATACTGCCGCGAAACGAAAGGCCTTCTTAGCTTTGCGACCGAGTCTGCAGCACATAGGGGCGAAATATGGTCTCCTCTACCCGCACAAATGCGGGTTACCCACTTAAATCATACGACAATTTATCAACAACCCCAGGATCTTGAAGCCTTTATTCAGTCTGTGAATACTGGACAAGGTATGATTACTTGAAATGAAGATAGCTGGGCTACTTCAAACAACACGATAAGATGGCTTCTAGATTGCTCAAATGAACGTGGACCAGTCATTTTTTTTTTTCTTATTTTAGCTGGAATTGCTATATCACTAATTTGTGATTATTTCTTTTCGTGAGTGGTTCTTTATTACCTATTCATGGAGCGGACTGGATCGCTAGGTACGGTCAGTGATCCACCTAGACACCCATCACAAGTCCCTCAGGGGACTCAACCAGTAGCACGGTTAGTGCTAATCGTTCTTGATATTCTCTGATTTTTATTTTTCTATTTTCTTCTTCTTCTTAACTTATTTATCCTTTCTTATTCTTTCTCCTTCTTATTACTCTTAATTTCGTTTTTCTTTTTTTTCTTCTCTCCGTTTTTTCTTCTTTTCTCTTCTTTTTCTGCTTCATACTCCTACTTCCTCTCTCCCTTTATTTGGCGAGCTTTTCTCTCTCCTTTATTTTTTTTTTTTCTCTCCTATTATTTTGACCAAAGAGGTTTTTCCTAGGTTTTCCTTTTCTGATTTTTTATACTTACCTCTCTGATGACCACTGCTAAAACTTCACTTACTGTGGTTTCCTTGAATGTTCAAGGTCTCTCGCATCCTATCAAACGGAAAAAGGTTCTTACTTATTTAAACTCTTTACACACGGACATTGCCCTCCTACAAGAAACCCGCTTGACGCCTCATGAATCTCTCAAACTAAAGAGACATTGGGTGGGACAACTCTCTTTTAGCTCTGCAGTTCACAAAAAAAGAGGAACAGCTACTCTTCTCAATAAAAGTTTAGATGCAACGATCATTCAGCAATCGGCAGATATGGATGGTAGATGGAATTTCCTTCAGGTTTCTATAAATCAGGTGGTCTACAATATTCTTAATCTATACGCTCCAAACCAAGATGATCCCACATTTTTTCATGACACTTTTTCACATCTTCTTGCGCATGATTCTCCCCGGATTATCGTCGGAGGTGACTTCAATCAGACCCTGGATCCATTCATGGATCGGAAGTCAACGGCACGCATCTCTATTTCAAAATCAAGCAAAGCTCTCATCATCTTATGTCGACCTTGGGCTTATCAGATCCTTGGCGTCTTCTCCATCCTGGAGAAAAGGAATACACCTTTTTCTCTGCTCCGCATTCTTCCTACTCTCGTATAGACTTTTTTTTAACATCAAATAGTTTAATTCCACAGATATCCTTCACAGACATTGCTCCGATTCTGGTTTCGGATCACGCTGCAGTTATCCTTCAGTGTAATCTACAGTTCCCAATCATCACGGACAAAATGTGGAGATTCAACTCTTCACTGTTAACAGACTCAGCCTTTGTAGAATGCATTCGGAAGCACACTAGCGATTATTTTTCTATCAATGCTACTCCTGACATTTCATTGTCTACCTTATGGGAGGCCTATAAAGCCACCATCAGAGGCATTATTATCAGCTACTCAGCACATCAGCGGAAAAGCCAACAAGCGGAAATGGTTCGCCTTCAAGGATCTATTGCTCTATTGGAATCTGAGCACATACAACAGCCGACCAGTGCTTCTCTCACAGCTGTCTTGAAAGCCAAGTTCCAATACAACCAGCTTCTTAGTGCTTCAGTTCGCCTTTCTACTTTTCACACTAACGCTACATATTATGCTGAAAACAACAAATGTGGTCATCTTCTTGCATCTTATTTAAAGAAGAGGAAGGAGAAACAGCGCATTACTAAAATTATATCTGCCTCCAATCAGGTTTTCACACAAGATGTGGATATTCTACACGCATTTCGAGACTTTTATGCCAAGCTATATCAGAATGAAGTTCAAGCGTCGGAAGAAGATCTTCAATCCTTTTTCTCCACTCTCTCTCATCCATCCTTATCGCCACAACAACTTGAAGAACTTGACTCTCCAATAACTTTACAAGAAATAGAATCTGCAATACAAGCTCTCCCTGGAGGGAAAGCTCCAGGACCAGATGGTTTTACAACAGACTTCTACAAAATGTTTAGCAAAGAACTTGTGCCCTACTTACAACAGTATTACTCGATAGCACCGGCTCAACCGACTCTCTTTTCCTCTTTCTCTACAGCGTGTATTGTTGTTATTCCAAAGCCAGGTAGGGATGCAGCCGAAGTTGGCAATTACAGGCCCATATCCCTACTGAATACTGACTATAAAATTTTTACTAAAATACTAGCCTCCTGACTATCCCACATTATGCCTACCTTAATTCATCCAGATCAATCTGGCTTTATTAAGAACAGGCTTATCGCTAACAATTCCAGACTCTTTTTTCACATTCATGAGGCGGTTTTTTCTGCCCCCTATCCGGTCATTGCTGTTTCTCTCGATGCGGAAAAAGCTTTTGACCCTGTGGAGTGGTCTTTTCTTTTTTCTACTCTACGGAGATTTGGTTTTGGCCCCAATTTTCTTTCATGGATCAACCTCTTATATTCTTCTCCCACAGCCTTTTTGTATCTAAATAATCGTCGGTCCCCTCTTTTTCCTTGCATAGAGGAACTCGTCAAGGATGCCCTCTTCCCCTCTGCTCTTCAACCTGGCTTTGGAACCCCTTCTTCTTGCTATTAGACAGAATTCGCTTATCAAAGGTGTACAGATTGGATCTAATGAATATAAATTATCAGCTTATGCAGACGATGTTTTACTCTTTTTGTCTCAACCTGACCTTCTCTCCCAAATTTACTCCTACAAATGACGCCCTACTCTGCTCTCTCGGGGTATAAGATAAACTGGCATAAAACTGAACTGCTCCCTCTTAATGCCCTCGGCTCTTTGGTGAATCTTACCGATTCTGTTATAAAAAAAGTTCCTACACATATCAAATATTTGGGTATTTCTTTTTATTCCGACCCTCATTTAACAGTTGCTAATGCTGAAACCCGTATTATTCAAGAGATCAAGGACCTTACTGTTCATTGGTCGCCCCTTCATCTTACATGGTGGGGAAGATTAGATACCATTAAGATGATACTTGCCCCTAAAATTACTTATGTTCTCTCGATGATTCCCATTTTTTTTTCTTACGCTTTCTACAAGCAGATTGATCGGATACTTACCTCCTTTTTATGGCGGCATAAAAATCCCAGGATTGCTTTGGCTAAACTTAAGCTTGTCAAGGCGGAAGGTGGAGTGAGTTTCCCTAATTTTTTTGCATACCATCAAGCTTTTATGCTTCAACAGGATCATCACCATTTTTTTCCTCCTCCCCACCCGGGCGGTAGGCCCAGATGGTTAGATCTGGAATCTTCCTTGTTGTCTCCTTTTCCACTTACATACCTTCCTGGGATGCAATTGTCTAGGCGGCTAGCGACTAATTCTATAATACGATCCTTACATAAGGCTTACTCTTTGTTTGACTCAGCCCGCCCCAAACATATGTGTCCTTGGAATTCCTCCAACCTGGCCCCTATATGGAGAAACTCGAACTTGACCTGTGATAAACATCCTCTTAACTGGCCGTTATGGCAGACTAAAGGCATTTGGTTCTTAGCCTCTATACTGGAAGATGCTAAGTTATGCACATTTGCCCAGCTTAGGGAGCGGTATGGGCTACCATCCTCTCAATTCTTCGCATGGCTTCAATTACGTAACGTTATTGCGGCCTCCTCATACTCCTCTGTGTCGCTCACTAACTCTCCCTACCTAGTACAGGTTTATCAGGAACATGGTCCTCAGGGACATTTAGCGTCTAACTATATAAGATACTAGTTTCTGCAGAGCCTAAGTCCTTCGGAAGGGGCTTATTCCATATGGGCCAAAGAGATAGATACCCCTATTAGTCTAGCTGTATGGACACACCTCTGGACCGTCACCACTCGTATTACACTGTCCTCCAGTTTAACCCAGTCTTCCTTTTTCCTACTACATAGAGCCCTATGGACACCTTGGCGCCTACATAGGGCTGGCCTACTAACCTCCCATACATGCTGGTCTTGTTCCGCTTCCCGAGCGACTCTAGAACATATGCTCTTTTCCTGTCCCTATGTACACAACTTCTGGCTTCAAGTTTGGTCTACGATTACTTCAATTCTCGCCATTCTCATACCCACTATCATATGCTATGCTGTTTTTTCGAGGCTCAAATCCCTTTGTTTCTTTATCTTTGCCTCACAGGAAATTAATGGATTTCTTGTTTACCATTGCTATTCATACCATAATGTCTAACTGGAAACGCAGTGATTTATTATCGCAGGTTTGGTGGTGGAACTCCGTATGTATGTATTATAAATATGAAAAAGCTATGGCTATTAAATGCAATCGTCTTGCTTCATGGGCTCAAGTCTGGAAACCACTTGAGGATTACATTACCTCTCTTCCCTGATAGCTTAATGCTTCTTTAGTTCTTTTTACCTTTGCTCTTCTCTTTCCCTTTCTTCTAACTAGCTCGTTCTTCTTTTTCTCTTTCTTTCTCTTTTTCTTTCTTTTTGTTTTTTCTCCTCTTTCTCCACTCCTCTTCCTTCCCCTTTTCTTTCCTCTTTTCTCTCTCCTCTCATTTTTCTCTTAGTTCCAAGCTTGATGCTGTTTCAGTAAGAATTCTTTGATGCACAGATATAGTGGTTAATATACTGCAGGATATTCGTTTTTCCTTTTCTATTGGACACTGTACTTTTTCTTTTCTCATCCCGAATATCTTAAGTGTAATCCTGCATTATCGGGGTTTAGCCGGGAATGTAAATTGGCTGATGTTATGTTTATTTTTCTAACTGAAACTTCTTTGTTTTGTATCTCTTAAAAATTGTTCAATAAAATTGATAAACTAAAAAAAAAAAAAAGAAAGCTTGGGATCCAGAGAGATGGGAGGATGATCAGCCTGATAGGAGAGAAAGTTGGGGGTCTTGATGAGGGTGGGGGAAAGAGAAATGGGGGAAGGGGATATGAAGCTGGGGGTGGCAGAGAGGGTAAACTGAGATTCTACTTGCAGTGACTGACCCTGGAGGAGTAGAGAGAAAAAGCTTGTGGGGGGAAAAGAGATGATTGACAGATCAACCCTGGGGGATGGGGGAGGTAGTGAATAAACTAAAGGATTGACGCAAGGGAGAGGAAAGATCAAAAATGGGGAAGGAGTTCAATCCATAATGGGGAGAAAGCTGGAGGTCATTGAGTGAGGGGGTGGGTCTCATCACAAAAAAATATGCATCTTTATATTTGCATTATAAATTAGTTATTACTCAAAGATAGTATTATATTGTGTTGTGTTAACAAATAAATAGGAGATTTACTCTTACTGGGGAGGGAGGGGAGAAATATGGCATTCCTATGATATTTGGCCCCTTCCTGATAAATTTTGCCGTGGTTTCTCCATGATATTTTTTTATTGTGGAAAAAACCGTGAAACAAAATATTGTGGGAAAGGCCCACATCTGCCTAAGAAGCATGATTTTGTAAAAAAAAATGTTTCCTTATATTACATTTATTGTAATTAAGATTTAAACGAAAAATCTTTTCGTTTTTTAATCCTACCCCCTTGTTTATTAACATGATTTTGGCGTCATACTTACTCTTAAATGACGTCTGTGCCGGCGTCTGTATTTGTTATAACTCACTGAGAGGAGATGTAGATTGTCAGTATATAATGATATGTAAGTTTGATATCACACCTATTTTATGTTAACATAATTATCCACATTAATGTCTGAGAAATTTCTGTTCTTCACATTTACACTCCAATGATCATCTGGAAGACGTGGGTACTTATATAATCTTTTGTAAATAGTTTTTCCACGAAGGGTTGATTGTAAAACCAAATTAGCATTGTTTTTTCATAAACATTTTTTGCATTTAGAGCATTTTTCTTTCTATTTTCTGTGCCGTGTTGTTGAGTACAGTAGAGTCCATTGCATTTACCTACTTTTTCATCATAATTTTTTCCCCTTCCTTACCAACAATTTTTATGATTGTTTTTTTGACACACGATACATTTAGTGAGATATTCTTCATGTCAGTTCCTCAACCTAACCCCTATGCCAATTTATTTTAAAAGTAGCACCCGGTTTGGAGTTTCTAATTTTGTAACTCATAGGTAGGATAAGAACCATGCAGGTGAACATTTGCTATCTGAGTTTGTTGTGACACTAGATTTACATCAGTTTATACAAGCGCAAATTATTTAGGTAGTTTGTTACACAAAAATTTTTTTTATGTACTTGTGTTTAATTATCATTCAATGTACACAAAAATTTTTTTTTTAAAAACACCTAACCCCTCCCTCATTCATATCGTCACGTTTTTTTAAAAAACACCTAACCCCTCCCTCATTCATATCGTCACGTTTTTTCATTAGGTGACCCCTCCTTGTATTCACGTCAGTTTTTAACCCCACCCCATGTTAATTCACACAATTTTGGTGCCAAATTTACTTTTAAATGGCGTCCCAGTCAGTGTTTTGTATTCTTTACATTTCATTGAGAGGAGACGAACACGGTTGGTCAACACACGATATGTAAGTTTGCCGTTACTGGTAACACTGAGTTTACTTTTATTGGTAACACGGAGTACTTCACATATTTTAAGAAATGTATATGAATTGATTATGCTAGAAAGAGTCAAATTTCTTTTTCTACTGTAGTACTTGATACATTTGGTCAGTAGATACTGTAGAACGATGTGCTGTACTAAGTAATTCTCCGCTAAATGTTTGTATATTTTCACAGTTTTATTGATTGATCATTCTTTTTCCATAAATATTGAGTTGATGTAAATCAAATTAGTATGTTTTTTTTATAAACATTTTTTGCATTAAGAGTAATTTTCTTTTTCCTTTTCTTTTTCGTGCCGTATTTTTGAGTATAGTAGAGTCCATTGCATTTACTTACTTTTTTCATTAATTTTTTTCCCCTTTCTTCCCCGATATTTTTTCATTGTTTTTTTATATGATTGTTGTTCTGACACACGATACATTTAGTGAGCCATTTCCTCAACTTAACCCCTATGCCAATTGATTTCCCATTTGGCGTTCCAATTTTGTAATTCATAGGTAGGAGAAGAACCATGCAGGTGAATATTTGCGATCTGAGTTTGTTGTGACACTAGATTTATATCAATTATACAAGCACGAATTATTCAGGTAGTTTGTTACACAAATCAATCTATTTTTCCTTAGTATCCACTGCCATTTGAAATAAAAACTTTTGTATGTATTTGTGTTGACATGATTGTAATTTAATTATCAATGTATACAACAAAATTTTTTTTAAACACCTAACCCTTCCCTCATTCATATCGTCACGTTTTTTCATTAGGTGACCCCTCCTTGCATCACGTTAGTTTTTAACCCACCCTATGTTAATTCACACAATTTTGGCGCCAAATTTACTTTTAAATGCCGTCCCCGTCAGTGTTTTGTATTCTTTACATTTCATTGAGAGGAGACGAACACTGTTGGTCAACACACGATATGTAAGTTTGCTTTTACTGGTAACACGGAGTTTGCTTTTATTGGTAACACGGAGTACTCTATTTTTTAAGAATTTTATATGAATTGATTATGCTAGAAAGAGTCAAATTTCTTTTTCTACTGTAGTACTTGGTACATTTGGTCAGTAGATATTGTCGAACGATGTGGTTTACTAAGTAATTCTCCGCTAAATGTTTGTATATTTTCACAGTTTTATTGATTGGTCATTCTTATAAAGGGTCTGATCATATAGATATGATTTTCCACAATACTGTTGTTAAGATTATCTGTTGCTATTCGTTCGATGTATACTATCTTTCACTCCCCCCTCATTCATATCGTTACGTTTTTTCAATAAGTAACCACTCCTTGCATTTACATTAGTCTTTTAACCCCTCCCCTATGTTAATTGACATGATTTTGGCGCCAAGTTTACTTTTTAATGGCGTCCCTGTCAGCGTTTGTATTCGTTACATTTCAGTGATAGGAGACGAACACTGTTGGTGAAGATACGATATGTAAGTTTGTTTTTCATTTCACATTCATTGGTAGCACGGAGTATTTCACTTTTTATAAAAAATTGTTTTTGATTATGTTAGAGGCAAAAAAAATTTTCCCACTATGGTACTCCTGGTTATGTCTCATTAAGCAATACTTCATTGAAAGTTTACATACTTTTACAGTTGTTATGATGGATCATTTTTTATAAGGGGGATGATTAAATCGATTTTTCACGATCTTTCTGTCGACTATAGTAGAACCCAAATCTCCACAATTCAAACTAAAAATTTGTTTAAAAGTTTTTTTTCATTCTTCCTTGTTGATTTTTTCACACGATTGCTTGTTTGATACACTGAATAGTAATGTGGTCAGTCCTCTGCTTAAATAACATCTATGGGACGATTGCATCTTTATTTTTTGAAAAATTGCCTTTCTGATACAATTTTTTAAATATATGAGTGGACTACAGATACGGTTACAATTTTTGATTTTTCCAGTTTTAACAATAATTGTTCGATTCATTTTTCCATCCATTATCTGTTTTAAATAATTTTTGGTTAATTAGTTACTTGTACAATTTTAACAATTTAACACAAGTCTAGTATCAGCAAGGTTATATTAGTTGTTTCATCTATATTTTTTATGTTTTGCAGTATGTATTATGTGATTCCATGTGCGTCTGGTTAATTGTAAAAAAAATTTAAAAATCCAATTTTTTCCAAAAATTAATTTTTTCCCATTAGAAATGTTCATTTTTAATAAGGGGTGTTTCATGTTTTTTAACAGATACTGATTTATATTAATATATAGCTGACCTTTATTTATTTTAATATAGATGCATGTACATTGTTGACTTTAACCGGACCATCACCTGAACACTGTTCTTTGATTATTCAGGTATTATCTTCTGATGCTGTTATTTATCTTAGTGTTGTTGATTTATGTCGCACTTTATTTATTTATTGTTTATCCTCTCCATTGTCATTACAAGTTCATTTATTTATGTATTTATTTATTGATTGATTTTTATGTTTCCTGATGATTTGATGCCTATATGTCTGTGCGTTTTTAACTATTTGTGTTTTTAATATTTATTTTAAATATTTATGTTATTAAACACTTTATATGTTTGTTTGTAGCCCCTGAGGCAGCCACCACAGGTGGCGAAACTCGGCCAGAGTTGGGCACTTGTACTTGATTTTTCACGTCTCCTTGATTAAAGTTTGAAAAAGACGCTCTTGTGGCATCCTCTTGTTTGTTGCTACACCACATCTGCTACTTCCAGGGCCTTTTCCAAGGTCAGATCTGGATGCCTACAAACCCATTGCCACAGGGGTGACCTGAGACTGTCCTGGAACTACTCCAGAAAAATTGTTTTGCTACCTCCTCCCCAGTTTTCTCTTCCAGATGAGGTGGTGGAACAGGTCCTGAGGATATCTCCAGCCCGAAAAACTCTCTCCCTGAAAACTTTGCGATAGGCATCTTTTGGTAATCTATGCTCTTCGGAAGATTGCTGCCCTCTGGGTTTTGTTGTTTGATAAGCCTCTTGACAAGGTCATGTAAGTAAGTTTCCCAAGTAGAGAGCCCACGGGTTTTCTGGCCAACCTGCCAGTCTTGCAGTGTGCTCAAATTTGTGCAGTGTGCTCTCTAGGGGTCAAGTTGAGTAGTATCAGTGCTAACGGAGCTGGGTGGGATACCATGGATTGTACCGCTTGGGCTATCTGTACCGCTTGTGTTTGCAATGCCTGTTGTCACTCAATTTGGGCCTGCATAGTGTTCTGTAGCTGCTGCTGGCTGGCAACGGACTTGGATCAACCTGCTCCATTTGTACTTCTCCAGAGATAGGAGAACCAGAGAACAAAAAAATCCTGCTGGCCTCTTCGGCCTTTAATTCGCCTCCTTGAAACCCTTACTAACTTGCTTCCTGCAGCCCGAGCTCCATCCCCATCCACTCTTTGCAGCCTGAAGGCTTCTGCCAAAACAGCCACTCTTGCTGTAACCTGGAGGCCACCGATGACCAGGTCTCTATGCGGCCTGGAGCCGCCGCTGATGCATCTCCCCGTGCGGTTTGGAGGCCTCCGCCAGCGCCATTCCTTTCATGGCCAGGAGGCAGCCTCCAACGGTCCTCTTCCATGGCCTGGAGGCCATTGCCGAGCAAGTCCTTTTCTGCAGCCTGGAGGCCACCCAGAGCTCCTCTTCCTGTGGCAGGAGGCAGCCATCACCTTCCTTATTTTGCAGCAGGGAGCTGCCGACATCAGGGCCTCCCGCACGGCCCAGACGCTACTGCCTCTCTCCATGGTATTGCCTTCCTCCTAGGCGTTCGGCATGTCTTTCTCATTATTTAAAGGGCCCATGGTGGGCAGTCCTCCACGGCCCCTCCCGATGACCTTTCCAAGGCATCTCTACTTCAGCCCTATAAAGAGGGCCTTCTGTCAGTCTGTCTTTGCATTCTCAAGGAGCTAGTCAGCTCCTGGATTCTTTGTTCCAGCTCTTCAATCCAGGAAACCTCCATGATCCCTTCCTCGCTTCTTCAAGGCACTCTGTTCTTCATCAGAATTCCCTTGTCTTCATCTGTGGTTCCTGATCCTTTGTCTTCATCTTCATTCCATGTCCTGGTCTCTCGTCGGTTCCTGCATCCTCGTCTGTCCTGTCTTCCAGATGTTCCTGTCGTCAGTCTCTGGATGTTCGTAGTCCTGATGTCCCTGGTCCAGAAGTACCTGATGTCCTATATGTCTAGGAAACCCTGATGTCCTGGTGTCCAGAGGTACCGGTCTCCTGTTGTATCCGTTGTCCTGTGTTCCAGTCCTGATCCTGTTGTATCCGAGTTCCAAGTTCCGAGTTCCAAGTCCTGATCCTGATGTCCTCGTCAGCAGCGCAGGCCTCCAGAAGACCCTTGCTTTTAATGTTCCTGAATCCGAGTTCTGAGTTCCAAGTTCCAAGTTCTGAATCTTGAATCCTGAGTCTTGAATCCTGAGTCTTGTATCCTGTTCCCGATCTTCAGAGTACATCATGCCTGCTTCTGTCCTTGACCTAGACCCTGAGTCCTCATCCTTGTCTGAACGTCCTGAGTCCCTCGTCCTCATCTGAGCATCCTGAGTCCTTGTCTAAGCATCCTGAGTCCTCATCCTCATCTGAGAATCCTATATGTGCATCCGCATCTGAGCATCCTGTATCTCCATCCATATCTGAGCATCCTGAATCCTTGTTCATGTATCCTAATCTCATCCAAGATCCAAGTTTCCTCGTCTCTTCCAAGAATCCAAGTATTCTTGTCTTGTTTCAAGTTCAGTACCATCGCCTGTCCTGACCTCTGTCCATCCTGATTCATCTGCCGTTCCCAAGCGGCAGGTCCGAAAGGGCTATCGAGTGGCCGGAGGGCTATACCAGAGACCAGCATTGTGTTGCTGGATCTCTTCCGATGAGCTCAGGTTTAGCAGAGGTCCGGGCTCTTGGTAGTCAGTCTGTCTGCCCATGCTTGGACACATCTTGCCTGCCTTGGTGCTTCCACG
Source organism: Rhinatrema bivittatum (assembly GCF_901001135.1). NCBI lineage: Eukaryota > Metazoa > Chordata > Amphibia > Gymnophiona > Rhinatrematidae > Rhinatrema > Rhinatrema bivittatum. Next base: position 282,415,706 of record NC_042618.1, on the reverse strand, counting down.
GAGCTCCTCTGCAGTCACGCTGTGGTCCAGGGTCACACCAACCACCCTGGAATTGGAACTGCTCCCTAGCGCTCCCGCAACAGTAGTTACAGAATGTTAGGTTCCACATTAGGAATTACCACCCAAGTAAAAGATCCAGACATCATATTGAAATCTTCAGCTCTGTGTGCTGTGATGGTCAAAAAAGCAAACAATGGCAAGAATTGTTACCTACTTGATTAGGTACTTCTAGCAACATCAAGAAATATTTGAATTTTTTAGTACAAAAAAGGATATCCTTATTCTTAAAATATTTCTGAACCACCAAATTTTTATCTTGCTCATTAACAAAGGATACAAAAAGTGTGACCTTGGTGGGTATATCATCAATAGAGGCCTCCAAAAAGATCAAATTGGAGAGTATCCCCTTACAAGATATCCAATTCATCCTCAGGTCCCTCCCATCTCATCCTAAAGTGTGGAATATAGTACTAAAGTGTGGATATAATACTTGACCAATATATTTTTTTAAACCATTCAGTAGCTGATAATAACCTCAAAATTGGAAAATTTAAAAATTAAAGATTCTTTATTCCCATCTCATTTTCCAAATTTTCAAGCTGTTTTTTGTAACATTAAACTATCTTTATAAAGGAAGTACAAGATAGATGTACTGAGAAAATGTGAGAGGTTAAAGATGCTGAAGTAGATTCTAGATTACCTAGACACATTCCATGGTTTTCAAGAACAGTCTTTAGTTTCAACTGAAAAGTTTCCAAATTGAAACATTGAATGAGATAGTAACTTCTCCATATTTATGACGGCCCTCCATAAATCAGAAAGAGTCACATTCTTCAGATTAGCAAGCTCAGAACTTAAACTTTGTAAATGAAACAACCCTGCAGAAGCTGGGCTTTTAGATTTAGTTTGTACCATCTGATGTCTTCCTGATTCTGTCATGCTGAATTGATGAGCATTTACTATCATATCAGGTTTATTTACTGAAGCCAAAGAACTGACTTCAGGGATCCTAAAGTAGTACGAGGTAACTGGTGTTGATCTGGACTATATGAAGACCCAGAAGAAAATGAAATATCAGGCTTTGAACTGCCCATAGATTGATTCATCCTGCACACCTGGGGGCGGATTTTAAACCCCCTGTTCGCGTAAATCCGGCCGGATTTACGCGAGCAGGGCCCTCCCGCGCCAGCGCGCCTATTTGCATAGGCCGCCGGCATGCGCAGAGCCCCGGGACTCGCGTAAGTCCCGGGTTTCTGAAAAGGGGCGTGTCGGGGTTGTGTCGGGGGCATCGCCGAGTGGCGCCGCATTTGGGGCATGGCGCGGTGTTTGGGGGCGGGGCCCGGGGCGTGGCGCTGGCCCGGGGGCGTTCCCGGGGCGTGGCCGTGCCCTCCGGAACAGCCCTCGGGTCGGGTCTCAGCGCGCCAGCAGCCCGCTGGCGCACGCGGATTTACATCTGCCTCCGGCAGGCGTAAATCCATGGATAAAGGTAGTGGGGGGGTTTAGATAGGGCCCGGGGGGGTGGGTTAGGTAGGGGAAGGGAGGGGAAGGTGAGGGGAGGGCGAAAGTAAGTTCCCTCCAAGGCCGCTCCGAAATCGGAGCGCCTCGAGGGAACGGAGGCAGGCTGCGCGGCTCGGCGCGTGCGGCTGCCCAAAATCGGCAGCCTTGCGCGCGCCGATCCTGGATTTTATAAGATACGCGCGGCTACGCGCGTATCTTATAAAATCCAGCGTACTTTTGTTTGCGCCTGGTGCGCAAACAAAAGTACGCGAACGAGCAATTTTTTAAAATCTACACGCAAATGTGTGGTTCATTGGACCTCTCACCAAAGTCGAACCCGGTGTTGATATCAGGACCTTAGTTTTCCTTTCCTACCCATATATCATCTAGGAAAAAATTGCCCAAATGCAAGATAAGGGGTGCGCAGCTGCCTCATGACTTTTACCAGCTGATGATGTCACAGGGCTCAGGGAGGCCCAGGACAAAGCAGGCCAAGATGAAACAGGCCTTCCAACTTGCAATCCTTGAGCCAAGAGTTGTATCTCTGGGGGTGGTATTTTTCCTTAAATTCCCCTGCAAGTGTCTGGTTACATATCAGAAAAAACAAGTTTATACTTCAAGATCCCACTCATCTTGAAACATTTCTTATGGATAAGGGGTTTTGATAAGAAGTGTATTTGATAAGAAGTGTATTAAGATTGTTAACCCAGGCAACAACAGGGAGGCTGGCATGCATGGTATTGGAGAGACTTCCATCAAGCATTTGCCATGACAATCTGGACCCCAATGTGAAAGCTCCAAAGTGGCCAGTTGAATTGTGGTATATGTTTTCTGCAGCCACAGTAGCCCAAGTACCAAAGGGTGCATGGCCTTCTCTAGCACAAAGAAGAAAATAGTCTCTGTATGAAGAGCACTGGTACATAAGCTCACTGGTTCAGTAAGCAGGGTTACTTCCCCCGGAAAGGGCTCTCCATGAATAGAGGACAAAAGTAGTGGAGGCGTCATGGTAGTGGTGGGAATCCGAAAATGTTCCACCAGACATTTCAAAATGAAATTTCCCCCCTGCCCCAGAATGCACTAAGGCAAGGATCTGGTATTCTAGAGGTCCGCAGATTAAAGATACTGGAAGAGAGAGTGGAGGAGAGGGTGCAGTTAGACCTAAGAAGAGTCCTCCCACAGGACTTAGGTCTGCCAGTTTCCTGGGACATATAGGACATGTTTGTACAGCATGACCAGCTTGTCCACAATACATGCATAGTCCCAACCTCTTTTCGAGTTCATCTCTCTTTAGAAGTCAAATGACTGCGGCCCAATTACATTGGTTCTTCTTCACCAGCACAGGACCTGGGGGTATAGGCCTGGGTATAGACTTGACTCGAGTCTCTCCTTGAAGTGGACTTCTGGGACTCTGACCTCTTGAATCTTGTCGCGAAGGTGGCGATCAATCCTTGTTGCCAACTTCATCAGTTCTGCTAAGCTTTCAGGCATCTCTCGAGCTACAAGTTCATCTTTCAAACAGGGAGTTCAGGCCTTCAAAGAAGAAGGGTTCTCAGGCACCTAGGCTCCCAATGTAATTCAGAAGTCAATGTCTTGAATTCAATGGCAAAGTCTGGTAAAGGTTATTACCTTGTTTTAGATGAACCAAAGTTGATCCTGCTGTTGAGTACCGGGCAAGGTCATCGAGTACTGATTTGAACAGTTCAAGAAACTTGGCAAGATCATTCAGGATAGGGTCATTGCGCTCCCACAGCGGTGAGGCCCAAGCCAGCGCTCTTCCATCCAGGTACAAAAGGATATAGGTGGTCTTGGCATACGCTGTAGGAAAATGGTTAGGTTGCAGAGAAAAGTGCATGCAATATTGATTGATAAATCCTCTACATTTCCAAACTTCACCCGAGAAGCGTATTGGAGCAGATAGAGACACTGTAGTCTTGACCGTCACTTCTGGTGGCATAACTTCTTTACCTGTGGTAGTCGGTGTATTTATCTGTGTGTGTAACTGGTTAAAGGCAACATTCAAGTTAACCAATGAATTCTGTTGTTCGGAGATTCGCTGGGCCAGGCCCGGAATGGCCAGCAAGGCGGTGAGCTGAGCCGAATCCATGGAGTTAGCAATCTGTTGTGGTTTTCAGGGTGAGAGTGGATTCTTGGGTACTGCAGTGATGGCCACTCCCACGGGGAGGAGCCCCATGAGGAACCGCAGTACTAGGCTAGACTCTATATACGCAGACACAGAGAATTTGTATGTAATATACAGCTTGGTGGTACTGCCCAGGGAGCGGCAGCAGTGAGGTAACCCAGTAGAAGTAGTCCAGGGGTCCTCAGCAGAGGAAACCAGTCCCATGTTCGAGTAGATGGTAGGCAGCGCAGGGTAGTAGAGGAAGTCCCGGATGCAGGCTCCCAGCACTGAAGCTGAAGGTGAGACAGACTGACAAAGTTAGTTACTCACTGAAGTAGATAGCTGTATTGATGAAGATCCTGGCAGGCAGAAGTAGTTGAATTGTAGGCACCAAGGTAGGGAGAGCAGGCCCTCGAGGAGTGAATACCCGATATCCCAGATAGGTACCTGAAAGAAAGCATAAGGGCCCCCGAGGAGCGGGTACCCAGGTTAGAAATGAATGAACCCAAAGGGCAGAGAGAGCTTCCAGCGGCAGCAAGGAAGCGGCAGAGCAGCTTAGACCGGAGGCATTCCAATCCTTGCTAACTCAGTTTGTTAGCAAATGAAGGGCAGGCTAAATACCAGGATGTCGTGATGTCACTCGAAGGGGACGCCCCTGAGGTTTCCGCCATGACGTGGATAAACACATGGGTGGCATGCGCGCGCGCACCCTAGGAGGTCCTCAGGAGAAACATGGCGAATACCCTCGCCGTAGCCGTTCCAGGGGCGCCAGAGAAAGCGGCATGAAGACGCGGCAGCAGCCATCTTCTCAAGGCTTGTGGAGAGAGAAGGAAGAAAGGTGAGGCACAGAGGTTTAAGCCATCTGAAACCGACGGACGCAACACAAGTGATGTTTAGCTTCCCTCACAAATTGGCTGGGCCACTTTTAACTACCCTATATAACCCATTGCTATATTCATATTCAAATGCATATTCAGGGCCACACTGCCCTGAATATGCCTGATCTCGTCTGATCTCGGAAGCAAAAGAGGGTTGGGCCTGGTTAGTACTTGGATGGGTGACCACCTGGGAATTGCTGTGGATCCATAAAGTCAAGAGGCCGTCAATGAAGAGTGGGTGGCTCGCCAGAATGACGGCTACTGCCTGGAGATAATACCCTTATTCAATAAACATACACATGGTTACCTTGACTCCAACATCGCTCTAAGCTTCAACAGCAAGAGGAAATGTGGAAAAAAGGATTTGCACTCACAAAGCAGGGAGTAGCTGGCTTGTTACGGCGGTTACTACCCCAAACCAAATAAGCCTGATACTTCACTTTCAATGCATATCCAGCATAGCTCTCTGCTTCAACGGCAGGGGAGAAGAAAAACTAATACTTCACGCATATCCAGCATAGCTCTCTGCTTAAACGGCAGGGGAGAAGAAAAACTGATACTTCACGCATATCCAGCACAGCTCTCTGCTTCAACGGCAGGGGAGAAGAAAACATACTTCACACATAACCAGCACAGCTCTCTGCTTCAACGGCAGGGGAGAAGAAAAACTGATACTTCACGTATATCCAGCACAGCTCTCTGCTTCAACGGCAGGGGAAAAGAAAAACCGATACTTCACGTATATCCAGCACAGCTCTCTGCTTCAACGGCAGGGGAGAAGAAAAACTGATACTTCACACATATCCAGCATAGCTCCCTGCTTCAACGGCAGGGGAGAAGAAAAACAACCAATAAGGGCTGAATAACATAGTCTGGGTAAAACAAATAAGCATGGGTGTAGCTTGCTTATTGCGGCGGTTACTACCCCTACTACCCCTAACTAATCAAGCTTGATATTTCACTTGGATGCAGCTCCATCACTGCTCTCTACATTAATGGTGGGGGTGGAAGGGAAATAGAACCAAAGAGCTAAGAGAGACAGATAAGTAAGAGAAAAAAAAATGGTGTGAAGCTTGCTAGGCAGACTGGATGGGCCATTTGGTCTTCTTCTGCCGTCATTTCTATGTTTCTATGTTTCTATGTTAAATCCCTCATGCTTGGAAGGTCAGAAAAGAAAAGGTCTATGAAGAACTCCCCCACCCCTAATCCCTAACCCCTCCCTCTCCCAGCTCCCAGCTCCCTTCCCCCTAAACCCCTCAACCTTTTCCCCACCTCCACCAAACATTATCCACTCCCTTCTTGGTAGAAGGTTTTGAATTTATGTGAAACCTGTGGTTGGGTGCCATGCTCCCAATACTGTAAACAAGAAAAAGTAAAAAGGTTGAGATACACATTACCAATGGCCAATCCCAATGTCCTGCAAGTATGAAAACCAATGTGCAAGCACTTTTTGATTTCTACCTATGCAAAGTTTTTAAGAGAAAGTCATGTCCACTGGCAGTCCTAAAAGCGTTCCTTTAAGAACCTAAGGAGTTAATAAACATGTGGATAAAGGTGAACCGGTAGATGTAGTGTACTTGGATTTTCAGAAGGTGTTTGACAAAGTTCCTCATGAGAGGCTTCTAGGAAAAGTAAAAAGTCATGGGATAGGTGGCGATGTCCTTTCGTGAATTACAAACTGGCTAAAAGATAGGAAACAGCGAGTAGGATTAAATGGACAATTTTCTCAGTGGGAGGGAGTAGGCAGTGGAGTGCCTCAGGGATCTGTATTGGGACCCTTACTTTTCAATATATTTATAAATGATCTAGAAAGAAATACGACGAGTGAGGTAATCAGATTTGCAGATGAAACAAAATTGTTCAGAGTAGTTAAATCACAAGCAGATTGTGATAAATTGCAGGAAGACCTTGTGAGACTGGAAAATTGGGCATCAAAATGGCAGATGAAATTTAATGTGGATAAGTGCAAGGTGATGCATATAGGGAAAAATAACCCATGCTATAGTTACACAATATTAGGTTCCATATTAGGTGTTACCACCCAAGAAAGAGATCTAGGCGTCAGAGTGGACAACACATTGAAATCGTCGGTTCAGTGTGCTGCGGCAGTCAAAAAAGCACACAAAATGTTGGGAATTATTAGAAAGGCAATGGTAAATAAAGCGGAAATTGTCATAATGCCTCTATATCGCTCCATGGTGAGACCGCACCTTGAATCCTGTGTACAATTTAATGTGTACTTGTCCACATTAAATTTCATCTGCCATTTGGATGTCCAATCTTCGAGTCTTGCAAGGTCCTCCTGTAAATATCACAATCCGCTTGTGATTTAATTACTCTGAATAATTTTGTATCATCCACAAATTTGATAACCTCACTCATTATATTCCTTTCTAGATCATTTATAAATATATTAAAAAGCACCAGTCCAAGTACAGATCCCTGAGGCACTCCACTGTTTACTCTTTTCCACTGAGAAATTGTCCATTTATTCCTACTTTCTGATTCCTTTCTTTTAACCAGTTTGTAATCCAGGAAAGGACATTGCCTCCGATCCCATGACTTTTTAATTTTATTAGAAGCCTCTCATGAGGGACTTTGTCAAACGCCTTCTAAAAATCCAAATACACTATATCTACTGGTTCACCTTTATCCACATGTTTATTAACCCCCTTCAAAAAATGAAGCAGATTTGTTAAGCAAAACTTCCCTTGGGTAAATCCATGTTAACTGTGTTCCATTAAACCATGTCTTTCTATATGCTCTACGATTTTAATCTTTAGAATAGTTTTCACTATTTTTCCCAGCACTGAAGTCAGGCTTACCTGTCTGGTTTCCTGTAGCCCTTTTTAAATATTGGGGTTACATTGGCCACCCTCCAGTCTTCAGGTACAATGGATGATTTTAATGATAGGTTACACATTTTAACTAATAGATCTGAAATTTCATTTTTTAGTTCCTTCAGAACCCTAGGATGCATACCATCTGGTCCAGGTGATTTTCTACTCTTTAGTAGGGATGTGCATTCGTTTGCGACAAAATAGGAAATAGAGATGATATTTCCTATTTTGTCGCGTTTCGAGGTGGGGAATGAAATGATAAGAAAACCCATGAAATTTTGTGTGGTTTTCTTATCGTTTTTGGTAGAAAAAAAATCCAAACCCTCCCCAATCCTTCAAATTTAATTAATTGCAACCCCCCACCTTCCCAACTCCCCAAGACTTGCCCGCCCCCACCCCCAAGACTTATTGAAAGTCTCTGGTGGCCCAGCGAGGTCCTGGGAGTGATCTCCTCCTGTCGGGTCATCAGCTGCCACAAATCAAAATGGTGCCAATGACCCTTTGCCCTTACCATGTGACGGGGCTATTGGTGCCATTGGTCGCCCCCTGTCACATGGTAGAAACAATAGATGGTCAGCACCATTTTTTAAGATGCAATTAATTAAATTTGAAGGGTTGGGGTGGATTTCGGGTTTTTTTTTTTTTTTTTTTTTTACAAGCCCTGTTGTAATAATTGAATTCGAAGGGTTGGGGCAGTTTCTGGCTTTGTTCATGGACATCAGAAATAAAATCGGCCCAAACTGCGGGAAAATGAAATTTCCCGTTGCGGCCCGATAATGAAGGCCAAACCAAAAGGTTTGGCCGAATAACATCTCTACTGTTTAGTTTGTCAATCTGGCCTACTATATCTTCCAGATTATCCAAGCAGTGACATTGAAACTCGCCACAGCATGCCGGATCACATGTGAGTTAGGGGGGATAGGAACTGGCACTCTTGTGGCATGGCCCCTTGTTGTGCCGGTCTCTGCGGGGTCTGTAAGAACTCAATTGGGGCCATGATGTATGTTATGGGAAAAAGCTTTCTAGCTGTCCTTTCCATACCCCTTCAAACCATAGATCCCTCAGGTACTCCTGGAAGCAGTCCATCAATGAAATTTAGAACACTAAAAGTCCTTATCTTCAACTCCTGGGCCCCTTCATGTGAAGACTGTTGAAAGAATGTTCGGCCTCTGTGAGAGTGTTCTGTTGGAGTGCAGGGATATCAATATCCATCGCATCATGCCGGTAGGTATTAGTCCCTCAAGCCTCAGGCAACAGCCCTGAAATAGCCTCTCTCGATCAAATTATAGTTGCAGCAGTCCCCAAACAAGCCCAGCAATAGACTGGGAATAACAAATTAGACACTGATGTCAAGCTTCGCAGAAACAGACTCCACAATGCAGTGAAAGTTCCGAAAGAACTAGTGCATATGATATATAAGAAACACAAGCAGTCTTTAGGCAAAAAAACATCAAACAATGATGCAGAAATAGACACAATGTAATGCTGTCCCGGGAAGATCTTCTCTGCTCGGTAGCAACCGGCTAGCTCCCCAGTTGGATCATTACGGTAGAGCTTTCACAAACTGTCAGGCTTCAGTCGCCATTTCGAAAATGTTTGTTGACCATTATAACACACCTAAGTTTTTGCTGGGTATAGCAGTGAAAACATAATCTCTTTCTTGAAAAGGGACTCGCAAGTTTGGGAAAAAACCCCTGCATAACGAGGAGACACGGGCTGAATAATTCTGAAAGATGCGCACTCTATGATCCTTGTAGAAGAGCTCAGGCTTCTTCTTGTAGCTTGCATTATCAAGGGTTTATGAGCAAAATTCAGTATTTTGGCAATAACTATTCTCAGTCTTGCCTCGGATTCCACTGAAGTCCCTAAACGATGCGCCCACTCAATCTTAAAGTATCTGGGCAATTTCCAAAAGATTTAATTCCTTCAGCAGCCAGTGCTCTAACACCTCCCTCAGATTCCGATCCTCAAGCTTCTCATCTAGGGCTGTCAAAACCACCACTTTTATTTCAGAAATGAGAGCATCTTGTTGCTCTCTTTCTCTGGGAGATGCCGATAGCGATGCCATTTTGGCTTCAGGCCCTCGCGGTTTTTCCTTCTCCTTTCTGCTGCCCTTAGCTGCCATCTCCTGCAGATATTTTTGCATAAAATGAACGATGGATATAAGCTCTATCCACACAAATTAATACCGCTTCTCAATTCCCATACAAACTTGCAGATTATCGAAGATATGGCAGGCGTGGCACCCGGAGCTCAGACGGAAGCATCCACCTTGCCTCGCCACATCACATGACCTCTCTGACTACCTATTTAAAACAAACACACAAACTTCTGTTGTTGCCTGCCTTTTTGACTACCTATTTAAAACAAAATATAGAAACACACTAAAAATATGGGGTAGATTTTAAAAGGAGTGCACTGGCCTACATGTGCATGCGCTACAGGGTGTGCGCACGCAAGTTATAAAATCAGGGGTCGGCGCTGAGCTGCGCTGCCTTCCCCCGTTCCCTTCCCCCTAGCCTGACCTTCCCATCCCTTCCCCTAACCTTTCCCTCCCCAGCCCTACTCTAACTCCCCCCTGACCTTTATTTTACCATTTAGGCAGGCGCAAGTTGTGCGCGTTGGCTGACTGCCGGCGTGCAATCCCTGGCACAGCTGCAACTATGGCCACTGTACTCGGAGCCTGACCCCGCCCCGCACCTGTACCACCCCTCCCCACTCATGCCCCGCCCCTTTAGTAAAGCCCCAGGACTTACACGCGTCCCAGGGCTTTATGCGCGTCACCGGGCCTCTTGAAAATAGGCCCGGCACGCGTAAGGCCAGTTATGAGCGTAATTTCTCCGGATTTATGCACGTAACCTTTTGAAAATCCGGCCCTATACCCCAATAGTTTACTTTCTCCCCAAACTTTAATTTTAAAATGTCTCCAACAATACTTACTGATTCTTGTTGTGATGAGGAAATCCGGAAGTGGATCCTTAGGCCGACTGACCCGAGGGAACAGTCGGTAGGCAGAACTCCCACTGGGCAATTGGAGCTTCACCTGGAAACCCGTGACTCCTCCAGAGGAGCTGTGGGAGCCCGGGTCGCTAGGACTTAGGAGTCTTCGCCCTGGAAGTCCGAGGTCCCCCCAGGAGGAGCCCGTAGGGACCCGGACCGCTGGGACTTAGAAGAGGACGAAGAAACCAGGAGTGGAATACGAACCAGAGTCTTGGCAGGCTGAAGGCAAGCAGGCGTCGGAGTCACGGACCGGAGTCAAGGCAGGGGGGGGCCTGAAGACAAACAGGAGTCGAAGTCACGGACCGGAGTCAAGGCAGGCTGAAGACAAACAGGAGTCGAAGTCACGGACCGGAGTCAAGGCAGGCTGAAGACAAACAGGAGGAACAGGAATGATGGCAACTAGCTCTTCGGGTGAAGGAACCTCGTTGCAAGGCACTTTGGAGACGAAAGTGCCTCGTTTAAATCCCCCGGTCGGCGTCTGATGTCACGGGGAGGCGTGTCAGCACATCCGGGTGCTGACAGCAGAAAAGCCCGACCCTCGCGCGCGCGCGTTCCCCGAGGGGGAGGAGTCTCCCGCGAAGGTTGGCGGCGTCCCGCATGGGGAAAGGCCCCCCCCCCACGCGGCCTGACCGAGCCCCGAGTCCGCGGATCGCGGCAAGGCCCCGGGACCCGGAGAGGAGGTAAGGGCTCGGGCGCCACCGTGGCGACCGAGACCGCAACAGTACCCCCCCTCTTACGCCCCCTCCGCCGAGGACCGGGTTTCCCGGGATTGTCCAGGTGGAATTGAGTTAGCAATGATTTGTCCAAGATGTTCCGAGCTGGTTCCCATGAGTCTTCTTCGGGACCGCACCCCTCCCATGCCAGCAGGTATTCCCAGCGACGGGCATGGAAGCGAACGTCCAAGACCTCCCGTACCTGATACGTATTCTCCCCAGATGTAGGTGATGATAGTGCGTCCGTGGAAGGATGGTGGAATCGGGAAAGTACCACCGGTTTCAACAAGGAGACGTGGAAAACGTTATGGATGCGGAGTGAAGACGGAAGGCGAAGTCTGTAGGATACTGTTCCTATACGCTCCGCAACTTGAAAAGGCCCGCAGTATCTGGGAGCCAACTTACGAGAACGGTTAGGTAGTTGGAGGTTTCCAGGTGCTTAACCACACCTTGGTACCCTGCAGGAAAACTGGCGCTGGACGTCGATGACGATTAGCGAACTGCTGAGACTTTTTCGCAGCAGTGGTCAGTCTGTGTTGAATCCCCTTCCAGAGATGATGCACTTGACGTGCTGCTGTTAAGGCAGCTGGTGATGGAATGGGAATAGGAAGCGGTATCGGAGGCCTTGGGTGTCGACCAAACACAATCTGGAAAGGTGTTTGTCCCGTGACCGCATGGGTATGATTGTTGTAGGCGAACTCTGCCCAAGGCAGAAGAGAAACCCAGTTAGTTCCCTTTTCAGAGATGAAACTACAGAGGAAGGTTTTAAGAGTGCGATTCGTGCGCTCCGTCTGACCATTAGTCTGGGGGTGAAACGTAGTGGACAAATTTAACTGTACCCCAAATTTCTTACAAAGGGCACGCCAGAAACGGGCCGTAAACTGTGGTCCTCTGTCCGATACGATACTCTGTGGTAGTCCATGAGCCCGGAAGATGTGTTGAGTAAACAAGAGCGTGAGTTCAGGCGCAGAGGGCAGCTTAGGCAAGGGTACCAGGTGAATCATTTTTGAAAAGCGGTCTACGGTTACCCAAATCACCGTATTACCTTCCGAGGGTGGCAGATCCACTACAAAGTCCGTGGCTATGTGGGACCATGGTTCCGCGGGAACGGGCAGCGGCTGCAGGAGCCCCCAGGGCCGGCCACTAGACGGTTTTTGCCGGGCACATACTGGGCACGAATCCACATATACTCGTACATCTTGACGAATTCGAGGCCACCAGTAATAGCGGTTTAGCAGATCGAGCGTCCTCTCCCTGCCGGCGTGACCCCCCGAGAGGGAGTCGTGGGCCCAGGCTAACACCCTCCTGCGATCTCTGTGGGAAATCACAACTCGTCCTAGAGTCGAAACTGTGGTACTGGCTACCTGGATTCTAGCAGGATCAATGATGTGTTGTGGGAGGTCTTCCTTTCCCTCCTGGATTTCATAACGAGAGAGCGCATCAGCCCGTACATTCTTCGAGGCGGGACGATACTTTAGTATGAAATCAAAACGGTTAAAGAAAAGGGACCAACGTGCTTGTCTGGGATTAAGTCGTTGAGCCTGGTTGAGAAACTCCAGGTTTTTATGATCTGTATAAATCGTGACCGGATGAAGAGAGCCCTCCAACCACTGTCTCCATTCTTCCAGCGCAAGTTTGACAGCCAGCAACTCCTTATCCCCAATGCCATAATTACACTCGGCTGACGAGAATTTTTTGGAAAAATAGGAACAGGGTAGGAGATGTCCGGAAGTAGAGGCTTGCGAGAGGACCGCCCCTACAGCAATATTAGAGGCATCGACCTCGACAAAGAATGGCCGCGTGGGATCCGGGTGACGTAAACAAGTATCCCGGAGAAACGCTTCCTTTAATTGTTCAAAAGCCTCACAAGCCCCCTTAGGCCAAAGACGGGTGTTTGCCCCTTTCCGAGTTAGAGCGGTTAAAGGTGCCACCAATCGAGAGTACTGGGGAATAAAGTGTCTATAGAAGTTAGCAAACCCCAAAAACGTTGCAACGCTTTAAGCCCCTCAGGATTAAGCCACTTCCTGATGGCGGACACTTTACTGGGGTCCATCCGGAAACCAGTAGAGGACACAATATACCCTAGGAAGGGTAACGACTCTTGCTCAAAGAGACATTTTTCAAACTTTGCATACAAATGATGGTCTCGTAAGATCTGGAGTACTTGTCTCACATGTTGTCGATGGGAGGTAAGATCCGGGGAATGTATGAGAACATCGTCCAAACAGACGATTACGCAAGAGTGCAATAATTCTCGCAGAATCTCGTTCATCAAGTGCTGGAATACGGCGGGAGTATTGCACAGTCCAAACGGCATCACTAGGTATTCATAATGGCCGTCCCGGGTGTTGAACGCCGTATTCCATTCATCCCCGGGACGGATTCGGACCAGGTTGTATGCGCCGCGGAGGTCCAATTTAGTGAAAACTTGGGCCCCTTGGAGTCTATCCAACAATTCCGGAATGAGGGGAAGCGGGTACCGGTTCTTCTTGGTGATAGCATTGAGCCCACGGTAATCTATGCAAGGCCGCAAGGCTCCGTCCTTCTTTGCAACAAAAAAGAAACCTGCTCCCGCGGGAGACTTTGAAGGGCGGATGAAGCCCTTAGCCAGATTCTCGGTGATGTATTCTGACATAGCCCGGGTCTCAGGCTGAGACAACGGGTATACCCGTCCCCGAGGGGGAGTAGTACCCGGGAGCAACTCTATCGCACAGTCAAAAGGTCGGTGTTGCGGTAACAATTCTGCTTTTCTTTGGAAAAGACATCCATAAAATCTGCATACGGAGCCGGTAATACCGGAGTGATGAGAGCCAGCGGAATCCGTTGGAATTTTTTCGCTTGGAGGCAGGATTGGAAACACTCAGAACTCCACTGAGTAATCTGAAAGTCCTTCCAGCGAATCACAGGAGAGTGTTTTTGGAGCCAGGGTAACCAAGGACCACCGGATGTACAGCTCTCTCCAAACCAACAACGAAATCTCCTCTGTGTGCAATAAGCCCGTCTGCAAAATCAACGGTAAGGTCTCTGTGGAAATGCACCCAGACAAAGGAGTACCCTGAATAGAGGTTACCCGTAAGGCAGGAGTCCTAGATCGTGTAGGAAGACTCAGCTGTTGCACCAGATCCTTAGTAATGAAGTTGCCTCCTGCCCCGGAGTCGACTAGGGCTTGCGTGAGGAAGGAACCACCGGGATATTCCAAGGTTACCGGTATGGTACATTGAGGAGCAGCGCTAAGGCAGCCTAGGGGACACTCCTCCCTTACACCTAGGCGCGGGAGTTTTCCGCCCATTCCTTACACTGTGCAAGGTAGTGACCCTTACCGCCACAGTACAGGCACAGGCTCAAGTCGCGGCGTCGCTGCCTTTCTTCGGGCGACAATGACGAGCGACCCAGTTGCATGGGCTCATCAGAGGAAGTTGCTGGTGAAGTTTCAGTTCCTCGTGACCCCGAATTCGAGATCCTAGGAGTCACGGAGGTCAAGCGTCAAAAAGGGCGCCCCTCTTTCGCCCTCTGCTGCAAACGCCGATCAATTCGGCCCGCCAAGTCAATAAGGGAACTCAGGGTCTCCGGCAGATCCCGAGCCGCTAGCTCGTCCTTAATACGACCAGCTAAGCCCTCCAGGAACACGCCCCGAAGAGCTTCATCCTGCCAGCCTACCTCGTGGGCGAGCGTGCGGAATTCCAACGCGTAGTCCGCCAAAGTCCGCGTTCCTTGCCGGAGCTGGAGTAACTCTGAGGTAGCGGAAGCCTGTCGTGCTGGCTCATCAAAAGCCGCTTTGAACTCCTCCACAAAACGGTTCAAATCCCCCAGCGCTGGATCATTATTCTCCCACATGTGGGAAGCCCAGTTCAGGGCCCGTCCGTCCAAAAGGGAAAAAATGTACGCCACCTTGGTGCCATCTGTAGGAAACTGGTTAGGCAGTAGTGCAAAGCGCACATAACATTGGTTTAAGAACCCTCGACACGCCTTGGCATCCCCGGCATAGCGAGATGGCGCTGGAAGCTGCGTAGGGGACTGGAGGGTTACCAGTGGTGCTGGAGCGGGTACTGGTACCGGAACAGGTGCGGGCGGCTCGGCATCCATGCGGGCGGCCAGCCGCTCTACTGTTGCAGCCAGGGAGTCCAGGACCTGCTGTTGCTGAACTAAACGCTGGGCCAAACCCGGAATGGCCTGTAGCCCGGCGAGGTCTGCCGGATCCATGGCCTTGCAAGCTGTTGTGATGGAGGAAATCCGGAAGTGGATCCTTAGGCCGACTGACCCGAGGGAACAGTCGGTAGGCAGAACTCCCACTGGGCAATTGGAGCTTCACCTGGAAACCCGTGACTCCTCCAGAGGAGCTGTGGGAGCCCGGGTCGCTAGGACTTAGGAGTCTTCGCCCTGGAAGTCCGAGGTCCCCCCAGGAGGAGCCCGTAGGGACCCGGACCGCTGGGACTTAGGCGAGGACGAAGAAACCCAGGAGTGGAATACGAACCGGAGTCTTGGCAGGCTGAAGGCAAGCAGGCGTCGGAGTCACGGACCGGAGTCAAGGCAGGCTGAAGACAAACAGGAGTCGAAGTCACGGACCGGAGTCAAGGCAGGCTGAAGACAAACAGGAGTCGAAGTCACGGACCGGAGTCAAGGCAGGCTGAAGACAAACAGGAGGAACAGGAACGACGGCAACTAGCTCTTTGGGTGAAGGAACCTCGTTGCAAGGCACTTTGGAGACGAAAGTGCCTCGTTTAAATCCCCCGGTCGGCGTCTGATGTCACGGGGAGGCGTGTCAGCACATCCGGGTGCTGACAGCAGAAAAGCCCGACCCTCGCGCGCGCGCGCGTTCCCCCGAGGGGGAGGAGTCTCCCGCGAAGGTTGGCGGTGTCCCGCATGGGGAAAGGCCCCCCCACGCGGCCTGACCGAGCCCCGAGTCCGCGGATCGCGGCAAGGCCCCGGGACCCGGAGAGGAGGTAAGGGCTCGGGCGCCATCGTGGCGACCGAGACCGCAACAATTCTTTCTAGCCACCAGCAAGGTGATCCTCTCCTCTTAGTGCTCCCACTGAATTGTGACAAGTAGAGAATCCAAACACCATTGTGAAAATTTACTAATTGGTGACATTTCTAAGTAGCGTTTCAGTAGTGAGAAAAGTGAAGTAGCTCCTTTATTTATATGCCTAGACAAGATAGGATGTTAACTGAAACTTGCAGAATCATATAGTTTTGTTAATGATAGTGAACAGATCAGTTAAAGGAATTGTTAGGGGGTTGTGAAGAATCTCTCCTGGCTCCCTGCCATTCTGAGGTTTTCCCTGGGTGATTGAGGATGCCCTCCGTCATCCCCCATCATTATGAAGTGCCAATAAGAAGTCAAATAGAGGAGTCTGGTGGCACATCAAAGCAGTGAGCCAAAAGGGTGCACCACTGACTTCCATTTTGGATGGACTGCAGTGATCTTGACATTTTGACTAGCTTGCTGTGATTCTTTCCTTCTGGTTAATATTTTTTCAGCAAGCTTAAAAGAAAGGTTAGAGTACAGGAAGGGTCGAGTACAGGCTGTTCCTTCCCCTCCCTCTCAGCAATGCACTATCCCCCAGCTGATGTCTGGATTGTTAAAGCAAGTAATCTCAGGGGATGGAACAATTTCTTATGAATAAAGGCTAGAGTTTAGGACCATGATGGAGCCTCTGCCACATTTCCTCAGGATAAGCAATGTGCTGTCGAAGGAGGCATAGGTTACAGAACATTCATCCCATGGGATGAAATTGTTAACTGTAGAACCTTTGGGATAAGACAGGGATATATTAACCTAAACTTCCCATTTTCATTCTTGGGAATGACAGAAAGCAGATAAATTATCATCTCCTGGAAGGGGCGCACAGCAAAGGGGCTCTCAACTTGATCCAGTTGTATCTCCTTAGCCATCTTGTCTGGATGATATTCTCAAGTGATATTCTGAAGTCAGCTGGCAGATCTGGAGTTCTGAGGGTCCAGCCCTGACTTGAAACCTTGGAATAATGTAGAGTCAGTCTTTTTGTTAGGGTATACCAAAAGCCAGGGTTCCATGGCCTTCCAGCTCACCGGATAGGGTGTTTCACTTGCCCTGAGTGAGTCCGGACTTCTTGGGGCCCTTAATGAAAGGGAGGGGACCAAAGCCCTCAGAATACAAGTGCTTAAATCTGAAATCTGGTGATGAACAATTGTTTCTGTTAAATCACCAATAGATATTGAACAAGACAGGGTTCCCCCTTCCCTGAGACGTGCCACTGGAAGGGGCTCCAAAAGGTGTGAGGGCCGAGCCTCCCATTGGTAGTATGCTTTGACATGTGTGTTAGCCATAAGTTGGTGTTCTCTGTTCCCCAGAAAAACTTTGAGTTCCCAACTATCTTTTTCCTAAGTGTTTTGTTGTAATTAAGCCACATGAAGCCTTTGTACTGCTTGAAAGCTCCCAAAATGGCATCCAGACAAGACCAGTGGAGAAGTGTCTGTGAGATGGGAACTCTGTAAACAGGAGTGGCAAGATGTGTGAAGGCTCGCACCCAATAGACTACTTTACACTGAGCTAGCCTAATGGACTGCTCCTCTTGGTGGCTTTCACTACAAGTCCATTCCCTCTTCCATTGCCCTTGCAGCAAGCAGAAAATATCTATATAATGCCACCTCCTGATCCACTTGCACAAGGATTTTGGGATGATATCCCAACAATGCAGGTAAACAGTGGAAGGACCCCTCTTTCTCAACTGAGGAGCCCCAGCAATTGCACAAAGTGGAAGAAACATTTCATGAACCTGTTCAGCTCGAGCTGGAAGAAAACCTCTTGTGATGCAGCTTGTACCTTTCCTTAATTTGTGAAGCTTTGTTACCTTGAGATGACCTAGATGCTGTTGCAGGCACAAGAACCCTACTGTTTGCAATGGGAAGCTGAGCCACCTCTGTGTGTTGGCCAGGGCCCCCTTTGGTGTGACCAGTGTTGGGGGTAACAACTTCAAGGTTAAGCCACATAACTCTATCCAGCTGACTGGAGGAGGGCTGCTGCATGGGGATCTGTGTGGATCCTGGTGAGAAAAAGCAAAAGGAGCCTCTGGGCAGCCTACAACAAAGGAGGAAGGGGGAAAAGAAATATGGTACATGTGCTAATGTGCTGAGGTGCTACTGGCATCCACAGTAGGTGTGGGGTGGTTCTTCCATATGCCAAGGTGGGAAGCTGTAGCAGACTGCATGGGGGTCATAGTGTCTAGACAACCCCCAACAATATAATTATTGACAGAAGGAAATTTATTTTTAACATCTTAAAGTTTTGCATTTGCTATAACTCTTTTATCAGCATTTTTTAACAAGGTCACAATCTCTGGATAGGTAAAACAAAGGTTTTGCTCATTAATAGCTGTTTATTGCTCAGAGCCCCCTCTTGTCATGGTAACTCCTTCCTGAGAAGCTTGACCAATGAATGTGAGATCGCTGCATTCTGCATCTTGTAATGCTGTGTGCAAGCTTTTAAATTCATCATACAAATTTAAAATCAAAATAAATCTGCAAATGTTATATTCCTTTCCAATTGTGGAAGGTCAATTTCAATTATTGATGAGCTATAACCAATTAATAGGCAGCATTCTTTTCTTTTAAGATGGACCATATAGGACTGTTACAAATATTGTTACAGTTTAACGAGTCCTCTGTCTTCTAAAATATTTATAATTTCTTGTCCAGATTCATAGGAAACCTTTCATTTTCTCTCAGTCCACCTGGACTGTTTCCCTCTCCTAGGCTTTAAATTCAATGTTTATTACCATGCTTAGGGATGTAAATGCATGCCTAGGATATAGGCCAAGGCCAAAATCAGGGGCCATGGCCAACACCCAACTGTTATGCCGGAGACATGGCCTAGATGCAGGACTAGACCCATAGCCAGGGCGTCATCTAGGGCATAGGCCAATGCCCAAATCAGGGGGCTGCAGCCTTTGTCCAAGAATGATGCTGGGGTATCGGACTATGCCCATGCTGATTCTGGGGCTTCAGCCAAGACATGAGCTCCCCCCCAAACCATCACTTACCTGATCCATTAGGTATCCATGAAAGCTGCCAAGCAGGGTCCTGATGCCTCAGCCATGACCCAAACCCAGGCCTGATAACACAGAAAGGCCCAGAGACTGGGTCTTGATGCCTCTATCTTGGCCTAGGCTGGAGCCTGGGCCCAGGCCTGAAGACACAGCCTGGCCCAAAGGCTGGATCCCAATGCTGGGACCTTGGCTCAGACCCAAGCCCAATGCTGGGGCCTGGCCTGGAAGCCAAGTCCCGATGCCTGGGCCTTGGCCTAGACTGGAGAGTATACACCATGGTCCAGCTCAAAGTCTGAGTTCTGACTCCAGGTTCCTGTCCGGAGGCTACATCCCTAGGCCAGAGACTGTGTCAGATAAAGAAGAAAAGAAAAAGAAGAGGGCATCTTCAAAGTGTCTCCAGGCCTGGGCCTGACCGCAAGCATTGGTGCCCAGCCTCCAGGCCAGGCTCCAGTGTCCTGACCCGGCATCTGGGTCAAGCTGCAGCATCGGACTATGGACAAGATGGGTGGCCAGAATCAATAGCCAGGTAGGCAAGGCAGTTGCATTGTTGGGGTGGCGTCATGTTTGTCATGATTGGGTGGTTATTTCTTGTGCTGATTTGTATGACAAGGGCGAGATCCTCTTGTTTGGGCTGGGTATGGTTCTGTTTTGTTTTTTTTTTTTAATTCATTAGGCAAAGCATTGTTATTTCTGTAAGCCTGTATTTTATAAAAAAAAAAAAAAGGCCCTGGCATTGGGACCCAACCTTTGATCCAGGCCATGGCTTCAGACCTGGGCTTGGTCGCCAGCCTAGGCTGAGCCATCGTATTTGCATAGATTAAGGTCAAGGTCATGGCAACATCCTTGGCCTACTCAAGGTCATGGCAACATCCTTCGCCTCCTCAAGTCTGAGGCTTCAAGCTGGGCCTAGTCCTCACCAGTGGATCCTCACCAGACCAGGTAAATTGGAAGCCCAGGAGTTCCTGGCCCCCGAATTTTTCCAGGCGGGTGGGAGGGAGGGAAGTGAGGCCTTGTTTTAATTTTTTTTGTCTGTTTTTTCCTTTATAATGTTTGATTCATTTTTTTCACACAAATGAAATAAATCAAGCATTCCAGTGACTAAAATTTGTGGGGAAAACCCTCCCCAAAACTAACCGAAAGACAAAAACATTTTTTTCCCCTGCACAACTTTATTAACTCCCAGTCTGCCAAATGCCCACTTGTTGCTGACCTCTTGAGAAGTTATGATGTCTTGCTCGAAGCTTAATATTACCGATAAGGCTCATCATGTTCCAAGACTACACAATGAGATTGTTGATTCACTTTCTCATTTCAAGAAGTCTGTTTCCAAGAATTGGCTCAAATGAGGATTTAAAGGGGTAGCTGGTACCTAATCACCTCTGGTCCTTTGGAACAGTGAGGCATTTGAGGTGTTGTGATGGTCTATGGCTCCAGGAATTTGGAGGATCTATACAAGAGGATTCAAAACTATTGCATCCTTCTTAAATGGTAGGGACTGGATGGGGGCGGGACATCCTGGAGAACTTAACAGTGGAATACATCCTAAGGCTAAAACCACCATCATCTCTCATAGCAGTGTTAAGTCACAATTGGCAGAGTTGTTCTTCTTTTATAAACTGCATGGGTGGCCTAATACTGGAACTTTTTCAGTGAAGCACATTTTGGCAGGCTGGGCTCAAAGTGAGACTCCCAGGCCTGATGTCCAGCATCCGGTCACACACAGTCAGCTAATTTTGCTGTGGCATGCTCTCCTGGGAGTATCTTCCTGTCTTCATGAGGTGACTTTTTTCTATGCAACATCTAGCCTGGAATTTTTCACAGCATTGAGGATGGAGGAGTTGGTGGCCAGTACATGCCAGATCTCCTACTGAAACAGCCTGCCTCTGTCTTTGGTATCCTTGTCCAGTGACAGTTTAGAACTTTGGATATGGAGATCCAGGTCAGATCAGGAAGGGAGGTGTCAGCATTTGGTTTTGTCAATGGTCTATGGCCTAGATACCTGCCCCATTAATAATGTCTCCCACTACTTGGCTTCCCATCCTGTTGGAGGATATTACTTCCTGATCAATGATGACCTTTGCCCCATCAGTTCCAAATTACTTTGTTTTTTCACAAGATCTTGAAGGCAGTAGGATTGTGGATGGATGAATATGGCACACATTCCTTTATGAAAGGGGTAGCCTGCAATTCAGTGGCATTGGGCCTCCCTGTGCAAGCCATCCAGTACCTGAGCAGATGGCAGTCTCCAGACTATGCCTCTTACGAGGATGTCACCTCAGGAAATGATCACATTTAACCAGCAAATACTTACCTTTATTTCTTAGAGTGGTTTGTGAGAGGTTCAAGATGGTGTGGATATTGTGGCATTCATTCATTTTCAGGGCAGAGAAAGCAGTGCGATCATGGACTTTCCTCATTTGGCAGCAGCCTATTTTTCCTCTTGTGTTGGGCTGAGTTGGTCCCCTTTCTGTGTCAGCTGTTGGCAGACCTACAGGATCACAGTGATGATGCTGATAACCTATCAGTCGTGTTTTGCTAAAGACAATCACCTGCAACCTGACCATTATTGTATCATGGCCCCTCAGGTGATCTTGTTCTGGTCTGAAATCATACCTCAATTCAAGTTTGTGCATAATGGACTATGGACAAGATGGGTGGCCAGAATCAATAGCCAGGTAGGCAAGGCAGTTGCGTTGCTGGGGTGGCGTCATATTTGTCATGATTGGGTGGTTATTTCTTGTGCTGATTTGTATGACAAGGATGAGATCCTCTTGTTTGGGCTGGGTATGGTTCTGTTTTGTTTTTTTTTAATTCATTAGGCAAAGCATTGTTATTTCTGTAAGCCTGTATTTTATAAAAAAAACAAAAAAGGAAAGAAAAGGTGGATACAGGAAATTTTGATTCTTTGGATTACTGTTTGCAGCTGGGGGTTAGGGTTGTGCCTTACTATCCAAACACGCAGGAAGACCCAACTATGGCAGGTGTCTAAGCCTTTGGGGGGTAAGGAGTAATCTGTTTGGTGATCTAGGGGTTCATCCATCTTGAACACAGACCATGAGTCAGGATATATCTTGGAACTCCACAGCCAAGGCTTTGCGAGTCACGGCAGACCTTGGGTAAGGTCTGCCTAAGAGCAGATTCAGCTCTATCGCACAAGAAGTTGTCAAATGATCCAACCGTGAGAGTGACTTATTCAGGGTGCATGGCCCTGGTAGGAACTCTATGGGCATGGATGTTGGACATTGGATGATTTGATAGGTGGGTTTGGGGGGATAGGAGAAGCATACTAGTTGAGGCTCAGTGCCTAGATTTAAAGTTCTGTTGTTACTGATTTCATGTTAATAAAGCTGCAGCCCACTTATTCCAAATCAAATCCAGGTCTCTTTCATTATTGCTAGGGACCTTGGTTCTAAGGTAGGAATGCAGAGTGGGGTGAATAGGGAGCTGCAATGATACCAGTCTTGAGTGCCCCAGGTTAATTGCTATAACAACAAGAGCCACTGCTCATTATTTTACAGGAGTCACCATTAAAATAATGTCAAGTAGAGAAATGGTCTTGCTGATGCACCTGCTTTAGAGGGCACATGATGCATATTTGACAAGTGCAAACTCCGCACAAGAATATATCATTCACACTTTTGCTTTTGTCCAAAATGATGTAAAAGTTAGCAATAGATATAGAAAAATCCCAGTATGATTGGAGGACTACCACAAAAGAATATGATATTGGTGACCAAGTCTTTTACAGCTGCAGCAAAAATAAAGCAAAGGAATGGAAATATTTGCCTAGCTGAAAGGTCCATTTTTAATTGTAGATAAAGTTTCACCAGTTATGTATCTTATCTAAATTAAAAGAAATATTAAAGGTGAAGAAGTTCATAAATAGGTCCACATTAATCAAATTAAGCCTTGCCATTCCAATAAGTTGTGGATCAAAAATATACACTTAATATTATTTATATTAATCATGAAATGGAGTAGTTCTTTATTTTATTTCAGATGGAGAATCAAGCCCTGAAAAATATTTTTCTAGTGTTGATGCTGACAGGAGCTGATGCCACCAAATTCCTAGAACCTGGTCCTTCTTCAGGTATTGTAATGCAAGAAAAACTTGGATTCCTGATTAGCAATCACACATATCACACAAAAGTCTTATCCTAATCCCTCATTATGTAATCCAGAAACACTTTAATATTGATAACATTCATTCACTAAATACTTAGCAATGGTTTAGAGACCACATGAATTATGTTACCATGAATATTAGGAATATCTTGAGTCAGCTGGACAAAATTATGATCCAACCAACTAGAAAAGACCAATAAAGATAAAAAAGATGTATTGAATTCAGTGCAGGAGTAAATTTTTTTTTCTGCTCTGTTTTCATTTTTTGCTGCATCCATGTCTATTGCAAATGCTGTATCAGTCAAATAAAAAGTTTTCAGAATAGTATTAAAGAGTTGCAAGGTGGGATAAAACATATCCTGAAACAGATATGCCAGCAAAAAAACCAGTTGACTGTTAATGATAAAACTTTAAGTAATACAATAACTTGGGTTAATTTACTTTTTCAAAAGCTTGAACACAACAGAAAGAAATGTCATCAAAACTTTGATGAATGAAAAGAAATTTGTCCAACCTGTTCACACTTTGAACGTGTTGGACAAATTTGAACCTTTAGCATACCTAAACTTTACTAGTTTCTCATAATGACAACCCACAATAGTATGTCGTATGAAATTTAGGCTTAGATTCATCAAATTACTATAAATAAAGCAGAAATATGGTACATTAGTGTCTATTAAAAAATGGATGTGGGAGCGACAGGAGCGAGAGAGTGGAGGATCGCTGAGCTCTGCAGGTGGCGGTAATTCCAGCTGGGCCACGTGACATCACTGCCTGACCCGGGGCCTCAAAACCCCGCGAGACTGGGCGCACTTCGGAACGGCAGGAGCGAGAGAGTGGAGGATCGCTGAGCTCTGCAGGCGGCGGTAATTCCAGCTGGGTCGCGTGACATCACTGCCTGACCCGGGGCCTCAAAACCCCGCGAGACTGAGGTGCGGAGTCGCCGCCGGCGCGTCACCTAAGCCGCGCGCGCCAAAGGGGTGCGCGCAGCTTAGACCGGCTTTGACCGCCTTTGCTGCCTGTTTGCCTGGAAATTTTGTTTTTGTTTTTGATATATGGGACGCAAAAGGAAGGCCAAGGCCTATACTTCCTCCCCTATCACTCCAAAAACTGGACCGATGGATGCCCATCTGAATAGGCTCAACACGCCACAAGAGGACTATAACAGAGACTCTTTTGAAGTCTAGTTAAGTCCCGGCACGAGACCCACACCTACACAGCCCCCAGGAGCAGCAACCGTGGATAATACCATTGGAAATGAGTCTGCAGACGTTGGTAGAGAGGAGGTACTACCGGAAGGGGTAGGTTCCAAGCCTCTACATCCTTTGTCTTCTTTACATCAGGAAGGTGAGATAGGAATGCTAACTCCATCTCAAGGGAGCATCCAGTCAGCTGGATTGGATGCATCCAAAGTGACAATGGGGGACTTGTGGAGGATGCTAGTTAAACTAGATACTAATGTTACCCAGATGAACTCTTCCCTTTCATTGATGGTGAATAGTAATAAAGTAACAATTGGTGAACAAGGGAGGAAAATGATAGATATAGAAACTAGAGTGAATAAGTTAACAACAGATGTTCAGAATATTCAAAGTATTGAATCTATGCGTGTGTCAGATAATGTGATCTTACATAAAGATATAGAGAATATGGAAAATGTATTTCGAATTAAGAATCTACGATTTGTTAATTTTCCGTATACGAGATTACTGTCACCACAGGAGATGTTTATTAAATACCTAAAGGAGATATTAGCCTATAAGGTAGAGGAAATCCCTCTTCTTTCAAAAATCTATTACTTCCCCTTAAGAATGACTGATGGACCAGGTGGAATGAATGATTTACATTCCCCAGGGATATCAACATTCCTGGAAGATTCCCTGGATATAATTAATAAGCGAACAACATTGTTCGTGTCATTTGTTCAAGAGAGGGATAAAGAGTCCATATTTGAGAAAGCCTTAAAAAATCGTGAAATTTTATTTTGTGGACAGAAGGTATACACTTTCCCTGATGTATCTAAAACTACGCAGGGTCATAGAAGGCAATTCCTTAAAATGAAAGACAAAACATTAGAACTAGGGGCAACTTTTTTTTTAAGGTTCCCCTGCCAATGTTTTGTGAACTATCAAGGGAATAAGTTTATCTTTACCACTCCTTCCCATATGGAAATTTTTTTAAGGGATAAAGAATTAGAAAAGTCTAATCAAGCATTAACAACAGAAGTGGGTAAGGAATAAATTGAAATTAAATCCTCCTTTTATTGTATAAAATTATATAGAAATGGTTATGTTTAGACCGCTTTCTTTATTGGATAAAGGAGCTAAAATTGGATTATTATGTATCTATGATTTTGATTTTGTTATGTTAGCTCACTTTATTTGCCTTATTAATTGTTTGAAAAAATTGTTATCACTTGAGTGTGATTTGAAAACTAATAAAGTATAAATATAAAATAAATAAAATAAATAAAAAATGGATGTGATAGGAAAATGTAATGTGTGAAACGTTAGTGTGTCACACGGCCTTTTACATGTTGCGTGTTGTTTTCTTTGTGTGTATATATACACACACAAAGAAAACCATATACCAGCTTCCTGCAGCTGCCTCTTTGAGGGTTTGTCAGGCATGGGAGCTAGAGGAGAGGAGATTTTGGTAAGAGTTAAGATGTGGTCTATAGCAAATTCTGAGTGCATTGTCTGGTCTTCTGCACTCATTTGTTTCCCTTTAACTTGGTCTTTTGTCTTTTTGTTTGTGTGTGAAAGTTTTTGTAAGTTTGTCAAGTTTGTGTGTCTATCTTCGTGTGGTGAGAAGGAGCGGTGGTGCTCGTGGTGGTGAGGAGTGGTGGTGGTGAGGAGATGAAGAAGATAGAGCATGAGAGGCATGGAGAGAGGAGAGCTGTGAAAAGGAGGGAAGGAGAGAGGAGGAGAGCAGGAGTGGTAAGGGGAAGAGGAGTAGGAATAGGGGCAGGGACAGGAGTAGAGATAGAGAGGAGGGAGGGGATTGGAGGAGATGGGAGGGGGAAGAGAATAGGCAGGTATGTATGGTAGGAGGAGGATGGCAGACTAGGGTAGACTGATAGGGCAAGGGGAATTGGCAGGGGAGGTGTAGGGGGGAGGAGATAGGGGAGGGAAATGGGGAGTGGGAGTGAGAGTTAGAGTGAAGATAGTGTCACCTCTCCGAAAATGGAAGTGGCACCTCGTTCATCAGGCAGCCAGGCAGCAGGCCAGACTCATCTAATTTGCCTTCAGCTGTGTGCCATGAATAAGGAGCTAATGCACCTGAAGGAAATATTATGCAAGATTCAAATAGCCTCCCCTTCCTTGCAGCATTCTGTGTATATCTCCCAACTCTTACAGAGGATTCAGAAACCCAGGTATAAATAGTTTACAGTGGGCTCTGGTAGAACAAGACCTGTCACTCTGGGACACCCAGTTTCCCCAACTTTGAAGCATCCTGAATATCCACCACTATTCCCACAGCAAAGCCTGACTTTGAGGACTCAGAATCCCAGAAATAACTGGATTACAGTGGGCTCTCATCCAACAAGACCTGTAAATCTGAGACACCCAGTTTCCCCAACCTTGAAGCATTCTGAGTATCCACCCATACTCCCACAGAAAAGCAAGACATCCAGAATTCATAATCCCAGGAAAAATTGGATCCAATTTGAGCTATGGCAGAATAAGACCTGTGACGAAGAGACACCCACTCTCCCCACTGGTCCCTTACATAATACATTTTCTGCATTGAAAAATGAAGTCCAAATAACAGAATATGAAATTATGTCTTAAAAGGAAGTAGTCACGCAATGTTATGATTCCTCCTGTAGCTGTGCCACAGGAGGCCTCTCGCCTTTTCTCTGGAGGCTGCACCAAAGCCGGGGCCTTGCCTGGACAGTCTATCCCGGTTTTGCTCCATGGCCTGGGAGGCCTTCCTTGCCATCTGGGCCTGCCTGAGGCCTGCTCTGCTTCCTCCTGGACTCTCTGGTTTGGACCTCGCCCCTTCTTCCTAAGAGGCTGGCCCGCAGTTCTTCGCTTTAATTATAGGGCCAGCCGGGTGTGGCCCATCTAAACTCCTCCCAGGGAGTTGCCTGCTTCCTGCACTATAAAAGGACTTTGCTTTCAGTTCTGCCTTGCCTTCCACTGGAGTTACATGCTCCTGGATGTCTCGCCTTCCAGCGCTCTGTCAGGCCTTTGTTCTTCGTTGGAGCTCCATGTCTCGTCTTGATGTCCGTCACCTGTTCCTGATGTCTGTGATCCAGTTCTGATGTTCCTCGCCTGTTCCTGATGTCCTGTACCCCAGGTTCCTCGTTGCCTCCTTTCTGGCGTGCCATGTTGTGGTCCATGACCAGCCCATGGGTAGTGGCTGTGTAGAGCGCTCATGGTACAAGGCCATCTTCACCTGCGCAAGTACAAGCCTCCGGAAGACTTCCGCTTCAGTCCTGAGTTGACTTAGAATCCTTGCTTGCTTCCGTCCCAGTCTTCGGAGTTCCTTGTAAGCGTGGTCCACGAGCAGCCCATGGGAAGTGGCTGTGTAGGGCACGCTGCGTCGCTGTCTCAACCCAGTCCTTGATCCTGCTTCTGAATACCTTGCCTGCAGTACCTTGTTCCTGAGTCTTCGTCTCTGCACCCAAGTACCTCTTCCTGAGTCTTCGTCTGTGCACCCAAGTACCTCGTTCCTGAATCTACGTCTAGAGTCTCTATGTTTCAGAGCCTCCGTCTGCCCTCATCCTCAGTCCAGCCTGCTGCTTCTTGCCGATACCTTGTGGCGGGTCCGAAAGGGCTGGGAACAGTCGGAGGATTGTTCAATACCAACACCATTGTGTTGGCTCCAGAAGCATGCAGATCTGGCAGAGGGTCAGAGCGTCCATCTCCACCCATGCTGGGACATGCCTCACCTACTCTCGGTGCTGCCTTGGAGTTCTCTTGGGTCATGCCGGGGCCCAAGGGCACACAATCCCCTCAAGATGGGATCGCTCTCCTAGCACTCCCCTTCCGCAACACAATGCAAGGCCTTCTCGAACAGGAAGGTCTTCCGTAACACCCAATGCACTCAGAAGCCCTTTAAATATCCTAAAAGAATGCTGCTTCTGCTGGGAGATTCAGTCATCAAAGGAATCAATCTGGGAGCTCATTATGATGGGGGAACAATATTTAAATGCCTTCCAGGCTCCTCAGCTAACAGAAATGCAAACAAGGTGATCAACACAGTTATAGAAGAAAGTAAGAAATCTGATATCAATGTTATAATCCATCTGGGGACCAATGACCTTGTTAGAAATGATGCACATAAAGTATAGAAATATTTCCAAAATCTATGGGAAAGGATTAGACACCTGGCAAAGAATATTTGCCTTTTCAGAATTATTACTTGTTCATCAAAAGGGAAAGGAAAGGTCATGCCATATAGATAACTTCAAGCCTGGCTCAAAACCTGGTTGTAAAGAATGTGGATTTGGATACATTGAAGCCTGGGACTGTGTATGGAGCCATAAGAGATTATATGGTAATGATGGCCTACAATTTCTAATGATAGGAAAGAGGATGCTTTCATGAAACCCACCTGTTCCTGAGATATGAGAGTGGGGAGCACTGTACTCAATCTGTTTGCCAGCACCGTCGCTAGCAGCTTGAGGTCACAGTTGAGTAAGGAAATTGGCCTATATGAAGCAGGGCTAGTAGGGTCTTTGCCCGGCTTAGCTAGTACTGTTATATAAGCTTTGTTAAAATCCACAGGGAACCGACCCATCTCTAATGTGTTGTTGTAAAAGGAGCACAGTGATAGAACCAGTTGTGCTTTTAAAATTTTTTAATAGTCATAGGAGAAGCCATCTGGGCCCAGTGATTTACCTTTTTTTACTAGTATTGATGGCATACGTGAGTTCCAGATTGGAAATTGGGGTATTTAAGTATTCGGCTTGAGGAGGAGTGAGTTTAGGCAGGTGTAAATTTTGGAAGAAAGCTTCTTCTTTCATATGGCTCCCCTGACTGTCTTCTGTGTATAGTTGTTCGTAAAACTTCCTAAATTCTTCACAAAGGTCTGCTTGTCTTACCACCCAGGTGTTATTTTTTGTTTTTAATTTTTCTATGTATGTTTTCCCTTGGCGCACTCTAACCATGTTTGCCATTAACTTACCTGCCTTGTTCCCATATTTAAAAAAAGGAGTGTTCTGCGTAATGCAGGTATTAAGGGCTCGTTGAGGAAGGTAAGCAGGTAGGGAGCTGAATAGTTCCCTATATCTCGCCTGTCGAACAGGTGTGGGGTATGAAATAAGTTCAGTTTTGGCAGCTTGCAATCGAGTTTCAAGTTCCAGTATTTTGGTATTTAGACATTTGTTCCTGTGTCTCAAGTAGGAAATTATTTCTCCCCTAAGAATGGCCTTGCTAGTTTCCCAGAACAAGGAGGGCATAGTCATATGTTGTGAGTTATTCTCAGAAAAATGAGACCATTTAAGTTTTAAGTAATTATGGAATTCTTTATTATCCCTCATGTAAGCAGGGAATTTCCACCATTTATTTACTGAGTGATGGTCAGTAAGAGTTAAGTCTATCCATATGAGGCTGATCCAACTGTAGCAGATTTAACATAGGGCAGAAGTGTTTGCGAGCCCAAAATATAATCAATACGGGAGAACGTGCTATGGACCTTAGAGTAGAAGGTGTAATCTCTCTCCTCAGGATGGAGTGTTCTCCAAAAATCTAGAACCTGTAAGTTGTGACATAACTCTGGTATGCCCCGCTTCTGAGGCTGCTTGGCTAGAAGCCATCGTGGAACAGTCTAGTCTGGGATCGGCAATACAATTGAAGTCTCCTGTGATCAAAAGCCTATGCGTACTATGCACTGTGAGCAGGGTGGAGATGTGCTTGAAAAATTCAGGAGTGTAAACATTAGAGCCATATAAATTACACATAGTTAATTATTTCCCATGTAATTTTCCAGTAAGAATTTGATACCGGCCATTAGGGTCAGAGATCTTGTTGGTTACTTGAAAAGAAAGAGACTTGTGTGAATTAATATTGCTACTCCCACCTTTTTCCCTAAGGCAGGTGTATAGTACACTGCACCCACCCAGTCTTTCTGAAGTTTGCGACTTTCTGAACCAATAGGTGTTATGAATGCCGGCCGTGGCAAGCCGCGAACGGAACTTACCACCATCCCCAGGGGCCTGTCGGACCGCCGGCACTAGGCGGATCTCCTGGGCTCCTCAGCGGCAGCTATCGCTGCAGATTCAAGATGGCCGCGGCGTTTCTCCCCGCGTGGCTTAGCCCCACCCCCTGACTTCTGCTAGGGCCGCGCGGGCGGCTCTGGCCCTAAATTTAAAGGAACACTCACAGGATGTGAGCTGGTTCCTTCCTGCGGTTCCCTATTGGCTGGGGACTATTTAAGCAAGGTCTGGACCTCCAGACCTTGCCTTGACTTCTTGGCTCCTGCGTTTGTTCTGTTCCTGGTTCCTGATTGTCTTCCTGAGTTGATTCCTGGTCCGGCTGATGTTCCCTCTGGTTCCTTGATCCCTGGCTTGGAGACGTACCATCTCTGGCTCTCGACCCCTGGACTGGCTGCGGACTTCTCTGGCTCTCGACCCTTGGACTGGCTGTGGACTTTTCTGGCTCTTGACCCCTGGACTGGCTACGGATCTCTCTGGCTCACGACTACTGGATTGGACTTATTTAAGAGATCCGCGGGGTTTGTTCCTCGACCCACTGAAGGCATCAGCTATTGTTGTCACGACCAGCTGGAGGCGCCAGCATCTGGATTATACGACCAGCAGGAGGCGCCTGCGTCCAGATCTTCTTCATTCCTACCTGCAACCCCGAGGATCGGCCTCGCCTACCGACGGTGGTCTAATCGGTCATCATCGAACCAAGGGTCCACTACTCTGACCATAACAGTAAGTCAAGGCCATGGACCCGGCGGAGGCCTCTGCTCTGCGAGCTCTGCGAGCCATTCCCGGTCTGGCTCAGAAAATCATGGAGCAACAGAGTATGCTCGAAGCCATGGCCGCCTCCATGGAGCGGCTCAACGCTCGACTAGATGCGGTGGTAGCCAGCCAGCCAAGTATATCAACCACAGCTCCACCGGTCGCACCTGCTCCACTTCCAACAGCAAACAGCCTTCATCCAATTCTTCCACTTCCAGCACCACCACGATACGCCGGAGATCCCCATCTCTGCCTGGGATTTTTGGATCAATGTACAATGCATTTCCGATTACAATCGCCCTTCTTTCCAGATGACGTCACTAAAACCACATTCATTCTGTCCCTTTTGGAAGGCAAAGCCCTCACGTGGGCCTCTCCTTTATGGCAACGTTCAGACCCGGTGTTGCAGAACTACTCTCAATTTATTGAACTGTTCCGCACTACTTTCGAAGAACCCGGAAAACAAGCCGCTGCCGCCACGGATTTACTGCATCTCCATCAAGGAGGACGTTCCCTCACGGATTACAACATTGATTTCCGCACTCTAGCCAACGAACTCCATTGGGAAGAGAGTGTTCTTTGGACCATATATCTTGAAGGACTTACTGCCAAAATCAAAGACGAACTGGCTGCCCGAGAACTTCCGTCTTCCTTAAATGGCACCATCGAATTGGCCACCAGGATCGACCATAGATTACAAGAAAGAGCACGAGAGGGTGGCAACTGGAGGAGACGGTCTACTTTTTCCCAGATCCCTCCACCCGCCACTACTACGCCTCAAGGAACCCCTCCCAGTGAGGGTCCCAGGGACGAACCCATGCAGCTCGGAAGAGGCCCGTTGACTACGGAGGAACGCTTGAGACGGCGCAGATTGGGGATTTGCTTGTATTGTGGACGTTCCGGACATCGTTTAGCTAACTGCCCTATTCGTCCGGGAAACTTCAAAGCCTAGGGACTTTGGGGGACGTTTCCCTGGGCCTGTCTTCTCCACAACCCCCACTCACTCTACCAGTTACTCTCCATATGAACGGACGTGAATTCACCACCTTGGCGCTAGTAGATTCAGGAGCCAGAGGAGATTTCATTTTGCAAGCACTGGTGGATAAGCTCCACATCCCAGTTCGACTTTGTCAGCAACCTCTAATCATTTCTTCCATCCACGGGGAACCTTTACCCGGCAGAATCACGCATCAGACAGAACCCCTGAATTGTTTTATTGCACCGGACCATTCTGAACAAATTACTTTCTATGTCCTCGACAAAGCCATTCATCCTGTGGTATTGGGCATACCTTGGCTGCAACGCCATAACCCCCAATTTGATTGGACTTCCTTACAGCTGATACAGTGGGGTCCCGAATGTTCTGGGACCTGTTTGAAGGACTCCGGTTCCGCTTCCAATTATGTCTGCGCCTCGCTTTTGGGGGAATTACCCCCTTCATATAAACAATTTGCAGATGTATTCTCTAAGAAAGCGGCTGATGCCTTGCCGCCTCATCGGGCGTTCGACTGTGCTATCAAGTTGATTCCTGGTTCCACACCCCCGCGTGGGCGAGTCTACCCCTTGTCCGCTGCCGAAACTCGAGCTATGACCGAATATATTTGGGACAATCTGCAAAAAGGATTTATCCGGCGATCTACTTCGCCCGCGGGGGCTGGATTTTTTTTTGTGGAAAAAAAAGACGGGACATTACGCCCTTGCATCGACTACAGAGGACTCAATGCTATTACTATCAAGGATCGGTATCCCTTGCCTCTTATTGTGGAATTGTTTGATCGTCTGCAAGGAGCTCAAATCTTTTCTAAACTGGATCTACGTGGTGCATACAATTTGGTACGAATTCAAGAAGGGGATGAGTGGAAGACTGTGTTCAACACCAGAGACGGACATTATGAGTACTTGGTAATGCCGTTTGGTTTAACTAATGCACCTGCAGTTTTTCAGAATTTTATTAATGAAATCTTTAAGGATCTGTTATATACTTGCGTTGTGGTTTATCTTGATGATATTTTGATTTTTTCTAAGGACTTACTTACTCATCGTCAACACGTGCTACAAGTACTACAAAGACTCTGGGACCATCAGTTGTATGCTAAACAGGAAAAATGTATTTTTGAAACAGAGTCTTTGCCGTTCCTGTGATACATTATTTCTAAACGCGGTTTTCAAATGGACCCCACTAAACTAAAAAGTATACAAGAATGGACTCAACCGAAGGGGCTAAAGGCCTTGCAGAGATTCCTTGGTTTTGCAAATTACTACCGACATTTCATTAAGGACTTTTCCAAATTATCTGCACCCCTCACCGCACTCACACGTAAAGGAGCTAATATCGCTACTTGGCCCACTGCCGCTGAAGAAGCATTTCAGGCCCTTAAAGACTCCTTTTTACGACAGCCCTGTCTTCGCCATCCGGACCCAAGTCGCTCATTTACAGTTGAAGTTGATGCATCCACCGAAGGTGTAGGAGCGGTATTAAGCCAGACCGATGTCAAGGGTACATCTCATCCCTGTTCTTATTTTTCAAGGAACTTCTCTTCCGCTGAACGCAACTATGCTATTGGCGACACAGAATTATTAGCCATTAAACTTGCACTGGAAGAATGGCGACAGTGGCTGGAGGGGGCCCAGCACAAAATCACTATCTTCACTGATCATAAGAATCTGATTTACCTACAACAAGCTCAACGACTTAACCCACGGCAAGCCCGCTGGGCATTATTTTTTTCACGTTTTGATTTTGAGCTCCGGTATCGACCTGCCAGTAAGAATATCAAAGCAGATGCACTATCCCGGTCCTTTGTCTGCGAGGATGGAGAAGAGGTGTTGCAGACTATCATTGATCCAGCCCGTATCATTCTGGCAGTCTGAACCCGACTGCAGTAGAACAAGTTTCTCTCCAAAAACTAGCCCGCCCTGAAGCAGCGTGTTTTGCGAAACGCCGGCCGCGTTGGCGGCAACTATTAGACCCCCTCGGGTCTCAGTTACGGCAGAGCAGAGTGAAAAAATAATCTGCAACGCAAATGATCATCGAAAATTAAGATAAGTGTTCTGCCGTTCTCAAATATTGTCGGGACACAAGATTGTATGAGAGACGGAGTGAATTATACCGTCCATCCTACATTTAACTGCAAGACTGAAATTTGATTGCTTTAGTCTGCATTATACAATTGGCTGCAGAGAAGCTTACATTGTTCTTTGAGACATAATGACATTGGACCAGTTCCATATAATTCTACCAGTCAACACTGTGCTCTATTTAAACAGAGACATTTGAGTTCTACAAATTGTTACAAAGCTGTTGAACAGCAACAATTGTGATTCTCTTGAGACGTTTGAGTCCTTTCAAATAGCATAGTACAGCACAGCCGTCGATTCAGCTGAGTGCCACAAAGTTGCTGAATAGCAACAAAATGCCACTTTTTTGAGACGTTTGAGTCCTTTGAACAGCACAGCACAGCCATCGATTCAGCTGAGTGAATGATTTTTCATTTTTATCTCAATCAGTTACAATAAAGTACACAGAACATTATTTAAAGTCCAAAAAGTTGAAGGACATTAATTCAGAGTGACAAATACATTTTCTACTTTTATCACCCAGTAAATCAAGTTCAAGAATTTCTTTAAGAAATATAATATGAATCAAGTATGACATCAAACAAATTCAGAACATTAAAATTGAACATAGGTCACAGTGTTGTCGAACTAGTGCCAATAGACAATTGTTCCAATTTTATTAAAAAGTAAAAATTTATAAATAAATATATAAGTACGTTACTATAGTTAATTATTAAATGATTTTTATTAAAATTCACAAAATCACAATTAGAGATTATAAGACCGATGATTGGACCAATTGGCCACTAGAAGTTTCTGTTAATTCAGATCTCTTGCCAATACTGAGGTCTTATCTCTACATTAACATTCTTGTTTTAACATTACATTAAATCACTGTTTTCTTGCAGCCTATATTGATTCACATAGCTAGTTATTTTTCTTGTTCTGTTCCTGGTTCCTGATTGTCTTCCTGAGTTGATTCCTGGTCCGGCTGACATTCCCTCTGGTTCCTTGATCCCTGTATTGGCGACGTACCATCTCTGGCTCTCGACCCCTGGACTGGCTGCAGACTTCTCTGGCTCTCGACCCTTGGACTGGCTGCGGACTTCTCTGGCTCTTGACCCCTGGACTGGCTACGGATCTCTCTGGCTCACGACTACTGGATTGGACTTCTTTAAGAGATCCACGGGGTTTGTTCCTCGACCCACTGAAGGTGTCAGCTATTGTCACGACCAGCTGGAGGCACCAGCATCTGGATTACACGACCAGCAGGAGGCGCCTGCGTCCAGATCTTCTTCATTCCTACCTGCAACCCCGAGGATCGGCCTCGCCTACCGACGGTGGTCTAATCGGTCATCATCGAACCAAGGGTCCACTACTCTGACCATAACAATAGGTGACTCTCCTGAATACAGGCTATGTCCACCCTTGACTGCAGGATTTATGTACGTTTAATCGGATTGCCCAGCCCGTTGACATTTAAACTGGCTAGTCATAAATTATGTTATAGCAGAGGGGGTAATTAAGGACTGTAAAGTACACTTAGTAAGTAAAGGGTTGTGGGTTTCCCAGCCTAAACCCACAATCCTGTTGGTTAATACTCATTGTATTGACCACAGCCACTGCATCAGAATTTACCGTACTGCAAAGTCAGGAGGAAAAGAAAAACTGCTCCTGTCCATAATACAAATCTATAAGAATATTCCCCTTCCTCTGCCGCCCCCCTCCCTTCCCACCCCCCTTCCCCTCCCTACCCTTTCCCCTAACCCTTCCCTCTCCCCTATCCCAAGTAAGGGATCTTTAGAGTCTCGACCCAAGTGGAGCTTGGAGCTGCGGGGGGGGGGGGGGGGGTACGTTATTTGATGGGGGTCAGCCCCATCCTCTCATTTTTAGTGTACTAAGCTGAAAACTTTATTTAATAAGCAGAAAAGGAAATTGTAATGCTTGGAGACAAGTCAACATAATAACAGTACTTATTTTATTTTATTTAAAAACTTTTCTATACCGTTGTTAAGTTGGCTAACCATCCCAACTTCAGACTGGCAGCCCTGGTGCTGCCTTGGAGGAAGAAGGTCTCATAATGGGAGAGCACCAACCAGGTGTAGCAGGAAAGGATCCTGTAGCAAGGACCTGCTCTCTAGGTGATGCATTGTCCTTTCGCACTGAGGATATCTCCCCAAGGCCTACTGCCCAGGAGGGAAGGGTTAGGTCGGCCGTCATAGTTGGTGATTCGATTATTAGGAATGTAGATAGCTGGGTGGCGGGTGGGCGTGAGGATCGCCTGGTAACATGCCTACCTGGTGCGAAGGTGGCGGACCTCACGCGTCACCTAGATAGGATTTTAGACAGTGCTGGGGAGGAGCCGGCTGTCGTGGTACACGTGGGCACCAATGACATAGGAAAATGTGGGAGGGAGGTTCTGGAAGCCAAATTTAGGCTCTTAGGTAGAAAGATTAAATCCAGAACCTTCAGGGTAGCATTCTCTGAAATGCTCCCTGTTCCACGCGCAGGTCATCAGAGGCAGGCAGAGCTCCGGAGTCTCAATGCGTGGATGAGACGATGGTGCAAGGAAGAGGGATTCAGTTTTGTTAGGAACTGGGGATCCTTTTGGGGAAGGGGGAGTCTCTTCCGAAGGGATGGGCTCCACCTTAACCAGGGTGGAACCAGACTGCTGGCGCTAACCTTTAAAAAGGAGATAGAGCAGCTTTTAAACTAGAACAAAGGGGAAAGCCGACAGTCGCTCAGCAGCGCATGGTTCGGAGAGATGTATCTTTAAAGGATACTAATGATGCATTAGAATTAGGGCATCCCGACAGTGAGGTTCCAATAATTAGAAAAGTAGTCCAAGTGCCTGTAACTAAAAACCAATGGGACAGTGCTATACCAGGGTACAAATTATATCGCAATGACAGAGAGGAGCAGTCGGGAGGAGGTGTGGCGCTTTTTGTCCGGGATGGCATAGAGTCCAACAGGATAAACATCCTGCATGAGACTAAATACAAAATTGAATCTTTATGGGTAGAAATCCCTTGTGTATCAGGGAAGACTACAGTGATAGGGATATACTACCGTCCACCTGGTCAAGATGGTGAGATGGACAGTGAAATGCTAAGAGAAATTAGGGAAGCTAACCAAATTGGTAGTGCAGTAATAATGGGAGACTTCAATTACCAAACACACAAATTCTTTTAATGAAAAATTCCACGATTGATATAGACTTCAATTACCCCAATATAGACTGGGTAAATGTATCATCGGGTCACGCTAGAGAGATAACGTTCCTGGATGGAATAAATGATAGCTTTATGGAGCAATTGGTTCAGGAACCGACGAGAGAGGGAGCAATCCAAGGCTCTCGTGCTAAACTTTCAAAAGGGAAACTTTGATAAAATGAGAAAAATTGTTAGAAAAAAACTGAAAGGAGCAGCTACAAAAGTAAAAAATGTCCAAGAGGCATGGTCATTGTTAAAAAATACCATTCTAGAAGCACAGTCCAGATGTATTCCACACATTAAGAAAGGTGGAAAGAAGGCAAAACGATTACCGGCATGGTTAAAAGGGGAGGTGAAAGAAGCTATTTTAGCCAAAAGATCTTCATTCAAAAATTGGAAGAAGGATCCAACAGAAGAAAAGAAAATAGGATAAAGCATAAACATTGGCAAGTTAAATGTAAGACATTGATAAGACAGGCTAAGAGAGAATTTGAAAAGAAGTTGGCTGTAGAGGCAAAAACTCACAGTAAAAACTTTTTAAAATATATCCGAAGCAGAAAGCCTGTGAGGGAGTCAGTTGGACCGTTAGATGATCGAGGGGTTAAAGGGGCACTTAGAGAAGATAAGGCCATCGCGGAAAGATTAAATGATTTATTTGCTTCGGTGTTTACTGAAGAGGATGTTGGGGAGGTACCCGTAATGGAGAAGGTTTTCATGGGTAATGATTCAGATGGACTGAATCAAATCACGGTGAACCTAGAAGATGTGGTAGGCCTGATTGACAAACTGAGGAGTAGTAAATCACCTGGACCGGATGGTATACACCCCAGAGTTCTGAAGGAAATAAAAAATGAAATTTCAGACCTATTAGTAAAAATTTGTAACTTATCATTAAAATCATCCATTGTACCTGAAGACTGGAGGATAGCAAATGTAACCCCAATATTTAAAAAGGGCTCCAGGGGCGATCCGGGAAACTACAGACCGGTTAGCCTGACTTCAGTGCCAGGAAGAATAGTGGAAAGTGTTCTAAACATCAAAATCACAGAACATATAGAAAGACATGGTTTAATGGAACAAAGTCAGCATGGCTTTACCCAGGGCAAGTCTTGCCTCACAAATCTGCTTCACTTTTTTGAAGGAGTTAATAAACATGTGGATAAAGGTGAACCGGTAGATATAGTATACTTGGATTTTCAGAAGGCGTTTGACAAAGTTCCTCATGAGAGGCTTCTAGGAAAAGTAAAAAGTCATGGGATAGGTGGCGATGTCCTTTCGTGGATTGCAAACTGGCTAAAAGACAGGAAACAGAGAGTAGGATTAAATGGGCAATTTTCTCAGTGGAAGGGAGTGGACAGTGGAGTGCCTCAGGGATCTGTATTGGGACCCTTACTGTTCAATATATTTATAAATGATCTGGAAAGAAATATGACGAGTGAGATAATCAAATTTGCAGATGACACAAAATTGTTCAGAGTAGTTAAATCACAAGCAGATTGTGATAAATTGCAGGAAGACCTTGTGAGACTGGAAAATTGGGCATCCAAATGGCAGATGAAATTTAATGTGGATAAGTGCAAGGTGATGCATATAGGGAAAAATAACCCATGCTATAATTACACGATGTTGGGTTCCATATTAGGTGCTACAATCCAAGAAAGAGATCTAGGTGTCATAGTGGATAACACATTGAAATCGTCGGTTCAGTGTGCTGCGGCAGTCAAAAAAGCAAACAGAATGTTGGGAATTATTAGAAAAGGAATGATGAATAAAACGGAAAATGTCATAATGCCTCTGTATCCTTCCATGGTGAGACCGCACCTTGAATACTGTGTACAATTCTGGTCGCCGCATCTCAAAAAAGATATAATTGCGATGGAGAAGGTACAGAGAAGGGCTACCAAAATGATAAGAGGAATGGAACAACTCCCCTATGAGGAAAGACTAAAGAGGTTAGGACTTTTCAGCTTGGAGAAGAGACGACTGAGGGGGGATATGATAGAGATGTTTAAAATCATGAGAGGTCTAGAACGGGTAGATGTGAATCGGTTATTTACTCTTTCGGATAGTAGAAAGACTAGGGGACACTCCATGAAGTTAGCATGGGGCACATTTAAAACTAATCGGAGAAAGTTCTTTTTTACTCAACGCACAATTAAACTCTGGAATTTGTTGCCAGAGAATGTGGTTCGTGCAGTTAGTATAGCTGTGTTTAAAAAAGGATTGGATAAGTTATTGGAGGAGAAGTCCATTACCTGCTATTAAGTTCACTTAGAGAATAGCCACTGCCATTAGCAATGGTTAAATGGAATAGACTTAGTTTTTGGGTACTTGCCAGGTTCTTATGGCCTGGATTGGCCACTGTTGGAAACAGGATGCTGGGCTTGATGGACCCTTGGTCTGACCCAGTATGGCATTTTCTTATGTTCTTATGTTCTTATGTAACGGTTTACATAAGGGCACAACAATGATATAGAATACAACTTGGTTAAGTGCCATTATTGTACGGTAACAAATCATAATTATAAACTAAGGGGCGGATTTTCAGAGCCCTGCTCGCGTAAATCCGCCCAAAACCAGGCGGATTTACGCGAGCAGGGCCCTGCGCGCCGGGAGGCCTATTTTACATAGGCCTCCCGGCGCGCGCAGAGCCCCGGGACTCGGGTAAGTCCCGGGGTTCTCCGAGGGGGGCGTGTTGGGGGCGTGTCGGGGGCGGGCCCGGTCATCGCGGCGTTTCGGGGGCGTGTCGGCAGCGTTTTGGGGGCGGGTACGGGGGTCCGGGGGCGTGGCCGCGCCCTCCATACCCGCCCCCAGGTCGTGGCCCGGCGCGCAGGAGGCCCGCTCGCGCGCGGGGATTTACGCCTCCCTCCGGGAGGCGTAAATCCCCCGACAAAGGTAAGGGGGGGGTTTAGACAGGGCCGGGCGGGTGGGTTAGGTAGGGGAAGGGAGGGGAAGGTGAGGGGAGGGCAAAGGAAAGTTCCCTCCGAGGCCGCTCCAATTTCGGAGCGGCCTTGGAGGGAACGGGGGTAGGCTGCGCGGCTCGGCGCGCGCCGGCTATACGAAATCGATAGCCTTGCACGCGCCGATCCAGGATTTTAGTGGATACGCGCGGCTCCGCGCGTATCTACTAAAATCCAGCGTACTTTTGTTTGCGCCTGGAGCGCAAACAAAAGTAGGCTATTCGCGCTCGTTTTAAAATCCACCCCTAAGTGTGTATGTTAAGCTTGATTGTTGGGAACATTTAGGCAGTTTGGTTTTACCATTACAATGCATTGTTAGTTTAAAATAACAGCTTCAGACTTTGGTGTGCCTTTATTCCTCATCTACTTATATAAATTGACCAACATAACTATCGAGAACAACAGTTTTAAACTTGCGCTGGAAAAAAAAATGATCAGAACCCAGCAGAGAGGGTGTTGCCCGCTCTGGTGACCAAGTCCGGTAAGGAAAGGATCTCTCCGTTGACATTTGGACACCGGATCGACTCGGAGTGTGAGGTTATCACCTCAGCTGGCTGCAGCGTTATAACTTTTGAGTCATCTACCTGGAGAGTAATCAGAGTGTGTATTGAAATCAGAGTCCTGTGCATGTGGAAAGGAGCAAGGTCAGGCCGAGTATAGATGAGGCAATACTGTCTCTCTTTGGTACTAATTGTAACATAAAAGAAAACACTGCTCACTGTTTCAGGTTTCTAGCTGCTATCATTCCTCCTGCTACCAAATTGGTGACAAGTCCCATGCTCGTTTCTCTCTTTACTGGTTGTAGTCAGCAGGTAACGTTGAATTAAGACCAGGAATTCCAAAAGCCAGGGCAACATAAGTGGAGACATTATCCCAGTAGAAACAAGAAAACTGGCCCCTTCAGATACGCTCGCCTCCGAGCGAGGGAGAAGAACAGATGAAAATAAACTGTCCGGTTCGAGTCCTCTTGAAAACGTGTATAGGCAGAGGTGCTGTTAGTTTCTGTACCGGACCTAATTGACCAGCTGACGGTAGCCC
The DNA here is from genome assembly GCF_901001135.1 of Rhinatrema bivittatum. NCBI lineage: Eukaryota > Metazoa > Chordata > Amphibia > Gymnophiona > Rhinatrematidae > Rhinatrema > Rhinatrema bivittatum. The sequence goes on along the minus strand of NC_042618.1, from coordinate 282,374,322 downwards.
AGTTTTAATAATAGCGATCGGTAAGTAACAAAGAAAGAGTCACTTACTATTCAGTGAAGTTAGGACTGCGGCTCACCTTATGGTGCCTCAGAGAGATATTTCTTCGCAGAGTCGGCGTCTGTAAATTCCCTAACCTTGTTATCTCGCCAAATTTGCAGTTTCGCTGGATATTGTAATTGAAAGTGAATCTCATGTTTGTGTAGCTCTGCGCAGATGGGATTGAAAAGCTTTCTCCGCTGTACTAGCCGCGCTGAAAAATCCTGGAAAAGACGGATTGTGGCCGTTTCGTAGGTAAGGCTCGACACCCCTCGGTAGGTTTGTTGAAGGGACTGCTTATGCGACCAGTTTAGAATTTTTGCTATGATGATTCGCGGCCTTTCGTCTCCTTCTTTTCTCCTTCCCAGTCGGTGCGCTCTCTCGATAGAAAAAGCATCTTTCAGCTCTGGTAGTTTAAGGGCTTCAGGCAGCCATGTTTACAAAAACTGCTCTAGGTTTTGATCGGCCACACTCTCCGGGATCCCAAGGATACGGATATTGCTGTAGCGTGACTTGTTTTCTAAATCGTCAATTTTTTCCTCCTGATCCGCAATCAATTTTTCCAGTGTTTCCAATTTTCGGATCTGCACCACATTGTCATCCTCAAGGGAGGATATGCGGCCCCTTGCATGGTCTAGCCTGGGATGGAGTTCCCCTAAGGAGTTTGTTAAATCATTTAATTTTGATGATATTTCCATAAATCTCCCATCAAGAGCTGCTACCACTGCCTTGGGTACCTTCGCCGTAAGATCTTCCGTTGGTTCCGGGCATGATGAAATAGGCGAGGTCTGAGTGGAGCTGGCAGCCATTTTGTCAGTGATATCCTTAGGCTTTTCTTTCTCCCATCTGCCCCCTTTCAAGGGCATGCTACCGCTCATTTTCTGCATGAACTTGTCTATGGATATAAGGTCCACACCTTAGCATCGAGATGGCGAAAAAACTCACTAAAATGCTGATGATGTGTTGTAGATGAGAGAGGATGGTGCCGAGAGCCAGAGTGAACACGTCCTCTCAGCTTCACCTCATCACGTGACTCCATTGACTGCCTTTTAATGACATCACCAGAAGCTCAACCTACCCCCACCCCCAAAAACAATACCCTGTAGAACATCATCAGAAATGGCCCTATCACTTTTAATGACAAAATTAATGGACCCTGTCTGCTTTTTAATGACCTCACCAGAAGTGGTGGTGACAGCCGGAAACAGGACTTTCTGACCCCAGATTTAAAAGGTACTAGTTGTGATGTAGCAGGAAGAACCTCTCTCTCTCTAGCTTTCCCCCTTCCCTCCTCCCCTCAGGGTAAATATGCATACCCAAATAGCCTGCCTGGCTGGCATATAAAGTGAAATGTTACTAGCTGTGACATAGCAGGAGAATCTCTCTCTTTCCCCCTTTCCTCCCCCCCCCCACCCCCCCTCAGTGTAAAAACTGCATGTGCAATAACCCTGCCTGGCAGACATGCAGAATGAAATGTGAGCATATCCTTTTCTGGTATACAAAAAGGATGATTAATAGCAGGGTGTGGGGAATGGGGGTTGGAGTATTTGAAGCTCAGGCATGTAAAAGTGAATAATCAAGTCAAGTTTTTGTTTTAAATACAGATCACTGCAATCATGCATGAGCAGCTATTAAATAAAATGTATTATGACCTAGGCACTATAGGAAGTTTTGGAGGAATAAATCCTCTTTTTCAGGCTGCTAAAGCATATACTGAAACGGTGACTAGAAAAAGAGTAACTGAATGGCTTATAGATCAAGATGCTTATTCTTTGCACATACCTGCTAGGACACATTTTAAAAGAAACAAAACCATCATGTCAGATGTGGATGCAAAATGGCAGGCTGACTGCCTTGTTTGGTTATAACAACAGCTATAAATACATATTGATGGTGATAGATATCTTGTCAAAAGATGCACGGATTGTAAGCCTAAAAATAAAGACAGTCCATGAAGTGGGCAAGGCTTTTAAAAATATATATTTAGCAGTGGCCACTCCTCTTTGCCACCACCATTCGCAAGAGGTAGGAGTTGGGGCTGCGACCAGGAGACCTGCAAACAGGGCGGGAGGGAGCATGAGCATGGGAGGGGGTTGGCAGAAGGAAGAATGTGCCACATCCCCTTGCACTGGACCTGCCCCAGCACATACAGAAATGTAAAAGTTTTGAAAATAAAAAAAATATATATATATTATGCAGCTCAGGCTCGGAATAGGCTTTCGTGGTATTATGGGGCTCTGGTCATGTATGGTGCAGGGATAGTTGGTGTGTTTTGTAGTTTCTTTAGAAAAGCAATTCCACTTTTGAGAAGGGGTTTTGAGATTGCTAAACCTCATATGAAAAGTGCAGCAAAAACCCTCACCAAAGATGTTATGGGTCGTGTCACAACTGCCGTTATGAATAAAATGAATTGTAACACTGCGCAGTCAGGTTCAGGATTTGTGGTGATCAGAAGAGCTGTTAAAACAAAGAGAACCAATGAACAGGGGCCTCCTGAACCTTTTAAAAGAAAGAAGCCTAAATGTCCCAAGTCTCAGAAGCCTTACCACAAGTCTAAGAAGACAAACCTATTCACCAGGAAGCAAGATATATTCTAAAGTATTATGGCATAGAGATGTGAATCGTGTCCTCGATCGTCTTAACGATCGATTTCGGCCGAGAGGGGGAGGGAATCGTATTGTTGCCGTTTGGGTGTTTAAAGTATCGTGAAAATCGTGAGCCGGCACACTAAAACCCCCTAAAACCCACCCCCGACCCTTTAAATTAAATCCCCCACCCTCCCGAACCCCCCCCCCCAAATGCCTTAAATTAGCTGGGGGTCCAGCGGCGGTCTGGAACGGCAGCGGTCCGGAACGGCCTCCTGCAATTGAATCGTGTTGTCTTCAGCCGGCGCCATTTTTCAAAATGGCGGCGCAAAATGGCGGCGGCCATAGACCAACACGATTCGACTGCAGGAGGCCGTTCCGGACCGCTGCCGTTCCGGACCGCCGCTGGACCCCCAGGTAATTTAAGGCATTTGGGGGGGGTTCGGGAGGGTGGGGGATTTAATTTAAAGGGTCGGGGGTGGGTTTTAGGGGGTTTTAGTGTGCCGGTTTTCCTGCCCTCCCCCTTCCCCCGATTTACGATTTTTTGACGATAAATCGGGGGAATTGGTATTGTATCGTGGCCCTAACGATTTTTGACAATTTAAAATATATCGGACGATATTTTAAATCGTCAAAAAACGATTCACATCCCTATTATGGCATTTGTACATCAGAAATTGGAAGAATGTTTGAAATCAGAAATGGATCTGTTTCAACTGGCCCCCACTCAAACCAGCATCAAAAAAAGTACTTATGTGGAAATTCCACCATTATCTGCCTTGTCAGAAACAGTCCCTTTAGATTTTTATATAGCTAGACATGGCAAGGATTACCTGGATTTAAACAACACGTTGCTGTACCTGACCTGTAAAATTGTTAAAGAAGATGTGGCAGATTTTGACATAGGGGCCAAAGTAGCACTTGTGAACTATCCAGTGGCTTCTATTTTTAGCCAGCTAGATGTCACTCTCGGAGTCCTACTCATTAATCAGAGCAACAACTGCTACCCTTACAGAGCCCTCATAGAGTTGCTTCTCAATTATGGTGAAGAATCTCTCAAAACACAGTTTACAAGTGGTCTGTTTTATAGAGGCACAACAGGAAGTCATGAAGTGAGAGAAATGAGGACCCATAATGTTGGTTTTGCTGAAAGAGCTTGATTTACAGCAGCTAGCCATAAAGTAGAGCTACTGGGGCATTTACATAGTGAACTATTTAACTTAATGCCGGTATAGAAAAGATTGTAAATAAATAAATAAATAAAATAAATAAACTGTTTTTTCAAGAAAAGCTGCTCATAAATGGTGTGGATGTGAAAATTAAACTAACGCAGATACATTCTGTTTAATGAACGATGATGCAGATGAGCACTACAAACTCCTTATTTTATCCACAGACCTCTTTGTAAGGAGAGTGAAAATACCCCCGGGAGTGTGTTTGGGGCATGCAGAAGCTCTACTGAAAGCTAATGCCAAATACGCTGTGGACCACATAGGGCTGAAAGTCATTAGCATATCTGCCAGAGCCCATGTGACTAACCAGGAAAACCTTTTTTTAGGTCAGTTACCCAAACTTATGGTTTTGAGGTTTGTGGATAATGACGCTTTCAGCAGTAATTACACTAAAAACCCCTTCAATTTCATTACAATATTAATTTTGCTGCACTGTATGTGGATGGTGAGCAACTTCCTGAGAAGCCTTTCCAACCGGATTTCAAGAATGGATGCTGTGTCAGAGACTACATGCAGCTGGTTCAAGCATCATGCAAACATTTGAAAAACAGTGTGTTATTGATTGATTGTCACAAGTTTTACAAGGCTATGTAGGCTATATCACTTGTCCGGCTAAATAGGCTATATCACCTGGTCTGGTGATAGGCCTTTGACCTCTCACTGGACCAGGAATGTACGGACCACTACTTGTTGATTAAACTGGTAATCTGTGGGCTGAAATCTGTTTTGCCAAAGTTTTGCCCCACATGGTGAATATGATTGTGTATGGTGTCTTTGACAATGTGATAAAAATTAACCACAGAAGAAAAGTTCTTTTTGATTAACTATCATAATGAACACTGTACAGGTCATCCGTAATTTAAATGAGGTCCCATAAGTTACAACATTTATTTTAGATGTACTGCCCAGCGACTGGCTGACAGATGTATAAACAGAAAGGAAACCTGCATCCTAAATCACCTAGCAACCTAAATCACTGAAAATGGCATAGGCAAATTTTTTTACTCTTATGGGCAACAACCTGATAGTTTATTCTTCCCTAACACTATTATGAATTTTTTCAAATAACATTGTGAAGATGTTTTATACGACAATAGGCAATTGCAGCATCCACTATCCACTGGTTTCTTTTTTCCTAAATCAATGCTGTAAAAGGTTGTCATTTGACATTTTAGAACTGTATTCCGAAGAACCATTTCAAAAAGACAAAATGGTATTAAATTTGTAAAAAACAACAGAAAACAATGTATGTCTAGATCTTTTGGCTGTCTGTTTCACAACCCCCAGATGTGGGTTCCATACCAAGAATTGGGCCGATACAGTAAAAATCGGGCTGATACAGTAAAAATCGTGGGAGAGCGGCGCTCTCCTGGCGCGCACATAGGACACTCTCCTGTGCACACAATACATTAAAGTAATTTATTTAAATTAGGGTCCGCGGCAAAAAGAGGCGCTAGGGACACTAGCGCGTCCCTAGCACCTCTTTTTGGATGGGAGCGGCGGCTGTCAGAGGGTTTGACAGCCGATGCTCAATTTTGCTGGCGTCGGTTCTCGAGCCCGCTGACAACCACGGGTTCAGAAACCGGACGCCGGCAAAATTGTAACTTTTGGGGCCTCCGACTTAATATCGCCATGATATTAAGTCGGAGGGTGCACAGAAAAGCAGTTTTTACTGCTTTTCAGTGCACTTCCCCAGCGCCGGCAGAAATTAATGCCTACCTTTGGGTAGGCGCTAATTTCTTAAAGTTAAATGTGCGGCTTGGCTGCACATTTTACTTACTGTATCGCGCGGGAATACCTAATAGGGCCATCAATATGCATTTGCATGTTGCGGGCATGTTGCGGGCGCTATTAGGTTCGGGGGGGGCATGTTGCAGGCGCTATTAGGTTCGGGGGGGGGGGGGTTAGACACGCATTTTCGACGCGCTATTACCCCTTACTGAATAAGGGGTAAAGCTAGCGTGTCGAAAACACGCGTCCAATCGCGGGTTAACAGTGTGCTCCACTGGAGCGCACTGTACTGTATCGGCCTGACTGTTAGCTAATCCAAAATAAAAGCATCCCTCTCTCTTGCGGGTTTTTGAAAAATGAACCAAATGTCCATAGTCTTTTTTTTTTTTTTAAGTATTTTTATTGAAAAGATATCATTACACATTCAGCCATTTATATGTGTCAGTTTTCGCTTTTTACAGGGAAGGAGGTCTTTGTGCTTTACAGCCTTTGTGAACAATTCAGTAGGGGTGTGCATTCATTTTGAACGGATTTGCTATCCGCAACTTATTTTTTTCAAACTGAAAAAAAAAGGGGAGATGCACAACGCATCGCGACTTCCAACGTATTCAACATATTTCTGTTGAATACGTTGAACTGTGAGGCGCGCGCTTTTCCTCGCCGCCATTAGCTGCGAGCTCGGAGCCCCGGATTACCACAAAATGGCGGCACCCCTGCGGTAACCATGCCAACCTGTCTGACCTTTCCTGTGAGTCGTAGTGACTCACAGGAAAGGGTCGGAAGGTCGGCATGGATACCGGAACGCAGCCTATCCGCATTCACGTTTTCAGAGCAGCACTGAATGCAGCGAATCGCGCTGTCATTCAGTGCTCTCTGGGGATTTTACTGATGAGCCAGCAGTAAATAAAGAGCAGCACGAGGAGCCACGCACCTATTTCCAGCGATTCTGTGGGGAGGTGGGCTGGGTGGCAGGCAGGCAGGCAAGCAGAAGCACAAGCAGAAGCAGAACTGATAGAGAACACAGAATAGATACTAGGCTAAGCTTAGGCTAGCAAAGGAAAGAAAAATATTCCTTGTCTTGCTTTAGTGCCAGGGGTCAGCTACAGTCACTAGTATTACTATTCCTGTTTCTTTCAAGCAGTCTAGTGGTCTAGTCAGCTAGCACTGACCACTATTTACCATTGAGGGTGTTGGACTGGCTTGGAGAGAGATATTATTTTCAATGTCATCCATGTTTCTGGAGTGACAAAAATTCCTGCTTTATTAAATTTCAATTACTTAGTCTGTCAGTGCAGTGGGCATTTTTAACAGACTGAACATTGTTCTTGAGTGGGTCTGTTCATTTGGGCATTTTAAACAGACTGAATATTGTCCTTGAGTAGGTCTGTGCATCTGGGCATTTTAAACAGACTGAACATTGTCCTTGAGTGGGTCTGTTCATTTGGGCATTTTAAACTGACTGAACATTGTCCTTGAGTGGGTCTGTGCATCTGGGCATTTTAAACAGACTGAACATTGTTCTTGAGTGGGTCTGTTCATCTGGGCATTTTAAACAGACTGAACATTGTTCTTGAGTGGGTCTGTTCATCTGGGCATTTTAAACAGACTGAACATTGTCCTTGAGTGGGTCTGTGCATCTGGGCATTTTAAACAGACTGAACATTGTTCTTGAGTGGGTCTGTTCATCTGGGCATTTTAAACAGACTGAACATTGTTTCTTGAGTGGGTCTGTGCATCTGGGCATTTTAAACAGAGTGAACATTGTCCTTGAGTGGGTCTGTGCATCTGGGCATTTTAAACAGACTGAACATTGTTCTTGAGTGGGTCTGTTCATCTGGGCATTTTAAACAGACAACATTGTTCTTGAGTGGGTCTGTGCATCTGGGCATTTTAAACAGACTGAACATTGTCCTTGAGTGGGTCTGTGCATCTGGGCATTTTAAACAGACTGAACATTGTTCTTGAGTGGGTCTGTTCATCTGGGCATTTTAAACAGACTGAACATTGTTCTTGAGTGGGTCTGTTCATCTGGGCATTTTAAACAGACTGAACATTGTCCTTGAGTGGGTCTGTGCATCTGGGCATTTTAAACAGACTGAACATTGTCCTTGAGTGGGTCTGTTCATTTGGGCATTTTAAACAGACTGAACATTGTCCTTGAGTGGGTCTGTGCTGGGAAGTGCCCGGGCCGGAGTACTCAGCATCTTTTCTGCTTACAAGCAAGCTAGTTCTGTGTGCACTGCACACACACATGAGTGCACTGCCAGGCAGGCAGTGAGACAGTGGGCAGTGGGCATTTTAAACAGAGTGAACATTATTATTGTGGGACAGTGGGCAGTGTTACCACTCAGTGACATAAAATCCATAATGTCAGGGAAAGAGAGATGCAAGCGACTTATTGGGACTGGCAGCGGAGGCACCGCAAAAGACACTAGTGCAACACCACCAGTACAGCTAAAAAGGCAACTGTCACAATCTAAAATCTTTGTAGGGGATGGCAGTTCCATGGCAAAAAAACCGAAATCGGACCATGATACTTCGCCATTGCCACCACTTGTTTCTGGCCCTGTAGTTTTGGAGGAGAGGGAAGGGAAGGCAGAGTCATGCCCAACAAAATTTAGACACCCAAGAGCAGCAGGGGGACAGAAGTCTCGACTAAGACTTAGCGGTCACAAGGTAGCGCTGGCACTGTTAGCTTCTGATTCAGAAGAAGAATCTTCTTGGGTGGGATTCTCATCAGAAACGGAAGAAGTAATAGCTGACGAATCTTCGGTAGAATCAGTTAGTCCTGTCTTAGCCTCCACCTCCAGAATTGTGCAGCAGGGGCCCGGGAGAGATTACAGTGATATCGAGGAGGAGGAAGAGCTGTCAGAAGGGAGACAGCGGGTGACTGGTGCCCTCTCTGGCATTGCTTCTCAGGGTGCACCCACTACTAGTACCTCAACTCCAGTGCCAGCATCCACCCCAAAGGTGTCACAGAGAGGAGGATCACAAAAGAAATCTCCGATCTGGAAACATTTTAAAGTGACAAAAGACCCGCGTTATGCTCGGTGTAATTACTGTGCCAGGGATATTAGCAGAGGCAAGCAAATGGGACATTTATCAAATTTTGGCATGAACCATCATATGAAGAGGCAACACCCAACAAGATTACTGCCATCTGGGGATGGTGGCAGTTTCAGTCGGGGGACCCCTTCCAAGCAGTGTGCAGTGGTAGGAAAGCAGCAGAGTCAGCCCACGCCCTCATACCCTTCTAGCAGTCAGGCGGCAGGCCAGCAACCCACTGACATGTGGCAGAAGTGACAATCCACCATGGAGGAAATGGGGTGGAGTGCGGTAATGCTATCCCGGGGTAGGAGGCAGGCAGCCTCAAAAGTAGTAACCAGGAGCATTGGGGAAATGATTGCCCTTGATGACCAGCCCTTGCAGCTAGTGCAGAATGTGGGTTTCAAGTGTTTCTTGAAGGTTGTACTTCCAAATTACAAAATCCCGTGCAGAACCACATTTAGCAGAAAGGTCATCCCCAGCCTGTACAAGCAGTGTCGCAGTCGCTTGCAAGCACTGCTAGGTAAGGCAGACGGAAGAGTGCATTTCACCTGCGATATCTGGACCGCCATGAATGCTGCACACTCTTACCTCTCTCTGACAGCACACTGGTGGGACATGGCAGAGGCAGGGGCAGCCAGCAGCTCTATTACTGAAGAAGTGTCAGGGTGGAGGTGGGCTTTACTGCACACCCACCTGATGGACCAGGCCCATACCGCTGCCAATATTCTTGCATGCATCAGAAAGATGCTGGAGGGGGGGGGAGCAAGATGGCCGCCGAGTGAAAGGCTGCGAAGGACGCTCGCTCTGTTATTTCTTAGAAAAATTGCTTTTACAAAATGCCACATTCAAAGAGAAAAGCCAAGCTCCGAGAGGCGATAGCTTCATCTTCGTCGCCGATCTCTGAAGCTGGCCAGACACGGATTGAGACTTTTTTCGCCGCCGAGGTAGCAGAAAAAATGCCGGTCGAAGCAGCCGCTGCAAACGCCGATTTCGGGCGGATTTCGGCTTTGCTGGCTGAAGAAGTCACCCTCAGTCCCGGCGCTCCGATAACCCCCCCTCCCCGGTGCCGTCTGAAGCTGTGCTTGCAGGGGTAAGTACATCTGAGTTACAATTAATGCCTGGAACTTTTGGAACTGGAAACATTATGAAGAGTAACTTACCCCAAGCCAGCAAAGACGAGGAGGAAAATGCTATCAGGGAGATAGTGAGTGGGGAAACTATAGGGGGGGGGGGGGAGAAATGGCTCAGAGGCCCCTGTTGGGAATGTACACTCCTGCTGAATTGCCGAAGACGATAACATTGGAGTCGCTGTGGCATGCAATAAAGGGCCTGGAGAAGGCAGTTATCGATTTATTTATTTATTTATTTATTTATTTATTTATTTCAAATTTTTATATACCGGCATTCGAGACAGCAGTCACATCATGCTGGTTCACATAAAACAGGGGTGCATAGTAAACATAACTATAACAATGGTGCTGAAAAGGCAGTTACATATAACAGGGTGATAAGAACTTGGCTGAGAAGAAAGAGAAAGGACAGGATTAATTCACACAGGTAAACGATAGAAGATATGGTTAATCAAGATATGGTTAATCAAGGTGTAGTTGGAGATTAGTTGACCATGTTGGTGTCTGGGAAAGCTTGTATGAATATCCAGGTCTTTAGTCTTTTTTTGAAGGTTGAGATGCATGGTTCTGTTCTGAGATTTGAGGGGATGGAGTTCCATAATGGTGGAATGGCTGTAGAGAAAGCCCGGTCTCTTAGTGTGCAGTGTCTGGTAGATTTGGACGGTGGTACCTGTAGCGATCCTTTGTATGCATCTCTTGTCGGTCTTGACGAATTGTGTAGTCGGAGAGGGATCTGTATGTCAATGGGAGCCAGTTGGTGGATGATTTTGTAAGTGGTAAGAATGGCCTTGTATATTATTCTAAAGTGTATAGGTAGCCAATGGAGGCTCTTTAGAATGGGGGTTATGTGGTCCCTTCTCCTGGTATTTGTCAGAATTCGTGCAGCTGCATTTTGCACCATCTGAAGCGGTTTGGTGTATGAAGCGGGAAGGCCGAGTAGGATGGTGTTACGATAGTCTAATTTTGAAAAGATGATTGCTTGTAGAATAGTTCTGAAATCTTGGGCATGGAAAAGAGGTCTAATTCTTTTCAGGACTTGTAGTTGGTAGAAACAGTCTTTGGTGGTTTTGTTAATGGTGGCTTTGAAATTCAGGCGATTATCAATTAGGACTCCTAGGTCTCTCACTTGTGTGATTGTTGGCGTGGCTTGTTGTGCAGAGGTGATGGTGCTATTTTCTGAGGCGATGAGCAGGAGTTCAGTTTTGCCGGAATTTAATACCAGGTTTAGGCTGGTGAGGAGGAGTTTAATTTTTTGAAGGCATGTGTCCCAGTAAGCCAGAGTTTTAGCGACGGAATCCTTGATGGGTATCAGGACCTGTATATCGTCCGCGTAAAGGAAGTGTTTGAGGTTGAGGTCGGTGAGAAGTTGGCATAACGGTATAAGGTAAATGTTAAATAAAGTAGGAGACAGGGAGGACCCCTGTGGGACTCCTACTGACGACGGATGTTGAGAGGATTCTTTGTTCTGTATCTTGACCTTGTATCCTCTATTGCTGAGAAATGATATGAACCAAGATAGTGCTGTGCCTGAGATACCTATGGAGGCTAACTGGTTGATGAGTAAGGAATGATTGACGGTGTCAAAGGCTGAAGAAAGGTCCAGTAGGATCAGTAAGAAGGCTTGACCTTTATCGAGGCCCAGGATGAGGTGATCTGTTAAGGAAATGAGGAGGGACTCCGTGCTTAGTGTTTTGCGGAAACCGTATTGTGATGGGAATAGGAGGTTGTTTTCTTCAATGTAGTTTGAGAGTCGGGTGTTCACCAATTTCTCCATAATCTTAGCTATGAAGGGGAGGTTGGCGATTGGTCGGTAGTTGTTTGGGTCATTAGGATCTAGATTAGGTTTCTTGAGTAATGGTTTGAGAGAGGCCAATTTTAGGTCATCTGGGTAAGATCCTTGTGTTATAGAGCAATTTATGATGTCTGACAGGGATTTGGAGATGGAGTCAGGAATTGATAGAAGTAATTTCGAGGGGATGTGGTCCGAAGGGTGAGAAGATGGTTTCATTTTCCGTAGAATACCTTGGATCTCAATGGAAGAAGTGAGTTCCAGTTCTTCTAAGCGGGTATTTTTGAAGGTGGTCTGAGGAGGTGTTGAAGTAGATGCGGTGTTGGGGGGCAGCTGAGTTAGAAGTTTGCTGACTTTGTTGTTGAAAAATAGCGCTAGTTCTTCCGCTTTAGATTTTGCTTGGTTGAGGGTGATTTCTGATGGGTTTATTTGAGTGAGGTTAGAGACGTAGCTAAAGAGGGCTTTAGCGTCGAAGATTAGGTGGTGGATCTTGGATGCGTAGTAGTTCCTCTTGGATCTTAATGTATTCGATAGGGATGTGAATCGTGTCCTCGATCGTCTTAACGATCGATTTCGGCTGGGAGGGGGAGGGAATCGTATTGTTGCCATTTGGGGGGGTAAAATATCGTGAAAAATCGTTAAAAAATCGTTAAAAAATCGAAAAATCGAAAAATCGAAAAAACCGGCACATTAAAACCCCCTAAAACCCACCCCCGACCCTTTAAATTAAATCCCCCACCCTCCCGAACCCCCCCCCAAATAACTTAAATAACCTGCGGGTCCAGCGGCGGTCCGGAACGGCAGCAGTCCGGAACGGGCTCCTGCTCTGAATCTTGTCGTCTTCAGCCGGCGCCATTTTCCAAAATGGCGCCGAAAAATGGCGGCGGCCATAGACGAAAAAGATTGGACGGCAGGAGGTCCTTCCGGACCCCCGCTGGACTTTTGGCAAGTCTCGTGGGGGTCAGGAGGCCCCCCACAAGCTGGCCAAAAGTTCCTGGAGGTCCAGCGGGGGTCAGGGAGTGATTTCCCGCCGCGAATCGTTTTCGTACGGAAAATGGCGCCGGCAAGAGATCGACTGCAGGAGGTCGTTCAGCGAGGCGCCGGAACCCTCGCTGAACGACCTACTGCAGTCGATCTCCTGCCGGCGCCATTTTCCGTACGAAAACGATTCGCGGCGGGAAATCGCTCCCTGACCCCCGCTGGACCTCCAGGAACTTTTGGCTAGCTTGTGGGGGGCCTCCTGACCCCCACGAGACTTGCCAAAAGTCCAGCGGGGGTCCGGAAGGACCTCCTGCCGTCCAATCTTTTTCGTCTATGGCCGCCGCCATTTTTCGGCGCCATTTTGGAAAATGGCGCCGGCTGAAGACGACAAGATTCAGAGCAGGAGCCCGTTCCGGACCGCTGCCGTTCCGGACCGCCGCTGGACCCGCAGGTTATTTAAGTTATTTGGGGGGGGGTTCGGGAGGGTGGGGGATTTAATTTAAAGGGTCGGGGGTGGGTTTTAGGGGGTTTTAGTGTGCCGGCTCACGATTCTAACGATTTATAACGATAAATCGTTAGAATCTGTATTGTATTGTGTTCCATAACGGTTTAAGACGATATTAAAATTATCGGACGATAATTTTAATCGTCCTAAAACGATTCACATCCCTAGTATTCGATTTGTATTGGAGAAGAGTCGATTTATAGGTAGATAGAGTGATGGTACATGGGTTTTTACGCCATTTAGCCTCATTTTGTCTTAGCAATAGTTTAAGCTTTCTTAGCTCTAGGGTAAACTATGGTTGTCTTTTGGACGAGTTGGGGTGAGGTTTTTTTGTAGTAAGGGGGCATAGCTTGTTGGCTATTGATTCCGTGATGTTGTTCCAAGATCGAAGCGCTGAGTTCGGATTGGTAAAGTCTACTTGGGTGAGATGTGATAATAAGTGATTGCTAAGATCTTCTGTGGCGCATGTTTTCCTGTAAGTGAAGCAATGTGAGGGTATGCGAGATGGACTGGTATCTTTTATTGAGAATGAGGAAGTTATGAGGGAGTGATCTGACCATGGTACCTTCGTGCAGGAGGGGTGCTGGACCGGTTTGATTGCTGTATTGACGAAGATAAGGTCTAACGTGTGTCCGGCTTTGTGTGTGGGTTTGTTAACTAGTTGAGTGAAACCTAAAGCGGAGTATGCTGTGAGTAAGGCTTCGCAGTTGGGTGATAATGTGGAGTTGTCGACGTGCAGGTTGAAGTCACCTAATATTATCGCTGGGGCATCTAGATTGATAAGGGAAGTAGTTAGTTCAACCAGGGGAGATGCGTCTGTTTCCAGTAAACCTGGAGGAGCGTAGAGAAGTAAAATTTGGAGTTTGTCTGATGAGAAGAAGCCAAATTCGAGTTTCGAGTCGTTATTGGAGGAGTGTTGAGTGAATCTGTGGTCCTTTTTTGTAGCTAGGAGGATTCCTCCTCCTTTTTTTTTTCCATGACGTGGGATTGAGAAGAAGTTGTATGTCTCCGTGGGTAATTGGTTAATTATTGCAGTGTCTGAAGGTTTGAGCCATGTCTCAGTAATTGCGCATATGTCCGGTTTCACATCGATGAGATAGTCGTTTAGTATTACTGATTTCTTAGTTAGGGATTGTGCATTGAATAGTGTTAACGTAAATAGTGTGAGGCCTAGCAGTTGGGTAATGGGAGAGATCACGATTGGAGAGAGGGATTTAAGGTTATGGTAATGGGCTTGTCGAGTTGAATATCCTTTGGAAGGAGGACAGTGTGGGAGGATTGGGATTGGAAAGGATGGGGACATTCTTCTTAGTTTGCTGGAGTGGAAGCTGGAGTGGCTGGATTGGATGCTGGAGTGGCTGGAGTGGATGCTGGAAGCTGGAGTGGCTAGACTGGATGCTGGAGTGGCTGGACTGGATGCTGGAGTGGCTGGAGTGGATGCTGGATGCTAGAGTGGCTGGATTGGATGCTGGATGCTGGAGTGGATGCTGGATGCTGGAGTGGCTGGATTGGATGATGGATGCTGGAGTGGCTGGATTGGATGCTGGATGCTGGAGTGGATGCTGGATGCTGGAGTGGCTGGATTGGATGCTGGATGCTGGAGCGGCTGGACTGGATGCTGGAGTGGCTGGACTGGATACTGCGGTGGATATAATGAGTTTTATATTGGCATTAATGCAGGCAGAAAACTTCGTAGAGCTTCAGCACTTTTACTGTCTGTTATTATTGTATTGTTTAGGCTGTAGTCATAGGCTGTAGTCACTTTCGTGGGTATGGGTCTTCCAGCTGTAGTCACTTTCGTATGCTGACAACTTGCTGAGATGGCGCTGGCTGGGTGCAGGCTGGTACTTGCTCGGTGAGAGCTGGAAGAACGTGAGCAAGATGGACGCTGGAAGAGTTCTGGTGCAGTAATGTTGTGAGGCTGCTCGGGGAAGTGAGGATCGAAACGAAGGGGCGAAACAAAGGGGCAGGCCCCTTTGTCGTGCTCCTTCGGCGCGCGACGCTCGGCGCGCGGCGCCTAGCAGTGAGGTTTTAAATCCCTGCCGGGCTCTCTCCGGTTGGTTGCCGGTCTGAGTTGGGGGCGGGCCTTATCGCGTTTCCCTTTTTTTCTTTTTTTTTTTTCTGTTTTGGAGTTCTTCTTGCGTTCGCCGGATTGGGCCTCGGCGATCGCGGCTGGCGGCTGGCGTCGGGGTCCCCCGGGTGGGGAGGCCGAACACTGACCTGACCTTCCCCCGGTGGGGCTCCGGCGCCGGTCGCGCAGGTCTTCGGTCGCCGCGTGGAGAAGGAGGAAGCGGCGCCTAGCAGGGAGGTTTTAAATCCCTGCCGGGCTCTCTCCGGTTGGTTGCCGGTCTGAGTTGGGGGCGGGCCTTATCGCGTTTCCCTTTTTTTCTTTTTTTTTTTCTGTTTTGGAGTTTTTCTTGCGTTCGCCGGATTGGGCCTCGGCGATCGCGGCTGGCGGCTGGCGTCGGGGTCCCCCGGGTGGGGAGGCCGAACACTGACCTGACCTTCCCCCGGTGGGGCTCCGGCGCCGGTCGCGCAGGTCTTCGGTCGCCGCGTGGAGAAGGAGGAAGCGGCGCCTAGCAGGGAGGTTTTAAATCCCTGCCGGGCTCTCTCCGGTTGGTTGCCGGTCTGAGTTGGGGGCGGGCCTTATCGCGTTTCCCTTTTTTCTTTTTTCTTTTTCTGTTTTGGAGTTTTTCTTGCGTTCGCCGGATTGGGCCTCGGCGATCGCGGCTGGCGGCTGGCGTCGGGGTCCCCCGGGTGGGGAGGCCGAACACTGACCTGACCTTCCCCCGGTGGGGCTCCGGCGCCGGTCGCGCAGGTCTTCGGTCGCCGCGTGGAGAAGGAGGAAGCGGCGCCTAGCAGGGAGGTTTTAAATCCCTGCCGGGCTCTCTCCGGTTGGTTGCCGGTCTGAGTTGGGGGCGGGCCTTATCGCGTTTCCCTTTTTTTCTTTTTTTTTTCTGTTTTGGAGTTTTTCTTGCGTTCGCCGGATTGGGCCTCGGCGATCGCGGCTGGCGGCTGGCGTCAGGGTCCCCCGGGTGGGGAGGCCGAACACTGACCTGACCTTCCCCCGGTGGGGCTCCGGCGCCGGTCGCGCAGGTCTTTGGTCGCCGCGTGGAGAAGATTTGACAAATATTACTCTACAATCTAACAGTAAAATACTGAAATTTGAGAAAAACCTAATGGAACATATTAATACCCTACAAGGAATGGAACAACGCATGGGGAAAGTGGAAAAGGCTCAATTTGAAATTATGAGAGTTGAGAATATAAGTGTGAAGAAACTAGAGAACTTGGAAAATCAAATTAAATATCTGAACCTTCGGGTTTTGAATTTCCCATTCATAAAAGAGATATCCGCATACGATATGTTTAAAGAGTACATGATAAAGATTTTGAAGATTCCTACTGAGGGATTACCAGTGATCTCAAAAGTATATTACTTACCGAATAAGGAAGAAAAAGGGAAAGAACCACCTCAGGAAAAAGAAAATTTATTGAACTTGACTCAGATTCTGGAAATGTCCACCGAAACAGAAGTTAAGAGAAGAATGATGTTATTTCTTCAATGTACTTTTCCTTCAGATAGGGATCTTATATTAAAGAGATATATGAGAAATAGAGAGGAAGTATATTATGGGAGTAGAATTTGGATATACCCGGATATATCCCGAATGACACAAGAGAGACGTAAGAAATTTTTGGCATTCAGGTCTGATGTTGTGGCCAGGGGCTCCAGTTTTAGTCTGAGGTACCCCAGCAAATGTGTAATTAAGCATTTAAATGCAAAATATATTTTCTTTGAACCTGCCCAATTACAGAGGTTTCTCGAGCCCAGTAACCCCCAGAACCTGTAGTTATCGTAGCTAATATAGAAGTTTCTGTTGCATTCTCACGACGGTCAAAATGCTTTTGCAAAATATGTTTAAAATTTCTTGTAAACCGCCATGTTAAATGACTCCCCCATATTTCTTGGAATAGTAGAGAAGAATGTGATGTATGACTGAGTAAGAGATGAAAAGTCTTGTTGTTTAAAATTATATGTTGGATGCTAATCTACGCAATGAATTATATTTGCTGGAAGTGAATATTGAAAATCAATAAATATTAAATTAAAAAAAAAAAAGAAAGATGCTGGAGGGCTGGCAACTACACCAGCGAGACAGGAAAACACGGGCAGGGTTTTTTTGTCACAGACAACGGTGCAAACATGGTTAAGGCAATAAGCGATGGGCGGTTTAAGAACATCCGATGTTTTGCACACACTCTGCATCTGGTAGTGAAGTCAGCTCTGGGCTTGGAGTCCAAGGACAAGGAAAATGAATACCTGCATAGGTTAATACAGAAGTGCAGGAACATAGCAGCATACGTCCACAGAAGTGTCAAGGCGGGGCAGGTTCTCCGACAAAAGCAGACTGATTTGGATATGCCTCAGAAGCGTCTCATTCAAGACATTGCCACCCGGTGGAATTCCACCATTATGATGCTGGAGAGGTTACTGGAGCTGCAGACACCCCTTCATGAACTTTCTGGTACAATAGACATAGATGTGCAGAATCCCCTAGGGCATCACGATTGGTTAGTCAAGAGTCAGCTGGTAAAAATCCTGCAGCCCTTCAAGGATGTCACGGAGGAACTGAGTTCCAGAAGTGCCACCTTGGCTGACATCATCCCTATAGTTAAATTCCTGGATGACCATTTGGAGGCCTTTAAACGGCAAGAGGGAATGACTGCTGAGATGCTGCAGTGTGTGGACGTTTTGTAGCAGCAGGTGAAAGACAGATTACAGCCTTTAACAGAGGACAGCACATACATGCTCGCCTCTGTATGTGATCCCCGTGTGAAAGGTAAACTCGCCCTACAGACCAATTGTCTGTCATTTGTGAAGGAGCTGCTGTTAGCTAAGGTCCGTGAACAGGAGCGCCATAGGCGGAGACAGAGTAGGCTTGAAGCAGAGGTGGAAACAGCAGGCACGTCACAAAGTTGTGCTGCTAGCCCAGGCAGGAGCAGCACTGTGTCAGTGACAGAAAGTACCTCCTCCTCCACGTCAGAACGCCCAAGGCATGTTGGCCATAAAGATTCATCAGTTGTGCAACGGGCAAGAGAGAAAGTAGCTGGATTGAGTGACTCTGAGCCCTCCCAAGCACAGGAGGAGACAGCAGCACAGCTGTCAGTGACACGGTATCTCTCAGAGCCGATAGAGAACATGCAGACAGATCCGCTGGCATATTGGGCACACAAGTACACTGTCTGGCCACACCTAGCCAAAGTGGCTGAACGATATCTGTCATGTCCACCAACCAGTGTGCCCAGTGAACATGTCTTTTCAATGACAGGGGATATCATGAGCCCTCACCGCTCAAGGCTGGCACCAGAGTTGATGGAAATGCTAGTGTTTTTGAAAGTAAACCTGCCTTTGCTTGGCTTTCCAAATTTTCCCTGTGAATGGCAAGATGAATAAAAGCTATTCAAAGCCTTGTAGCAGCTCCAATTGCCTCCTATGCTCAAGATAAAGTAAGCACTGTAGCACATGTTCCTGACATGAATCGCTGTGCCTGATCGTCTACTGTGCAGGCCTTGTTTTACTACCACTGTTTGACCTCGATAGCTGCGCCTGTTCATCCAAGCCTTGTGTTCCATTTATTTATTTATTTATTTATTCATTATTTTTTATTTTCATTTACATGAATCATATATAATACAATATTGTATTGCAACATAAATTCCAAACAAGTATATCTATATTACTTAACATTTAGATTTTTCATCGTAATTAACAATCTTTAAGTACTGTTGGAATAAAGAATAAAAATGTCCTTCTCATTTAGAATAAGAAAACAAAAAGTATTAGTACTAAGCCCATTGGCACAAACAAGAGAAGAATTTATATATGACAAATAATATTTTAAGTAACCATCAACGACAACAATTATACAATTCCTATCCCTGTACTATGGATCCACCGGGGAAGAGGTTACAGGTGCTCGAGACTCAACAAATTGGCTTAAATGTTCTACCTGAGTGAAAACAAAGGAATCTGTACCCCTTTTTAAAATACAACGGCATGGATATTTTAACATAAAGGTAAAACCTAATGTTAAAACTCTTTGTCTTAATTCAAGAAATTGCTGTCTTTTAAGATGGGTCACAGGTGAAAGGTCCGGAAAAATTTTAACATTTTGTCCTAGATATGCTATAGGATATTTTTGAAAGTAATTTCTCATTAAGTTACTTATATCAGCCGTAGATATTAGTGAAACAATTAACGTTTCTCTTTCGAGCACTTGAACTGCTGAATTTTCCAGAAAGCTGGTTAAATTAGCTGGAATAGAAACTGCCACAGCCAGAGTTCTTTTTTTTTGGAAATAACAAGAATTAACGGAAACCATATTATTTTCTGAGAAACCTAGAACTTTGGTTAGAAATTTTTTAAAGGAAACATATGGAATTTCCCCGCTATTCTTGGAAAATTCATTTCACGTACATTTAATTGTCTAGTATTATTTTCAATTGCTTCTAACCTTTTAGAACATAATGACTGATCTTTCAACAAAGCTATATTCACTGCCTGCAAAGATTTAATATTTCCTTCCGCTAAATCTATTCTAGTATCTATATCATTCACTTGCTGTTGTATTCCCATATATTGCTGAGATAAATTAGTAGACATCATATCTATCTTTTTTTCCAACCTGTTGACAGTCATATTTAACCCGCTTACCAAGTCCCACAGTGCTCCCAGTGTTACCGTATCCAGTCTGATTATTTTTTGCCTTATATCCTCAAGTTGTTCTGAATGAGGAGTCTCTTGTTGTTCTCTGGCAGATGTTACTGCTATTAATGATTTCTGCTCTTCCTCAAGGTCCTCCATGGAGGTAGCTCCCTCGATAGCAGCTGATTGACCAACCCCTTCGGTAGGAATCACTGCTGCACCTACATTTACGGATCTTTGGGCTGGAGGAGGACGTAGTACAGGGCTGAGGCAAGCCTCATCTCGGGGAGCCTCTCGTTCTTCTACCAAGGGGCTTCCAATAGGGTCACTGGCGCCCTCATTTTCTAATTGTTTCATAAACCGGTCTATTTCTAACTGTAATAGGGGAGGTAGAGGGTCTGAGGGAAAAACCCTCACCTTCCCTTTCCTTTTAGCAGGAATTAAAAATTTTAACAGGATAACAAAAAGGCAGAAAATAGAGGTTTTACCGTTGCTGTCCTTGTGCCACGGGCTCAGTAGTAGGATTACGGTTGTTCACCTCCTGTCCAGCCTAATCCAGACTAAGCTGGACCAAGCCGTGCGTACCCCTTAGGCGTGCACGGCTTTGGCGGCGCCGGCGTCGATGGGGAGCCGCTACTGCGAAGATTTTATTTCGGTCCGGCTCCTCTCCTCTCGTGTGCTTTGGTGGTGTTCTGGGCTGCAACAGGGGGGCTCTGAACGCCGGTCTCCCAGGCGTCTCGGTTCGCTGCGAAGATTTTATTTCGGTCCGGCTCCTCCCCTCTCGTGTGCTTTGGTGGTGTTCTGGGCTGCAACAGGGGGGTTCTGAACGACGGTCTCCCCCAAGCCTTGTGTTCCTAGGTGGGATTGACCTCTGTGCTCGACTGCTGTGCCTGTTCATCCAGGCCTTGTGTCCCTCGGTGGGATTGACCTCTGTGCTCGACTGCTGCGCCTGTTCATCCAGGCCTTGTGTTCCTCTGGGGATAGTGAAATACCTACAGTACCTGAGTGTAATCAAGTATGAAGTGCTGGAAATGTTTAAAAATAAGAATATAAATAAATAAATAAATAAATAAAAAATTACTATCCGTGTTCATCCAGGCCTTGTGTCCCTAGGTGGGATTGACCTCTGTCCTCAACTGCTGTGCCTGTTCATCCAGGCCTTGTGTCCCTAGGTGGGATTGAACTCTGTGCTCGACTGCTGCGCCTGTTCATCCAGGCCTTGTGTTCCTCTGGGGATAGGGAAATACCTACAGTACCTGAGTGTAATCAAGTATGAAGTGCTGGAAATGTTTTAAAATAAGAATATAAATAAATTTAAAAAAAAAATTACTATCCGTGTTCATCCAGGCCTTGTGTCCCTAGGTGGGATTGACCTCTGTCCTCGACTGCTGTGCCTGTTCATCCAGGCCTTGTGTCCCTAGGTGGGATTGACCTCTGTGCTCGACTGCTGTGCCTGTTCATCCAGGCCTTGTGTCCCTAGGTGGGATTGACCTCTGTGCTCGACTGCTGTGCCTGTTCATCCAAGCCTTGTGCTCCTCTGGGGATAGGGAAATACCTACAGTACCTGAGGTTAATCAAGTATGAAGTGCTGGAAACGTTTTAAAATAAGAATATAAATAAATTAAAAAAAAAAAAATTACTATCCGTGTTCATCCAGGCCTTGTGTCCCTAGGTGGGATTGGCCTCTGTCCTCGACTGCTGTGCCTGTTCATCCAGGCCTTGTGTCCCTAGGTGGGATTGATCTCTGTGCTCGACTGCTGTGCCTGTTCATCCAGGCCTTGTGTCCCTAGGTGGGATTGAACTCTGTGCTCGACTGCTGCGCCTGTTCATCCAGGCCTTGTGTTCCTCTGGGGATAGGGAAATACCTACAGTACCTGAGTGTAATCAAGTATGAAGTGCTGGAAACGTTTTAAAATAAGAATATAAATAAATTTAAAAAAAAAAATTACTATCCGTGTTCATCCAGGCCTTGTGTCCCTAGGTGGGATTGACCTCTGTGCTCGACTGCTGTGCCTGTTCATCCTGGCCTTGTGTCCCTAGGTGGGATTGACCTCTGTGCTCGACTGCTGTGCCTGTTCATCCAGGCCTTGTGTCCCTAGGTGGGATTGAACTCTGTGCTCGACTGCTGCGCCTTTTCATCCAGGCCTTGTGTTCCTAAAAGTGTTTGACCTCGATTGCTGTGCCTGTTCATCCAGGCCTTGTGTTCCTAAAAGTGTTTGACCTCGACTGCTGTGCCTGTTCATCCAGGCCTTGTGTTCCTAGAAGTGTTTGACCTCTACGGTACAAAGTCAACATAGGTTGATATTGCAGATTTGGACTTGAGTAGCAGTATTCTTATTTCTGAGAGATCCTCCATTTCCTTTGTCATCAGCTGAAGTGCGTAAGTACAGTCGGAATTCACTAGACGCCAATGGAATTCAGTAGACGCCAACGATATTCACTGGACGCCAATATAAACACCGGGTACACCCAACTCTAGGGGTTGACCCGTTCTAGGGAGTCCTTCCCTGCACAAAGGAAAGGGAACTCTCTCCTGGGCCAGCCTGTCTTTCCCCTATCAAAACCATAGGGACCAGACCAGACTACCTCCACTCTGCCAGCCTGTCTTGCCCCTATCAGCTTTCTGCCACTCTGCTTTGCTGCCATACACCAGATGACTCACTTAACTCCTTGTGGTGTTCTTGCCACTCTCATGGTTCCTCAGTGTGTTGGTGCTAGTCTATCTGCTTGCTATGTTCCCCCTTCATTGTGCTGTTGGATGTCAATGCCACTTGTCTTGCCGCTTTGCATGTGGTGCTGCCTTTGATGGTTCATGCATCTGCTATCGGTGCTCTGTTTTGAAGCTGTGGTGTGTTTTTGACATTCTCACTGCTGCTTTGTGCCTCTGTTAAAGCACTCTTGCCACTTCTGGTACCCCTTTGCACCTTTCCAGTGCCTTAGGCTATTCATGCCACTTAGGTGCCACTTTGCCACAGTCTAAGTACCTTGGAGCTCTTTTGTTGTTGTGATGATTGCTCCCCAGAAGTTTCATGAAAATTGATAAGAAAACCCCAATTCTGCAGCCAAAAATAGGCTGGAAATCCTTCCCCCATTGACTTTAATGGGAACCGGGAAACGTATGGACAGATTGGCAACTTATGGAATTCTCCATACTTCCATATTGAACGGAATCGACCCTCAACGAAAACGTATCACCGATTCAACGAAAACTTTTTGTCTGCACATCCCTACATTTCAGTAGTTGTCACAGAAGGATTTTCCTTGAGTTGTTCCAACAGATCCCTATTGGATGGGTTACCCATGACCATGGGGGGTTTTCATGAACTCTTCCCAACCTTTGGGTATACTCCGCTGTGAAAGAGTTTGGGTCTGTGTAGCACCACAAACCAGATCTAATAGGTTAGATCCACTTATAGGCTTTTCCTTGTACACAAAATTCCCATTACTCTCCCAGAACACAATTCCCTTATTCTTTGACAGTTTATTGAGAAGAACTTCTGCATTTTTCTGTAGTGCATGCTGATGCTGTAACACTTCCTGCAGGATGGGTTCTTGGGGGCTAGTGTGCTCTAGAAATGCTGCCATTGCTATATCATCCTGCACCAGTACATACAGATTTATTTTTTCTTTTTCAATTTCTCCATGTCTATTATGTACCAAATAGTGCTGTAGAACTTCTGAATAATGCTTAGCCTTTTCACATTCGGACATAACAGAACTTTGAAGTATATGTTTCATTTCTTCATCTAGTCTTTCAGCCATAGTGGTTCTAATATTGTGCTCTAGAACTGAAGGATTTCTCAAACAATCGAGTTGTTGACTTGACACTAAAAATATTTTTTCTGTGTATTGTATTAGTGCTTAGCTCAAAAGGCCTGTGATGAGTGGCAATGCACAACCTAGCAGGGACCTGATAAAACCCCCCACTGTTTCACCAGCTATTTTTCTTTTTGAGTGGCACCCTTTTATCACCCACATTCTTTATGGCTTGGCATTTCCTTTTTAAGACTCTTATCTTAACCATTCATGAGCCCCCTATTCTTTCCACTCCGTCTTTCCTACCCCACCTCCACCCCCTACCCTTACCCCCCTAGGCCCCTTCGAATACCCAGTCTTTAACTCCATCCTCCTAATTTTCAAAGTACATTATCTATATTTATACTAACTATAATGTATGCTAATTATAATTGTATTTAAATATGTTTTATGTTAACCCATATGTACAGTATAACCCTGATTTCCCACACCCTCTAATCTACCTCCCCTTCCTCCCCGCCCCCTCCCTCACCCCCCTCCCCTGTTCATTGTTTATTGTATCAGGTTCATTGTAAAGCCCTGTTGGCTATTTTATAGTTCTATGGAAACCGATGTGATGTTTTCCTAACGAATATCGGTATACAAAACCTTCAAAATAAATAAATAAATAAAATCTGCTGTTGTGATAAAGGAATATTACTTTTCAGAGTGTTTAATGCAATCTCCACTATGGCCCCCACTAAATCATTACAGGCCGTGTTTAGGACAGCTATTCTCCACTGAAGAGACACTTGAACCAAACGTTTAAAAAGGTCAGGTTCTGCTTTACACGAGTAGTCTGAGACACTCAAAACAAATATCAGGGGGGAGAATATATATTTACTTCTTTTTAAAGGGGGCACGTGTTTTTTCACTGTACACTGTAGTCCAGTCTGGTGGAAAGATGTTTGTCCTCAGTCTGTAGCCCTCCAATGTCATAGCATTTAAATCCATGATGGTTTTCCATATTGTTTTCTGGTGGCATCTTCAAAGGCTTCTAAAAAGAAGCATGGCTTACAGGGGTACATTTGTCTGGCTAAAACAGCGATTTGTAGCTTGTTTCTAGGATTGTTAAAGAGCACCATATATTTGGTATTTAAAGCTATATTTCTGCTTGTTTTGCTTTGACATAAAACATTTTGTACAATATATATATAATACTCAGTTTTCTGTGTTGTATGTACTGAGTAAAAGCTTTCTCAGTTTCACCACTTTTACAAGCAGAGTCTATCAAATTGTCTACAATAACCATATTTACTTTATTGGTTGGAAAAAATTGACCATCATTAAAAGTATCAGGCAAAGAATCCATAAATGTATAAAAGCGACTGTCAGCTTTCCCCTTTGTTCTAGTTTAAAAGCTGCTCTATCTCCTTTTTAAAGGTTAGTGCCAGCAGCCTGGTTCCACCCTGGTTAATGTGGACCCCATCCCTTTGGAAAAAACTCTCCCTTCCACAAAAGGTTCCCCAGGTCCTTCCTGGCACCATTGTCTCATTCATGCATTGAGACTCCAGAGATCTGCCTGCCTCTAGGAACCCATGCATGGAACAGGAAGCTTTTCAGAGAATGCTAGGGGTGTGCATTCATTTCGCCGAATTATTCGGCCATCTAAAGGAGCAAATTTAAACAAACCCCATTGGTCAGCCCCATGTGACAGGGGCTGACCAATGGGGTGCCATTTTGATTACTGGCAGCCGATGGCCCGAGTGCAGGAGATCGCTCCTGGACCCCTGCTGGACCACCAGGGACTTTTGGCAAGATGGCGCCGGCCATCCATTGCTCCTATCATGTGACCATGTGACCGCTGGACCACCATGGAGTTTTGGTAAGTCTTGGGGGTGTCAGGAGGGTGGGGGGTTGTAGTTAATTCAATTTTAGCTGGGAAATGAATAAGAATTAACGCATGAATGTGTCGGGGGCCCCCTTGCCAAATGCAACATAGCTGCCCCTCGATGAATACGAATCCCGAATGCAACGTATGGCGTCCCTCTGCACGTCCCTAGAGAATGCTACCCAGGAGGTTCAGATGTTCATCTTTCTACTTAAGATCCTAAATTTGGCTTCCAGAACCTTCCTCCCACATTTTCCTATGTCGTTGGTGCCCACATTTATCACACATTTATCCACCAGACTGGCTATCACACTAGCTGGCTCCTCCCCAGCACTGTCTAAAATCCTATCTAGGTGATGCTTGAGGTCCACCACCTTCGCAGCAGGTAGGCATGTTACCAGGTAATCCTCATGCCCACCAGCCACCCAGCTATATACATTCTTAATAATTAAATCACCAACTATGACAGCTGACCTAACCCTTCCATCCTGGATAGTAGCCCAGGGAGTCATATCCTCAGTACGAGAGGAGTGCATGTCCTTGTTATAGGATAATTTCCTGCCACACCAGGTTGATGCTTCTCCCCCACCAGGAGACTTTCTTTTTCCAAGGCAGCACAAGGGCTGCCAGACTGGAGTTGGGACTTGGCTATTATGTCCCCGAAGGTCTCATCTATATACCTCTCTGCCTGCCTCAGCTCCTCGCTGAACGACCTCCTGCAGTCGATCTCCTGCCGGCGCCATTTTCCGTACGAAAACGATTCGCGGCGGGAAATCGCTCCCTGACCCCCGCTGGACCTCCAGGAACTTTTGGCCAGCTTGTGGGGGGCCTCCTGACCCCCACGAGACTTGCCAAAAGTCCAGCGGGGGTCCGGAAGGACCTCCTGCCGTCCAATCGTGTTCGTCTATGGCCGCCGCCATTTTTCGGCGCCATTTTGGAAAATGGCGCCGGCTGAAGACAACAACCTGTAAAAATTCCTCTTTTTCTCCAGGCATCATATTCCCAGCTCCATAGTACTGAACACCAGGCATAGGCCTCACATAATTTAGATTATCCTGAGTATTAAAAAAATGTAGAAAATGGCCCTCACAGCCTTGAAACCTCATGGTTTGTGGAAGCTTTCTAAGCTTCATGGGCAGGAAATTTAAAGAGTCTTTAAACCATATACACAGGGTTTCCATTGTGATTTGTAAGAGCTTAGTGCCCTGAACTAACAAGAGTACATCCATCTTTTTCTCTCTCAATTTGCTAACTACAAAATAACCATCATAGCTTTTAGAATTATGAGCTATGAAAGCGTATTCTTTGAACTTTTTGTCACAACAAATCTTAAACTCAAAAAGACTCTCAAGGACCTTTAAATTCCCATTTTCTTTTGTTACTTAAATCTGTCACAAATATGTAATTAGGAACATGCCAGCCTATTTCCTGCATACACGCACATTCACTCACATTTTTCAGATATTTGTGCTTGATCAATAGGGGGCATAAAATACAAGTGTTTGTCACCAGTAGTCAAGGGCTCACAGCACAGCTTAACTTATCTGCCTACATTTATGCCTCTTGTCTACATACGCTTCATATTTCTCACACAGTATTTTAGACAGGCACTCAACTTCATTTTTTAATGCCAGAACTGTATGCCTGCTAAGCCTGCTAAGCATTCTTTAGAATGACAACACAATCTGTATTTAGGACACCTCTTTTGTGCACTAACATTGTCTTCACATGTTGCTGTTAAACAAAGATGGCACCATAATGTACAATTATGATCGTGACTGTACAGCTTCTGGCAAAATTCACAGACATTTCACTTACTATAGAATTTTTTTTACATCTAATATGCCATAGAAATGGTCATCATGTAGCAACATAAAAACAGTTTATGGAATTCAGATCTGTCATTTGTCTTAAAACACTACCATTCTTTTGTATAAAGTAGAACCCTTATGTTTACATCTAAATGCTATTTACATGTTGAGACATCATCAAGCATGAACTTTTGATGCTCTGAATATCCCAGCTCTGCATGCAGTTTTTAGCATGGTCTAAAAGCTCTGCATCTGTGAGCTTTGTTGATGACATGAGAGCTACAAAGCTCCATGAAAAGCATAGTCACCTGTGTTATTCAAGTTTATTTAAATGCATTCTCATTTTATGTATGATTTGGCTGGCGATAAAGTACCTATGCATGGCGTGGTAACTCTTAAATTATCATAGCCACACCCCTTTTACTTATAGTGGGCATTATTCATGCAAACAATATTACATTTTGATGAATCTAGCTACAAGTTAGTAAACTCATGCAGAGTTATAGAGAAATACAGATCAGCAAGACATTCTGTTTTGTTGTACTTGTGATAAGGAACAGGGGAGGAGGTGCACGCAGGCTTTTAAGGTCTATTCTATCCAGCCAAATCAATACATTAAAAAAGAATGCATTTCTACATTCTTCTCTCACTCTAGCTTTATATCAAACTAGGGCGAGAGAACATTGTAGAAATCTCATCTTTGTGTGACTTTCTTCACTCCAATTCATGTCAAATTTTTACTGATATGTACTGTGCTGTTCGTACGTCTCACTGGGCATGTAAAACTGGCCCCCAAACCTTAGACCATCACCAAAACCTCACCTCCAGTTACTAGCTGGCCCTCCTATAGTGACAGAAAGAGTTGACTACTATATTATTTATATGTTGTTTACTAATCTCTTAATCCGTTATTTATATTATTTATATGTTGATAATTCCACGCTGCCTTTCTTCCTGGCTCTATTGCCCCCAAGTTCTATACCCTTGTTATATGTAACTTTGCTTGCTTCGGCCTTTTGTTTGGTTACACTTGTTATTCCCCTAAGTTCCATGTAAACCGGCCTGATGTGAATTCCATTCGTGAAGCCCGGTATAGAAATATATATTAAATAAATAAATAAATAAATGTGTGCCATTCCAGAGGCTCTCTATCTCTTGTTCTCTCCCCCAAATCCTGCCCCTTTTAATACATTCAAAAAATTTGCATTTGCACTGTGTGTTGTGATAAATATCGCAGGTGCTATGGCATTATGATGTTAGAGTCCTAACGCCCACCATAACGCATTTTGATAAATGACCCTGTTGGTCTAAAAAATCATCAGCATCCAGATCCTGAATATTTAACTTTCCTGAATACATAGAATTATGAAAATCTGTAGAATGTAAATGCAGTTGCACATAATCACCGTGTGAAACTCTTACTTATTTCATTTAGAACATACTATATACCTTGCTGCACTATATCTTGTGCCTCTATGAATGAGGTTATTCTATCTATATTAATAAAACAAAATTCCTCTGAATAAAGCACACCATTAAATTTCTCTAATTCATGGCTCCACCTTCTTACAAATTGCCAAAATTTTATATAAGTGCATTTTCAGAGGGCTGTTATTCAATTATTTACCAATCTCTCTGAAACACAGTCATCATCAGTACAATTATCAAAGCCATGCTTTCATAATCTTTCTCTTCTGTGTCACTGTATTTTGGCTCCCTCTCTATGATGATCTTGCTGTCTTTTCTTTTGGAAATGTGCCCCTTTGTAACATTTTCTCTCCTAAAAAATAAAAATAACATGGGATCACACATTTTATTCCTTTTATAGCATTTTAAGAAGAACTTTGTAACCTTGTAAACCTATATTTACTTACTTTCGTTTGGTTTGCTCTCATAAAATCTGTTCGGCCTTTTAGTATTTTCTTTTGAGGTCTTGCATTCTGTCTGTTGGTCAGGCTTCAATGACGTATCCAGTTATGTAACATTTTCTCAGTCTATACATTAAAAATAACATGATGTCACACATTTTATTCCTTTTACAATATTTTAAGAATAATTTTGTAGCCTTGTAAAACTATAACAGAACAAAATACTTACTATGTTGTTTATCTTTAAGTTTCTTGTAAGGTGGTTCTTCAAATTTTGTTGACATATTCAGTTCTTGGTCTGACATGTAAAAACACAAGCAATATTTTCATTCACACATCTGAGAACTATTTACAAGCTTGCTCGTATAGATGTAAATCAGTTTACTTATCTTTATTCGGTTTGCTCTCAGAAAAGCTGTGTGGCCTTTACATTTTTTCTTTAGGTGTCTTGCTATGTACTGGCTGTTGGTCTGTGCTCAATGATGTATCCAGTTTTGATACATTTTCTTGGTCTGATAATAAAAAACAGCCCACTTTTTTCTTTTACAATGGTTTTAAAATATTATCTATAAATAAAAGCTACAACAAAACTATTATTTACATTTTAATTTCCATTGACACTGTTTAGTAAGTGACTTTTATCTATAAACTCTGTCTTCTGCCTCTCATTATTTGAAGAATCCATTTCTGTTTCAGCCTTTTCAGACCTTACAATCTGCTGACTGGTGAACCTTTCTGGTCACTGGATATATCTTTATTCCCCAATAAGAGCATAACCCACAAAAATCCTTAAAAGTATTGTGAATTGTATCACAAAAGTGTCTGACCCCTTTGTTAAATGATGACATCTATTGTATCTGCACCTAGCCCCTCATAGTATAAGTTAGTTCTCTTGAGTGGATTATCATTTACAGACCTTTTGAGTGAATTATAAATGCCTCTTTAGGCCTTGGGGCACTTTACAAACTATAGACTGGTGAACCTTTCTGTAATTTAATGGTCCCTGGGTGTTCCTTCCTTTCCTCGCAAGGGCATAACCGCAGTAATCCTCAAAGCATTGTGTATTGTATCACAAAACTGGCTGCTCAAGCTATCATCTGTTGAACAACTGTAATGCCTGCAGCAACTTCCCTTATGGTGAAGTTAGTATTCTTCAGTGGATTATCATTATCAACCAGACCCTTTGTTTTCCTCCAAATATTATCCATTGTTTCTTGCTGATTAGATTATCCATTTACAGATCTTGAGTCCAGACATCTGCCCCCACCCAGTTCATTACAATGTTCATTCCCTTAGTTCATGAAATGGTTGCTGCATCATCCATTTTACAGTCTGAGTATGGTCACCAATGAGGCTTAATAAAGCCATAAGGATTGCTTGCTATACATTAGAGATGTGAATCGTGTCATCGATCGTCTTAACGATCGATTTTGGCTGGGGGGGGAGGGAATCGGATCGTCGCGGTTTTAGGTTTGTAAATATCGTTTAAATCGTGTTTTAGTGTGCCGGGAAAACCGGCACACTAAAACAACCCTAAAACCCACCCCGACCCTTTAAAATAAATCCCCCACCCTCCCGAACCCCCCCAAAATGCCTTAAATTACCTGGGGTCCAGAGGGGGGGGGGTCCCGGTGTGATCTTTTACTCTTGGGCCTCCGGTGCGTTGTAGAAATGGCTCCGGTGCATTGTAGAAATGGCGCCGGCGCTACCTTTGCCCTGTCATATGACAGGGCAAAGGTAGCGCCCTGTCACATGGCGTCGGCCGTACGACAACACAATTCGACTGCAGGAGGTCGTTCCGGACCCCCGCTGGACATTTGGCAAGTCTTGTGGGAGTCAGGAGGCCCCCCCAAGCTGGCCAAAAGTCCCTGGGGGTCCAGCGGGGGTCCAGGAGCGATCTTCTGCGCTCTTGATGTCGGGGGACAGGAACCGAAATAGCGCCGGCGCCATTAACGCAGACGTGGCCCGAGAGTGGAAGATCACACCGGGATCTCCCCACTGGACCCCAGGTAATTTAAAGCATTTTGGGGGGGTTCGGGAGGGTGGGGGATTTATTTTAAAGGGTCGGGGTGGGTTTTAGGGTTGTTTTAGTGTGCCGGTTTTTCCGCCCTCCCCCTTCCCCTGATTTTCGATTTTTTACGATAAATCGGGGGAATTCCTATTATATATCGCCTCTAACGATTTTTGACGATTTAAAATATATCGGACGATATTTTAAATCGTCAAAAAACGATTCACATCCCTACTATACATGCTTTGTGTGGGGGATGTCCTTTGTCTTCTATAGACCCTTAAAATATACTTGACACAGTTCTTAGTTCATATTAGGGATGTGCATTTGTTTAGAACGAATTAGGCAATTTCAATTAAACTGCCTAATGTGTCCTGGTTCGGGAGACCCGAATCCAGAAACAGATGTTTTCCTGAAATTCGGGAAAAATTCATTTTTCGGGTTAGCATGGGGGGGAGGGGCACATTTATTTAAAAAAAAACAAACCAAACCAACCCTTCAAATTCAGTTAATTACAACCTCCCCACCATCCCAAACCCCCCCCCCCCCCCCCAAGACTTACTGAAAGACCTGGTGGTCCAGCAGGGGTCCTGGGAGCGATCTTCCACTCTTGGGCCATTGGGCCTGCCAGGAATCAAAATGGCACTGGTGGCCCTTTGCCCTTACCATGTGGCAGGGGCTACCAGTGCCATTGATTGGCCCTGTCACATGGTAGGAGCAATGGACGGCCGGCGCCATCTTAGAAAATGGCACAGGCCATTCATTGCTCCTTCCATGTGACAGGGGTCAACCAATGGCACCAGTAGCCCCTGTCACATAGTGTCACATTGTGGCAGTCAATGGCCTGAGAGGGAGAGATCACTCCCAGGACCCCCTGGACCACCAGGACTTTTAGTAAGTCTTGGGGGGGGGATCGGGATGGAGGGGGGTAAATTTGAAGGGTTGTTTTGGGTCATTTCCTAAAACAAAATGAAAAAAGTTTTCGGGTTCGGGGAGTGAACCAAAATGGTCCACCCCAAACCCAAAAACGAAAATGAACCAAAAAAAACAAACCATTGTGCAAGTCCCTAGTTCATATATACATGTGTCTATTAATTGCTTTTATATGTTCTTTATGATCCATTTTATACATATGGCAAAATTTATTAAATATCAATGTACACTTTTTTTCTTCTTCACATGGTATTTCACATTCATTATGTATTTCTGAAAATACAGACATAAAAAAAACATTGATAACACACATCATTTGTTTTATTCTTTTTATATAGTTTTTAAAAATGACTGGTGCTTTCTTCTATAGATGATGATCCAGGAAACCACTAGTCCCAGCTATAAAGCCCCAGGAACCAGCAGCTCAGCACCAGAGACCAGTAGCACAGCCCCACTGATGCCAGCTTCTTTCCAAATGGATGCACAAATAGAGTGGATTGAGGAAGAGAATGACAACCAGCAACAGCAGAAGCCACAACTCCAGATGCTGTCACTCCTCAATTCACCACTTAGCATGAGCCTGAATATCCTCAGCTTCATGGAGGAGTCATCCCTGCCATGGGAGCAAGTTCAGCCATCTCCACCTGCCTCCAGCAAGCCACATCAAAATTTGGAGTCCTCGGACACCCATCCTGATTAGTCCACAAGCACCGATTTGCTAGTTTTGGACCCACAGACAGTACCTCCACCTGCAGCACCTGCAGCAACAGCAGCAGAGGAGCAGCATGTCCATGAAGCCATTAACTGCATCGAGAAGAGACATGGCTTCCAACTGCACCATATATGGGCAGAGTTGGTGCAGTTGAAGAGGTGCACATCAATAACATAAATTCCATGCAGGTACACTTAGCTGCCCTTACGCAGAGCCTTACTACCATTTCTAGCTTCAACAACCTGACATCTTCTGTCATGCAACTTATCAAAGATTGCCTGATCCTCCACCTGTACCTTTTCCTGAAATTCGGGAAAAATTCATTTTGCGGGTTAGCATGGGGCGGAGGGGCACATTTATTTAAAAAAAAAAAAAAAAAACCAAACCAACCCTTCAAATTCACTTAATTACAACCTCCCCACCATCCCAATCCCCCCCCCCAAAGACTTACTGAAAGCCCTGGTGGTCCAGCAGGGGTCCTGGGAGCGATCTTCCACTCTTGGGCCATTGGGCCTGCCAGGAATCAAAATGGCACTGGTGGCCCTTTGCCCTTAGCATGTGGCAGGGGCTACCAGTGCCATTGGTTGGCCCTGTCACATGGTAGGAGCAATGGACGGCCGGTGCCATCTTAGAAAATGGCACAGGCCATTCATTGCTCCTTCCATGTGACAGGGGTCAACCAATGGCACCAGTAGCCCCTGTCACATAGTGTCACATTGTGGCAGTCAATGGCCTGAGAGGGAGAGATCACTCCCAGGACCCCCTGGACCACCACCACCAACAACATTGATAACACACATCATTTGTTTTATTCTTTTTATATAGTTTTTAAAAATGACTGGTGCTTTCTTCTATAGATGATGGTCCAGGAAACCACTAGTCCCAGCTATAAAGCCCCAGGAACCAGCAGCTCAGCACCAGAGACCAGTAGCACAGCCCCACTGATGCCAGCTTCTTTCCAAATGGATGCACAAATAGAGTGGATTGAGGAAGAGAATGACAACCAGCAACAGCAGAAGCCACAACTCCAGATGCTGTCACTCCTCAATTCACCACTTAGCATGAGCCTGAATATCCTCAGCTTCATGGAGGAGTCATCCCTGCCATGGGAGCAAGTTCAGCCATCTCCACCTGCCTCCAGCAAGCCACATCAAATTTGGAGTCCTCGGACACCCATCCTGATTAGTCCACAAGCACCGATTTGCTAGTTTTGGACCCACAGACAGTACCTCCACCTGCAGCACCTGCAGCAACAGCAGCAGAGGAGCAGCATGTCCATGAAGCCATTAACTGCATCGAGAAGAGACATGGTTTCCAACTGCACCATATATGGGCAGAGTTGGTGCAGTTGAAGAGGTGCACATCAATAACATAAATTCCATGCAGGTACACTTAGCTGCCCTTACGCAGAGCCTTACTACCATTTCTAGCTTCAACAACCTGACATCTTCTGTCATGCAACTTATTCAAAGATTGCCTGATCCTCCACCTGTACCTTTTCCTGAAATTCGGGAAAAATTCATTTTGCGGGTTAGCATGGGGCGGAGGGGCACATTTATTTAAAAAAAAAAAAAAAAAAACCAAACCAACCCTTCAAATTCACTTAATTACAACCTCCCCACCATCCCAATCCCCCCCCCCCCCCAAAGACTTACTGAAAGCCCTGGTGGTCCAGCAGGGGTCCTGGGAGCGATCTTCCACTCTTGGGCCATTGGGCCTGCCAGGAATCAAAATGGCACTGGTGGCCCTTTGCCCTTAGCATGTGGCAGGGGCTACCAGTGCCATTGGTTGGCCCTGTCACATGGTAGGAGCAATGGACGGCCGGTGCCATCTTAGAAAATGGCACAGGCCATTCATTGCTCCTTCCATGTGACAGGGGTCAACCAATGGCACCAGTAGCCCCTGTCACATAGTGTCACATTGTGGCAGTCAATGGCCTGAGAGGGAGAGATCACTCCCAGGACCCCCTGGACCACCACCACCAACAACATTGATAACACACATCATTTGTTTTATTCTTTTTATATAGTTTTTAAAAATGACTGGTGCTTTCTTCTATAGATGATGGTCCAGGAAACCACTAGTCCCAGCTATAAAGCCCCAGGAACCAGCAGCTCAGCACCAGAGACCAGTAGCACAGCCCCACTGATGCCAGCTTCTTTCCAAATGGATGCACAAATAGAGTGGATTGAGGAAGAGAATGACAACCAGCAACAGCAGAAGCCACAACTCCAGATGCTGTCACTCCTCAATTCACCACTTAGCATGAGCCTGAATATCCTCAGCTTCATGGAGGAGTCATCCCTGCCATGGGAGCAAGTTCAGCCATCTCCACCTGCCTCCAGCAAGCCACATCAAAATTTGGAGTCCTCGGACACCCATCCTGATTAGTCCACAAGCACCGATTTGCTAGTTTTGGACCCACAGACAGTACCTCCACCTGCAGCACCTGCAGCAACAGCAGCAGAGGAGCAGCATGTCCATGAAGCCATTAACTGCATCAAGAAGAGACATGGCTTCCAACTGCACCATATATGGGCAGAGTTGGTGCAGTTGAAGAGGTGCACATCAATAACATAAATTCCATGCAGGTACACTTAGCTGCCCTTACGCAGAGCCTTACTACCATTTCTAGCTTCAACAACCTGACATCTTCTGTCATGCAACTTATTCAAAGATTGCCTGATCCTCCACCTGTAACATTCCCATCCTCCCAGAGTCAACTCCATGCAGCAGTCCCCAGCTATCAGGATAGCCCAGGGGTAGACCCTCTAAAACAATGCCAACCCCAACCAGCCAAAAGCAAAGGTGAGGAAAAGGGCCATGAGGCCTACCCAACTACTACATGGTTTCAAGAGTACCAATTTCACTCAAATATGATATGTCCAAACAAGCCAGGCCAGGACTCACTACAGAGCTCCTGTGCTGGCTAGATGGAAGAATACTGCTTGGCCCATCCTCACTACAGAGTTCCTATGCCATCTAGATGAAGAAGACTGCTTGGCTGGTACTAAATACAGAGTTTCTGTGCCATCTAAATAGAAGAAGAGGGATGGATCCATCCTTACTACAGAGTTCCTGTACCAGCATGCAGATGGGGGTGGTCTACTGTCTGTTTGATTTGTCCTGCTCATTACTTGGTATGCCCCATAATCCTGTCTTCTTGATGTGGTCTCCAGTTACGGTCCTGCTACTGTCTCTACTCATCATGTTTCATCTCCTGGTCCTGCTGCTGGTATTTCATCTCATCCTGCTGCTGTCTCATCTCATCTTATCCTGCTGCTGCCTTCATGCTGCTGTCTCATCTCCTGGGGTTACTGCCTCCATGCTGTGCCCTCTGGTCCCGTTCCTGTTACATTCAAGCTGTACTCTCCAGTCCTGTCCTACTGCCTGCTACTTTAACTCTGCTGCCTTGGCCCTTAGTCTGTCCCTAAGTGCACTCTTTCAACATGGACTGTCTGGGCCTTATTCCTGAACTCTGCAGCCTTGGCCCTTAGGCTGTCCCCTGAGTGCACTTTCAGCATGGACTGTCTGGACCATCTTCTTGAACTCTTCTGCCTTGGCTCCGAGTGTACTCTTTCAACATGGACTGTCTGGGCCATCTTCTTGAACTCTGCTGCCTTGGCTCTGAGTACACTCTTTCAATATGGACTGTCTGAGCCTTCACTTGCCCTCTCATATTTGTACTGGCATCAGCTCCAACATTAGAGCTGTACTGTTGCTATTGAGTTCCATTTCCACTTTTTATGTTCTTTACTGTAATCCTGACTTTGATAAGGGATAAGATGCTAATACTGTAAATGTCATGTTGCCATTTGTAACTATGTATCTTCAGTTCTACACTAAATATAGTGGTCATTTCAGTTACAATGTCATATGCTATTTGATCTCTTATCCTGGCAGAATGCGATTACCAAAGATTACCTGCTTTGATTCTGTTGACTACAATTGTTTAATAAAGTGGTCACTTGTTTTGAAATTTAACTTTCTGGTTGTGTCTTTTCACCGTGTGTTTTTGTTTTCTTAAGGTTTCACTAGATAAATATCTGGGACTATATGACCTTGCATGCTAGAGTGTCATTGATCATTACAATTACATGTCTCACATGCAAGACCATATGACCTAGACCATTAAACAGAAAGCTCACTGTATGCTCCCAAGAAAGACAGCAAGAGCAAAACATAAAACTCCTTACTGTGGAACTTCACAATTGACTCCTGTTGTCTTCTCTTAGCTAAGTCTTGGGTAAATGGGCATATATGAATGATAGGTACTATCTAGCTAGTTTTCACCTCCATATGCTGTCCGTTGGAATAGGCACAGAAATGCTTGGCTAGAAGATATCATCCTTAGCTAACAGGTACACAACCCAGGCCAGTACAGGGGTGGCAGCCAGTCTGTACACAACCCAGGCCAGTACAGGGGTGATAGCCAGTCTGCTGAAGTCTGCCTGGTTCCAAGCAACAGCAAGCCTTAATGCTGTCTGCTCTTGGGCTATAGGGAGTCTCTATCCTACACAATCTCTGACGCCTCTTCAGTTGTGAAACAGTCAGCTGACATAATGTTAGAGCAGGCTGCAAGTATATAGAGGTGCATAATTATGAGGATATGTAGTGATCAAATGATGTGGGTCCAGTTAGTAGCAGAACCTATCCCTTATAATCAGCTGGAGAAAAGTGCCAGTTATTATATGCATCCATAACTTATGCTGCTACATAGGGTTGATCATTTATAGGCCTAATCTTCCAGCGTGTACATATGGTAGAGTAAGTCTCAAGTGAGGAGGCATTATGTAGCAGGCTCCTATGTCTAGTTACCAGGATAGGTTCAATAGATAAGTGGTTAAGTGGTCCTCTGCCTTGAAAAGGAGAACCTCTAATATGGGTGCTGGCAGGCCTTCTGCTACCCCTCACCCCCAGCTATCATCAACATGCTGGCACAGAGCCCTCTCCCAACCCATTTATCTATAGAACCTGAAAATAGCTGGCATGAGGGCACCCTTGCCTCCTCCCTTCATTCCATCCCAGCATCCCCAAAATCAGTGAACATCATCTAAATCACCCCCCCCCCAAAAAAAAAAAGAACACAGCCCCCCCTTGCAGCTGAAGCTCTTGAAAACAGGCACATCCCCAAACACCAGTACAAATAGGCAAACCTCAGATACTGGGTGGGAAGCCTCAGGTGCCAAGGGCAGGGTTGAGGTGTACACTCGAAGCAGATATTTACTCATAAAGCAAAGTATCACAGCATATCTGAGCTCAGATGCAAGAAATTTTAACAGGCCCCCTGTAAACTCAATGATTAAACAGTGTCAGGTCAAGGTGTAATATTAGGTTATAATGCATGAGGCCATGTTCTCCACATCCTACACATTCACATTCTGAGGCATCCATCATGAAGAGTGGAAGTACAAACTTGCTTGTGTCAAAAGCCAGTGTGCTCTAAATATGTACACACACAGTGCATGCTCTGGTATATACATTGTTGTGGTAAGGAAGGGAACAATGACCTCTACCTCATCTCTGATGCAGATATAGACAGAGGCTAACACAGCATGTCAATCACTCAGAAGCTCACAGACTCTCATATCTGTTCTAACATTGTTTTGTACAGATTACCTCCAGCACTTTGTTTACCTACCCATCCCAATTGAGATGTTCCTGGACTATTTGTCATCAGCCATCAATAATGCCTGTGCCAAGGTAGCTCCTACCTGCTAATGAGGTCTTCATAGTCATTACTCCTCACAGAAAATTATCTACACATGGCAGCTTGACAGAAACATATGATAACTACAAGGTCTGAGTTACAGACTTTGGCCCCTATTGGGTCTAAATGCTTGTCTTTCTATATAACAACATTGAAAGTGAATAAGTCATCATGCCTGCCACAAGATACCTCTGGGAGCAGGTAGTCTAGACATTTAGCACAGTAACAGGCTTTACATGGAGGATGATTGTTGGCTCATGATGTCATCAGCTGACAACATCTTCTCTAGCCTCAATGCTATGCATAGAGTTGATGAGTGAGAGTCTATCTGCATTCCTGCTATAACTCAGTATCCACAATGTCTAAAATGGACCACCAGGGACTTTTGGCAAGTCTTGGGGGACCCTCCTGACCCCCACAAGACTTGCCAAAAGTCCAGCGGGGGTCCGGGAGCAACCTCCTGCACTCGGACCGTCGGCTGCCAGTAATCAAAATGGCGCCGATAGCCTTTGCCCATACTATGTCACAGGGGCTACCGGTGCTATTGGTCAGCCCCTGTCACATGGTAGGAGCACAAGATGGCGCTGATGGCCATGTGACAGGGACTGACTAATGGCACCGGTAGCCCCTGTGACATAGTAGGTCAAAGGCTATCGGCACTATTGTGATCGAGGCAGGTCAGACAGCCCGACAGTACGGAGGGAGAAATCTCTCGCGGGACCCCGCTGGACCATCAGGGATGTTAGTAAGTCTTGGGGAGGGATCGGGATGGTGGGGGGGAGGGGGTTGTATTTAATGTATTAAAGTGAATTTTAATGCTTGGGGTGCGTTTTTTTTAGCTTCGTTTTCCCGCGTCGTTTTTTGGGCCGGTTTCGTTTTTCCCCGTTTAGTTTTTGGTCGTTTTTCAGGAACTTTACCCCGAAGCAGCCGACTTAAAAAATGACCCGGTATAAAAAACGAAGCTCATCTCTTATGTTAGGTTTATTTAGTGTGTACTTTGTCTACTACAATCTATTGCACCTATTGCTTTATAATGACTAGGTGACCTAACTATGCCTAAATGGTTTCTGTGGTACACTGACCCAGACAGAGGACCTGTGAGTAAAAGAAAGATAGAGATGAGTCCAGCTCGAAACATTCTGCTGGGCTTTCTTCAATATAAGGGGAAAGAGTAAATGAGGACTAACAGACAAAGTAGCATTGTATGACACTTAGCCGAAGCTGGCTGCCAGTCCATGTGTTCTCCTCAGCTTCTGTAGGGGGACATGGTAGATCCTGGGGTAGATATGGAATGATGTCTACTGGGATATCATTCCATAGAACCAGATTATGGAAAACATAGCACAGTAGAACTATCTCAGCAACTCTGTGTGGGATGTACATTAAAGCTTCCCCATTTTGTCCATACACTGATATCTACTTTTGAGAGCTCTGAAGGTGCATTCTATGACATAGTGGGTTGAACATAAGGCTATGTTGTACCTCATCTCCACCAGAGTGTTGGGAATAGTGACTGGTGTGAGAAGCCATGCCCTGCAACAGTATTCTGAATCTCTTATGGCAAAGAGAGAACAGCTGCATCTTTCATACTACTGTGACTATGTAAATTTGCTGCCAACACACTGCATGCACTAAGTCACTAGAGGTTAGCCTCTAGCCTGACATTAGCCTTAAAAGGTTATTGCCAAGCCCAAAGTCCATGCTGCCTTTTACTGTGACACTATATAAATGCAACAGCGCTTGCTTAAGCTGCATCAGATTTCCTGAATGGGAAACAGCTTCTGTGGTTCCTACACAATGTGTCCATGTCAGTCACAAACAAACTATTGCTACCTGTTTCTAGCACTCCTCTAACACTGAAGCTGTGCATCACATCTGCCACACATGTCATTGCAGAAATACAACATCCTCCTGGTATGAGTGTGTGTGTCCTTGGCTGTTCTGCAATATGGCCTCCAGAGATACACATTAGTCTGACATGACACAGTGACTATGATAAAGCCAAAATGCACAGGCCCCAGCTTCTCTTTAACGTGTGTGATGGTCAAGACCAACTGTGGTTGACATCTTCACTGACAGATCACTACAGGGTAATCCCTTTACTGTGGACACCAAAAGTTTTTCATTCACAAGAGACATTTCAACACCTCCAAATAGAAGGACTTGATAAGCAACTTGCCTAAAGCTAACCAGTAGAAAGTGTGTAGTGCCTGGTCACACACTGAGCTTTGTGGCAAGTGCATTGTTTGGGTATGCATCATTAGTAAGCATCTCCATCATGGAGAGAGAAAACAACACCCTGGTTTTATGGCTTGTCGACCTAAGTGTACAAACTACTTGTCATGTTGCTGATGCTTTCACATCCCAGACAGTTCCCTGTTACAGTGGCATTTGCTAGGGATGTGCAGAAGGGACGGATTCGTCCGATTCAGTATTTGTATTCATCGGGACCCAAATACGTTGCATTCGTTTCATAAGGGGAAAACCCGATTCGTCCATTAGTTGAATTCGGTATTTGTTTTCCATTAAAGTTGGAAAACAAAAAAAAACCCCTTCCCAACCCTTTAAATTTAATTAACTACAACCCCCCACCCTCCTGACCCCCCCCCCCCCCCCCCAAGACTTGCCAAAAGTCCCTGGCGCCGATAGCCTTTGCCCTAACTATGTCACATAGAGAAAGAAACATCGCTCTTACCTACAGGCCAACTGTCACCGTAGAGGCCATGAGTGGCTCCCGGGTACCTGGCAACCACTTCAAGGATGCACATTTGAGCATCACAGACCACTTGCAAGTTGATGGAGTAGAAGAGTTTTCTGTTACGGTAGATCTGCTCCCTGTGATGGGGTGGGATAATGGATATGTAAGTGCAGCCAATAGCTCCCAGAATATTTAGAAAGTTGGCAAGGGCATAAAACTCTCTCTTCAATTCCATCAAGTTCTACCTTTCATGAGGGAATGTTATATACCAATTAATGCGGCCATGTACAGTTGTTATGAACTGGCCCAGACACTGGGAAAAAGATGTTTGATACATTCCCCTGACAACCCAGACTGTCATTTGGAAGTAGCCAGATTCCAGAAAATATAGGGAGTACAATAGTTTGGTGAGGCCCGGCATAGCATGGGACCTGTCCTTGATTGGATCCAGATCCTCTCTGAGTTCTTGATATAATTCTACATTAGCTTAAGAGCTGAGGCAATACCTGGTAACCACATGTTCCTCCGGCATGCTCAGTAATGTGGTGCATGGATGAAAGATGTGCTCCCTGTATCATTGCCAGGCCCTCCTGCATTTTAAGCCCTCCCCTAGGATGCTCTACCAGCGGGAATGGCTACTAGGGATGTGAATCGTGTGCCCGATCGTATTAACGATTGGGTTCGGATGGAGGGACAAAAAAATCTAATCGGTGGCGATGTGAATCGGAATTGGTTCCGATTCACATCGTTAATTTTTTTTAGTGAGGCCCGACCCTTTAAAATTGTCCCCTTACCTTCCCCCACCCTCCCGAACCCCCCCAAAATGTTTTAAATTACCTGGTGGTCCAGTGGGGGGAGGGGGTCCCGGCGTGATCTCCCGCTCTCGGGCCATCGGCGCCATTTTGGCTGCCACTAATATAAATGGCACCGATGGCCCGATAAAAAAAAACCCACCCGGCCCTTTAAAATGTCCCCCTTAGCCTCCCCCACCCTCCCGACCCCCCCCCTCCCCAAAACCTAAAGATGGTGCCGATGGCCCTTTGCTCTTACCATGTGACAGGGTATCCGTGCCATTGGCCGGCCCCTGTCACATGGTAGGAGCGCCGGCCATTTTTAAAGATGGCCGGCGCCAGCTTTAAAGATTGCCACCGGCCATCCAGTGCTCCTACCATGTGACAGGGGCCGGCCAATGGCACGGATACCCTGTCACATGGTAAGGGCAAAGGGCCATCGGCGCCATCTTTATGAGTGGCAGCCGATGGCCCGAGAGTGGGAGATCGCTCCCCGTGCCCCCGCTGGCCCACCAGGTAATTTTTAAAGGTTTTGGGGGGGGGGGTTCGGGAGGGTGGGGGAGGCTAAGGGGGACATTGTAAAGGGTCGGGTGGGTTTTTTTTTTATCAGGCCATCGGCGACATTTTTATTAGTGGCAGCCAAAATGGCGCTGATGGCCCGAGAGTGGGAGATCGCGCTGGGACCCCCCCCCCCCCCCCCCCACTGGACCACCAGGTAATTTAAAACATTTTGGGGGGGTTCGGGAGGGTGGGGGATTTGTTTTAAAGGGTCGGGGT
Source organism: Rhinatrema bivittatum (assembly GCF_901001135.1). NCBI lineage: Eukaryota > Metazoa > Chordata > Amphibia > Gymnophiona > Rhinatrematidae > Rhinatrema > Rhinatrema bivittatum. The sequence goes on along the minus strand of NC_042618.1, from coordinate 282,331,639 downwards.
GGGTTTAGGGGTTGTTTTGGTGTGCCGGTTTTCCCGCCCTCCATCCCTCCCCCGATTTTTCACGATAAATTGGGGGAATTTTTATTGTATCTCGACTCTTAACGATTTTTGATGATTTAAAAATTATCTGATGATTTTTTTTAAATCGTCAAAAAACGATTCACATCAGGTCCCATGCTATGCCGGGCCTCACCCGCGGCGACGAAAAAATCCTCCTCTTCGGCGAATTTACAGCGGGCCCGGACGTGCGAGGCCTGCGCAGCCGGCGCCGAGACCCACCGGGGTAAGGCCCTTAAACGCACCCTCACCCCGGCAGACCTCTGTGCCGACCACGAGGCGCCGATCCCAGTCCACTGGCTCCTCCTTCAGCCCTCCTCCGGGCCGACAGCCAATAAAAAGCCCCGCAGCGCCGCCAATCACGGCAGGGCCAGGAACCCTTTAAATCATCCACAGCGCCTAGGCGTCGCACGCTGGGCGTCGCACGCCGAAGGAACACAACAAAGGGGCTGGCCCCTTTGTGCGCCCCTTCGTGCAGACCCGAGGGAAGACCACCACAGACTGTCCAGGTCAACAGTACCCACACAACTAAGAACTGACCACCTGCGTATATCAGTCGAACAACCGCAGTAAGTACTGAGCAACGCCAAAGTACAAACTACCACCCCTACAAATCCTCCTCTCTCACTCAAAGATATATCTCACTGACTCAAAGACACTTCCCATCTGAATGCACACTCCAGGTTCAAAAGCTAACTACCTCTAAGTCCAACAGCTCACACCATCAAATTAATCCCAGCCTCAACCCATTCACGAAACCAAACATGGCAGGTTCACCCATCCCAATCATCCACAATGTCAAGAGATCATCTGCAAAAAATCAAGCCATACCATACCCCTCACAAAAAAGATTCATTCCTATCATCATCTCGCCTCTAAACCAACTACTAGGCCTCTCACTTTTCACCCTATCGCTGCTAAACGCACAGTCTTTGACTAAGAAAACTCACCTTCTACATGACTATCTTCAGGAAACAAACACCGACTTATTTGCAATTACAGAAACCTGGTTAAAACCAGAAGACATCGCTACAATCAACCAACTCCCTACCCAAACTTACAATATATTCTCTATCCCAAGACTCAAAAAAAGAGGAGGTGGTCTTCTTCTTGCAGCAAAAAAAACACTGGGAATGTCGCTGCAAACCTCAATATCCTCACATTCTCTAGAATTCGCAGTTTTCAGATCCTCTCACCTTCAAATCGGGCTAATATACGCCACCCCAGGATACCTTGAAACTGATCCTTCACCTTTGATTGAAAATATAGTAAAACACATCAACTCCGACATTCCAGCGATCATCCTGGGGGATTTCAATCTCCATGTAGATGTATCCCCCCTCTCTTCTAGTTGTGAAACCTTCCTAAACACACTAAACTTCATGGGTTTCAAACAAATAATTAAAGAACCCACCCACAATGCAGGTCATACGTTGGACCTCATTTTCATTAACCAGGAAATTACCCATTCCTCTCACCCTACATGCATTCCAGTTCCATGGTCAGACCATATGCTGATCAACACCGTACTAAAGATAAACCTACCTACCACCCCAGGAAGGCAGAATAACTCAATCCAATTCAAGAAAATGTGCAGCCAGGAAACACTCAGCAATTGCCTATCAGGTGAACTCAACCAACTGGACCTTACAAACGTGGAATCAGCCATTTCGTCCTGGAACAACATTACCAAAAAAGTGGCCGATACCACATGCCCAACTATCACCAAAGCTCATCAAGCAAACAAGGACAATAGAAAACCTTGGTACACACCAAATCTAAAATCCTTAAAACAAGATCTCAGAAAAAAAGAACAACACTGGCGGAAAAACCCTACATCTACCAACATCACAGCATTCAAGTCCACGATGCACCTTTACAGAATATCCATCCTCCAAGCAAAAAGAAACTTTTATTCACAAAAAATTCACCACTTCATCTTCGACCCCAGGGCGCTTTTTTCTTTGGTATCATCACTCACTAAACCCTCATTGACATCCATACCAGATGATAAAGCAGCAAGCAAAGCAGAAGAACTGGCAACCTACTTTAAAAATAAGATCCCAAAACTCCTAACTCAGTCCAAGAACAATATCAATACTTCACCAGTTACACCTCGAGCTGCTGTCCCATCACAAAAGGCTAGCCTTAGGGAATTCGAACCGACCTCTTCCTTAGAGATCGAAAATATCCTAAAAAAGCTCAAACCTTCTTCACACCCTCAGGACTCCATACCCACCAATCTACTCATCGCTTGCGCTAAAACAATCTCCAAACCCATTGCACAAATCATCAACTGCTCCTTCTCCCAAGGGCTAGTACCTGACCCTCTAAAAATGGCAATCGTAAAACCACTTCTAAAAAAATCTAATCTTTCTCCAGAAAGCCCATCCAATTTTCGCCCACTTGCAAATCTACCATTCATCGCAAAAATCATGGAACGAGTTGTAAACAAACAACTAACTGAATACCTAAATGACCACAACATTCTTTCTCCAGCACAGTTCGGCTTCCGCCAATCTCGAAGCACAGAAACTCTCCTTATCTCACTAACGGATTCCATATTATTAAATCTGGAAAACCGACACCCTTGTCTTCTCATCCTACTAGATCTCTCGGCGGCATTTGACACGGTCAATCATAACACATTAATAGATCGTCTGTCAGACATTGGCATTAGAGATGAGGCCCTCAAATGGTTCAAATCATTCTTACAGAACAGACAGTATAAGGTCAAGGTCAACAAGGAAGTATCTCAACCAGTCACCTGCACCTTAGGAGTCCCACAAGGATCATCACTCTCTCCAGCCTTATTCAATATATACCTTCTACCACTCTGCCAGCTCCTCATCAACCTAAATCTCATACACTACTTATATGCAGACGATGTGCAGATAATGATTCCTATTACTGAATCTCTCCAAAAAACTCTGGACTTCTGGAACTCTTGCAAACAAGCCATCAACAACTTGCTCACTAGCCTCAATCTGATTCTAAATCAAAGCAAAACAGAATACCTCCTTATCTCCCAAGACGGAACCTACACACATCCCAGTACCATCTTGTCTTCTCAATTAACAATGTCCACACAAGTCAGAAATCTAGGGGTTATCCTTGATAATCAAATGAATTACAGATCTCTCATAAATAATATCGTAAAGGATGGATTCTTCAAATTACAAGTTTTGAAAAGGCTGAGACCTCTCCTCCATTTCCAAGATTTCCTTTTAGTGCTACAAGCAATCATTCTCACAAAAATAGATTATTGCAACTCACTTCTACTAGGCCTCCCTGCTAACGCCATAAAACCGCTACAGATGCTGCAAAACGCTGCAGCAAGGATCTTAACCAAGTCCAACAAAAGAGACCACATATCACCCATTTTAAAAAGCCTACACTGGCTTCCCGTTAAATTCAGAATACTTTTTAAAGTGCTCTCAATAACCCACAAGGCACTACACAACTTGGCACCACTCGAACTCAAAATCCCTCTCCAATTCCACACCGCCACCAGACCAGTAAGACAAGCCTATAAAAACAACCTTCATATACTACCGATGAAGTCAGCATTAAGCAAAAGAGCCTTCTCCACAGCGGGCCCCAAAATCTGGAACACTCTCCCACCAGAACTCAGATCAGTGCAATGCTCATCTACATTTAAAAAAAAGACTCAAGACTTGGTTATTCAACCAAGCTTTCCCATAACAGCAACCTGCGGAACATCCCTGCCAATGATCCTTTCGGTGGTAATCCACTTGAGAGCTATTTAGATCATCTATAGAACTCACGTAAACTTTGGCAGTCGAAGATCATAACCTAGTCTTATAATTATCAACTGTTTATTTAACCTACATTAGGCACTGTATCTTTTACTTATGCCTACATTAGGCAATGTATCTTTTACTTGTTAACCCCATATATACTTATCCAAGTTATATCGACCTGTTCATTGTAAGACATTTAATTGTCAATGTTACTGTTAAAATGTAAACCGAATTGATCAGTAATTCTGTTATTGGAAAGTCGGTATATAAAAATGCTAAATAAATAAATAAATAAATAAATAATGGCTACTCTAGCTCTGGTGCAGAGACTTCCCTAGAAGGGGTTTGAACTTTACTTGTCTGTTGTTGTGGTTCTTGTTGCTCTTGTTCTAATTGTTGTCATCACCAAGCAGTCCAAAGCAGCCAGTATCCCACTATAAGTAAACTTCACCCCAACATTGTAGCTTTAGGAAGATAGGTCAGGTAAGGAAGGTGATTTTATTGGCCCAGGAAGACTTTAAAGGTGTCTGAGAGACAGCCTCTTTTTATTGTGCATGATAATAGCTGCGATAATAGCCACGTTCCACGATAACGGCCACTATTGCACAATAAACACTTTTTTCCCCTCTACCGCAAAAAAAAGGTAGTATTTTCCACATTAAAACCCACATTATTGCACATTATTTCACCATGAAATGTGGTAGGAGTTCTTAATTTGCATAATTTTCTAGCTTTTGCATACTCAAAATCATATTTACATACTAATGCGCAACAAAATAAATATCATGCGATTATCGCACATTAGACTGCTTTTATCATGCATTGAGTCCCTAAAGCAATTTGATGAATGACCCTGTTAGGTATGTCTTACTTGGTAATGGCCTACATTGGTTGAGATCTAATAAATAATTTAAAAAAAAAGATATTGCAGAAGCTTTTTGTGGGTTTGTCATCTAAGACTGTTCATGAAAATGTGAGGTCACTATGACCAAATACAATGACTTTTCTGAAACTAACGTTGCTGTTGTGAACCATGTTTGGTTAGTTAGTACCCTACTAAATGAATGAAAAGAAAATTATTTCCTTACCTGTTAATTTTCGTTCCTGTAGTACCATGGATCAGTCCAGACAGTGGGTTGTTCCCCCCTTCCAGCAGATGGAGTCAGAGCAAAAACTGAGGGGGCGCTCTCTCAAAAGCTGGTGCGCCCTCTGTAAACCTTCAGTATTAAGAATATCCAAGCAACAAGAAACACCTTGGATGGATCAATACAGATTAAACTACATGAACTGTCAACATGTCTAAACAAACTTGCAACCAGAAATCTCGATCAGTATCAAACCGGTCCTGAAATAATTACACAGTCAAGCTGGCATATCGTCCCCATGAAACCCAATAAACCTGAGGGTGGGTGTCTGGACTGATCCATGGTACTACAGGAACGAAAATTAGCAGGTAAGGAAATAATTTTCTTTTCCCTGTACTTCCAGAATCAGTCCAGACAGTGGGATATACCAAAGCTTCCCTAAGTAGGGTGGGCCACGGATAGCCCAGCTCGAATGACCTGAGCCCCAAAGGACCCCGAGATCGATGGTAGAAGATTCAAGCGATAGTGATGCGCAACTATGTGCAAGGACTTCCAAGTAGCCGTACGGCAGATCTCCTGTGGGGAGACTGCTCGGCTTTCTGCCCAGGAAGCTGCCTGAGCGTGGAGAGAATGAGTTTAATACCTTCCGGGGGTGAACACCCCACTCCAACATACGCTGTAGAAATGGCTTCCTTCAGCCATCAGGCTATGGTGGTCTTTGAAACCTTATTACCCTTCTTGGGACCACTCCAGAGGACAAAGAGATGATCCGATAAATGGAAGTTGTTGGTAACCTCCAGATATCAAAGGAGGGCATGCTTAATAGGGATGTGAATCGTTTTAGGACGATTAAAATTATCGTCCGATAATTTTAATATCGTCTTAAACCGTTATGGAACACAATACAATACAGATTCTAACGATTTATCGTTATAAATCATTAGAATCGTGAGCCGGCACACTAAAACCCCCCTAAAACCCACCCCCGACCCTTTAAATTAAATCCCCCACCCTCCCGAACCCCCCCCCCAAATAACTTAAATAACCTGTGGGTCCAGCGGCGGTCCGGAACGGCAGCGGTCCGGAACGGGCTCCTGCTCTGAATCTTGTCGTCTTCAGCCGGCGCCATTTTCCAAAATGGCGCCGAAAAATGGCGGCGGCCATAGACGAAAAAGATTGGACGGCAGGAGGTCCTTCCGGACCCCCGCTGGACTTTTGGCAAGTCTCGTGGGGTCAGGAGGCCCCCCACAAGCTGGCCAAAAGTTCCTGGAGGTCCAGCGGGGGTCAGGGAGCGATTTCCCGCCGCGAATCGTTTTCGTACGGAAAATGGCGCCGGCAGGAGATCGACTGCAGGAGGTCGTTCAGCGAGGGTTCCGGCGCCTCGCTGAACGACCTCCTGCAGTCGATCTCCTGCCGGCGCCATTTTCCGTACGAAAACGATTTGCGGCGGGAAATCGCTCCCTGACCCCCGCTGGACCTCCAGGAACTTTTGGCCAGCTTGTGGGGGGCCTCCTGACCCCCACGAGACTTGCCAAAAGTCCAGCGGGGGTCCGGAAGGACCTCCTGCCGTCCAATCTTTTTCGTCTATGGCCGCCGCCATTTTTCGGCGCCATTTTGGAAAATGGCGCCGGCTGAAGACGACAAGATTCAGAGCAGGAGCCCGTTCCGGACCGCTGCCGTTCCGGACCGCCGCTGGACCCGCAGGTTATTTAAGTTATTTGGGGGGGGGGTTCGGGAGGGTGGGGGATTTAATTTAAAGGGTCGGGGGTGGGTTTTAGGGGGTTTTAATGTGCCGGTTTTTCGATTTTTCGATTTTTCACGATTTTTAACGATTTTTCACGATATTTTACCCCCCCCAAACGGCAACAATACGATTCCCTCCCCCTCCCAGCCGAAATCGATCGTTAAGACGATCGAGGACACGATTCACATCCCTAATGCTTAACATCTAGGCGCCTAAGCTCCCATGAGTCTTCAGCCTGAAATGATGGCAGTTCCACTAACTGATTCAGGTGAAAGGACGAGACCACCTTTGGAAGGAAAGATGGTACGGTACCCAAGGATATCCCTGAATCTGTGAAGCTTAGATAAGGCTCTCTGCATGACAAGGCCTGAAGCTCTGAGATTCTGCATGCGGAACAGATGGAAACCAAGAAAACCGTCTTGAAAGTAAGGTCTTTGAGAGAAGCTCTTTTCAGCGGTTCAAAGGTGGACCGCCAAGAATTCGAAGGACCAAATTCAAGCTCCAGGAGGGACATAAATTGCGGATCGGAAGCTTCACATGCTTTACGTCCTTTAAGATGTAGAACATCCCAGGAGGCAGAGCTACAGTGTAGTGGGCGTAGACGAGAGAGTGAAGGCAACCCGTAAAGTGGGGAAGCCTGAGCCCAAGAGCAGTAGCTGGCGTAGACAGGTAGCTGGTGACCAGAGTTGATTGGCTGAGCTGTGGAGAGAAAGACCCGCAGAGAGGGACAGCTGACAATGGTAGAACGTTCAGGAGCAAGCCCCAAGGAGCAGGGAAGGTCAGAGTGATCTCAGGATAGGTGAGCATGGCCCGAGGAGCGGGGAGCACGAACAGTCTTGAATACTATGGCTCAACCCCGAGGAGTGGGGAAGGCCAACTGGAGCATCACAAGGCACTGCTTTAGTTTCCAGGGAGAGCCAAGAGATAGTGCAGGTAGCAGGTGGAACCAAAAGAGGCATAGGGCCAGCCCGAGAAGCAGGGTAGGCCAGGGAGAAAGCCCCCGATAGAGCACACTGACCCCTGAGGAGCAGGTGCCAGACAAGGTCCATGTTGCAGGAAGGAAATGCGACTCAGGAACAAAAGCCAGGCGTAGGACTCATACGGAATTTGTTGCCAAGTCAGCTTGCTGAGGGCAAAGCAGGAGATTAAAACAAGAGTCTAATGATGTCATCAGATGGGGACACCCCCGAAGTTCCATCCGAAGGAGTTTCAAAGGCGGGGCTTGTGATGCGCACATGCGCCTCGGAGGGTCCGGCACCAGAGCAGGAAGCGATGACGTCCATGCCTTCGCGAGGAGACCCGCAGAACACGGTGATGCAGGCAAGCCCGTGCAGTGAGCAGGCCCGGGGAGGGAAGAAGAGTAGAACAAGCAGTGAGTACTCGCAGTTTCAGCCATCTGCGACCGACAGGCATGAATATCCCTACTCTGCCATTTAGGAGGCCAATATTCCGAAGTCATTTAGATGGATAACTGAAAGCATAGTCGTTTAAATGGCAAAGATGTGATATTTGAAGCCTTATGCAGCAAAATTCTAGGTACATAATGAGTTATACAGCTAGAATTTAATTGCGTAATTTGGGGGCATTACAGGGGCAGGCAGGAGGTGTTTTAGGGCAGAGCAGAGTTAGCCACAGAAGTTTTGTGTCTAACTCCAATATTCAGAGGTAGCAGCTTAACCAATATGGCTAATAGGGATGTGCAGAAGGAAAAACATTGTTTCGATTCGGTTTTCGTTTCGCCGGGACCCAAATTCATTGCATTCGTTTCATGGGGAGAAAACCAATTCGTTAATTAGTTTTATTCGTTTTCCGATTTCCCATTAAAGTCAATGATGGAAGTATTTGCAGCCTATTTTTGGCTGCAAAATTGGAGTTTTATTATCAATTCTGATGTTACTTCTGGGGCGCAATCATCAGAATGAGAAAAGAGCTCCAAGGTACTTAGACTGTGGCAAAGTGACACCAAAGTGGCATGAATAGCCTAAGGCACTTTAAAGGGGCAAAGGGGAACCAGGAGTGGCAAGAGTGTTTTAACAGAGGTGCAAAGCTGCAGCAAAAGTGTCACAAATACAACACATCTTCAAAAGAGAGCACCGATAACAGTTGCATGAATCCTCGAAGGCAGCATGACAGGCAAAGTGGCAAGCAAGTGGCATCAACATCCTACAGCACAATGAAGGGGGAACATAGCAAGCAGAAAGAGTGTCAGAAAAAACCACAAGGTGCCGATAAAGGGACAAAGCAGCAGAAAAAACTAGCATCAACACACTGAGGAACCATGATAGTGGCAAGAACACCACAAGGAGTTGAGTGAGTCATTTGGTATATGGCAGCAAGGCAGAGTGGCTGAAAGCTGATAGAGAAAGACAGGCTGGCAGAGTGGAGGAAGTCTGGTCACTGTGGATTTGATAGGGGCAAGGCAGGCTGGCAGAACGGAGGTAGTCAGGTCCCTGTGGATTTGATAGGGGCAAGATAGGATGGCCCTGGGGAGAGTTCCCTTAGCTTTGCGCAGGAAAGGGCTGCCTAGAATGGGTTTGCCCCTAGCATGGGGTGTTTCCATTGGCGTCTAGTGAGCTCTCACTGGACTTTAAAAATCTGGTGGAGTTAGCAGATATACAAACTAGAATTTTCTAGGCCGAGGCGGAGGAGGGTGCCACGGGAACTGCGGTTCAACATGGGTCAACAGATACTAATAGATAGGCCGGCTACCCCAGGGAGAGTTCCCTTTCCTTTGAGCAGGAAAGGGTTCCCCTGAATGGGTTGGCCCCTAGAGTGGAGCACGAGCCTTCAAAGCATGTTTGTTTTAATTAAGGATCCATGCTGTGAAGGATAAGTATTTTGAATAACCAGAGAGTGAGAGTTCCCTTTGCAATGAGGGTTCAGCCATTAGGACCAAAAGAAGTGCTGTCGTCATCTCCCGCCCAAATTTACAATATCAACTTATGTTGACTTTGTAGTTTACACAGTGCCTCTGTAAACTATGGGAAGACAGAGGATGAACTAGAGTGCAACTACCACCAGTTTTCTATAGTACTAGAAACATTACTGTTGGCACCTAAGAAAGATTTCAGGAACATGGCCCATATTATGAAGGTCAGGAAAACTATTGAGCATATGAAATATGCAAGCTCAAAACATCTGAAGTCAGCTTTTTATGTTCTTACATTCCAAATGTGGACAGACAGGCACAGCGCTAGAGGTCAAGCCCTTGTAGGGACATAAGGCCTGGACGGAAAGGCACAGCATTCAAGGATAGAGGTCAAGCCCTCGTAGGGACATAAGGTCTGGACGGACAGGCACAGCATTCGAGAATAGATGCCAAGCCCTCATAGGGACATAGAGCCGGGATGGACAGGCACAGCATTAGAAGTTAAGCCCTTATAGAGACGTAAAGCTTGGGTGGACAGGCAGGCACAGCATTCGAGGATAGAGGTCAAGCCATATTTAAAAAGGGCTCCAGGGGCGATTCGGGAAACTACAGACTGGTTAGCCTGAATTCAGTGCCAGGAAAAATAGTGGAAAGTAGTCTAAACATCAAAATCACAGAACATATAGAAAGACATGGTTTAATGGAACAAAGTCAGCATGGCTTTACCCAAGGCAAGTCTTGCCTCACAAATCTGCTTCACCTTTTTGAAGGACTTAATAAACGTGGATAAAGGTGAACTTGTAGATGTAGTGTACTTTGATTTTCAGAAGGCATTTGACAAAGTTCCTCATGAGAGGCTTCTAGGAAAAATAAAAAGTCATGGGATAGGTGGCGATGTCCTTTCATGGATTACAAACTGGTTAAAAGACAGGAAACAGAGAATAGGATTAAATGGACAATTTTCTCAGTGGAAGGGTGTTACGAGCGCGCGCGGAGCGCGGTCGTCTCAAGCGGGTGGTGAGCCCTTGGGCCATGGCAGGACTCAAGGAGGAGCCCCAAGCCACACCGTGGGAGGTGAGCTGGGCAGGCATGGTGAGCCAGGCAGGTACAAAAGCAGGGAGTAAGGAGTGGAGTCTGACCCTCAGCCGGACCTGCACGCCCATGGCAACCAACACTGGGAAGTTGATTGATGAACGGTCCTCCGACTGTTCCCGGCCCTTTCAGACCTGCCGCTGGGTACGGCAATGGGTGGCAGGCCGGACAGAGGCGAGGGCAGACAGAGTCCTTTACACTGAAGACATCGTAGACAAGGCAGGTGCAGAGACATCGAATGGCAAGGACTGGTGCAGAGACATCAAATGGCAAGGACTGGTGCAGAGACATCAAAGGCAAGGGCAGGAAGGAGACATGGGCACTGTCCCTTAGGGCGCCCTACTCAGCCCACCCACGGGACTGAGTCGCGGACCTCCCCGTCCCATACGCGCCCTACTCAGCCCAGGAAGGCTGGTCGCGGACCACGCTGAGAGCGGGAGAGCACCAGGAAGACAAGGCGTAAGAATACTGCACTCCAGGCAGTCAAAGCAGGAACGCTGCACTCCAGGCAGCACAAGGCAGGAACGCTGCACTCCAGGCAGCACAAGGCAGGACATCAAGGAAAAGCAGGAACTGGATCAGGCACAGGATCAGACATCAGGTAACACATCAAGGCAGACATCAGTAACATCAGGTAGCGGACATCAAGGTAAGACAGGACAAGGAGCCATCAAAACAAGGTAGACCATGGAGGACCTGGATCGAGGAAGAGGTAGAGGCAACTGTAGCACTCAATCCAAAGGCAAGTTGCAAGTGACAAGAAAGTCCTTATATACTGGAGGTTGTAGGCAACTCCCTGGGAGGAGTTTGCCAGGACCGCCCCTCGCTGGCCCTATAAGTGGGGTAGAGAGCTGCGGGCCGGCCCCTAGGAGAAGGGCGTCGCCAAACAGGAAGTCCAAATGCAGGCATGCAAGCCACAGGCAGGCCTCAGGAACAGCTAGGCCTCCCAGGTCCTGGAGCAAGTCCCGGATGGTGCACAGGAGAGGCCCTGGCTTCGAAGCGGCCTCCGGGAGGAAGGTAAGATACCTCCTGTAGCGCAGCAACAGGGGGGATCGCAACAGTGGGAGTGCGCAGTGGAGTGCCTCAGGGATCTGTATTGGGATCCTTACTTTTCAATATATTTAAAAATGATCTGGAAAGAAATACGACAAGTGAGGTAATCAAATTTGTAGATGATACAAAATTGTTCAGAGTAGTTAAATCACAAGCAGATTGTGATAAATTGCAGGAAGACCTTGTGAGGCTGGAAAATTGGGCATCAAAATGGCAGATGAAATTTAATGTGGACAAGTGCAAGGTGATGCATATAGGGAAAAATAACCCATGCTATATTTACACAATGTTAGGTTGCATATTAGGTGCTACTACCCAAAAAAAAAATGTAGTCGTCATAGTGGATAACATATTGAAATCGTCGGTTCAATGTGCTGCGGCAGTCAAAAAAGCAAACAGAATGTTGGGAATTATTAAAAGGGAATAGTGAATAAAATGGAAAATGTCATAATGCCTCCATGGTGAGACCGCTACTTGAATACTGTGTACAATTCTGGTCGGCGCATCTCAAAAAAGATATAATTGCGATGGAGAAGGTACAGAGAAGGGCGACCAAAATGATAAAGGGAATACAAAAGCTCCCCTATGAGGAAAGACTAAAGAGGTTAGGACTTTTCAGCTTGGAGAAGAGACAGCTGAAGGGAGATATGATAGAGGTGTTTAAAATCGTGAGAGGACTGGAACGGGTAGATGTGAATCGGTTTTTTACTCTTTCAGATAATAGAAAGACTAGGGGGCACTCCATAAAGTTAGCATTTGGCACATTTAAAACTAATCAGAGAAAGTTCTTTTTCACTCAATGCAGAATTAAACTCTGGAATTTGTTGCCAGAAGATGTGGTTAGTGCAGTTAGTATAGCTGTGTTTAAAAAAGGATTGGATAAGTTGTTGCAGGAGAAGTCCATTACCTGCAATTAATTAAGTTGACTTAGATAATAACAACCGCTGTTACTAGCAACATGGAATAGACTTAGTTTTTGGGTACTTGCCAGGTTCTTATGGCCTGGATTGGCTACTATTGAAAACAGGATGCTGGGCTTGATGGACCCTTGGTCTGACCCAGTATGGCATGCTCTTATGTTATGTTCTTAAGCCCTTGTAGGGACATAGGGTCTGGACAGACAGGCACAGCATTAGAGGTCAAGCCCTCATAGGGACATAAAGCCTGGATGGACATGCACATCATTAGAGGTCAAGCCCTTGTAGGGACATAAAGACTGGACGGACAGGCAGGCATAGCATTAGAAGATAGAAGTCAAGCCCTTGTAGGGACATAAGGCCTGGATGGACAGGCACAGCTTTTGAGGATAGAGGTCAAGCCCTCGTAGGGACATAAGGCCTGGATAGACAGGCACAGCATTCGATGATTGAGGACAAGCCCTTGTAGAGACATAAAGCCTAGACGGACATGCACAGCATTAGAGGTCAAACCCTTGTAGGGACATAATGCCTGGATGGACAGGCACAGCATTTGAGGATAGAAGTCAAGCCCTCATAAGGACACCAGTTTTCAATAGTACTAGAAACATTACTGTTGTCACCTAAGAAAGATCTCCTGCCGCGAATCGTTTTTCCGTACGGAAAATGGCGCTGGCAGGAGATCGACTGCAGGAGGTCATTCCGGACCCCCGCTGGACTTTTGGCAAGTCTTGTGGGGGTCAGGAGGCCCCCCCCCCCCAAGCTGGCCAAAAGTCCCTGGGGTCCGGGAGCGATCTGCTGCTGCGAATCACGGAAAAACGATTTGCGGCAGCAGATCGCTCCCGGAATCCAGGGACTTTTGACCAGCTTGGGGGGGGGCCTCCTGACCCCCACAAGACTTGCCAAAAGTCCAGCGGGGGTCCGGAATGACCTCCTGCAGTCGATCTCCTGCCGGCGCCATTTTCCGTACGGAAAAACGATTCGCGGCAGGAGATCGCTCCCGGACCCCCGCTGGACCCCCAGGGACTTTTGGCCAGCTTTGGGGGGCCTCCTGACCCCCCACAAGACTTGCCAAAAGTTCAGCGGGGGTTCGGAATGACCTCCTGCAGTCGAATCGTGTTGTCTACGGCCGGCGCCATTTTGCGCTGCCATTTTGCAAAATGGCGGCGCAAAATGGCGCCGGCTGAAGACAACACGATTCGATTGCAGGAGGTCATTCCGGACCCCCGCTGGACCCCCAGGTAATTTAAGGCATTTTGGGGGGGTTCGGGAGGGTGGGGGATTTATTTTAAAGGGTCGGGGTGGGTTTTAGGGTGTTTTAGTGTGCCGGTTTTCCAGCCCTCCCCCTTCCCCCGATTTACGATTTTTTGACGATAAATCGGGGGAATTGTTATTGTATCGTGGCTCTAACGATTTTTGACGATTTAAAATATATCGGACGATATTTTAAATCGTCAAAAAACGATTCACATCCCTAACTAGAACTAAACTCAGACATGCACAGTGTTTGAGGTCAGACCCTTGTAGGGACATACGGCCTGGACAGTGAACGGACAGGCACAGCGTTTGAGGTCAGGCCCTTGTAGGGATCTATGGCCTGACAGTCGACGGACAGGCACAGTGTTTCAGGTCAGGTACATGTGCTGATATTATCTGGAGCATAGTAGGCAGTTGGAGCTTCTGCAAGGCTTTCAATTGCTTTTATTCATCTTGCTATTCACAGGGAAAATTTGGAAATCCAAGCAAAGGCAGGTTTATTTTCAAAAACACCAGCATTTCCATGAACTCTGGTACCAGTCTTAAGCTATGAGGGCTCATGATATCCCCTGTCATTGAAAATACATGTTCACTGGGCACACTGGTTGGTGGACATGACAGATATCGCTGATCCACTTTGGCTAGGTGTGGCCAGACAGTGGACTTGTGTGCCCAGTATGACAGCAGATCTGTCTGCATGTCCTCTGTGGGCTCTGAGAGATACCATGTCACTGACAGTTGTGCTGGTGTCTCCTTTGCTTGGGTGGGCAGAGAGCCACTCATGCCAGCTGCTTTCTCTCTGGCCCATTCCAGAACAGATGATTCTTTATGGGCAACATGCCTTTTGCTTACTGAAGTGGAGGAGGAGGAGGAGGTAGTAGCTGTTGTTGACAGAGTGCTGCTCCTGCTTGGGTTAGCACAACTCTCTGAAGTGCCCACTGCTGTTTCTTCCTCTGCTTCATACCTAATCTGTCTCTGCCTATGGTGCTTCTGATCACAGACTTTTGCTAACAGCAGTTCCTTCACATATGAGAGGCATTTGGACTGTAGGGCGAGTTTCCCTTTCACACGGGGATCACATATTGTGGCGAGCATGTATGTGTGGTCTTCTGTTAAAGGCCTTAATCTCTCTTGCACCTGCTTCTGCAAAATGTTCAGACAATGCAGTACCTCAGCTGTCATTCCCTCTTCCTGTTTAAAGCCCTCCACATTTTCATCCAGAAAATTAACTATAGGGGTGATGTCAGCCAATGTGACACTTCTGGAACTTCAGCTCCTCCGTAACATCCTTGAAGGGCTGCAGGATTTTTACCAGCTGACTCATGACTAACCAATTATGATGCCCTAGGGAATTATGCACACCTATGTCCATTTCCACAGAAAGTTCATGAAGGGGAGTCTGCAGCTCCACTAACCTCTGCAGCATCATAAAGGTGGAATTCCACCGGGTGGCAATGTCTTTAATGAGACACTTGTGAGGCATGTCCAAATCAGTCTGCTTTTGTCAGAGAACCTGCCCCGCCTTCACTCTTCTGTGGAAGTGTGCTGCTGTGTTCCTGCACTTGTGTATTTACGGATGCAGGTATTCATTCTCTTAGTGATTGGACTCCAACCCCAGAGCTGACTTCACTACCAGGTGCAGAGTGTGTGCAAAACATCGTATGTTCTGAAAGCACCCGTCGTATATTGCCTTAACCATGTTTGCAACATTGTCTGTGACAAAGAACCATGCCTGAGGATTCCTGTCTCACTGGTGTAGCTGCCAGCATGCTAGCATCTGTCTGATGCATGCTAGAATACTGGCTGAGGTATGGGCCTCGTCCGTCAAATGGGTGTGCAGTAAAGCCTACCTCTACCCTGATACTTGTTCACTAATAGAGCTGCTGCCTGCCCCTGCCTCAACCAGGTCCCACCAGCGTGCTGTCAGGGAGAGATAAGAGTATGCAGCATTCATGGCAGGACAGATATCGTAAGTGAAATGTACACTACCATGTCCTTTAGCTAGCGACTGTGACACTGGTTGTACAGGCTGGGGATGACCTTTCTGCTAAATGTGGTTCTTGAGGGGACTTTGTAATTTGGAACTAAGACCTTCAGCAAATGCTTGAAACCCACGTTCTCCACTATCTTCAAGGGCTGGTCATCAAGGGCAATCATTTCCCCAGTGCTTCTGGTTACAACTTTTGAGGCTGCCTGCCTCCTACCCCGGGATAGCGTTACTGCACACCACCCCATTTTCTCCATGGTGGGTTGTCGCTTCTGCCACATGGCGGGGGCTGCTGGCCTGCCACATGACTGCTAGAAGGGCTGAGGACGTGGGGTGACTCTGCTCCTTTTTAACCACTTTACGCTGCCTGGAAAAAGGGGTCCCCTGACTGGTACTGCCACCATCCCCAGATAGCAGTACTGTTGTTGGGTGTTTCCTCTTCATATGATGCGTCATGCCAAAATTAGATAGATGTCCCATTTGTTTGCCTCTGCTAATAGCCCTGGCACAGTAATTATACTGAGCAAAACGCAGGTCCTCAGTCACTTTAAAGTTTCACCAGATCTCAGATTTCTTTTGTAGTTCCTTCTCTATAGCCTTCGGGGTGGATCCTGGCACAGGAGCTGAAGTAGTGGGTGCAACCTGAGAAGCAATGCCAGAGGCATGTCACACTCTGTGCCTGCACTGACTGCTCTTCCTCCTCATCATCATCAGTTTCATCTCTCCCCTGCTGCACTGAAGTGGAGGCTAAGACAGAACTAACTAATCCTCCTAAACCTTCTTCAGCTATTACTTCTTCCATTTCTGATTATTGGAATCCCATACAAGATGATTCTTCATCGGAATCAGAAGCAAACAGTACCTGCGCTACATTGTCAACGCTAAGTCGAGTCTGCTGTCGCACTGCTGCTTTTGGGTGTCACCATTTTTTCTGGCATGACTCAGCCTCCCCTTCCCTCACCTCCAAAACTACAGGGTCAGAAACAGGTGGTGGCGATGCATCATCTTTAAATTTCATTTTATTCCAGATGGAACTGCTGCCCCTCCAGAGATTTTAGATTGGAACAGGTACCTTTTTAACTTTAATGGAGGACTGGCACTGTCTTTTGAAGTGCCTCCTAGGCCAGTCCCAATCACTCAATCACAACTAGCTTTCCCTGATATTATGGATTTAATGTCACTGCCAACTAGGGATTTCCAAAAGAGGCCCACTGGGGATTTGGCTTCAGAGAGTACCACTGTCCCAATATATGTGAGTCTGCAAAAGTGCTCACTGGCCCACGAGACTGTGCCTGGATGCACACTAAAACTAGGACTGCTCAATGCACACACCAAGTTTGTAACTACAAAAGAGGCCCACTGGGGATTTGGCTTCAGAGAGCACCGCTGTACCAATATACGTGAGTCTGCAAAAGTGCCCACTGGCCCACGAGGCTGTGCCTGGATGCATAATAAAATTGGGACTTCTGTATGCACACATCATGCTTGTAACTATAAAAGAGGCCCACTGGGGATTTGGCGTCAGAGAGCACCCCTGTCCCAATATATGCGAGTCTGCAAAAGTGCCCACTGGCCCACAAGGCTGTGCCTTAATGTACATTAAAACTGGGACCGCTGTATGCACACACCAAGCTTGTAACTACAAAAGAGGCCCACTGGGGTTTTGGCTTCAGAGAGCAACCCTGTCCCAATATATGTGAGTCTGAAAAAATGCCCACTGGCCCATGAGGCTGTGCCTGGATGTACATTAAAACTGGGACCGCTGTATGCACACACCAAGCTTGTAACTACAAAAGAGGCCCACTGGGATTTTGGCTTCAGAGAGCACCCCTGTCCCAATATATGTCCACAATAGAAGAGGCACTGAGCACTGCAGCCAAACACCTAATCGCTATCAGAGACATGCTGAACCACCTAAAGTTATGCCTCAACATAAAGAAAACGGAATGCATACTCATAGGAAGAAACATCTCAGCACTATCATCTCCATCACTCTCATTACAAATAGATAACATCAACATCCAACTGAAAGAAGCAACAAAGGACCTCGGCATCTGGATCAACAACGAACTCAACTTAAAAAAGAACATCGCAACCAAAACCAAAGAAGGCTTTCACAAACTTCACCTCCTCAAACACCTAAAACCACTTCTCCACCAACATGATTTCAGAACAGTTCTACAATCACTCGTCTTCAACAGCATTGATTACTGCAACTCCCTCCTGATTGGCCTACCTAAAACTACACTAAAACCTCTGCAACTACTACAAAATGCCGCAGCAAGAATATTAACTGGAAAAAAGAAATCAGAACATATCATCCCTGTCCTAAAAACTCTTCACTGGCTCCCAATCGAGCAAAGAATAGAATTAAAAACTCTAACAATAGTTCACAATGCTTTACACAAAGCCGACAACTCCGCACTCAAGGACATAATCCAACAACACAAACCTCAACGACTGACCAGAACAGCCAATAAACTACACCTAGAAATACCCTCGCTTCCTCTCGCGAAACTCACCAACACCAGGAACAGAGCGTTCTCCAAAGCAGGACCAAATTTATGGAACTCTATACCTCAACAGTTAAGATCAATTTGCGACATCAAATCCTTCAGAAAAGAACTAAAAACTTGGTTATTCAGCCAAACATTCAGAGACGGCGTGGGCTAAGCAACGTACATCTATCTTGAACCACTACACATCTCCGATCCCGCTCATTAGTCATACCCTCCTCTTGCCCCCGCCTTTCCATCCCCACCCCTCCTAGTCTTCCTACGTCATGCCCCGCCCCACCCTCCATGCTCCGGTCTCCTATATAAGCCCCTTTCACCGACCACACAATAAACTGCACAGCCCTTGCCTCGTTAACTTCATATTTTCGTATTTTCCAGGAACATTATAATAGTTCTATCAAGTAATCTCTTAATCATATTCAATTTCTTTTTGTTATGTTACACAACATTCTAAAGTTATCTGTATGTATTATGTTGTTCTCATGTTAACCGGAGTGAAGGCAGAATGCTATACTTCGGTATATAAAAGATCTAAAATAAATAAATAAATAAATAAATATGTGAGTCTGCAAAAGTGCCCACTGGCCCACGAGGCTGTGCCTGGATGTACATTAAAACTGGGACCGTTGTATGCACACACCAAGCTTGTAACTACAAAAGAGGCCCACTGGGGATTTGGCTTCAGAGAGCACTGCTGTCCCAATAATATATACACAATCAGTGCACTGTCTTCTTGGCTTAAAAGAGCACAAAGAGACAGCCTGAGTTCAATAAATATATGTGAATCTGCAAAGCTGCCCAGTGCCTACTGATGCCCAGTGAGTGCACTTTCTTCTTGGCTTTAAAGAGCACAAAGAGACAGCCTGAGTTAAATAAAAAAAAAACCCTGCAGTTAAATAAAAAGGATGGCTTGCTTGGCACAGCAGCAAAAACGAAGACATATCTTTTTCAATGGAAAATTCTATCAAAGTAGCTAGCAATTTAATATATCTCCCACACACAACACCCAAATTCTGCTTGCAACCTACCCCAAGGGGTAAAATAAGCAGAAAAATGCCACTGCTAGCAGCTTCTCTCAGTGGCTCAGACAGAGAGACTGTTTCAGATCAATAAAAAAAAAGTGCGGTCAAAAAGGCAAGGCTAGCTGGCAGCAGCACTACAGCAAAATCGAACAAATATCTTTTTGAATGGAAAATTCTAGCAAAGTAGCTAGCAATTGAATACAGAATTGAGACACTCAGACTAGATCTGGGTGTGACTACCTCCCCAGACCATCCCCACCAAGAAAGTGCATGACACGCTGCATGCTTAACATATAAATAGTGCTGCATCATCAGGAATAGCGTCACAGAGCAGTGAGTGAGAGTGGCGATTGGCTGCATTACAAAAAATGCTTAACTCTGATAGGTTGCAGTCTGGTCTCCTTGCCAACCTGTCTGACCCACTCTATGACAGGGTTGTGAGGTCACTTATGACTCACAGGAAAGGGCTGGTTTTTGCTATCTCCTATTTCAAATGGCCACTAAGAAATCACTGCGAGCCAAAAGAATGAAACTAATATGATATGTTGTATTCGTGGGGGATCGCCATGCATTTTGCGAACCCACAAATACAACGAATAGGGACTTTATTTATTTATTTATTTATTTATTTATTTATTTATTTAGAGGCTTTTATATACCGATGCACGTTGGGAACATCACATCGGTTTACAGTGAACAAAAAGTGCAGCTAAACAAGCTTTACAGAAAACAATGAAATGTGCAAAAAGATGAACTTGTGTGTTGTGGATTGCCAATGCATTGAAAATGAATGCGCATTCCTACTAACTCGAGTCACATCGTAGGGCTGTTCTAAAGTTAGCCGGATACATTCAGCAGCATGGCTGCACCACTGAATATTCCTGTTAAATTATCCAGATAGCTTTATCCAGCTAACTTAACTAGCTGCTCCTAAATGGTTTTTAAATAAGGACCTCAATAATTGTAAAATTGTATGTGTAATAACCTTGAATTATATGCGGAGGCAGATATTTTAGAAACTATGTGCATACTCTAATCCTGAAAATATTTGCACGTGTACTTGGAATCACCAGTTTGCCAATACTCCAGCAGTTCACCCAAACCATCAGCAGTTCACATATGGCCAGATTTTATAACATGTGCGCGGGCGTAGATTTGTGCACACAACCCGGCGCGCACAAAGCTACGCCTGATTTTATAATATGCGCACGCATATGCCGAGCCCTAGGGGAGCCCTGATGGCTTTCCCCGTTCCCTCCGAGGCCACTCTGAAATCAGAGCGGCCTCGGAGGGAACTTTCCTTCCACCCCCCCACGTTCCCCTCCCTTCCCCTATCTAACCCTCCCCCCAGCCCTATCTAAATCTCCCCCTACCTTTGTTTCTGTATTTACGCCTACCCGAGGCAGGTGTAACTTGTGCGCACCGGTCGGCTGCCGGCATGCAAACCTCTGCATGCCACTGTGCAGGAGGCCTCGGCCCCACCCCCAGACCGCCCCCGGACCAGCGCCACCCCCATGCTCCCAGACAGGCACCCTGCCCACGCTAACGCCCCTGGACCACCCCTTTTTCAAAGCGCCAGGACATATGCGCGTCCCAGGGCTTGCGTGCGCCGCTGAGCCTATGCAAAATAGGCTCAGCGCACGCAGGGGCAGGTTTTCGGGGTTACGTACGTAAGTTACACATGTAACCCTTTGAAAATCTACCTCTTAGTCTCTCCAATATTTCACTCTAAACCACCACCAGTTTATTGAGATCTACCACCCAAAAACCAGACATAAGACATGAGTAATTTGAAATGCGCAAGTCAATTAGCAAGTGTAAACATTTATGGAAAACTTCAATAATGTATGCACATATATCACTTACAAAAAAGCAATTTATACTTGTTATTCTGAACCCCGATCTGTAATGCTGCTAAACTACCCCTTTTTTCTCTGTTCACGTTTACTCTGATATTGCAAGCATGCACGTTCTTGCAAGATTTTTAAAATATCATTTACATGTATAAATGCTAGTTATGCATGTTTAATTTTACAAGCACAACACCAAAGTAACCCTTTGAGAAGTTCCTCCTTAAAGTGCAAATATCCATAATGTGATCATTCATAGCTTGCAAGGTATGGAGGAGTTTAAGAGGGCATATTTCAAAGGCATTTACTTAGTTATATATTTGCTAGGGATGTGCAGAGGGATGCCATACGTTGCATTCGGGATACGTATTCGTCGGGGGGCAAATACGTTGCATTCGTCCCTATGGCGCCCCAATATGGTTTTACATCTAAACCTATTCGGTACCTGGCTAAAATTAAATTTACTACAACTCCCCACCCTCCTGAACCCCCCAAGACTTACCAAAACTCCCTGGTGGTCCAGCGGGGGTTCCGGGACCCATCCCCTGCACTCTCACACCCTCGAACCAGTTTCAAAATGGCGCCGATAGCCTTTGACCTACCATGTCACAGGGGCTACCGGTGCTATTGGTCAGCCCCTGTCCCATGGCCATCGGCGCCATCTTGTGCTTCTACCATGTGACAGGGGCTGACCAATGGCACCGGTAGCCCCTGTGACATAGTAAGGGCAAGGCTATCGGCGCCATTTTGATTCCTGGCACCCAACGGCACGAGTGCAGGAGATCACTTCCGGACCCCCGCTGGACCCCCAGGGACTTTTGGCCAGCTTGGGGGGGCCTCCTGACCCCCACAAGCCTTGCCAAAAGTCTAGCAGGGTCTGGGAGCGACCTCCTGCACTCGGGCCGTATTGCCAGTATTCAAAATGGTGCCGGTGCTACCTTCGCCCTCACTATGTCACAGGGGCCGACGGTCGGCCCCTGTGACATAGTGAGGGAAAGGCTAGCGGTGCCAGTACTCAAGATGGCGCCGGCGCTAGCCTTCGCCCTCACTATGTCACAGAGGCTGACCGTCGGCCCCTGTGACATAGTGAGGGCGAAGGTAGCACCGGCACCATTTTGAATACTGGCAATACGGCCCGAGTGCAGGAGGTCGCTCCCGGACCTTTGCTAGACTTTTGGCAAGGCTTGTGGGGGTCAGGAGGCCCCCCCAAGCTGGCCAAAAGTCCCTGGGGGTCCAGCGGGAGTCCAGAAGTGATCTCCTGCACTCGTGCCGTCGGGTGCCAGGAATCAAAATGGCGCCGATAGCCTTGCCCTTACTATGTCACAGGGGCTACCGGCGCCATTTTGAAACGTACCGAGGGTGTGAGAGTGCAGGAGATGGATCCCGCCCCCCCCCCCCCCCCCGCTGGACCACCAGGGAGTTTTGGTAAGTCTTGGGGCGATCAGAGGGTGGGGGGGTTGTTTAAATTGGCGGCCGAATAATTCGGGGAAAATTTGTTGTATTCGTGGGGAATCGCGATACGTTTCGCTTCCCCACGAATACAACGAATATTGGCACATCCGTTGCGGATTGCCAATACGTAGGGACCAAATGCACACCCCTAATATTTGCCAAGGTAAAATAGCATGGCTGAGAATTCCCAACTTAAATGTAGCTAAAGGCAGGTGTAGTTTCCATATGTGTATGTATATTTAGCTGCATTAAAATGAGGTATCCTTAAAAGCATACTTAGGCTTGGGAAAGAAAATAGCATGAATTCAAATGATATTTAAGTGTATGTATATTATTTTGCCTCTATTCAGCCACCTCTACATATAATAGGGCAAAGACCAATTTAGCATGTGTACTTTGCAACAGCATTGTTTTACTTTGAAAATATGTATAACATACATGCATCAAAAGTGCCGGCATAGTTTACAACTATATTGGCAATTTGAAGATGCCCGTTAAATAAATAAAAAGGGCAAATTAAATGAAAGAAAATAAATCTTTAAAAAACATTAATGGACTTTATTATAGTTGTCAATTTCATGTCACACTTTGAATGTATATGTTCACATAAATGATGTTACCTTTTATTTCACTAAAGTTCCCTGATCCCATGGCAAGAAGCTTGTCTTTCCAATCTTTTGACAGCAGCTTTTCAATGCTTGGTGTTTCTGAGTAAGAGAAAAAAATGCAAGTAAATCAATATGGTTTTCTTAACAATAGACCTCAAACAAAGGCAATACCTTTCCTGGGCCCCAATTCCTAATCTGTTCATCAACAAGCTGATAAGAGGATAGGAAAAGAGGTGTATTTTGTCACCTGCTGTTTCAAAACCATTACCTTTTCCTCACAATGAATAAAGTAATGCAAATTCTGAATTACAAGGCTTGCCATAGAAGCTATTAGTTGTTGGCTCAGTTTCTTGCACATATTTCTGGTAAGTGAAAGTTGCAACGTGCCTCGCCCACGGCCGTCCCGCGCACAGGCCTGCTCACCTTCATGGTTCCAAAGCGGGTCCTGGGATGCCAGCCCTGCCAGGCCCTGGCATCCCGCGGCGGCAGTCGCCGGGCCTTCCACTGTGCGCCAGGCCTCATGCCAAGGCTCGGCATCCTCTGCCATGTTAACCATGCCCCTACATGTGCGCGGACCGTCCGGATTCATGTAGGGCCAAGGGCGGGTCTTAGCTCCGCGGCGCATCCTGATTGATCCCTCGATATAAGGAAGTTCCTGTCTTTGCTTCCTTGCCTTGGCAATCGGGTCGGTTTGTTCTAAGATTGCCTCTCTGTTTGTAGAGATGTGAATCAGAACCGGAATCAGTTCAGATTCCGGTTCCGATTCACATGTGTTTTTTTTTCATCGGGCCCGATCGCGGTTTTGTTTATCGGCTGCGCCTGAGCCGATAAACAAAAAACCCACCCCGACCCTTTAAAACTAATCCCTTTGCTTCCCCCACCCTCCCGACCCACCCCAAAAACATTTTACAGGTGCCTGGTGGTCCAGTGGGGGTCCCGGGAGCGATCTCCCGCTCTCGGGCCATCAGCTGCCACTAATAAAAATGGCGCCGATGGCCTTTGCCCTTACCATGTGACAGGGTATCCGTGCCATTGGCCGGCCCCTGTCACATGGAGAGAGCACTGGATGGCCCTTGTAGGGACATAAGGCCTGGACGGACAGGCACAATGTTTGAAGTCAGGCCCTTATACGTCCCATAAGGGCTGGACAGTGGACACTGCAGACAGGCACAGCATTTGAGGTCAGGCCCTTGTAAATACCCAGAAGCTATTAACTGTGTCTGTCCATCCACTGTCCAGGCTTTACGTCCCTACAAGGGCCTGACCTCAAATGCTGTGCCTGTCCATCCAGGCCTTATGTTCTTACAAGGGTTTGACCTCTAATGCTGTGCCTGTCCGTCCACTGTCCAGGCCTTACGTCCCTACAAGGGCCTGACATCTAATGCTATGCCTGTCTATCCAGGCCGTACATCCCTACAAGGGCTTGATTTCAAATGTTGTGCCTGCCTGTCCACTGTCCAGGCCCTACGTCCCTATAAGGGCCTGACCTCAAACGCTGTGCCTGCCAATCCAGGCCTTATGTTCTTACAAGTGTTTGACCTCTAATGCTGTGCCTGTCCGTCCACTGTCCAGGCCTTGCGTCCCTACAAGGGCCTGGCATCTAATGCTGTGCCTGTCTGTCCAGGTCTTACTTCCCTACAAGGGCTTGACTTCAAATGCTGTGCCTGCCTGTCCACTGTCCAGGCCCTACGTCCCTACTAGGGCCTGACCTCAAATGCTGTGCCTGTCTATCCAGGCTGTACATACCTACAAGGGCTTGATTTCAAATGTTGTGCCTGCCTGTCCACTGTCCAGGCCCTACATCCCTACAAGGGCCTGACCTCAAACACTGTGCCTGTCTGTCCATCTTGGAGCTTAGATATTTCATATGCTCAACAGTTTTCATGATCTTCATACTACAGGCCATTTTCCCTATATGTTTCTTAGGTGCCAACATTAATGTTTCTAGTGCTATGGAAAACTGGTGGTAGTTTTACTCTAGTTCATCCTCTGTGTTCTCATAGTTTACAGAGGCACTGTAGGGTACAAAGTCAACATAGGTCGATATTGTAGATTTGGGCTTGAGTAGCAGTTTTCTTATTTCTCAGAGCTCTTCAAGTTCCTTCCTCATCAGCTGAAGTACATAAGTACAGTTAATAGATTCTGTGTATTCACTAGACACCAATGGAACCACCACAATCTAGGGGCCAACCCATTCTAGGGAGCCCTTTCCTGTGCAAAGGAAAGGTAATTCTCCCTGGGTGTAGCCAGCCAATTTCTTAGTATCCGTTGACCCATGTTGAACCAGAACCGCTGTTCACGTATAAACCTCCTCCACGTCGACTTGCCATGCTTGAAGGCATGTGCTCCACTCTAGGGGCCAACCCATTTCAGGGAGCCCTTTCCTGCGCAAAGGAAAGGGAACTCTCCCCAGGTGTAGCCAGCCTATCTCTTAGCACCCGTTGACCCATGTTGAATCGCTGTTCACATAGAAACCTCCTCATGTCAAATTGCCACGCTTGAAGGCTGATGCTCCACTCTAGGAGCCAACCCATTCTAGGGAGCCCTTTCCTGCGCAAAGGAAAGGGAACTCTCCCCAGGTGTAGCCAGCCTATCTCTTAGCACCCGTTGACCCATGTTGAAACTGCTGTTCACATGGAAACCTCCTCCACATAGACTCGCCACGCTTGAAGGCTCGTGCTCCACTCTAGGGGCCAACCCATTCTAGGGGTCCTTTCTTGCGCAAAGGAAAGAGAACTCTCCCCAGGTGTAGCCAGCCTATCTCTTAGTACCCGTTGACCCGTGTTGAACCGGAACCACTGGTCACATGGAAACCTCCTCCACGTCAACTCGCTACACTTGAAGGCTCATGCTCCACTCCAGGGGCCAACCCATTTTAGGGAGCTCTTTCCTGCACAAAGGAAAGGAAACTCTCCCTGGGTGTAGCCAGCCTATCTCTTAACATTGTTGACCCATGTTGAACCGCAGTTCACATGGAAACGTCCTCCGCCTCGGCCTTCAAAATTCACGTTTGTATATCTGCTACATCCACCAGATTTTAAAAGACCAGAGAGAGCTCACTAGACACCAAAAGAAACACCCCAGAGAGAGCTCACTAGACACCAAAAGAAACACCCCACTCTAGGGGCGACCCCATTCTAGGGAGCACTTTCCTGCGCAAAGGAAAGGGAACTCTCCCCAGGGCCAGCCTGTCTTGCCCTATCAAAATCACAGGGACCAGACTACCTCCTCTCTGCCAGCCTGTCTTGCCCCTATCAACTTTCTGCCTTGCTGTCATACACCAGATGACTCACTCTACTCATTGTGGTGTTCTTGCCACTATCATGGTTCCTCAGTGTGTTGGTGCTAGTCTTTCTGCTACTTTGTCCCTTTATCGGCGCCTTGTGTTTTTTTCTGATACTCTTTCTGCTTGCTATCCCCCTTCATTGTGCTGTAGGATGTTGATGCCACTTGTCTTGCCACTTTGGCTGTCATGCTGCCTTCGAGGGTTCATGCAACTGTTATCGGTGCTCTCTTTTGAAGCTGTGGTGTGTTTTTGACACTCTCGCTGCTGCTTTGCACCTCTGTTAAAGCACACTTGCCACTCCTGGTATCCGTTTGCCCCTTTACAGTGCCTTACGCTATTCATGCCACTTTGGTGCCACTTTGCCACAGTCTAAGTACCTTGGAGCTCTTTTCTCGTTCTGCTCCCCAGAAGTTTCATCAGAATTGATAAGAAAACCCCAATTCTGCAGCCAAAAACAGGCTACAAATACTTCCCCCATTTACTTTAATGGGAAAACGGAAAACGAATAGAACTAATCAATGAATTGTTTTTCCCCCTATGAAACTAATGCAATGAATTACGGTCCCAGCAAAACGAAAACTGAATCAAAACACATTTTTTCCTTTTGCACATCCCTAGAGTCAGACAAACTGAACCAACTCACTGTGAACTTGGAAGATGTAGTAAGCCACATAGACAAACGAAAGATTAGCAAATCACCTGGACTGCATGGTAGGCATCCTAGGGTACTGAAGGAACTAAAAAATGAAATTTCTGATCTATTAGTTAAAATTTGTAAAGCTATCATTAAAATCATCCATTGTACCTGAAGACTGGAGGGTGGCCAATGTAACCCAAATATTTTAAAAGGGCTTCAGGGGTGATCCGGGAAACTATAGACCAGTGAGCCTGACTTCATTGCCAGGTAAAATAGTGGAAACTATTTTAAAGATCAAAATCGTAGCGTATATAGAAAAATATGGTTTAATGGAACACAGTCAACATGGATTTACCCAAGGGAGTGTTGCCTAAAATATCTGCTTCATTTTTTGAAGGGGTTAATAAGCCTGTGGATAAAGGTGTAGTGTATTTGGATTTTCAGAAGGTGTTTGACAAAGTCCCTCATGAGAAGCTTCTAAGAAAACTAAATGTCATGGGATAGGAGGTGATGTCCTTTCCTGGATTACAAACTGGTTAAAAGACAGGAAACAGAGTAGGATTAAATGGTCAATTTTCTCAGTGGAAAAAGGTAAACAGTGGAGTGCCTCAGGAATGTGTACTTGGACCGGTGCTTTTCAATATATATATAAATGATCTGGAAAGGAATTCGACGAGTGAGGTTATCAAATTTGCGGACGATACAAATTTATTAAGATTAGTTAAATCACAAGCGGTTTGTGAAACATTACAAGAGGACCTTGCAAGACTGGAAGATTGGGCATCCATATGGCAGATGTAATTTAATGTGGACAAGTGCAAGGTGTTGCATATAGGGAAAAAAAACCCTTGCTGTAGTTACATGATGTTAGGTTCCATATTAGGAGCTCCCACCCAGGAAAACGATCTAGGCATCATAGTGGATAATACTTTGAAATCGTCAGCTCAGTGTGCTGCAGCAGTCAAAAAAGCAAACAGAATGTTAGGAATTATTAGGAAATGAATGGTTAATAAAACGGAAAATGTCTTAATGCCTCTGCATCGCTCCATGGTGAGATTCTACCTTGAATACTGTGTACAATTCTGTTCGCCACATCTAAAAAAAAATATAGTTGCGATGGAGAAGGTACAGTGAAGCGCAACCAAAATGATAAAGGGGATGGAACAGCTCCCCTATGAGGAAAGGTTGAAGAGGTTTGGACTGTTCAGCTTGGAGAAGAGACAGCTGAAGAGAGGATATGATAGAGGTCTTTAAGATCATGAGAGGTCTTGAATGAGTAGATGTGAATCGGTTATTTACACTTTTGGATAATAGAAGGACTAGGAGGCATTCCATGAAGTTAGCAAGTAGCACATTTAGGACTAATCGGAGGAAATTATTTTTCACTCAACGTACATGTAAACTCTGGAATTTGCTGTCAGAAGATGTGGTTACTGCAGTTAGTGTAGCTGGGTTTAGGAAAGTTTTGGATAAGTTCTTGGAGGAGAAGTGAATTAACTGCTATTAATTAAGTTTACTTAGGGAATGTGCACTGCTATTAATTGCAACAGTAGCATGGGTTCTTCTTGGTGTTTGGGTACTTGCCAGTTTCTTGTGGCCTGCTTTGGCCTCTTTTGCAAATAGGATAAGAACATAAGAAAATGCCATACTGGGTCAGACCAAGGGTCCATCAAGCCCAGCATCCTGTTTCCAACAGTGGCCAATCCAGGCCATAAGAACCTGGCAAGTACCCAAAAACTAAGTCTATTCCATGTTACCATTGCTAATGGCAGTGGCTATTCTCTAAGAGAACTTAATAGCAGGTAATGGACTTCTCCTCCAAGAACTTATCCAATCCTTTTTTAAACACAGTTATACTAACTGCACTAACCATATCCTTTGAGTCTATTCCTCCAGTCTAGCTCCTAGAGGAACACAGTTGGCCAGAGTGCCTACAAAACTTGGGAAGAGAAAATGATCAAGTTGTTACACTAAGGCCCTAAACAGAGGTAAGGGAGACAAGCGTAAGTTGCTTCTGAGAAGCCTGACTTTTTATGTTGCAGTTGTACAGGGCCACTCACCCCCAAGAGGTACCCTGAGGCACCTACCCTCTAAAAAGGAACTCAGCATCATATACCTGTAGTTGCAATTATTTTTCTCAATGTAAGAAGGTAAATAATGGAATGCCCCAGGGATCAGTTCTTTTTAAAATTATCTGGAAAAGGGAAAAATGAATGAGATGATCCAATTTTATTTTAGGCTTTTAAATTGCAAACAGATTTGGAGAAATTGCAGGAGACTGGGAGAGTGGGCTGGGAGACTGAGCATCCAAATGGCAAATAAATTTAATGAAGACAAGTGGAAAATGATGTACATGGGGGGAAATAATCCAAATTGTAGTTACATGGTAGGTTCTATATTAGGAGTCACCACCCATGAAAAATATGTAGGTGTTATTGTGGACAATACATTGAAATCCCCAGTTCAGTGTGTGGAAGAAGGCAGAAAAGCAAACAAGCTGTTAGGAATTATTAGAAAGGAAATGGAGAAGAAAACAGAGCATATCATAAAATCTTTGTATTTCAATATGGAAGCCTGAACCTAGAGTACTGTGTGTCACCCGCATCTCAAAAAGATATAGTGGAACTAGAAAATGGGCAATCTAAATGGTAAAAGGCATGGAACGTTTCCCCTATAAGCAGGGCTGGTGCTAGCTTTTTTGTTGCCCTATGCAAACAATCACTGTGCTGCCACCCCCCCCCCCCCCCCCCCTCATTCTCTGTCCCGGGTCTAGAAAAAAAGCCCAGCTCCCTTCAGTGATAAAAACTTTAAAAACTGGCACTACTACCTCCACCCCCTCTGAACCCAAAGCTGGTGCAAGGTTATTAGGTGCCCTATGCAAACCTTATAGCCTTGCATAATACCGCCCGCCCCCCCACCTGCCCCATTCCACATGTACTGTTAAGAGTTATCCATTTTTATTTTACATTAAAAAAATATCAAAGTTTAGTATTTTGAGATAAAAATAGCACTTACATTACATTTACATGCACTGTTGTGATGTCAACCAGAAATCCCTGCAAAAAAGACACTTGGAACCTATTGCACTGATGGTGGACCCTTAGCCCGAGGTGGGATTGACGCTACCCGCAGGGCAAGCCCTACGTGTCTCCACCGTCGGAAGGAGGAGCAGGCTTGAAGTTGGAGGCCAACTGGAGCTTCACCAGTACCAACCCACATTCCCCTCTGGTTGAGCCCTTGGGTGCCAGGGCTAGCTGGACTTAGGCGGGCCTCCATGTGAACACTCCCAGTTGGTGTAGACAAGAGTATGCCAGGAACAAGCAGAGGTATTGGAGGCCGAGGACGGTCCGGACGAGGCAGGGCTCCAGAGACCCAGATGCCAACAGGAACAGAGGGAAGCAGGTGGCATCCAGGTAAAGATAGGTGTAGCCTGAGAGGCCAGGTCAGCAGGATACCGAAGGAGAATCCAAGGCAAGTTGGAGTCAGGGCAGGCGGCAGGATGGCGTGGTACCAGAAGCAGAGCTGAAGTCAGAGCCAGGAGATCAGATCAAGTGTAGTCCAGATGAAGCGGGGGTCAATACCAGAGAATCAGTCAAAGCGTAGTCCAGGTGAAGCAGGGGTCAATACCAGAGAATCAGTCAAAGCGTAATCCAGATGAAGCAGGGGTCAATACCAGAGAATCAGTCCAAGCGTAATCCAGACGAAGCAGGGGTCAATACCAGAGAATCAGTCCAAGCGTAGTCCAGACAAAGCAGGGGTAAATACCAGAGAATCAGCCAAGGGTAAAGGAGCAGGTGAAAGAACAAGCAGGAACAGGAGCCAGGAACAACGACAGGAATAGGAGACAGGAACAATAACAGGAACAAGAACCAGGAACAAACAGTGAGCACACAAACAATCGTGGAGACCTGTTGCCAAGGCAAGGAACAAGTGGCTGGGCCCTGCCTTTTATACAGAGGCCTAGTGATGTCAACATCCAAGGCTGCAGGCTACTTTCGCGTTGCGGCCCCTTTAAGAGTGTGAGAGTCGTGCATGCGTGCGCCTAAGCCAGGGCCCAGAGGAAGCAGGACGGCTGTGTTACTCCGTGGCCAGCGCGGGGAGACCTGCTGGGCGCAGGGAAGAACAGCACAGGAGTCAGAAACTTCAGAGATGGCTGCAGGCGCTCGGGGATGGAGGCGGCTGCCCACTGCCGTCATCAAAGTTGAACCAGAGCTGGCAGCTGGATTCCTGGGGTGAGTAGGCCCGGGGTGCGCCTATCACAGCGGGGACGCGTAACAGAACCCATATGCCATTATTTATTTATTTTATTTAAAATTGTTTATATACCGCCTTTTAAATTAAACATTGATCCAAATGGTTTACATTTGATCACATATATAATATAAACATAAAATAACCAAATCCATGAAATCAGATAAAAAACATACATAAAATAACATAGCAGTCAAAGACTTCATAAATAAACATATTTAAAAGAACAGTAAAAATAAAAGTAAAACTAAATCTAAAACAACAACTAGGCCTGTATCAATTCAAAGAGTGAGAAACTGAATGAGAGTATTTAAGGATGAGTAAATGTTAGGTGTGTTCTGCTAAGTAAACATTAAATGCTATTTGAAAAAGATAAGTTTTTAGAGTTTTCTTTAATTCCTTGGTATTTGAGATTTGTCAGAGATAATTTGATAAGTTGTTCCAGATTGATGGTCCCACTACTGGAAAAGCTTTTTTTCTTGTTATATCTAACCTAGCAAGATGGACTGAGGTACATCAAGTAAGTTTTGATTTAAAGATCTTAGGTGTCTAGCAGGCTTATAAATTCTCAAGGTGGAACACAGCTAGGTTGAGGATGGATTATGTATGAGTGAATGAATAACAGAGTTTTATATTGGATTCTGAATTTCATAGGTAGCCAGTTTAGTGAAAACAGAGTGGGAGATATATGATTTTTTAGCGGGGTAGCAGTTAAAATCTGAACAGCTGAATTTTGGATTAATTGGAGAGGTTTTGATGCTGTATTGGGGAGACCTAAGTAAAAAGCGTTACAGTAGTTAAGTCCTGAGAAAATTAAATATTGAAGAACAGTATGAAAGTCTCAATAGAAAAGTAAGGGATGAAGATGCTTCAACATCTGTAATTTGTAGAATGAGTTCTTTACTATTGTGGAGATGTGATATGTTAGTTACAGATCAGAGTTTATAATCACCCCTAAGCTGCGAGCATGAGTTGAGATGGGAATAGAAAAGCCATTAAAAAGAAGGTGAGATGGGGTTCCATTTATAGGATATTGACACTATCACCCCAAGGGACCTTGGGGTGATAGTGTCTAATGATATGAAGTCTGCGAAACAATGCGACAAGGCGATAGCAAAAGCCAGAAGAATGCTGGGCTGCATAGAGAGAGGAATATTGAGTAAGAAAAGGGAAGTGATTATCCCCTTATACAGGTCCTTGGTGAGGCCTCACCTGGAGTACCGTGTTCAGTTCTGGAGACCGTATCTACAAAGAAACAAAGACAAGATGGAAGCGGTACAGAGAAGGGCGACCAGGAAGGTGGAGGATCTTCATCGGATGACGTACGAGGAGAGATTGAAGAATCTAAATATGTACACCCTGGAGGAAAGGAGGAGCAGGGGTGATATGATTCAGACTTTCAGATACTTGAAAAACTTTAATGAT
Organism: Rhinatrema bivittatum; assembly: GCF_901001135.1. Classification (NCBI taxonomy): domain Eukaryota; kingdom Metazoa; phylum Chordata; class Amphibia; order Gymnophiona; family Rhinatrematidae; genus Rhinatrema; species Rhinatrema bivittatum. The sequence continues at coordinate 282,298,767 of NC_042618.1, read as the reverse complement.
CCAAAGACAACGACAAACCTTTTCCGTAGAAAAAAAATCAGCAGAACCAGAGGTCACGAGCTGAGGCTCCGGGGAGGAAGACTAAGAACCAATGTCAGGAAGTATTTCTTCACGGAAAGGGTGGTGGATGCCTGGAATGCCCTTCCGGAGGAAGTGGTGAAGTCTAAAACTGTGAAGGACTTCAAAGGGACGTGGGATAAACACTGTGGATCCATCAAGTCTAGTGGGCATAAATAGAGAGGAAGCAGCAAACACTGCACGGAGCGGCAGTAGCCACTGAGGCATTCACGGAGCGGGATGCCAGTGGCCAGTAGTTGGTGTTCCACCTTCAGGCAGCAAAACTCTGCACGGAGCGGCAGTAGCCACTGAGGCATTCACGGAGCGGGATGCCAGTGGCCAGTAGTTGGTGTTCCACTTTCATACAACAAAACACTGCACGGAGCGGCAGTAGCCACAGAGGCATTCACGGAGCAGGATGCCAGTGGCCAGTGGTTGGTGTTCCACCTTCACGGAGCGGAAGGATGGAGGGCTGCCATCTAAAAAAAAAAAAACAACAAAAAAACAAGCAAACAAAAACAGGGGTGGGTAAGGGGCAGGGGTGTGGCCTGCTGGTTGCGGCGGTTGCTACCCATGATTGAGCTGGATGTTCACTAGGATGGCGCTGCTCTCTGCATTGGTGGAGGGGTGGAAGGGAATTGGGGCCGGAGGGTGCTGGAAGCCAATAGAGACGGGTGGGAGGGAGAAAAAAGGGGGAAAAAAATGGATAAACTGCGTAGCTTGCTGGGCAGACTGGATGGGCCGTTGGTCTTCTTCTGCCGTCACTTCTATGTTTCTATGTTTCTGTGTGTGAATGAGTGCCTGGCTGAGAGCTGGAGTGTCTGTCTGTGAATGAGTTCCTGGCTGAGAGCTGGTGCGTCTGTGTGTGAATGAGTGCCTGGTTGAGAGCTGGTGCGTCTGTATGTGAATGAGTGCCTGGCTGAGTGCTGGTGCTGTGGTCTAGGTGTGAATGAGTGCCTGGCTGAGTGCTGGTGCTGTGGTCTGTGTGTGAAGGAGTGCCTGGCTGAGAGCTGGTGCTTCTGTGTGTGAATGAGTGCTGGCTGAGTGCTGGTGCTGTGGTCAGTGTGTGAATGAGTGCTTGGCTGACAACTGGTGCTGTAGTCTGTGTGTGAATGAGTGCCTGGCTGAGAGCTGGTGTGTCTGTGTGTGAATGAGTGCCGGTCTGAGTGCTGGTGCGTTTGTGTGTGAATGAGTACCTGGATGAGAGCTGGTGCATCTGTGTGTGAATGAGTGCCTGGCTAAGAGCTAGTGGTCTGTGTGTGAATGAGTGCCTGGCTGAGTGCTGGTGCATCTGTGTGTGAATGAGTACCTGGCTGAGAGCTGGTGTGAATGGGTGTTTGAGTGAGAGCTGGTATGTGTGGGTGTGAATGGGTGCTTGGGTGAGAGCTGGTGTGTGTGGGTGTGAATGGGTGCTAGGGTGAGAGCTGGTGTGGGTGGGTGTGAATGGATGCCTGGCTGAGAGCTTGTGGGTATGAATGGGTGCCAGAGTGACAGCTGGTGTGTGTGGGTTTGAAAGGATGCCTGAGTGAGAACTTGTGTGTGTGGGTGTGAATGGAAGCCTGGGTGAGAGATTTTGTGTCTGTGGGTGTGAATGGATGCATGGGTGAGAGCTGGTGTGAATGGGTGCTTGGGTGAGAGCTGGGGTGAATGGAAGCCTGGGTGAGAGCTGGTGTGAATGGGTGCTTGGGTGAGAGCTTGTGTGTGTGGGTGTAAATGGAAGCCTGGGTGAGAGTTTGTATGTGTGGGTGTGAATTGAATCCTGGTGAGAGCTTGTGTCTGTGGGTGTGAATGGATGCATGGTTGAGAGTTGGTGTGAATGGGTGCTTGGGTGAGAGCTTGTGGGGGTGAATGGAAGCCTGGGTGAGAGATTTTGTGTCTGTGGGTGTGAATGGATGCATGGGTGAGAGCTGGTGTGAATGGGTGCTTGGGTGAGAGCTGGGGTGAATGGAAGCCTGGGTGAGAGCTGGTGTAAATGGGTGCTTGGGTGAGAGCTTGTGTGTGTGGGTGTAAATGGAAGCCTGGGTGAGAGCTTGTGTCTGTGGGTGTGAATGCGTGCCTGGCTGAGAGCTGGTGCGTCTGTGTGTGAATGAGTGCCTGGCTGAGTGCTGTTGCATCTGTGTGTGAATGAGTGCCTGGATAGGAGCTGGTGTGAATGGTTGGAGAGCATTTGTGTGTGATTGAGAGCTTGTATATAAGAGACCATGAGTGTGACAGAGACTGGTCAGGGTGGTGATGTATTTCTGTGTGAGAGAGAGAGACTGGTCAGGAAGATGATTAGTGTGCATATGTGAGAGAGAGAGACTGGTCAGGAAGATGACTGGTGTGAGAGAGAGACCAAGACTGGTCGTGGTTCTAATTGGGGGGGGGGTGACTGGTTGTGGGCGCTAAGGAAGAGGACTGTGAGGACAGTGCTTCAGCAGCCCTTGCTGCTACTGGTGAGTGCTATTGGCCTGGAAGGGAAAGGAGTAGGATAGTTGCTGGAGAGAGTAAGTAAAGGTGGCTTTTTAAGGTTATTTTTCTTGATTGACTGCCATTTTAATTATTGGGTATTATGCAATGTCTGCTGTTTATAAATATTTATTGATATTTGGACATGTTTTAATAATTTTTATGAGTTTTTAATTGTTGGATATTATTCTGTTCAGCAGCTGTTTTGTAACATTTTTAGTATAGCCTTACAATTATTTCTGTGTGGGGCTCTATAGCAGCTTGGTTTATTCTGTTTTCCCAATAGGAAATGTATTAGTATTTAGGTCCTGGTTTAATAGTTGTATTTCTTAGATAGGGTTGTTACTGTTGAGTGTGTTCCATAATAGAGGTATAGCTTTGTGCGGGTTAGTTTATGTGCATTATTGCAAATCATGAGAGTCTGTTAAGTGCTATAGTTCTCTTTCCATTTCTCCAGGTTCGCACTGCATACAGAGTGGCTTTTTTGGGGTTTTTTTTCATTCCAGTTTCTGTCTCCATATTTATAATTAATGGTTTTTCTGTATTTGGTGAAGAGTATGTGACTGAGGTGAGGTATTTAACTATCATGTAGGCATTTGTATCAATCTTATTTGTTGTGTCTTCTCAATAAGATATGCATTAGTGGTAAATTACTGTCTTTTCATAAGGAAGGCTATTTTGCCTTGTAGTAAAAGGAGTTTGTTTTGCTTTTACTGGGATGTCATCAGAACCAGAATATCTTTTTTGTATGGCGAGTTGAACAGGGTAATGCCCTAGATCTGCTCTGTACTCATTGCTGGGGGTTGAGGGGATTCCTGTGGATGCAGAGTGCATGTTTACATTTAGCCCCCTGATGGTCACATGTTCAGTGTGTCACACATGTGAGAACCATCTGTCAGGTGTGTCCCAACCAAAAAAAGGTTGAGAACCACTGGTCCAGGGTATCAAAAGCTGTGGAAATGTCCAGAAAAACAAGAATAAAGTCTGTATTAGAGTCAAAACCATGTAGGAAGGAATCAATAGATGAAAGATGCAGTGTTTCAGTTGAGTGGCTTATTGTGATTTATGTTGGGTGTGGACTTGACCCTCTGAAAGCCTGAAGACATGCATACACTTCCTATTAGGAAAATTCCTCACCTCAGTCACACATGCAGAACATAAACAGACCTCCACCATATACAGAATAGAGCAACCATAAAGTAGAAATACAAATATCAGACAAAAACTGAACTGGAAACCTCAAGAAGCCAGACAGTCTATGCAGTGGAATAATGAAAAAATAGATCCATCACCGTTCTTCAAACATCAAACAATAAAATCAATAAATAAAATAAATACATAATCGTAATACTAAAAAGATACTAATAATGTTATTTCAAAAAAGTTGAAGAATAAAAGATCAAGTACTTAAAAACTCATATACAAGTTTCTTCAAATATCCCATACTCCAATAAAATATTTCAAAACAGCAGACACATCAAATAAAACCTGACAAATAAAACTAAATAGGATTTCAAAAATTCACACTCTCCATACCTGTGAACCTATGTTTTTGTCACCCTGAGATTGTCGTGGATTAATGGGAGTGAGATGCACAAACTTTCTCCTCCCTTTCTTACACACACACACACACAGACAAGCTCCCATTTACACCCACATACCCAAGCAGGCTCCCATTCATATCCACCCAAATCCCAAGCAGGCTCCCATTCTCATACACACACCCCCTGCTCATCACAGAAAGGCTTCCATGTATGCATGTGCACCCACACACACACTCATCCCAGGTAGCCTCCCATTCATACACACATACCCATCACAGGCAGCCTCCCATTCACTCTCACACCAAGCAGTTCTTCTTTGTGGAGAGCAGCAGTTCTGCAGCTCCTCTTCATGTGCTGGCCATGAGGTAATTCAAGACTTGCGGTGCTAACACTTCCTGTACTCTCATCTCATGCATCTTATAAAATTGGCTGGGTGCATGTAATTGTGCACACCATTTTATATGGATGAGCGCATGTGCCGTTTCTACCACGTAAGTGAGGGGGATTTTAAAATACATGCGTGCAAACGCAGTTAGCAGTTAAACCAGTTCATTGCCACTTTGTCCAGTTACAGGATAGGACTGCGTATCCCCCCAACTAACTAACCTCTCCTTTTCCCTACCTGACCCAACCCTTAAAACCCTACTGTCTAGCCTGTTTTATAACTTACATGCCAGCTATAGCAAAAATAAAGTTACATGTTAGGGGACCCCAGCGCATGCTAGTGTGCGTAAATACCTACACACTGGTTTCCATTTAAATTCCTGGAATGTCATGCCCTGTCTAGACCATGCCCATGCCCTGCCCCTTTTTGGACTTTTTCTTTTGTGCGTGTACCAGGAGTTATGCACGCTCACGGACACTACTTAAAATACGCACGCTGAGGTACATTTTAAAACAAAGCGCATGCGCGTACTTTTGTTCGCACACCGGGCGCGAACAAAAGTATGCCAGATTTTATAAGATATGCGCGTAGCCATGCATATCTTATAAAATCCGGGGTCGGCGCGCGCAAAGGGGTGCATATTTGTGCAACTTGCGTGCGCTGAGCCCTGCGCGCGCTGCCCGTTCCCTCCGAGGCCGCTCCAAAATCGGAGCTGCCTCGGAGGGAACTTTCCTTCCGCCTCCCCCCACCTTCCCCTCCCTTCCCCTCCCTAACCCACCCCCCCGGCCCTATCTAAACCCCCCTACCTCTGTCACACAAGCTACGCCTGCTAGAGGCAGGTGTAACTTTGCACGCATCGGGTCGGCTGCCCGGCGCCATGTTCCGTTCCGGGGCCTGGTCCGGAGGCCACGGCCATGCCCCCGGAATGCCGCCAGGCCAAAACCACGCGCGCGGCACCACCCCCCCGGATGACGCGCCAACCGCGTCACGCCCCCCGACACGCCCCCGGATGACGTGCCGATTGCATCACACCCCCCGGCACGCCCACTCCAAAAAAGCCCCGGGACTTATGCGTGTCCAGGGCTTTGCGCACACCATAAGCCTATGCAATATAGGCTCGGCGCGCGCAGGGCCATTTTAGAAGGGTTACGCACTTACCTTATGCGCCTAACCCTTTTAAAATCCGGCCCACTGTGCGCCAGCTCGAGAGATGCATGTATCTCCCTGATTTGACATGCACAGGGCTTTTAAAATCTACCCTTAAGTGTCTTAAGTGACTTTCTGAATTTAGAAAAATCTTTTTCCAGACTAAGGGTAAGTGGTAAGGAGTTCCACAGACTAGGGGCAAGAAAGGCAAAGGACATTTTCCAAGTTCCTTCATAAACAATCTCTCTAAAAGAAGGTATGCATAGCCTCTCAAGTTCTGAAGAGAGAAGGGAAAGGTCTAGGACGTAAGAGACTAAAAGATTGGCCAAATAAGGAGTCCCAGAATGAAGGGCTTTGAAAACCAAATATCCAATTCTGAATTGAATTCACAAAGAAATTGGGAGCCAGTGGAACTTATGTAGTAGAGGAGTGATGTGGTAGAACTTTCTCTTCCCCAAAATAAACTTAGCTGCAGTATTTTTAAGAAGCTGGAGCCATTAGATGAATCAAGAAGACAGACAGTGATATAAAGAATTGCAGTAATCTAAACGGTTAAGAATCAAAGCATGTAGACAGGAGGATAAATTAAGGTGAAGCATTTTTTTTAACATGATGACATTGATGGCCTCCCATATTTTTAACATAATGACATTGTTGGCCACCCATTGAAAGGTCTAAGCATGGGCAAAGAAACTCCATTTTCTCTGTTTTATATCACAGGGACAGGTTGTCCATTTGAAAGTTATCTTCTCTGCTTCAATCACAGTGCTATCATTGTAAGAGAGAGACAGAGGCACTGCTTTCTGTCTCTTCAGCGGGGCAGGGTAGGCCAGTGGAGAAAGAAGCATTGAACAGTAGAGTTTTTTTGTCTCTGTGCGACCCTGTACAGTGCATTGCTTAATGGCAGAGAGAGACATATTTCAATGAATAGAAGCACAATTGAAGTCTTGTCAGTTTCTTCTCTGACAGTTTTGTTTTTAAATGTATATAGAAAAAATAAATTAACAGTGCACATACATACTTTGGGGTAGATTTTCAGACGAGCGCGAACAGCCTACTTTTGTTTGCGCTCCAGGCGCAAACAAAAGTACGCTGGATTTTAGTAGATACGCGCGTAGTCGCGCGTATCTACTAAAATCCTGGATCGGCGCGCGCAAGGCTATCGATTTCGTATAGCCTGCGCGCGCCGAGCCGCGCAGCCTACCCCCATTCCCTCCTAGGCCGCTCCGAAATCGGAGCGGCCTAGAAGGGAACTTTCCTTTGCTCTCCCCTCACCTTCCCCTCCCTTCCCCTACCTAACCCACCCGCCCGGCCCTGTCTAAACCCCCATCCTACCTTTGTCGGGGGATTTACGCCTCCCGGAGGGAGGCGTAAATCCCCGCGCGCCAGCGGGCCTCCTGCGCGCCGGGCCGCGACCTGGGGGCAGGTACGGAGGGCGCGGCCACGCCCCCGGGCTGTAGCCACGCCCGTACCCGCCCCCAAAACGCTGCCGACACGCCCCCGCAACGCCGCACGCTCCGGCCCCGCCCCCGACACGCCTCCCGACACGCCCACTCCGAAAACCCCGGGACTTACGCGAGTCCCGGGGTTCTGCGCGCGCCGGTGAGCCTATGTAAAATAGGCTCACCGGCGCGCAGGGCCCTGCTCGCGTAAATCCGCCCGGTTTTGGGCGGATTTACGCGAGCAGGGCTCTGAAAATCCGCCCCTTTGTGTGTGAGAGATCTTTGCATGAACTGTGAAGGATAGGCAGACAGCATAAAATGTGTGCCACTGGAAAGCTGTTAACTAGGTGGCAGTGCTTGCTAAACCCTGAAGTGAACTCAGTCTATCAACTTGATTATGTGTGAAACAAAGAAACTCAGTCAGTATTAGAGTGGCATTGGTGAGTGGTACAATATCAATAAAGTATATTATGGCTTCAAATCCCCCAGTGCCACTTCATTGTAAGTAAAGGGGAAATGAGAGAATGGAAGCAGGAAGATAAATAGCAGGGATGGAGGACTGGATACTCTTGCAGAGCCAGCCCAGCTTGTCAGAAGCACATGCAGTACTAGTAGCAGTGAGAAAAAGGGGAGGCCTGTTCCTAAAGAGATTTTTTTTTTTTAGAAATGGAAAGCCAAGGATGAAAGCTGGCTCAAGCCATAAGAAAGTAAAATTGGAAGAGCATGTTCACTGCCACCTGTTCTTCTCCATCTTGCTTTGGAGCAGGAGCAAAAACCAGGAGAGCCATCCAAGGCTGGAGTTAACAGGGCAGGGGGAAGGACATGGGCAGCAGAAGTGTAACACCCAAAACCAGCTGTATACTCATCCATATAGAAACATAGAAACATAGAAATGATGGCAGAAGAAGACCAAATGGCCCATCCAGTCTGCCCAGCAAGCTTTCACAGTTATTTTGCTTATACTTATCTGTTAATTTGACCGCTGAGGTCAGGGTCCTTATTGGTAACTTTTTTGGTTCTAATTTCCTTCCACCCCTGCTATTGATGTAGAGAGCAGTGCTGGAGCTGCATAAAAGTGAAGTATCAAGCCTAATTGGTTAGGGATAGTAACTGCCGCAATAAGCAAGCTACTCCCCTGCTTGTTTACCCAGCCTGTGCAATTTAGTCCTTGTTGGTAGTTCTCTGAATGTAAATCCTCTTATCTTCATTCCCCCCTGCCGTTGAAGCAGTGAGCTGCTCTATATATGTATTCAAAGTGAAGTATCAGGCTTAATTGGTTTGGGGTAGTAACCGCTGCAACAAGCAAGCTACTCCCACACTTATTTGTTTACCCATACTATGTATTTCAGTCCTTGTTGGTAGTTATCTGAATGTACATCCTCATCTTCATTCCCCCCTGCCGTTGAAGCAGTGAGCTGCACTATATATGTATTCAAAGTGAAGTATCAGGCTTAATTGGTTTTGGGTAGTAACTGCCGCAATAAGCAAGCTACTCCCACGCTTATTTGTGAATGCAAATCCTTTGTCCCACATTTCCTCTTGCCGTTGAAGCATAGAGCAATGTTGGAGTCGCATGTGTATGTTTACTGAATAAGGGTATTAATCACCAGTTAGTAGCCATCATTCCTGCAAGCCACCCCCATGCCTCTTCTCTTCCTTCACATCCTCAAGACTTTGATTACTGCTTCTGAGGTAAGAGAGGCATTATTTTCAAAAATTGATTCCAAGGAAGAATTGTGTTTGATTCCCTAAATCAGAGGATTTCAAAGAGATAGTAACCAAAAAGAATGTGTGACCTTTAGTCAATAACATCTTTGCCTCCTGTGAGGAGGTGGGGGGAGATAGATGACATTGATGGAGTTGAAAGCAACCCCCAAGAAAAGCACTCCAAACTTGGAGTCAAGGTTGGAGTCCACTCTCAACCTTGACTCCAGTACCAGCAGCAGCAGCTTCCAAGAATCCAGAGGAGATCACTGAAAACATTTGTGGTTATGAAGCACTTTAAAGAGAGAGTAAGGACCCACATTTTTCTCAGTAAATTCATTGTGGTAAGACTATCAGTAAAAGGAAGGAATTGGGTATCTGACAAATGCTGGTATGCAGCATCTCCTACAGAAACACCACCTGCAAGCATTAGCATCTGGGGAGAGCAACAGTACTAGCCTGGGGCTCTGTAACCTACTCAAATTGGTAGCCAAAGGATTGACAAGGGAAAGACTTTTCCCCAAGCTGACCCCATGGCCTCTTCCAGCAGTAAGTTGCAGGCCAGAAGCCTCCACCAACCCATTTGCAGCAGAAAGCTACCATAGAAGAGATAATATGGTATTCTGTATTACTGTCCTGGGACGAGAGGTAGACAGCAGCCAAACTAGTTATGAACTGCATTGGGGAAATATTTGCTCTGGATCACCAGCCCTTGCAGATAGTGAAGAACATGGGCTTTAAACATCTAAACCACTTAGTCCCCAGTTACAAAGTTCTCTCCAGGATTACATTCAGTAGCAACTTTTCCCCATCCTGTATATTCAGTGCCATAGTCACATGTAGGTGCATGCATTTCACCAGCATCATCTGAATTAGCGTGAAGGTATGCATGCCGAGACCGCCCACCACACCGACGTCACGCCGGAAGCTCCAGGGCCTACTTAGACGGTAGACAGGCCCCCGGACTGCCCTTTCTGTGCCGCTCCCGACCCGAGCGCCCCTCCGACATCCCGGCTTGACGCTACCGGCGTGGGAGACCCACCGGGGTCCGAGCTGAGCGGAGGCCGAATGACAAATCGAGGCCGCGGCTTTGGCCTACCTCTCCCGAGCCCAATTGGCTGCCCGACGCTGCTCCGAGACCGCCCACCGCATCGACGTCACGCCGGTAGCTCCAGGGCCTACTTAGATGGTAGGCAGGCCCCCGGACTGCCCTTTCTGCGCCGCTCCCAACCCGAGCGCCCCTCCGACATCCCGGCTTGACGCTACCGGTGTGGGAGACCCACCGGGGTCCGAGCCGAGCCGAGGCCGAATGACAAATCGAGGCCGCGGCTTTGGCCTACCTCTCCCGAGCCCAATTGGCTGCCCGACGCCGCTCCGAGACCACCCAACGCATCGACGTCACGCCGGAAGCTCCAGGGCCTACTTAGATGGTGGGCAGGCCCCCGGCATCTCGCACCAAAGGAGCGCGACTAAGGGGCCTGCCCCTTAGTGCGCCCCTTCGTGCTTCCCCTTCGCGCCCCCTAGCACCCCTCCCAGACCTCTCTCCTTATCGATTATACTACCAGCACTCTCTCTCAATTGTAATCTCCACCCCGTATCCCCTCCCCTCCCCCCACGCTCTCATCCTTTCCCCCCTCCCCCTAGCTGCACCCTATTACCCACCACCACTCAGTGCCCCCTGATCCTATCCAGAACCAGCCTTGTCCCCATTTCTGCACTTCCTGCTGCCCACTCCACAGTAGGCCAACCTAACGATGGAACCGCCCACCACTCCGTACAACCAAACCAATATATCCTTCTTCCCTATCCCCATTCTACAATACCGTATGCACCGCCACAAACCCCTCAAATCAAACACCCCCATTACCCACCCAAAGTCACTCTTACCCATTATGATCACCCCTTTCACTCAATTCCTTGGCCTCACTGCCCTGTCCATCATACTATTCAATTCCCAATCCTTAGGGAAAAAAGCCCCCATTTTGAACGACCTCCTCCTGGACTACAAACCAGACATCTGTGCTATCACAGAGACCTGGCTGAAACCCACTGATACCGTCTTTCTGAACCAGCTACCCAATCAAACCTACGACCTCTTCTCAATCCCAAGGCCCAAGAAAAAAGGCGGAGGGCTCCTCCTAGCCACCAAGAAGGAACTCAACCTTAGACCCACAATCACCAACACCCCCTCCAGACTGTAAATTGCCCTCTTTAAATCGCAATTCCTGCAACTCTGTCTCATCTACGCACCGCCTGGCTTCTTGGAACACAATCCCTCTCCCATCATTGAATTCATCTCCCAGAGCATCAACTTTGACATCCCTGCCATCATTCTGGGAGACTTTAACCTCCACGTGGTTTCCTTGCCCCTCTCTTCATCTTGCGAATCCGTCCTTAACGCCATGCACTCCCTAGGCTTTCAACAACTCATCAACTCCCCCACCCACAAAGCTGGTCACACCCTCAACCTTCTGTTTGTGAACGACCATATACTCTCCCCTGACCCTCCATCCTGCACACCTGTCCCATGGTCTGACCACTCACTCATAAAGGCTCACCTGACCTTAAAACACACCCCATCTCCCCCTCTCAAACACAACAACACCATTCAATTCAGGAAACCATGCAACAATGAAGACCTTATCACTGCCCTCACAGACTCATTCCACCACCTTGACCTCACGAACCCTGACGCAGCACTCACCTCCTGGAACAACCTCACACATTACATTGCCAACAACCTTTGCCCCCTGATAACCAAGAAATTGACCTACTCACCCAATGCAAAAAAACCTTGGTACATACCAGAACTAAGGAAACTGAAACATGACCTTAGACAAAAAGAAAGAAAGTGGCGCAAAGATCCCTCCCACTCTGCTCAACTTGACTACAAAAACACCTTACACCACTACAGAACTGCCATCCTCAAGTCCAAACAAGACTATTACTCTACTAAAATCCACAATTACCTTTTCAATCCCAAAGCCCTCTTCTCGTACGTTGCCAAACTTACCAAACCCTCACTCCCACAGATCTCCAAACAAGACGCAAAAGCAAAATGCAATCAGATTTATTTATTTATTTATTTATTTATTTATTTCTTTATTTAAAGGCATTTATATACCGTTTTATAAAAAATAAATTTTTGTCAAAACGTTTACAAGAAATAAAATAAAACTGAAACAATCAAAAATTTAATTAAATTTAAAATATACATAAAATAGTCAATAGCTAGATAGAGTACTAGCATAAACAAATCATATACTAAATAAAATAATTGTTGCCATGGGACTTATTATTCCTGAAGAGAAAGATAAATGGAGAAATGGGAGGGAGGGGATATGAAAAGTAGAAGATTCGTTGAAATAGCTGGGGGAGGGTAAGGGGAATGTGATAGAGAAGAATCGATTTAGTGAAAGTGGTACTTGAAATGTAATGTGTAGAGGCTATGAATAATTCTGTAAGAGTACATTAGGTATTAGGTGTAGTCTGGTTGGGTAGAATATTGAATGCGAGTTGGAAGAGGTAGGTTTTAAGTGATTTTTTAAAGTGGGAAGGATTTGATATTAATCGTAAAGGGTTTGGTAGTGAATTCCAACGTATTGGTCCGGCTACCGAGAAAGCTCTCTTTCTGGTAATGTCTAATCTGGCTTGTTTGGGTTAAGGAATATCTAAGAGATTTTGAGTGAGTGATCTTAAGTGTCGGGTAGGTTTGTAGATCCGTAGTAGTGAACAGAGCCAGGTGGATGTAGGATTATGAATTAGGGACGGACCCAAAAAACAAAGCGGTAGCCGATCCAGTGAGCTGTGTAACAGTGACGACAATAGGAATCGGATGATAACAAGCCCTTTATTAAAATGCCCGACTCTGGCCGAGTTTCGCTCCCTTGCACAGAGCTGCCTCAGGGGCAACTAAAAATGGACATACAAACAATTAAAACACATACATATGAATATTAAACCACATACATAAAAAAATCACATACATAAAAATTTTTTAAAAATTAAAATATGTGTCATGAAACTATCTTGTGTTAAAAGACATAAAATCAAACAACTACATATATATGTGTATAAGAGTGTGTATGTACTTATGGATACAATACAGTAAAAGAAAACATACATATATGGCAGACAAAAAAATTAATGCAAATACTAAACAACATTCTTATGCAGAGAGATAAGATTCTTATGCAGAGAGATAAGAGATGGTGACTTTGTGTCATGGATAATATAAAAGTGTAAATGATAGAGTCAATACTGGTTATAAGATAATAAATATAATATGTAATGCTTACTTCATTTTACCAGGACTTGATTTGATCAATGCGGAAAAATTGTATTGATTGTGCCTATTTGAACAAAAAAAATAAAAATAAATAAATAAAAGAATGAAAGTGAAAAATAAAAATCCAACTGAAAATGTAAAAAAATGAAAAGAAAAAAACAAAAAAAACAAAAATTAAAAACCAAAAAGGATGAATGATAGAAAACTTAAACGGGGTCTACCTTCAGTGCCGATGTATTCTCAATCAAATAGACTTCATCTAATCAGCGTAGTGTTGCTACGTAATAGCTGCTTTGAAGTAAAACCGTTCTGTACATGACAACTGTATTAGATAAGAAATGTCATGATGTCATTCATAAAGCACTCTTGAACGATTCAAATCAATGCTCTGCTATTAAGTTGCGCGATGTCACTCATAAAATGGCAATGACTGGCAAACCTAAAGTTGTCTCATAGAACGGCTTATTCTTATTTGTTAGATGATAGCTGTAATCGCAAATAGCACTCAGTTTGAAATTATCAACTCACTCTAAATTTTACTAACAGAACTATGCTAACAAAGCATATGACTTATACTATAACTAAAGAAAGCTAATGTTACTAACTACTAAAGCAAACCGGAGTAAGTGTGAATGATGCGAGGCGGTACTTACATTTAAAATGACGAGCCGTAACTTAGCTGGTCAAGAGAGAAGACGCCGCGGATAGCGTTTATTTATGCAGGTTCTCGCGATATCCAGCTGGATTTTCGCGCCAAAATCATAAAGATGAAATCAACTTTAAACCATGATTTTTTAATCATGAAGATTATGCATACTGTATCGCCTATCTCTAAAATTCCTACAATTCATGACTACTAATGAAAAACATAATTTATACTATACTTTGAGTTCCAAGAATAAAAAAGAATAAAATTCGTACGAGCTCTCGCGATATCTAACTGGATATCTACACTAAAATCAAAAAAAATGGAGAAACTCTTAAAGAATGAATTCTGAACATTAAAATAGTGTGTGCTATATCATCTGTCTTAAAAACTTCAAGAATTCATGGATATTAATACAAATCATGATACAAGCTGTAAAAATAAATTGCACTGCTGTGAATGAATCTGCATTGGTGGCTCCTTAAGGCAGTCCTATATCTTGATCTAGAAGTATGGGCCTTAAAAAATGAATATGTATAAAATATTTATAAATAAATAAATAAATTATGTAAAATAATATAGATTAATCTAAAATCTATATTGGCAGCCCATGAAATCAAAAAATCAAAAAATCAAAATCTATATTGGCAAAATTTATATTGGCAGCCCATGAAATCAAAAAATCAAAAAATCAAAATTATAGACCAACATAAAAAAGTGAACTCGAAATAATAATGAATAGATGAATAAAATGAAAAAAGGAAAAAATGTAAAATCAGATTAAGACCATATGTAAAATGAATGACCATATTGACTCTTTAAAAATGAGTTACACGGATGGGACATTAAACGACCTCATGCCATCTGAGCCCTTCTTCAAAGAAAGTGAAATGTTTGATGATTTCCTACAGAGATGGGAGGACGCCATCAATTTAAATAAAGGAGTGGTTAGAAGTAATCTACATGCCTCTACCCTACTGGACTATTGTAGGTATAAAAGGATTCCAAGAGGCCTCAGAATGAATAAACCACCCAGTATGTATCAGGATGATAGTGTTTTCATGAATAACTGGGAAGCAATACTTAATAAGTGCTCTCTTGACCTGATGATTTTGGTAATTAAAACAGCCAAACAAAGAGAAGAGAAATTAAAAGCTGATCTAGACAACACATTACAATATTTAAAAGAGATAGATCTATGTTTGATATGATTTATGAAGATTATAAGGTTAATTTAGAGGAATTTACTAAGGAATTGAAAAATACTAAATATGAAAAGTTCAAAAGGGACGAAGCAGATTACAATAATAAGAGTGTTTACCCTTGGCATAGATCAAATAAACATTATAAACAGAATCATTATCAAAGACCGGCGTTTCAACCACAGAATCTAATCAGGCCAAAAGATAAACAACATGATATAGTCACTATAAGTGACAATAGTCCCAATATTGACAGAGGAGCAAAACGTATTCGCAGTGAAAATGAAGACACAGTGGATCCTTCTGCATCTTTATTTGACCCAGTCCCACAAAATTATGGTCCGCCTAAACCTGTATATCAGGTTTTTCAACTGGGCAAAATATGGAAAAAGGACACAATAAAACCCAACATTCAGGAGAACAAGTGGGAAACAACGCCCACCAGAGGAAGAGGAAGGGGAAGAGGGAGAGGGAGAGGAAGGGGATACTTCCATCATCAGTGACAAAAGATAGAGATAAAGAGGAAGTAGGAAGGGTGATCAATCTCTCCAGCAAAAGTTTGAATACAGAAGAATTATCCATATTAAACAAAGGTTTGTCTTTCGTTCCCACAAGTAGATATAATGCATTCAAAACGAGAGTCGAATTGTTCAAATTTATCAGGAAACTGCAAATTATGGACATATTTTCAACTAAACCAGTAACAATAGATAATTCAATAGTCAAACCAACCAGTAAATGGATACCTATTGGTCCTCCAAATCCAATTATCCATACATTCGAAACATTGATACTCAAAGATATCACAGCTAAAGAAAATAAATTTAGATATAAACATAACATCACAAAGTCAGAAAGAATAGCACTTACAGAGTTAAGTAAAGATCAATCCATAGTAATAAAGTCAGCAGACAAAGGAGGAGCAATTGTGGTGATGGATAAATCAAAATATGTCGAAGAGATAGAGAGACAACTGAAAGATACCAATTTTTATGAAAAATTAAAAAATGATCCAACAGGGTTGATTAAGAAAAAAGTGGATCAGATTATAGCCATTGGTGAGTCGGCTGGCTTTTTAACTAAAAAAGAGCTGACATTTCTCAAAGTAGATTTCCCAATCATGCCAGTAATATATGTATTACCAAAAATACACAAATCTTTGCAAGATCCACCTGGTAGACCGATCATTTCAGCCAACGGCTCGCTACTAGAGCCATTGGCTATTTTTGTTGATACCTTCCTGCGACCACATGTATCTCAAGTACCATCCTACATACGAGATTCAGCCCATATGATTACGATACTTATGGATTTACATATAGAAAATGAAGATATCATTATGGCTACTTTAGACGTTGATTCTCTCTACACGAATGTACCACAGGATAAGGCAGTTGAGATAGTAGAGCAAATACTTCACACACATAACACTCACTCTCGCATACCGAATCAATTCATCATAGAATTAGCCGGATTAGCACTTACCAAGAATTTTTTCTCTTTTAATCGTGAGTATTTTATGCAAATCAAAGGCGTTGCAATGGGGTCTCCGATGGCCCCCTCTGTTGCCAACCTCTATGTAGCTTATTTTGAAAGTATGTTTTTAACAGATCATCAGTTCAAAGATAAAATTTTATTATGGAAAAGGTACATAGATGACGTATTTTTAATTTGGCAAGGTAGTATTGATGTTTTAATAGAATTTTTAGAATGGCTGAATAGCTTAGATTCAAATCTCAATTTTAAGATGCAATTTGATTCTAAGGAGATACCTTTTCTTGATATATTGATCAAAAGAACACGTGGAGGTTTTGAAACAGATATTTACCAAAAACCAACTGATAGAAACAAATTTTTATTATATGAAAGTTGTCATAACAAGTCACTTATACGCAATCTTCCCTACAGCCAATTTTTGCGATTGAAACGTTTATGTACAGACAAAGCAACATTCGGTATGAGATCAGAGCAGATGAAACAACGTTTTCTAGAGAGAGGTTATCCAGAAAACTGCATAAATGAATGTCTTGTGAGAGCAGATCAACAGCAGCGCACTGCTTTATTACAACCTCGAAATAGACAAGTGACAAAAGAAAAAATAGATAAGGTTATATGTCCACTTACTTTCACTGGCTTATCACACACTATCACACAAGTTATCAGGAAACATTGGCACATATTGCAAGTTCTTCCAGTTTTTCAAGACAGACAAATAATGGTGGCCAATAAACGAGAGAGAAATTTAAAAGAATTTTTGGCGCCTTCAGTTTTACCTTTGCCACAGATTGAGACTAAGAGAGCAGTAGGACACAGCCCTTGTGGTGACTGCAGTGTGTGTACTGTAAATCTCAGAACACAGAGTTTGAAAATTCCAAACACAGATAGAATATACAAGCTCAACCATACAAGCAATTGTAAAAGCTCAGGTGTTATTTACGTAGCCATATGTCCTTGCAACAAATGGTACATAGGTAAAACTATCAGACAGTTTAACCGTAGGATCATCGAACACAAGAGCGCAATTAATAGACTAAAAGAGGGTAAACCTATGGTAGCACACTGCAGTGACACAGGTCACAAATTTACTGATTTTAAATTTTGTGTGATACAAAAAATGAATGCCAACTGGAGAGGTGGTGATTTGAACAGTGCACTCCTTAAAAATGAACAGAAATTCATTTATGAATTTAATACAATGATACCGTTAGGTCTTAACAGTGAATTAGATTTGGGAGTGTATCTGTAACTACTTTGTGTCATTGCTTTTAATTATCTTTTTTATGCATTTTTAAAGAGTCAATATGGTCATTCATTTTACATATGGTCTTAATCTGATTTTACATTTTTTCCTTTTTTCATTTTATTCATCTATTCATTATTATTTCGAGTTCACTTTTTTATGTTGGTCTATAATTTTGATTTTTTGATTTTTTGATTTCATGGGCTGCCAATATAAATTTTGCCAATATAGATTTTGATTTTTTGATTTTTTGATTTCATGGGCTGCCAATATAGATTTTAGATTAATCTATATTATTTTACATAATTTATTTATTTATTTATAAATATTTTATACATATTCATTTTTTAAGGCCCATACTTCTAGATCAAGATATAGGACTGCCTTAAGGAGCCACCAATGCAGATTCATTCACAGCAGTGCAATTTATTTTTACAGCTTGTATCATGATTTGTATTAATATCCATGAATTCTTGAAGTTTTTAAGACAGATGATATAGCACACACTATTTTAATGTTCAGAATTCATTCTTTAAGAGTTTCTCCATTTTTTTTTATTTTAGTGTAGATATCCAGTTAGATATCGCGAGAGCTCGTACGAATTTTATTCTTTTTTATTCTTGGAACTCAAAGTATAGTATAAATTATGTTTTTCATTAGTAGTCATGAATTGTAGGAATTTTAGAGATAGGCGATACAGTATGCATAATCTTCATGATTAAAAAATCATGGTTTAAAGTTGATTTCATCTTTATGATTTTGGCGCGAAAATCCAGCTGGATATCGCGAGAACCTGCATAAATAAACGCTATCCGCGGCGTCTTCTCTCTTGACCAGCTAAGTTACGGCTCGTCATTTTAAATGTAAGTACCGCCTCGCATCATTCACACTTACTCCGGTTTGCTTTAGTAGTTAGTAACATTAGCTTTCTTTAGTTATAGTATAAGTCATATGCTTTGTTAGCATAGTTCTGTTAGTAAAATTTAGAGCGAGTTGATAATTTCAAACTGAGTGCTATTTGCGATTACAGCTATCATCTAACAAATAAGAATAAGCCGTTCTATGAGACAACTTTAGGTTTGCCAGTCATTGCCATTTTATGAGTGACATCGCGCAACTTAATAGCAGAGCATTGATTTGAATCGTTCAAGAGTGCTTTATGAATGACATCATGACATTTCTTATCTAATACAGTTGTCATGTACAGAACGGTTTTACTTCAAAGCAGCTATTACGTAGCAACACTACGCTGATTAGATCAAGTCTATTTGATTGAGAATACATCGGCACTGAAGGTAGACCCCGTTTAAGTTTTCTATCATTCATCCTTTTTGGTTTTTAATTTTTGTTTTTTTTGTTTTTTTCTTTTCATTTTTTTACATTTTCAGTTGGATTTTTATTTTTCACTTTCATTCTTTTATTTATTTATTTTTATTTTTTTTGTTCAAATAGGCACAATCAATACAATTTTTCCGCATTGATCAAATCAAGTCCTGGTAAAATGAAGTAAGCATTACATATTATATTTATTATCTTATAACCAGTATTGACTCTATCATTTACACTTTTATATTATCCATGACACAAAGTCACCATCTCTTATCTCTCTGCATAAGAATCTTATCTCTCTGCATAAGAATGTTGTTTAGTATTTGCATTAATTTTTTTGTCTGCCATATATGTATGTTTTCTTTTACTGTATTGTATCCATAAGTACATACACACTCTTATACACATATATATGTAGTTGTTTGATTTTATGTCTTTTAACACAAGATAGTTTCATGACACATATTTTAATTTTTAAAAATTTTTTATGTATGTGATTTTTTTATGTATGTGGTTTAATATTCATATGTATGTGTTTTAATTGTTTGTATGTCCATTTTTAGTTGCCCCTGAGGCAGCTCTGTGCAAGGGAGCGAAACTCGGCCAGAGTCAGGCATTTTAATAAAGGGCTTGTTATCATCCGATTCCTATTGTCGTCACGGATTATGAATTAGACCATGGATAGTAGAAAGAATTTTATATTTTATCCTGAACTTTATGGGTAACCAATGTAACAATTGCAAATTTGGAGTAATGTGATTGCGTAGAGAAGTTCTAGTTAATATCTGGGCTGCACTATTTTGAATCAGTTGGAGAGGGTAGAGTGAGGAGTCTGGTAATCCTAAGTAGAGGGCATTACAATAGTCTAGACCGGAGAAGATTAAAGATTGAAGAATGGTTCTGTAATCACGGTAAAAAAGTAATGGGCGGAGATGTTTTAGAAGTCGTAATTTATAAAAGGAATTTTTTGTAAGTGAAGAGATATGTTGTTTCAGCGATAAGTCTGAATTTATAATTACTCCCAAGTTTGTAGCATAACGTGTTATAGGAATAGTTGTATTATTAGTTATTAAATGTGATATTGGACCTATTGACGAGTCTGAGATGGAAGATAAATTTATAATTTCAGATCGCAGTCTTCTTCAAAGAAAAAATTGCAAACATCCTACAGTGATTCTCCACACCCTCTCCCCCCATGTCCTCCTCCTCTAAATACCCTAACACAGTACTAGAGTCCTTCGACACTACCACACCCTTGGAAATTGAAACCATACTAAAGAGACTACACCCATCCTCACATCCAGCTGACACGATCCCCAGCAAAGCTCTCCTACCCATTGCAAGCACAATCGCCAAACCCTTGGCTGATATAATTAACTGATCTCTCTTCCATGGCACAGTCCCCAACTCCCTAAAACATGCTATAGTAAAACCTATCCTTAAAAAACATAACCTTGACCCTGCAGACCCAGCCAACTACAGACCGGTCTCCAACCTTCCCTTTCTGGCGAAAGTAATGGAGAAAATTGTCAACACACAGTTCACCGATCACTTGGAGACTCACCACATCCTATCTCCTGCCCAATTCGGCTTCCGCAAATTCTTTAGTACTGAAATCCTCCTCATCTCCCTCGCAGACACCCTCCTTAAAGGCCTGGACCAAGGACACTCATAGATTCTCGCCCTATTAGATATCTCCGCCGCCTTTGATACCATTAACCACAATATCCTCATTAAACGCCTTACAGAAATTGGGATCTCTGGTTCAGCCCTACTCTGGTTCATCTCCTATTTGGAAAACAGACAATATACAGTCCATCTCGCCAACTCTGAATCTAAACCCATTGATCTCTGGAGATGTGAATCGTGTCCTCGATCATCTTAACGATCGATTTCGGCTGGGAGGGGGAGGGAATCGTATCGTCGCCGTTTGGGTGTTTAGAGTATCGTGAAAATCGTTAAAATCGTGAACCGGCACACTAAACCCCCCTAAAACCCACCCCAACCCTTTAAATTAAATCCCCCACCCTCCCGAACCCCCCCCCCCCAAATGCCTTAAATTACCTGGGGGTCCAGCGGCGGTCCGTAGCTAAATCGGGGGAAGGGGGAGGGCAGGAAAACCGGCATACTAAAACCCCCTAAAACCCACCCCCGACCCTTTAAATTAAATCCCCCACCCTCCCAAACCCCCCCCCCCCCAAATGCCTTAAATTACCTGGGGGTCCAGCGGCGGTCCAGAACGGTCTCCTGCAATTGAATCGTGTTGTCTTCAGCCGGCGCCATTCTGCACCGCCATTTTGCAAAATGGCAGCGCAAAATGGCGGCGGCCATAGACCAACACGATTCGACTGCAGGAGGTCGTTCCGGACCCCCGCTGGACTTTTGGCAAGTCTTGTGGGGGTCAGAAGGCCCCCCCAAGCTGGCCAAAAGTCCCTGGGGGTCCAGCGGGGGTCCGGGAGCGATCTCCTGCCGCGAATCGTTTTCCGTATGGAAAATGGCGCCGGCAGGAGATCGACTGCAGGAGGTCGTTCAGCGGCGGTTCCGGACCCCGGCTGAAGACAACACGATTCAATTGCAGGAGGCCGTTCCGGACCGCCGCTGGACCCCCAGGTAATTTAAGGCATTTGGGGGGGGGTTCGGGAGGGTGGGGGATTTAATTTAAAGGGGCGGGGGTGGGTTTTAGGGGGTTTTAGTGTGCAGGTTTTCCTGCCCTCCCCCTTCCCCCGATTTACGATTTTTTGACGATAAATCGGGGGAATTGGTATTGTATCGTGGCCCTAACAATTTTTGACGATTTAAAATATATCGGACGATATTTTAAATCGTCAAAAAACGATTCACATCCGTATTGATCTCCCCCAAGGAGTCTTCCAGGGCTCGTCCCTCTCATCCACCCTCTTTAACATATACCTCCTGCCCCTCTCTGACCTCGGCCTCACCCACTTTCTCTATGCAGATGATGTTCAAATACTCATCCCCATCAAAGAATCCCTGCACAAATCCCTCGAATTCTGGCAAAATTGCCTCCTCTCCATAAATTCCCTCCTCACCAACCTCCATCTCGAGCTTAACACGGCGAAAACTGAACTCATCATCATGTCCCCCCGCAATAACCCCACACCCCATCCCAATCACAACCCTCACCCGTGCCCAACCCCCTTCCAGCAAAACATACGAAACCTGGGTATCATATTTGACAACCAACTCAACTTAAAAACCTTCATCAATACTACCATAAAAGAATGCTATTACAAGCTCCATGTGCTCAAGAAGCTCAAACCCCTCCTCCACCTCAACGACTTCTGCACCATCCTCCAATCTTCCATCTTTTCAAAAATCGATTACTGTAACGCCCTGCTACTGGGACTCCCTGCCTCTACCCTTAAACCCCTACAGTTGCTACAGAATGCAACCGCAAAAATCCTCACAAGCACCCACAAATCTGATCACATCACCCATGTCCTCAAGCAGCTTCACTGGCTCCCTATTCCCTATCGCATCACCTACAAATGCCTCTCCATTATTCATAAAACCATTCACAACAGCAACATTCACTGGCTCAACAACTCCATCCGCCTTCACACATCCAGCCGCCCTACCAGATACTCCTACAAGGGAACCCTCCATGCCCCGACGCTCAAGTCCTCAAACCTATGTGCCACAAAAGACCACGCCTTCTTCTTGGCCGGACCTACACTCTGGAACTCAATGCCAACCGATCTACGGCTTGAACCTAGCACACAGACATTAAAAAAAAACCTCAAGACCTGGCTTTTCAAACAAGCCTTCCCGGAATAGTATTGCTCCCGCCCCTTCTCCTCCCTCCATCCCTCAGCAAATAACCTGAACTCCATGGTACCCTTGTAGTCTCCCCAAACTACTCTCCTCATTTGTACATAACATGATCAGACCCTTGTATATATGAATCTTTTGTATATAGTGTTTTCCCATTAATGCTTTTCAAGTTACCCTCCAAGTTACTTTCACCCCTGTTTTATGTACTTTCCACGTTCTGTTCCATGTAAACCGATATGATGTTTCGACGAATACCGGTATATAAAAACGTTTAAATAAATAAATGCCTACCTCTGCATGATGGCACACTGGTGGGATCTGACTGAGGGAGGGGCAGTTCTAGTAGGGACTGACTGTTGCGGTCCCGGTCGCTGGGCTAGCGACCGAGTCCTTACCTTGCCTCCGGTGCCCCCATGCCCGCCGCGATTCGCCGCTCCAGGGCCCTTCCCGACCGCGTGGCAGCGGCTCTCTCCACGTGGAGACGCCGCTGAGGCCCGTGCCTGACTCCTCCCCCCACCGGGGAACGCGCGCGCGCGAGGAGACGCTATTTGAAGGTCCAGCACCCGGAAGTGCTGAACCGCCCCGTTTTTGATGTCAGATGCCGGCTCCCTATTTAAACCGGCGTCTGTCACCCTTACTTTGCCTTTGCAACGAGGTCGCTCTCTTGAGTACTTAGTTTCTTCCAGCTCTGGTTCCCTGCTTGTCCAGCCGTGCCGTGCTTCCAGCTTTGGTTCCTGCTTGTTCCAGCCGTGCCTTGCTTTCAGCTCTGGTTCCTGCTTGTTCCAGCCGTGCCTTGCTTCCAGCTCCGGTTCCCGCTTGCTCCAGCTGTGACTTGCTTCCAGCTCAGGTTCCGGCTTGGTCCAGCCGTGCTCCGCCTCCAGCTTCGGTTCCGGCAAGCTCTCCTGCAGTCTACCACGACCTTTGGTCTTCTTCACGATTCTCCTGTCTTCAGCCAGCCACGACCTTTGGTCTTCTTCACGATTCTCCTGTCTTCAGCCAGCCACGACCTTCGGACTTCTTCACGATTCTCCTGTCTTCAGCCAGCCACAACTTTCGGACTTCTTCATGCTTCTCCTGTCTTCAGCCAGCCACGACCCTCGGACTTCACCGGATCTCCTAAGTCCCAGCGACCCGGACCCCTACGGGCTTCTCCTGGGGGGGTCTCGGGTTTCCAGGGTGAAGTCTTCGCCAGTTCACTCCAGCTTAACTCCGCCTCCCGGCTCATTACCATCTACTGGGGCCTGTCCCCAATCAGCCGGCCCAAGGGTCCACTTATTGACTCAGTTCATAACAGTTTGCAAAGGCCATGGACCCGGCGGACGCTTCGCCCATGCAGGCCATTCCCGGAATGGCTCAACGTATTCAGCAACAGCAGCAATGCCTGGAGGTGTTGGCTGCAACCGTGGATAGTCTAGCAAGCCATCTGGACGCTAACCCGCCGGAGGTGGTGCAACCTCCACCTCCGCTGGCACCGCAGCCTACTGTACAAATTCAACTCCCCGCGCCCACTCGTTACTCCGGGGATGCCAAGTCTTGTAGAGCCTTTTTGAATCAATGTTTCATCCGTTTCACGTTATTACCTGGTCAGCTCCCCTCTGATGCCGACAAGGTGGCATATATTTTGTCACTACTGGATGGGAAGGTCATGCTTTGGGCCTCGCCCTTGTGGGAACACCAGGACATCATGCTTAATAATTTGCAAGATTTTGTGGCTCATTTCAAACAGACTTTCGATGAACCTGCCCGTACTACTACAGCTACCACAGAGATACTACAGCTACGACAAGGGCCCCGCTCTCTGGCGGATTACGCAATAGAATTCCGCACCCTGGCAATGGAACTCGGGTGGCAGGATGACTGCTTGCGAGGTAGTTTCCTGGAGGGACTCGCAGCGCATATCAAAGACGAATTGATGGCCCGGGATATTCCCTCCACTCTGAATGAAGTAATTGATCTAGCAGGGAGGATTGACCGACGCCTGCAACAATGGGCCAAGGAAGCTCGAGTTCCCCGTCGGCTGGTTTCACTGGCACCTTCATTTTCCCGATCTCTAACAACGCCTCACAAGACACAGTCGTCTGCCAGCAATTCTTCGGAAGAGCCCATGCAGCTCGGGCGAGCACCTTTGACCGAAGACAAAAAGAAGCGACGCCGCACTCAGGGGCTCTGCTTGTACTGCGGTACTAAGGGTCATTTCTTGGGTCAATGTCCCGAGAGACCGGGAAACAGTCGAGTCTAGGGAGATGGGAGGAGATTCCCCTAGGCTGTATTAATCCTGCTCCTCAATGTACTGTTCCTGTCACGTTGGAATTCCCAGGAGGCTCCTTCCAGACTTTGGCTTTTATTGATTCAGGAGCCGGGGGGAACTTTATCCTGGAGGAATTAGTACGCCAGTTGGGACTGTCTACAAAACGCCGGGTACCCCCGCTATGAGTAACATCCATTCGTGGAACCCCCTTACCCGGTTACATCTCTGAAACCACGATACCACTCACCCTACGAACTGGTACACTTCACACTGAGACAATCTCTTTCCTCCTACTTGAGAAGTCGGTGCATCCTTTGGTCTTGGGACTCCCCTGGCTGCAGCAGCACGATCCAGTGATCCACTGGGACACGCTTCAAATTGCTCAGTGGAGTCCTCACTGCATCAGGAACTGTCTGGACCCTTTGCCAAAACCGGAGGTACTGCTCTCTCATACTGCTCTGGAACTTCCTTTACAGTACCAGGAATTCTCGGATGTCTTTTCTAAGCAGAAGGCAGAACTTCTTCCGTGTCATCGGCCCTTTGACTGTGCCATAGATTTACTCCCAGGTTCTACTCCCCCGCGGGGTAGGGTCTACCCCCTCTCTTTACCAGAGACTCGTGCGATGTCAGACTACATTACGGAGAATCTTGCTAAAGGCTTCATTCGACCTTTCCACTCTCCAGCAGGAGCAGGCTTCTTTTTCGTGGCTAAAAAAGACGGCTCTCTCAGGCCTTGCATAGACTATCGAGGGTTGAATTCCATCACTAGGAAGGATCGGTACTCCCTGCCTCTGATCCCGGAACTACTTGATAGATTACAAGGAGCAAAGGTGTTTACAAAGCTAGATCTGCGTGGGGCTTACAATCTCGTGCGTATTCGTCCAGGGGACGAGTGGAAGACAGCATTCAATACTCGTGACGGGCATTACGAGTACCTGGTGATGCCTTTTGGTGTATGTAATGCCCCTGCTGTCTTCCAGAACCTTATGAATGAGGTTCTCCGGGAGATGCTTCATTCCTTTGTCATAGTATACCTCGATGACGTCTTGATATATTCCCAAGATCTCTCTACGCATCGTCAACATGTCAAGAGGGTGTTACAAGCCCTTAGAGAGAATCACCTATACGCCAAACTTGAGAAATGCCAGTTCGAATGCGAGACACTTCCGTTCTTGGGGTACATTGTTTCCTCTTCTGGCTTCCAGATGGACCCAGGAAAAGTTGCAGCTATCAACGATTGGCCTCGTCCGTCTGGCCTGAAGGCCCTCCAACGCTTCCTTGGCTTTGCCAACTTTTACAGACACTTTATACCTCACTATTCCCGTATGGTAGCTCCTCTCACTGCGCTTACCCGCAAAGGAGCTAACACTCATGATTGGTCTCCTACCACCACCAGTGCATTCCAGGATCTCAAACAGGCATTCTTAGCGGCGTCGTGCTTATGTCACCCGGATCCCCGACGTCCTTTTATTGTGGAGGTCGATGCCTCTAGTCTGGCTGTCGGAGCAGTCCTCAGTCAACATGATACCTCCGGCAAGTTAATGCCATGTTCCTACTTCTCCAAAAGATTCTCGCCTGCTGAATGTAATTACGGCATCAGGGACAAAGAACTGTTAGCCATCAAGTTAGCCTTCGAAGAATGGAGGCAGTGGCTGGAAGGAGCTAATCACCCGGTGACTGTGTACACTGATCACAAAAATTTATTGTATTTAGCACAAGCTCAGCGACTGAATCCACGTCAAGCGAGATGGTCTCTCTTCTTCAGTCGCTTCAATTTCATTCTCAAGTATCGACCGGCAGAAAAGAATATTCATGCCGACGCCTTGTCTCGCACCTCTCAGTTAGAGGAGGAGGAGGATTCGCCACAACCTATCCTCGATCCGGCATGCATCCAGTTAACCAATACCTCGCTTGACTCTAAGTAAAACTCTGGTTCCAAAAAGGCTCCGGAGAAGAGTTTTGTCTTGGGGTCTTGACTCATTGTCCGGAGGACATGCCGGCAGACACAGAACACTGGATCTCATAAATCGCTTCTATTGGTGGCCCGGGCTTCGACGGGACGTTGCACTCTACGTTAACTCTTGCCCCACCTGCGCTTTGCAAAAACCACTAACTGGCCCTCAGAGAGGGTTATTACAACCGTTACCGGTGCCTACGGAACCATGGACACACATAGCCACGGACTTTGTGGTTGAACTGCCGCCTTCTCAGGGCAAGACTGTGGTATGGGTCACAGTGGACCGCTTCTCGAAAATGGCTCACTTCGTGCCATTACCCAAATTACCTTCCGCTCCTGAGTTGGCTTCTCTGTTCACACATCACGTGTTTCGCATCCATGGCTTGCCCCAGGATATTGTGTCTGATAGAGGCCCTCAATTCACGGCCAGGTATTGGAGGGCTTTGTGCAAAAAATTTAAGATCCAGTTGAGTTTTTCTACCGCTTTCCACCCGCAAAGTAACGGCCAGACAGAACGCATGAATCGCTCCTTGAAACTATTTTTGTGAACATTTATCAACCACAAACAGGACAATTGGGTGGATCTTCTACCTTGGGCAGAGTTTGCCTACAATAATCAGATACACGCGGCGACAGGGAAGTCGCCCTTCCAAATTGTGTATGGTAAGCAGCTTAAACCACCATTGCCCTTAGCGGTACCCATCTCTTCTCCAGCCGCTCAGCTAACCGCAGATCAACTGGGTAAACTTTGGGCCTCTACACAACTTCGACTTCAGAAGGCCGCACGCACTGCCAAACGCTACTATGATCGACACCGGAAACCTGCTCTTTCATTTCTCCCTGGTGATCGTGTTTGGTTGAGTACTAAAAACATTCACTTACGCCATCCTTCCAAGAAGCTTTCACCCAAGTTCCGTGGTCCTTTTCGTGTAGCCGAAAGGATAGGCTTGGTGTCCTACCGTCTACGCCTTCCTACCATTCTCCGCATTCATGATGTCTTCCACGTCTCCTTGTTGAAGCCAGTGATTCTTTCCAGGTTTCATCCTAGACCTCTCAACGACGGTTCCACTCCCACAGCTCAAGACCCCACATTTCAGGTACGAGAGATCCTGGATGCTCGATTTGCCAACAGGCGTTGGGAGTACTTGCTGGCTTGGGAGGGTTGCGGGAGCGAAGACAATACGTGGGAGCCTGCCCGCAACATCTTGGACAAAAACCTCCTGCAGCAGTTCCATCTAGATCATCCTGACAGGCCAGGTCCTTTGAAGAGGGGGCGTAAAGGGAGGGGTACTGTTGCGGTCCCGGTCGCTGGGCTAGCGACCGGGTCCTTATCTTGCCTCCGGTGCCCCCATGCCCGCCGCGATTCGCCGCTCCAGGGCCCTTCCCGACCGCGTGGCAGCGGCTCTCTCCAAGTGGAGACGCCGCTGAGGCCCGTGCCTGACTCCTCCCCCCACCGGGGAACGCGCGCGCGCGAGGAGACGCTATTTGAAGGTCCAGCACCCGGAAGTGCTGAACCGCCCCGTTTTTTACATCAGATGCCGGCTCCCTATTTAAACCGGCGTCTGTCACCCTTACTTTGCCTTTGCAACGAGGTCGCTCTCTTGAGTACTTAGTTGCTTCCAGCTCTGGTTCCCTGCTTGTCCAGCCGTGCCGTGCTTCCAGCTCTGGTTCCTGCTTGTTCCAGCCGTGCCTTGCTTCCAGCTCTGGTTCCTGCTTGTTCCAGCCGTGCCTTGCTTTCAGCTCTGGTTCCTGCTTGTTCCAGCCGTGCCTTGCTTCCAGCTCCGGTTCCCGCTTGCTCCAGCTGTGCCTTGCTTCCAGCTCAGGTTCCGGCTTGGTCCAGCCGTGCTCCGCCTCCAGCTTCGGTTCCGGCAAGCTCTCCTGCAGTCTACCACGACCTTTGGTCTTCTTCACGATTCTCCTGTCTTCAGCCAGCCACGACCTTCAGACTTCTTCACGATTCTCCTGTCTTCAGCCAGCCACGACTTTCGGACTTCTTCACGCTTCTCCTGTCTTCAGCCAGCCACGACCCTCGGACTTCACCGGATCTCCTAAGTCCCAGCGACCCGGACCCCTACGGGCTTCTCCTGGGGGGGTCTCGGGTTTTCAGGGTGAAGTCTTCGCCAGTTCGCTCCAGCTTAACTCTGCCTCCCGGCTCATTACCATCTACTGGGGCCTGTCCCCAATCAGCCGGCCCAAGGGTCCACTTATTGACTCAGTTCATAACACTGACCATCAGGGTGCAGGTGGGTTGCACTGCACACCCAGGAGATGGATACTACCTATAAATTGTGAAATATCCTAACAGCAATAAGGAAGGTGCTGGAGCTGGCAGCTAGATTGGAATGGCTGAAGTGTTCTTGCAGGCTTTTTTTGTGACACACAGTGGTGCAAAAATGATAAGGGCAGTGAAATTTGGGAGCTATCACTGAATCTATTGCTTTGCCCTGGGGCTGGGGCCCAAATAACATGGAATTAAAGTCCTGAAGGACCTGATAGTGAGGTGCAGGAAAATAACAGGGCATTTTTATCCTAGCATAAAGGATGGACAATTTTTCACTGGAAAGTAGGAAGAATCTGGGATGCATCATAAGTGGGCTGATTCAATATATTGGCATTCACTGGAATACCACCTATCTAATGCTGCCGAGGTTGGAGAAGCATGTCTCTGGAAACATGGATTGCCTGCTGAATCCTGAAGCCCTTCAAGGATACCACTGAGGATCTGAGTCCCAGAAGCACCACCCTGTGTAATTCAACCCCATAGTAAATATTCTGGGAATTTTAAAAGGTTTCTGTGAGCAAGAAGGAATGAAAGCAGAGGTGATCAGTTTGTGGACTCATTACTGCAGTAGATGCAAGAGAGACTTAAGCCTCTGGCAGTCAACAGCACTTACAAGCTTGCCACAGCTTGTGACCCATGGAGAAAGGGAGTCTCACCCTCTGGTTCCAAGGAGATACTGGAGGCTAGGGAACATGAACAGAAGCACCAGAGGCAGAAGCACAGTGGGGGATCTAGAACAGGAAAGCGTGGCCACCCCAGAGAGTAGTGTGAACATGAGCAGCACTCTGTCAGCAACCAACTACTTTCCCATCTCAATATGCCATAGCCATATTGCCCACACAGAACTGTCTCTCATGACACAAGACATAGCTAGAGCAACTGGCAGAAGAGATTCTCACTCTACCCCAGCAAAGGAAAACCCAGCAGAAATGCCTGTGACATGCTATCTTACATAGCCAATTGAGGAAATGGCCAGCGATCCACTGTTATATTGGGCGCACATCAATGGTCTGTTCAGACCTGGTCAAGGTGGTCAACATTTCATACCTACCCATTGACCATCATGCCCAAAGAGTATCTTCTCAATGGCAGGGGGCATTGTGAGCCTTCAACATTCAAGGCTGGTACTAGAATTTGGGGAAAAGTTGCTTTTCCTGAAAATCAATCCACTTTTGCTGGATTTCCCAGAATTTCAATGCAAATGGCAGGATGCCTAAAAGGACTTTGGGGATCTTTCTGCTATTCTGCCTTGCTGCCATTTCCCTCATGTTACACTTTGGCAGTCTTGCTGCCATTCTGCCATGATGCCCTGCTCCTGATGGCATACCTTGGAAGTCTTGTTGCCATGCTCTTAAGAACATAAGAACATAAGAAAATGCCATACTGGGTCAGACCAAGGGTCCATCAAGCCCAGCATCCTGTTTCCAACAGTGGCCAATCCAGGCCATAAGAACCTGGCAAGTACCCAAAAACTAAGTCTATTCCATGTAACCATTGCTAATGGCAATGGCTATTCTCTAAGGGGCGGATTTTAAGAGCCCTGCTTGCCTAAATCCGCCCAAATCCGGGCGGATTTAGGCGAGCAGGGCCCTGCGCGCCGGTAAGCCTATTTTACATAGGCCTACCGGCGCGCGCAGAGCCCCGGGACTCGCGTAAGTCCCGGGGTTTTCTGAGGGGGCGTGTCGGGGGCGGGCCCAAACCGTGCGGCGTTTTCGGGGCGTGTCGGGAGCGTTCCGGGGCGGGCCCGGGGGCGTGGCTATGGCCCGGGGTGGCCCGGGGGCATGGCCGCGCCCTCCGGACCCGCCCTCAGGTCACGTCCCAGCGTGCTAGCGGCCCGCTGGCGCGTGGGGATTTACGTCTCCCTCCGGGAGGCGTAAATCCCCCGACAAAGGTAAGGGGGGGTTTAGACAGGGCCGGGCGGGTGGGTTAGGTAGGGGAAGGGAGGGGAAGGTGAGGGGAGGGCAAAAGAAAGGTAGGTAGCAGGGGTAGGCTGCGCGGCTCGGCGCGCGCCGGCTATACGGAATTGATAGCCTTGCGCGCGCCGATCCAGGATTTTAGCGGATACGTGCGGCTACGCGTGTATCTACTAAAATCCCGCGTACTTTTGCTTGCGCCTGATGCGCCAGCAAAAGTACGCCAAATCGCGCGGTTTGAAAATCTACCCCTAAGTGAACTTAATAGCAGGTAATGGACTTCTCCTCTAAGAACTTATCCAATCCTTTTTTAAACACAGCTATATTAACTGCACTAACCACATCCTCCGGCAACAAATTCCAGAGTCTAATTGTGCGTTGAGTAAAAAAGAACTTTCTCCGATTAGTTTTAAATGTGCCCCATGCTAACTTCATGGAGTGCCCCCTAGTCTTTCTACTTTCCGAAAGAGTAAATAACCGATTCACATCTACCCGTTCTAGACCTCTCATGATTTTAAACACCTCTATCATATCCCCCCTCAGTCGTCTCTTCTCCAAGCTGAAAAGTCCTAACCTCTTTAGTCTTTCCTCATAGGAGAGTTGTTCCATTCCCCTTATCATTTTGGTAGCCCTTCTCTGCACCTTCTCCATCGCAATTATATCTTTTTTGAGATGCGGCGACCAGAATTGTACACAGTATTCAAGGTGCGGTCTCACCATGGAGCGATACAGAGGCATTATGACATTTTCCGTTTTATTCACCATTCCCTTTCTAATAAGTCCCAACATTCTCTTTGCTTTTTTGACTGCCGCAGCACACTGTACCGACGATTTCAATGTGTTATCCACTATGACACCTAGATCTCTTTCTTGGGTTGTAGCACCTAATACGGAACCCAACATTGTGTAATTATAGCATGGGTTATTTTTCCCTATATGCATCACCTTGCACTTATCCACATTAAATTTCATCTGCCATTTGGATGCCCAATTTTCCAGTCTCACAAGGTCTTCCTGCAATTTATCACAATCTGCTTGTGATTTAACTACTCTGAACAATTTTGTGTCATCTGCAAATTTGATTATCTCACTCGTCGTATTTCTTTCCAGATCATTTATAAATATATTGAAAAGTAAGGGTCCCAATACAGATCCCTGAGGCACTCCACTGTCCACTCCCTTCCACTGAGAAAATTGCCCATTTAATCCTACTCTCTGTTTCCTGTCTTTTAGCCAGTTTGCAATCCACGAAAGGACATCGCCACCTATCCCATGACTTTTTACTTTTCCTAGAAGCCTCTCATGAGGAACTTTGTCAAACGCCTTCTGAAAATCCAAGTATACTATATCTACTGGTTCACCTTTATCCACATGTTTATTAACTCCTTCAAAAAAGTGAAGCAGATTTGTGAGGCAAGACTTGCCCTGGGTAAAGCCATGCTGACTTTGTTCCATTAAACCATGTCTTTCTATATGTTCTGTGATTTTGATGTTTAGAACACTTGGAGATCTTGTTTAGATCAACTTGGAGATCTTGCTGCCTTGCTGACATAATCCTTATGCTACACCTTAGAGGGCTTGATGCTAATCTGCCTTGCTGCCCTTCTCCTTATATTACACCATGGGGGTGTTAGGGATGTAGACTCTTGAGCTGAGACGAGGTTGGCACTACCACCAGGAGAGGGCCCCTGTTGGTCCTCATTGTCGGGAGGTGGTGCAGGCAGAGAAGACCCAACTGGAGCTTCACCTTTACCAGCCCTCTTTCCCTACAGGTTGAGCCCATGGGTACTAGGGCCAGCAGAACTTAGGCAGAGGTCTCTCAAAGCATGTAACCAGAGGAGGAGGCTGAAGCAGAGTCAGGCAGGCAGAAGTCGAGACAGGTGGCAGACAGACAGGACCAGGAACAGGCCAAAAGTCAGGACAGGCAGCGAACAGGCGTAGATGGAGAAATAGGCTGGAGGTCAGGCAGGCAGAGGTCAATCCAGAGCAGAAAGGAGCAGGAAGGCATGGCACAGGAAACAAGGAGCAAGGCAGGAATGCTGGATCAGGAATCAAGGCTGGAACCCAGGCTCAGGAATCAAGGTGTTAGGCCTACCAGCCTCCGGATTTCTCCTCGCTCCGCTCCGGCTTCTTCAGCGGCAGCACGGTCAAGCCCCTGGCAGGGCCAACACTCCCCCCGCGCTGCCGGGGCCGCTCCGCTCTTGCTGCAGGCAGGGACACCACTGAGGTCGGCCTCGTCGGCCCCACCCCCTAGACACGCGCACGCACAGCCTGCGTGGATTTAAAGGGCCCACAACTGGGAGACACTGCGGACCCCTTCCACTTACGTTGGGAGCTGGCGTATTTACTTCCCAGCTATACTTTTTCCAGATGACTTGGCAACAGGTCTCTTGGTGCTTCCTGCTGCTCCAGCGTTGGATCCTGCTCTCGCTTCCTGCCTCTGTTTTCGCCCACCTGTTCCTGTTCCTGCCTCTGTCTCCCTTCGCCTCACCCGGACCCCTTCTTCCTTTTCTTCCTTCAGATGGATCTCCCTGGCTTGACCTTTGGACTGGACCTCATGTTGCCTGATTGCCACCTGCCATCAACCACCAGACCGGATCTTGTATCGTCTGCTTTCCGCTTCTTCACAGGGGCCCTCCTAAGCCCGGCTGTTCCCGGCACCCAAAGGCTCAATACGTGGGGAATAGGATTGGTATTGGTGAAGCTCCAGCTGGCCTCTGCCTTCCGTCAGTCTCGCCTCCTATCTTTGGGAGCCTGCGTCAGGTCTTTCTCCCAGGTAGCATCAATCCCGGCACAGGCCAAGTGTCCACATTTCCACTGAGGTCACAACATAAGGCAGGAACGCAGGATCAAGAATCAATGCAGAACTCGCACTCTTAAACAGAGCAGGACCCGTTGCTGATGCCCTGATTGAAGGAAGGGCCTGACCTTTAATAGGCCCTGGCTGATGAGGTCATCAGCAAGGGCCATGGAACTTCAGTACCAATCTCCCCTGCCATTGGCTGTTTAAGAGGCCAGGCTGTCCTGTGTGTGCATGCACCGAAAGGGGGGAGGAGCAGAAAGAACTGGGGGTGACCCACACAAGGGACACTCCGACATGAGGACCCACGCACAGGGCCCATGCGCACCACACCAGCCCCGATGTTCACGGCAGCGCAGCACGATGAACGCTAGTCCCCATACCTGGACACGATGCGCCCACCTCGCAGGGTCGGAAGTGAATTCAGTGGTCCATTGGGATAGCCCACAGGCTGCAGAACATAAGAGTACCCCCCTCCAAAGCTTCCCCTGCGAGGTTCCAAGTTAGTGGGGGTACCAGCTCCAAGGAGGATTTGAGTGGAGGATTCCGCAAACATAGGATTGTTTTTGTCCTCTAGTTCATGCAATTCCAAGGACTGAACCCTCCCTGTTGAGGGGGAGAAACTCTTTCAAATACCGGGAAGGGGGGTCTGGCCCTACTGTCATAGGATGAAAAGCCTCCATTCCGTCAGAGGCCAGACAGGCAGAAGTGGGGGGAGGTCATTGTCTCTTGCCTTTCTCGCTTAGTAGAGATGTGATCTTTTTCATAGCTTGGTTGTGGACCTTTTTCCGGTCCTCATATTCCAAACTCTCTTGGACCAACTGGTCCTTCAACTGAGCAAAGACTTGTTGTAAGATATCCTTCAGGAAGGCACCGGAGGTGGTTTGAGACCCTTGCAACCTCTTGTCAGGGGTGGAAGGTTTGGCAGGGTGGTGGCCATGAGCAGAGAACTGGGAAGCTCTTTTGACCTTAAACAGGAATCCGTGCATCCTAGCCCCCAATGGATGAGTTCCATCATGGACCAATTAAATTGGGGTTGGTGCCTCTACAACCATGGCAGACCCAAAATGATGGGACTTACTGCCCTAGAAAGCACATGGAAGGAAATGAGCTCCGTGCATGTGGATCCTATTTTCAATGTGAGCAGTACAGTAGTCCGAGTCACTAGCCCAGGAAGGGGGTCCCCTAAAGCTGAGGAAATTGCCAACGGTGATATCAGGGGTTTCATGGGGATTTGATACCGGTCTATAACCTCTTTTCATATGAAAGTTTCCCCAGCGCCGGAGCTCACCAGAGCTTGGGTGGAGAAGCATGCGGAGGGTTGTTCCAGGACACAGACAGTAGAAACTAGGGCAGGGGGGTGGTTAGCCTGTGGATCATCAGCTCTGTAAAGTTCCCTTTCTCTCTGGGCCCTGGGCCAACAGATGACCACTTGTTCCGCAATACAGTCAGAGGCCTAATTGACGGGTTTTCTCTTCAATAATAAGGTGGACATTACCTAGTTACATGGGTTCTTCTAGGGAATCCCCTAAAGGGAAAATGAGACCGACCATGGAAGAAGACGGTGTTCTGGAGGGGCACCTTTGAAGTGAGTGGAGCTCCTGAGCTCATTGCTGGAAGCGTCTGTCGATATTCCCTGTGAGATCAATGAGGACCTCAAGAGAGATAGGTAATTCTCATGCCGCTAGCTCATCCTTAATCCTGGGAGCTAAATCCTCCAGGAATAGAGTATGCAAGCAGTCACCTTGCAAGTTCAGCTCTGTGGCCAGGGTTCGTAATTCGATTGCATATTCCATCAATGACCGTTTACCTTGGTGCAGGTGCAGAAGGTCAGAACCCAACATGGGCAGCCGACCAGGTTCATCAAAGACCTGCTTGAATGTCGAGACGAATTGCTGGAGATTGGAGAGAAGTGGGTCTGCACACTACCACAGTAGGGCAGCCCAGTCCTGAGCTCTCCCATCGAGAAGGGAGAGGATTAATGTTATCCGTACTGAATCCTTTGGGAAGAGCGCTGGCTGAAGGAAAAAATGCACATGGCATTGGTTCAAAAATCCATGACACCACCTGGAAACTCAATCATTCTGGGGTGGTACAGGCAAGGGGATTTTTACCTGATAAGAATCGGCAACTGGCACTGGAACGGTGGCAGGCGACATTGGGGCCACAGGAAGGGTCAAGGAGTCCAAATGTGCGGCAAGGAGGTTCATATCTGCCACAACAAGTTCTAAGGCTGACTGAAGGGTTTGCAATTTCTGAGTGAGGCTAGCAATGGCTTTGAGGGCAGCAAGATCCGCTGGGTCCATGGCCTCAGCAACCTGTTAGAGATGTGCTGCTATGTGATTCCCATACTCTATGCCTTAATGGTTTTGCTGCTTCCATATTGTTTTCTATATAATACATGCTACACATTGGGTTGTTGATGTATCCATGCTGTTTGTAATTTTCCACAGTACATTTTGGGATTTTGATTGCTGTTTTTGATACCTGTTATTTATGTAAACCTCAAACAAGATGATAGGGAACTCATTCTCTCTCATCATTTTTGCCATACCACCTCTGAAGATCTGTACCTCTTGGTTTGACCCAGTATGGCAGGTTTTATAAACCTGTGCACTCAAAAAAATTATGGGAAATCTGAGAACCCTTCTTCCACTATTACATCTACATTCCTTGATTGAAAGCTGGGCTTACAGGACTTTTCTTTCTGTACATTGTGAGTTGAATCCTTAAAGCCTAACTATTGATTAGGCTTTTCATTCTTAAAATCTCTGTTTCGTTCGTGCCTATTCTCACCCTCGCTCCACCCTCTCTACCTTGTTGGCGACTCTCTTCGGCTCTGACAGACAGATGAGCTGCGGCTTCTCCCTGCCTCTTAGTCCCGGTGTCCCCGGGCTGGCTTGACGCTATGGATACGCCATGTTCTTGATGATGTTAAGGGCGCGCGCGCACGCTCCAGACTTTCTACCAGCAAGAGCGCGAACCTTGGGGGCGTCCTCCTGTAGTGACATCATCCATTTTCACTTTAAAAGGTCTTTGTTTGCTAACCTCAAACAAGTTAGCAAGGAACTCCATTGGACTTGCTTCGGCAGTCCACGCTACTTGTAACAAGGAACTCCTCTGGACTTGCTTCGGCAGTCCACGCTACTTGCAACAACAATCCGAGTCAGCAAGGGGAAACCTTTCTCCACTGCTCGGCCTTTTCAAACTTACCAGGAGTACCCGCTCCTCAGGGGCTCCGCTCTCTTTATTCTTAATTTCAGATTGTTGGAAGGGATCTGGTACTCGCTCCTCGAGGGCCTACATTCTTGAAGACTTAGAAGACTCCTATTGCCTGGAGGCGATCGCAGACATGAACACAGTGAGTCCTATTACAGACAGGAACTGGAACTTGCTCCACGAGGGCCATTGTTCCTAATCGCTAAGGCTCCCTTCAGTCTAAGACGTTATCGCAGGTACGGAGATCGTGAGTTACCATTGTCCATTACCTGCTATTAAGTTCACTTAGAGAATAGCCACTGCCATTAGCAATGGTTACATGGAATAGACTTAGTTTTTGGGTACTTGCCAGGTTCTTATGGCCTGGATTGGCCACTGTTGGAAACAGGATGCTGGGCTTGATGGACCCTTGGTCTGACCCAGTATGGCATTTTCTTATGTTCTTATGTTCTTATGCAGATAGGAATAGGTACTCGTGCCACGAGGGCCTATGTTCCTAATTCCTTTCTCATACTCTCTTCTTCCTCAGAAGATATCGCATACCTATATCTTATGGATTGTTATTACAGATTAACAGACAGGAACCGGTACTCGCTCCACGAAGGCCTACGTTCCTAAATCTCTTCTAACCTCTCTTCTATCCAGAAGCCATTCCATACACAGTTATTGTGAGTTCTATTTCAGACTGCCTATAGAAACTAGTACTCGCCTGTGGCTCCTGTTCCTGACTACTGAGGACTCTCTGTTGCATATAGAAGACACTACAGAGATCTACAATTGTGAGTGTATCATCTACCACTGGTTATGCCCAGCATACCCTGTCTACTCACTACCTATAGTCTCTCCTTACAGCTTAGCAACTCAGAGATTGCTGTTCCAGTATCAGAGGGACTTCAGCCCTGCCGGGCATATCAACTCACTACTGCCACCTCTGGTGGTTCTACTTCCAGTCTAATAAAGAACTATCTGTGTTTGTCTCAATACTCCAGCCTAGCCAGTGGTCCCTCTCAGGATCTCCACTTGAGGGCACTGTCATCTGCCATCAGCCCAGGGATTCACTATTCTACTAAGTGGTATTCCTACACTAATAAGAGTGGTATTATCATCTGCCACTCTGTAGGAGCCAACCCACATCAGACCATTACTCCTCTCTCTGCAGAAGCTGATCCATATCACATAGCTATCTCCCCGTGGGGATCATACAGGTTGCTGGTTCATCTTTCTTCAGGAACAAGCATAACAGTTGCTACTCCTTAGCAAGAATCATAACAGTGTGCTACTTCGCCCCCTGGCGGGGGATCGCTAACAGATTATTAACTCCTTCTTCAACGGGAGTATCCAGCATCCAGAGTCATTACAGATTACTAACTCCTCCCCTCTGGGGGAGCAGATCTATAACAGACTGCTACCTCCTCCCCTTTGGGGAGCAGGTCTTCATCAGATTGCTAACTCCGTCCTCCTGGTGGGGTGAGCGCCATCAGATTGCTAACTCCGCCCTCCTGGCGGGGTGAGTGTCAATAATCTATGCATCCTATTTGGTCTCTCTAAATGCAGAAATTTTATTTGCAGTATGCATTTCTTCTGTCTTTTGATAGTGCATCAGAAAATGAACTAGGTTGTACGAAGGTTTCTCTTATATACTGCCACAATGCCTCTATGCATTAAAATGAGTTATTTATCTCATGAAAAGCATGCGGTGAATGAATAATTTATCTCATGAAACATAGAAACATAGAAACATAGAAATGATGGCAGAAGAAGACCAAACGGTCCATCCAGTCTGCCCAGCAAGCTTTCACTTTTTTTTTCCCGATACTTATCTGTTACTCTTGTCCCTTGTAAGTGGCTTTTTTGTTCTATTTCCCTTTCACCCCCACCATCGATTTAGTTAGCAGTGCTGGAGCTGCATCTAAGTAAAGTATCTAGCTAATTGGTTAGGGGTATCAGTGCTGGAGCTGCATCTAAGTGAAGTATCTAGCTAATTGTTTAGGGGTAGTAACCGCCGTCATAGCAAGCTACTCCCACGCATGTTTATCCAGCCTGTACAACTCAGTCCTTGTTGGTTGTTGTCCAAATATAAATTATCTTTTCATCATTCCCCCTGCCGTTGAAGCAGAGATCTTTTCATCATTCCCCCTGCCATTGAAGCAGAGAACTATGCTGGATATCATTGAAAGTGAAGTATCAGGCTTATTTGGTTTGGGGTAGTAACCGCCGTATCAAGCAAGCTACTCCCCTGCTTTTTTGTGGATGCAAATCCTTTTTTTTCACATTTCCTCTTGCCGTTGAAGCATAGAGCAATGTTGGAGTCGCATTAATCATATGTATGTGTATTGAATAAGGATATTAATTAGGGATGTAAATCGGGCTTCGGACGATTGAAAATATCGTCGATATTTTCAAAATCATCAGAAATGCGGGGCTCCCCCAAAACGATAGGCAAATCCCACGATATTGATCGTGGGGGTTCCCTTATCGTTTTGGGGGAGGACGGGAAAAACGGCACACAAAAATAACCCCTAAACCTACCCCGACCCTTTAAAAGTAACCCCTTAGCTTCCCCCACCCTCCTGACCCCCCAAAAACCTTTTACAGGTACCTGGTGGTCCAGTGGGGGTCCCGGGAGCGATCTCCCGCTCTGGGCCGTCCTCCGGCTCCCGGGCCGTCGGCTGCCACTAATCAAAACGGCACCGATGGCCCTTTGCCCTTACCATGTGACAAGGTATCCCGTGCCATTGGCCGGATCCTGTCACATGGTAGGAGCACTGGATGGCTGGTGCCATCTTGTGCTCCTACCATGTGACAGGGCTGATCAATGGCACTGGTAGCCCCTGTGACATAGTAAGGGCAAAGGCTATCGGCGCCATTTTGATTACTGGCAGCCGATGGCCCAAGTGCAGGAGATCGCTCCCGGATCCCCGCTGGACCACCAGGGGCTTTTGGCAAGTCTTGGGGGACCCTCCTGACCTCCACAAGACTTTCCAAAAGTCCAGCGGGGGTCCGGGAGCGACCTCCTGCACTCGGACCGTCGGCTGCTAGTATTCAAAATGGCACCGATAGCCTTTGCCCTTACTATGTCACAGGGGCTACTGGTGCCATTGGTCAGCCCCTGTCACATGGTAGGAGCACAAGATGGTGCCGGCCATCCAGTGCTCCTACCACGTGACAGGATCCAGCCAATGGCACGGATACCCTGTCACATGGTAAGGGCAAAGGGTCATCGGCG
Source organism: Rhinatrema bivittatum (assembly GCF_901001135.1). Classification (NCBI taxonomy): domain Eukaryota; kingdom Metazoa; phylum Chordata; class Amphibia; order Gymnophiona; family Rhinatrematidae; genus Rhinatrema; species Rhinatrema bivittatum. The sequence continues at coordinate 282,258,397 of NC_042618.1, read as the reverse complement.
CCATTTTGATTAGTGGCAGCCGACAGCTCAGGAGCGGGAGGACGGCCCGGAGCGGGAGATCAGGGGAGATCGCTCCCGGGACCCCCATTTGACCACCAGGTACCTGTAAAAAGTTTTTTGGGGGGGTCGGGATGGTGGGGGAAGCTAAGGGGTTACTTTTAAAGGGTCGGGGTGTGTTTTTAGTTTATCTGCTGGGGCGCAGCCTATAAACAAAACGCAATCAGGCCCGATGGAAAAAACCCACATGTGAATCGGAACCGGAATCCGAACCGATTCCAGTTCTGATTCACATCTCTAATATTAATCTCCAGGTAGTAGACGTCATTCCCGCAAGCCGCCCCCATGCCACTTCACTTCATTCACATCCTCTAGACTTTATGGATCCACATGTGGTGTGATGCCAACCTCAACAATGACATTGCAATCTTTACTACTTCATATTATATTTCCTGATCACTCAGGAATCCTTATAGCTTTTTTCTGAAGAGGTGAATAATTAATAGCAATCATTGTAGTAGTACATTTCCCAATAATGATTTTTCTCCATTTTTAATGTAGTTTGTGTTTTTTATTTAGCTATCAATACTGCTCCTAAAAAATGGTGCCAGAGATATGTGCTGCTGTGTTTCTTGATTATTGGTCTCATGATGCTGGGACTTTACTCATTGAATCCTATGAAATTGGAACAAATTAAACATCCATATTGGGGATGTTCAGGGAAATATTTTTTTAAATTAATTTTTGCATCATTTTCATTTTTTTGGTTGTTTATGTTGTGATGGAGGAAATCCGGATGTGGATCCTTAGGCCGACCGACCCGAGGGAACAGTCGGTAGGCAGAACTCCCACTGGGCAATGGAGCTTTACCTGGAAACCCGAGACTCCTCCAGAGGAGCTGTGGGAGCCCGGGTCGCTAGGACTTAGGAGTCTTCGCCCTGGAAGTCCGAGGTCCTCCCAGGAGGAGCCCGTAGGGATCCGGACCGCTGGGACTTAGGCGACGACGAAGAAACCCAGGAGTGGAATCCGGACCGGAGTCTTGGCAGGCGGCGAGCAAGCAGGAGTCGGGGTCATGAACCGGAGTCAAGGCAGGTTGAAGACAAGCAGGAGTTGAAATCACGGACCGGAGTCAAGGCAGGTTGAAGACAAGCAGGAGTTGAAGTCACGGACCGGAGTCAAGGCAGGCTGAAGACAAGCAGGGGTTGAAGTCACGGACCGGGGTCAAGGCTGGCTGAAGACAAGCAGGAGACGAAGATACGGACCGGAGTCAAGGCAGGCTGAAGTCAAGCAGGAGTCGAAGATGCGGACCGGAGTCAAGGCAGGCTGAAGTCAAGCAGGAGTCGAAGATATGGACCGGAGTCAAGGCAGGCTGTAGTCAAGCAGGAGTCAGGAACGACGGCAACTAGCTCTTCCGAAGAAGGAACCTCGTTGCAAGGCAAGGAAGGCTAGGAACTGCAGGGCTTAAATAGCCCTGCAGCGTCTGACGTCAGGAAAGGGAGGAGCCGTGTTTTCCCGCGCTGGTCCCTTTAAAAACGGGGCTCAGCCGCGCGCGCGTGCCTGGGGGCGGGGCTAGCCGCGAGAGGACGCCGGCGGCAGAGAGGGAGCTGGCGCATGGCGCCTGAAGGCCCTGCAGGCCCGCGCGGGGTCGGGGCGGCAGGAGGAAGCTGCGGCCGGGGTCCCGAGTCCGCGGAACACGGTAGCTCTCCAGGACCCGAAGAGAAGGTAAGGCCTCGGGCGCCACCGTGGCGACCGAGACCGCAACAGTACCCCCCCTCTTACGCCCCCTCCGCCAAGGGCCAGGTTTCCCGGGATTGTCCAGATGAAATTGAGTTAGCAATGATTTGTCCAAGATGTTCCAAGCTGGTTCCCATGAGTCTTCCTCGGGGCCGCACCCTTCCCATGCCAGCAGGTATTCCCAGCGACGGGCAAGGAAGCGAACGTCCAAGACCTCTCGTACCTGATACGTATTCTCCGTAGATGTAGGAGATGATAGTGCATCAGTGGAAGGATGGTGGTACCGGGAAAGTACCACCGGTTTCAACAAAGATACGTGGAACACGTTATGGATGCGAAGTGAAGACGGAAGGCGAAGTCTGTAGGATACTGTTCCAATACGCTCCGCAACTGGAAAAGGCCCGCAGTATCGGGGGGCCAACTTACGAGAGCGGTTAGGTAGTTGGAGGTTCCGAGTGCTTAACCACACCTTGGTACCTGGCAGAAAAACTGGCGCTGGACGTCGATGACGGTTGGTAAACTGCTGGGACTTTCTTGCTGCAGTGGTCAGTTTTAGTTGAATCCCCCTCCAGAGATGATGCACTTGACGTGCTGCGGTTAAGGCAGCAGGTGATGGAATGGAAATAGGAAGCGGTAAAGGAGGCCTTGGGTGACGTCCATACACGATCTGGAAAGGGGTTTGTCCCGTGCCAGCATGGGTATGATTGTTGTAGGCGAACTCTGCCCAAGGCAGGAGAGAAACCCAGTTATTTCCCTTTTCGGAGATGAAACTACGGAGGAAAGTTTTAAGAGTGCGGTTCGTGCGCTCCGTCTGGCCATTAGTCTGGGGGTGAAACGCAGTGGACAAATTTAATTGAACCCCAAATTTCTTACAAAGGGCACGCCAAAAACGGGCCGTAAACTGTGGCCCTCGATTCGATACGATACTCTGTGGTAGTCCATGAGCCCGGAAGACGTGTAGGGTAAACAAGAGTGCGAGTTCAGGTGCAGAGGGCAGCTTAGGCAAGGGTACTAGGTGAATCATCTTAGAAAAACGGTCTACGGTTAACCAAATCACCGTATTACCTTCCGAGGGCGGCAGATCCACTACAAAGTCCGTGGCTATGTGGGACCATGGTTCCACGGGAATAGGCAGCGGCTGCAGGAGCCCCCAAGGCCGACCACTAGGCGGTTTTTTCCGGGCACATACTGGGCACGAATCAACATATACTCGCACATCTTGTCGAATTCGAGGCCACCAGTAATAGTGGCTAAGCAGATCGAGCGTCCTTTCCCTGCCGGCGTGACCCCCTGAAAGAGAGTCGTGGGCCCAAGCTAACACCCTTCTGCGGTCTTTGCGGGAAACCACCACTCGTCCTAGGGTGGAAACTGTAGTGCTGGCTAACTGGATTTTAGCGGGATCAATAATGTGTTGTGGGAGGTCTTCCTTTTCCTCCTGAATTTCATAACGGGAGAGCGCATCAGCCCGTACATTCTTCAAAGCGGGCCGGTACTTCAGTATGAAATCAAAACGGTTAAAGAAAAGGGACCAACGTGCTTGTCGAGGATTAAGTCATTGGGCCTGGTTAAGGAACTCCAGGTTCTTATGATCTGTATAAATTGTAACTGGATGAAGGGAGCCCTCCAACCACTGTCTCCATTCCTCCAGCGCAAGTTTGACAGCCAGCAACTCCTTATCCCCAATGCCGTAATTGCACTCGGCTGACGAGAATTTCTTGGAAAAATAGGAGCAGGGTAGGAGATGTCCGGAGGTAGAGACTTGCGAGAGGACCGCTCCCACAGCAATGTTAGAGGCATCGACCTCGACAAAGAATGGCCGTGTTGGATCCGGGTGACGTAAACAAGTATCCCGGAGAAACGCCTCCTTTAATTGTTCGAAAGCCTCACAAGCTCCCTCAGGCCAAAGGTGAGTATTTGCCCCTTTCCGAGTTAGCGCGGTTAAAGGTGCCACCAAGCGAGAGTACTGGGGAATAAAGTGTCTATAGAAGTTAGCAAACCCCAAAAAACGTTGCAACGCTTTTAGCCCCTCAGGACGGGGCCACTTCCTGATGGCGGACACCTTACTGGGGTCCATCCGGAAACCAGTAGAGGACACAATATACCCTAGGAAGGGTAACGACTCTTGCTCAAAGAGACATTTTTCGAACTTTGCATACAAATGGTGGTCTCGTAAGATCTGGAGTACTTGTCTCACATGTTGCCGAAGGGAGGTAAGATCCGGGGAGTGTATGAGAACATCGTCCAAATAGACGATCACGCAGGAGTGCAATAAGTCTCGCAGAATCTCGTTCATCAAGTGCTGGAATACAGCGGGAGCATTGCACAGTCCAAACGGCATCACTAGGTATTCATAATGGCCGTCCCGGGTGTTGAACGCCGTCTTCCATTCATCCCCGGGACGGATTCGGACCAGATTGTATGCGCCGCGGAGGTCCAATTTAGTGAAGACTTGGGCTCCTTGGAGTCTGTCCAACAATTCCGGAATGAGGGGAAGCGGGTACCGGTTCTTCTTGGTGATAGCATTGAGCCCACGGTAATCAATGCAAGGCCGCAAGGCTCCATCCTTTTTTGCAACAAAAAAGAAACCTGCTCCGGCGGGAGACTTTGAAGGGCGGATGAAGCCCTTAGCCAGATTCTCGGTGATGTATTCGGACATAGCCCGGGTCTCAGGCTGAGACAAAGGGTAAACCCGTCCCCGAGGGGGAGTAGTACCTGGAAGCAACTCAATCGCACAGTCAAATGGTCGGTGTTGCGGTAACAATTCCGCTTTTTCCTTGGAAAAGACGTCCTGAAAGTCAGCATACGGAGCCGGTAATACCGGCGAGGTGTGAGCTAGCGGAATCCGTTGGAACCTTTTCGCTTGGAGACAGGATTGGAAACACTCAGAACTCCACTGGGTAATCTGAAAATCCTTCCAGCGAATCACAGGAGAGTGTTTCTGGAGCCAGGGTAACCCAAGAACCACCGGATGTACAGCTCTCTCCAACACTAGCAACAAAATCTCCTCTGTGTGTAATAAGCCCGTCTGCAAAATCAACGGTACGGTCTCGGTGGAGATGCACCCCGACAAAGGAGTACCCTGAATAGAGGTTACCCGTAAGGCAGGAGTCCTGGGTCGCGTAGGAAGATTCAGCTGTTGCACCAGATCCTTAGTAATGAAGTTGCCTCCTGCCCCGGAGTCAACTAGGGCTTGCGTGAGGAAGGAACCACCAGGATATTCCAAGGTTACCGGTATGGTACATTGAGGAGCAGGGCTAAGGCAGCCTAGGGGACACTCCTCCCTTACACCTAGGCGCGGGAGTTTTCCACCCGTTCTTTACACTGTGCAAGGTAGTGGCCCTTACCGCCACAGTACAGGCACAGCCTCAAGTCGCGGCGTCACTGCCTTTCTTCGGGTGACAAAGACGAGTGGCCCACTTGCATGGGCTCGTCAGAGGAAGTTGCGGGTGAAGGTGCAGTTCCCCGTGACCCCGAACTCGAATTCGAGATCCTGGGAGTCACGGACGGCAAGCGTCGGAAAGGGCGCCCCTCTTTCGCCCTCTGCTGCAAACGCCGATCAATTCGACCCGCTAAGTCAATCAGGGAACTCAGGGTCTCCGGCAGGTCCCGAGCCGCTAGCTCGTCCTTAATACGACCGGCTAAGCCCTCCAGGAACACGCCCCGAAGAGCCTCATCCTGCCAGTCTACCTCGTGGGCGAGGGTGCGGAATTCCAACGCGTAGTCCACCAAAGTCCGCGTTCCTTGCCGGAGCTGGAGTAACTCTGAAGTAGCGGAAGCCTGTCGTGCTGGCTCATCAAAAGCCGCTTTGAACTCTTCCACAAAACGGTTCAAATCCCCCAGTGCTGGATCATTATTCTCCCACATGGGGGAAGCCCAGTTCAGGGCCCGTCCGTCCAGAAGGGCAAAAATGTACGCCACCTTGGTGCCATCAGTAGGAAACTGGTTAGGCAGTAGTGCAAAGCGCACATAACATTGGTTTAAGAACCCTCGACACGCCTTGGCATCCCCGGCATAGCGAGAGGGTGCTGGGAGCTGCGTAGGGGACTGGAGGGTTACCAGTGGTGCAGGAACGGGTGCTGGTACTGGAACAGGTGCGGGCGGCTCGGTATCCATGCGAGACGCCAGCCGCTCTACTGTAGCAGCCAGGGAGTCCAGGACTTGCTGTTGCTGAACTAACCGCTGGGCCAAACCCGGAATGGCCTGTAGCCCGGCGAGGTCTGCCGGATCCATGGCCTTGCAAACTGTTGTGATGGAGGAAATCCGGATGTGGATCCTTAGGCCGACCGACCCGAGGGAACAGTCGGTAGGCAGAACTCCCACTGGGCAATGGAGCTTCACCTGGAAACCCGAGACTCCTCCAGAGGAGCTGTGGGAGCCCGGGTCGCTAGGACTTAGGAGTCTTCGCCCTGGAAGTCCGAGGTCCCCCCAGGAGGAGCCCGTAGGGACCCGGACCGCTGGGACTTAGGCGACGACGAAGAAACCCAGGAGTGGAATCCGGACCGGAGTCTTGGCAGGCGGCGAGCAAGCAGGAGTCGGGGTCACGAACCGGAGTCAAGGCAGGTTGAAGACAAGCAGGAGTTGAAGTCACGGACCGGAGTCAAGGCAGGTTGAAGACAAGCAGGAGTTGAAGTCACGGACCGGAGTCAAGGCAGGCTGAAGACAAACAGGGGTTGAAGTCACGGACCGGGGTCAAGGCAGGCTGAAGACAAGCAGGAGACGAAGATACGGACCGGAGTCAAGGCAGGCTGAAGTCAAGCAGGAGTCGAAGATGCGGACCGGAGTCAAGGCAGGCTGAAGTCAAGCAGGAGTCGAAGATACGGACCGGAGTCAAGGCAGGGTGTAGTCAAGCAGGAGTCAGGAACGACGGCAACTAGCTCTTCCGAAGAAGGAACCTCGTTGCAAGGCAAGGAAGGCTAGGAACTGCAGGGCTTAAATAGCCCTGCAGCGTCTGACGTCAGGAAAGGGAGGAGCCGTGTTTTCCCGCGCTGGTCCCTTTAAAAACGGGGCTCAGCCGCGCGCGCGCACCTGGGGGTGGGGCTAGCCGCAAGAGGACGCTGGCGGCAGAGAGGGAGCTGGCGCATGGCGCCTGAAGGCCCTGCAGGCCCGCGCGGGGTCGGGGCAGCAGGAGGAAGCTGCGGCTGGGGTCCCGAGTCCGCGGAACGCGGTAGCTCTCCGGGACCTGAAGAGAAGGTAAGGCCTCGGGCGCCACCGTGGCGACCGAGACCGCAACAGTTTAGATTGGTTTTATTTATGGGCTCCAATTAAGAAGTGGACTGGGAGGGAACTTCCCTAACTACCCTTCCTCCCTTTTCCCCTCTCCACCCCGACCTGTCCACCCCACCTAATGACTCTATTTTTTAAATTTTAAAACTTACCTGCTCCTTTGCCAGATGCCGTCATGTGCTTCCCCCAGGACAGGGCCTAATGGCTGCTGTTCCTGTTGGCTCCCACTCCACCCAGAACCCACCCCTGGCCCGCCCCATTCACAAAGCCCGGCACGTCCATGCATATTAGGAGATATTCGTGAGGCTGGGCTGTTTTTAAAATGCGCTCAGCATGCACACGGCCCAGCCACACACGTATCCCCTGGTTTTTGTACGTGCCAGGTTTTGAAAATTTGGGTTAAATTGTATACAGGTTTTTTGGTCTTTTTTTTTTTTTTGCAAATAGCACAGTATTTGCAGATAGTTGCACTATTTTTGACCAAGGGTAGAGGAAGAGGTTGTCTCCCATATACTAAAAGGAAAGGAGAGGAACCAGTAGCCATGTTAATGTGACAATTGTGTGATCAGTGAAAAGAGAAAAGTTCAAAGTGGTATAGTGAAATTGAAAGGTGGAAAGGATCAATGTGTGGAGAGAGACGAAGAAATGGCAGAAATATTAAATGAATACTTCAGTTCTGTGTTCACTAAAGAGGACCCTGGCGAAGGACCGTCACTAGTTAACAAGAAACTGGAGGGGAATGGAGTAGATGTAACTCCATTTACAGTAGAAAATGTATGGGAAGAGCTGGTGAAACTGAAAGTGGATAAAGCCATGGGGCCTGATGAAGTTCATCCCAGAATACTGAGGGAGCTCAGAGATGTGCTGGAGGGTCCGCTGTGTGAACTGTTCAATAGATCCCTAGAAACGGGAGTGGTGCCGAATGATTGGAGGAGAGCGGTGGTGGTTCCGCTTCACAAGAGTGGGAACAGAGAAGAGGCTGGTAACTACAGACCGGTTAGCCTCACTTCGGTGGTGGGAAAAGTAATGGAGTCACCGTTGAAAGAGAGAATAGTGAACTATCTACAGTCGGGAGAATTGCTGGACCAGAGGCAGCATGGATTCACCATTGGAAGATCCTGTCAGACAAATCTGATTGACTTTTTTGACTGGGTAACCAAGGAATTGGATCGAGGAAGAGCGCTCGATGTCATCTACTTGGATTTCAGCAAAGCTTTTGACACTGTCCCGCACAGGAGACTGGTGAATAAAATGAGAAGCTTAGGAGTGAGTGCCGAGGTGGTGGCCCGGATTGCAAACTGGTTGACGGACAGAAGACAATGTGTGATGGTAAATGGAACTCTCTCTGAAGAGAGAGCGGTTTTAAGCGGTGTACCGCAGGGATCGGTGTTGGGACCAGTCCTTTTCAATATCTTTGTGAGCGACATTGCGGAAGGGATAGAAGGTAAGGTATGTATTTTTGCGGATGACACTAAGATCTGCAACAGAGTGGACACGCCGGAAGGAGTGGAGAGAATGAGACGGGATTTAAGGAAGATGGAAGAGTGGTCGAAGATATGGCAGCTGACATTCAATGCCAAGAAGTGCAAAGTCATGCATATGGGGAGTGGAAATCCGAATGAACTGTATTCGATGGGGGGAGAAAGGCTGATGTGCACGGAGCAGGAGAGAGACCTTGGGGTGATGGTGTCTAATGATCTGAAGTCGGCGAAACAATGTGACAAGGCGATAGCTAAAGCCAGAAGAATGCTGGGCTGCATAGAGAGAGGAATATCGAGTAAGAAAAGGGAAGTGATTATCCCCTTGTACAGGTCCTTGGTGAGACCTCACCTGGGTATTGTGTTCAGTTCTGGAGACCGTATCTCCGAAGAGACAGAGACAAGATGGAGGCGGTCCAGAGAAGGGTGACCAAAAAGGTGGAAGGTCTTCATCAAATGACTTATGAGGAGAGATTGAAGAATCTAAATATGTACACCCTGGAGGAAAGGAGGAGCAGAGGTGATATGATACAGACTTTCAGATACTTGAAAGGTTTAATGATCCAAAGACAACGACAAACCTTTTCCGTAGGAAAAAAATCAGCAGAACCAGGGGTCACGATTTGAAGCTCCAGGGAGGAAGACTCAGAACCAATGTCAGGAAGTATTTCTTCACGGAGAGGGTGGTGGATGCCTGGAATGCCCTTCCAAAGGATGTGGTGAAGACCAGAACTGTGAAGGACTTCAAAGGGGCGTGGGATAAACACTGTGGATCCATAAAGTCAAGAGGCCGCCAATGAAGAGTGGGTGACTAGCCAGAATGATGGCTACTGCCTGGACACAATACCCTTATTCAATAAACATACACATGCTTACTGTGACTCCAACATCGCTCTAAGCTTCAACAGCAAGAGGAAATGTGAAAAAAGGATTTGCACTTACAAAGAGGGGAGTAGCTGGCTTGTTACGGCGGTTACTACCCCAAACCAAATATGCCTGATACTTCACTTTCAATGCATATACAGCATAGCTCTCTGCTTCAACGGCAGGGGAGAAAGACTGATACATCACACATTTCCAGCATAGCTCTCTGCTTCTACAGCAGGGGAAAAGAAAAACTGATGCTTCATGCATATCCAGCATAGCTTCAACGGCAGGGGAGAAGAAAAAAGGATTCACAATCACAAAGCGGGGAGTAGCTGGCTTGTTACGGGCGGTTACTACCCAAACCAAATGTGCCTGATACTTCACTTTCCATGCATATCCAGCATGGCTCTTTGCTTCAACGGCATGGGAGAAAACTGATACATCACGCATTTCCAGCATAGCTCTCTGCTTCTACAGCAGGGGAAAAGAAAAACTGATGCTTCATGCATATCCAGCATAGCTTCAACGGCAGGGGAGAAGAAAAAAGGATTCACAATCACAAAGCGGGGAGTAGCTGGCTTGTTACGGCGGTTACTACCCAAACCAAATGTGCCTGATACTTCACTTTCAATGCATATCCAGCATGGCTCTCTGCTTCAACGGCAGGGGAGAAAAAAACTGATACTGCACGCATATCCAGCATAGCTCCCTGCTTCAACGGCAGGGGAGAAGAAAAAACAACCAACAAGGGCTGTACAACATAGTCTGGGTAAAACAAATAAGCATGGGTGTAGCCTGCTTATTGCGGCGGTTACTACCCCTACTACCCCTAACTAATCAAGCTAGATATTTCACTTGGATGCAGCTCCATCACTGCTCTCTACATTAATGGTGGGGGTGGAAGGGAAATAGAACCAAGAGCTAAGAGAAACAGATAAGTATGAGAGAAAAAATTGTGTGAAGCTTGCTGGGCAGACTGGATGGGCCATTTGGTCTTCTTCTGCCGTCATTTCTATGTTTCTATGTTTCTATGTAAAACTCTGCCCAGGGAAGGAGAGCAGCCCAATTGTCTTGTCTCTCATTTACAAATGCTCGGAGAAAGGATTTAAGGGTCTGATTTGTTTGTTCTACTTGTCCGTTCGCCTGGGAGTGGTAAGCCAACGTGAAATCTAGCTTGATATTGAACTTGTGGCAGAGGGCCCGCCAATACTTGGAGGTAAACTGGACACCTTGATCCAAGGAGATATGACATGGCAGTCCATGGAGGTGAAAACTTAGTGTAGTGAATAGCTTGGCTAGCTCCGGGGTGGATGACAAGGCTTGAAGTGCAATGAAGTGAGCCATTTTGGAAAAACGGTCAATGATGACCCAAATGATGTGGTTGCCGCTAGAGAGAGGGAGGTCCTGTAACAGCCCCCAAGGTTTCCCCATCAAGGGACTTTGTCAAGCACAGGTGGGGCACAAACCCACATATGCCTTTATGTCCCAATCCATCTGAAGCCATCAATAGTATTGCTTGAGTAAAGCAAGGGTTCGGGCCCAGCCTGGGTGATCCACTACTCGAGAATCATGGGACTACTCCAGTACACATTGCCAAAGCATAGTGGAAAGGACCCAAGAAAGAAGAAGATGGATGGTCTAGAAAAGCCACAAAGTGAAGAAAACAAAAGCTAGACCAATGCCTTGGAAAGATTTTATTAGATAATGTAAGTGCCCGACTCTGGCCAAAGTTTCACCTTATGGCTGCATCAGGGGCTCTACAATAAAATGTAATATTAATTTAATTAAATACTAATATACATAGTAATAAAACAACCCAAAAATATAATACACAACATTTTTTTGAAATAGACGGAGGAGAACAGGTGAGTTATAGAACAGAGAAGATATATTCACCATTACCTTAGGTATTATCTAAGTATAGAAACATGGCTCGGTGACATTTTTCAGCTGGTATCTATTCAAAAATAAAAATGGTGATGGTAAAAAATCATTTTACAATAATAATTTAAGAAATAAGAAAGTTAAAAAGGTTTAAAAATAAAAATTTAAAATATACCTGATCATGTATTACTTAAGGGAATTCATATATCCTATAAAATTAATAAAAAGGTATGATAAAAAATGTTAAAAAGTTAAAAAAAAATGACCTGAGAAAAATTTCATTATGTATGTTGAAAAAGTTGAAAAATAAAAATAATTTTTTTTTTAAATGTATGTCTATTAATATTTACCTGATCGTATATTACTTAAAGGAATCCATGTGTCCTATAAGATTAATAAAAAGGTATAATCAAGGATGTTAAAAAATTAAAAATTAGGTCAGTCTTTTTAATTTTTTAACATCTTTGATTATACCTTTTTATTAATCTTATAGGACACATGGATTCCTTTAAGTAATACACGATCAGGTAAATATTAATAGACATACATTTTAAAACAATTTTATTTTTATTTTCAACTTTTTCAACATACATAATTAAATTTTTCTCAGGTCAGTCTTTTTAACATTTTTGATCATACCTTTTTATTAATTTTGTAGGATATATGAATTCCCTTAAGTAATATATGATCAGGTATATTTTAAATTTTCATTTTTAAACCTTTTTAACTTTCTTATTTCTTAAATTATTATTGTAAAATGATTTTTTACCATCACCATTTTTATTTTTGAATAGATACCAGCTGCATAAAGACACCGAGCCTTGTTTCTATACTTAGATAATACCTAAGGTAATGATGTTGCAGTCTGGGAAGCTGCAGTCCAGGTGTGAACCCTTGAGCCGAACTACCCTGGTGTAGAGTAGGTCGGGAGGCGGAGCCACAGGCACAGGTCTTCACCCGGGAACCAGGAACCCCCCAGGAGGAGCCCGTAGGGTCCTAGAACCTTGGAACTTAGGAGCACAGTAACAGTCTCTATGGAAAAGGCCTGGGCAAGCGTAACCCACAGAGTCCAGCAGCAGGGAGCAGGAAGGCCCGGCGAGAGCGGGGCAGCCAGATAGAGTCTGTAGCCTGCCGAACAAGCAGTTAGTGAGCAGGCCCGGGGTCTGTAGTAAGCCGCGGAGCGGAACAGACAGATAACAGGAACAGAGTCTGTAGTGTATCGTAGACTGTGACCAGCTGAAGGCAGGACTGGAGTCAGTAGCGTGCAATAGAGCCAGACCGGGCAGTGAGCAGAATGGAGACGAACCCGAGTCAGGCTAGCAGCCAGTAGAAGCAGTCTCAAGTGCAGGCAAAGGTCGGAGGCTGGCGGCAAGCAGGAGCGGAGTCGGGCACAAGCTGAAGTTAATGGTGGGCTGCAGGCCGAGGCGGAGGCAGGAACAAGCTGAGGTCAGTGGCAGGTGGCAGACAGAAGTGGAGTCAGTAACAAGCTGAGGTCAATGGCAGGCGGCAGGCAGAAGCGGTGTCAGGAACAAGCTGAGGTCAATCGGAACGTAGAACAGCAGAAGCGCAACTAAGAACTACTAACAGTAGCGACCCTCGTTGCAAGGCAATGAGAAGGCAGGCAAACGCCGGTTAAATCGGGCTTGGGGCGTGGCGTAGTTAGCCCAGGTGGGGCCAGACTTCTGGTGACCATGCGTCCATAATGCGCGTGCTCGCACGCGCGCGTGGCAGCAGCGAGATGGCCCAGCAATGGCGGACGCCCTGAAGGCCCAGTGGAGCCGCGGGAGCGGCGTTCCCCCATCGGAGGTGAGTCCTGAGCATAGCAGATAGAGGGGAAGCGGTGGAGACCGCAACAGTACCCCCCCCTTTACGGCCCCTCTTGAGCGGGCCTGGTTTCTCTGTATGGTCCCGGTGGAACTGGTGCAGGAGATCTTTGTCTAGAATATTACGGCTGGGCTCCCAGGTGTTATCTTCGTCACCACAACCTTCCCAGGCCAGGAGATACTCCCATCTGCGGTTGTGAAATCGGATGTCCAGGACGTGCCGCACTTGGTATGTAGGATCATCAACGGTTGTGGCCGCAGGATCCGGGGGTGTACGGTGATACCGGGAGAGGACCACAGGCTTGAGCAGTGAGACGTGAAACACGTTGTGTACTCTGAAGGAAGAGGGTAGCCGAAGCCGATATGATACCAATCCCACTCGTTCAGACACTCGAAACGGACCACAGAATTTTGGTGCAAATCTTCGTGAGGGAAGTCGAAGGTGCAGATTCTTCGTACTTAGCCAGACTCTGTCCCCAGGCTGGAATGTGGGAGCTGGCCGGCGATGGTGATCGGCCGTCTGCTTAGCCTTCGTGGCCGCACGGAGAAGCTGTTTTCGTGTCATGTGCCACAATGCCTGGAGTTGTTGGGCCGTTACTTGAACCGCGGGTGAGGCACTGGGAGCCTCTAGCGGGAGCGGTGGTCGTAATGGCTTACCATATACCAGGTGGAACGGAGATCTGCCTGTGGCAGCGTGGACCTGGTTGTTATATGCAAATTCGGCCCAGGGCAAGAGCTCTGACCAGTTGTCTTGCCTCTCATTAATGAAGGCCCGGAGGTAGGCTTTTAGAGTCCTGTTCATTCTCTCAGTCTGTCCGTTGCTTTGAGGATGAAAGGCGGTGGAGAAACTAAGCTTAACCTGGAATCATTTACAGAGGGCTCTCCAGTAGCGGGCCACAAACTGCGAACCTCTGTCCGAAACGATATCTTGAGGGAGGCCTTGAAGCCTGAACACATGTTGGGCAAACAGGTGGGCCAACTCGGGTGCAGAGGGAAGCTTAGGCAGGGGAACCAGATGGACCATTTTTGAGAAACGGTCGACTGTGACCCAGACGACCATATGTCCCTGGGAGGGAGGTAGGTCAACTATGAAGTCTGTAGCTATATGAGTCCATGGTTCAGTGGGAACCGGAAGCGGGTGCAGGAGACCATATGGGGAGCCAGAGTTGGGTTTCTGGCGAGCACAGGTAGGGCAAGAAGCCACATATGAGGCGACGTCACGCCGGATGTTGGGCCACCAGTAGTACCGGTTAACAAGCTCCAGGGTCCTCTCTCGTCCAGCATGTCCTCCGATCAAGGAGTCGTGGGCCCAACGTAAGGCAGTCAAACGGTCCCGGCGCGAGAGCACCGTCCGGTCTTGTGAGAGGATGGTCATAGCAGAGAGGCAAACCTTAGTGGGGTCCAAGATGAATTGTGGTGGGTCAATGTCCTCCTCGGCGCAAGAGGTGCGAGACAAGGCGTCTGCCCGGAGATTTTTAGCAGCAGGACAGTACTGTACAACAAAGTCAAAATGACTGAAGAACAAGGCCCAGCAGGCTTGGCGGGGGTTCAGTCGTTGAGCCTGGGTCAGAAATTCCAAATTCTTATGATCCGTGTAAACGGTGGTGGCATGTAAGGAGCCTTCGAGCCACTGTCTCCATTCTTCGAAGGCGAGTTTTATCGCCAGCAATTCTTTATCCCCAATGGAATAGTTAATTTCAGCGGCTGAGAACTTCCGGGAAAAGTACGAGCAAGGAAGGAGTTGTCCAGTATCAGAGTGCTGGCTGAGAACCGCTCCCACTGCGATGCTGGAGGCATGCGACAAAAGAGCAAGTAGCAGCTGCTAACGTCAAGGAATGTGAATCCAAGTATTGTCTTAGTTGTTCAGGCTGGTTAAAAATATAACGAGAGTCTTGATACATAATTAAACAACGGCATGGATATCTTAATATAAACCTAGCCCCTCTCTGTAACACTTCTGGTCTCATTGCTATACATTTTTTCTGTCGTAATTGAGTAGGGCAGGCAATATCTGGAAAAGTTCTTATACTTTGTCCATAGAAAATTTTATCCTGATTTCTAAAAAATAATCTCAAAATTGAATCTCTCTCTGAAAGGAAAACAAATTGAACAATTAAAGTGGTTCTAGATGTCACATTCATCTCAAAAGATTTTTCTAATATTTCAGTTAGATTTACGGTAAGTCTGAATTTATTTTAAGTTCTTCTTTTGAACTATTTGCCATCTCTCCAATCTGAGTTGGCAAATAATATATCCTTGATATAGCTGGAGAGATCAGATTTATATTATTATTATTATTATTATTATTATTATTATTATTATTAATTGCATCAGTAGCATGGGATATTCTTAGTGTTTGGGTAATTGCCAGGTTCTTGTGGCCTGGTTTTGGCCTCTGTTGGAAACAGGATGCTGGGCTTGATGGACCCTTGGTCTGACCCAGCATTGCAATTTCTTATGTTCTTATGTTCTTATGTTTGGGAAATTAAGAAATCTTAAATTTTGACTTCTAATCTGATTTTCAATAAATTCTATTCTATCCTCACAAAATTTCTCAGATCTTATCAAATTAGTTTGAATCTCTCTATTCTTATCTAACTTCTCTTCAAATGTTTTAAGATTTGTTTCCAGTTTCTCCACTTTTTGTCCTACAGCATGATTCAATTGTAAAGCTTCCTGTACTCTATGAGACAAAGTATTAATTGATTTATGCATTTGGATAATCATTTCCCCAATTTCTCTCAAAGAAAATTCTTTAGAGGTTATTACTTGAATTACATCCTCTCCTCCCCCCATAGTGACCTCCGTTTCAAATACAGAATTATACTTTCCCTCTAGAACCCTGGAACCCTCTTCTATAGGGTTCACCGGAGTTTCAGATATAACTTCTGAACTCCTCTGGGGTCCAGAGTCGGACATTGTTAAAGATTGTCCCATTACCAAGTCCACATTTCTGACTTGCGGTGGTTCAGGTTTCATTGGAGCCCCGGGGCTTAATGATGTTTCAAAAGGCCTGGGGCTCAATTCCTGCTCCAAATTGAAACCCCCTGTGGCCATCCCCGAGGTAATTGATGAAGACCTTCTGAAACTTTCTTCTATTCACGTTTGATAAACGCCAGGAACTGGTGTTGAATCTAGGTCTTTAATCCTAGCTTTCCTTTTAGTATGTGGCATCAAGAGAAAGTTCAGATACCGACAGTAACCTCCTGTTATTAAGAATGTGTGTCTCTAAGGCCATTACGTATCAAGCTTAACAATACAATTTAAATGGCTATTACCTCCACAAAATATTCGAGTGCTCTCTCAAATTGGTTTCCAGGCTTTCTCCTGCCTTCTCGGGCCTGAGCCGGCCAGAACCGCAGGCGGCTTAGGCGACGCGCCGGCGGCAGCACCATGCCAAAATGAGAATTCTTTTAAATGAAAGCGACACTCCTCCCACAGTTCAAGGTCCAATGAAAATCCAGGTAATAGTTGAGAGGGGCTCACCAGCGAAAGGAAATGCATTCCAGCGGCAGCACAGCACCACAATGAGAATTCTTTTAAATGTATTTATTTATTTATTTATTTAACATTTTTCTATACCGAACTTCATGACAAGCTTCATATCAGGCCAGTTTACATCAAACTTAGGGATTAACTGAACATAACCATATAACAGGAAGGCCGAAGTGCAGATACAAATAACAGGGAGAATGAACTTGGGGGCTAGAGTAGATTAGAGTAGAGTAGTAGAGTAGAGTAGTAAATGAAAGAGACACTCCTCCCACAGTTCAAGGTCCAATGAAAAGCCAGGTAATAGTTGAGAGGGGCTCACCAGCGAAAGGAAATGTGTTCCAGCGGCTGTAAGCAATATTTTGACACCAGAACTATATAACCATTCCACATTGACTGATGACTCAATCGGACAGGGAGAGAAGATACAGCATTCTGCTCTATGAATATTAAATGAGGTAACAATTAAAAAATATATAAATATAAAAATAAAAATAAAAAATGTTTAAACACTGCAGTTCTGCAGACAATTAATCAGAGAATCCATGTAAGTGACATATATTTTTGCCGCTACAGCTATGTAAACATATCAATTGATGGCTCAGTCAAATACTTTGTGGTAATGTCCTGCTTTACTGTATTACTTAACAATCCGTAAGTCAATGAAGAAATCTTTAAAACCTTACCACCACGAATAGATCAGCATCTCACATTGGCTGATGGCTCAATCACACATGAATGAATCACCAACTGTCACGCTGAAGTAAACAAAATACAGTCAGTCAGCACTGCACTGGAAATGCCATCCAGCGCATTGACCAGCCTTCGTATTCCTTCCTTCTCGCGCCATTTTTAAAAAAATACCATTGTGATATAATGTAATTTGTAAATAAACTGGAGTGAAAATATGTAAAAATATAAATAAAATGAATAAAAATAGAACCGGATCACATTGGTTTTATTAAAAAATGAGAGCAACCAGTGAATAAAAAGGAAGGGTAAAAATGGATAAAAATCAAACCGGATCACATTTGTTTAAAAAAGGGGCCAACCAGTGAAAAACATATCTCTTCAGTTAATAAAAAACTAAAATGCCGCGGTAATGTTGAATATTAGTTTTAACAGCACATGTCTATGAGATTGCTCAACCAGTTTTGCACACGGCTAAATAAAAATATATTTTTCAGCACTTCAACTGATGACTCAATCATAGAAACGTAATACTCAAGTTTAATATCAAAAGCTATTATTAAAATTTTTTTTTATTAAATTACTACGGTTCTACTTGACTGTTTATTAGACAGCCAATGACAATTAAAAACCTCAAAATGTGTTATTTAAGACTTGCTGCCACAACATTGTCAGGGTGACACATCAGCTTAGGGTTCGATTGCACAATTGTGGAACGCCATAGCGGTGTTTAAACATTTTTTATTTTTATTTTTATATATTTTTTAATTGTTACCTCATTTAATATTCATAGAGCAGAACGCTGTATCTTCTCTCCCTGTCCGATTGAGTCATCAGTCAATGTGGAACGGTTATATAGTTCTGGTGTCAAAATATTGCTTACATACAATTGTTATATTGGGTAAATACATTAGAATAGAGCATAATGCTGACTCCATCTGCTGGATTGGGGACATAACCCACTGTCTGGACTGATCCAGGTACGTACAGGGAAGCACTGTTTTTGTCTGACTGATCCATCAGTTGATGTGGAACTTTCAATTAGTTCTGAATACTTTGTTAAAAAATGTTTTCATTGACGATACTCGTCCTCAACTGTGTTTAAGTAGTGCTGATAGCAATCTTTCAAGCAGAGTAGTCAGAAACTAAATCTTAACAGCTTAGATACTGTTTCTTTCAAACTATACATTGTTATTTGTTGAAAAAACTTGTCACTTTGTTCTCACTCTAGTGGAATGTGTCTTATATTTATTATGTCTGGTCTTTCAGCACACTGACAAAGCTCACCAGATACATGGAGACTTTTTATCTACAATAGAATACATAGGTAAAAAAAAATGTCTGTAGTACCTATTTTTGATATATAGCACCAATGGGTAAGATAGTCTACATTTTTTAATCATGCTTAAAATGGGAACACACAATAATCATTGCATACAATATGCCAAATTTTATTTTAAAAATGTATAATTATGGCACAATGATGCACTTTTGTCTTAAGTTTGTCTTTATCATTATTATTTTATATAATTTATTTATGTATGGTGTATATGTTTTTAAATGTTTTTATTTGTATTTCAATGTATTTACATGTCTTTACAATTGTTTTATTTTGCTAGCCCCTGAAGCAGCTATATGAGCGAAACTCAGCCTGAGTCGGGCTTTTATTTTGTTCTGTGCTCAATAAAGATTCCTGGTGTCTATTGATCCTATTTCTTCTTTGGTTGCTACTGCAATATTGGATCAATTTCCGATCTGTTTCTTTGGACCATTGCTTCTCAGGGTGCACCCACTACTTCAACTCCAGTGCCAGCATCCACCCTGAAGGCTATAGAGAAGGGATCACGAAAGAAATCTGTGAGCTGGAGCCACTTTAAAATGCCGGAGGAACCGCGTTTTGCTCAGTGTAATTACTGTGCTAGGGCTATTAGCAGAGGCAAGCAAATGGGACATCTAACTAATTTTGGCATGATGCATCATATGCAGAAGCAACACCCAACAGTACTGCCATCAGCAGATGGTAGCAGTACCAGGCAGGGGACCCCTTTTTCCAGGCAGCGTAAAGTGGTTGAAAAGGAGCAGAGTCACCCCACGCACTCAGCTCCTTCTGGCAGTCAGGTGGCAGGCAAGTAGCCTCCTGCCATGTGTCAGAAGCGACAACCCACCATGTAGGAAATGGGATGGTGTTCGGTAATGCTATCCTGAGGAAGGAGGGAGCAGTGGGGAAGTGATTGCCCTTGATGACCAGCCCTTGCAGGTAGTGGAGAATGTGGGTTTCAAGCATTTGCTGAAGGTCTTAGTTCCAAATTACAAAGTCCCCTCCAGAACTACATTTAGCAGAAAGGTCATTCCCCAGCCTGAACAACCAGTATCGCAGTTGCATCCAAGTGCTGCTAGCTAAGGCAGAGGGGAGTGTGCATTTCACCTGCAATATCTGGAATGCCATGAATGCTGCACACTCTTACCTCTCCCTGACAGCACACTGGTGGGACCTGGCTGAGGCAGGGTGGAGGTGGGCTTTACTACACACCCACCTGACGGATGAGGTCCATACCTTAGCCAATATTCAAGCTTGCATCAGACAGATGCTGGTGGGCTGGCAGTTACACCATCAAGACAGGAATCTTCAGGCAGGGTTCTTTGTCAGACATGGTAAAGGCAATGGGCCGGATTTTAAAAGCCCTGTACGCGTAAATCTGGCCGGATTTACGCGCGCAGGGCACTTGCGCACCGGTGCACCTATTTTGCATAGGCCGCTGGTGCGCGCACAGCCCCGGGACGCGCGTAAGTCCCGGGGCTTCGTAAAAGGGGCAGGGAGGGGGCATGTTTGGGGGCATGCCCGGGGTCAGGAAGCGGTTTGGGGTGGGTCTGGGGGCGTGGTGCCAGCCCGGGGGCATGGCCGAGGCCTCCGGACCAGCCCCCGGGTCGGGTGATGGCGCGCCAGCAGCCTGCTGGCATGCGCAGATTTACGCCTGCTTCCGGCAGGCGTAAATCTGCCAACAAAGGTAGGGGGGGTTTAGATAGGATTGGGGGGGGGGGGGTTAAGTAGGGGGAGGGAGGGGAAGGGGAAGGGGAGGCGAGGCGGAAGGAAAGTTCCCTCCGAGGCCGCTCCAATTTCGGAGCGGCCTCGGAGGGAACAGGCAGCATGCGCCGGGCTCGGCGAGTGCAGGTTGCACAAATGTGCACCCCCATGCACGCGCCGACCCTGGATTTTATAAGATACGTGCGGCTACGCGCGTATCTTATAAAATCCAGCGTACTTTTGTTCTCGCACGCGTAATTTTATAAAATCTACCCCAATATGTGAGAGGTGCTTTCAGAACATCCGATGTTTTGCACACACTCTGCACCTGGTAGTGAAATCAGTGTAATCACCAAGAGAATGAATACCAGCATACGTGAATACACAAGTGCAGGAACATAGCAGCGCACTTCCACAGAAGTGTGAAGGTGGGGCAGGTTCTCTAACAAAAGCAGACTGATTTGGAGATTACTCACAAGCGTCTCATTCAAGACATTGGCAACCGGTGGAATTCCACCTATATGATGCTGCAGAGGTTAGTGGAGCAGCAGACATCCCTTCATGACCTTTCTCTGGAAATGGAGATAGGTGTGCATAGTCCCCTAGGGCATCATGATTGGTTAGTCATGAGTCAGCTGGTAAAAATCCTGCAGCCCTTCAAGGATGCCATGGAGGAGCTGAGTTCCAGAAGTGCCTCCTTGGCTGACATCATCCCTGTAATTAATTTTCTGGAGAAAAATTTGGAGGGCTTTAAACAGGAAGAGGAAATGACAGCAGAGGTGCTGCATTGTCTGGACTTTTTGCAGAAGCAGGTGCAAGAGAGATTAAGGCCTTTAACAAAAGGACACACATACATGCTCACCACAGTCTGTGATGCCCGTGTGAATGGGGAAACTCGCCCTACAGTCCGAATGTCTCACATTTGTGAAGGACCTACTGTTAGTAAAAGTATATGAACATGAGCGCCGTAGGCAGAAACAGATTAGACATGAAGCAGAGGAGGAAACAGTGGGCACTTCAGAGATTAGTTGTAGCCTAAGCAGAAGCAGCACTCTGTCAGCGACAGCTAGTACTTCCTGCTCCATTTTAGTACACCAAAGCCATGTTGACTATAAACAAGCATCTGTTCTGGAACGGGATAGAGTGAAAGCAGCTGGCAAGAAGGACTCTCAGCCCACCCAAGCAAAGGAGACACCAGCACAAATGTCAGTGACACGGTATCTCACAGAGCCCATAGAGGACATGCAGACAGATCTGCTAGCATATTGGGCACACAAGTCCACTGTCTGGCCACTCCTAGTCAAAGTGGCTCAGTGATATCTGTCATGTCCACCAACCAGTGTGCCCAGTGAATGTGTATTTTCAATGACAGGGGATATCATAAGCCCTCACTGCTCAAGCCTGGCACCAGATTTGATGGAAATGTTAGTGTTTTTGAAAATAAACCTGCCTTTGCTTGGGTTTCCAGATTTTCCCTGTGAATGGCAAGATGAATAAAAGAAAGCCTTGCAGCATCTCCAACTGCCTCATATGCTCCAGATAATATCAACAGATGTACCTGACCTGAAACGCTGTGTCAATCTGTCCACTGTCCAGGCCGTACGTCCCTACAAGGGCCTGACCTCAAATGCTGTGCCTGTCCGTCCAGGCCTTACATCCCTACAAGGGCCTGACCTGAAACATTGTGCCAGACTGCCCACTGTCCAGGCCGTACATCCCTAAAAGGGTTTGACCTGAAACACTGTGCCTGTCTGTCCACTGTCGAGGCTGTATGAACCTACAAGGGCCTGACCTGAAACATTGTGCTTGTATGTCCAGGCCTTACATCCCTACAAAGGCCTGACGTGAAACGCTGTGCCAGTCTGTCCACTGTCCAGGCCATAGGTCCCTACAAGGGATTGCCCTCAAACGCTGTGCCTGTCTATCCAGGCCTTTCGTCCCTACAAGGGCCTGAGCTGAAACGCTGTGCCAGTCTGTCCACTGTGCAAGCCATACGAACTTACAAGGGCTTGACCTCAAATGCTGTGCCTGTCCATCCAGGCCTTAAGTCCCTACAAGGGCTTGACCTCAAACGGTGTGCCTGTCCATCCAGGCCTTACGCCCCTACAAGGGCCTGACGTGAAATGCTGTGCCAGTCTATCCACTGTCCAGGCCGTACATCCCAACAAGGGCCTGACCTCAAACGCTGTGCCTGTCTGTCCAGCTTCAAGCTTGGATATTTCACATGCTCAATAGTTTTCATGACTTTCATAATATGGGCCATTTTCCCTAACTTTTTCTTAGGTGCCAACATTAATGTTTCTAGTACTATAGAAAACTGGTGTTAGTTGTACTCTAGCTCACCCTCTGTGTTCCCATAATTTACAGAGGCACAGTAGGGTACAAAGTCAACATAGGTTGATATTGTAGATTTGGACTTGAGTAGCAGTTTTCTTATTTCTGAGAGCTCTTCCAATTCCTTTGTCATCAGCTGAAGTACATAGGTACAGTTAACAGCTTCTGGGTATTCACTAGATGCCAAATGAACCACCACACTTTCATGGGCCAACCCATTCCAGGGAGCCCTTTCCTGTGCAAAGGAAAGGGAACTCTCCCCGGGTGTAGACAACCTATCTCTTAGTACCTATTGACCCATGTTGAACCAGATCCGCCGTTCACATGGAAACCTTCTCCATGTCAACTCACCACGCTTTGAAGGCTCATGGTCTATTCTAGGGGCCAACCCATTCTACAGAACCCTTTCCTGTGCAAAGAGAAGTGAACTCTCCCCGGGTGTAGCCAGCCTAACTCTTAGCACCCTCTGACCCATGTTGAACCGCTGTTCAATTGGAAACCTCCTCCACATCACCACACTTTGAAGGCTCGTGCGCCACTCTAGGGGCGAACCCATTCTAGGGAGCCCTTTCCTGCACAAAGGAAAGGGAACTCTCCCCAGGGCCAGCCTGTCTTGACTCTATCAAAACCACAGGGACCATATTACCTCCGCTCTGCCAGCCTGTCTTGCCCCTATCAACTTTCTGCCACTCTGCCTTGCTGCCATACACCAGATGACTCACTCTACTCCTTGTGGTGTTCTTGCTACTATCATGGTTCCTCAGTATGTTGGTGCTAGTCTTTCTGCTGCTTTGTTCCTTTATTGGTACCTTGTGGTTTTTTCTGACACTCTTTCTGCTTGCTATGTTCCCCCTTCATTGTGCTGTAGGATGCTGAAGGCACTTTTCTTGCCACTTTGGCTGTCGTGCTGCCTTCGAGGGTTCATCCAACTGTTATCGGTGCTCTCCTTTGAAGCTGTGGTGTGTTTTTTACACTCTCACTGCTGTTTTGCCCTCTGTTAAAGCACTCTTTCCACTCCTGGTACTCCTTTGCCCCTTTACAGTAACTTAGCCTATTCATGCCACTTTGGTGCCACTTTGCCTTGGAACTCTTTTCTCATTCTGATGATTGCTCCCCAGAAGTTTCATCAGAATTGATAAGAAAACCCCAATTCTGCAGCCAAAAATAGGCTGCAAATACTTCCCTCATTGACTTTAATGGCAAACGGAAAACAAATAAAACTAATCAACAAATTGTTTTTTCCCCCTAAGAAACTAATGCAATGAATTTGGGTCCCAGTAAAATGAAAAATGAATCAACATTTTTTTTTCCTTCTGCACATCCCTAATACTTAGAGGATTCAGATTGAGGACTCAGATGAAGACTTGAAGACTCAGAAGATTCAGGATACTTAGAAGTCATGAAGAAGAGTCAGAGTACATAGAGGAGACAAGGATTCCTGGATCTTGGACAAGACAAGATTCTTGGAACTTGGACGAGACGAGGGTCTGGGAACTTGGACGAGATGAGACTCTTGGAACTTGGACGAGACGAGACTCTGTGAACTTTGGATGAGACGAGGACTGTAGGATCTTGGACGAGATGAGGGCTCCTGGAACTAGGATGAGACAAGACTCTTGGGACTTGGAAGAGACAGGACTTGGATGGCACTTTCCCTCAGGACACCCTACACAGCCCAATGTGGACTGGTGACAGAACAACCTGTCCTACTGTGCACCCTAACAACCTGAGAGGCTGGTCGTGGACCACGTGGAGAGTGGGGCATGCACAGGAAGGAGAGAGGATCCAGGCAATGCTTGAAGAGAGATCCAGCCGGAAGGAGACTCCAGTCACCGGAGAAGGTCACTGAATAAGACATTTACTCCCAGGAAGGTCAGCTGGAGAAGAAGTCCGGTGGACGGCAAGGCTGTTCGCAGATTCATCAGGAACTTGACTGGAATGAATCAGGCACATAGGAGACTAGTACCTCTGGTCACAAGGACACCTGGACATCTAGGATATCTGGAGATATAGAGCATCAGGGATATCTTGGACATCTGGACATTTAGGACATCTGGGACATATGGATATGGAGGAGGAACACCAAGGCTTCTGGAAGAAGGACCCGAGGACAGGAACTTACCATGAAGAAGGTCCAATGAGGGACGAGAGCCGGAACATCAGACGGAGAACATCAGGAACAAGAAGAACATGGAACAAAAAGCCATCTGGATAGGAGCAGACCACAGAGGACCTAGACCAGAAAGGAGGAGACATGGATGACCAAGGAATCCGATTCAAAGGCCCTGAGGAACTGAAGCAATGGCTTTAGATAGGACTGAACCAGGAAGTGCTTAGATGACATCATCTGGAGGGCCTGAGGAGTGTTTCCTGCTGCTGACCCTTTAAAAGAGAAGTAAAGGAGCACACCCACACCTAGAGGACCCTGGAGGAAGAATGGAGAAGCTGAGGCCTGCAGTGGCTTCCTGCCATGAAGAAGAGCCACGCTGGGGGCAGCTTCCTGTCCCAAGAAGAGGAGAAGAATATGACGGCCGCACCATGCCGCTGAAGGGAATCCCAGCGGGGCCTCCCCACTGGAGGCAGAGTCAGCGCCATGGCTCACAGCCACGAAGAGTGGAGTCGGCGGCCCTCATCTGTCGCAAGGGTGGCATCGTGCCGTGGCAGCAACAGCAGCCCAGAGCAGGAAAAGCCGCGAAGATGGAGGAGCATCGGTGGCAGCTCCAAAACCACATGGAGGGACTCTGGCGACAGCAGCGGCAGTCTGGGGAGGCAAAGCTGTGTCGATGGAAGCGGCGAAAGGCCACGAAGATGGCGGTTGGCCAGGCCAGCATGGGAGAAAGTGAGGGCCTGCCGCGGGATGGGACCCACGTGCAGGATTGTAACATAAGTGTAAGGAAGCACAAGTAGATGCCTTGCAAATCTCCTCTGGGGTCACCTTTGCTAACTCTGTCCATAATGCTGCTTGGGTTCTAGTAGATTGTGCACATAGGCTTTATGGCATCTTTTTGACTTTCAAAATATAAGCTGAACCTATTGCCTCCTTAATCCATCTGGTTAGCATTGATTTGGAGGCTGCTTCTTCTTTGTATAGGCCTCTGTATAGCATGAACAATCTATCTAATTTCTTGAATGGGTTTGTGAACTTAAAATACCAACAGAGTCTGCCTCAGAACCAAGCAGTATAGATCCAAGTCCCCCTTATCCAAGTCCTTCTTGAAGGCTGTAAGTGTAGTTGTCTGATTGAGGTGAAACGGTGACAGAACATTAGATAAAAAGGAGGGGACTTGTCAAAAGGTAACTGTGTCCTTCAAGAAGACCAGGTATGAGGTCCCAGCAAGAGAGGGCTTCTACTTCTGAAATTTGTCTTTCTGAATAAATGTCCATTAAGAAGATGGACTTCAGGGAAAGATCCTTGAGGGAATCATTTCAGTGGTTCAAAGGGTAGGCATGTTATAGCCTTGAGAACTAGGTTTAGATCCCATTGGGTCACCAACAGGCAAAATGGTAGTCTAAAGTTCTTTACTCCTTTAAGGAAGCCCACTATGTCTGAGTGAGCTGCTACATGAACACCTTTTATCAGACTCCTGAAAGATGAAATAGCCACTACATACACTCCCTAAATCTGAGTATAAGCCAGTGATATTCACCAATTTCTTGCCTTCAGCATGGTATATATAACTGCTGGTGAATATCCTCTCTTACTTGGGTGTGCCCTTTCAAGGGCCATGCCATAAGACAAAATGGGGCTGGGTTTTCCAGGAATATGGGTCCCTGGCTTAGGAGATTTATCCCTGCGGGAAGCATAGCGAGCTGCCTACTAGTAGCTTCCAGATGTCTACATACCACAGCCTCCTTGGCCAATCTGGGGCAACCAAGATTGTCAGGGTTGGCTGACTCTTCACTTTCATCAGCGTTATTCCTACTAAAGGTCAGGGTGGGAATACATAGAGTAGCCTATGGTTTGGCCATGGCCTGATTAATGCATCTATTCTGCTGGAGCCTGGTTCCTTTCTTCAGCTGAAGAATTTGCTTGCCTTTGCACTGAGCCAGGACACCATTAGATCTATTGTTGGTTGAATGTCTCCTTACTGAGTTCCTATTCCCCTGGGTCCAACTTGTTCCTGCTCAGGACGTCCACTCATGTGTTGTATATTCTTGTTATGTGTGCCATGTCAGGCATTCTAAGTTCCATTCTGCTCAGTCACATAATTCTGCTGCTTCATGGGATAATGGCTGGCTGCAAGTACCCCCTTGATGATTCACAGAGGCGAGTGTGGTAGCTTTGTCCGAATGGATTCTGGGATGAATGCAAAAAGGGCCAGCCTGATGGCTTGTAACTCTGAAATGTTTGCATGCTGTGATATCTCTTGTTGATTCCATTAAAATTGTGCCGTCTGGCCCTGGCAATGGGTCCCCCAACCTATGTTTCTTGTGTCCGTCATTAAGATAGCTCATGCTAGTGGGTCAAGCTCATTCCTTTTGCCAGATTGGCCAGTTGGGGCCACAGTCCAGTCTGTCTTTTATTGCTGGTTATAGGGGAAGATGATGGTCATAATCCATTGATGCCGAGGACCACCTAGACAGAAAGGCTTCCTGCAAGGGGTTCATATGCTCCCTGGCCCATGGAACCAAGTCTATGCCTGCTGTCATGAGACCTAACAGGTACAGATAGTCCCAAGCCTTGTAATCTGGCCAAGATTGGAAGTTTATGGTGTAAGATAAATCCAGGGACTGGGTGGATTCAAGGCTGCTCTTTGTGTAGTTTACGGCCCACTCTAGATGTTCCAAAAGGTGCACTATTGTTAACTTGGCCTAATTGCTTTCTGGGGGGGGGGGGGGTGTTCTTGGCTCAGATAAGCTAGTCATCCAAATAAGGATGGACTAGAATCCCTTATTTGAATAACACCACCGCTACCACAACCATTAGTTTGCTGAAGGTCCTTGGCATGGTAATAATACCAAGGGGTAGAACTTAAAACTGAATGTGTTTGCCCAATATGCAGAAACATAACAGATTTTGGTAGGATCCCCTTATTGGGATATGAAAATATGCTTCAGCTATATCTAAGGAGGACAGAAACCCCATCTTTCTTACCAAAGCCATCTCTGAGGGTAGTGTCTCCATTTGAAAATGAGAGATTCTGAGACAGTTGTTGACCTCTTGAGATTTAACATTGGGCAAAAGGTGCCATCTTTCTTGGGTACCACAAGATATAGAGAATGTGTCCCCCATGCCTTGCTCCTGGGTTGAACCTGGATTACTGCTTGCAAACCTTGTAACTTGGTTAGGGTAGCCTCTAATGAGGCCTTCATTTACAAAGAGGAGCATGATAATACTATGAAGGTTTGTGGTACCTGTCTCGCTAATTCATGGGCATACTCCATGAAGATGACTTCCAAGACCAAGTGGGTCCATTCCAAGTTGAACCCCCGGAGATGGCCTCCTATAGGCATCAGACCCAGAGGGACTCTTGATCATCATTGGGATGGCTGACCAGAGCCTGCCACCAATGAAGGCTCATTCCTTGATCACTTAGCCCCATGAAAGTAATCTAAGGGACCTGTGTTTTATCTCCTGTAGTCCCTGAGCCACTGGCACCTGAGGTTCCTGGAGCTCGATCTCTGCCTGTCCTCAGGCAAACTTTGAGACTTCGATTCCCCCAACATCATAACAAGCTTTTCCAGCTCCTCTCCAAACAGGAGACCCCCCTCTATAGGGTACATAAGAACATAAGAACATAAGAAATTGCCATGCTGGGTCAGACCAAGGATCCATCAAGCCCAGCATCCTGTTTCCAACAGAGGCCAAAACCAGGTCACAAGAACCTGGCAAATACCCAAACACTAAGAAGAACCCATGCTACTGATGCAATTAATAGCAGTGGCTATTCCCTAAGTATAATTGATTAATAGCCATTAATGGACTTCTCCTCCAAGAACTTATCCAAACCTTTTTTGAACCCAGCTACACTAACTGCACTAACCACCTCCTCTGGCAACAAATTCCAGAGCTTTATTGTGCATTGAGTGAAAAAGAATTTTCTCCGATTAGTCTTAAATGTGTTACTTGCTAACTTCATGGAATGCCCCCTAGTCCTTCTATTATTCGAAAGTGTAAATAACCGAGTCACATCTACTCGTTCAAGACCTCTCATGATCTTAAAGACCTCTATCATATCCCCCCTCAACCATCTGTTCTCCAAGTTGAACAGCCCTAACCTCTTCAGCCTTTCCTCATAGAGGAGCTGTTCCATCCCCTTTATCATTTTGGTTGCCCTTCTCTGTACCTTCTCCATCGCAATTATATATGTTTTTTGAGATGCGGCGACCAGAATTGTACACATTATTCAAGGTGCGGTCTCACCATGGAGCGATACAGAGGCATTATGACATTTTCCGTTCTATTAACCATTCCCTTCCTAATAATTCCTAACATTCTATTTGCTTTTTTGACTGCTGCAGCACACTGAGCCGACGATTTTAAAGTATTATCCACTATGATGCCTAGATCTTTTTCCTGGGTGGTAGCTCCTAATATGGAACCTAACATCGTGTAACTACAGCAAGGGTTATTTTTTCCTATATGCAACACTTTGCACTTGTCCACATTAAATTTCATCTGCCATTTGGATGCCCAATCTTCCAGTCTTGCAAGGACCTCCTGTAATGTATCACAGTCTGCTTGTGATTTAACTACTCTGAATAATTTTGTATCATCCGCAAATTTGATAACCTCACTCATCGTATTCCTTTCCAGATCATTTATATATATATATTGAAAAGCACCAGTCCAAGTACAGATCCCTGAGGCACTCCACTGTTTACCCTTTTCCACTGAGAAAATTGACCATGTAATCCTACTCTCTGTTTCCTGTCTTTTAACCAGTTTGTAATCCACGAAAGGACATCGCCTCCTATCCCATGACTTTTTAGTTTTCGTAGAAGCCTCTCATGAGGGACTTTGTCAAACGCCTTCTGAAAGTCCAAATACACTACATCTACCGGTTTACCTTTATCCACATGTTTATTAACCCCTTCAAAAAAATGAAGCAGATTTGTTAGGCAAGACTTCCCTTGGGTAAATCCATGTTGACTGTGTCCCATTAAATCATGTCTTTCTATATGCTCTACGATTTTGATCTTGAGAATAGTTTCTACTATTTTTCCCGGCACTGAACTCAGGCTCACTGATCTATAGTTACCCGGATCGCCCCTGGAGCCTTTTTTAAATATTGGGGTTACATTGGCCACCCTCCAGTCTTCAGGTACAATGGATGATTTTAATGATAGGCTACAAATTTTAACTAATAGATCAGAAATTTCATTTTTGAATTCCTTCAGAATCCTAGATGCATACCATCCGGTCCAGGTGATTTGCTACTCTTTAGTTTGTCAATCTGGCCTACTACATCTTCCAGGTTCACAGTGATTTCATTCAGTTCATCTGAGTCATCACCCATGAAAACCATCTCTGGAACTGGTATCTCCCCAACATCCTCATTAGTAAACACGGAGGCAAAGAATTCATTTAGTCTTTCTGCAATGGCCTTATCTTTCCTAAGAGCCCCTTTAACCCCTCTGTCATCTAATGGTCCAACCGACTCCCTCACAGGTTTCTTGCTTTGGATATATTTTAGGGATGTGCATTCGGATTGACCGCATATGGAAAACGCAACTCAATATTTTTTTTTAACTTAAAAAAAAGATGGGGCGTATACGAGCAGATTTCTGACATAAATGAACATAGATATGTCGGATACGGCGAATCGCCATGCGCGCGCTTTCTCGCCGCCATTACCTGCGACTCGAGCTCGGAGCCCCGGATTACCTGAAAATGGCGGCGCCCCTGCGGTAACCATGCCAACCTGTCTGACCCTGTCCTGTGAGTCTCAGTGACTCACAGGAAAGGGTGGGACAGGTCGGCATGGATACCGGAACGCAGCGAATCTGCGTTCACCTTTTCAGAGAAGCACTGAATGCAGCGAATCGCGCTGTCATTCCGTGCTTCTCTGAGGATTTCCTGACGAGCCAGCAGCACTATAAAAGCAGCAGCAGCACGAGGACTGACGGACATTGTCAGCGATTCAGTGGGGAGGTGGGATCGGGATCGTGCAGGGTGGGCTTAGGCAGGCTGAGGCAGAGAAGATAGCAGAACCCGATTTGATAGACAACACAGAACAGAACCAGATTTGATAGACAACACAGAACAGATTCTTTGTTAGGGAAAAAAAAAAAAGAACATTCTTATTGAGTGAGTCTGTACATTTTATCCTGGGCAGTGCCAGGCAGGGCTGGCAGTACTCTGCCTCATATTTGCTATTTTTAAACAGACTTAAAAGCATTCTCCTTGAGTAGTTCAGTGCTGGGTGGGCAGCAGTTCCAGGGCTGGGAGTACTCTGCCTCATATCTACTTTAGTTCTATGTGCACTGCAGTGCACACAGACAGACACATTCCGTGCATTGCCAGGCAGGCAGTGAGGCAGTGGGCATTGTAAACAGAGTGAACATTGCCCTTCAGCGAGTCTGTTACATTTGCTATTTTTAAACAGACTTAAAAGCATTCTCCTTGAGTGGTTCAGTGCTGGGTGGGCACTGGGCAGCAGTTCCAGGGCTGGGAGTACCCTGCCTCATATCTACTTTAGTTCTATGTGCACTGCAGTGCACACAGACAGACACATTCCGTGCATTGCCAGGCAGACAGTGAGGCAGTGGGCATTGTAAACAGAGTGAACATTGCCCTTCAGCGAGTCTGTTCAATTTGCTATTTTTAAACAGACTTAAAAGCATTCTCCTTGAGTGGTTCAGTGCTGGGTGGGCAGCAGTTCCAGGGCTGGGAGTACTCTGCCTCATATCTACTTTAGTTCTATGTGCACTGCAGTGCACACAGACAGACACATTCCGTGCATTGCCAGGCAGGCAGTGAGGCAGTGGGCATTGTAAACAGAGTGAACACATTCTCCTTCAGTGGTTCAGTGCTGGGTGGGCAGCAGTTCCAGTGCTGGGAGTACCCTGCCTCATATCTACTTTAGTTCTATGTGCACTGCAGTGCACACAGACAGACACATTCCGTGCATTGCCAGGCAGGCAGTGAGGCAGTGGGCATTGTAAACAGAGTGAACATTGCCCTTCAGCGAGTCTGTTACATTTGCTATTTTTAAACAGGCTTAAAAGCATTCTCCTTGAGTGGTTCAGTGCTGGGTGGGCAGTGCCAGGGCTGGCACTGGCAGTTCCCTGCCTCATATCTACTGAAAAGGAAGCTTGTTCTCTGTGCACTCACTGCACACACACAGACAGACACATTCCGTGCATTGCCAGGCAGGCAGTGAGGCAGTGGGCATTGTAAACAGAGTGAACATTGCCCTTCAGCGAGTCTGTTCAATTTGCTATTTCTAAACAGACTTAAAAGCATTCTCCTTGAGTGGTTCAGTGCTGGGTGGGCAGTGCCAGGGCTGGCACTGGCAGTACTCTGCCTCATATCTACTGAAAAGGAAGCTTGTTCTCTGTGCACTCACTGCACACACACAGACAGACAAATTCCGTGCATTGCCAGGCAGGCAGTGAGGCAGTGGGCATTGTAAACAGAGTGAACATTGCCCTTCAGCGAGTCTGTTTAATTTGCTATTTCTAAACAGACTTAAAAGCATTCTCCTTGAGTGGTTCAGTGCTGGGTGGGCACTGGGCAGCAGTTCCAGGGCTGGGAGTACCCTGCTTCATATCTACTTTAGTTCTATGTGCACTGCAGTGCACACAGACAGACACATTCCGTGCATTGCCAGGCAGGCAGTGAGGCAGTGGGCATTGTAAGCAGAGTGAACATTGCCCTTCAGCGAGTCTGTTTAATTTGCTATTTCTAAACAGACTTAACCGCATTCTCCTTGAGTGGTTCAGTGCTGGGTGGGCAGTGCCAGGGCTGGCACTGGCAGTACTCTGCCTCATATCTACTGAAAAGGAAGCTGGTTCTCTGCGCACTCACTGCACACACACAGACAGACACATTCCGTGCATTGCCAGGCAGGCAGTGAGGCAGTGGGCATTGTAAACAGAGTGAAGATTGCCCTTCAGCGAGTCTGTTCAATCTGCTATTTTTAAACAGACTTAACCGCATTGTCCTTGACTGGTTCAGTGCTGGGTGGGCAGTGCCAGGGCTGGCACTGGCAGTACTCTGCCTCATATCTACTGAAAAGGAAGCTGGTTCTCTGTGCACTCACTGCACTCACACAGACAGACACATTCCGTGCATTGCCAGGCAGGCAGTGAGGCAGTGGGCATTGTAAACAGAGTGAAGATTGGCCTTCAGCGAGTCTGTTCAATCTGCTATTTCTAAACAGACTTAACCGCATTGTCCTTGACTGGTTCAGTGCTGGGTGGGCAGTGCCAGGGCTGGCACTGGCAGTACTCTGCCTCATATCTACTGAAAAGGAAGCTGGTTCTCTGTGCACTCACTGCACTCACACAGACACATTCCGTGCATTGGCAGGCAGGCAGTGAGGCAGTGGGCATTGTAAACAGAGTGAAGATTGGCCTTCAGCGAGTCTGTTCAATCTGCTATTTTTAAACAGACTTAACCGCATTGTCCTTGACTAGTTCAGTGCTGGGTGGGCAGTGCCAGGGCTGGCACTGGCAGTACTCTGCCTCATATCTACTGAAAAGGAAGCTGGTTCTCTGCGCACTCACTGAACACACACAGACAGACACATTCCGTGCATTGCCAGGCAGGCAGTGAGGCAGTGGGCATTGTAAACAGAGTGAAGATTGGCCTTCAGCGAGTCTGTTCAATCTGCTATTTTTAAACAGACTTAACCGCATTGTCCTTGACTGGGTCCGTTCATTTTGTTATTTTAAACAGACTGAGCATTCTTCTTGAGTGGGTCTGTTAATTTATTTATTTTAAACTGACCGAACATTATTATTGTGGGACAGTGGGCAGTGTTACCACTAGTACTCATTGACATTAAATCCATAATGTCAGGGAAAGGGAGATGCAAGCGACTTAGTGGGAATGGCAGCGGGGGCACCGCAAAAGACACCAGCGCAACACCACCAGTACAGGTAAAAAGGCAACTGTCGCAATCAAACGTCTTTGTAGGGGATGGCAGTTCCATGGCAAAAAAAAATAAATCAGACCATGAAACTTTGCAATCGCCACCACGTGTTTCTGGCACTGTAGTTTTGGAGGAGAGTGAAGAGGAGGCAGAGTCTAGCCAGACAAAAGTTACACACCCAAGAGCAGCCAGGGGACAGAAGTGTCCTGCAAAACTTCGCGGTGACAAGGTAGCGCTGGCACTGTTAGCTTCTGATTCAGAAGAAGAATCTTCTTGGATGGGATTCTCATCAGAAACGGAAGATGTAATACCTGAGCAATCTTCGGTAGAATTGTCAGTTAGTCCTGTTTTAGCCTCCACCTCCAGAAATCTGCGGCAGGGGAGACATTCCACTGATATCGAGGAGGAGGAAGAGCTGTCAGAAGGGAGACAGAGGGTGACTGTTGCCCCCGCTGGCATTGCTTCGCCGGGTGCAGTGGGTGCACCACCCACACCCAGTAGTACCTCAACTCCAGTGCCACCATCCACCCCCAGGGCGGGAAAGAGAGGAGGATCACAAAAGAAATCTGCGATCTGGGCACATTTTAAAGTGACAGAAGACCCGCGTTATGCTCGGTGTAATTACTGTGCCAGGGATATTAGCAGAGGCAAGCAACTGGGACATCTGTCAAATTTTGGCATGGAGTATCATATTAAGAGGCAACACCCAACAAGATTACTGCCATCTGGGGATGGTAGCATTTTCCGTCAGGGGACCCCTTCCCCTTCCAACCAGGGTGCAGTGGTAGGAAAGCAGCAGAGTCAGCCCACGCCCTCATACCCTTCTAGCAGTCAGGCGGCAGGCCAGAAACCCACTGACATGTGGGAGAAGCGACAATGCACCATGGAGGAAATGGGGTGGAGTGCGGTAACGCTATCCCGGGGTAGGAGGCAGGCAGCCACAAAAGTAGTAACCAGGAGCATTGGGGAAATGATTGCCCTTGATGACCAGCCCCTGCAGTTAGTTGAGAATGTGGGTTTCAAACGTTTCTTGAAGGTCGTACTTCCAAATTACAAAGTCCCCTCCAGAACCACATTTAGTAGAAAGGTCATCCCCAGCCTGTACAAGCACTGTGTCAGTCGCGTGCAAGCACTGCTAGGTAAGGCAGACGGAAGAGTGCATTTCACCTGCGATATCTGGACCGCCATGAATGCTGCACACTCTTACCTCTCTCTGACAGCACACTGGTGGGACATGGCAGAGGCAGGGGCAGCCAGCAGCTCTATTACTGAACAAGCATCAGGGTGGAGGTGGGCTTTACTGAACACCCACCTGACGGACCATTCCCATACCGCTGCCAATATTCTAGCATGCATCAGAAAGATGCTGGCGAGCTGGAAAGTACACCAGCGAGACAGTAAAACGCGGGCAGGCTTTTTTGTCACAGACAACGGTGCAAACATGGTTAAGGCAATAAGCGATGGGCGGTTTAAGAACATCCGATGTTTTGCACACACTCTGCATCTGGTAGTGAAGTCAGGTTTGGGCTTGGAGTCCAAGGTCAAGGAGACTGAATACCTGCGTCGGTTAATACACAAGTGCAGGAACATAGCAGCACACTTCCACAGAAGTGTCAGGGCGGGGCAGGTTCTCCGAGAAAAGCAGACTGATTTGGATATGGCAGAGAAGCGTCTCATTCAAGACGTTCCCACCCGGTGGAATTCCACCTTTATGATGCTGGAGAGGTTATTGGAGCTGCAGACACCCCTTCATGAACTTTCTGGTACAATAGACATAGGTGTACAGAATCCCCTAGGGCATCACGATTGGTTAGTCATGAGTCAGCTGTTAAAAATCCTGCAGCCCTTCAAGGACGTCACGGAGGAGCTGAGTTCCAGAAGTTCCACCTTGGCTGACATCATCCCTATTGTGAAATTCCTGGATGACCATTTGGAAGGCATTAAACGGCAAGAGGGAATGACTGCTGAGGTGCTGCAGTGTGTGGACGTTTTGCAGCAGCAGGTGAAAGACAGATTAAGGCCTTTAACAGAGGACAGCACATACATGCTCGCCTCTGTCTGTGATCCCCGTGTGAAAGGTAAACTCGCCCTACAGACCAATTGTCTGTCATTTGTGAAGGAGCTGTTGTTAGCACAGGTCCGTGAACAGGAGCACCATAGGCGGAGACAGATTAGGCTTGAAGCACAGGTGGAAACAGCAGGCACGTCACAGAGTTCTGCTGCTGCTAGCCCTGGCAGGAGAAGGACTGTGTCAGTGACAGATACTATTATTAGTGCGTCCACCTCAACGTCAGAACGCCCAAGGCATGTTGGCCATAAAGATACATCAGTTGTGCAACGGGCGAGAGAGAAAGTAACTGGATTGAGTGACTCTCAGCCCTCCCAAGCACAGGAGGAGACAGCAGCAGAGCTGTCAGTGACACGGTATCTCTCAGAGCCGATAGAGAACACGCAGACAGATCCGCTGGCATATTGGGCACACAAGTCCACTGTCTGGCCACACCTAGCCAAAGTGGCTGAAGGATATCTGTCATGTCCACCAACCAGTGTGCCCAGTGAACGTGTTTTTTCAATGACAGGGGATATCATGAGCCCTCACCGCTCAAGGCTGTCACCGGTCTTGATGGAAATGCTAGTGTTTTTGAAAGTAAACCTGCCATTGCTTGGCTTTCCCGATTTTCCTTGTGAATGGCAAGATGAATAAAAGCTATTGAAAGGAGCCTTGCAGCAGTTCCAATTGCCTCCTATGCTCAAGATAATGTAAGCACTGCAGCACATGTTCTTGACATGAATCGCTGTGCCTGACCGGCATCTACTGTGCAGCCCTTGTGTTCCCACAAGTGTTTTAACTCCGTTGCTGTTCCTGCCTGTACCTCCAGGCATTGTGTTCCTACTGGTGTTTTAACTCCATTGCTGTGCCTGCCTGTCCCTCCCGGCCTTGTGTCCCTAGCCGGGATTGACCTCTGTCCTCCAATGATATGCCTGTTCCTCCAGGCCTTGTGTCCCTAGCTGGGCAGTTCCATTTTGTTATTTTAAACAGACTGAGCAATCTTCTTGAGCGGGTCTGTTCCATTTTGTTCTTTTAAACAGACTGAGCATTGTCCTTCAGAGTGGGTCTGTTGATATTGCTATTTTAAACAGACTGAGCATGGTTCTTCAGAGTGGGCCCATTCATTTTCTTATTTTAAACAGACTGAGCATTCTTCTTCAAGGCCGAAGTGGAGAAGGGTTCCATGTGAACAGCAGTTCCACATGGGTCAGCCGGTCCGAAGAGATAGGCGAGCGCCGTTCGGAAGGGACGGGCGATGGCCTCTGTCATCCTCGGCTGATCGAAAGGGAGTCGGGTTCAGATCCCCGAACCCGGAGTGGCGGAGATTCGGCGCTGGGCTCTTCCCTCTTCACTCGCCGTTACTGAGGGAATCCTGGTTAGTTTCTTTTCCTACGCGGCTTGTGTCCCTAGCTGGGATTGACCTCTGTCCTCAAATGATGTGCCTGTTCCTCCAGACCTTGTGTTCCCACGCGTATTCTTATTTCTGAGAGATTTTCCGATTCCTTTGTCATCAGCTAAAGTGCATAAGATGCGTTGATGAATAGTTTTGAAGATGACACATATGGCTTTATAGATGATATGGAAGTGGACGGGTAGCCAATGTAACTCTTTCAGAATGGGAGATATGTGGTCTCTCTTTCTTGCGCCTGTTAGTAATCGGGCTGCTGAATTTTGAACCATCTGTAGTGGTTTGGAATAGGATGAGGGCAGACCTAGCAATAGGGAACTGCAGTAGTCTAATTTCGCAAAAATGACTGCTTCGATGATCGTTCTGAAGTCTTGAGCATGGAAAAGAGGTCTTATCCTCTTCCGAACCTGGAGTTTATAGAAGCAGTCTTTGGTTGTTTTGTTGATATGTGCCTTGAAGTTTAGCCGGTTGTCTATTATCACTCCTAAGTCTCTAACTTGTGTGGTAGGTAGGTTGTGGGAAGAGTAGAGTTGGAGATATTGTTTTCAGGAGAGATGAGTAGGATTTCTGTCTTGGATGAGTTTAAGATGAGGTGTAGGTTGTTTACTACTTGTTTGATTTTCTGGTGGCATGTTTCCCAGTACTCAAGAGTTTTACAGTATGTGTCTTTGATAGGGATGATGATTTCAATATCATCTGCGTAAAGGAAGTACTTTAGATTGAGGTCGGTAAGAAGTTGGCAGAGAGGAAGAAGATAGATATTAAATAGGGTCGGAGACAATGAAGAACCTTGAGGGACTCCTATGACAGAGTCAAATCTTGAGGATTCCTTGTTTTGGAGTTTAACTTTGTAACCTCTGTAATTGAGAAACGTTTTGAACCAGGATAGGACGGTGCCGCTGATTCCTATGGACGAAAGCTGGTTTAGGAGGATGGCGTGGTTGACCGTGTCGAACGCTGCGGAAAGGTCTAACAAGATCAATAGGAAAGAGTTTCCTTTGTCGAGGCCCATTAAGATATAATATTATATCTTATAGTTGTGGTTTGGATCATATTCTTTAGGTGAAGACGGTTGTCTATAATTACTCCCAGGTCTCTCACATGGTTGTGGGTGAGAAGGTGTTTGTGATGGATCTGAGATGGGAGGTTTTCTTGCTTGTAGGAAATGAAGAGGAGTTTAGTTTTAGAGGCATTGAGGACCAGGTTTAGACTGTTGAGGAGATTAGTATTGGCTTGTAAGCTGTTGTTCCAAAGTGCGATGGCTTTGTTAATAGATTCTGTTATGGGAATAAGAATCTGAACATCGTCTGCATAGATGTAGTGAATGAGGTTAAGACTACTTAACAGTTGGCAAAGGGGAAGGAGGAAACGGCGGGGGAAACGGCAAAGCTGCTGCCAGGGGGGGCTATAACATGCGCCGCCGGAGCGGCGGGCCACCTGCCCCCCCTGGGCCTTCCCAGCCGACACGGAGCCGGTTGCGGCGCTCCGCCGCAGAGGAAATGCGCCCTGCGGCCGTCCGGGAGGCGTTCCCCGCCCCCCCGCGAAAGGGGTGGGGGATCCGCCGAAACCCCGGTCCCACCGAACCCGCCGGGTTGAATCCTCCAGGCGGACTGCATGCACCCCACCCATTTAACTCTTAACGGTTTCCCGCCCTTTTGAACTCGCTCTTGAAAGTTGTTTTCAACTTTCCCTTACGTACTTATTGATTTTATTGATTTACTTTATTTTTTTTATTCCTGGACGGGGCCGGGGCCGTCCGGGAGGCGTTCCCCGCCCCCCCGCGAAAGGGGTGGGGGATCCGCCGAAACCCCGGTCCCACCGAACCCGCCGGGTTCAATCCTCCAGGCGGACTGCACGCACCCCACCCGTTTAACTCTTAACGGTTTCCCGCCCTTTTGAACTCGCTCTTGAAAGTTTTTTTCAACTTTCCCTTACGTACTTATTGATTTTATTTATTTATACCGGCATTGCATCCTCTGTAGGCTTCCCTGGTGGGTCTTGTGCATTTGAATAAACGAAGAGGAATTTGTAGGTCGATTATGGTGTGTTGGTGAATGATTTTTTATATCAAGGTGATGGATTTGTAAATGACTCTGAACTGAAATGGTAACCAGTGGAGGTCTTTTAGGACTGGGGAAATGTGGCCTCCTTTCCTAGTGTTTGTTAGTAGACGGGCTGCTGCGTTTTCAACCATTTGGAGTGGTTTTGTGTATGAGGAAGGGAGTCCAAGTAATGTAGAGTTGCAGTAGTAGAAAATGAGGGCTTGGAGGATGGTTCTGAAGTCTTTGGCGTGGAAGAGTGGTCTTATCCTTTTTTAAACTTGCAGTTTATAGAAGCAGTCTTTGGTGGTTTTATTGATATGGGATTTCAAGTTTAGTTAATTGTCGATTAGCACACCTAGATCCCTCACATGAGTAGTTTGTAGGTTGGTTGGGAGACAAGCTGTGAGATTGTTGTCAGGAGTTATGAGTAATACTTCAGTTTTAGAGGAGTTTAGTACCAGATTTAGGTTTTTGAGGAGGCTTTTGATTTCTAGGTGACAGGAATCCCAGTATTCGAGGGTTTTTGTGTATGATTCTTTGATGGGGATCAGGATCTGGATGTCGTCAGCATAGAGAAAGTGTATTAAATTGAGGTTGGTAAGGAGTCGGCAGAGTGGTAGGAGGTAAATATTAAAGAGTTTAGGGGATAAAGAGGAACCTTGTGGGACTCCGATGGCCGAGTCGTGGCGTGTTGATTCTTTGTTCTGGATTTTTACCTTATAACCTCTGTTGGTTAGCAACAATTTGAACCAGGCGAGCGCCAATCCAGAGATTCCGATTGCTACTAGCTGTTTCATCGGTCTCGTGCCAGTATTCAGCCTTACACGGAGTTTACCACCCGCTTTGGGCTGATTTCCCAAAGAACCCGACTCAGAGAAGACCCGGTCCCGGCGCGCCGGGGGCCACTACCGGCCTAACACCGTCCGCGGGCTGATCCTCCATCAGAAGGACTTGGGCCCCCGAGCGGCGCTGGGGAGGCGGTCTTCCGTATGCCACATTTCCCGCGCCCGCCGGACAGGCGGGGATTCGGCGCTGGGCTCTTCCCTCTTCACTCGCCGTTACTGAGGGAATCCTGGTTAGTTTCTTTTCCTCCACAGCTTGTGTCCCTAGGTGGTCCCTGCGGGTCGGTACGGCAAGAGCGGTATTCAAACAGCAAGCACTGGGGTATGAAAATACAGACCCCTGTGTACTTACTTGGTAGAGGTTTTGCTAGGAGTAAGAATTTGTTGAGGATAATGTCAGTTTCTTAATAAGATCTCATGCTTTGACTGTTGAGGAGATTAGTGATGGCTTGTAAGCTGTTGTTCCAAAGTGCGATGGCTTTGTTAATAGATTCTGTTATGGGAATAAGAATCTGAACATCGTCTGCATAGATGTAGTGAATGAGGTTAAGACTAGTTAACAGTTGGCAAAGGGGAAGGAGGAAACGGCGGGGGAAACGGCGAAGCTGCTGCCAGGGGGGGGCTATAACACGCGCCGCCGGAGCGGCGGGCCACCTGTATATACAATATATACAGCTTCTGAGCAGAGAATTTATTGATGGTGCGTGTTAGGTGGAGTTCGGGAAGGCTTGCCTGAAAAGCCATGTCTTGAGTCTTTCCAGAAAGGTTAGGAGGCGAGGTTCATTTCTGAGATCTCCCCGTGTACAACATTTTGAATTAAACATGCCACTTTGTATTGTATGCGATATTGGATGGACATGCACAGCGTTCCAGGTCAAACCCTTTTAGAGACGTCAAGCCTCGACAGACAAAGTAAAGAGTAAGAAATTGTTGAACTTGGAGGTGGACCCTTGTCCGGGGGAAACGGTGAAGCTGCTGCCGGGGGGGGGGGGCAATAACACGCGCCGGAGCCGGTATTTAACCTTAGATGGAGTTTACCACCCACTTTGGCCTGTATTCCCAAACAAACAGACTACGAGAAAACCCGGTCCCAGAGCGCCGGGGGCCGCTACCGGCCTAACACCGTCCGCGGGCTGAGGCTTGATGAGAAGGACTTGGGCCCCCGAGCAGCGCCAGAGAGGCGATCTTCCGTATGCCACATTTCCCGCGCCCGCCGGACGAGCGGGGATTCGGCGCTGGGCTCTTCCCTCTTCACTCGCCGTTACGGAGGGAATCCTGGTTAGTTTCTTTTCCTCCGCGGCTTGTGTCCATAGGTGGGATTGACCTCTGTCCTAGAATGATGTGCCTCTTCATCCAGGCCTAGTGTTCCTACTGGTGTTTTAAGTCCATTGCTGTGCCTGCCTGTTCATCCAGACCTTGTGTTCCCACACGTATTATTATTTCTGAGAGATCTTCCAATTCCTTTGTCATTTTATGAAGTGCATAAGTAGGGTAGCTAAATGAGGAGAATATTGGAGGGGCGAAGTTCCATATTCAAAGCTGAGTAGCTGTACTTATCGAGTGAAAGTTTGAAGGATTAGGGAAGGCTTGTAAGAATAGCCAAGTTTGTTAATAGATTCTGTTATGGGAATAAGAATCTGAACATCGTCTGCATAGATGTAGTGAATGAGGTTAAGACAAGTTAACAGTTGACAAAGGGGAAGGAGGAAACGCCGGGAGGGGGGGCTATAACACGCGCCGCCGGAGCAGCGGGCCACCTGCCCCCCCTGGGCCTTCCCAGCCGAACCGTAGCCGGTCGCGGCACACCGCCGCGGAGGAAATGCGCCCTGCGGGGGCCGGGGCCGTCCGGGAGGCGTTCCCCGCCCCTCCCCCACCCCCCCGCGAAAGGGGTGGGGGTGGGGGATCCGCCGAAACCCCGGTCCGACCGAACCCGCCGGGTTGAATCCTGCGGGCGGACTGCACGGACCCCACCCATTTACCTCTTTACAATTTCACGCCCTCTTGAACTCCCTCTTCAAAGTTGTTTTCAACTTTCCCTTGCGGGTACTTACTTATTTATTTTATTTATTTAAGGTTTTTTTATACCGGCATTCATGAAATCGTTCACATGATGTCGCTTTACAGAAAACAGGGGTGCAAAGAAAACAACCTATAACATAAATACACGTGGTGAAGAGATGCAGTTACAATTAACTGGGGCTATGAACTGGGAGTGTAAGAAATAAAGAGGGATAGAGGAGGTTAATTATATACATGTGTAGAATATAAAAATATACAAGAGTACATTACAAATATGGCGTCCAATATATACAGCTTCTGAGCTGAGAATTTATTGATGGTGTGTGTTAGGTGCAGTTCGGGAAGGCTTGCCTGAAAAGCCATGTCTTGAGTCTTTTCCGAAAGGTTAGGAGGCAAGGTTCATTTCTGAGATCTGGGGGGATGGAGTTCCATAACGGTGGACCTGCTGTGGAAAGGGCTCAATCTCTAAAGGTGCTGTGATAAGTGGTTTTGGAGGGTGGAACAAGGAGGCATCCTCTGTAGGCTTCCCTGGTCGGTCTTGTGCATTTGTATAAAAGGAGAGGAATTTGTAGGTCGATTATGGTGTGTTGGTGAAAGATTTTGTATATCAAGGTGATGGATTTGTAAATGACTCTGAACTGAATTGGTAACCAGTGGAGGTCTTTTAGGACTGGGGAAATGTGGTCTCTTTTCCTAGTGTTTGTTAGTAGACGGGCTGCTGCGTTTTGAACCATTTGGAGTGGTTTTGTGTATGAGGAAGGGAGTCCAAGAAATGTAGAGTTGCAGTAGTCTAATTTGGAGAAAATGAGGGCTTGGAGGATCCTGGTTAGTGTCTTTTCCTCCGCGGCTTGTGTCCCTAGCTGTGATTGAACTCTGTCCTCGAATGATGTGCCTCTTCATCCAGGCCTTGTGTCCCTAGCTGGGATCGACCTCTGTGCTCGACTGCTGCGCCTCTTCATCCCGGCCTTGTGTTCCCACAAGTGTTTTAACTCCGTTGCTGTGCCCGTTCCTGCAGGCCTTGTGTTCCTCTGGGGATAGGGAAATACTTAGAGTAACTGAGTGTAAGCAAGTATGATTTGCATTGAATACAAGAATGT
Source organism: Rhinatrema bivittatum (assembly GCF_901001135.1). Lineage (NCBI taxonomy): Eukaryota > Metazoa > Chordata > Amphibia > Gymnophiona > Rhinatrematidae > Rhinatrema > Rhinatrema bivittatum. Next base: position 282,215,353 of record NC_042618.1, on the reverse strand, counting down.
CAGTATATAAAAATGACAAATAAATATAAAAATAAATGAAGTGCTATAAACTTTTTAAAAAAAGAATATAAATCCATAAAAAAAAAATTGTACTATCCGAGTATCAGTGTTCATCCATGTTCCTACTGGTGTTTTAACTCCATTGCTGTGCCTGCCTGTTCATCCAGGCCTTGTGTTCCCACAGGTGTTTTAACTCAGTGGCGGTGCCTGTTCATCCAGGCCTTGTGTTCCTCTGGGGATAGGGAAATACCTACAGTACCTGAGTGTAATCAAGTCTGACGTGCTAGAAACGTTTTCGAATAAGAATATAAATACATTAAAAAAACAAATAATTACTATCCGAGTATCCGTGTTCATCCAGGCCTTGTGTTCCCACAGGTGTTTTAACTCAGTTGCGGTGCCTGTTCATCCAGGCCTTGTGTTCCTCTGGGGATAGGGAAATACCTACAGTACCTGAGTGTAATCAAGTATGACGTGCTAGAAACGTTTTCGAATAAGAATATAAATACATTAAAAAAACACATAATTACTATCCGAGTATCCGTGTTCATCCAGACCTTGTGTTCCCACAGGTGTTTTAACTCAGTTGCTGTGCCCATTCTTCCGGGCCTTGTGTTCCCACAGGTGTTTTAACTCAGTGGCGGTGCCTGTTCATCCAGGCCTTGTGTTCCCACAGGTGTTTTAACTCAGTGGCTGTGCCTGTTCATCCAGGCCTTGTGTTCCCACAAGTGTTTTAACCTGGTTGCTGTGCCTGTTCATGCAGGTCTTGTGTCCCTAGCTGGAATTGACCTCTGTCCTCGAATGATGTACCTGTTCATCCAGGCCTTGTGTTCCCACACGTATTCTTATTTGTGAGAGATCCTAGGCTCCAATTCGTTTGTCATCAGCTGAAGTGCGTAAGTACAGTCTGAATTCACTAGACGCCAACGGAATTCACTAGACGCCAACGATATTCACTGGACGCCAATGTAAACACCGGGTACACACAACTCTAGGGGTGGACCCGTTCCAGGGAGTCCTTCCCTGAACAAGCATGAGGGTGGAGGTGGGCTTTACTGCACACCCACCTGACGGACCATGCCCATACCGCTGCCAATATTCTAGCATGCATCAGAAAGATGCTGGCGAGCTACCAGTGTTTTAACCTAGTTCCTGTACCTGTTCATGCAGGCCTTGTGTCCCTAGCTGGGATTGACCTCTGTCCTCAAATGAAGTACCTGTTCATCCAGGCCTTGTGTTCCTACTGCTGTTTTAACTCCATTGCTGTGCCTGCCTGTTCATCCAGACCTTGTGTTCCCACACGTATTCTTATTTCTGAGAGATCCTCCAATTCCTTTGTCATCTGCTGAAGTGCGTAAGTACCGTCTGAATTCACTAGACGCCAACGGAATTCACTAGACGCCAACGATATTCACTGGACGCCAATGTAAACACCGGGTACACACAACTCTAGGGGTGGACTCTTTCCAGGGAGTACTTCCCTGCACAAAGGAAAGGGAACTTTCTCCTGGGCCAATTGATAAGAAAACCACAATTCTGCAGCCAAAAATAGGCTGGAAATCCTTCCCCCATTGACTTTAATGGGCGACATATGTACATATACCCAACTCATTGAATTTTTTTTATGTCCATATTGACCGCAAGTGGGACCCCCTTTCGGACATAAGAAATATGAACATAAAATTTTGCTCTGCACATCCCTAATATATTTAAAAAAGTTTTTATTATGAGTTTTTGCCTCTATGGCCAACTTCATTTCAAATTCTCTCTTCGCCTGTCTTATCAATGTTTTACACGTACCTTGACAATGCTTATGTTTTATCCTATTTTCTTCAGATGGATCCTTCTTCCAATTTTTGAAGGATGTTTTTTTTGCTAAAATAGCCTCTTTCACCTCACCTTTTAACCATGAAGGTAATCGTTTTGCCTTCCTTCCACCTTTCTTAATGCACGGAATACATATGGACTGCGCCTCTAGCACTGTATTTTTAAACAATGTCCAAGCCTGTTGAACACTTTTAACCTTTGCAGTTGCACCTTTCAGTTTTTTCTATTTTTCTCATTTTATCAAAGTTTCCCTTTTTAAAATTTAGTGTTAGAGCTGCAGATTTACTTATTGTCCCCCTTCAAACAGACTGATCCTAACTATTGGGTGGGTCTGAGCAGTCAATTGCCATGGGAGTCTGCCTATTTTGTGCTTACCTGCAAGCTGTGTCTGTGTGCACGCCACACACAATAGTGCACTGCCAGGCACCATGACAGTGGGCAGTGGGTAGTTTATACAGACTGATCCTAACTATTGGGTGGGTCTGTGCAGTCAATTAGCCAGGGAATCTACCTCTTTTGTGCTTACAAGCAAGCATTCTCTGTGTGCATGCCACACACATTAGTGCACTGCCAGGCATCGTGACAGTGGGTAGTGGGTAGTTTAAACAGACTGATCCTAACTATTTTGTGGTCTGTGCAGTAAAGTGCCAAGGGAGTCTGCCTCTTTTGTGCTTACAAGCAAGCAGCGTCTGTGTGCACGCCACACACATTAGTGCACTGCCAGGCACCATGGCATTGGGCAGTGGGAAGTTTAAACAGACTGATCCTAACTATTGGGTGGGTCTGTGCAGTCAATTGCCCATGGAGTCTGCCTCTTTTGTGCTTACAAGCAAGCAGCGTCTGTGTGCACGCCACACACATCAGTGCACTGACAGGCACTGTGACAGTGGGCAGTGGGTAGTTTAAACAGAATGATCCTAGCTATTGGGTGGGTCTGTGCAGTCAAGTGCCCAGGGAGTCTGCCTCTTTTGTGCTTACAAGCAAGCAGCGTCTGTGTGCACGCCACACACATTAGTGCACTGCCAGGCACCGTGACAGTTGGAAGTGGGTAGCTTTAACAGATTGATCCTAACCATTGGGTGGGTCTGTGCAGTCAAGTGCCCAGGGAGTCTGCCTCTTTTGTGCTTACAAGCAAGCAGCGTCTGTGTGCACGCCACACACATTAGTGCACTGCCAGGCACCGTGACAGTTGGCAGTGGGTAGATTTAACAGATTGATCCTAACTATTGGGTGGGTCTGTGCAGTCAAGTGCACAGGGAGTCTGCCTCTTTTGTGCTTACAAGCAAGCAGCGTCTGTGTGCAAGCCACACACATTAGTGCACTTCCAGGCATCATGACAGTGGGCAGTGGGTAGTTTAAACAGACTGATCCTAACTATTGGGTGGGTCTGTGCTGTCAATTGCCCAGGGAGTCTGCCTCTTTGTGCTTATAAGCAAGCAGCATCTGTGTGCACGCCACACACATTAGTGCACTGCCAGGCACCATGACAGTGGGCAGTGGGTAGTTTAAACAGACTGATCCTAACTATTGGGTGGGACTGTGCAGCCAAGTGCCCAGGGAGCCTGCCTCTTTTGTGCTTACAAGCAAGCAGTGTCTATGTGCACGCCACACACATTAGTGCACTGCCAGGCACAGTGACAGTGGGCAGTGGGTAGTTTAAACAGAATGATCCTAGCTATTGGGTGGGTCTGTGCAGTCAAGTGCCCAGGGAGTCTGCCTCTTTTGTGCTTACAAGCAAGCAGCGTCTGTGTGCACGCCACACACATTAGTGCACTGCCAGGCACCGTGACAGTTGGCAGTGGGTAGCTTTAAACAGACTGATCCTAACTATTGGGTGGGTCTGTGCAGTCAAGTGCCCAGGGAGTCTGCCTCTTTTGTGCTTACAAGCAAGCAGCGTCTGTGTGCACGCCACACACATTAGTGCACTGCCAGGCACCGTGACAGTTGGCAGTGGGTAGATTTAACAGATTGATCCTAACTATTGGGTGGGTCTGTGCAGTCAAGTGCCCAGGGAGTCTGCCTCTTTTGTGCTTACAAGCAAGCAGCGTCTGTGTGCACGCCACACACATTAGTGCACTGCCAGGCACCGTGACAGTGGGCAGTGGGTAGTTTAAACAGACTGATCCTAACTATTGGGTGGGTCTGTGCAGTCAAGTGCCCAGGGAGTCTGCCTCTTTGTGCTTACAAGCAAGCAGCATCTGTGTGCACGCCACACACATTAGTGCACTGCCAGGCACCGTGACAGTGGGCAGTGGGTAGTTTAAACAGACTGATCCTAACTATTGGGTGGGTCTGTGCAGTCAAGTGCCCAGGGAGTCTGCCTCTTTTGTGCTTACAAGCAAGCAGTATGTGTGTGCACGCCACACACATTAGTGCACTGCCAGGCACAGTGACAGTGGGCAGTGGGTAGTTTAAACAGACTGATCCTAACTATTGGGTGGGTCTGTGCAGTCAAGTGCCCAGGGAGTCTGCCTCTTTTGTGCTTACAAGCAAGCAGCGTCTGTGTGCACGCCACACACATTAGTGCACTGCCAGGCACCGTGACAGTTGGCAGTGGGTAGTTTAACAGACTGATCCTAACTATTGGGTGGGTCTGTGCAGTCAAGTGCCCAGGGAGTCTGCCTCTTTTGTGCTTACAAGCAAGCAGCGTCTGTGTGCACGCCACACACATTAGTGCACTGCCAGGCACCGTGACAGTTGGCAGTGGGAAGCTTTAACAGATTGATCCTAACTATTGGGTGGGTCTGTGCAGTCAAGTGCCCAGGGAGTCTGCCTCTTTTGTGCTTACAAGCAAGCAGCGTCTGTGTGCACGCCACACACATTAGTGCACTGCCAGGCACCGTGACAGTGGGCAGTGGGTAGTTTAAACAGACTGATCCTAACTATTGGGTGGGTCTGTGCAGTCAAGTGCCCAGGGAGTCTGCCTCTTTTGTGCTTACAAGCAAGCAGCGTCTGTGTGCACGCCACACACATTAGTGCACTGCCAGGCACCATGACATTGGACGGTGGGAAGTTTAAACAGACTGAGCCTAACTATTGGGTTGTATGTGCAGTCAAGTGCCCAGGGAGTCTGCCTCTTTTGTGCTTACAAGCAAGCAGTGTCTGTGTGCACGCCACACACATTAGTGCACTGGCAGGCACCGTGACAGTGGGCAGTGGGTAGTTTAAACAGACTGATCCTAACCATTGGGTGGGTCTGTGCAGTCAAGTGCCCAGGGAGTCTGCCTCTTTAGTGCTTACAAGCAAGCAGCGTCTGTGTGCACGCCACACACATTAGTGCACTGCCAGGCACCATGACTTTGGGCAGTGGGAAGTTTAAACAGACTGATCCTAACTATTGGGTGGTCTGTACAGTCAAGTGCCCAGGGAGTCTGCCTCTTTTATGCTTACAAGCAAGCAGCGTCTGTGTGCACGTCACACACATCAGTGCACTGCCAGGCACCGTGACAGTGGGCAGTGGGTAGTTTAAACAGACTGATCCTAACTATTGGGTGGGTCTGTGCAGTCAATTGAACAGGGAGTCTGCCTCTTTTGTGCTTACAAGCAAGCAGCGTCTGTGTGCACGCCACACGCATTAGTGCACTGCCAGGCACCGTGACAGTGGGCAGTGGGTAGTTTAAACAGACTGATCCTAACTATTGGGTGGGTCTGTGCACTCAATTGCCCAGGGAGCCTGCCTCTTTTTTCCTTACAAGCAAGCAGTGTCTATGTGCACGCCACGCACATTAGTGAACAGCCAGGCACTGTGACAGTGGGCAGTGGGTAGTTTAAACAGACTGATCCTAACTATTGGGTGGGTCTGAGCAGTCAATTGCCAGGGAGTCTGCCTCTTTTGTGCTTACAAGCAAGCTGCGTCTGTGTGCACGCCACACACAATAGTGCACTGCCAGGCACAATGACATTGGGCAGTGGGAAGTTTAAACAGACTGATCCTAACTACTGGGTGGTCTGTACAGTCAACTGCCCAGGGAGTCTGCCTCTGTTGTGCTTACAAGCAAGCAGCTTCTGAGGGCACGCCACACACATCAGTGCACTGCAAGGCACCGTGACAGTGGGCAGAGGGTAGTTTAAACAGACTGATCCTAACCATTGGGTGGGTCTGTGCAGTCAAGTGCCCAGGGAGTCTGCCTCTTTTGTACTTACAAGCAAGCAGCGTCTGTGTGCACGCCACACACATTAGTGCACTGCCAGGCACCATGACAGTGGGCAGTGGGAAGTTTAAACAGACTGATCCAAAGTATTGGGTGGGTCTGTGCAGTGAAGTGCCCAGGGAGTCTGCCTCTTTTGTGCTTACAAGCAAGCAGCGTCTGTGTGCATGCCACACACATTTGTGCACTGCCCGGCACCGTTACAGTGGGCAGTGGGTAGTTTAAACAGACTGATCCTAACTATTGGGTGGGTCTGTGCAGTCAAGTGCCCAGGGAGTCTGCCTCTTTTGTGCTTACAAGCAAGCAGCGTCAGTGTGCACGCCAAACACATTAGTGCACTGCCAGGCACCGTGACAGTGGGCAGTGGGTAGTTTAAACAGACTGATCCTAACTATTGGGTGGGTCTGTGCAGTCAAGTGCACAGGGAGTCTGCCTCTTTTGAGCTTACAAGCAAGCAGTATCTGTGTGCACGCCACACACATTAGTGCACTGCCAGGCACAGTGACAGTGGGTAGTTTAAACAGACTGATCCTAACTATTGGGTGGGTCTGTGCAGTCAAGTGCCCAGGGAGTCTGCCTCTTTCTGCTTACAAGCAAGCAGCGTCTGTATGCACGCCACACACATTAGTGCACTGCCAGGCACCGTGACAGTGGGCAGTGGGTAGTTTAAACAGACTGATCCTAGCTATTGGGTGGGTCTGTGCAGTCAAGTGCCTAGGGAGTCTGCCTCTTTTGTGCTTACAAGCAAGCAGCGTCTGTGTGCACGCCACACACATTAGTGCACTGCCAGGCACCGTGACAGTGGGCAGTGGGTAGCTTTAACAGATTGATTCTAACTATTGGGTGGGTCTGTGCAGTCAAGTGCCAGGGGAGTCTGCCTCTTTTGTGCTTAGATGCATCTGAGTGCACGCCACATACATTTGTGCACTGCCCGGCAGTGGGTAGTTTAAACAGACTGATCCTAACTATTGGGTGGGTCTGTGCAGTCAAGTGCCCAGGGAGTCTGCCTCTTTTGTGCCTACAAGCAAGCAGTGTCTGTGTGCACGCCACACTCATTAGTGCACTGCCAGGCACCGTGACAGTGGGCCCTGGGTAGTTTAAAAAGACTGATCCTAACTATTGGGTGGGTCTTTGCAGTCAATTGCATAGGGAGTCTGCCTCTTTTGTGCTTACAAGCAAGCAGCGTCTGTGTGCACGCCACACACATTAGTGCACTGCCAGGCAACGTGACAGTTGGCAGTGGGTAGTTTAAACAACTGATCCTAACTATTGGGTGGGTCTGTGCAGTCAAGTGCCCAGGGAGTCTGCCTCTTTTGTGCCTACAAGCAAGCAGTGTCTGTGTGCTTGCTTGTAGGCACTTTAAGGTTCTGGATCTGAAAAAGCTTTTGAGAAAAGATATGTTTTTCTTGATTTTTTGAAGTCGTGTTTTGTAGTAAGTTGATGAATATGGTTGGGAAGAGAGTTCTATAAAGTAGGACCTGCAACCAAGAAAGCACGGTTGTGAGTTAGGTTTAACCTAGCAGTTTTTACAGTTGGTACTTGGAGGTAAAACCCTAGGTCTCAGCAGTGCAGCCCCAGGTCTCAGCAGCCCCTTTCAGCTGGACAGTGGAGAAGTAGGAGGAGCAGAAGAAGCCACAGCAGCAGCATCAGCAGCTACTTGAAAATCTTGTGGTGCCCATGCCACTTTACATGAGCCTCAACCTGTCCAGCTTCATGGAGGACACTGCTCTGCCATGGGAAGAAGATGCAATTAGAAATAATATTTCAAATGCTCTCACTGGCATCTATTTCTGGATCAGGTCTTCAAAGCATAGGGACACAACAATGAATCCTCATTTCTTGGCTCCTACAGTAGTTTTAGATGTTAAAGGCCCGATTTTTCAAAACCTGGTGTGCATGAAAACCTGGAGATACATATTTGGCCGGGCTGTGTGCCGTGCTGCGGGGATTTTTGAACACCTGCGGTCATGTACATATGTCTCTGTACGCGTCGAAGAATGGTGGGAGAAAAAAAGAGGTGGAGCAGGAGTAGGGTCTGGGCAAGGCATGGGCGGGCTGGGATAGCACCATTAGGCACTGTCCAGCTGATGCACATGCCTGGATAGGACCGGCACATGCAACGTGCTGCTACACTGGAGAGCGGGTAAGTTGGGAAACAAAATAAACTAGCATATTTAGCGGGGTTTTAGGGGTTGGAGCGGCTAGGGCAAAAGGGAGGCAGGTTAGCTAGGGGGTTTAGGAAGTTTCCTCCCAGTTCCCTCCTTTATTAGAGCAGACTGGGAGGGAATTGGTGAAAGGCCTATCACGTTGCTGCACACATCTTGTAAAATTTCCCTCCCCTTACACATGCGAGTCGGCATTCGCACACACTTGCGCACGCTGATATAAAATCAGGGAAGCATGTGCGCACGGGTAGCAGATTTTATAACATGCGTGCGCCGATGTGTGTATGTTATAGAGATGTGCATTCGTTTATGACGAATTAGGCAATTTCAACAAAATTGCCTAATTTGTCGTGGTTTGGGGGCCCCACCCCCTGAAACAGATTTTTCCCAAACTACGAGAAAAATGTGTTTTTCGGGTTTGTAGAAGGGAGGGGCACATTTTATTTTTTTAAATAAAAAACCACCCCAAGCATTAAAATTTAGTATAATACAACCCCACCACCACCATCCCAATCCCTCCCCAAGACTTATTAACATCCTTGGTGGTCCAGCAGGGTCCCGCGAGCGATTTGCCCCTCCGTGCCGTCTGGCCTGCCTCGCTCAAAATGGCGCCGATAGCCTCTGACCTACTATATCACAGGGGCTACCAGTGCCATTGGTCAGCCCCTGTCACATGGCCATCGGTGCCATCTTGTGCTCCTGCCATGTGACAGGGGCTGACCAATGACACCGGTAGCCCCTGTGACATTTTATGGGCAAAGGCTATTGGCGCCATTTTGATTACTGGCAGCCAACGGCAAGATCGCTCCCGGACCCCCGCTGGACCCCCAGGGACTTTTGGCAAGTCTGGGGGGGTCAAGAGGCCCCCCCAAGCTGGCCAAAAGTCCCTGGGGGTCCAGCGGGGGTCCAGGAGCGATCTCCTGTCCTCGGGCCATCGGCTGCCAGTAATCAAAATGGCTAGCAACAGTAAAATGGGATAGACTTAGTTTTTGGGTATACCAGGTTCTTATGACCTAGATTGGCCACTGTTGAAGACAAGATGCTGGGCTTGATGGACCCTTGGTCTGACCCAGTATGGCATGTTCTTATGTTCTTATTAGATATGCGCACAAGTCAGGCTTGCACGTGCCCACATAATTTTAAAATCCACCTAGATGTGCTCCGTATCTTCTACTGCACGCACATATTAAAATTTTTCAAAAAGTGGTGTAGTTTGAAGTGCAATCAGGATGCGACATGGGTGTTTCAGGGTGGGGCCGAATTGGTGAAATTGACAATGGCATGGATGCACGCCACTTTTAAAATTCCCCGACATATTTAATAGAGGTGGGATTTGCATGCCTAGTGTTAGGGTTGCTGGCCGCGGCAGCCTAAAGTCATGTCATGTCATGCTTGGTTCACTACCTCCAGTGCTCTTGCGGCAGTGGCCAGTCGCTGCCGCCACGTTTCTTCTGGCTCTCGGTGCTCCACGTGGTGGCTGGGATGCCGCCAACCAGCGTTCCGACCCTGGGCTTCCCTAGGCGCGCACCATTTTTCCACCCTTTAAAGGGCCAATCGGGAACTTCAGGATCGTCCCCTGTTGATGACATTACTGGCCCAGGATATTTAAACCTTATGTCCAGCCACCACACTTCACAACGAGTTCCATGGTTCCTTTTGGTGCCAGTACCTTTCCTATGGACCTGTTGTTCCTGCTCTCCGGATATCAGTGCTCCTTGGGGCCAGGCTCAGGGTTACTTCACCTGGACATCCTCTTTGTGCTTCCTGGTCCTCGTGGCCTGGCTCAGCGCTACTTCACCTGGACTTCCTCTCTGCGCTTCCCGCTCCTCGGGGCCTGGCTCAGTGCTATGTTACCTGGACTCTCGGCGCTTCCTGCTCCTCAGGGCCTGGCTCAGTGCCTCTACTTTTGAGTCCCTGGAGCAGTGCCCTCTGCTCCTCGAGACTCCCATGGCACTTCTACATTAAGGATCTTGCTCCAGTATTTTATTCATCTAGACCTGGCTCAGTGCTGTGACTCTACCGGACTGTGTCTCGGCGTCCCCGCTCCTCAGGGCACTCCCCGGCGCTTCTACTACAAAAGGTCCTGTCACCACCTGTTGCCGTGTCTCGGGCAGTATCGCTGCGCTGCTGCTCTCCTGGCACCTGCTACAGAGGGCTCCCCACTCTAGCCCTTATTCAGCATACCCCAGTCTGAGTCTCTGCACCTGCACCTCTTCACTTCCAGGCCACTCCCACATGGTCCTGCTCTACACTTTGCAGAGCTGCCGTGGCCGTGCACCCCCTGAGACGTTCTCTCCTTCTCCCTTTGAGAGTGCTCCTGTCTCGGACTGTGCCTAACCTCTCTGACACTCTCTGTACCCAGGTGTCTACCCTATCCAGGACTAGCCGCACAGAGGTGCACCTAAATCCTGCCGGCCCCTGCACCCAAGGGCTCTACCTGCGAGGAACAAAGGTCGGTACAGGCGAAGTTCTAGCTTGCCAGCCTCACCTCCCATCAGTGGGGACCTGAGGGGCCCAACCCTTCAGGTAGCAACAACCCCACCTTGGGCCAAGGGTCCACAATTCCTAATACCTAGCTGTATGCCTATTTAAAATTAGGTGCACATGTGTGCGTGTCCAGGCTATTTTATAAAATGCGTGCATGTTATAAAATGGTCATGTCCCTGGGCATGCACCGGCACATATACTCCAATGTGGAACTACACGCCGTATGAAATATATTGTCTTGTGTTTAGAAGCTGTGGCTTCTAAGCCATCAAATAATTAAATAAATAAAATCCTAGAGCAAGAGTTGAATTTACTGGGGCTATTATGAGTTATTATATTTACTTATTTATTTATTTAGTCATTGATTTATTTAACAATCATTTCTATACCACATTATCACTGAAGATCAATGTGGTTTACAAATCAATTACTACATACATATAATTTAAAAACAAACAATACAGCAAATAACATCTGTAGCAAATATACTTTCTAGACATGGGCAATGTTTAGAGTACTTAACTATGATCCTGTGCACTGTCACCTGATACTATATTCCCGAAGTGTCTATTAAAGAGCCAGGTTTTCAGTAATTTTTGGAAGGTGGTGGTAGCTACCTCAGTTCTTAATTTTTCAGGCATGCTGTTCCATAATATTGGGCCATCTACAGAGAATGCTTGATCCCTGATCTCACCAAGATGTGTCAACTTCATAGAGTGAACTTCAAGGAGCTCCCTGTTCTGTGACCTGAGACTTCTAATAGGGATATTTACCCTCAGTGCAGCACCAAGCCAAGGAGCACTAGCCTGATGCAATAGTTTTTGGATTAGTATAAACAATTTATATTCAATCTGAAAATGGATAGGGAGCCAATGAACTTTGCAAGAATTGGAATTATGCAGTCAAACCTACTGTAATCTGTCAATAAATAGGCAGCTCAGTTCTGAAATAATTGCAATTGCCTCAATGAAGAGCCTGGAAGACCCAATAAGAGGAAATTGTGCAATAATCAAGGCTTGGAAAGAGTAGTGTCTGAAGAATGAATCTAAAATCAGAAATATCTAAACGTCTTTTAAGTCATTTTAAAAAATGAATCTGAATGGACAACTGATTTAATATGAGAGGACATTGTTAGTAGAGATTCTAATAGCACCCCTAGATCCCTAGCAGTAGCTATAATCTTCAATGTATAACTATTTAGAGAGACTTCTATATTCTCTGGAATATTTTTTGTTCTAGACAATAACACAAATTTCGATTTAGACAAATTCAAAACCATCCAATTATGAGACATCCAAGTGTGAATAGTTGCCAAATAATTTTTTCAGGTATTCAGGTAGAGGCCAATGTATCATGAACTGGAACAAGGAATTGTATATCATCAGCATAGATAAAGAATGATATTCATAACCCAGCAAAAGTTCAGAGTGGAATTAGGTAGATGTTAAACAACATGACCAATAATACAGAAACCTGAGGCACCCTGGTGGAAACTTTAAACCATTCCAAATGTTCATCCTCTATCCAGATCTGTTGAGAGCTAATACTCAAATAGGATATGAACCATTGTAAGGGACACCTACTGATCACCAGTGTTTTGAGACAATGAATTAAAATTTTGTGATCAATGGTATCAAAGGCCACTGATACACCCAGAATAACCAATAAGTAAGTAATCCTGATCACATCAAATTCTCTCAAACAGTATCACAAACAGAAAGTAATAGAGTCTCAGTGTGATTGTGTTTCCTGAACCCAAATTGATCCAGGAATAACAAAGAGTTGTCTTCTAAAAACTCAGTTAACGGAGACAAAAAAACATTTTCAATCAAATGAATGAAAAAAAAAAGAGACGAGATAGGCCAATAGTTATTTAGCAAGCCAAGATCAAGGCTTCATTTTTTTACCAAGGGCCTTACTGTAGCTCTTTTAATCAGGGTAGGTAATTGACCCAGCCTTCAGTAAGGAACAAGTTGATTAAAACTGATAGAGAAGGAATAATTGTTTCTCTTACAGATTTCAGCAATTCGACAGAAATTAGATATAGAATATTAGGAGCAGAATTAAGTTTAGCAATTGCTTGTTGCAATTTCAAAGTAGAGGTCAGATCAAACTCGACCTAGAGGCCAGATTTGTGGAAGGTAATAAATCAATTTCTCAACTTTTTTATTTATCATAAAATTCCTTTTTTCTCACATTGACAATTTCCCTATACTTATGTAAAGTTATTCTGCAACTTTCTAGATTTGATATAGATTTATTTCTTCACCAAATTATCTTTTTTTTTCAAAGCATGTTTTAGAATTTCTTAAGAGAATTGTTATACCATGGAGCTGATCTAGGAATATGCTGCAAACCACATATAAGATTTTAAAGGAGCTAAAGTATCATTAATGTTGGTGTTAATCATGTTCCACGCATCAACAGCCATATCACAACTGTCAAAAACAACATTCTTCAATTTATCACTAAAATGATTTTTTAAATCATCACTATCGACATGACCTCACTTTTCAAACTGAAAAACTTTACTACCATGTTGAGAATTTTGATGACATAATCTTGCCATAAAAGAATCAAACTATGATCAGACCAGGGAACAGTATTAACAAAAATAGATTCCATAACAAATGGGGCATAATCTTGACAGGAAAAAAAAATCAAGAGTATGTCCCGCTTGGTGTGCTAGAGCTGAAATAACTTGCAAAAGACCCATAGCCAACATAGATTCCAAAAAATGTCTCACAGATAATGGAGAAGGGAATTTTATCTACATGTCAATTAAAATCTCTTAATATAATAATTTTGTTGATATCCAGAGAGCTACTACTAAAACCTCAATCAATAGAGACATATTATGATTCAACAACCTGGAGGGGCAATATACCAGAGATGAAAAACATATGAAGTTAATGCTAGGATCTCAAAAGAGGGTGAAATATCCAACTTCATCATATAAAGCCCTTATGGTGTTTACAAAACACAGAGTATGTTGAGGTAGAAAATTCACTAGCACCTGGTCAAAATATGTTAACCACATTTCTGTGAAACAGATGCAATTAGCATTACTTGCATGGACAAGATCTAAAAGAACAGGAAACTTTTTTGAAGCGGATTGTACATTCATTAATACTAGAGAAATTAAAATTATTACTGCAGCACTATCTATAGTAGATAAGGTAATTGTTTCAAAAAAAGAGTTCTTTTATGGTGATGGCAGGAGGAATATCTACTCAGAATCCCATATCTACCTCTAGGGATGCATGCTTTCCCCACTGATCTTTCTGCTAATAATGGAATCACATGCTATTAAAATAAGGAAGAACATTAATTTCGGGGGTTTTCAAGTGGGTAATTATGATATGAAAAATGTAATTTTTGCTGATGATGGTCTTTTAAATTTAACTATGACTCATACCAATCTCACAAATCTTCAAAAAGAACCAAAGGAATATGATATAGTCCCTGGATTCAAAATTAACTATACCAAAACAGCAGCACTAAATCTGTTTTTAAGTGATGTGGAAGTTAAAAAGATTTGGGATAATTTTACTTTTGCAAGGATCTCCTCCTCCGTGAAAAATTTAGAAATTAATCTAGCTAATGATTTACATAATTTATTTTCTATACATTTATCCAGCTTTATTCAGGACAATTTCAAGACAATGTTGGTCCAAATATTCTATTTCATGTTTTTGTAAAATTAATGTGCTAAACTTGGTAATAGTACCTAGACTTTGCAATTTTTTTCAAGCCCTTCCTGTTGAAAACCTGGAAATTACATATTTTAAAATTTACAAAGAATCTTATGGGCTTCATTGTGGGGTGGAAAACACAAAAGCTTTCTAAGAAACTATGGGCCTCATTTTCTAAAGTATCGCAGACCTGCGATACTTTAGGGAATGAGGCGCGGGGGGCCGAAACGGGGGGCGGGCCTGCGCTAGCCGGCAGCGATCGCTGCTGGTTTCACACACAATAGCACTCAATAGTGCCACCATAGAAGGTGTAGCTATTGGGCGGGGACTCGGCCTTGAAAAGGGCCTTACCTTTTCGTAGTCCGCGGAGTCTTCGCAGAGTCGGCCCTGGTGATGCCCCAACTCCTCCTCTTCCAGGGCCGACTCCGCCCCCATTTTGGTATCACACACGATAAGGGACATTTCGTGTGTGAAACGTCACTTATCGCATGCGATCCATTTAGAAAATGAGGTCCTATGTCAAGAGAAAATGAAGTGGGGATTTATATTCCCTGATATATTAAAATACTATTTTGCCTGTCAGTTGAAAGCAGTATGGAACTGGTGTAAAAACATTCACTCAAAGGTTTGAGTTCAACTAGAACAAACTGTAGGAATGCTACACACATAGGGGTACATTTTAAAAAACAACGCACGCGCGAACAAAAGTACGCTGGATTTTATACGATATGCACGTAGCCGCGCGTATCTTATAAAATCCGGGGTTGGCGCGTGCAAGGGGGTGCACAATTGTGCAACCTGTGCGCGCCGAGCCCCGCACGCGCTGCCTGTTCCCTCCAATAGGGATGTGCATTCGTTTTGAACGCATATGTAAAACGCAACTTTTTTTTTTTTAACTTAAAAAAGTGATGAGGCGCAACGATCGCGATTTCCAACTTATTCAACATAGCTATGTTGAATATGTCGAACCTAAATAAACACTTAAACCCCCCACCCTCCTAAGACTTACCAAAACTCCCTGGTGGTCCAGCGGGGAGTCAGGAAGCCATTCCTGTATTCCTTTGCGAGGAGCACGTGACGTCGGCGTCACGTCGGAGTGACGCGGACGTCACGTGATTCACCGCGCCTCCGCTCCGGGACCCCCGTTGGATCCAACCGGAACTTTTGGCCAGCTTGGGGGGGTCAGGAGGCCCCCCCAAGCTGGCCGGAGCGGAGGCGCGGTGAATCACGTGACATCCGCGTCACTCCGACGTGACGCCGACGTCACGTGCTCCTCACAAAGGAATACAGGAATGGCTTCCTGACTCCCCGCTGGACCACCAGGGAGTTTTGGTAAGTCTTGGGGGGGGGATTAAGGAGGGTGAGGGGTTTAAATTTTTATTTAGGGAACCGGTGAACATATGGACATAGCCTCAACTTATGGAATTCTCCATATGTCCATATTGACCGAAATTGACCCTCACCTTCAACTTATGGACTTATCAACATAAACTTTTTGTCTGCACATCCCTACCCTCCAAGGCCGCTCCGAAATCGAAGCGGCCTCGGAGGGAACTTTCCTTCTGCCTCCCCTCACCTTCCCCTCCCTTCCCCTACCTAACCCACTCCCTCGGCCCTATCTAAACCCCCCCTACCTTTGTTGGCAGATTTACGCCTGCCAGAGGCAGGCGTAAATCTGCGCGCGCCAGCGGGCTGCTGGTGCGCTATCACCCGATCCGGGGGCTGGTCCGGAGGCCTCGACTACGCCTCCGGGCCGGCGTCACGCCCCCAACACACCTCCCGCCCCGCCCTGAAATTTGTGCCGCCCACCCAACACGCCCCTGACACACCCCCTTTGCAAAGCCCCGGGACTTATGCGCGTCCCGGGGCTTGTGCGTGCCGCCGAGCCTATGCAAAATAGGCTCGGCGCGCGCAGGGGCCTTTTAAAAGGGTTACGTGCATAACTTATGCGCGTAACCCTTTTAAAATCTGGCCCATAGTAACATGATAACATAATATTGTCAGTAGAAAAAGACCAACTGGTCCATCCAATCTGCCCAGCAAGCTTCCCATGGCAGCAATTGTTGCTCCATGCAGGTTATCCTCAAGTGTCTGCCAAGGGCAGTAGCTGCTGCTCCATGAAGGTTACTCCCATGGCTTATGTTAAGAATAATATACTTACAAGTAAGATCAAGCAACTGTCAAACCCATAACGCAATTACTGTGACAGTTTTACTTAGTGAGCAGCCTTCCTGATAATTCCAATAATATGCTTTAACATTATTTGTTTTTGGACTTGGCCAAAGAAGCTTTATCCTCAATGTCAGCATATTAGTAGTACCACAGACTGCAAAAGTCAGGGCCCAGCATTGGCTGTCTTCAGAATCCATTACCCTTTATTCCCTGCCCCCCCCTATCACTGGCTAATTGGTTAAGGGTAGCAATCCCCTTGTGCCTTCAGGTGAAGGGTACTAACTGCTGTTCCATGCACCCTTTTCTTCATTATCAGCCTCATGACTTAGGGATCCACAGTGCTTATCCCTTGCCCTTTTGAATTTGTTTACTGATTTCATCCTCACCATCTCTTCTGGAAAAGCATTCCAGGCATGTACCACCCTCTCCATGAAAAATATTTCCTTATGTTGGTTCTGAGTCTTTCCCCTTGGATTCTTATTTTCTGACCCCTAATTCTACTGTTTCTTTTCCAACAAAAAGAGTTCAAAGCTTAGCATTTTAAATCCATTTAGGTATCTGAAGGTCTTTATCATATTCCCCCTGTGTCTCTTCTCTTCCAGGGTATACTTATTCTGATCCTTCAGCTTCTCCTCTTAAGTCCTCCGATACAGACTGAGCACCATTTTGGTCACCCTTCTTTAGACCGCATCTATGCTGTCTCTATCTTTTTGAGATAGGGGCTACAGTACTGAACACAGTAACTTAGGTGAGGCCTCACCAAGGACCTGTACAAGGGCATCACTACCTAATTTTTCTTACTGGTTATTCCTCTCTCTATGCATCCTGCATTCTTCTGGCTTTATCTATTGTAGGGATGTGCAATTGGTTTTCCCGAATCAGGCAATGTCAACAAAATTGCCTAATTTGGAATGTCCAGGAGAACCAAAAAATGTTTGATTTTTTCTGAAATTTCGGGAAAAAATCATTTTTTAGTTAGTGCGCTAACTCCCGATAGTGCGCACTAACCCGAAAATCGGAGCACCCGAGAAAAAAAACACCGAACCACAGGGGCCCCGAAACGAAGCATGACACGAAATTTTTACCCAAAGCACATCTCTATTGTCTTGTCACATCGCCTCACCACCTTCAGATTGGCAGACACTATCACTAGAAGGTTCCGCTTCTCGTCTGTGTACAATTAGGGCTGGATTTTAAAAGGGTTATGCGCATAAGGTATGTGCATAATCCTTTTAAAACCCCCCTGCACGTGCCGAGCCTATTTTGCATAGGCTCTGCGGCGCATGCAAGTCCCGGGACGCGCATAAGTCCTGGGACTTCGCAAGGGGGGAGTGTCGGGGGCGTGTCAGGTGGGCGGCACAAATTTTGGGGTGTTCCAGCGGCGTGTTGGGGGCATGGTGCCGGCCCGGGGGCGTGGTCGAGACCTCCGGACCAGCCCCTGGGTCGGGTGATGGCAAGCCAGCAGCCCGCTGGCGCGCGCAGAGTTACACCTGCCTCCAGCAGGCGTAACTTTAACAACAAAGGTAGGGGGAAGGTTTAGATAGGGCCGGGGGGGGGGGGGGGGGGTGGGTTAGGTAGGGGAAGGAAGGGGAAGGTGTGGGGGCATAGAAGGAAAGTTCCCTCCAAGGCCGGTCTGATTTCGGAGCGGCCTAGGAGGGAACGGGCAGCGCGCACTGGGCTTGGCGCGCGCAAGTTGCACAAATGTGCACCCCCTTGTCTGCGCCGATGCCGGAGTTTATAAGATACGCGCAGCCGTATCTTATAGATGCTTGACTCTGCACTTCTTGGCATTGAATCACAGCTGTCAAATTCTTGACCAGTCTTCAAGCTTTCTTAAATCATTTTTCATTCTCTCTACTCCTTCAGGTGTATCTACTCCATTACAGATCTTAGTATCATCCACAAATAGATACGTTTTACCTTCTATCCCTTCTGCAATGTTGCTCACAAATGGGCCGATACAGTAATGACGCGTAAGAAACTGTGCAGCAGTGCCGAGCGCCCGCTCTTTTGCCGCGCGCATAATTTGGTTCACATACCGCTCGATACAGTATTCAAATTAGACGCAAATCCAAGCGGCGTCCAAAGCGCGTCAAGGAAGTGGTAGGCGCTCGCAATCCATTTTACTGTATAGAGCGGTATGCAGCGCCTATACAGTATCCAGGGTGCACTGGTACCTATCATTTGAAATGTCATTCCAAATGTCATTTGAAATGTCATTTGAAATGTCATTCCACCAGGTAAGTGGATGGTTCTTTTCTACAGACCCTGCTGCCTTGAGCGCCTGACTGGACGTCCAAGCCTCCGATCATGGATGCCCGGATGCAGGTGGGAAGGTCCATGAACGGACGCCGCGACCTTGGACGTCCGAGGTCGCGGCTTCCATTCATGGACCTTCCCGCCTGTAGGCCCCGCTGCCTTGAGCGCCCGGCCGGACGTCCAAGCCGCGACCTTGGACATCCGGCCGGGCGCTCAAAGCAGCGCGACCTCCGATCATGGATGCCCGGATACAGGCGGGAAGGTCCATGAATAGATGCCGTGACCTTGGACGTCCGAGCTTGCAGCTTCCATTCATGGACGTTCCTGTCTCTTTCCGGATATCCATGACTGAAATGCCCTGCTGCCTGAACGGGGGTCTGTGCTTCTGCCTGTCTGGTCCATTTTACCATAGAGGTCCGCTGGACTCGGAGCCTCAGGACGCCTAGTCGATGCCCATCTCTCCGACGTCCGTAAAGGCGTCCATGTCTCCGCTGGACCCGGAGCCTCAGGACGCCTAGCGGACGCCCATCTCTCCGGCATCCATGTCCAGAGCCTCAGAGACACCCAGAGATGGATGGATGGTACAGTGCACAGTTGAACCGAAACATATCACATACCTCCTCCAGTCTTGCTGCTGGGTTCTCCGTTTTTGCTGCTGGGTTCTCCGGTCGGATGGGTTCTCCTTGCTGCAGGGCTCCCCTGTTCACTCACCTGTTCGCCTCTCCAATCTGCCGAGCATTTCGAACGTTTCTCATTCGAGCATTTCTCATTCTGCTTCTCAACCGAATGAAAAACAGCGCCAGAGCAATAATATACATGTTGTCCATGGCGCTGTCCGGTATGAAGCTGACTGAACACCACACTAACGCCAGGGTCAGGGTAAATATGCGGTTAAAGATGCGGCAAATAAGCTGGTTAAAAAGGTGATAATCTGGGCGCACATTACTGTATCGAAGGGAATAGCTAAATCGATCATTAACATATATACATGCGGCATGCGGAGACGGATATGCGTCCATTTCGGCAAGCAGTAAGGACACGTAAAACCATATACTGAATTGTGGGTTCGCCTTACGCGTCCAAAATGTGCGTCCAAAGTTGGTTTAAAAACAGGGTAACCGCAGCCGCGTTTTACTGTATCGGCCCGAAAAATAGTGAACAGAACTGGTCACAAAACTAATCCCTGTAGCACCCCACTTAACACCGTTCTTTCTTCGGTGTAGGTTCCATTTACTAGTACACAGTTTCCTGTCAATCAGTTTGCAATCCATGCCACTACCTTGGCATCCACTTCCAAGCTTCTCATTTTGTTCACTAATCTCCTATGTGGAACTGTATCAAAAGCTTTCCTGAAATTCAAGTATATTGTTGTGAACCTGCCTGCGAGGAGCGCAAGCAGGTCCCCTACCTCCCGTGGCTAGTCGGGCCGCTGACACATTTATTTGCAGAAAGCAGTGCTGCTGCCTCCGGGCTCCCCCGCGGATGTCATCTGCCTTGCTTGGCAGGGCTGAGCAGCGGGGAGCCTTCCCACATGGCTGGGACCGCCTCTGCCGCTCCTGCTCTCTTCGACATGGCTGTAGCCGTTCCTGGGGTGCTCGAATGGCAGGGATCCATCTTCGCTGCTGCTGGGGTCTTCAGCCGGCAGGGAAGCCATCCCTGCTGGTGCCTGCAGCCCTGCATCCTCTCGTCTGTATTCCTGCTCTTCTTCGTGGCTGGAGCTGCTTCTGCAGCCTGCCTTGCTCCATCTCAGGCCCTCCACGTGGCTAGGACATCACCATCGGGTCTGCTCCTCTCCAGCTCTCCTAAGACGCGGGAGCGTGCCTCTCTTCTGCCTTTAAAGGGCCAGCCAGTGTGGCCCTCTGCGAGCTCCTCTCTGGGCATAGTCCTCTTCAGCCCTACAAAAGGGCCCAGCATTCATTGCAGCTTTGCCTTTGCAAGGAGTTAGACGCTCCTGGGATCTTTCTGTCCTTCGTTCCAGGAGTCTCGCTATTCCATCCCTTCTTCAAGATTCTGTGTTTCCTGTTCTTTGTTGGAGCTCCTTGTCTTGTCCTGATGTCCTTGATACAGTCCAGATGTCCGTCTTCCGCTCCCTATGTCCACGGTTAGTCTTGATGTCTGTCTTCCAGTTCCTGATGTCCGTGATCCAGTCCTGACATCCGTCCTCCATTCCTGATGTCTGTGATCCAGTCCTTATGTCCGTTTCCTGATCCTAATGTCCTTGATCCAGTCCAGTTGTCCTGAACCCTTGGTTCCTCGTCGCCACCTTTTCTGGTGTGCTTTGTCATGGTCCACGACCAGCCCCACGGTCGGGCTGAATAAGGCGCCTCGTGGTACAAGGCCTTCCTCACTGCTGCACCGCAAGCCTTTGGGAGACTTCTATTTGAATTCTTGTCCCTGGTCTATGGAGTTCCTTGCACATGCTCCACCCATGCTAAAGACTCTGCCAGAACCTGTGCCGTTCAGTGTGGTCCGCGACCAGCCACTGGTGGCTATGTAGGGCGTTCCCCGGGTCAGGCCTCTACAGTTTCTGCAACATGCCTTTCTCAGTTACTCCACTATCTCGTCTAGAGTCTATGTCAATCCCAGCGTGGTCTGCGACCAGTCCCACGGGTAGGTTGTGTAGGGCACGCTGCATCGCAGTCCCAATCCAGCTCTTGAACCTCGCTACTGATACCTTGTCTACAGAACATCGCTCCTGATACCTTGTCTTGAACCTCGCCTGAGTCTTCGTCTGAATCTTCATGTCCAGTCTTCGTTTGTCTCTGGTCTCCATCTGGCCTGCCGCTTCTTGCCGTTACCCAGCGGCAGGTCTGAAAGGGCTTGGAACGGTCGGAGGACTGTTCATAAGACCACCATTGTGTTGTTGGTCTTCCCGAATCATGCAGGTCCGGTGGAGGGTCAGTTCCTTCAGTCATCCTTGTCTTCACTCCAGCCTTGTTCCTGCTTTGGATTCCATCACTTGTCTTCACTCCAGCCTCGCTCCTGTCCAGCCCATGCTCGGGCAAGCTTCGCCTGCCTCGACACCTCTTCAGAGTTCCTCTGGGGTCGAGCTGTGGCCCAAGCACACACAATCCCCTGGAAAGTGGAACTGCTCTCCTAGTGCTTCTGTAACAGATTGCGAAGGTCATGTGTTTGGCGTTCATGTCCTTGTGATGGACCCATGCCGAGTTCCAGAGTTTCTTTGCCAAGAAAATTTTTCAAAAAAAAAACCCAAAAAGTTTTGTTCAAGTTTTTTCTCTGAAAATCTACCGACCTGCTGGAGGCGCCAGCTTGCTTTGAATTTTTTTCTCTTGTTTTGTTTTTCCTACACTGCTAGAGGCTCTAGCATCTACTTCCACCAAGTGCCTTCTTGAGAATACGTTTGGCCTGGGTACACTTGTTGTACAACCTGCAGGAGGTGCCTGCGCCCAGGTTCAACAACATCCACCAGACTGCTAGCTTTTGGTTCATTTCTTCCACGTCCATCCTGCCCAGAATCTTTATTTTTTCCTCGAAGGACATTCTTGTTCAACCAGCAGGAGTCACCTGCTCCATAGAGCGTACACTCTTCTTGGTTATCAACCCGCCAGCAGGCGCCTCCAGATGACCTGCAGGAGGCGCCTGCATCCCATGTGTTGTCATTCCTCGATTTGGGCCTGGATCTTTTGTCATCTCTTTCTCATGTTGAACCAGCAAGTTTCTCCGCTCATCCCGATCAGCTCCTTCAGTCCTTCCAACTACCACCTTCTAGCCTCGCTCACCATTCTGAGCTCAAGACTTGAGACCTTCTCTCTGAAATCCACTGCAAGCTTTGACATCCAACTAAGGTGCCTGTCCCAGTGTACCTTCCACTCCTGGCTTGCTCTTAAGTACTTCAGAGGACATCAATTTTCTACCAAGTCCATCAGCCTTCTTCTGTTGACCTGCCTTGCCTTGGTCCTGTCTTGTCTCCTTGGCATCAATCCTCTCTACCAACAGTCAAGGACCACTCCAGCTTGAGTCTCAACTTGTCAAACATTGCTAAATTCTACGCTTGCCTAAGGCTCTCTCCTGCAAAGCAATTCCAAGAACTTTTGTGCCTACAAAATTCTGCTTTGCTTTAAATCTTGATTCTCACTACCAGTCCACCTTGCTGGTGGCTGAGAGGAATCAGTAAGTTTTTGCTTGGGACACTGTCTTTTTTAAAAGTATTGAAGCAAATTTAACTTATTATTTAGTGTGTTTGTGTGTTTGTGCTTTTAATAGTCAGTAAGGCAGTGAATAAACAAGTTAGACTGTATTTTAAAATAGTCAGTCAATAAGGCAGCTAGTAATCAGTAGGTAGTGTGTTTATTTTTTAAAGTCTGTAAGGCAGCTAGTAAGCAGAACTGAGTGTTTGTATTAAAAAAAAAACACACACACACAAAAAAACAACACAAAAAGTAGCCAGAAGCTAGAAATAAGCTGGGAGCAATGTATACCTAAGTAACAGTTGAAAAGTTCAGTTCAGTTACTCACCTTGGAAAGGTGTTGAGGTAGTGTGATTTGGTTTGAATAGGTACCAACATTTGTTAATCAAGAGAGCAGTGAGTCACTCTGGCTGACTAACTGAAGTTAGACTGTTTGGATTTCCCAACCCTCCCACCCTTCGCCCACCCACCCCTAGCTCATACTTTAATTTATAGGCAGGTGCCACTTTCACAAAAAAAAAAAAAAAAAAGCCCAACAACAAAAACTTTATTGGGAGTTTGATCAGACCCCTGTAGGCCACTACCAGACATATAGCGAATTCACTAATACATTTAAAGGACGTTAATTAGACACATTCCTATTCCCATAGCAATCTAAAACTTAACTAGGAACTGATCAAAATTGAGATGAAGGCAGCAGTCCAGCAGCAAGAGGGGGGCTTCCCAGTCTTTTCCATAGAGTGTCACATGTATGATTTTTTACCCACTGGTGAGAAGTTGTACATGTGCATGCGATGCAAAGAGCTCCTGGCTCTCAGAGAATGAGTCCAATCTCTGGAGGCTAGAGTGGCGGACCTGGAGGAGCTGAGGCACACAGAGAGGTATATAGATGAGACCTTCAGGGACATAGTAGTCAAGTCCCAACATCAGACTGGCATCCCTGGTGCTGCCTTGGAGGAAGAAGGTCTCATGATGGGAGAGCATCAACCAGGTGCATCAGGAAAGGATCCTGTAGCAAGGACCTGCTCTCCAGGTGATGCATTGTCCTTTCGCACTGAGGATATCTCCCCAAGGCCTACTGCCCAGGAGGGAAGGATTAGGTCGGCCGTCATAGTTGGTGATTCGATTATTAGGAATGTAGATAGCTGGGTGGCACGAGGATGGCCTGGTAACATGCCTACCGGGTGCGAAGGTGGCGGACTTCATGCGTCACCTAGATAGGATTTTAGACAGTGCTGGGGAGGAGCCGGCTGTCGTGGTACGTGTGAGCACCAATGACAGGAAAATCTGGGAGGGAGGTTCTGGAAGCCTAATTTAGGCTCTTAGGTAGAAAGCTTAAATCCAGAACCTCCAGGTTAGCATTCTCTGAAATGCTCCCTGTTCCACGTGCAGGTCACCAGAGGCAGGCAGAGCTCCGGAGTCTCAAAGCGTGGATGAGACGATGGTGCAAGGAAGAGGGATTCAGTTTTGTTAGGAACTGGGGAACCTTTTGGGAAGGGGGAGTCTCTTCCGAAGGAATGGGCTCCACCTTAACCAGGGTGGAACCAGGCTGCTGGCGCTAATCTTTAAAAAGGAAATAGAGAAGCTTTTAAACTAGAACAAAGGGGAAAGCCGACAGTCGCTCAGCAGCGCATGGTTCGGAGAGAGGTATCTTCAAAGGATACTAATGATGCATTAGAATTAGGGCATCCTGACAGTGAGGTTCCAATAATTAGAAAAGTAGTCCAAGTGCCTGTAACTAAAAACTCACCTGAGCTAAAAAATTCTAACTTATCCCTATCAATTAAAAATCAGAATGAAAATACAAACAAAAAACAAACTTTGAAATGTTTGTATGCTAATGTCAGAAGTCTAAGAAGTAAGATGGGAGAATTAGAATGTATAGCAGTGAATGATGACATAGACTTAATTGGCATCTCAGAGACATGGTGGAAAGAGGATAACCAATGGAACAGTGCTATACCGGGGTACAAATTATATCGCAATGACAGAGAGGAGCACTCGGGAGGAGGTGTGGCGCTTTATGTCCGGGATGGCATAGAGTCCAACAGGAATCTTTATGAGTAGAAATCCCTTGTGTGTTGGGGAAGACTAGTGATAGTATACTACTGTCCACCTGGTCAGGGTGGTGAGACGGACAGTGAAATGCTAAGAGAAATTAGGGAAGCGAAACTAATTGGTAGTGCAGTAAAAATGGGAGACTTCAATTACTCCAGTATTGACTGGGTAAAAGTGTCTATTAAAGAGCCAGGTTTTCAGTAATTTTTGGAAGGTGGTGGTAGCTACCTCAGTTCTTAATTTTTCAGGCATGCTGTTCCATAATATTGGGCCATCTACAGAGAATGCTTGATCCCTGATCTCACCAAGATGTGTCAACTTCATAGAGTGAACTTCAAGGAGCTCCCTGTTCTGTGACCTGAGACTTCTAATAGGGATATTTACCCTCAGTGCAGCACCAAGCCAAGGAGCACTAGCCTGATGCAATAGTTTTTGGATTAGTATAAACAATTTATATTCAATCTGAAAATGGATAGGGAGCCAATGAACTTTGCAAGAATTGGAATTATGCAGTCAAACCTACTGTAATCTGTCAATAAATAGGCAGCTCAGTTCTGAAATAATTGCAATTGCCTCAATGAAGAGCCTGGAAGACCCAATAAGAGGAAATTGTGCAATAATCAAGGCTTGGAAAGAGTAGTGTCTGAAGAATGAATCTAAAATCAGAAATATCTAAACGTCTTTTAAGTCATTTTAAAAAATGAATCTGAATGGACAACTGATTTAATATGAGAGGACATTGTTAGTAGAGATTCTAATAGCACCCCTAGATCCCTAGCAGTAGCTATAATCTTCAATGTATAACTATTTAGAGAGACTTCTATATTCTCTGGAATATTTTTTGTTCTAGACAATAACACAAATTTCAATTTAGACAAATTCAAAACCATCCAATTATGAGACATCCAAGTGTGAATAGTTGCCAAATAATTTTTTCAGGTATTCAGGTAGAGGCCAATGTATCATGAACTGGAACAAGGAATTGTATATCAGCATAGATAAAGAATGATATTCATAACCCAGCAAAAGTTCAGAGTGGAATTAGGTAGATGTTAAACAACATGACCAATAATACAGAAACCTGAGGCACCCTGGTGGAAACTTTAAACCATTCCAAATGTTCATCCTCTATCCAGATCTGTTGAGAGCTAATACTCAAATAGGATATGAACCATTGTAAGGGACACCTACTGATCACCAGTGTTTTGAGACAATGAATTAAAATTTTGTGATCAATGGTATCAAAGGCCACTGATACACCCAGAATAACCAATAAGTAAGTAATCCTGATCACATCAAATTCTCTCAAACAGTATCACAAACAGAAAGTAATAGAGTCTCAGTGTGATTGTGTTTCCTGAACCCAAATTGATCCAGGAATAACAAAGAGTTGTCTTCTAAAAACTCAGTTAACGGAGACAAAAAAACATTTTCAATCAAATGAATGAAAAAAAAAAGAGACGAGATAGGCCAATAGTTATTTAGCAAGCCAAGATCAAGGCTTCATTTTTTTACCAAGGGCCTTACTGTAGCTCTTTTAATCAGGGTAGGTAATTGACCCAGCCTTCAGTAAGGAACAAGTTGATTAAAACTGATAGAGAAGGAATAATTGTTTCTCTTACAGATTTCAGCAATTCGACAGAAATTAGATATAGAATATTAGGAGCAGAATTAAGTTTAGCAATTGCTTGTTGCAATTTCAAAGTAGAGGTCAGATCAAACTCGACCTAGAGGCCAGATTTGTGGAAGGTAATAAATCAATTTCTCAACTTTTTTATTTATCATAAAATTCCTTTTTTCTCACATTGACAATTTCCCTATACTTATGTAAAGTTATTCTGCAACTTTCTAGATTTGATATAGATTTATTTCTTCACCAAATTATCTTTTTTTTTCAAAGCATGTTTTAGAATTTCTTAAGAGAATTGTTATACCATGGAGCTGATCTAGGAATATGCTGCAAACCACATATAAGATTTTAAAGGAGCTAAAGTATCATTAATGTTGGTGTTAATCATGTTCCACGCATCAACAGCCATATCACAACTGTCAAAAACAACATTCTTCAATTTATCACTAAAATGATTTTTTAAATCATCACTATCGACATGACCTCACTTTTCAAACTGAAAAACTTTACTACCATGTTGAGAATTTTGATGACATAATCTTGCCATAAAAGAATCAAACTATGATCAGACCAGGGAACAGTATTAACAAAAATAGATTCCATAACAAATGGGGCATAATCTTGACAGGAAAAAAAAATCAAGAGTATGTCCCGCTTGGTGTGCTAGAGCTGAAATAACTTGCAAAAGACCCATAGCCAACATAGATTCCAAAAAATGTCTCACAGATAATGGAGAAGGGAATTTTATCTACATGTCAATTAAAATCTCTTAATATAATAATTTTGTTGATATCCAGAGAGCTACTACTAAAACCTCAATCAATAGAGACATATTATGATTCAACAACCTGGAGGGGCAATATACCAGAGATGAAAAACATATGAAGTTAATGCTAGGATCTCAAAAGAGGGTGAAATATCCAACTTCATCATATAAAGCCCTTATGGTGTTTACAAAACACAGAGTATGTTGAGGTAGAAAATTCACTAGCACCTGGTCAAAATATGTTAACCACATTTCTGTGAAACAGATGCAATTAGCATTACTTGCATGGACAAGATCTAAAAGAACAGGAAACTTTTTTGAAGCGGATTGTACATTCATTAATACTAGAGAAATTAAAATTATTACTGCAGCACTATCTATAGTAGATAAGGTAATTGTTTCAAAAAAAGAGTTCTTTTATGGTGATGGCAGGAGGAATATCTACTCAGAATCCCATATCTACCTCTAGGGATGCATGCTTTCCCCACTGATCTTTCTGCTAATAATGGAATCACATGCTATTAAAATAAGGAAGAACATTAATTTCGGGGGTTTTCAAGTGGGTAATTATGATATGAAAAATGTAATTTTTGCTGATGATGGTCTTTTAAATTTAACTATGACTCATACCAATCTCACAAATCTTCAAAAAGAACCAAAGGAATATGATATAGTCCCTGGATTCAAAATTAACTATACCAAAACAGCAGCACTAAATCTGTTTTTAAGTGATGTGGAAGTTAAAAAGATTTGGGATAATTTTACTTTTGCAAGGATCTCCTCCTCCATGAAAAATTTAGAAATTAATCTAGCTAATGATTTACATAATTTATTTTCTATACATTTATCCAGCTTTATTCAGGACAATTTCAAGACAATGTTGGTCCAAATATTCTATTTCATGTTTTTGTAAAATTAATGTGCTAAACTTGGTAATAGTACCTAGACTTTGCAATTTTTTTCAAGCCCTTCCTGTTGAAAACCTGGAAATTACATATTTTAAAATTTACAAAGAATCTTATGGGCTTCATTGTGGGGTGGAAAACACAAAAGCTTTCTAAGAAACTATGGGCCTCATTTTCTAAAGTATCGCAGACCTGCGATACTTTAGGGAATGAGGCGCGGGGGGCCGAAACGGGGGGCGGGCCTGCGCTAGCCGGCAGCGATCGCTGCTGGTTTCACACACAATAGCACTCAATAGTGCCACCATAGAAGGTGTAGCTATTGGGCGGGGACTCGGCCTTGAAAAGGGCCTTACCTTTTCGTAGTCCGCGGAGTCTTCGCAGAGTCGGCCCTGGTGATGCCCCAACTCCTCCTCTTCCAGGGCCGACTCCGCCCCCATTTTGGTATCACACACGATAAGGGACATTTCGTGTGTGAAACGTCACTTATCGCATGCGATCCATTTAGAAAATGAGGTCCTATGTCAAGAGAAAATGAAGTGGGGATTTATATTCCCTGATATATTAAAATACTATTTTGCCTGTCAGTTGAAAGCAGTATGGAACTGGTGTAAAAACATTCACTCAAAGGTTTGAGTTCAACTAGAACAAACTGTAGGAATGCTACACACATAGGGGTACATTTTAAAAAACAACGCACGCGCGAACAAAAGTACGCTGGATTTTATACGATATGCACGTAGCCGCGCGTATCTTATAA
This sequence comes from Rhinatrema bivittatum, assembly GCF_901001135.1. Classification (NCBI taxonomy): domain Eukaryota; kingdom Metazoa; phylum Chordata; class Amphibia; order Gymnophiona; family Rhinatrematidae; genus Rhinatrema; species Rhinatrema bivittatum. Next base: position 282,186,336 of record NC_042618.1, on the reverse strand, counting down.
AATCCGGGGTTGGCGCGTGCAAGGGGGTGCACAATTGTGCAACCTGTGCGCGCCGAGCCCCGCACGCGCTGCCTGTTCCCTCCAATAGGGATGTGCATTCGTTTTGAACGCATATGTAAAACGCAACTTTTTTTTTTTTAACTTAAAAAAGTGATGAGGCGCAACGATCGCGATTTCCAACTTATTCAACATAGCTATGTTGAATATGTCGAACCTAAATAAACACTTAAACCCCCCACCCTCCTAAGACTTACCAAAACTCCCTGGTGGTCCAGCGGGGAGTCAGGAAGCCATTCCTGTATTCCTTTGCGAGGAGCACGTGACGTCGGCGTCACGTCGGAGTGACGCGGACGTCACGTGATTCACCGCGCCTCCGCTCCGGGACCCCCGTTGGATCCAACCGGAACTTTTGGCCAGCTTGGGGGGGTCAGGAGGCCCCCCCAAGCTGGCCGGAGCGGAGGCGCGGTGAATCACGTGACGTCCGCGTCACTCCGACGTGACGCCGACGTCACGTGCTCCTCACAAAGGAATACAGGAATGGCTTCCTGACTCCCCGCTGGACCACCAGGGAGTTTTGGTAAGTCTTGGGGGGGGGATTAAGGAGGGTGAGGGGTTTAAATTTTTATTTAGGGAACCGGTGAACATATGGACATAGCCTCAACTTATGGAATTCTCCATATGTCCATATTGACCGAAATTGACCCTCACCTTCAACTTATGGACTTATCAACATAAACTTTTTGTCTGCACATCCCTACCCTCCAAGGCCGCTCCGAAATCGAAGCGGCCTCGGAGGGAACTTTCCTTCTGCCTCCCCTCACCTTCCCCTCCCTTCCCCTACCTAACCCACTCCCTCGGCCCTATCTAAACCCCCCCTACCTTTGTTGGCAGATTTACGCCTGCCAGAGGCAGGCGTAAATCTGCGCGCGCCAGCGGGCTGCTGGTGCGCTATCACCCGATCCGGGGGCTGGTCCGGAGGCCTCGACTACGCCTCCGGGCCGGCGTCACGCCCCCAACACACCTCCCGCCCCGCCCTGAAATTTGTGCCGCCCACCCAACACGCCCCTGACACACCCCCTTTGCAAAGCCCCGGGACTTATGCGCGTCCCGGGGCTTGTGCGTGCCGCCGAGCCTATGCAAAATAGGCTCGGCGCGCGCAGGGGCCTTTTAAAAGGGTTACGTGCATAACTTATGCGCGTAACCCTTTTAAAATCTGGCCCATAGTAACATGATAACATAATATTGTCAGTAGAAAAAGACCAACTGGTCCATCCAATCTGCCCAGCAAGCTTCCCATGGCAGCAATTGTTGCTCCATGCAGGTTATCCTCAAGTGTCTGCCAAGGGCAGTAGCTGCTGCTCCATGAAGGTTACTCCCATGGCTTATGTTAAGAATAATATACTTACAAGTAAGATCAAGCAACTGTCAAACCCATAACGCAATTACTGTGACAGTTTTACTTAGTGAGCAGCCTTCCTGATAATTCCAATAATATGCTTTAACATTATTTGTTTTTGGACTTGGCCAAAGAAGCTTTATCCTCAATGTCAGCATATTAGTAGTACCACAGACTGCAAAAGTCAGGGCCCAGCATTGGCTGTCTTCAGAATCCATTACCCTTTATTCCCTGCCCCCCCCTATCACTGGCTAATTGGTTAAGGGTAGCAATCCCCTTGTGCCTTCAGGTGAAGGGTACTAACTGCTGTTCCATGCACCCTTTTCTTCATTATCAGCCTCATGACTTAGGGATCCACAGTGCTTATCCCTTGCCCTTTTGAATTTGTTTACTGATTTCATCCTCACCATCTCTTCTGGAAAAGCATTCCAGGCATGTACCACCCTCTCCATGAAAAATATTTCCTTATGTTGGTTCTGAGTCTTTCCCCTTGGATTCTTATTTTCTGACCCCTAATTCTACTGTTTCTTTTCCAACAAAAAGAGTTCAAAGCTTAGCATTTTAAATCCATTTAGGTATCTGAAGGTCTTTATCATATTCCCCCTGTGTCTCTTCTCTTCCAGGGTATACTTATTCTGATCCTTCAGCTTCTCCTCTTAAGTCCTCCGATACAGACTGAGCACCATTTTGGTCACCCTTCTTTAGACCGCATCTATGCTGTCTCTATCTTTTTGAGATAGGGGCTACAGTACTGAACACAGTAACTTAGGTGAGGCCTCACCAAGGACCTGTACAAGGGCATCACTACCTAATTTTTCTTACTGGTTATTCCTCTCTCTATGCATCCTGCATTCTTCTGGCTTTATCTATTGTAGGGATGTGCAATTGGTTTTCCCGAATCAGGCAATGTCAACAAAATTGCCTAATTTGGAATGTCCAGGAGAACCAAAAAATGTTTGATTTTTTCTGAAATTTCGGGAAAAAATCATTTTTTAGTTAGTGCGCTAACTCCCGATAGTGCGCACTAACCCGAAAATCGGAGCACCCGAGAAAAAAAACACCGAACCACAGGGGCCCCGAAACGAAGCATGACACGAAATTTTTACCCAAAGCACATCTCTATTGTCTTGTCACATCGCCTCACCACCTTCAGATTGGCAGACACTATCACTAGAAGGTTCCGCTTCTCGTCTGTGTACAATTAGGGCTGGATTTTAAAAGGGTTATGCGCATAAGGTATGTGCATAATCCTTTTAAAACCCCCCTGCACGTGCCGAGCCTATTTTGCATAGGCTCTGCGGCGCATGCAAGTCCCGGGACGCGCATAAGTCCTGGGACTTCGCAAGGGGGGAGTGTCGGGGGCGTGTCAGGTGGGCGGCACAAATTTTGGGGTGTTCCAGCGGCGTGTTGGGGGCATGGTGCCGGCCCGGGGGCGTGGTCGAGACCTCCGGACCAGCCCCTGGGTCGGGTGATGGCAAGCCAGCAGCCCGCTGGCGCGCGCAGAGTTACACCTGCCTCCAGCAGGCGTAACTTTAACAACAAAGGTAGGGGGAAGGTTTAGATAGGGCCGGGGGGGGGGGGGGGGTGGGTTAGGTAGGGGAAGGAAGGGGAAGGTGTGGGGGCATAGAAGGAAAGTTCCCTCCAAGGCCGGTCTGATTTCGGAGCGGCCTAGGAGGGAACGGGCAGCGCGCACTGGGCTTGGCGCGCGCAAGTTGCACAAATGTGCACCCCCTTGTCTGCGCCGATGCCGGAGTTTATAAGATACGCGCAGCCGTATCTTATAGATGCTTGACTCTGCACTTCTTGGCATTGAATCACAGCTGTCAAATTCTTGACCAGTCTTCAAGCTTTCTTAAATCATTTTTCATTCTCTCTACTCCTTCAGGTGTATCTACTCCATTACAGATCTTAGTATCATCCACAAATAGATACGTTTTACCTTCTATCCCTTCTGCAATGTTGCTCACAAATGGGCCGATACAGTAATGACGCGTAAGAAACTGTGCAGCAGTGCCGAGCGCCCGCTCTTTTGCCGCGCGCATAATTTGGTTCACATACCGCTCGATACAGTATTCAAATTAGACGCAAATCCAAGCGGCGTCCAAAGCGCGTCAAGGAAGTGGTAGGCGCTCGCAATCCATTTTACTGTATAGAGCGGTATGCAGCGCCTATACAGTATCCAGGGTGCACTGGTACCTATCATTTGAAATGTCATTCCAAATGTCATTTGAAATGTCATTTGAAATGTCATTCCACCAGGTAAGTGGATGGTTCTTTTCTACAGACCCTGCTGCCTTGAGCGCCTGACTGGACGTCCAAGCCTCCGATCATGGATGCCCGGATGCAGGTGGGAAGGTCCATGAACGGACGCCGCGACCTTGGACGTCCGAGGTCGCGGCTTCCATTCATGGACCTTCCCGCCTGTAGGCCCCGCTGCCTTGAGCGCCCGGCCGGACGTCCAAGCCGCGACCTTGGACATCCGGCCGGGCGCTCAAAGCAGCGCGACCTCCGATCATGGATGCCCGGATACAGGCGGGAAGGTCCATGAATAGATGCCGTGACCTTGGACGTCCGAGCTTGCAGCTTCCATTCATGGACGTTCCTGTCTCTTTCCGGATATCCATGACTGAAATGCCCTGCTGCCTGAACGGGGGTCTGTGCTTCTGCCTGTCTGGTCCATTTTACCATAGAGGTCCGCTGGACTCGGAGCCTCAGGACGCCTAGTCGATGCCCATCTCTCCGACGTCCGTAAAGGCGTCCATGTCTCCGCTGGACCCGGAGCCTCAGGACGCCTAGCGGACGCCCATCTCTCCGGCATCCATGTCCAGAGCCTCAGAGACACCCAGAGATGGATGGATGGTACAGTGCACAGTTGAACCGAAACATATCACATACCTCCTCCAGTCTTGCTGCTGGGTTCTCCGTTTTTGCTGCTGGGTTCTCCGGTCGGATGGGTTCTCCTTGCTGCAGGGCTCCCCTGTTCACTCACCTGTTCGCCTCTCCAATCTGCCGAGCATTTCGAACGTTTCTCATTCGAGCATTTCTCATTCTGCTTCTCAACCGAATGAAAAACAGCGCCAGAGCAATAATATACATGTTGTCCATGGCGCTGTCCGGTATGAAGCTGACTGAACACCACACTAACGCCAGGGTCAGGGTAAATATGCGGTTAAAGATGCGGCAAATAAGCTGGTTAAAAAGGTGATAATCTGGGCGCACATTACTGTATCGAAGGGAATAGCTAAATCGATCATTAACATATATACATGCGGCATGCGGAGACGGATATGCGTCCATTTCGGCAAGCAGTAAGGACACGTAAAACCATATACTGAATTGTGGGTTCGCCTTACGCGTCCAAAATGTGCGTCCAAAGTGGGTTAAAAACAGGGTAACCGCAGCCGCGTTTTACTGTATCGGCCCGAAAAATAGTGAACAGAACTGGTCACAAAACTAATCCCTGTAGCACCCCACTTAACACCGTTCTTTCTTCGGAGTAGGTTCCATTTACTAGTACACAGTTTCCTGTCAATCAGTTTGCAATCCATGCCACTACCTTGGCATCCACTTCCAAGCTTCTCATTTTGTTCACTAATCTCCTATGTGGAACTGTATCAAAAGCTTTCCTGAAATTCAAGTATATTGTTGTGAACCTGCCTGCGAGGAGCGCAAGCAGGTCCCCTACCTCCCGTGGCTAGTCGGGCCGCTGACACATTTATTTGCAGAAAGCAGTGCTGCTGCCTCCGGGCTCCCCCGCGGATGTCATCTGCCTTGCTTGGCAGGGCTGAGCAGCGGGGAGCCTTCCCACATGGCTGGGACCGCCTCTGCCGCTCCTGCTCTCTTCGACATGGCTGTAGCCGTTCCTGGGGTGCTCGAATGGCAGGGATCCATCTTCGCTGCTGCTGGGGTCTTCAGCCGGCAGGGAAGCCATCCCTGCTGGTGCCTGCAGCCCTGCATCCTCTCGTCTGTATTCCTGCTCTTCTTCGTGGCTGGAGCTGCTTCTGCAGCCTGCCTTGCTCCATCTCAGGCCCTCCACGTGGCTAGGACATCACCATCGGGTCTGCTCCTCTCCAGCTCTCCTAAGACGCGGGAGCGTGCCTCTCTTCTGCCTTTAAAGGGCCAGCCAGTGTGGCCCTCTGCGAGCTCCTCTCTGGGCATAGTCCTCTTCAGCCCTACAAAAGGGCCCAGCATTCATTGCAGCTTTGCCTTTGCAAGGAGTTAGACGCTCCTGGGATCTTTCTGTCCTTCGTTCCAGGAGTCTCGCTATTCCATCCCTTCTTCAAGATTCTGTGTTTCCTGTTCTTTGTTGGAGCTCCTTGTCTTGTCCTGATGTCCTTGATACAGTCCAGATGTCCGTCTTCCGCTCCCTATGTCCACGGTTAGTCTTGATGTCTGTCTTCCAGTTCCTGATGTCCGTGATCCAGTCCTGACATCCGTCCTCCATTCCTGATGTCTGTGATCCAGTCCTTATGTCCGTTTCCTGATCCTAATGTCCTTGATCCAGTCCAGTTGTCCTGAACCCTTGGTTCCTCGTCGCCACCTTTTCTGGTGTGCTTTGTCATGGTCCACGACCAGCCCCACGGTCGGGCTGAATAAGGCGCCTCGTGGTACAAGGCCTTCCTCACTGCTGCACCGCAAGCCTTTGGGAGACTTCTATTTGAATTCTTGTCCCTGGTCTATGGAGTTCCTTGCACATGCTCCACCCATGCTAAAGACTCTGCCAGAACCTGTGCCGTTCAGTGTGGTCCGCGACCAGCCACTGGTGGCTATGTAGGGCGTTCCCCGGGTCAGGCCTCTACAGTTTCTGCAACATGCCTTTCTCAGTTACTCCACTATCTCGTCTAGAGTCTATGTCAATCCCAGCGTGGTCTGCGACCAGTCCCACGGGTAGGTTGTGTAGGGCACGCTGCATCGCAGTCCCAATCCAGCTCTTGAACCTCGCTACTGATACCTTGTCTACAGAACATCGCTCCTGATACCTTGTCTTGAACCTCGCCTGAGTCTTCGTCTGAATCTTCATGTCCAGTCTTCGTTTGTCTCTGGTCTCCATCTGGCCTGCCGCTTCTTGCCGTTACCCAGCGGCAGGTCTGAAAGGGCTTGGAACGGTCGGAGGACTGTTCATAAGACCACCATTGTGTTGTTGGTCTTCCCGAATCATGCAGGTCCGGTGGAGGGTCAGTTCCTTCAGTCATCCTTGTCTTCACTCCAGCCTTGTTCCTGCTTTGGATTCCATCACTTGTCTTCACTCCAGCCTCGCTCCTGTCCAGCCCATGCTCGGGCAAGCTTCGCCTGCCTCGACACCTCTTCAGAGTTCCTCTGGGGTCGAGCTGTGGCCCAAGCACACACAATCCCCTGGAAAGTGGAACTGCTCTCCTAGTGCTTCTGTAACAGATTGCGAAGGTCATGTGTTTGGCGTTCATGTCCTTGTGATGGACCCATGCCGAGTTCCAGAGTTTCTTTGCCAAGAAAATTTTTCAAAAAAAAACCCAAAAAGTTTTGTTCAAGTTTTTTCTCTGAAAATCTACCGACCTGCTGGAGGCGCCAGCTTGCTTTGAATTTTTTTCTCTTGTTTTGTTTTTCCTACACTGCTAGAGGCTCTAGCATCTACTTCCACCAAGTGCCTTCTTGAGAATACGTTTGGCCTGGGTACACTTGTTGTACAACCTGCAGGAGGTGCCTGCGCCCAGGTTCAACAACATCCACCAGACTGCTAGCTTTTGGTTCATTTCTTCCACGTCCATCCTGCCCAGAATCTTTATTTTTTCCTCGAAGGACATTCTTGTTCAACCAGCAGGAGTCACCTGCTCCATAGAGCGTACACTCTTCTTGGTTATCAACCCGCCAGCAGGCGCCTCCAGATGACCTGCAGGAGGCGCCTGCATCCCATGTGTTGTCATTCCTCGATTTGGGCCTGGATCTTTTGTCATCTCTTTCTCATGTTGAACCAGCAAGTTTCTCCGCTCATCCCGATCAGCTCCTTCAGTCCTTCCAACTACCACCTTCTAGCCTCGCTCACCATTCTGAGCTCAAGACTTGAGACCTTCTCTCTGAAATCCACTGCAAGCTTTGACATCCAACTAAGGTGCCTGTCCCAGTGTACCTTCCACTCCTGGCTTGCTCTTAAGTACTTCAGAGGACATCAATTTTCTACCAAGTCCATCAGCCTTCTTCTGTTGACCTGCCTTGCCTTGGTCCTGTCTTGTCTCCTTGGCATCAATCCTCTCTACCAACAGTCAAGGACCACTCCAGCTTGAGTCTCAACTTGTCAAACATTGCTAAATTCTACGCTTGCCTAAGGCTCTCTCCTGCAAAGCAATTCCAAGAACTTTTGTGCCTACAAAATTCTGCTTTGCTTTAAATCTTGATTCTCACTACCAGTCCACCTTGCTGGTGGCTGAGAGGAATCAGTAAGTTTTTGCTTGGGACACTGTCTTTTTTAAAAGTATTGAAGCAAATTTAACTTATTATTTAGTGTGTTTGTGTGTTTGTGCTTTTAATAGTCAGTAAGGCAGTGAATAAACAAGTTAGACTGTATTTTTAAATAGTCAGTCAATAAGGCAGCTAGTAATCAGTAGGTAGTGTGTTTATTTTTTAAAGTCTGTAAGGCAGCTAGTAAGCAGAACTGAGTGTTTGTATTAAAAAAAAAACACACACACACAAAAAAACAACACAAAAAGTAGCCAGAAGCTAGAAATAAGCTGGGAGCAATGTATACCTAAGTAAAACAGTTGAAAAGTTCAGTTCAGTTACTCACCTTGGAAAGGTGTTGAGGTAGTGTGATTTGGTTTGAATAGGTACCAACATTTGTTAATCAAGAGAGCAGTGAGTCACTCTGGCTGACTAACTGAAGTTAGACTGTTTGGATTTCCCAACCCTCCCACCCTTCGCCCACCCACCCCTAGCTCATACTTTAATTTATAGGCAGGTGCCACTTTCACAAAAAAAAAAAAAAAAAAGCCCAACAACAAAAACTTTATTGGGAGTTTGATCAGACCCCTGTAGGCCACTACCAGACATATAGCGAATTCACTAATACATTTAAAGGACGTTAATTAGACACATTCCTATTCCCATAGCAATCTAAAACTTAACTAGGAACTGATCAAAATTGAGATGAAGGCAGCAGTCCAGCAGCAAGAGGGGGGCTTCCCAGTCTTTTCCATAGAGTGTCACATGTATGATTTTTTACCCACTGGTGAGAAGTTGTACATGTGCATGCGATGCAAAGAGCTCCTGGCTCTCAGAGAATGAGTCCAATCTCTGGAGGCTAGAGTGGCGGACCTGGAGGAGCTGAGGCACACAGAGAGGTATATAGATGAGACCTTCAGGGACATAGTAGTCAAGTCCCAACATCAGACTGGCATCCCTGGTGCTGCCTTGGAGGAAGAAGGTCTCATGATGGGAGAGCATCAACCAGGTGCATCAGGAAAGGATCCTGTAGCAAGGACCTGCTCTCCAGGTGATGCATTGTCCTTTCGCACTGAGGATATCTCCCCAAGGCCTACTGCCCAGGAGGGAAGGATTAGGTCGGCCGTCATAGTTGGTGATTCGATTATTAGGAATGTAGATAGCTGGGTGGCACGAGGATGGCCTGGTAACATGCCTACCGGGTGCGAAGGTGGCGGACTTCATGCGTCACCTAGATAGGATTTTAGACAGTGCTGGGGAGGAGCCGGCTGTCGTGGTACGTGTGAGCACCAATGACAGGAAAATCTGGGAGGGAGGTTCTGGAAGCCTAATTTAGGCTCTTAGGTAGAAAGCTTAAATCCAGAACCTCCAGGTTAGCATTCTCTGAAATGCTCCCTGTTCCACGTGCAGGTCACCAGAGGCAGGCAGAGCTCCGGAGTCTCAAAGCGTGGATGAGACGATGGTGCAAGGAAGAGGGATTCAGTTTTGTTAGGAACTGGGGAACCTTTTGGGAAGGGGGAGTCTCTTCCGAAGGAATGGGCTCCACCTTAACCAGGGTGGAACCAGGCTGCTGGCGCTAATCTTTAAAAAGGAAATAGAGAAGCTTTTAAACTAGAACAAAGGGGAAAGCCGACAGTCGCTCAGCAGCGCATGGTTCGGAGAGAGGTATCTTCAAAGGATACTAATGATGCATTAGAATTAGGGCATCCTGACAGTGAGGTTCCAATAATTAGAAAAGTAGTCCAAGTGCCTGTAACTAAAAACTCACCTGAGCTAAAAAATTCTAACTTATCCCTATCAATTAAAAATCAGAATGAAAATACAAACAAAAAACAAACTTTGAAATGTTTGTATGCTAATGTCAGAAGTCTAAGAAGTAAGATGGGAGAATTAGAATGTATAGCAGTGAATGATGACATAGACTTAATTGGCATCTCAGAGACATGGTGGAAAGAGGATAACCAATGGAACAGTGCTATACCGGGGTACAAATTATATCGCAATGACAGAGAGGAGCACTCGGGAGGAGGTGTGGCGCTTTATGTCCGGGATGGCATAGAGTCCAACAGGAATCTTTATGAGTAGAAATCCCTTGTGTGTTGGGGAAGACTAGTGATAGTATACTACTGTCCACCTGGTCAGGGTGGTGAGACGGACAGTGAAATGCTAAGAGAAATTAGGGAAGCGAAACTAATTGGTAGTGCAGTAAAAATGGGAGACTTCAATTACTCCAGTATTGACTGGGTAAATGTATCATCGTGACACGCTAGAGAGATAACGTTCCTGGATGGAATAAATGATAGCTTTATGGAGCAATTGGTTCAGGAACCGACGAGAGAGGGAGCAATTTTAGATCTAATTCTCAGTGGAGCACAGGACTTGGTGAGAGAGGTGACGGTGGTGGGGCCGCTTGGCAATAGTGATCATAATCGGGCGGATTTTAAAAACCCTGCTCGCGTAAATCCCCCCGGGTTTACGCGAGCAGGGCCTTGCGCGCCTATTTTACATAGGCCGTCGGCGCGCGCAGAGCCCCGGGATGCGCGTAGGTCCCGGGGTTTTCGGAAGAGGGCATGTCGGTGGTGTGTCGGGGGGCGGGACCCGATGACGCGACGTTTCGGGGGCGGGACCGGGGGTGCCGGCCCGGGGGCGTGGTCCAGGCCTTCGGACCAGCCCCCAGGTTGGAGCACGGCTCACCAGCAGTCCACTGGCGTGCGAAGATTTACGTCTGCTTCTCGCAGGCGTAAATCTACGGACAAAGGTAAGGGGGGGTTTAGATAGGGCTGGGGGGGTGGGTTAGGTAGAGGAAGGGAGGGGAAGGTGAGTGGAGGGTGAAAGAGAGTTCCCTCCGAGGCCGCTCCGATTTCGGAGCGGCCTCGGAGGGAATGGAGACAGGCTGCGCGGCTCGGCGCGTGCCGGCTGCCCAAAATCGGCAGCCTTGCGCACGCCGATCCAGGATTTTAGAAGATAGGCGCGGCTACGCGCGTATCTTATAAAATCCAGCGTACTTTTGTTTGCGCCTGGTGCGCAAACAAAAGTACGCGAACGCGCTTTTTTTTAAAAATCTACCCCAATATGATCAAATTTGATTTAATGACTGCAAGAGGAACAGTGTGCAAATCCAAGGCTCTCGTGCTAAACTTTCAAAAGGGAAACTTTGATAAAATGAGAAAAATTGTTAGAAAAAAAACTGAAAGGAGCAGCTACAAAAGTAAAAAACGTGCAAGAGGTGTGGTCATTGCTAAATACCATTCTAGAAGCACAGTCCAGATGTATTCCACACATAAAGAAAGCTGGAAACAAGGCAAAACGATTACCAGCATGGTTAAAAGGGGAGGTGAAAGAAGTTATTTTAGCCAAAAGATCTTCATTCAAAAATTGGAAGAAGGATCCAATAGAAGAAAATAGGATAAAGCATAAATGTTGGCAAGTTAAATGTAAGACATTGATAAGACAGGCTAAGAGAGAATTTGAAAAGAAGTTGGCTGTAGAGGCAAAAACTCACAGTAAAAACTTTTTAAAATATATCTGAAGCAGAAAGCCTGTGAGGGGGTCAGTTGGACCGTTAGATGATCGAGGGGTTAAAGGGGCACTTAGAGAAGATAAGGCCATTGCGGAAAGATTAAATTATTTCTTTGCTTCGGTGTTTACTGAAGAGGATGTTGGGTAGGTAACCATAATGGAGAAGGTTTTCATGGGTAATGATTCAGATGGACTGAATCAAATCACAGTGAACCTAGAAGATGTGGTAGACCTGATTGACAAACTGAAGAGTAGTAAATCACCTGGACCGGATGGTATACACCCCAGAGTTCTGAAGGAACTAAAAAATGAAATTTCAGAACTATTAATAAAAATTTGTAACCTATCATTAAAATCATGTATTTATTTATTTATTTATTTAGGGTTTTTATATACCGACTTTCTTGATATATATATATATATATATATATCTATATCAAATCAAGTCGGTTTCATCCATTGTACCTGAAGACTGGAGGACAGCAAATGTAACCCCAATATTTAAAAAGAGCTCCAGGGGCGATCCAGGAAACTACAGATCGGTTAGCCTGACTTCAGTGCAAGGAAAAATAGTGGAAAGTGTTCTAAACATCAAAGTCACAGAACATATAGAAAGACATGGTTTAATGGAACAAAGTCAACATGGCTTTACCCAAGGCAAGTCTTGCCTCACAAATCTGCTTCTCTTTTTTGAAGGAGTTAATAAACATGTGGATAAAGGTGAACCGGTAGATGTAGTATATTTGGATTTTCAGAAGGCGTTTGACAAAATTCCTCATGAGAGGCTTCTAGGAAAACTAAAAAGTCATGGGATAGATGGCGATGTCCTTTCATGGATTGCAAACTGGCTAAAAGACAGGAAACATAGTGTAGGATTAAATGGACAATTTTCTCAGTGGAAGGGAGGGGACAGTGGAGTGCCTCAGGGATCTGTATTGGGACCCTTACTTTTCAATATATTTATAAATGATCTGGAAAGAAATATGACAAGTGAGGTAATCAAATTTGTAGATGACACAAAATTGTTCAGCGTAGTTAAATCACAAGCAGATTGTGATAAATTGCAGGAAGACCTTGTGAGACTGGAAAATTGGGCATCCAAATGGCAGATGAAATTTAATGTGGATAAGTGCAAGGTGATGGGAAAAATAACCCATGCTACAATTACACAATGTTGGGTTCCATATTAGGTGCTACAACCCAAGAAAGAGACCTAGGTGTCATAGTGGATAACACATTGAAATCGTCGGTTCAGTGTGCTGCGGCAGTCAAAAAAGCAAACAGAATGTTGGGAATTATTAGAAAGGGAATGGTGAATAAAACTGAAAATGTCATAATGCCTCTGTATCGCTCCATGGTGAGACCGCACCTTGAAAACTGTGTACAATTCTGGTCGCCGCATCTCAAAAAAGATATAATTGCGATGGAGAAGGTACAGAGAAGGGCTACCAAAATGATAAGGGGAATGGAACAGCTTCCCTATGAGGAAAGACTAAAGAGGTTAGGACTTTTCAGCTTGGAGAAGAGACGGCTGAAGGGGGGGGGGATATGATAGAGATGTTTAAAATCATGGGAGGTCTAGAATGGGTAGATGTGACTCGGTTATTTACTCTTTCGGTAGTAGAAAGACTAGGGGGCACTCCATGAAGTTAGCATGGGGCACATTTAAAACTAATCGGAGAAAGTTCTTTTTTACTCAACGCACAATTAGACTCTGGAATTTGTTGACAGAGGATGTGGTTAGTGCAGTTAGTATATCTGTGTTTAAAAAAGGATTGGATAAGTTCTTGGAGGAGAAGTCCATTACCTACTATTAAGTTCACTTAGAGAATAGCCACTGCCATTAGCAATGGTAACATGGAATTGACTTTGTTTTTGGGTACTTGCCAGGTTCTTATGGCCTGGATTGGCCACTGTTGGAAACAGGATGCTGGGCTTGATGGACTCTTAGTCTGACCCAGTATGGCATTTTCTTATGTTCTTATGTTCTTACCTCGAATCCAGCATCCCTCTGGATTGTAGATAGTTTACTATTCTTTCTTTCAGCAGAGTCTCCATTAATTTTCCCCTCACCATGGTGAGGCTAACCTGTCTGTAGTTTCCAGCCTCCTTTCTACTCCCACTCTTGTGAAACAGGACCAAAACCGCTCTTCTACAATCTTGCAGCACCACTACCTTTCCAGAGATCTATTGAACAGGTCTTTCAGCGGACTGGCCACTACATCTCTGAGCTCATTAAGTATCTTGGGATATACCTCTTCCAGCCCTATGGCCTTGTCCACTTTAAGTTTTCCTGGCTCAGCCCATACATTCTCCTCTGTGAATGGAGTTTCAGCTACTCCATCCCCATCTATATTCTTGTCAACCAGCAACAGTCTTTCTCCAGGATCTTCAGAGAACACCAACCTGAAGTTTTTGTTTAATATTTTTGCCATTTCTTCATCTCTCTCCATACATTGCTCCTTGTCGCCTTTAAATTTCACTATACTACTTTGGATCTTCCTTCTTTCTCTGATATATCTGAAAAATGTTTTGTCACCTCACTTTATTTTTTTGACAATCCTTTCTTCCGCTTAACCTTTTGCTTTTCCGATTTGTTTCTTTGTGTCCATCAATTTCACTAGGTATTCTTCCCTATGTTTCTCTTTTGTGGTATCTTTTATACTTTTCGTGTTCTTTTTGCCTTTATTTTTTATCCACCTCCTTTGAGAACCAGATCGGTTTCTTAATCTTCTTACTTTTGTTTACTTTTCTAACATATAGGTTTGTTGTCTTTCTAATAGTTCCTTTTAATTTGGCTCATTGTTATTCCACCTCATCCATTTTCTCCCAGTCTTCTACTTCTTCCAGGTACATCCATATTTTGATAAAGTCCGTGTTTTTGAAATTCAAAGTGTGGGTCCTATTCGTAATATCAAACCATACCGTTTGATGATCACTGGTGCTCAGGTGGGCACCCACCTGGACATTAGAGACATTATCATCATTAGGGAGCACCAAATGAAGTATCACACCCTCCCTCATAGATTCCATTACCATTTGTTTGAGCCGAACCACTTGAAGGGCATTTACTATCTCTCTACTTCTCATAGATTCCACAAAAAGGATTCTCCAGTCTACATCTGGTAGATTAAAATCTAAGAGCACCACTTCTCCCTTCTTTTCCACCTTTTGGATGCCTTCACCAGAACTCTGTCCAGCTCTTCCATTTGAGTTGGAGACCTGTAGACCACATCAATAAAAGTGGTTGCACCATCATCTTTTTTTATGATGGTCCATAATGCTTCTTTCTCTACCTCATGTCCTTCACAGTTCAGTTGCTTGGATATTCTTTTTGAAATCTCTTTATTTCAAAAAGAATATCCATTTTTCTGATCTCTCTGTCCTTCCTTAATGAGTTATAGCCTGGAATGGCCATATCCCAATCATAAGAATCCGTGAATCATGTCTCTATAACAGCAACAATGTCCAAGTCTGCCTCCCCATTAGGGCCTGCAGGTCTGGGATTTTATTGTCCAAACTATGAGCATTTGACGTCATAGCTTTCTAATTTTTAGCTCTTGATTTGCTGCACTTCCTATTCACCTTTTCTGTTTTGTTTTTTTTTCATCTGATTGCTTTTGTTATTTTGTCCTCCATCTTTCTGTATCACTAGTGGGTGACATACCAATTTTATTGGCACCTCATGCCACCCCCATTCTCTTGTCCCTGGTCTATGGAGTTCCTTCCTTCCAGACTCTAGTTTAAATGTCTGATAATATATGATCTGATTTTCTCACTTAATAGCCTTCTTCTTTCTATAGACAAATGTAGGCTATCTTTAACATATAGTCTTTTATATGTTGCAGATGTGGACACTTGGACCAAGGTGGAGTTGGCACAACCTACAGGAAGGAGCCCTGCAAGTCCCAACCATCAGCTGTGGGGCTGGTTGTGGCAGAGGCTAACTGGGACTTCAACTATACCAGCCGTCATTCCCCTTAGGTAGAGCCCTCGGGGGCTGGGGCCAGCAGGACATAGGCACAGGTTGTGGTGGAGTTACGTAGAGGCATCTGAGTCGCAGGCCAGGGTCTGGGGCAGGCTGAATACAGACAAGCTCATAGGCAGGTAGTGGTTAGTGGCAGGCAGAGTTCAACTGTGGACAAGATGCAGGCAGTCTTCAGTGCCATGCAAAGTTCAATAATGGACAAGAAGCAAGCAGTGGTCAGTGTCAGGTGGAGTTCAATTGTAGCTACTGGTCAAGCCGGTGTCAGAACCAGAGATTTGTTCTAGGAAAGATGGGATGGATAGACAGACAGGAGGGTGAGGAGCAGGACAGGCAGGCAAGAGAATACGCTGAAGAAAACTTGAGCACAGGACAAAGACAAGGATGAAGATGAAGAACTCAGGAACAAAGACCAAAGACTGCCAGGACAAGGACCAGGAAAACAGGAATGAAATCCAGGAACACAGGAACATAGAAGCAAAGATCAGGAACATGAAGAGGCAACTAGCTCTACCCATGCTAGTCAACCTAATGCCAAAACATGGAGTGGAAGAGAAAAGGCCCTTTTATGGGCTGCAGGCCCTGATATCATTTGTGGGTGCTGTGGGGGATTTCTCAATACGTGCCCTTTGAGTCAGGGAAAGTTGTGCACGCGCACCTAGGGCAGCATCAGAGAGACAGTGGCAACTTGCCACAAGAGTGTAAGCCTGGCTGAAGCAGGGAGGCCTGCTCCGCCCTGTTCTGGTCTGGGGAACCCACTAGAGATGTGAATCATGTGCCCGATCATCTTAACGATCGGGTTCGGCTAGAGGGAGGAAAAAATCTGATCGTGGGTGATGTGAATCGGAATTGGTTCCGATTCACATCGTTATTTTTTTTGTAGTGAGGCCCGACCCTTTAAAATTAACCCCTTACCTTCCCCCACCCTCCCGAACCCCCCCAAAACGTTTTACGATTACCTGGTGGTCCAGTGGGGGCGCGGGGACCAATCTCCCGCTCTCGGGCCATCGGCGCTATTTTGGCTGCCACTCAAAAATGGCGCCGATGGCCCGATAAAAACAAAACCCACCCGACCCTTTAAAAACGACCCCTTAGCTTCCCCCACCCTCCCGAGCCCCCCAAAACATACCTGGTGCTCTAGTGGTGGTCCCGGGAGCGATCTCCCATTCTCAGGCTGTCGGCTGCCACTCATAAAGATGGCGCCGATGGCCCTTTGCCCTTACCATATGACAGGGTATCCGTGCCATTGGCCGGCTCCTGTCACATGGTAGGAGCACTGGATGGCTGGCGCCATCTTTAAAGATGGTGGCGGCCATCTTTACGATGGCGGCGGCCATCTTTAAAGACAGCGGTGGCCATCTTTACGAAGGCGGCCGCCATCTTTAAAGATGGTGCCAGCCAGCCAGTGCTCCTACCATGTGACAGGGGCCGGCCAATGGCACGGATACCCTGTCATATGGTAAGGACAAAGGGCCATCGGCGCCATCTTTATGAGAATGGGAGATCGCTCCCGGGACCACCACTAGACCACCAGGTGTGTTTTGGGGGGATCGGGAGGGTGGGGGAAGCTAAGGGGTCGTTTTTAAAGGGTCGGGTGGGTTTTTTTTTTATCGGGCCATCGGCGCCATTTTTGAGTGGCAGCCAAAATGGCGACGATGGACCGAGAGCAAGAGATCGCTCCCCGCGCCCCCACTGGACCACCAGGTACTCATAAAAAGTTTTGGGGGGGTTCGGGAGGGTGGGGGAAGGTAAGGGATTCGTTTTATAGGGTCGGGGTGGGTTTAGGGGGTTTTTTGGTCTGCCGGTTTTCCCCGCCCTCCCCCCTCCCCCGATTTACGATTTTTCACGATAAATCGGGGGAATTTCTATTGTATCGCGACTCTTAATGATTTTTGACGATTTAAAATATATCTGACGATTGTTTTAAATCGTCAAAAAACGATTCACATCCCTAGAAGCCACAGCGGCATTAGGGCTGGAAGTAAGAGCAGCAGTTCACGGGACCGACCTTGAACCACCGAACGCAACATTACTGTTCCATACATGGCCCCATCCAAAACCATTTTTTGTACACCAGGTTTTGAGCCAGGAATTGAAACTATCTATACAGCATAGTTTTCTTTTCCCTTTCCATGAACAGGTAATACTTCTGAAAAGGCAACAGTATTTGCCATGTGTCTTATCTTCTTCCCTAGATTTTAGAAATGTTTCTGTACTTTCTGGATACCATTTCTATCAAGGTCCACAGATGGATGCTTTGCATTTCTACTACCTAATAGAGATGTGCTTAGGGTAAAAATTTTGTGCCAGCTTTGTTTTGGGCCCCACCCCCATGGGAATTTTGTTTTTCCTGTGGTTCGGGGTTTTTTTTTTCTGGGGCCCCGGTTTTCAGGTTAGTGCGCACTATCGGGAGTTAGCACATGCTAACTCAAAAATGAATTTTTCCCAAAATTTTGGAAAAAATCAATCGTTTTTCAGTTCTCCCGAACCATTCCGAATTAGGCAATTTCATTGACATTGCCTAATTCTGGAAAAACAATTGCAAATCCCTACTACCTAAGGATCCTGGAACGCATTTAGCTGTTGTGTTACCATCAAAATATGCTCCCAAATTTGTTTCTCTGGTGATTGAGTCTCCCCACAGAGAAGTTTTCTTTTATGTCATTTGATCATGTTGAAGAGCTTCTGGGTGCATTGGGTGCTTCTCTTGCAGACATCACTTCAAATTCTATTGCTAGTGTTTCTTAATTTTCCAATGCAGATAAGGCATTACGTAGAGGTAACAGTGGGGAGATTGGGTGTCTCTCCATCACAAGCCTTATTCTGCCAGGGCCCACTATTATCTAGTTAATCCTGGGTTTGTGAATCCTGGATGTCTAACATCTCTGTGGGCATGGGGGTTGATACATGGGATGCTGCAAAGTTGGGAAATACGGTGTCTCTTTGTCACATATCTTGTTCTATTAGAGCCCACTGTAAACTATCTTTTCCTGGTTTTCTGAATCTTCTGTGGAAGATGGGCAAGAGATACAGGATGTTAAAGGAAGGGGAGGTTAATTGAAAACTGAACAATTCCTTTTCCAGATGAGTGAGCGCCATTTTCATTGCAGACAGCTGAAGGCAAAATGGACAACCTCTGATACTCCAAATGATAGGATATGGGACATAAGCAAAGTCTTGGCTTTGGGACCTGGCCTCCATGCCGTGGTGTCGGGCCTGGGACTGGAATCTTGCCTTGGCCGTTGCCTTTGGGTCAGTTTGCAGTGTTGGGCCTGGGTCTGGGCCTAGGCCCCTGTGTCGGGACATAGCCTCTGAGTCAGGTTGTGACGTCAGGCCTGGGCTCACGCTGTAGCATTGGAACCTGGCTTCTGGGTCAGGTCACAGTGGCAGTCCTGGGTCTGGGCCATGACCCTGGCTTCAGGACCCGGCCTTTGGGTTGGATCATGGTGTTGGTCCTGGTTCCAGGCCCTAGCCTTCACCGAAGCCTTGGCATTGAGACCCGGCCTTCAGTTCGAGTCATGGCATCAGGTCTGGGTCTGGTCCCAGGCTCTGGCATCAAGACCTAGCCTTCATCGGACTCCTGACGGATCAGGACTTTTTTTTTTTTAATTTTCTGGGGTCTTGGCAAAGGCCTTGTCATCGGCCCGTGCCTTCGCCGATACCCCGGTGTCATGCTCAGGCCTAGCCTAAGGCTCCGGCTTATGGCCTTCGCCTAGGCCTTAGACAAGGCCCCGGCTTTGGGCGTAGGCCAAGATGTTGGCATCATGCTCGGGCATAAGCCATGACGCCTACTTTGGGTCTTGGCCTATGCCCTAGGCAAGCCCCAACCTTTGGACCTAGGTCTAGGCCCAATGTATTAGTTTAAAATGAAACAAATGATTAAAGTTCATTTCATTTGGGGTTGCCCGATTTGGATTGGGGCCCCTTAAAATGAAACAAATTAGCCTTATTTGTCACGTTTTGCACATTTATTTTAAACTAATGCATATCCTTACTAAATGGTTGAAATTACTTGCAGGAAAAAAACAATTTCTCTTAGCTTGTAGTTGCCTCACACAGTAAAACTTGCAGAGAATGGCTAATTTCTGTTCAAAATGATAGTCTCCAGTCAAATGAATTCTATAAAGATCCCTTTCCTCTAGAGACACTCTGATAATAAAACTTATGGGACATTATTTTTATTTTTCAGACACAATAGACTCTTTTTCCCTTTTTTTCACAAGTAAAAGAACCCCCCCGACCCCATAAGGGCACTATGGATATTATGGATATAAAAGATGTTGAGAGTGAAAGGAAATTTAGGGAACACCCTGGTTAAGTGTGCTCTGAAATATGGGATCCAGATGTAATTATAATTTGAAACCCTTCTCCCTTTTAGCGTTATAAATAAAACTAATTATTCTCTTGAAAACCATTGCTTGGAAATTTTTGAAGCTGGAGGCAGAAGGGTCTGAACAAAGTAGGACCATTTTGAATTGAAAATAATCTGGGGCTGAGTGCTGGCAGATAGGGTACAGGCATTCTGGGAAGAGAACAGAGGAGGAGTTGATTTGGATTTATATGCACACTTTTTCATTTTAAAAATTATATTTGTAAGTTTACCTGTACATGTTATGCCTTCTGAAAAGGAGGTATACATTTTTGTGAGTTATTTTGTGTATATACCGGGTCCATTTCCCACACTATTCAACACAAACATATGGAGTGAATTTTCAAAGTGGTTCCGCATATAAAAATTAGGGATGTGCATTTGTTTGCGACGAAATAGGAAATAGAGACAATATTTCCTATTTCGTCACGTTTCGGGGGGTCGACAAAATGATAAAAAAAATCCACAAAATTTTGTGTGGTTTTCTTATTGTTTTTGGGGAGGAGAGAAAGGGCACATTAAAAAAAAACCAAACAAACCCACCCCAACCTTTCAAATTTAATTAATTGCAACCCCCCTCAAGACTTGCCCGACTCCCCCCAAGACTTACTGAAAGTCCCTGGTGGTCCAGCGGGGTCTCAGGAGCGATCTCCCCCTCTCAGGCCGTCAGCTGCCACTAATCAAATTGGCGCCGATGGCCCTTTGCCCTTACCATGTGACAGGGGCAATCGGTGCCATTGGTCAGCCCCTGTCACACAGTAGGAGCAATGGATGGTCTGCGCCATCTTTTGTATGCCTGAAGCAGATTTTAAACCTGTTTGACATAGTCTGCTGCCTTATAGTTGCCTAGAAAGTTTCAAACGACATTCTTGAAGGCTGTACACATTCTGTACCTTGCAGAAGACCATCAAAGTGGCTGGCCTTCATCACAGCTCGGATTTGTGGGCCAACGAAAACACCTTCTTTTAGCTTGGTGTCACTTATGCATGGAAACATTTGCCACAAATAATCAAAGGGTTTACTTTGCTAGTTCATTGCCTTAGCAAAGGTTTTCATCAGCCCAAGTTTGATGTGCAAAGGTGGAAGAAATATCTTACTTGAATCCACCAATGGGTCATGCGCAACATTCTTCTGCCCTGGAATCAACCTCTTGCGGATAGGCCAGACTTTTCTGACATAATGCGAATCTCTTGCTTGACTGTCCCACTCACAAAGGAAGCAACAATACCAGGCGCAAACAAAAGTACGCGGGATTTTATAAGATACGCGCGTAGCTGCGTATATCTTATAAAATCCGGAGTTGGCGCGCGCAAGGGGGTGCACATTTGTGCACCATGTGCGCGCCGAGCCCTGCATGCACTGCCCGTTCCCTCCGAGGCCGCTCTGAAATCAGAGCGGCCTCGGAGGGAACTTTCCTTCCACCAACCCCCCCCCACCCCCCACCCCCCGCACCTTGCCCTCCCTTCCCCTACCTAACCCACCCCCCCGGCCCTATCTAAACCCCCCCCACCTGTGTTTTAATAGTTACGCCTGCCAGAAGCAGGCGTAACACGCGCGCGCAGCGGGCTGCTGGCGTGTGATTCCCCGGCCGGGGAAATTTTCATATCAGATGACAAAAGATTCCATCCTTGCAGTTTTGACCCAAGCAGCTCCTCCTAACTCTTCAATAAAGCCAAATCTCTGACCAGATCGTTCAGCTCTGACTGAGATATTAAATTAGGATCGCTGGATGTTGATGGCACAAAGTCAGGATCAGCCGCAGCTTCCATTTGCGACAGCTCACCATCATCACCTACCTCTTCATCCTCACATTCAAGTGTCCACACCTCTGGCAGTTTTGGAATAGGAAGGAAGACTGTCATCATGCAGCACTGGTCTCAATGCCGATGCAAGGTTAGGGTACTCAATAAACTTCCTGTTCTTTGATGAGTATCCTGACACATTCGTCATGCAGAAGTAACAATCAGTTATATGATCTTTCTGTTCCCTACATATCATTGGGATGGCAAATGGCATGGATGGTCGCACACCTTTCAGTCAAGCTTGCAGACTACTGGTGTAAGATGTGCAACATATATGAGGAACCTATGCTTTGTCCTGGTCACCAATTTTGCAGCTGAAGTATAACTCATATTCTTTCTTAATGAGTGCAGTCATACTCCTTTTCTGTGCTTTCAGAGTAAATTCACCACAGATGTAACAAAACGTGTCACGGCTATTACGACATTGGCGCGACATTTCATAAAGTATATGAAATTAAATCCACAAGCTTTAAACTCAACAGTTTTAGTGATAGAGATGTGCATTCGTTTACCATGAATTAGGCAATTTCAACGAAATTGCCTAATTCGTCCTGGTTCGGGGGTCCCGAACCCCGAAATGAATTTTCCCCGAACTTCGGGGAAACTTCATTTTTCGGGTTTGTGCGGGGGGGAGGACATTTATTAAAAAAAAAACCCACCCCAAACCCTCAAATTTACATTAATACAACCCCTTCCCACCATCCCGATCCCTCCCCAACTCTTACTTAAAGCCCTGATGGTCCAGCGGGGTTCCGCGATTGATCTCTTCCTCCAGGCCGTCAGGCCTGCCATGAATCAAAATGGCGCCGATGGCCCTTTGCCCTTACGATGTCACAGGGGCCAACCAATGGCACCGGTAGCCCTTATGACATAGTAAGGGCAAGGGCTATCGGCACCATTTTGAATACCGGCAGCTGACGGCTCCAAGACCCCCCCTGGACCACCAGGGACTTTTGGCAAGATGGCGCCTACCATGTGACAGTGGCCAACCAATGGCACCGGTAGCCCCTGGGTCATCGTAAGGTCAAAGGGCAATCGGCACTATTTTGATTTGTGGCAGGCCTGACAGCCCGACGGCCCGGAGGGAGAGATAGATTGCAGGACCCCACTGGACCACCAGGGCTTTCAGTAAGACTTGGGGAGGGATCGGTATGGTGGCGGGGTGTATTAAAGTAAATTTGAGGGGTGGGGTGGTTTTTATTCCTGTTTCGTTTTTTTTTTTTTTCACTTCGTTTTTCCAGGTTTGGGTTCGGGTTCCGGCTTCGGATTTATCGAAAAATGATACGTGGGAAAATGAGTTTTCCCACGAAGCACCCAAACTGAAACCCGACCTGACCCAGAAAAACGACTCTCATCTCTAGTGATACGATTCGCTCTTTCATACAGACGTTGCATAGGAGACTACACATTCCTGCTGCTTCTATAAGTGTCATCATGGAAAGAAGCTGGAATCTTGCAGCCGAGCTGGGGCTTGCCCAAGCAAGTTCTGGCATGATCAGGCAGAGTTTCTTGGTGTATTTTAAAAAAAGTTAGTTTCTGTTACATGTTACGTTGCTTATGGCCGTCAAAAATACGACATGAATTTTAAAAATCATAAAAGCTACTGTCCAGCAAGAAAATATATGTTCGCAAGATTATGTTTTAAAATTTCACAATTATTGTAACATAAATTTGGCCGTTTCTCAAAAATCTTACGTGATGTACACATTTCGAAATAATATCTGTGATCAGTATCAAAAAATCTATTTGGAACACCAAAAAGCCTGAAGGAAACAAAAACATTGTTTATCAGTGTAATCTATATTGCCCCAATAAATGACAAATTCAAACATACAGGGAAGAATCACAACAATGAGTTCATCACTGAAACTCAAATATTTTTTTCAAACTCGTGTTTATTAAATTATCCATAAAAATGACCTCTGTACAATAGTAATAGTTATCACCATAACAGACATTAGTATTATGACAGAATCCATAAACAAATGTGTACAAGGTTTATCCATTCCCCCTTCCCCCTTCCCTTCTCCCTTATCCCCTAAATAAAGGGATCTGCACACTTCATCACAATCTATTTTAGGAATATCACAAATACAACAAGAAATAGCATTCATTTGTGACCCCCATCCCAGGAAGTTGACTGTACTCCGATGGGGCCATAAAAGATTTAAAAGTCTCTTGGGGGCTCGAACCTCAGGCTAGCTCAAACCCAGCCTCTTAATCCAAAGGCCTGGATTCTTTGTTGGGTGGGGGAAAAGGTTTCCCTTTCAAGGCCTGGAGTGACAGAGGTGATTTTCTTTATATTTTCTTTCCCTGGGAGAGCTTTATTTTTCTTTTAATGTGTGCTGGGAGTATCCAAAAAATATACTGGAGCCACTGATTGAGTATCCATAAATAAATTACTTTACCTGAGATAAAGCATATGAAATATGGCACAATTAAATCAGGTTTCAGCACCACAGGAGCTCTTTTAGTTACAGACTTTTTCCTATCTGCACCAATTCAGTGGAATCACTCACTCTCCAAGTCTTGGCTAAGTGAGGTTCTCAAGTAGGCAGAGTATCCTTAGTTGGGCAGGAAAATCCCTTCCAAAACTGTCAAAAAGAGTAAAACAGTTTTATGCATGGAGAGTAAAAATCCTCTCTCTCCTCAGGAGTGAAGGCTCCAGACGGGTGTCCTCAAAGATCTCAAATGATTTCTTACTCAGGTGATGATTCTTTATTATTTTCTCTCTTAATTGAATCCTGATGGGAGAGATCATCTCAGGAACTTTCAACTCTTAGTGTTCCTCTTCATGCAGGAAGAAGCAGCAAAAATCTTCCTCCTGGACCTTATAACCAAAAAGGTTTTTTTCCCCCAAAATGAAGTTAACCCCGGAGTTGCTACTTGTCTCAGGTCACCACCATACCTCCTTCCTCATTGAGGGTGCAGAAGGACAGGTCTTCCCTAATCTGGACAATCCCAGACACAGGGTTCCCCATACCCTGAATCCATCCAGAGGGATGGAGTTGGGCCAGAGTTTAGATTTATGTGCATAACTTTTTTATTTTAAAAAGAATAAGATGCATTTTAAAAGAAGTTACATGTGTAAATGTAACATACTATCATAGCTATTTTAAAAAGCCATTTACTCATGTAAAGTGCATTTACACGTGAATATCCTATGGACAATTCAATGGCATATAATGTAGCAATGTTTAAAAGCCCACTTACATTGGTAAAGTATATTTACACATGTAAAACCCAATTTTAAGCAAGTAAATGCTTTTAAAAATCAAGCCCTATGTGTCTATGCGCACAAAAACATGCATGCACTTTAGCTTTGAAATTTGTGAAATGTTTGTAGGTGAAAAGTATGCATAGACTTTCTCAACTTTGAAAATTATTCACCTTGAGGTTAATTGTCATTTAGGAAGAGGCTTTTTTTTCTATCATAGGCCCGGAATTGTGGAACTCAGCACCAAGGGAGTTGCAGATGAAATTAAATTATTTACTCTTCCAGAAAAAGGTGAAATCTTGGCTCTTTCCATGCTAGGCTTTTAAGCAGTATCTGCTAATTCTCTGGCCCATTGTAGGTAATTTTAAGTAATTTAATCTTATTTTACTTTTAGAGTTTTATTTTGTATGGTTTTTTGAATTGTAATATTTTATTATTTGTTTTTATTGAATTGTTTTATGTATTATTTAATTTGTACAGCACACTAACCAGAGATTCTCTGAGTGAGTGGTAAATAAGTATGAGTAAGTAAATAAATAATTAATTTTCAAAGAGACTTCTGCAGGTAAAGATATGCTTAACCATAAAAATAGCCCTTTAGAAAATTGTGCAACTGATAGGTGCATAAAATTACATGCATTCACACTGTAAATTGAATTTTAAAAGTCATACACGTGCCCAAACCTAGAGATAGGCTCGTATCTAGCACATTCATGTCTCTACCTGATTTTATAAACCACTTATACGTGCACACAGGTATCGATGTGCAACTATCTCTTATCGGGAAAAAAAGGCGCACAATGTGGGTGAGAAATGGATGTTCCGGGATGGAGCCAAGAGATATGCACACATGTAACTATGCACCTAGGCATACATACATGTCCATTTCAGTGCAACTTTATTTCCACTGTAAATGAGGTGTAAGTGGGGGCGCTAGAGAGCAGCGCTGCAAGATGGCCGCCTGACCCGCGTGCTCTGCTCCCTAAATAGCAATAAGAGGCTTAAAAGCATAGTATCTCCTCGCACCCCATCGGTTTTTTAGGCTCCGTGTGCAGGTGCATACTCCAGGAT
Source organism: Rhinatrema bivittatum (assembly GCF_901001135.1). NCBI lineage: Eukaryota > Metazoa > Chordata > Amphibia > Gymnophiona > Rhinatrematidae > Rhinatrema > Rhinatrema bivittatum. Next base: position 282,160,569 of record NC_042618.1, on the reverse strand, counting down.
GGCAGCACGACGGCGTACGGTCGACTTAAAGCAGTTTTCATTCACTAAATGTGCGGGGGAACTGCTGGACGCCGAAGAGGCCCAGGACGCAGATCTCTCTGTGGGCGGCGATTCAGCTGACAACATGGACACCGGGAGCAGTGCACCTCGTTCGGAGACACCTGATCCGGTGGTGTCTAATATAGACTTTCCTACGCGGACCGAAATGCGATCTTGGTTTGTGGAGTTACGTGCCGATCTCAAGGCTCACAAAGCGGAGCTGTTAGCATCCATGGCCGATATGAGGGAAGATCTAAACGCACTAGGCCGCAGAGTGGATGACATCGATATGCGGGGTGACGCACATAGTATAGCCATTGAGTCTCTCACCTCCCAGAATAAGGAGATTACAAATGAATTGGAGATGGTCCAAGACAAACTTGAGGACCTTGAAAATCGCTCACGGAGAGCGAATCTTCGCCTGCGAGGGGTCCCGGAATCGGAACAGTTTCAAGACTGTATGCAAACTGCGGAAGCCCTGTGCAAGTTCATCCTAGCACAGGGGTCGTCCGGAGCTGCCGACCCACCTGCGGATCGAGAGGTGGATTTGGACCGGGCCCACAGAGCCTTGGGCCCGCGACGAGATAACCAGCCGCGGGACATAATTATAAAATTCCACAAGTTCCGGGTCAAGGAGGAAGTCCTTCAAAGGGCACGGGCCAAGCAGCAGTGGAGCTGGCAGGGCCACTCCATATCTATATATAACGACCTAGCTCCTGTCACTCTGCAAAAAAGATTTCAGCTCCGGGAGGTGGCTTTGGCGCTGCGCAATGAGGAAATCCGATACCGATGGGGATTCCCCTTTGCCCTCATTTTTCAACGGCGGGGCATCACTTACCGTGTAAAGTCCCTGGCAGAAGCGGCCGACAGTTTCCAAAAAGCAGGCCTGGAGGTCCCCTTTCAGCATGATCCTCCTGCACGGCGAGCGCGACCGGTGGACCCGACGCCGAGGTGGCAGCGACCGGGCCCGGGATGTGGCCGTTTGCGGCGGCAGCAGTCCTGGAAGGGGGAGCTCCCGGCGGAAAAAGGCTGACTTTACTTTATTCATTGTCTTTCCTTGTTCTGCCTGGCTGTAAAGCTGTAGAGCGTTTGGGATGGCTCGCCTATTTGGGAGGGCCCGAGCTCTGTTTATCTATTCATGATTATATGTTTTACTGGTGAGATTGTTCACCCATAGTTCAATGTTGTGTTAAGAGTTCATGTAGTAAGTGTATGATGCTAAGGTTTCCATCTTAGAATAAGCCTCAAATGGCTCATGTAAGCTCCGAGGGGGGGGTTGTGGGGGGGGGGGGGAGACATTCGGCGCTGCTCCACATGTGTACCCCGCGAGGGATTCGCCGCGGTTTAGCGAATCGAAGAGTTAGGGGGGGAGGGGGGGGGGTATCAGCTACAGCTCAGTTTGTCTTCTGGGGTGGAGTCTAAAGCAGGGGAGAGCACAACCAAAATATGGAGGGTTTCTCTTTACTTACAAATAGCGTGGGGGGGTCTCGTTGTTATACCTGCCCTTTGGCTAGGTTGGGCATGTCAGTGGGGAAATTTCTTTGACTTGTGGTACTTATGGTTAGCATAATCTCTTTGAACGTGAAGGGTTTAAACTCTTTTCGTAAGCGTTATTTACTCAAACAGGAATTACAGTTTTTCCAACCTGATATAGCTTTCATTCAGGAGACCCATTTAAAGAGACGTCATGACCATTTGGCGATGTTCCGGGGCTACCCTCATGTCTACTTGGCTTCTTGCACCCCTCAAGCCAAATATACGGGCACTGGTATATTGCTATCTGCACATCTGGTGTTTGAATATGTCCATCATGTGGCTGATCCTGGAGGGAGGTATGTGCTGTTAAAAATTCGGTTGGGCTCAGTGATTTCCACTTTATTAACTGTCTATGCCCCCAATAAAGACCAGGGTGCATTTTGGCAGTCCATACAGAAGCTGTTGCTCGCTCACGCTGAAGGTGCTATTATCATTGGCGGAGATTTTAATATCACCTTGTGCCCGGAGCGGGATAGTTCCGCGACTGCTCTTCCCGCCAAAGCCTCCGATAGATCTTGTTTACGGGGGCTTATTCATGACTGGCAGCTGGTGGATATCTGGCGGAACTGTAACCCCAAGTCCCGGGTGTATTCCTACTTCTCGGCTCCCCATCAGAGCTATTCTCGTATAGATTATTTCCTAGTGGATAGGGGACTGAGCAACCAGGTTCGTGGAGTGGACCTGGAGGCTATTTCATGGTCTGATCATGCCACTATTAGGCTCACAGTTGCCCTGGGCAGTGGCGACGCTGGGGACAGATACTGGAAATTAAATGAATCATTATTACAGGACGCTGCTTTTGTCAATGAACTTAATACATCTCTCCACGAATACTTTCACTTAAATGGTCAATCGACTCTTAGTGAGAGTATGATGTGGGAATGCTCTAAGGCGGTAGCCAGGGGGCTCTTGATTTCTAGAGCCGTGGCCTGTAAAAGGAAGAAGGCCCAAGCCAGACAGGAGTTGCAACTGCAGCTCACGGTTCTGACACGGGAACACATGAGAACTCAATCCTCCCGCTGCTACCAAAAACTATTAGCCGTAAAGGATAAATTAGCCCAACTTAACAACTCCAGTATCCTTCACGCCCTAGCACTTACAAAACAAGTTTATTATGAAGGGGGTGACAAAGCGGGCCGTTTGTTGGCCCGGCAATTACGCTCTAGAATGGTTCAGAATAACATACCCAAAATTAAGATAGAGTCTGGGGACGTACTGACATCCTCTACTGACCTGCGGAAGGCTTTTTCGGACTTCTATGGTATGTTGTATACGGCTCAGTCAGCCATACTTCAGTCGGACATTGCAGACTATCTGAGCAATGTGTCCTTACCGGTCCTTACTTTAGAACAAAGCCAAGCTTTAGACGCACCTATCACTGAGGGAGAGGTGTCCTCTGTGATTCATCACCTTAAGTTAGGGAAAGCACCGGGCCTGGATGGCTTCTCCGGCGCATACTATAAAAAATGTGCGGACACTTTGGTAGTCCCTTTGACCGCCTATTTTAACAGCCTTAGAGAGGAGGGATGTATTGAATCACAATCTAATACCGCAGGGGTTACTATTTTGGCCAAACCGGGGCGGGACCCTTTGCTGTGCAGCTCATACCGCCCTATATCACTCATTAACGTAGACTTAAAAATACTAGCCCGCATTTTAGCAGTCCGCCTTAATAAATACCTCCCAGGCCTGGTGCATACTGATCAAGTGGGCTTTGTTCCACAACGAATGGCGGCGGATAATATTCGTAAAGTCATTGACCTTGTGTGGTGGGTGCGGAGAGAGCGAATTCCGGCAGTGCTACTCTCTTTGGATGCTGAAAAAGCATTTGATCTAGTGCACTGGCCATTCCTATTCCTCACACTCCAGAAATTTGCATTTGGCCCATTCTATATTAAGTGGATTCAAAAGCTGTATGATCGTCCTCAGGCTAGGGTGAAAGTTAACAATGGTTATGGTTTAGCGTTCAATATTGGTAGAGGCACTAGACAGGGGTGCCTGATGTCCCCGTTATTGTTCGCCTTATATATGGAGCCCCTGACCACCAAAATCCGAGCTTCCCCGGAGATACAGGGGATACAGATAGGCCCACTCCAATACACACTGTCCCTGTTTGCAGATGATGTCTTACTAACGCTCACTGACCCAGAACGGTCCTTACGGGAGTGGTACAGGAACTCGCGGCGTTCGGTAGAGTCTCAGGGTTAAAGGTGAATGTAGACAAATCTGAACTGCTGAATATCAATCTTGACCCCGCTAGGGTTCAGCTCCTGCGGGATGGGTTCCCTTTCAGATGGGCCAAGTCTTCTATAAAATATTTGGGGGTTCAGATCACGCCCAACTTACCTGATTTGTATGTCCTGAACTACACCCCGCTGGTTCGTAAAATCATACTGGATATGAGTAGATGGAACAAGGGCAGTTTTTCCTGGCTGGGCAGGATTGCTATTGTCAAAATGTCAGTCCTGCCTAAGCTATTATACCTTTTTTCATCTCTGCCGGTCTATATTCCTTCGCCCATTCTCCACAATTGGCAGAAAAAAGTATTTGATTTCATTTGGAGACGGAGACCCCCGCGCCTGGCAAGACAGGTATTATACCTGCCAAAATCACAAGGGGGTCTGGGGGTTCCCAACCTTGCGCGATATTATAGTGCCGCTCAATTGAGGGCGATTATTGATTTTCATCGCCAGGCCACTGTGAAGCAATGGGTACTGGTGGAGCAAGCTCTAGTGGGCCCAATGGCCCTATCCGCTATGCCTTGGCAACCTAGACACACGTGGAGGCCAATTAAAGTTGTACCCTGGGCATTACAGGTCACTCTCACTATTTGGTCCCATAATCGGCGGGGCCTTCTCGGGGATTCTAAGTTTTTTTATCAGTCCTCTTTAATGCATAATACCCTATTTCCGAGTGGTTACCAATCATTAAGGTTTATACACTGGCGAGAGTGTGGGCTCACCACTATTGGGCATTTTTTCTCGCAGGGGGCCCTTTCCTCCAGGGACCTGGTATTCGGGACCTATCACCTTGACCACCATGATTTTTTAGCACATGCACAAGTTACCCATTACATTCAAAGCTTGCAGAGGGATGGGTCCCTACGGGCCGGAAGGACTCTTCTGGAAACATATTGCCGGTACAGCGACAAGCTTAAGGGACTGATATCTAAACTGTATCTGTTGTTATCCCCCCCTATGACAGAGCGTTGCTCTTTTAAAATACAATGGGAAACTGACCTGGGAAGGCACCTGGGGAAACAGGACTGGGAAGCAATATTTAATAACGCTCGGCGATGCTCTATATCTGCCCGTATGCAGGAAAACTGTTACAAAATTATCTATAGGTGGTATCTTACCCCAGAGCGTCTACATCGATTTTCTCCCTCTGTATCTGCCTTATGCTGGAGAGACTGTGGGCACAGGGGTACATTTATGCATATTTGGTGGGGATGCCCTCTTCTTACTCCATTATGGAAGGAGGTCTTCTCTTGGCTGTCTAAGGTACTGGGGATTGACTTTCGGGCTAATGTTGAATCTGCTTTGTTACACCTTTTCCCTGATGTTATTGATAAATCAATGCAAAGATTTTGTATGCAAATGTTTATTGCCACACGGAGTAAGATTGCTTTACATTGGAAGTCTCCCCGGGTGCCGGGATTTCACTCTATTGTGGACTTATTACATCTCTACCAGCAGATGGCATCATTGACGGCTGCAAAGCACAACAAAATGGCGACTTATCGTAAGACTTGGCAACCCTTTCTAGACTTTGCTTCTCGGTGAGGGCTCGGTTGCTTTGGACGACACTGTGGGGGTTGACCCCAGCTTTCGCTAGACTTTTCTGGACTCTATTGGCATCATTGGATTTAGCTGATACGTCACCATGGGGGGGGGGGGGGCAGGGGGGATGGGAGGGGATTATTGACCTATCTAACCATGGTTCATTTATTTTGTATGTGTCACTACGTATGTTCTGTTGTTCTGTTACCTGGTTGGTGAAAACCGAATAAAACTTAAATTACAAAAAAAAATGAGGTGTAAGTCAGAATAAAACAAATTCTAGCCATATATGAACTGATTAAGGGATCTGAGTTAGCTGGAGAGTGTAGGCTGAAGAACCGGGGGGGGGGGGGGGGGGGGGAGTCTTAAAGACCTAGCTATAGACTGGGCAAACTGGTGGATGAAATGGTGAAACCGGTCATGGTATGGATGCAGGCCTATAATAAAATCCCTCACTTGCGTGCCTCAAGTTGACATTTCCCTTATGCATACACTTGTAAAATTAGGAGCACACATACATGCACCTGGCTTATTTTATAACATGTGCATACACATAATATAAAATTTGAGTGTATCTGGTCATCTGATATATACACATGTGTAAGGAAGCCTGTATGCCCATTTTGAAGTTATGGTCCCTATTTGCATACTTTTATGCACATAGGAAAGAATCATTCTGGGGGGGGGGGGGGGGGGGGTGAGATTTACATGCATACATTTTTTATTTTAAAAATTTAGCAAAGCTACCTGTACCAAATAGCAGGAGCATCTAGTTTTGCTGTGATGATTTTGAAACTGGACTTATAAATCCACTTTGAAAATTGATGTAATTAGTGGGGCTGATTTTAAAAAGCATTTACTCGAATAAAATTGGGCTTTATTCGAGTAAATGCACTTTACTTGAGTAAGTAAGCTTTTGAAAATTGCTATAATATACGCCATTGAATTATCCATAGGATTTACTGTGTATTTATTTTATTTTATTTATTTATTTATCGAGTTTTATATACCGTACGGTTTCACCATCACAACGGTTTAGAAAGTTTCGATGTTTAACAGAGTTTCCAAAAGATTCCTGTGATTATTAACATAGATATAGTAGGCTTTATAAACGTGGTTCAGATGTCAAATTATATAGTTCCAGTTATGTGTTGTATTACATGCTTGCATTGGTTCCGCATGTTTGCATAGGGCCAGTAGGGGGAAGTAATATCTAATTGTGTAAGTGCACTTTATGTAAGTAAATGGCTTTTGAAAACTGCTACATAAGTTACATCTATATGTGTAAATCCTTTTGAAAATTACCCCATGTATATATTTTAGAGATGTGAATCGTGTGATCGATCGTCTTAACGATCGATTTCGGCTGGGAGGGGGAGGGAATCGGATCGTCGCAGTTTGGGTTTTTTAAATATCGTGTAAATCGAAAACCGGCACACTAAAACATCCCTAAAACCCACCCCGACCCTTTAAAATAAATCCCCCACCCTCCCGAACCCCCCCAAAATGCCTTAAATTACCTGGGGTCCAGTGGGGGGGAGGGGAAGGGGGAGGGGAAGGGGGAGGGCGGGAAAACCGGCACACTAAAACAACCCTAAAACCCACCCCGACCCTTTAAAATAAATCCCCCACCCTCCCGAACCCCCCCCAAAATGCCTTAAATTACCTGGGATCCAGAGGAAGGGTCCCGGTGTGATCTTTTACTCTCAGACCTCCTGTGCATTGTAGAAATGGCACCGGCACTACCTTTGACCTCTCATATGACAGGGCAAAGGTAGCGCCGGCGCCATTTTGTTTTTTTGTCCCTCGAGGGCAGGAGCGTAGGAGATCGCTCCCGGACCCCCGCTGGACCCCCAGGGACTTTTGGCCAGCTTGGGGGGGCCTCCTGATCCCCACAAGACTTGCCAAAAGTCCAGCGGGGGTCCGGGAACGACTTCCTGCACGCAAATCGTTTTTCCATACTGAAAAACGATTCACGGCAGGAGATCGCTCCCGGACCCCCGCTGGACCCCCAGGGACTTTTGGCCAGCTTGGGGGGGCCTCCTGACCCCCACAAGACTTGCCAAAAGTCCAGCGGGGGTCCGGGAGCGATCTCCTGCCGCGAATCGTTTTTTCCGTACGGAAAATGGCGCCGGCCATGGCGTATGGCCGGTGCCATTTTCTGTACAGAAAAACGATTCGCGTGCAGGAAGTCATTCCCGGACCCCCGCTGGACTTTTGGCAAGTCTTGTGGGGGTCAGGAGGCCCCCCCAAGCTGGCCAAAAGTCCCTGGGGGTCCAGCGGGGGTCCGGGAGCGATCTCCTACGCTCCTGCCGTCGGGGGACAAAAAAACAAAATGGTGCCGGCGCTACCTTTGCCCTGTCATATGACAGGGCAAAGGTAGCGCCGGCGCCATTTCTACAACGCACAGGAGTTCCGAGAGTAAAAGATCACACCGGGACCCTTCCTCTGGACCCCAGGTAATTTAAGGCATTTTGGGGGGTTCGGGAGGGTGGGGGATTTATTTTAAAGGGTTGGGGTGGGTTTTAGGGTTGTTTAGTGTGCCGGTTTTCCCGCCCTCCCCCTTCCCCCGATTTACGATTTTTTGACGATAAATCAGGGGAATTGTTATTTTATCGCGGCTCTAACGATTTTTGACGATTTAAAATATATCGGACGATATTTTAAATCGTCAAAAAATGATTCACATCCCTAATATATTTGCCAGGTAACTTATGTGAGATGTTACAAAATTTCCCCCTTAAAAGGTATTTTCAAAGGTATAGCTATAGATAAAACAATGTATTACCCACAAAAATGACCTTTTATAAAATTGTGTAATGTGTGCACATATGTTTACCCAAACTGAGAAGAATTGTTTACGGGGGTGGGTTTAGGGAAGGGGGTAACATTTATGAGTATAATTTTGCTTTTTTCAAAAATTTGTAGGTAAATTACTCTGAAAATTGTGATCTGTGCATACATTAATAGGTATAATTGTGAGAAAGTAGATTTGGTGGGAAAATTTTCCAAGTAAACTTAAGAACATAACAACATAAGAACATAAGAAAATGCCATACTGGGTCAGACCAAGGGTCCATCAAGCCCAGCATCCTGTTTCCAACAGTGGCCAATCCAGGCCATAAGAACCTGGCAAGTACCCAAAAACTAAGCCTATTCCATGTTACCATTGCTAATGGCAGAGGCTATTCTCTAAGTGAACTTAATAGCAGGTAATGGACTTCTCCTCCAAGAACTTATCCAATCCTTTTTTAAACACAGCTATACTAACTGCACTAACCACATCCTCTGGCAACAAATTCCAGAGTTTAATTGTGCGTTGAGTAAAAAAGAACTTTCTCCGATTAGTTTTAAATGTGCCCCATGCTAACTTCATGGAGTGCCCCCTAGTCTTTCTACTATCCGAAAGAGTAAATAACCGATTCACATCTACCCGTTCTAGACCTCTCATGATTTTAAACACCTCTATCATATGCCCCCTCAGTCGTCTCTTCTCCAAACTGAAAAGTCCTAACCTCTTTAGTCTTTCGACATAGGGGAGTTGTTCCATTCCCCTTATTATTTTGGTAGCCCTTCTCTGTACCTTCTCCATCGCAATTATATCTTTTTTGAGATGCAGCGACCAGGATTGTACACAGTATTCAAGGTGTGGTCTCACCATGGAGCGATACAGAGGCATTGTGACATTTTCCGTTTTATTCACCATTCCCTTTCTAATAATTCCCAACATTCTGTTTGCTTTTTTGATTGCCGCAGCACACTGAACCGACGATTTCAATGTGTTATCCACTATGACCCTAGATCTCTTTCTTGGTTGTAGCACCTAATATGGAACCCAACATTGTGTAATTATAGCATGGGTTATTTTTCCCTATATGCATCACCTTGCACTTATCCACATTAAATTCCATCTGCCGTTTGGATGCCCAATTTTCCAGTCTCACAAGGTCTTCCTGCAATTTATCACAATCTGCTTGTGATTTAACTACTCTGAACAATTTTGTGTCATCTGCAAATTTGATTATCTCACTCGTCGTATTTCTTTCCAGATCATTTATAAATATATTGAAAAGTAAGGGTCACAATACAGATCCCTGAGGCACTCCACTGTCAACTCCCTTCCACTGAGAAAATTGTCCATTTAATCCTACTCTCTGTTTCCTGACTTTTAGCCAGTTTGCAATCCATGAAAGGACATCGCCACCTATCCCATGACTTTTTACTTTTCCTAGAAGCCTCTCATGATGAACTTTGTCAAATGCCTTCTGAAATCCAAGTATACTATATCTACTGGTTCACCTTATCCACATGTTTATTAAACTCCTTCAAAAAAGTGAAGCAGATTTGTGAGGCAAGACTTGCCTTGGGTAAAGCCATGCTTTGTTCCATTAAACCATGTCTTTCTATATGTTATGTGATTTTGATGTTTAGAACACTTTCCACTATTTTTCCTGGCACTGAAGTCAGGCTAACCGGTCTGTAGTTTCCCGGATCGCCCCTGGAGCCCTTTTTTAAATATTGGGGTTACATTTGCTATCCTCCAGTCTTCAGGTACAATGGATGATTTTATTGATAAGTTACACATTTTTACTAATAGGTCTGAAATTTCATTTTTTAGTTCCTTCAGAACTCTGGGGTGTATACCATCCGGTCCGGGTGATATACTACTCTTCAGTTTGTCAATCAGACCTACCACATCTTCTAGGTTCACCGTGATTTGATTCAGTCCATCTGAATCATTACCCATGAAAACCTTCTCCATTACGGGGCACCTCCCCAACATCTTCTTCAGTAAACACCGAAGCAAAGAATCATTTAATCTTTCTGCAATGGCCTTATTTTCTCTAAGTGGCCCTTTCTTAACCGCTCGATCATCTAACGGTCCAAACTGACTCCCTCACAGGCTTTCTGCTTTGGATATATTTTAAAAAGTTTTTTACTGTGAGTTTTTGCCTCTACAGCCAATTCTTTTCAAATTCTCTCTTAGCCTGTCTTATCAATGTCTTACATTTAACTTGCCAATGTTTATGCTTTATCCTATTTTCTTCTGTTGGGTCCTTCTTCAAATTTTTGAATGAAGAACTTTTGGCTAAAATAGCTTCTTTCACCTCCCCTTTTAACCATGCCGGTAATTGTTTTGCCTTCTTTCCACCTTTCTTAATGTGTGGAATACATCTGGACTGTGCTTCTAGAATGGTATTTTTTAACAATGACCACACCTCTTGGACATTTGTTACTTTTGTAGCTGCTCCTTTCAGTTTTTTTCTAACAATTTTTCTCATTTTATCAGTTTCCCTTTTGAAAGTTTAGCATGAGGACCCGTGGATTTGCACACTGTTCCCTCTTCCAGTCATTAAATCAAATTTGATCATATTATGATCCTATTGCCAAGCGGCCTCACCACCGTTACCTCTCTCACCAAGTCCGTGCTCCACTGGGAATTAGATCTAAAATTGGCTCCCCTCTCTCGTCGGTTCCTGAACCAATTGCTCCATAAAGCTATCATTTATTCCATCCAGGAACGTTATCTCTCTAGCGTGACCCGATGATACATTTACCCAGTCAATATTGGGGTATTGAAGTCTCCCATTATTACTGCACTACAATTTGGTTAGCTTCCCTAATTTCTCTTAGCATTTCACTGTCAGTCTCACCATCTTGACCAGGTGGACGGTAAGTATACCCCTATCACTATAGTCTTCCCGACACACAAGGATTTCTACCCATAAAGATTAAATTGTGCATTTAGTCTCATGCAGGATGTTTATCCTGTTGGACTCTATGCCATCCCGGACATAAAGCGCCACACCTCCTCCTGAGTGCTCCTCTCTGTCATTGCGATATAATTTGTAGCCCGGTATAGCACTGCCCCATTGGTTATCCTCTTCCACCATGTCTCTGAGATGCCAATTAAGTCTATGTCATCATTCATTGCTATACATTCTAATTCTCCCATCTTACTTCTTAGACTTCTGGCATTAGCATACAAACATTTCAAGTTTGTTTTTTGTTTGTATTTTTCATTCTGCTTTTTAATTGATAGGGATAAGTTAGAATTTTTTAGCTCAGGTGAGTTTTTAGTTTACAGGCACTTGGACTACTTTTCTAATTATTGGAACCTCACTGTTGGATTCCCTAATTCTAATGCATCATTAGTATCCTTTAAAGATACCTCTCTCCGAACCATGCACTGCTGAGCGACTGTCGGCTTTCCCCTTTGTTCTAGTTTAAAAGCTGCTGCTATCTCCTTTTTAAAGGTTAGTGCCAGCAGTCTGGTTCCACCCTGGTTAAGGTGGAGCCCATCCCTTCGGAAGAGACTCCCCTTTCCCCAAAGGTTCCCCAGTTCCTAACAAAACTGAATCCCTCTTCCTTGCACCATCGTCTCATCCACGCATTGAGACTCCGGAGCTTGTTTGGAAATTGATGTAATGTATGCACGTATTTGATCTCAAATTTAGGTGGCTGTTACACAATTTAGGTGGGCTGTTACACAATTACTCCCCTTAATATAGGGGAGCAATAAATCTCTTTTACAGATTGAAGGATAATGTATAATTTGGATCAAACAGATTTATTTTCTGTCTTTATTTTTCTTATGTGATAAAGAAAGGGCCTGGGACAAAATATCTAAAGTGACTTTTGAAAATAATTTGATACATAATAATGCTCGAAAGATGCAATTTCCTGGTTGCATAAAATTAATTAGAGAAAGATGCCTCAGATATTGTTCCAAATGGGAGGAAGATTTGGTGTTACATTAAGCAAGGAAGATTTAAATTTGATATAAAAAAGCTAAATATTTAATCTACAATTTGTATGATTATTTTGGATAATGCATACAAAATTTAAATGAGATATTTCATAGATATTTAGAAGATTTCTAGATATTAGAAGATTGCATGCTATGAAAATTAGTACAAATTTTGTATACTGACATAATTGTGGGGAGGAAAAGATTTACATACACATGTAGTGGCATTGCCCTATCATTTTGAGATTTTGGGAGAATATTTGATGGGATGTTATGTATATTACAAATGGGGATATTACATTTTGTATATAGATTGGTATTTTGGGTCTTCCAGTTGAAGGAATATATCCTTCAAGGTAAAATTAACTATATCAATAGTGGCTAAATTGAAGTTGACACAAGATCCATTGATCAATGAATGGTTAAACAGAATCTGGGAGAGTCAAGCACTGGAAAGTAAACTATCTTAAAAAAATGATGCAGAACAAAGATGTCTGAAAACCTGGAAATCTTTCCCTGATAAATATCGTAAACAACCTGTTCAGTCTACTTAAAAGAGAGGTCTCACTTATTTTAGTTTTCCCAGGAAAGATAAATTTTGTATCTTGCCTAGTTATTTTGATTTGATACTGTATATTTGATAAGCTATATTTCTTTTGTTGCACTCATAGATAATTTTGCATTATTTTCTCTCCTGCCTGATGATTTTGCATATTTTATGGATATTTACAACTTATTTTATATTGGGAAGCATCAATGAAATTTAACTTAAATATAAATCTCAATCCAGCAATGTATACTGTTATTGAACGCTGCCCGCGGGTCTCCCTGCGAGCAGGCTGCACTCACCTTCCCCCATGCTGCCTTTACCCAATGTGACCGGATGCCGCCGAAGTTGGGCCTGCCTATGCGGCCGGAGCCACGGACCTAATCTCCCCCTCACGGCCCGGAAGCCGCGCATCATGTTCCTCTTCGCGGCCGGAGCCGCCCCCAACATCCACATCATCTTCGTGGCATGGAGGCCGCAAGCCCCAGCCTCAATTGGCAGCTGGAGCCACCCCCGGGGTCCTCCTGCAGTGGCTGGAGCTGCTGCCGTCTTTGGGGCCTGCCTTCCAGGCCAGCCCCTGCGTCTGCGACGTCGATGCTGTGCAGGCCGCTGTCCACGGTCCTGCACAGCCAGCTTCCTGCTTCCGTTAGGCACCGGCGCGCATCTCTTTTAGAATTTAAAGGGCCAGACACAGGAAGTGTGCTGGCCCCACCTATGATTGGACTTCCTGCTCCAGCCCTATAAAGGGCTGCTCCGTCACTTCAGTCTTCGCCTTGCATCAGAGTTACTTCACTCTGGAGGCTCCTGCCTGCCAGAGCTCCATCAGGTCTTCTTCGTGGAGCTCCTCTTTGTTTTTGTCTTCTCGTCATGTCAAGTCTTTGTGCCTGAGGTCCTTGTCCAGGTGTCCTGGTGTGTCGTCTTGATCTTCCACTTCCTGATATCCCAGGTTCCTTGGTGTCCTGCCCTTCTTGATGTTTGCTTCAGCGCTCCTGAGCCTTCTGGCCCTGTCAGACCCGAATCCGTCGGATGACGTCTTTCCCAAGCGTGGAGTGGCCAGCAGGTGGACTGGTGTCCTGTGCTCCTGAGCCGTCATGTCCTGCCAGCCTTTGTGGTGCTTCGGGCGACATCTGGCTCCGTCGTCGGGGGTCCCACCTTGGACTGGATTCTTCTCTGCGCTTTGTCCCGGTCTCAGCGTGGTCCGTGACCAGCCTCCTCGGACTGTGTAGGGCGCGCAGTGGGACAGGGTGGTCCGCGACCAGTCCCGCGGGGTGTAGGGCACCCTGAGAGACAGTGCCAATGTCCTTCCACCCAATCTCTCATCTGGACTTTGTCAAGTTCTTCGTCTCGTCCTGGATGCCGTTGCATCAGTCTTGGTATCATGTTAACGTCTTGTTCCTGATGTCGTCGCATTGACCTTGGTCCGGGATGCAGTCGCATCGACCATTGGTCCGTGATGTCTTCGCATCAGCCTTGGTGTCATGTCCTCAACTACCTTGGTGTCATGTCTTGTACCAGCCCTCATCTCTGATGCCATCCACATCAGCCTTGGTGTCATGTCTTCGTCTGCGATGCCATTGCATCGACCTTGGTGTTATGTCTTAATGTCAAGGCCCGTCTGACCTCATCCTCAGGTCAGGCCTGCTGCTCCATGCCAATCTAAGTGGCAGGTCCAAAAGGGCTCGGAATGGTAGGAGGACCATTCACATTCCAACATCATCTTGTTGTTGGCCTTGGGAGCTTGCAGGGCTTGCAGAGGGTAAGACCGTCAGCCATGCTGGAGCACGCCATAAACCCTCGGTTCGGTCCTGAACTCTGTCTGGGGTTGGGGCTGAGGCCCAAGGGCACTCTAAACCACCCCTTCTTGACAGAATGCAAGGCCATGTGCCCGATGACCGTGTGCTGGCGATGGATCCGCCCTTGTTCCAGAGTCTTGTTTGTTCCTGGGACTGGTTATGGGACCGAAACCTTTTTTCAGGATTTTGTATTATGACCCGCAGAGGCGCCTGCATCCAGACTTTTTGTCTTGTTTGCCAGTTTGGGGCTTTTACGACCTGCAGGAGGCACCTGCACCCTACTGGTGTTGCTGGGTTTTTTTGCCCCCGCCCTGGGTTCCCTCCCACCAGGTCTTCTTGGTTGTTTCTTGGTGCTTCTTGTTTGGTCTTTGTTTGTTGCTTGTTTGTCCTGTTTTCTGTTTGTTCATTGTTTGTTTTGTTTTCCGCTTGTTGCTTCCCAGTTGTGTGTTTCCCATCCTCCCTCGTTCCCGTGCTTCGTTCCCTCATTCTCCTTTCCTTCGCTCTTCGCTCCTTCGCTCCTTCGCTCCTTTGCTTTCCGCTCTCTCGCTCCTTGCTTTCTCACTCTCTGCTCCCTTACTCTCCGTTCCCTTGCTCTCCGCTCCCTTGGTCTCTGTTCCCTTGCTCTCTGTTCCCTTGCTCCCTCTTTTGTGTTTTTTGTATTGTCAGTCACGCGGTCACTGTTTGTGTGGTCACCGTTCGCTTGGTCTCGTGTTCCCTCAGTCTCGTGCTCTTTGGTCTCTCGTCATTGTCTTCTTGTGTTTTGTAGTTTCCTGCTGCTTTGCAGTGTTCCTGCTGTTGTCTGCTTCATGCTGTCCCCGGATATACCAGCTTCCATATTTTGGACCCTCGAATACCTCCATCCGGTATGGACTGATACCCTTTTCCTCGGACTGTTGAGAGGAGGTTTGAGGAGGGGGGTCTTTGATGAGGGGGTACTGTTATGGAACGCAGGTCTCCCTGCGAGCAGGCTGCACTCACCTTCCCCCATGCTGCCTTTACCCGATGCGGCCGGACGCCGCCGAAGTTGGGCCTGCCACACATATATTAATACAAATATGAATGGATCCACAAATATCAGGAAATAAATGACATCAACAATTTATAAATGATTCCTGAAATAGAAGAGCGGTGGGAAGCTCATGGAGACCTCATATATTAAATGCCCAAAAGTTAGGCTAATGAGAGCTTATAATGGCGTAAGCTTGTCTTTATTTATAATCATCGGTCTCGATGAGCACATTTGAGAGGGCGCCATATAAAGTATAGCTGCCCCAATTATGCACTTAGAGTCAATTGTACTATGATATTGTACTTAACTTGCGAATTTTAATCTCCGGCATCGAGGTCCAAATGCTACTGAAGTTGATGGTAAAAGTGGAAGAAACCGACTGTTAATCCGACACGCCGTGTTCGGAGGAAACTCCTTCCTCAGGGGGTCGGGTGCCACTGTTACCTGCTTTTGTCACAGACCGGAGATGCTTGCCATATATGTGAAGCGTTGACTCAGTTTGTCGCGCCCGAAGGCGTCTCTATATATTAATATATATATATATATTAATAACATGCTCGCACAAGTGAACATGGGGCAGGGGGAAAAAAGAGAGAGAGACAGAGAGACAAAGATAGAGACAATCTGACACTGTATATATCTCTCACTGTAAGAGGGGCACTTTTGACTCAGGGTGGTTTTTGGGGGTGGGTGGTGTTGCAAGAGTCTACAGATTGTTGCACCCTATGCAGATCAATGTAACACTGCCCCCCCCCCCCAACCCACCCTGTTGAAAGTTCCCCTCTTACAGTGGGAGATATATAGAGTGTCAGATCCTCTCTCTCTCTTTTCAGGACTCCTCTGGCTCAAAATCTCCAGACTTGCACCTTATCTGCTATTAATCAAGTTGACTTAGAAAATAGCCACTGCTATTACTAGCATCAGTAGCATAGAATATACTTATTTTATGGTTCTTGCCAGGTACTTATAGCCTGGATTGGCCACTGTTGGAAACAGGATGCTGGGCTTGATGGACTCTAGGTCTGACCCAATATGGCAATTTCTTATGTCTTATGTTCTTATCAGGACCAGCAGTAAAGTTACGCAGGTAACATGGAAACACACACTGGGGTAGATTTAAGAGGTATGCGCGGGCATACATGTGTGCGCTCTAACCCAGCGCGCACACATGTACGCCCGATTTTATAACATGGGCACGCATCTTATAAAATCGGGAGTCGGCACGTGCAAGGGGGTGCACAATTGCATCCTTCCCCCATTTCCCTTCCCCCCACCCCACCTTCCCTTCCCCTACCTTTTTTCTTGTAAAACTTACTTCAGCCCTGGGGCTGAAGTTGTGCACGCGGCCAACTGCTGGCGAATAATCTCTGGCACAGCGACAAATGGCCGCTGTGCTGGGAGCCTCTGACCCTGCCCCTTCCCTCCCCTTGGACCACCCCTTCCCTTTTTGCAAGCCCCGAGACTTACACACGTCTCAGGGCTTTACGCACGTCACCAGGTCTTTTGAAAATAGGCCCAACGTGCATAAACTTTTGAAAATCCAGCCCACTATGCGTAAGTCTTGGCCCTACTCCAGAGCATCCATGCCCTGCCCTTTTTCTGCCTCATTATTCTTACTTCCAGACTTCTTAAAATTTGCATTGCTTGCACCAAGCCCACTTACACGTGTGTGAGGCTGTTTTTGTGCTGGCAATGCTTTTAAAATCTACCTGTAAACCTGAAAGAAGGGATTGGGGAGAAATGGAGATAAAAACACAAAAGCGAGAACACTGAATGTTCTTTATACATTTTCATGTTTTAGCACAACTATAAATTAGCAGCAATTTTTTTTATAAAGTAAAATGACTAGAGGAGATGAGGATATTTTGAAGTAGGACCCCTTTTTAATGGAAATGTACAAGTCCAGTCCTTATCATCTCAATGGCTTCTTCTTTTTTAGGCACATCACTTTCACATCTCTGCAACTTCGTCATATTTGTTCATGAGTTTTCTTTTAGAGAAAAAATGCCTGTTCTATTCTTGTTTCTCTAGATGAGGAAGAAGCAAAGCTTTGAATATGGCACCCTCATAATGATTTAAACAGGTTTAATGAAATTTTCATCACAACCTGCTGTTCATTTTAATGGCCTTTGAAAGACAATGGAACAATAGCTTGAGGGAAGAAAAGATTTTCTGTGGCATTCATATGTAAGCTTAACATTGAGTTGCTTTCTCTTTTTTGCCTCTCGCTCTTTTTCAAAGAGCTGTAGATCTTTTGTTTGTACATTTTCACTTTTGCAGAGCTGAACTAGTGCACAGAATCTATCCATTCTAATGTCTAACTGTAACCTTTGCTAATGGAGTATGTGTGGCCTCCACTCAAATCTGAATCCTTATATATTGCTTTTTGTTGTCTTTGTTTTTCCTTTCTCAACAACTTTGTCTTTACTCTTCCTCCATTTTTAGACACACACATATGGCATGGCCTGTTTAGAAAATGTTATTTCATCAAAAAGGCTAGAGAGAGATCATTGCATTGTTTACAGGGCATTTTTAAAACAAACCAGAACAAGCTATCTTTTATAAGATGCCTTTGATGCCTACCTTGCATCTAGACCCAGCCTGTCTCCAGCTGCAGTCAAGTCCTGTTGGCCACCAGAACCCAAGGGCTTAACCTGTGAGGGAGATGGCTGGGTTAGGTGCAAGACCTTGCTCTGCCCTGCCTATAAGTCCTGTGCTGCCCCTGCAGGTGTTCCCCAATACTAGCTAGACCTTCATTTGTGACACTGTGGCACACACACTCACCTTGCAGGGTTGAACCATGGTGCTGGTTAGGAACATTGATTGATTCTGACAGGTCCCAAACCAGCAGCAGCAGAAAGAATATTAGTCCATGGGAGTTGATACAGAGGCAGCAACAGAAGAATGAAGATTGACCAATGGAAGCAGGCATAGAGACAGTGGTAAAAGGAAGATCAGTCTATATGGGTTTGCATGGAGGCAGCAGTGGCAGGCATAATATTGGACAGCAGGATCTTGCACAGAGTCATTGGTGGTGGGAGGAAGATCTGCCACACAATGAAGATAAAACAGCTAAGATGTGGAATAAGTAGCACCTGGATAGAGAATGACTGACTGACTAGGGTAAATGTGATTGAGAGAGAGATAGAGAGGTGAGAATGAGCAAAAAAGAAGAGAGGAGAAATGAAGAGAAGGCAGAGTGGAAGAGAGACAAGGGCTGGGAAAAAAGATAAAGGTGAGGTAAACAAAGAAGAGAGTAGGGATGTGCAGAAGGAAAAAAAAATTTTGATTGGGTATTCGTTTTGTCGGGACCCAAATCCATTGCATTCGATCCACAGGGGGAAAACCAGTTCATTGATTAGTTTTATTCATTTTCCGATTTTCCATTAAAGACAATGGGGGAAGTATTTGCAGCCTATTTTTGGCTGCAGAATTGGAGTTTTCTTATCAATTCTGAAGAAACGTCTGGGGAGCAATCATCAGAATGAGAAAAGAGCTCCAAGGTACTTAGACTGTGGCAAAGTGGCACCAAAGTGGCATGAAAGCAGCAGTGAAAGTGGCAAAAACACACCACAGTTTCAAAAGAGAGCACCAATAACATATGCATAAACCCTCGAAGGCAGCATGACAGGCAAAGTGGCAAGACAAGTGGCATCAACATCCCACAGCACAATGAAGGGGGAACATCAAGCAGAAAGACTAGCACCAACACACTGAGCAACCATGATAGTGGACAGAACACCACAAGGAGTTAAGAACATAAGAACAAAAGAAAATGCCATACTGGGTCAGACCAAGGGTCCATCAAGCCCAGCATCCTGTTTCTAACAGTGGCCAATCCAGGCCATAAGAACCTGGCAAGTACCCAAAAACTAAGTCTATTCCATGTTACCATTGCTAATGTCAGTGGCTATTCTCGAAGTGAACTTAATAGCAGGTAATGGACTTCTCCTCCAAGAACTTATCCAATCCTTTTTTAAACACAGCTATACTAATTGCACTGACCACATCCTCTGGTAACAAATTCCAGAGTTTAATTGTGCATTGAGTAAAAAAGAACTTTCTCCGATTAGTTTTAAATGTGCCCCATGCTAACTTCATGGAGTGCCCCCTAGTCTTTCTACTAGAGATGTGAATCGTGTCCTCGATCGTCTTAACGATCGATTTCGGCTGGGAGGGGGAGGGAATCGTATTGTTGCCGTTTGGGGGGGTAAAATATCGTGAAAAATCGTGAAAAATCGAAAAAAACGTAAAATCGCAAACCGGCACATTAAAACCCCCTAAAACCCACCCCCGACCCTTTAAATTAAATCCCCCACCCTCCCGAACCCCCCCCAAATGACTTAAATAACCTGCGGGTCCAGTGGCGGTCCGGAACGGCAGCGGTCCGGAACGGGCTCCTGCTACTGAATCTTGTTGTCTTCAGCCGGCGCCATTTTCCAAAATGGCGCTGAAAAATGGCGACGGCCATAGACGAACATGATTGGACGGCAGGAGGTCCTTCCGGACCCCCGCTGGACTTTTGGCAAGTCTTGTGGGGGTCAGGAGGCCCCCCCAAGCTGGCCAAAAGTTCCTGGAGGTCCAGCGGGGGTCAGGGAGCGATTTCCCGCCGCGAATCGTTTTCGTACGGAAAATGGCGCCGGCAGGAGATCGACTGCAGGAGGTCGTTCAGCGAGGCGCCGGAACCCTCGCTGAACGACCTCCTGCAGTCGATCTCCTGCCGGCACCATTTTCCGTACGAAAACGATTCGCGGCGGGAAATCGCTCCCTGACCCCCGCTGGACCTCCAGGAACTTTTGGCCAGCTTGGGGGGGGCCTCCTGACCCCCACAAGACTTGCCAAAAGTCCAGCGGGGGTCCGGAAGGACCTCCTGCCGTCCAATCGTGTTCGTCTATGGCCGCCGCCATTTTTCGGTGCCATTTTGGAAAATGGCGCCGGCTGAAGACAACAAAATTCAGTAGCAGGAGCCCGTTCCGGACCGCTGCCGTTCCGGACCGCCGCTGGACCCGCAGGTTATTTAAGTCATTTGGGGGGGGGGTTCGGGAGGGTGGGGGATTTAATTTAAAGGGTCGGGGGTGGGTTTTAGGGGGTTTTAGTTTGCCGGCTCACGATTCTAACGATTTATAACGATAAATTGTTAGAATCTCTATTGTATTGTGTTCCATAACGGTTTAAGAAGATATTAAAATTATCGGACGATAATTTTAATCATCCTAAAACGATTCACATCCCTACTTTCTACTATCCGAAAGAGTAAATAACCGATTCACATCTACCCGTTCTAGACCTCTCATGATTTTAAACACCTCTATCATATCCCCCCTCAGTTGTCTCTTCTCCAAGCAGAAAAGTCCTAACCTCTTTAGTCTTCCCTCGTAGGGAAGTTGTTCCATTCCCCTTATCATTTTGGTAGCCCTTCTCTGTACCTTCTCCATCGCAATTATATCTTTTTTGAGATGCGGCGACCAGAATTGTACACAGTTTTCAAGGTGCGGTCTCACCATGGAGCGATACAGAGGCATTATGACATTTTCAGTTTTATTCACCATTCCCTTTCTAATAATTCCCAACATTCTGTTTGCTTTTTTGACTGCCGCAGCACACTGAACCGACGATTTCAATGTGTTATCCACTATGACACCTAGGTCTCTTTCTTGGGTTGTAGCACCTAATATGGAACCCAACATTGTGTAATTATAGCATTGGTTATTTTTCCCTATATGCATCACCTTGCACTTATCCACATTAAATTTCATCTGCCATTTGGATGCCCAATTTTCCAGTCTCACATGGTCTTCCTGCAATTTATCACAATCTGCTTGTGATTTAACTACTCTGAACAATTTTGTGTCATCTACAAATTTGATTATCTCACTTGTCGTATTTCTTTCCAGATCATTTATAAATATATTGCAAAGTAAGGGTCCCAATACAGATCCCTGAGGCACTCCACTGTCCACTCCCTTCCACTGAGAAAATTGTCCATTTAATCCTACTCTCTGTTTCCTGTCTTTTAGCCAGTTTGCAATCCATGAAAGGACATCGCCACCTATCCCATGACTTTTTACTTTTCCTAGAAGCCTCTCATGAGGAACTTTGTCAAACACCTTCTGAAAATCCAAGTATACTCTATCTACCGGTTCACCTTTATCCACATGTTTATTAACTCCTTCAAAAAAGTGAAGCAGATTTGTGAGGCAAGACTTGCCCTGGGTAAAGCCATGCTGACTTTGTTCCATTAAACCGTCTTTCTATATGTTCTGTGATTTTGATGTTTAGAACACTTTCTACTATTTTTCCTGGCACTGAAGTCAGGCTAACCGGTCTGTAGTTTCCCAGATCACCCCTGGAGCCCTTTTTAAATATTGGGGTTACATTTGCTATCCTCCAGTCTTCAGGTACAATGGATGATTTTAATGATAAGTTACAAATTTTTACTAATAGGTCTGAAATTTCATTTTTTAGTTTCTTCAAAACTCTGGGGTGTATACCATCCAGTCCGGGTGATTTACTAGTCTTCAGTTTGTCAATCAGGCCTACCATATCTTCTAGGTTCACCGTGATTTGATTCAGTCCATCTGAATCATTACCCATGAAAACCTTCTCCATTACGGGTACCTCCCCAATATCTTCTTCAGTAAACACCGAAGCAAAGAAATCATTTAATCTTTCCGCGATGGCCTTATCTTCTCTAAGTGTCCCTTTAACCCCTCGATCATCTAACGGTCCAACTGACTCCCTCACAGGCTTTCTGCTTCGGATATATTTTAAAAAGTTTTTACTGTGAGTTTTTGCCTCTACAGCCAACTTCTTTTCAAATTCTCTCTTAGCCTGTCTTATCAATGTTTTACATTTAACTTGCCAATGTTTATGCTTTATCCTATTTTCTTCTGTTGGATCCTTCTTCCAATTTTTGAATGAAGATCTTTTGGCTAAAATAGCTTCTTTCGCCTCCCCTTTTAACCATGCTGGTAATCGTTTTGCCTTCTTTCCACCTTTCTTAATGTGTGGAATACATCTGGACTGTGCTTCTAGAATGGTATTTTTTAACAATGACCACGCCTCTTGGACATTTGTTACTTTTGTAGCTGCTCCTTTCAGTTTTTTTCTAACAATTTTTCTCATTTTATCAAAGTTTCCCTTTTGAAAGATTAGCACGAGACCTGTGGATTTGCACACTGTTCCTCTTCCAGTCATTAAATCAAATTTGATCATATTATAATCACTATTGCCAAGCGGCCTCACCACCGTTACCTCTCTCACCAAGTCCTGTGCTCCACAGATAATTCGATCTAAAATTGCTGCCTCTCTCGTCGGTTCCTGAACCAATTGCTCCATAAAGCTATCATTTATTCCATCCAGGAACGTTATCTCTCTAGCGTGACCCGATGATACATTTACCCAGTCAATATTGGGGTAATTGAAGTCTCCGGGATCACTGGTGCAGGAAAGGAGGTATGATTCCATGAATACTTTTAAAGCATTTTTATTGGAAAGATTCAGAAATCCTTACTGTGGCAACTCCATACAAAATGACAGACAAGAGTAACAGGTCCCCCGACACGGTCCGTGTTTCGCGGAAGCTGCATCGGGAGGGACCGGATGACATTCAGAGTCTAAAAATATAACAGACGTAATCAGACATGGAAACGAAAAAACAGGCTGCTACAAAAAAATTACAATAAATAAGAGCATACCTTTAAACAGTCATCAGGAGCGCAAGCGCCCTCTGCAGAAGGGGAACATTTAAAGAATAAATTGGCGCGAAAAGTTCACTCTCGCGAGATGCTGTGAATGACAGGCAGACACCTGTAGCCTAATTAAACAATGACTTTACAGCATTTAAAATCGGGAGGGAAGGCGCCCATCACATTTAACAAACATCTGAAAGCAGAGTAGCGCAATCTCCTGATGCAGTAAATAACAATTTCCGGATGCAGTAAATAACAGCCTGTTTTTTCGTTTCCATGTCTGATTACGTCTGTTATATTTTTAGACTCTGAATGTCATCCGGTCCCTCCCGATGCAGCTTCCGCGAAACACGGACCGTGTCGGGGGACCTGTTACTCTTGTCTGTCATTTTGTATGGAGTTGCCACAGTAAGGATTTCTGAATCTTTCCAATAAAAATGCTTTAAAAGTATTCATGGAATCATACCTCCTTTCCTGCACCAGTGATCCCGGATACTTGCTTATGTGCAAGGTTTGCTTCTGTTATTATTGGTAATTGAAGTCTCCCATTATTACCACACTACCAATTTGGTTAGCTTCCCTAATTTCTCTTAGCATTTCACTGTCCGTCTCACCATCTTGACCAGGTGGACGGTAGTATACCCCTATCACTATAGTCTTCCCTGACACACAAGTGATTTCTACCCATAAAGATTCAATTTTGTATTTAAGTGAATCATCTGGTGTATGGCAGCAAGGCAGAGTGGCAGAAAGCTGATAGGGGCAAGACAGGCTGGCAGAGTGGTGGTAGTTTGGTCCCTTTGGTTTTGATAGGGGCAAGACAGGCTGGCCCCGGGTAGAGTTCTCTTTCCTTTGCATAGAAAAGGGATCCCTAGAATGGGTGTTTTCATTGGCGTCTATTGAGCTCTTGCTGGTCTTTTAAAACCTGGTGGAGTTTGCAGATATACAAATGAGAATTTTCAAGGCCGAGGTAGAGAAGGGTGCCATGTGAACAGTGGTTCAACATGGGTCAAGAGGTACTAAGAGATAGGCTGGCAGGCTACCCTGGGGAGCGTTCCTTTTCCTTTGAGCAGGAAAGGGCTCCCTGGAATGGGTTGGCCCCTAGAGTGGACCATGAGCCTTCAAAGCATGGCGATGTGGAGCAGGGTGCCATGTGAACAGCGATTCAACATGGGTCAACAGGTACTAAAAGATAGGCTGGCCAGCTACCCCAGGAGTGTCCCCTTTCCTTTGAGCAGGAAAAGGCTACCCAGAATGGGTTGGCCCCTAGAGTAGAGCAGGAGCCTTCAAAGCATGTTTGTTTTAATTAAGGATCCATGCTGTGAAGGATTAGTATTTTGAATTGTCAGAAACTGAGGGTTCCCTTTGCAATGCGGGTTCCGCCGTTAGGACCAAAAGAAGCACTGATGTCATCTCCCGCCTAATCTACAATACAAACCTATGTTGACTTTGTAGTTTACACAGTGCACCTTTTTCACTGCTCATCTTTTACATTTCTGAAAGTTAATTCAACAGAGGATGCTTTTAGAGCAATAGAGACTGTTATTTGTGAAGCAAGAATTGAGCTGGAGATTATTTGTGAATACCCAGTCGATATTAATTGTCCTTATGCACTTCAGCTGATGAGAAAGGAACATGAACAACTCTCAGAAATAGTGCTATAATGACCTCTATTCTTGATTTCTGTGCCTGTCCGTCCAGGCATTGCGTCCCTACAAGGGCTTGTCCTCTAACACTGTGCCTGCCCATCCACATTTTGAATGTAAGAACATAAAAAGCTGACTTAAGATGTTTAGAGCTTGCAATATTTCATATACTCAATAGTTTTCCTGACATTCATAATATGGGCCATGTTCCCTAAATCTTTCTTAGCTGCCAACAGAAATGTTTCTAGTACTATAGAAAACTGGTGGTAGATGCACTCTAGTTCATCCTCTGTAAAGCCTAGAGGACAGGCAGGCAAAGCATTCAAGGATAGAGGTCAAGCCCTCATAGGAACGTAAAGATTAGACGGACAGGCAGGTACAGCATTTGAGGATAGAGGTCAAGCCCTCTATGGGACACCAGTTTTCTATAGTACTAGAAACATTACTTTTGTCACCTAAGAAAGATTTTGGGAACATGGCCCATATTATAAAGGTCATGAAAACTATTGAGCATATGAAATATGCAAGCTCCAAACATCTTAAGTCAGCTTTTTATGTTCTTACATTCAAAATGTGGGTGGACAGGCACAGCGTTAGAGGCTAAGCCCTCCTAGAGACATAAAGCCTAGCAGGACAGGCACAGCATTAGATGTCAAGCCCTTTTAGGGAC
Source organism: Rhinatrema bivittatum (assembly GCF_901001135.1). Taxonomy (NCBI): domain Eukaryota; kingdom Metazoa; phylum Chordata; class Amphibia; order Gymnophiona; family Rhinatrematidae; genus Rhinatrema; species Rhinatrema bivittatum. The sequence goes on along the minus strand of NC_042618.1, from coordinate 282,135,105 downwards.
ATAAGGCCTGGATGGTCAGGCACAGCATTCAAGGTCAAGCCCTTTTAGGGACATAAGGCCTGGATGGTCAGGCACAGCATTCAAGGTCAAGCCCTTTTAGGGATGTAAGGCTGGACGGACAGGCACAGCATTCGAGGTCAAACCCTTGTAGTGACATAAAGCCTGGATGGACAGGCACAGAATTAGAGGTCAAGCCCTTTTAGGGATATAAGGCCTGGTCGGACAGGCACAGCATTCAAGGTCAAGCCCTTTTAGGGACATAAGGCCTAGATGGACAGGCACAACATTTGAGGTCAAGCCCTTTTAGGGACATAAGGCCTGGATGGACAGGCACAGCATTAGTGGTCAAGCTCTTTTAGGGACATAAGGCCTAGACGGACAGGCACAGCATTAGCGGTCAAGCCGTTTTAGGGACATAAGGCCTGGATGGACAGGCATAGCAATCAAGGATAGAGATCAAGCCCTCATAGGGACACCAGTTTTCCATAGTACTAGAAACATTACTGTTGTCACCTGAGAAAGATTTCGGAAACATGGCCCATATTATAAAGGTTATGAAAACTATTGAGCATATGAAATATGCAAGCTCCAAACATCTTAAGTCAGCTTTTTATGTTCTTACATTCAAAATGTGGGTGGACAGGCACAGCGTTAGAGGCTAAGCCCTCCTAGAGACATAAAGCCTAGCAGGACAGGCACAGCATTAGATGTCAAGCCCTTTTAGGGACATAAGGCCTGGATGGTCAGGCACAGCATTCAAGGTCAAGCCCTTTTAGGGATGTAAGGCTGGACGGACAGGCACAGCATTCGAGGTCAAACCCTTGTAGCGACATAAAGCCTGGATGGACAGGCACAGAATTAGAGGTCAAGCCCTTTTAGGGATATAAGGCCTGGTCGGACAGGCACAGCATTCAAGGTCAAGCCCTTTTAGGGACATAAGGCCTAGATGGACAGGCACAACATTTGAGGTCAAGCCCTTTTAGGGACATAAGGCCTGGATGGACAGGCACAGCATTAGCGGTCAAGCCGTTTTAGGGACATAAGGCCTGGATGGACAGGCATAGCAATCAAGGATAGAGATCAAGCCCTCATAGGGACACCAGTTTTCCATAGTACTAGAAACATTACTGTTGTCACCTGAGAAAGATTTCGGAAACATGGCCCATATTATAAAGGTTATGAAAACTATTGAGCATATGAAATATGCAAGTTCCAAACATCTTATGTGAGCTTTTTATGTTCTTACATTCAAAATGTGGACAGACAGGCACAGCGTTAGAGGTCAAGCCCTTGTAGGGATGTAAGGTCTGGACGGACAGGCACAGCATTCAAGGTCAAGCCCTTTTAAGGACGTAAGGCTGGATGGACAGGCACAGATTCAAGGTCAAACCCTTGTAGAGGCGTAAAGCCTGGATGGACAGACACAGCATTAGAGGTCAAGCCCTTTTAGGGACATAAGGCCTGGACTGACAGGCACAGCATTAGAGGTCAAGCCCTTTTAGGGACATAAGGCCTGGACGGACAGGCAGGCACAGCATTCGAGGATAGAGGTCAAGCCCTCATAGGGACATAAAGCCTGGACGGAGAGGCACAGAGTTAGAGGTCAAGCCCTTGATGGACGTAAGGCCTAGATGGACAGGCACAGCATTAGAGGTCAAGCCCTTTTAGGGACATGAGGCATGGACGGACAGGCACAGCATTTGAGGATTTCCTTTATACAGGTATGTTGTGGTTTGATCTGTCACTTCTTCTTGAACTGGTTCACTGCCAGAAGAAAATGGCATCTTTTTCATTTCTGAAAGATAATTTAACTGAGGATGCTTTTAGAGCAATAGAAACTGTCATTTGTGAAGCAAGAACTGAGCTGGAGATTATTTGTGAACATCCAGATGCTATTAACTATACTTATGCACTTCAGCTGATGACAAAGGAACATGAAGATCTCTCAAAAATAAGAAAACCGGTAGTCATGTCCAAATCTACAATATCAACCAATGTTGACTTTATAGATAAACTAAAGTGCAACTACCACCAGTACTAGAAACATTACTGTTGGCACCTAAGAAAGATTTCGGGAACATGCCCCATATTATGAATGTCATGAAAACTATTGAACATATGAACTATGCAAGCTCCAAACATCTGAATTCAGCTTTTTATGTTCTTACATTCCAAATGCTGTAAAACAGAAAAAGAATATTCTGGAAAGAAGTGATGCACAAATACAGAAACTGAAATTAGAAATACTAGAACTAAACTCAGACAGGCACAACGTTTGAGGTCAGGCCCTTGTAGGGACGTACAGCCTGGACAGTGGACGGACAGCACAGCATTTGAGGTCAGAACCTTGTAGGGACGTACGGCCTGGACAGTGGACGAACAGGCATAGCATTTGAGGTCAGGCCCTTGTAGGGATGTACGGCCTAGACAGTGGACGGATAGCCACAGTATTTCAGTTCAGGTACATGTGCTGATATTATCTGGAGCATAGGAGGCAATTAAAGCTGCTGCAAGGCGTTCAATTGCTTTTATTGATCTTGCCATTCACAGGGAAAATTTGGAAACCCAAGCAAAGGCAGGTTTATTTTCAAAAACACTAGCATTTCCATCAACTCTGGTGCCAGCCTTTAGCGGTGAGGGCTATGATATCCCCTGTCATTGAAAATACACATTCACTGGGCCCACTAGTTGGTGGACATGACAGATATCGCTGAGCCACTTTGGCTAGGTGTGGCCAGACAGTGGACTTGTGTGCCCAATATGCCAGCGGATCTGTCTGCATGTCCTCTGTGGGCTCTGAGAGATACCATGTCACTGATAGTTGTGCTGGTATCTCCTTTGCTTGGGTGGGCTGAGAGTCACTCATGCCAGTTGCTTTCTCTCTAGCCCGTAGCAGAACAGATAATTCTTTATGTGCAACATGCCTTTGGCATTCTGAAGTGGAGGATGAAGAGGTACTAGCTGTCGCTGACAGAGTGCTGCTCCTGCTTGGGCTAGCACAACTCTCTGAATTGCCCGCCGCTGTTTCCTCCTCTGCTTCATGCCTAATCTGTCTCTGCCTATGGCGCTCCTGATCACGGACTTTTGTTAACAGCAGTTCCTTCACAAATGAGAGACAATAGGACTATAGGGCGAGTTTCCCTTTCACACGGGGATCACAGACTGTGGTGAGCATATATGTGTGCTCTTCTGTTAAAGGCCCTAATCTCTCTTCAACCTGTTCCTGCAAAATGTCCAGACAATGCAGCACCTCAGCTGTCATTCCCTCTTCCTAATTAAAGCCCCCAAATTTTCCTCCAGAAAATTAACTATAGGGATGATGTCAGCCAAGATGGCACTTCTGGAACTCAGCTCCTCCGTGACATCCTTGAAGGGCTGCAGGATTTTTACCAGCTGACTCATGACTAACCAATCATGATGCCCTAAGGGATTATGCACACCTATGTCCATTGAACCATGAAGGGGTGTCTGCAGCTCCACTAACCTCTGCAGCATCATAAAGGTGGAATTCCACCGGGAGGCAATGTATTGAATGAAATGTTTGTGAGGCATCTCCAAATCAGTCTGCTTTTGTCAGAGAACCTGCCCCGCATTCACACTTCTGTGGAAGTGTGCTGCTATGTTCCTGCACTTGTGTATTAACGTATGCAGGTATTCATTCTCTTGATGATTGGACTTCAACACCAGAGCTGACTTCACTACCAGGTGCAGAGTGTGTGCAAATCATCGGATGTTCTGAAAGCACCCGTCGGTTATTGCTTTTACCAGGTTTGCACCAATGTCTGTGACAAAGAACCCTGCCTGAGGATTCCTGTCTCACTGATGTAGCGCCAGCCCTCCAGCATCTGTCTGATGCATGCTAGAATATTGGATGAGGTATGGGCCTTGTCCATCAGGTGGGTGTACAGTAAAGCCCACCTCCACCCTGATACTTGTTCACTAATAGAGCTGCTGCCTGCCCCTGCCTCAGCCAGGTACCACCAGTGTGCTGTCAGGGAACAGTAAGAGTGTGCAGCATTCATAGAGGTCCAGATATCGCAGGTGAAATGCACACTCCATTGCCTTAGCTAGTAGCGCTTGGATACGACTGTGACACTGGTTGTATAGGCTAAATGTGGTTCTGGAGGGGACTTTGTAATTTGGAACTATGACCTTCAGCAAATGCTTAAAACCCACATTCTCCACTATCTGCAAGGGCTGGTCATCAAGGGCAAATGCTATCCAGGGGTAGGAGGCTGCCTGCCTCCTACCCCTGGATAGCATTACTGCACACCACCCCATTTCCTCCATGGTGGGTTGTCGCTTCTGCTACATGGCAGGGGGCTGCTGGCCTGCCACCTAACTGCTAGAAGGGGCTGAGGGCGTGGAGTGACTCTGCTCCTTTTCAAACACTTTACGCTGCCTGGAATAAGGGGTCCCCTGACTGCTACTGCCACCATCCCCAGATGGTAGTTGTTTTACTTCTTCCATTTCTAATGAGAATTCCACACAAGATGATTCTTCATCGGAATCAGAAGCAAACAGTGCCTGCGCTACATTGTCAATGCTAAGTTGAGACTGCTGTCGCACTGCTGCTTTTGGGTGTTGCCATTTTGTCTGGCATGACTCAGCCTCCCCTTCCCTCAACTCCAAAACTACATGGTCAGAAACAGGTGGTGGCCGTGTATCATCTTTAAATTTCGTTTTTTCAGGATGGAACTGCCTGCCCCTTCAGAGATTTAGATTGGAACAGGTCCCTTTTTAACTTTAATGGGGGACTGGCACTGCCTTTTGAAGTGCCTCCTATGCTATTCCCAATCACTCCACCAAATCTAGCTTTCCCTGACATTATGGATTTAATGTCACTGCCTACAATTAAAATAATTATTTCCAAAAGAGGCCCACTGGGGATTTGGCTTCAGAGAGCACCACTGTCCCAATATACATGACTCTGCAAAAAGCCCCCAGGCTCACGAGGCTGTGTCTGGATGCACACTAAAACTGAGACCACTGTATGCACACTAGAGATGTGCATTCGTTTATGATGAATTAGGCAATTTCAACTAAAATGCCTAATTCATCATGGTTCGGGGGCCCCGCCCACCCGAAACAGATTTTCCCTGAACTACATGAAAAATTTGTTTTTCGGGTTTGTATGGGGAGAGGAGCACATTTTATTTTTTTAAATAAAAAACCACCCCAAGCATTAAAATTTAGTATAATTCAACCCCCCCCCCCCCCCACCACCACCACCACCACCATCCCGATCGCTCCCCAAGACTTACTAATATCCCTGGTGGTCCAGCGGGGTCCCGCGAACGATTTGTCCCTCAGTGCAGGGACCGTCTGGCCTGCCTCGCTGAAAATGGCACCGATAACCTCTGACCTACTAAGTCACAGGGGCTACCGGTGCCATTGGTCAGCCCCTGTCACATGGCCATTGGCACCATCTTGTGCTCCTACCATTCTGATTACTGGCAGCCGATGGCGAGATCGCTCCCGGATCTCCGATGGACCCCCAGGGACTTTTGGCAAGTCTTGGGGGGGGGAGGGTCAGGAGGCCCCCCAAGCTGGCCAAAAGTCCCTGGGGGGTCCAGCGGGGGTGCAGGAGCGATCTCTTACCCTCGGGCCATCGGCTGCCAGTAATCAAAATGGCACCGATAGCCTTTGCCCATACTATGTCACAGGGGCTACCGGTGCCATTTACAGCACCTGTCACATGGTAGGAGCACAAGATGGCGCCGATGGCCATGTGACATTGTGTAACTATAGCATGGGTTATTTATCCCTATATGCATCACCTTGCACTTATCCACATTAAATTTCATCTGCCATTTTGATGCCCAATTTTCCAGTCTCACAAGGTCTTCCTGCAATTTATCACAATCTGCTTGTGATTTAACTACTCTGAACAATTTTGTATCATCTGCAAATTTGATTACCTCACTCGTCATATTTCTTTCCAGAACATTTATAAATATATTGCAAAGTAAGGGTCCCAATACAGATCCCTGAGGCACTCCACTTCCACTGAGAAAATTGTCCATTTAATCCTACTCTCTGTTTCCTGTCTTTTAGCCAGTTTGCAATCCACGAAAGGACATCACCACCTATCCCATGGCTTTTTACTTTTCCTAGAAGCCTCTCATGAGGAACTTTGTCAATCACCTTCTGAAAATCCAAGTATACTACTTCTACTGGTTCACCTTTATCAACATGTTTATTAACTCCTTCAAAAAAGTGAAGCAGATTTGTGAGGCAAGACTTGCCTTGGGTAAAGCCATGCTGACTTTGTTCCATTAAACCATGTCTTTCTATATGTTCTGTGATTTTGATGTTTAGAACACTTTCCACTATTTTTCCTGGCACTGAAGTCAGGCTAATTGGTCTGTAGTTTCCCGAATCGCCCCTGGAGCACTTTTTAAATATTGGGGTTACATTAGCTATACTCCAGTCTTCAGGTACAATTGTTGATTTTGATAGATTACAAATTTTTACTAATAGGTCTGAAATTTCATTTTTTAGTTCCTTCAGAACTCTGGGGTGTATACCATCCGGTCCAGTTGATTTACTACTCTTCAGTTTGTCAATCAGGTCTACCACATCTTCTAGGTTCACCATGATTTGATTCAGTCCATCTGAATCATTGCCCATGAAAACCTTCTCCGGTATGGTTACCTCCCCAACATCCTCTTCAGTAAACACTGAAGCAAAGAAATCATTTAATCTTTCTGCGATGGCCTTATCTTCTCTAAGTGCCCCTTTAACCCCTCAATCATCTAACGGTCCAATTGACTCCCTCACAGGCTTTCTGCTTCGGATATATTTTAAAAAGTTTTTACTGTGAGTTTTTGCCTCTACGGCAAAAACTCTACCACTACCAATCCACAAACAATGGGGGTAATCCAAATCGCAACTACACTAAACAACCCACATTGGAGTAAATAATTTAAATGTATTATCCTCTTTCCAAAAACAAATTAGAAATGAACTTGAAACATACTTTTCACACTTACTGTTTTTTCACCAGCTGGGTTTTTTTGAAAACATTTTTTATAGGATGTAAGATGATGTTTCATAAATTTCAGGGCACCATCACGGTATGCCTTTCTTGATTTTTTAATCATGAACACCACCGTCCACCCTAGAGTCCTTTTATTATTTTTCTCCAAAATAATTTTTTGTATTATTTTTTGTTTCCAAAACTTTTTTTTATATAAAAAGTGTGAAAAGTTCAGAGCAAAGGTACTAACAGTTCACAACTTAGACATTCAAAAAATTCAAAAAAAGGGAATCCATCACATGACTCCAAACATGGCGATAATGAAATTCAACCTGCCCTTTAAATTAGATTTAAAGGAGTGAAAACCAGTCGATCTGATCATTCAGTCCAGCCGGCGCTTCAGTTTTTAACTTGTGGATCTAAAACTGCTCCCTGTAATTTAGTAACAATCCTATGTTACTAAACATTGTATTGCTTATTACATTTTCAGTCACTGTCCATTTTAAGTCTTCAAATGTGTGCCCCCGCTCCACGCAATGATTCACCAATGGAGCTGTCAACACTCCATTGTTGATTCAAGATCTATGTTCCATTAGACGAATCTTAATGGCTCTGCTCATTCATCCCACGTAGACCTTGGGACAATCACATATAATAGCATACACCACATTGTTTGTGGTGCAATCAGTAAAAAATCTTCGTTTCACTGTATATCCAGTATCTGTATCGATCCAACAATGCTCTTCAATGGTATTTACACACACTGTTCAAGCTCCACATTTCTTATGTCCTCCCAAATTTACAGGCTGCTGGTTTATCATTTTTAAATTAGCCCGAACAACCTTGTCCCATATGTTAGAGCCACGACTGATTGCAAACAATGATAAGTCCTTAAATACCTTGTGGAGTTCCAAAACATGCCAGTGTCTTTTATGCTATTATATTATATGCTAAGCCCAGAGCAATACTATAAGTCATTTATGATCATAAAAATGTATTTTATGTACAAAGCTTTAAAAAGTCAACCCGTAATTTGTAAAACAAAGCCAAATATCTCTCATTATAATGGAGGCTTGCTTATTCTGAATAAATGAAAAAAGCATGAAAAAAAAAAAAAGAATACCAGAAAAACATCAAATTTATTGAATCCTTGTCATCCACAAAGATCTACTCAGGAAATATTGTAAACAAAAAATTAAATCATTCTTGCAGACGCTGTACAACAACATTAACATTTTGCTAACAACCGGATTCAGAAGAACATTCATATAGGACTAAAAATAATAATTTAAAGTTGGATACATCCAGTGAGGACAAAGTTCTTCTTGAATGTACGACAAGGAAATTTGAACTATTTAATCAGTCTTACCATCAGGTTCACTTTTGATGAGCTCCTCCATCTTTCTCTGCTTTAGAGTGTCCACAACATCTGCTAAACTACTCTTGCGCCTTTCAGGAGTACCAAAGGTTAGGCTGGATAATGACTCTCCAATCTGATGGCCACTCTCCTCTGACTTCATGGGTGAGGTAGCTGAATTTTGAATGGCAAATATAGACAGTTTATTGCCATCAAGTTCCTAAAGGGGAAACAGAAAAGATGAAAATGAGTTCCTAAAACAGTTCCAGTTTTAGTAGTTGCCATTTCATTGATTCTTTTACTCACATGTTTTACAGAGGGCGCAAAAACATAAATCACACAAACTAAAAGCTATTGATTTTCCAAAGAATATACACACTTAAAAAACAGTTAATGTGCATAAATCAACTTCTGAAAATCAACTGGGGCCACTGCTTGTACAGATACATGTGCAACTTGATTATGCACAAACTGTCATGTGCTCTTGAAAGAGATGATTAGAGGGATGGACTTGGAGTAGGGAAAGGAATTACATTCTAGGGATGTGAATCGTGTCCTCGATCGTCTTAACGATCGATTTCGGCTGGGAGGGGGAGGGAATCGTATTGTTGCCGTTTGGGGGGGGGTAAAATATCGTGAAAAATCGTGAAAAATCGTGAAAAATCTAAAAATCGAAAAATCGCAAAACCGGCACATTAAAACCCCCTAAAACCCACCCCCGACCCTTTAAATTAAATCCCCCACCCTCCCGAACCCCCCCCAAATGACTTAAATAACCTGCGGGTCCAGCGGCGGTCCGGAGCGGCAGCGGTCCGGAACGGGCTCCTGCTCCTGAATCTTGTTGTCTTCAGCCGCCGCCATTTTCCAAAATGGCGCCGAAAAATGGCGGCGGCCATAGACGAACACGATTGGACGGCAGGAGGTCCTTCCGGACCCCCGCTGGACTTTTGGCAAGTCTCGTGGGGGTCAGGAGGCCCCCCACAAGCTGGCCAAAAGTTCCTGGAGGTCCAGCGGGGGTCAGGGAGCGATTTCCCGCCGCGAATCGTTTTCGTACGGAAAATGGCGCCGGCAGGAGATCGACTGCAGGAGGTCGTTCAGCGAGGGTTCTGGCGCCTCGCTGAACAACCTCCTGCAGTCGATCTCCTGCCGGCGCCATTTTCCGTACGAAAACGATTCGCGGCGGGAAATCGCTCCCTGACCCCCGCTGGACCTCCAGGAACTTTTGGCCAGCTTGTGGGGGGCCTCCTGACCCCCACGAGACTTGCCAAAAGTCCAGCGGGGGTCCGGAAGGACCTCCTGCCGTCCAATCGTGTTCGTCTATGGCCGCCGCCATTTTTCGGCGCCATTTTGGAAAATGGCGCCGGCTGAAGACAACAAGATTCAGGAGCAGGAGCCCGTTCCGGACCGCTGCCGTTCCGGACCGCCGCTGGACCCGCAGGTTATTTAAGTCATTTGGGGGGGGGTTCGGGAGGGTGGGGGATTTAATTTAAAGGGTCGGGTGTGGGTTTTAGGGGGTTTTAGTGTGCCGGCTCACGATTCTAACGATTTATAACGATAAATCGTTAGAATCTCTATTGTATTGTGTTCCATAACGGTTTAAGACGATATTAAAATTATCGGACGATAATTTTAATCGTCCTAAAACGATTCACATCCCTATTACATTCATACTTTCAAATTTCAAAAGTATTCACATGAATCTACATGCACAAATGTATGTGTTTATTGGTAGGAGAAGAGCTCAATAACCCACAATCCAGTGGGAACACTGAGAGGAGAGGATCAGCCACCTGGAAAAATTAAGAACATAAGAACATAACTTACCATACTGGGTCACACCAAAGGTCCATCAAGCCCAGCATCCTGTTTCCAACAGTGGCCAATCCAGGCCATAAGAACCTGGCAAGTACCCAAAAACTAAGTCTATTCCATGTTACCATTGATAGTAATAGCAGTGGCTATTTTCTAAGTCAACTATAGCAGGTAATAGACTTCTCCTCCAAGAACTTATCCAGTCCTTTTTTAAACACAGCTATACTAACTGCACTAACCACATCCTCCGGCAATAAATTCCAGAGTTTAATTGTGCATTGAGTGAAAAAGAACTTTCTCAGATTAGTTTTTAATGTGCCACATGCTAACTTCATGGAGTGCCCCCTAGTCTTTCTATTATCCGAAAGAGTAAATAACCGATTCACATCTACCCATTCTAGACCTCTCATGATTATAAAAACCTTTATCATATCCCCCCTCAGCCGTCTCTCCTCCAAGCTGAAAAGTCCTAACCTCTTTAGTCTTTCCTCATAGGGAAGCTGTTCCATTCCACTTATCATTTTGGTAGCCCTTCTCTGTACCTTCTCCATCACAATTATATCTTTTTTGAGATGCGGTGACCAGAATTGTACACAGTATTCAAGGTGCGGTCTCACCATGGAGCGATATAAAGGCATTATGACATTTTACATTTTATTCACGATTCCCTTTCTAATAATTCCCAACATTCTGTTCGCTTTTTTGACTGCTGCAGCACACTGAACTGACGATTTCAACCTGTTATCCACTATGATGCCTAGATCCCTTTCTTGGGTAGTAGCACCTAATATGGAACCTAACATTGTGTAACTATGGCATGGGTTATTTTTCCCTATATGCATCACCTTGCACTTATCCACATTAAATTTCATCTGCCATTTCGATGCCCAATTTTCCAGTTTCACAAGGTCTTCCTGCAATTTATCACAATCTGCTTGTGATTTAACTACTCTGAACAATTTTGTATCATCTGCAAATTTGATTACTTCACTCATTGTATTTCTTTCCAGATCATTTATAAATATATTGAAAAGTAAGGGTCCCAAAACAGATCCCTGAGGCACTCCACTGCCCACTCCCTTCCATGGAGAAAATTGTCCATTTAATCCTACTCTATGTTTCCTGTCTTTTAGCCAGTCTGTAATCCATGAAAGGACATCGCCACCTATTCCACCTTTTACTTTTCCTAGAAGCCTAGATGAAGATGTCAAACATCTTCTGAAAATCCAAGTACACTAATTCCACCAATTCACCTGTATCCACATGTTTATTAACCCCTTCAAAAAAGTGAAGCAGATTTGTGAGGCAAGACTTGCCTTGGGTAAAGCCATGCTGAATTTGTTCCATTAAACTATGTCTTTCTATATGTTCTGTGATTTTGATGTTTAGAACACTTTCCACTATTTTTGCTGGCACTGAAGTCAGGCTAACCGGTGTATAGTTTCCCGGATCGCCCCTGGAGCCCTTTTTAAATATTGGGGTTACATTAGCTATCCTCCAGTCTACAAGGATGATTTTAATGATAGGTTACAAATTTTTACTAATAGGTCTGAAATTTCATTTTTGAGTTTCTTCAGAACTCTGGGGTATATACTCCTCAGTTTGTCAATCAGGTCTACCACATCTTCTAGGTTCACCGTGATTTGGTTCAGTCCATCTGAATCATTAACCATGAAAACCTTCTCCAGTACGGGTACCTCTCCAACATCCTCTTCAGTAAACACTGAAGCAAAGAAATCATTTAATCTTTCCGCGATGGCCTTATCTTCTCTAAGTGCCCCTTTAACCCTTCGATCATCTAACGGTCCAACTAACTCCCTCACAGACTTTCTGTTTCGGATATATTTTTTAAAGTTTTTACTTTGAGTTTTTGCCTCTATGGCCAATTTCTTTTCAAATTCTCTCTTAGCCTGTCTATCAATGTCTTACATTTAACTTGCCAATGCTTATGCATTATCCTATTTTCTTCTGTTGGATCCTTCTTCCAATTTTTGAATGAAGATCTTTTGGCTAAAATAGCTTCTTTCGCCTCCCCTTTTAACCATGCTGATAATCGTTTTTGCCTTCTTTCCACCTTTTTTAATGTATGGAATCAATATGGACTGTGCTTCTAGGATGGTATTTTTTTAACAATGACCATGCCTCTTGCACACTTTTACCTTTGTAGCTCCTCCTTTCAGTTTTTTTTCTAACAATTTTTCTCATTTTATCAAAGTTTCCCTTTTGAAAGTTTAGCACGAGAGCCATGGATTTGCTTACTATCCCTCTTCCAGTCATTAATTCAAATTTGATCATATTATGATCACTATTGCCAAGCGGCCCCACCACAGTCACCTCTCTCACCAAATCCTCTGCTCCATTGAGAATTAGATCTAAAATTGCTCCCTCTCTTGTTGGTTCCTGAACCAATTGCTCCTTAAAAATGTCATTTATTCCATCCAGAAACTTTATATCTCTAGCATGTACCGATGATACATTTACCCAGTCAATATTGGGGTAATTGAAGTCTTCACAGGCGCTATTTATACAATGCATTGAGAGAATGCCAGCTACTTCTTAACTTCACGTTATCAATGGAGTGAAATAAAGAAGTTTTTTTGACTAATTTTTAAAGAAAAAGAAAAATATATAAAAATAGTTTTCATATAAAAATAATTAAAGAGTTCTTCAAGTGATGGTGAATGATTAGAAGTCCGGTTGGATTTGGGTTTGAATCACAATGTCTGGCTTGATGACACCGTCACTATAGGCAATATTTTGAATTAAAGATCAGTTTCCCCCTTTTTTTACGGTAATTGAAGTCTCCCATTATTACCGCATTACTAATTTGGTTAGCTTCCCTAATTTATCTTAGCATTTCACTGTCAGTCTCACCATCTTGACCAGGTAGACGGTAGTATACTCCTATCACTATAGCCTTCCCCAACACACAAGGGATTTCTACCCATAAATATTTGATTGTGCATTTAGTCTCATGCAGGGTGTTTATCCTGTTGGACTCTATGCCATTCCGGACATAAAGTGCCACACCGCCTCCCGGGTACTCATCTCTGTGATTGCGATATAATTTGTACCCTGGTATAGCACTGTCCCATTGGTTGTCCTCTTTCCACAATGTCTCTGAGATGCCAATTAAGTCTATGTCATCATTCACTGCTATACATTCTAATTCTCCCATCTTACTTCTTAGACTTCTGGCATTAGCATATAAACATTTCAAAGTTTATTTTTTTAGAACTTAAATGTTTTGGAGAGAAGTAAACTATTGGGGCATATTCTTTAGTGTGTTTGTGTGCTTCTATTAAATAACTAGTCAGAAGGCAGGCAAAAATGCCAGGAGTTTGCACATTTTATATTACATATCTAGTCATAGGGAGGCAAAAACCAGGCATTAGGATGTTTGTCTTTCCCTCTTCCCACCCACCCCTAGCTCATCCTTTGATTTATAGGCAGGTGAAACTTTTACACTTAAAAAAAAAATCTGCCTTTTAACTTCAATTCAAAAATTCCCCAAGCAATATCAAGAGTTTAATTATATCTTTGTAAGTCAGTACCAGATAAATAGTGACTTCACTAATATATTAAAAAGATCCAAATTGTACACATTCCTACTCTCATAGCCACCAAACTTAACTAGGAACTGAACAAAATTAAGATGAAGGCAGCAATCCAGCAGCAAGAGGAGGCCTTCCAGTCTTTTCCATCAAGTGTCACATGTATGACTTTTAGCCATCGCTGAGAGGTTGTATGTCTGCCCCCAGTACAAAGAACTCCTGTCTCAGAGAAAGAGTCCAATCTCTAGAGGCTAGAGTGGCAGACCTGGAGGAGCTGAGGCAGGAAGAAAGGTATATAGATGATACTTTCAGGGATATAGTAACCAAGTCCCAACTGTATTCTGGCAGCCCTAGTGCTGCCTTGGAGGAGGAAGGTCTCCTGGTTGGAGAGCATCAACCTAGTACAGCAGGAAATGATCCTGTAGCAAACAACCTGCTCTCCAGGTGATGCATTGTCTTCTGACACCAAGGATGTGTCTCCCAGGGCTACTACCCAAGAGGGAAGGGCTAGGTAGGTTATCATAGTTGGTGATTTGATTATTAGGAATGTCAATAGCTGGGTGGCTGGTGGGCTGATACCTGGTACAAAAGTGGCAGACCTCACGCATCACTTAGATAGGATTTTAGACAGTGCTGGGGAGACTTTGGCTGTCATGGTACATTTGGGCACCACAACAGAGGAAAATGTGGGAGGGAGTTTCTGGAAGGCAAATTTAGACTCTTAGGTAGAAAGATGAAATCCAGAACCTCCAGGATAGCATTCTCTGAATTGCTTCCTGTTTAATGTGCAGGTCCCCAGAGGCAGGCAAAGCTCCAGAGTCTCAATGTATGGATGACATAATGGTGCAAGGGAGAGGGATTCAGTTTTGTAAAAAAAAAGGGGGAATATTTTGGGGAAGGGGGGTTCTTTTCCAAAGGGATGGACTCCTCCTTAACCAGGGTGGATCCAGGCTGCTGGTGCTAACCTTTAAAAAGGAGATAAAGCAACTTTTAAAGTAAATCAAAGGAGAAAGTTGACAGTGAGCTAGCAGCACAAGGTTCAGAGGGAGGTATCTTTGAAGGATACTAATGAAGCATCCAAAAGAGAGGTTCCAATAATAAGGAAAGTAGTTCATGCACCTATAATTAAAGACTCACCTGAACTAAAAGATTCCAATTTATCCCTGTCAACTGAAAAGCAGAACGTTAATACAAACAAAAAAACACATTTTGAAATGTTTATATCTAATGCCAGAAGTACAAGCAGTAAGACAGGAGAGTTAGAGTGTAGAACAGTGAATGATGACATAGTTGGCATAGAGACATGGTAGAAAGAGGATAACTAATGGGATCGTGCTATACCAGGGTACAAACTATATTGCAATGACAGAGAGGAGGAACTTTGTGGTGGTTTGGCACTTTATGTCTGGAATGGCATAGAGTCCAACAGGATAAAGAACATATAAGAGACTAATGCTCATTAGAATCTATATGGGTAGAAATTCTATGTGTGTTGGCTAAGAGTAAAGTGATAGGAGCATACTACCATCCACCTGACCAAAAAGATGAGATGGACAATGAAATGCTATGAGAAATCAGGGAAGCTAACCAATTTGGCAGTACAGTAATAATTGGAGAATTCAATTACCCCGATATAGACAGGGTAAATGTAACATCAGGACATGCTAGAGACATAAAGTTCCTGGATGCAATAAATGACAGTTTTATGGAGCAATTGGTTCAGGAACCAATGAGCGAGGGAAGAATTTTAGATCTAATTCACAGTAGGGCATAGAATTTGGTGAGAGTGGTAATGGTGGATCCGCTTGGCAATAGTGATCATAATATGATCAAATTTGAATTAATGACTGGAAGGGGGACAGTAAGTATATCCATGGCTCTATCACTAAACCTTCAAAAGAAAAACTTTGATAAAATTAGAAAAATAGTTAGAAAAACTAAAAGATGAAGCTACAAAGGCTAAGAGTGTGCAACAGGCATGTACACTCGGGATGTGAATCGTTTTTGAACGATTAAAATTATCGTTAGATAATTTTAAAACCATCCTAAATCGTTAGAGTGCACGATACAATACAAATGCCCCCGATTTATCGTCAGGGGCATCTGTATTGTATCGTTAAATAGGGCACGGGAATTATTTGAGGGAGGGCGGGAAAACCGGCACACCAAAACAACCCCTAAACCCACCCCGACCCTTTAAAACCAATTCCTTACCCTCCCCCACCCTCCCGAACCCCCCCAAAATGTTAAATTACCTGGTGGTCCAGTGGGAGGGGGGGGGGTCCCGGCGCGATCTCCCGCTCTCGGGCCATTGGCGCCATTTTGGCTGCCACTAATTAAAATGGCGCCGATGGCCCGATTAAAAAAAAAAACCCACCCGACCCTTTAAATCGACCCCCTTACCCTCCCCCACCCTCCCGAACCCCCCCCAAATGTTAAATTACCTGGTGGTCCAGTGGGGGGGGGGGGGGGTCCCGGCGCGATCTCCCGCTCTCGGGCCATTGGCGCCATTTTGGCTGCCACTAATTAAAATGGCGCCGATGGCCCGATTAAAAAAAAAAACCCACCCGACCCTTTAAATCGACCCCCCTTAGCCTCCCCCACCCTCTCGACCCTTTTTGTTTAGGGAGGCCCGTGCCGCTAAAAAAAAAAACCCACCCTCCCGACCCCCCCCCCCAAAAAACCTTTTAAAATTACCTGGTGGTCCAGGGGGGCCTCGGGGAGAGATTTCCCATTCCCAGCCATCAGCTGTTCTAAAAAAAAATGGCGCCGATACCCCTTTGCCCTTACCATGTGACAGGGTATCCGTGCCATTGGCCGGCCCCTGTCACATGGTAGGAGCACTGGATGGCCGCGCCATCTTTAAAGATGGCACCGACCATCTTTACTCATCAGCCCCTATTATACTATACTCTATAATAGGGGCTGATGAGTAAAGATGGTCGGCGCCATCTTTAAAGATGGCGCCGGCCATAGGGGCTGATGAGTAAAGATGGTCGGCGCCATCTTTAAAGATGGCGCCGGCCATCCAGTGCTCCTACCATGTGACAGGGGCCGGCCAATGGCACGGATACCCTGTCACATGGTAAGGGCAAAGGGGCATGGCGCCATTTTTTTTTAGAACAGCTGATGCCTGGGAACGGGAAATCTCTCCCTGAGGCCCCCCTGGATCTCTCCTCTCCCCGAGGCCCCCATGGATCTCTCCCTGAGGCCCCCCTGGACCACCAGGTAATTTTAAAAGGTTTTGGGGGGGTCGGGAGGGTGGGGTCGATTTAAAGGGTCGGGTAGGTTTTTTTTTTTTTTAGCGGTGCGGGCCTCCCTAAAAAAAAAATTAGCGATGTGAATTGGAATCGGAAACAATTCCAATTCACATATCTTAAGATCAGATCCCCCCCCCCCCCCCCCCCCCGCAGCCAAATCTGATCGTTAAGACGATCTGGCACACGATTCACATCTCTAATGTACACTATTAAAAGATATCATCTTAGAAGTGCATTCCAGATGTATATCCCAAATTAAGAAAGGTGGAAAGAAGGTCAAATGATTACCAGCATGGCTAATCAGTAAGATGAAAGAATCTACTTTAGCCAAAAGATCTTCATTCAAAAATTGGAAGATGGATCCATCAGAAGAAAATAAGGTAAAGCATAAGAATTGGCAAGTAAAATGTAAGACATTGATAATGCAGGCTAAGAGAGAATTTGGAAAATATTTGGCCATAGAGACAAAATCTTATAATAAAAACTTTTAAAATATATACAAAGCAGAAAGCTTGCAAGGGAGTTGGTTGGACCATTAGATGATTGAGGGGTTAAAAGGGCACTTAGGGAAGGGAAGGTAAGATAATCGTGGAAAAACTAAACAAATTCTTTGCTTTGGTGGTGAATGAAAAAGATGTTGGGGAGATATCTGTTCCAGAGATGATTTTCAAGGGTGATGTTTCAGGTGAACTGAACCAAATCATGGTGAACCTGGAAGATGTGCTATGCCACATTGACAAAATGAAGAGTGGTAAATCACCTGGACTGAATGGTATAGACCCAGGGTTCTGAAACAATTCAATAATGAAATTTAAGACCTATTACATTTAGGGAGTTATTTTCTAAGGGCTTATTGCACGCAATATGGCCGTATCGCATGTGATAAGATCGCACACTGCGATAACAAGGCTTATCGCGGTGTGCAAATGCAAAATTTAAATTAAGTATTCAGGGGGGCGGAGTTGGGGCGGGACAAATGTAAAGTAGGGAGGACTTACAGCGATCAGTGAAATGGCTGCACTCTTATCGCGGCTCATAACGCTCCCAATAACTACACCTTTTCCAAATGTGTTAGACTGTATCGCTGCGAGTAGCGCACCCTACAGTATTATCATGGTGCACAAAAAAACTTTAAACAATCCCCACACACCTTCAAAGCCATTGTGGATCAATAAAAAGGGTTGTTCTTAGTAGGTCAATGTTCCCTTCAACATCTACAAAGTCCCAAGTGTGCTTGGCAAGCTCACTTCATGGCTGAGCAGGCCTGCCGAGACACCAGGATATGGGTGAGGGTCAACCAGGACCCGGGGCAGGGCCCCTTGCAATCATGTGTGTGAAGTACCAGCACAGCTGGTACAGGCTCTGGTACAGGGAGCAAATCTTTCTTTCATGTACCTCATTGCTGGGTATGCCAGAGGACGTAGTGATTACTAGGTATCATCTCAGCTCTCGTACTATCCTGGAATTATATGAAGATATACGAGGTGGTCTTGACCCTTGAACCAGAAGGGCCCGTGCTGACCCCGGCCTCACCAAACTCTTAGCCACGCTGCATTTTGCGGCAAGTAGCTTCTTCCAATCCACAGTAGCTTTTGTGGGCAGGATGTCCCAAAGCACCTTTTCACGATGTCTGGACCAGGTCATTGAAGCAGTTATAGACCACATGCCTCGATACATACACTTTTCTCGCAACAGGCAGGACTTGATGCGTGGTTTCTATGCTTTTGCCCACTTTCCTAATGTCTTTGGAGCTATTGACTGCACTCATGTGGCCATCATTCCATCCCGTCGGAGGGAGGAGACGTACGACAACAGAAAGCTTTTCCACTCCCTCAACGTGCAAGTGGTCTGTGATGCGGGAATGTGGATCCTCAATGTGAGGCCAGGTTCCTGGGAGCAGCGCACAATTCCTTTATATTCAGGCAATCTGTTCTGTTTAGCAAATTTAAGGCTGGCCTGTACAGTGATGGTTGGCTTGTAGGTAAGAGACACTTTTCCAGATATGTTCCATCTCGGTTATGTGTATTTCTGAAATGCCACACAAATGGGATGTTTACGCCTGTCAGGATACAGTGAAATGCACCCATCACACCAGGCCTCTATGCTTCATACTGTAACCTTTAGTGGCTGAATAGCTGTTGCTCCCAAACTGTTGCTATGGGCTGCCAACTTGCAGTTTCACAGCAGCCACAGAATGGACAATATGAAGCGGCTCTATGGTGCATGCATTGCTTACTCAACTTCACTAGTTGACAACCTCCATGTATCAACTATTGCAAGGGTTACTGCCATTGTCAACAATGAATATTTCACTGTGATGTAAGGTGTGCTCACTTCCAGAGGTGTACCAGAGGTCATGAGGTTTATGATCCTCCTCACACCTTTGGACCACTAACATTCAGCTGTACACGTGAATCGGTACCTACATAAAATGTCATGTTGAGCAGATATGTCCCTGAACAGTGACAGGGGTAATTAATGCCTATGATCTTACCACAAGTATTGAATCTTGAACGATAGTGAGGTCTGTTAGCAGCCACATACATGTTGGTGACATTCATGGCCGCCATCAGGGCAGTATTCTTGGGCCTGCAGTATGGGGCCCCAGGATCTACTGCCACATATGGGGGCCCGCAGCCGCCAGGCGGCAGGTGCGCTTGGGGGATGTATTAGTTCATGGCAAAGAGGCCCACTGAGGCTCTGTCCGACAGTCTGTCGCCCAGGGGCCTACTGAAACCTGGAGCCGGCCCTGGGTGCGGGCCCCAGAGAAGGGAGAGAATCAATGCTATGCGTGTCTTTTAGACACACATAGCATTGATTTACAGAGCACCACAGACAGAGACTCGTCCGCGCGCTCTGTCCTGCCAGCGTTCACTGTCTGACGCGGCTGTGACGTCACCGCCGCGTCAGACAGTTTGCGCCGGCAAAGCGCGCGGGCCGTCGCTGTCTGCTTGCTAGCTGTATGGGGCCTCAAAATTCCTGATGGCGGCCCTGGTGACATTAGTGTGGTTGGTTAGGAGGCCTAGTCATGCTATACCTCCAAATAGCAGCACACCTGCTGTAGGCAAAAGCAAACAGGCAGTACCCAGAGTCAGGTGTTAAGAAACATCAATGTGCTTGCTGATCTTATATAGTTGTACAGGATGTAGTGGTGACATACACACATCTGACACAAACATCGTTATTTGTATTGGCTTGCATATGTCATTGCTACAGGAGACTCAGGGTATGGATGCAGGCCCTGGCTTATGACCCCCATACTCCGGCCTGACACGCCACAACAGACGAGCTATAATGATGCTTTATGTGTCACATGCTCAGTCATTGAACGTACTTTCGGCTTTCTGAAAAACCGCTTCCGATGTTTGGACAAGACTGGGGGAGCGTTAATGTATGCTCCCCCCAAAGCTGCTAGGATAATCTTGCTGTGCTGTGTTTTCCATAATGTGGCTCTTCAGCATGGAATACCAATGGCTATAGATCCTGATCTCAGACCTGATCCCCCATGTGTGCGTGCACGACTCCAGAAGAACACAATCAGTGGCAGCCAGCTTCACCAGCACCTTATACAGACTCACTTTTCTTTTTTTTTTAATTTATTCTTAATTGATTTTTCAAATTTGACAGTATTTAAACTGTATTTAAACTGAAAAGAGTGTTGATTAATACAAAACCAACCACGGTAACTATCATAAAACAGGTATATTTTTTTCCAGATATACTTCCTGGCTTAAACATTGATATTAAAAAGTAGAAGATCGGTAAAAACACCAGAAATTCTTTATTATCACAAATCATTACAAGCTGCTCGACCTAGGCCGAGTTTCGCTCATGTATGAGCTGCTCATGTATGAGCTGCTTCAGGGGCAAAAGGCACGATGTTCTTCGTCATAAAAATGAAGCATCTAAAAAAAGCGTGTTCATTGTGTTGAAATCCGGAAGTGGATCCTTGGGCCGACCCCTGCTGGGAAGTGGTCGGGAGGCAGACACGCACAGCCGTAGATGAACCTTCGCCTGGAAACCCGTGACGCCCCCAGAGGAGCTGTGAACGCCCGGGTCGCTAGGACTTAGGTGGCTTCACCCTGGAAGTCCGAGGTCCCCCCAGGAGGAGCCCGTAGGGACCCGGACCGCTGGGACTTAGGCGAGGACTGGCGTGGAAGGCCCGGACCGGAACTGGAACAGGCGTGAAGGCAGGAGAGAGAGACGCACCGTGAACAAGGCAGGCAGCTGGAGTCTGGAGCGAGAAAACAATCCGTGGTCAAGGCAGGCAGCAGGAATCAGAAGCGAGGAAACAATCCGTGGTCAAGGCAGGCAGCAGGAATCAGAAGCGAGAAGACAATCCGGGATCAAAGCAGGCAACAGGAAACTGGAAACTGGAATGCTGAGACTGACAAGCAGAAACAGGGGCACCTGGAGCAGCAACTAATCCACCGAAGTGAACTCGTTGCAAGGCAAAGTAGGAAGGAGTGAAGGCGACTTAAATTCCCCGCCAGTGCTGACGTCAGAGAGGGGGCGGTTCAGCACATCCGGGTGCTGGACCGTCAAAAGCCGGCCCCTCGCGCGCGCGCGTTCCCCTTCGGGGGCGGAGCCATCTCCCGAGCTCGGCAGCGTCCTCCACGAGGGAGGATCACCGCCATGCGGCCAGGCCGGCCCTGGCTCCCGCGGCTTGCGGCAGACCCCCGGACCCAGCTGAGGAGGTAGGAGCCCGGTCGCTGACGCGGCGACCGCGGCGATAACAGTACCCCCCTTCTTACGCCCCCTCCGCAGAGGCCCTGGCTTTCCGGGATTGTCCATATGAAATTGGTGTAGCAGTGACTTGTCCAAGATGTTCCGAGCTGGCTCCCAAGAATTCTCCTCGGGACCACAACCCTCCCAAGCCAAGAGGTATTCCCAACGACGGCCGTGGAAGCGGGTATCCAGGACTTCCCGTACTCGGTAAGTAGGATCCTCAGAGGAAGAAGATAGTGCATCTGTAGTTGGACGATGGAACCGTGAGAGTATCACAGGCTTCAGCAGGGAAACGTGGAACACGTTATGTATGCGGAGAGAAGAGGGAAGGCGAAGCCGGTAAGAAACTAGTCCAATACGTTCTGCTATTTGAAAGGGACCGCAGTACCTAGGTGCCAACTTACGAGTTCGGTTAGGCAACTGGAGGTTTCTGGTACTCAACCATACCTTGGTGCCAGGTAGAAACACTGGGGCTGGCCGTCGGTGGCGATTGGCACTCCGTTGGGATTTCTCCGAGGCTGTGACAAGTCTCTGTTGAATTATTCTCCATTGCTGATGGAACTGACGGGCAACAGTCTGAGCGGCTGGCGAAGGAACAGAGATAGGAACAGGTACAGGAGGTCTCGGATGGTGACCAAATACTATCTGGAAGGGGGTTTGTCCAGTAGCTGCATGAGTATGATTGTTGTAGGCGAACTCGGCCCAAGGTAGCAGGGAAACCCAGTTAGTCCCTCTCTCGGAGATGAAACTTCGAAGGAAAGTCTTTAGCGACCGGTTCATGCGTTCAGTTTGTCCATTACTCTGCGGATGGAACGCTGTGGACAAATTCAGTTGCACCCCAAACTTTTTGCAAAGAGCACGCCAGAAACGGGCAGTAAACTGTGGCCCTCTGTCCGATACAATACTCTGCGGGAGACCATGGGGCCGAAAGATGTGCTGTGTGAATAGTAGCGCTAGCTCTGGTGCTGAAGGTAATTTAGGCAGAGGAACGAGATGAATCATTTTTGAGAAGCGGTCCACGGTAACCCATATTACCGAGTTACCCTCAGATACCGGCAAATCCACAACAAAATCCGTGGCGATATGGGACCACGGCTCCGTGGGTATGGGCAGTGGTTGCAGAAGACCCCAGGGTCGGCCATTGAGAGGTTTCTGTCTTGCACAGACCGGGCAGGAATCTACATATAACCGTACATCTTGTCGTATCTTGGGCCACCAATAGTAGCGATTTAGTAGATCGAGAGTCCTCTCTCTTCCGGCGTGACCTCCGGAGAGGGAGTCGTGAGCCCAGACGAGAACTTTTTTGCGATCTCTGCGGGCCACCACTACTCGCCCAAGAGCAGATACAGTGATACTGGCTACCTGGATCCTGGCAGGATCGATGATATGCTGTGGAACCTCTTCTTTTTCTTCCTTTACTTCGCAACGGGACAAGGCATCCGCCCGAACGTTCTTTGAGGCTGGACGATATTTCAAAACGAAATCAAAGCGATTAAAAAAAAGCGACCAACGCGCTTGCCTGGGATTTAGGCGTTGGGCTTGATTCAGGAACTCTAAATTTTTGTGATCCGTGTAAATGGTCACCGGATGAAGAGACCCTTCCAGCCATTGTCTCCATTCTTCCAGCGCCAATTTAATTGCTAGTAATTCCTTGTCCCCTATCCCGTAGTTGCCCTCAGCTGGAGAGAACTTCTTGGAAAAGTAGGAGCAGGGTAGGAGATGACCGGCACTAGAGTTCTGAGACAGGAGTGCCCCTACGGCCATACTAGAGGCGTCCACCTCAACGAAGAAAGGCCGAGTCGGGTCTGGATGTCGTAAAACAGGTGTCCTGGAGAAATGCCTCTTTTAAATCTTCAAAGGCTCTACAAGCCTCTTGAGGCCATACTCGAAGGTCCGCGCCCTTTCTGGTTAGAGCGGTTAGGGGCGCCACCAATCGGGAATACTGAGGAATGAAGTGTCGGTAGAAGTTTGCAAATCCTAGGAAACGTTGTAGAGCCTTTAGACCCACCGGCCGGGGCCATTTCCTGATGGCGGACACTTTGCTGGGATCCATACGGAATCCAGTCGCAGAGACAATATACCCTAAAAAGGGCAAGGCCTCTTGTTCAAAGAGACATTTCTCAAACTTTGCGTACAACTGATGATCCCGCAAGATCTGGAGGACTTGCCTAACGTGTTGCCGGTGGGAGATCAGATCAGGAGAGTGAATGAGGACGTCGTCTAAATACACGATTACGCATGAGTGCAGTAAATCCCGAAGAACCTCATTCATTAAGTGTTGAAACACGGCGGGAGCATTACACAAGCCGAATGGCATCACAAGGTATTCATAATGCCCGTCCCGGGTATTGAACGCCGTCTTCCATTCATCCCCGGGACGGATACGGACCAAATTGTACGCCCCTCGGAGATCCAGCTTCGTGAAAACTCGGGCTCCTTGAAGTCTGTCTAATAACTCAGGAATTAAAGGAAGTGGGTAGCGATTCTTCCTCGTAATGGCATTGAGTCCGCGGTAATCTATACACGGCCTCAAGGTACCATCCTTCTTGGCAACAAAAAAGAAACCCGCCCCTGCGGGAGACTTTGAAGGCCGGATGAACCCCTTCGCAAGATTTTCGGCAATATAATCTGACATAGCCCGAGTCTCAGGCTGAGACAAGGGGTATACTCTTCCACGAGGAGGGGTGGAGCCTGGAAGCAGGTCGATAGCGCAATCGAAAGGTCGATGCTGTGGTAACAGTTCTGCTTTCTCTTTGGAAAACACATCTGCGAAGTCTGCATATGGAGACGGTAATAAGAGTCCGGTATTTGCCAGCAGAATCTGTTGTCCCTTCGTAGGTTGAATGCAAGAGTGGAAACATTTGGAGCTCCATCGGGTGATCTGGAAATCCTTCCAGCGGATCTCAGGCGAATGTTGCTGAAGCCAGGGTAAGCCAAGAACCACCGGATGTACCGATCTTTCCAGAATCAAGAATGAAATCTTCTCGGTATGAAACAAGCCAGTCTGAAGAATAAGTGGTGTGGTAACTGTGGAAATACGACCAGACAGGGGTGTGCCCTGAATCGAAGTAACCCTTAAGGGGGGTTCTCGAAGCTGTGTGGCGAGTTGAAGCTGTTGTACCAATTCCTTAGTAATAAAGTTCCCTCCAGCCCCGGAGTCGATGAGGGCCTGGGTCTGAAAAGAACCACCGGGATATCTCAAGGTCACTGGTACAGTACATTGAGGAGCTGCATGGAGACAGCCTAGGGAGCACTCCTCTCGAACCCCTAGGCGCGGGTGTTTTCCGCCCGTTCCTTGCATTGTGCAAGGAAATGACCTTTACCGCCACAGTACAGGCACAGCCTCAGGTCGCGACGACGCTGCCTCTCCTCGGGTGACAAAGAAGACCTCCCAAGTTGCATGGGCTCCTCCGTGGGAGTGTCAGTCGGAGCGTTGGGGCCCCGAGACCCCGAGTTCGCTGACCTGGAGGGCACAGAAGAGAATGAGGGCAATCGTCGGGAAGGACGCCCCTCCTTAGCTCTTTGTTGAAGCCGACGGTCAATGCGTCCTGCCAAGTCGATGAGGCCTTTAAGGTCCTCCGGCAGGTCGCGGGCCGCTAACTCGTCCTTGATCCGGGCTGCCAGACCCTCCAGGAACACGCCTCGGAGAGCATCATCTTGCCAGCCTACTTCTAGGGCGAGCGTGCGAAGCTCCAAAGCATAATCTGCAAGAGGTCGCGAGCCCTGCCGGAGCTGGAGCAGTTCAGAGGTCGCAGAGGTCAGGCGTGCAGGTTCATCGAAGGCTGCCTTGAAATCCTCCACAAATCGATTTAAATTACTCAATGCTGGATCATTCTTCTCCCACATGGGAGATGCCCAATTCAATGCCCGCCCATCCAGGAGCGAAAAGATATAGGCCACTTTGACGCCATCCGATGGGAACTGATTGGGCAGGAGAGCAAAACGCACGAAACATTGGTTTAAAAAACCGCGGCAAGCCTTGGCATCTCCGGAATATCTGGACGGAGCCGGAAGCTGCGTGGGCGAATGGAGTGTTACCACTGGAACTGGTGCGGGTACAGGTACCGAAACCGGAGCCTGAGGTTCGGCGTCCAGGCGCATAGCCAAACGTTCCACGGTGGCGGCCAGGGAGTCTAACACTTGCTGTTGCTGGACCAGACGCTGAGCCAGACCCGGGATGGCCTGTAAGCCGGCGAGGTCTGCCGGATCCATGGCCTTGCAAACTGTTGAAATCCGGAAGTGGATCCTTGGGCCGACCCCTGCTGGGAAGTGGTCGGGAGGCAGACACGCACAGCCGTAGATGAACCTTTGCCTGGAAACCCGTGACGCCCCCAGAGGAGCTGTGAACGCCCGGGTCACTAGGACTTAGGTGGCTTCACCCTGGAAGTCCGAGGTCCCCCCAGGAGGAGCCCGTAGGGACCCGGACCGCTGGGACTTAGGCGAGGACTGGCGTGGAAGGCCCGGACCGGAACTGGAACAGGCGTGAAGGCAGGAGAGAGAGACGCACCGTGAACAAGGCAGGCAGCTGGAGTCTGGAGCGAGAAAACAATCCGTGGTCAAGGCAGGCAGCAGGAATCAGAAGTGAGGAAACAATCCGTGGTCAAGGCAGGCAGCAGGAATCAGAAGCGAGAAGACAATCCGGGATCAAAGCAGGCAACAGGAAACTGGAAACTAGAATGCTGAGACTGACAAGCAGAAACAGGGGCACCTGGAGCAGCAACTAATCCACCGAAGTGAACTCGTTGCAAGGCAAAGTAGGAAGGAGTGAAGGCGACTTAAATTCCCCGCCAGTGCTGACGTCAGAGAGGGGGCGGTTCAGCACATCCGGGTGCTGGACCGTCAAAAGCCGGCCCCCTCGCGCGCGCGCGTTCCCCTTCGGGGGCGGAGCCATCTCCCGAGCTCGGCAGCGTCCTCCACGAGGGAGGATCAACCGCCATGCGGCCAGGCCGGCCCTGGCTCCCGCGGCTTGCGGCAGACCCCCGGACCCAGCTGAGGAGGTAGGAGCCCGGTCGCTGACGCGGCGACCGCGGCGATAACACATTGTATATATCCTACAGAGGATTCTGCATTTCCATTCGATTTGATATGCAAATATCAAAATCGCCATATCAGAAGTTGTCTACCGCTGAGTAGCGGTAGACTACCGCTGAGTAGCTCTACTCCTTGGCCTCCCTTTTATTACCATCCGTCTACTCCAAATACTGCAGAACGCAGCTGCCAGAATTCTTACAGGAACTAAGAAACAAGAACATATTACACCAACTCTCATCTCCTTACAGTGGCTCCCAATAAAATACAGAATAGAATACAAAGTTTTATCAATCCTCCACAAAATAATTGCAGGACAACAAAACTACTGGCTAACCAAACACATTGAATTACATGCTCCAAAAAGGAACCTTCGCTCAATGAATAAAGGCCTCCTCAAAATTTCTCACGCAAAAACCACGCTTCTATCATCAACCCAAGAGAGAACTATATCCATTGCCAGCCCCTCTCTATGGAACTCTTTACCCCACAATCTAAGAATTCAATTTGACACCAAAACCTTCAAAAAAGAGTTAAAAACCTGGCTATTTACCAGAGCCTTCTCAGACGCACTTAATCATCAACACCAACAGACTCCCAACCAGACAACACCCAGAAAACAGAGATACCACCCGGTCCACCCATGAAATCTCAACATAACCACGAAACCTATAATAGTCGTTCAAGAAACTTTGCCTATATAATAACTAACCCTACTATTACTTCCACCAATGTTATCTAATTTTTCCACTATGATACTCTCTGGTAAAACCCTAATGTTACTTTGTCCTCATATTTTTCCTGTAAACCGTTGTGATGGCAAAACCGAATGATGATATACAAACATGTTAAATAAATAAATAAATAAATAAATAAATAACATTATCAAAACACAAGTACAATGCAATTGGGGTATAAATCCAATTCAATTTAAGGGAGCCCACTAGGCATATATTAAAAGAAATAAGGAGGGTAACCCATATCTACTTTTAATGCGAAACCCCTAGCTAGTGGTGCTATCTAGTATCTAATAAAACTTTAGCATCCAAAAATGATTTGAGGTCAGAAGGTTCATAATATATATATTTTGCATTATTAACCCTCATAATGCACTTGCAGGGGTATCTTACGGTGATCTGTGCTCCAATTTGTCTCACCTTAGGAACAAGACTCAGGAATTCTTTTCTTCTCTGTTGTGTGCTTTTAACCATATCCGGAAATAAACAGATTTTTTGGCCATAATAACTTTCCTGTCTGTTATGTAAAAACAATTTCAATGCTAAATCCCGATCAGAAGGTAATATGAATCTCACTAATAATGTTCCATGTTTACGGTAATTACTTGTTCTTCCCCTGTTGATTGTTCCAATACAGCTGTTAAATTCAGGGCCTGAGATTCCTGCAGTTCTGCCATATCTGCATGTTCCCATGGTGGTAGCTCTTCTTCTTTATTAAAGGATACATAATAGACCTTTGCTAAAGGTGGTAATGCATTCGGTTCTATTTTTAATGTTTCTTGACAGTATTTCCGAAATTGATCATGTGGTGAAATATATTGTATCTGAGGAAAGTTTTATACCCTCAAGTTCAGATATCTAACCTCATTTTCTAGTTTCTCCATTTTTCTTTTCTGTAGATTTTCCCCAGAGATTAAACCTGTTTGAACCTTTTGTATCTCAGTCACTTTTTGCTCCATTTCTTGCAGCTTAACTGTATGTAACTCAGTCTGTTGTTCTGAAATCTGAGTTCGTTTATTAATGTCAGTCACCGCTGTTGTCAGTGACACAATTGATTGTTCCAAAGAAATTAATGCCATCCACACTGAATCCAGTGTTATCACTGCAGGCTTTGAGATGATAGCACTACTCGCCATATTTATATTCCTAGTATTTGTCACAGTCCCTTGAGTACTAGGAATATCTCCTCTCATCCGTGGAGTTGACGCTTGAATAACTTCATGGCATTCTTCCTCACAGCCCAGGGAACTTCTACTGAGGGAATGGTGTTAAATTTCCCATTTACTTCTTGCTTTGATGTTTCAATCGGGTTTCCCATCTCCTCTGCAACTGCAAGTATGGTTCCCGATATCACCCTTTCCCTGGGCTGGGTCTCTCCAAAAGTTGTTTCACTAAAGGGTGGGGAGGGAGTAATCGGTACCCCAGGGCTCAATGATGTCGATGAAGCTATAGACACTGACATTAGCTCCCTTGTCAGCATCGCAGCGCTTCCTGCTGGGGTCCTTCCAGGTTCAGCCGAGAAGAAGATCTCTATTTTCTGTTGTGTTCCAAGCAAAGAAGAAACCATTTCTCTCAGTTTCCCTTTTCTTTTAGTATGTGGCATCGTTTTGGGGAAAAGTCACTGAAAAAGTAAGAAATTATTTTGCAAGCAAGAGAGAGCTTCCTCCACACGTCTCCTTCACTGCGCCCACAGACTCACTTTTAAGGAAGGTATGGGACAAATCCTTCCCCCAGCAGGGCAGTTTTGGCACACAGGATGTAAGAGATGATGTACTGGGCACACCTTTTTTGGTTAATGCTACTTGCATGACTTGCTAAGTTTGTCCACCCAACATCTGTTTGGGGGTGTTCCTCTAAATTTGAGGGTATGGCCCATAAAGGGTGCACATAATACATTGTTGACTATTTATATGTATGTGAACATGTGTACATGTTAGATACCTTAATTTCAGGCCCTTTCCCTTTTGAAAAGAATCATGTGTGCTATGCCAGTGTATGACCATATGCCATCAATGCCATCATGGCCGCATCCGTAGCATAACCACACAAAGAGATGGGCCACTGTTATCAAGTGACAAGAGCACATGCTTCTGGGGCAAGCAGTGTAGGCTAACTCTTCCCCCTGTGCTTCTGTACATCAGCATGGACAGAGCACTGGGTTCAGGAAACACATACATACCTTGTCCCACAGAATGGAGGTTGGTTGAGTGGGGCATGTACCTTGCATGTCCTTCAAACAACAGCATCTTCTTTCCACCAATTATGCAGACATTTATTTATTCAACCTTATATACCGGCTTTCAAATTCATTTCAAGGCGGTTTACATTGATTGAAATTGCAGTAGCAACTTTCAAGTACATATATACTAAAAACATATCATTAAGCATAATACAAGGCTATAATACAGTAAAACCAAAGGCTAGCTAACTAAACAATACATTAAACTAATCTCTTTTCAAATCGCAACAGTTCTGCCACATCTTACCAGGATACCCCCCTTCCCTCCACCCATCCATCTACCCTCCTCCCCCCCACCCATCTCCCCTCCTTCCATCTCCAACTCTCATAATGCCCACAATACAGCACACTAGAGACATGTAACCCTTTATATCTTCCCTTCCCGCTTTGCTGAAGAGAATACGGATGGCTGTGTTACTTACTGTGCTGTGCATTGAATTAGCGTTTCCCTTTCGGAAACCATGCACCCCTACATGACTTCCAGGGATTCACTGCCTCCAGGCAGATGTCTCACAATTTATCTGCGTAAGGGCAGGTTCCAGGCACTGCTGAGGTGTTGCTTCAATGGCAGGGGGGAATGAAGATACGAGGATTTACATTCAGACAACAACCAACAAGGACTGAATTGCATAGTCTGGGTAAACAAATAAGTGTGGGTGTAGCTTGCTTGAATCAATTAAGCCTGATACTTCACTTGGAATACATATCCAGTGCAGATCAATGCTTCAACGGCAAGGGGAGAATGAAGAAATGAATATTTATATTCAAACAACCAACAAGGACTGAATTGCACAGGCTGTGTAAACAAATAAGCGTGGGAGTAGCTTGCTTATTGCTGCAGTTACTACCCCTAACCAATTAAGCTTGATACTTCACTTTGATGCAGCTCCAGCACTACTCTCTACATCAATGGTGGGGGGTGGAAGGTAACTAGAACCAAAACGTTACTAATAAGGGCCAAGAGTAACAGATAAGTATGAGAAAAAATAAGTGTGAAAGCTTGCTGGGCAGACTGGATGGGCCGTTTGGTCTTATTCTGCCGTCATTTCTATATTTCTATGCTTCTAGAAGTGGTAGGCATTCAGTGCAATATGAGTAAGCACTTGCTGTATAGTGAAGTCACACCAATGACGGAAGTACTGTACACACTTATCCTCATGAGTCATAGCACACTCACAGCTCTCACCTTTTTGATCAGAAATCCAAACATGCGTACCTCTTACTGGCCTTACCTCTGTCTGTCAGTAATGGCATCACTGTCATATGCATATACGAGCTTTATATAAGGCCATTAGTCCTAATGAAGCATACATACTCATGTGCACCTTCACTCGGCCCATATTTTGGTCGCCTCAATATAATCGGCATGTTTGGCTTGCAGCAACACTGACAACCCTTCCGTCTGTAAGTGGTATATGTGAGGGCCTGGGCAGCACATGCTCAATACACAGCAGGGATCACATAGTAGGCCTATAACTTCATGATGCCTCATGAATGGGCATGAGAAGAAACAGCATCAGCTGCTGCATAGACTTTTCTGAAGGTCCTTTATGACCCTACCATCCGACATGTGTCCTTGCAGCTACCTCAAACAACAGTCATCTATGGTGTTGCATGCCCACAATCTATGGTGTTGCAGTGCCCACAATACAGCACACTAGGAGACATGTAACCTTTATATCTTCCCTTCCCGCTTTGCTGAAGAGTATACGGATGGCTGTGTTACTTACTGTACTGTGCATTGAGTTAGCGCTTCCCTTTCGGAAACCATGCACCCCTACATGACTTCCAGGGATTCACTGCCTCCAGGCAGATGTCTCACAATTTATCTGCGTAAGGCCAGGTTCCAGGCACTGCTGAGGTGTTGCTTCAAGGCAGGGGGGAATGAAAATACGAGGATTTACATTCAGACAACAACCAACAAGGACTGGATTGCATAGTCTGGGTAAACAAATAAGCGTGGGTGTAGCTTGCTTGAATCAATTAAGCCTGATACTTCACTTG
Source organism: Rhinatrema bivittatum (assembly GCF_901001135.1). NCBI lineage: Eukaryota > Metazoa > Chordata > Amphibia > Gymnophiona > Rhinatrematidae > Rhinatrema > Rhinatrema bivittatum. The sequence goes on along the minus strand of NC_042618.1, from coordinate 282,103,404 downwards.
GAATACATATCCAGTGCAGATCAATGCTTCAACGGCAGGGGAGAATGAAGAAATGAGGATTTATATTCAAACAACCAACAAGGACTGAATTGCACAGGCTGTGTAAACAAATAAGCGTGGGAGTAGCTTGCTTATTGCTGCAGTTACTACCCCTAACCAATTAAGCTTGATACTTCACTTTGATGCAGCTCCAGCACTACTCTCTACATCAATGGTGGGGGGTGGAAGGTAACTAGAACCAAAACGTTACTAATAAAGGCCAAGAGTAACAGATAAGTATGAGAAAAAATAAGTGTGAAAGCTTGCTGGGCAGACTGGATGGGCCATTTGGTCTTATTCTGCCATCATTTCTATATTTCTATGCTTCTAGAAGTGGTGTTGAGTGTATGCTGCTATACTGAATATCTGTGAAGGAAGGAGATGCATTGACCCATTTGCTGTAATAGTAAGCTCTCCCACACTGCTATTGAACTAAGTAGCAAACAGTGCAGTCATGTGGCCAATAATAAGGATTTTCTGCCTCCATACCCACATGTAGTACAGACAGCAAATGTCTGTGACAGTTGGTAATGTCAAATGGTGTACAGTGCCTGCTCTCATCGCTCGGTGGGTGCGTTTCACACATTCTCTTCACCGCCCTCCCTTTGACAGAATATCCATGTAAATGTAGTCTGGCCTACATGATAATGGTTTCCCTCTGTACAATACTTGCTGCTCATATCATATAGTGGTCTCTGCCTGTGAATATAACATCAGTGATGTGGAATTCAATGGACATGCTATAATAGCAGACAAAAGTGGGAAGTGGGCTCTCCAAGGCATGCATACACCATTTCTCAGTTTGCATTTTGCAAGGCCAGAGGTGCTCATGTGCCCATTATGTGATAGTACATGCATATGGTATGTGAATATAAGTACAGTATTTAACGCTTTGCCCATCATGTCCTCACTAACAGTACAATGTGTTTAGTGAAAGTAGTACTATTGAGGGAACAGCACCATTGGTCTACTTTGGGGTTACCTTCACACCTTGCAGCTAACGTTTACTGTAAACCTTGTGTGCAAGGACGGATAATCCATTGGCCACGCACTATTGCATGTACTGGTAAATGCAGAGGGTCTGGTCATGACCCAAACAGCTGACCTGTAATAGGCGTTCTCCCACATGCTAATCATGGTTGTGCCCAGATATGGGAGACATAATCTGATGGAGTATCTGAAGGCCACAGTGCACATGTCAAGCAAGAGAATAGCACCTGGCCATGCATGGTCATGTTCATAGCACACACATAAACCGTCACACTGAATGATTGAGATCACACCAGTCGGGACACCCATCCTCCATGGAAGAATCACATGCATCTGACATACCATGTCACCGAATATAATTAATTACCTGTGCTGTCTGCACTGAGCAGCCCCATGGGAGTCCACACCCACATGTCACTTTTCCATGGGACAAGGTGATGCTTTGACTATTGGCAGCAACAAACACCTCATCATTTCACAAGCAGCACAACTGATCTGCTTGGGCCGTAAAGGGAGGTTGCATGCATCTGTACAGAGGTCTATAGGCTTAAAGACTGACGTTCTTAAGGAGGCAACAGTGAACAGTGAACTGACAGGTGGAAGGGACAGTGAACATGTCCACATAATTGTGGGGTGACCTGCACATCAAATGTGTGTAATAGGCAGTATGTAGCGCCATGGAATCTATCAAAAAATGGTGATATGCGCAAGTAGGCAACGAGGCTGCCATGACTTTAACAGAGTGCCTGTTCACCCATCCTCCCACCAGATGGGCTGGCAAATCTCCCGCAAAGGAGTCACAGTGCGACAAGCCACTGATTAGGGTGTGGCTGGTGCCAGCTACCCCACTTTGGTTCTTATAATAGGACAGAAACAGTGGTGTTGAATGGGGAAGCACCCCAGCCCTGGCAGTTTCAAGCCTATAGCACGCTTCCAGTGAGCCTACACACCCTTTCACCCTTGTCCCACGGACTCCATTAGAAGCTTGTTGGTCCGACAAAGGCCATCATCATAGGTCCACTACTGCACAGTATGATATGTAGCCCATTTCAAGGGGGAAACTGCCTAAAATGACAGAAGCTCCCACAACCTTCCAGCACAGGTGGTCACTTCCACAAGCATGACTTACCTACTCATATGTGAATGGATTACTGGATCATAAGGCTTTACAGGAGCTCGCATTAGCCATGTGGCCAACATGTGAAGATGGCAGCACACAACAGGAGGCTGCACAGGGTGAAATTTCAGTAGGAAGGCCTCCTGAAATACGACCATCCAGGGCAACACCAACATGGTTGTACAACCCACTCCCTGTTCTTAAAAATGGATAGTACTCCTCTGCAGCAGCAATCAACTGGTGTTATAGGCCAAATAGGTGAGCAATGAGTGAAAAGTTGTAAAGTTTGCTATGTGTCTGGGTAAAGGGTATCAGCCTCTCTGCACACCCCATGTGGACAACATCCATCTTTTCAAATGGGAACACTGCAGGTCCCCACTACCTGACACACATAACGGGCCACCAACAGCCGGTTCCACTCTTGCTAGTTGCAGTAATGATGATAACACAAGTTTGGACAGGAGCCATGCTAATGCCCTCCACTATCATAATGCTGTACACATTTGGGGATGGAATTAGGTGTTGGATGTACTGGACAGTGAGCCTTGTTGGGTCCCAATGCTTCGCCACTTATTGCCAAGCCGTCCCACACCTGAGGAAGCAGAGGCCTCATTGCCATCATGCTGCATAGGTGTTAGAAGTGGGATGAGTGTTCTCATTGTGCATGGAGGTGAATAGGGAAACCTAGCATTTGGGCCTAGAGGCCACTCACATCATGTAGCACACCACCCACACGTGTAATAAGATGGCTAAAGTGGCAGTCATCATCCAACTCTGTGTGGAATGTAACATGAGCCTCATACTGTGCAGTAGAATGGTAGGCTGGCCTGGAAGGAGCACAGTTGGGAAGAGGTAGTCCCTGCATTGGGACCAGACCAGATCTGCACAGACTCCTCCCACAATCGTGAGGAGCACATCCCACCCAGCTTGTGCCTCTGGCACATATCTCTGTGCTTGTCTGCCATTTTGAAGACTGTTTCGGTGGCCACATGACCAGCCAATGGCCAGAGGGTATACCTGAATGCATGCTGTCACAAGGAGTACAGGGGGTACATAGGCTCCTGCTTACCATACACATCCTCTGCACAGACAGCTCCCAGGTGACCTCCTCAACCATGATAGCAGCCAGAATAGTACAAATAGCCTTTATGTACAGGAGCAGATAAGGGTGTGCCCTCTGCAAGCAGCCCACATGCTTGCACCAGGAGATGGCCTCCATAAGGGGCTACCTGACATCCAAAATAGGCAAGAGGCTAAGGGATGCTAGGCTACAGTGTGAGACAACATGCCAGTTGCGCATACACATGTGCATCGTGACCAACTGTGTAGCATGCAGCCACTGTAATGTGGTCCAGGAGGGCCATTACTTGAATGCTGAAACATTAAACATGCTGAACAATACATGCTGTCATCTCAGACATGGCAACTTGTCCTTCCTGAGGTGGAAAGGGTCTGGGTACACATTTGTGCCTAAGAGGACCAACCAACAGCAGTGGAGTGCTCAGGGTGAGGTATGATTATGGGGACATTATCCATCATCCCTATGATGGTTGCACATTGGCTGTGAAGTACAGGATACACAGGCCACCCTCTGGCCTGGAAAACTAGGACACCCATAATTCCACATCTGCGAAGACGTAGAAGGCTCTGTAGTACAGTATACCTGATTACATTGGCAGACTATGTCTTAACAGGTGTGGTGTGGTTGCCCGCACAAAGCACCTCATCCAGTTGTGGAGAAGTGTATGAGCCACTCTGATACATCTAGGTTCATACGTTGGGAATATGGCAACATGTTGAAGGCAATACGTGGGCATGACCCTTGGCCGGCAAGTAAGTATTACCCAAGAGCTGCAGGACAGTGGTCTGTGCAGTCATTGGTAACTGAGCAGTGTGTGTTAGTCGTGTCATGAAGATGTTCAAATACTGGTGGATTATATCTGCCCTTGATCTGGACAGGATGTGGGCCTAGGTCTCCTTCCATTAGTGATAGATGCGCCCGTCTCATTTTCTGTGGAGAAGGAATTGCATTACCATATGGAGCTGTGCTGTCCAAGAAGAAGTGTAAGGGTCAGTAGGGATGTGCAGAGGGACGCCATACATTGCATTCGGGATACGTATTCGTCGGGGGGCAGATACGTTGCGCATACGTCCGTATGGCGTCCCGATACGGTTATACGTCTAATCCTATTCGTTACCCGGCTAAAATTAAATTTACTACAACCCCCCACCCTCCTGACCACCCCAAGACTTACCAAAACTCCCTGGTGGTCCAGCGGGGGTCCGGGAGCACTCTCACACCCTCGGTACCAGTTCAAAATGGCGCCGATAGCCTTTGCCCTACTAGGTCACAGGGGCTACAGGTGCCAGTGGTCAGCCCCTGTCACATGGCCATCAGTGCCATCTTGTGCTCCTGCCATGTGACAGGGGCTGACCAATGGCACTGGTAGCCCCTATGACATAGTAAGGGCAAGGCTATCGGCGCCATTTTGGTTCCTGGCACCCGACGGCACGAGTGTAGGAGATCGCTCCCGGACACCCGCTGGACCCCCAGGGACTTTTGGCCAGCTTGGGGGGGGCCTCCTGACCCCCACAAGACTTGCCAAACGTCCAGCGGGGGTCCAGAAGCGACCTGCTGCACGCGGGCCATATTGCCAGTATTCACAATGGCGCCAGCGCTACCTTTGACCTCACTATGTCACAGGGGCTGATGGTCGGTGACATAGTGAGGGCAAAGGCTAGCGGCTGCCAGTACTCAAAATGGCTCCGGCGCTAGCCTTTGCCCTCACTATGTCACAGGGGCCGAACCTCGGCCCCTGTGACATAGTGAGGACAAAGGCTAGCGCCGGCGCCATTTTGAATACTGGCAATACAGCCCAAGTGCAGGAGGTTGCTCCTGGACCCCCCGCTGGACTTTTGGCAAGTCTTGTGGGTATCAGGAGGCCCCCCCAAGCTGGCCAAAAGTCCCTGGGGGTCCAGCGGGGGTCCGGGAGTGATCTCCTGCACTCGTGCCATCGGGTGCCAGGAACCAAAATGGTGCCGATAGCCTTGCCCTTACTATGTCACAGGGGCTACCGGTGCCATTGGTCAGCCCCTGTCACATGGTAGGAGCACAAGATGGCGCCGATGGCCATGTAACAGGGGCTGATCAATGGCACCAATAGCCCCTGTGACATAGCAGGTCAAAGGCTATCGGCGCCATTTTGAACTGGTACCGAGGGTGTGAGAGTGCATGGGATGGCTCCCAGACCCCCTGCTGGACCACCAGGGAGTTTTGGTAAGTCTTGGGGGGGATCAGGAGGGTGGGGGGGGGTTGTTTAAATTGGCGGCCGAATAATTCAGCGAAAATTCATTGTATCCATGGGGAATCGTGATACGTTTCACTTCCCCACGAATACAATGAATATTGGCACATCCGTTGCGGATTGCCAATATGTAGGGACTGAATGCACACCCCTAAGGGTTGGTGGTAAGTAATGGGACAGAGGGCAGGTCTTCTGTTTAATATAACCAAACAGGTAAAGGTTACTGGTGTGAGTGGATCCCACCTATTCACAGTAGGGCCAACAAGAAACGTCTTGCAGGAACACAAGCTTTCATATGAAGTATCAAGAACAACATGGGTGAAATGGTTATATAATGTGATGTTGGCCAAGGTCATACTGTATGTGCAAGCAATTTTTTCTGCAGACATTTATGTGTGGCCAACATTCCTTACCTGGTCAGTTTTCTACAGCTGCCCATTCAGGAGTAAAATCCACTGCAGTTGACAAAAACCTCTCTCTATGTAGTTGTGTTCTTTTTTTTTTTTTGTGAAACTATAACAAACCCCTGAAAACACAGACAGATAACTGATTGTGGACTCTAGTGGACTTCCCTACAGAATGGACTCTTTCCACATGTCCTGAACTTTGGGTAGTGGCTTCCACATAAATGTGTGCAGATGATTTGTCTTTCCACAGAATGTATGACTTTGGACGGCATCACGTTATATGACCAGGACCACCATGTTACTCTTCAGACTTGGTCTTTCTGTTGTGAGTGGACCACCATATAAAGGAGGCATGCACACACCACAACTGGAAGCTGACACTGGAGGGTTGCCTGCCACAAAGGATGGTGACAGAATGTTGGGTCATCTGGACATTTCTGAGGGAATCCTTGTCACACGATTAACATAACACTATGTTGAGCATGGCCATCAGGTGAAAGAGGTGCTAATCCACTCAGAGTGCACACCAGCAGTACTCAGTTCTCTGTGGATATGGCTACCAAAATACCACTCTTATGCCCTCTTCAACATACCTTACACAGTTGCTACAGCATTCCTGAAGCGCTGTAGCCACATTATCGATTGAAGATGGCCCTCTCCTTACGACTACTAGTAACAGCCCTGTTAATTGTCATATGGCAGTCTGTTCCCTTGTGTTCATATACTGCATGCAGATTGCTAAACAACCATTATCATGCATTAGCTTGTAGTGGCCCCCAACCGTAAGTGTAACACTGTTATAATAAGAACCTTTCCCTGCCATACCAGGTATACATATACAAGCAGGCATGTGTCCTATGTAATGTCCTATGTCATTAGCTAGAGGGTACGTGCTTAGCTTGTTCAGATGAGAATGGCAACACACTGTTGAAGGCCTATAGCGGCAGGACAAGGAGTGTATTCATTAGCACACACTATTATGGATGTCCTGCATGGCACAAAGACTTGTTACTCTGCATCTAGGGCACTCTGAGTAGGTGGGAGTCAGCTTCCTTTTCCCACCACCTGTGAAAGAGCATTCTAGCATCCTAACTCTAATTAGGCTGGCATGGTGTTTCATCACATATGTGGCCTTTGTCAGGGATACAAAGGCTGAAATTGGAGTATTACTTGACACAGCTATGTTTAATATATGTACACACCTTACCACCAACAGTAGGTGAAATAAGCACTGGACTTCAGGACAAACTGCTGGGCACCCCTACCCCTTTCTTTCACAATCTTCCCAAACTGCATACATAAATGTCACTCTCTCACTATACATTGTATGTAATGAGAGCCACTACTCATCCTACTGTTATGGCCATGACATGTACTCCTGTAACCTCATTGACACTGCAGGTTCCTCCTTAGCAGCCACCTAGTACACGAACCAAACAGTAAGGTCTGTAAATAGCAGGTGCAGAGCCTGCTGTACATTATCTCAGCCAGGAGGTGTTAGGAAGCTCTGCATTGTCCCTTCACAGGCATATAATAGGGGAAGCACATATGGCCCAACGTGCTACACCTAAGGGATGATATGCAGCATGCTAGGTGTGGTGGGTGTAAAACAAGGGCACAATCAGAGCATAAAGAGGACACACACAAAGTGGTTGGCATAACAGAATATTTATTCCTGAAAACATTGCACTGTGTATTGTGAATCTTTTCAGCCGCAGTTTTACCATTGATTTGTAGTCCATAGGTAGTTACATTCTGCAAGTACAAGATAATAAATAGGTACCAAAAAGCTACATCACATATCCTTGGATGTGGCTCCCATATTAGTTGTATACTTATTTATTTATTTATGTATTTATTTATTTATTTAAGGTTTTTCTTTACCGACATTCGTCAGGGACATCATGCCGGTTTACATGTAACAAGGGAGACAATGTAGAAAATCAGTTACAAAAAACAAGGATGTCAAAAAACTGGGAGTTGCATATAGATTGGAGGAAAAGGCATGAGAATGGAAATATGAGAACTGAAACTAATATATACAAGAGGAAGGTAACAGGGCAACAAATTATATACAAGTCATGATTTCAAATATTAGGGAGCAGGTAGCCGAGAATGATCACAGTAAAATAAATATACGGAAGACATGTTTCTTGGATTTGGGAATGCAAGCTGAGGGTGGAAGGATTATTTCATTTACATATACAGGTAGTGGGTGTTATCTGTACTGGCAAAGCATGATTAGCTAGGAACATAGAAACAGGAAGTGGCACCCCAATAGCTCAAGTACGGCAATCAAATAAGAACTGCAGTACAGTATACAATGTGTAATCAGGCATAGGCCCCAGGCAGTCTATGTTGAAAGAGTGCACTAAAAGGGGACAGCCTGAGAGCCACAGTAGCAAAGTTAGAGTGAAGGCAGCAGACAAACAAGCAGACAGTTCACCGTGTAGGCAGCAGGAGAACAAGGCAAAGGTGTGGAAACAGCACAGAAGGAGCAGCACAAGACACAGCAGCATGGCGGAAAGAGGCCCAGGACGAGACACACCAAGTGGCACTTGCAGCACATGAGAGCAGATGGCACCTCACAGCAAACAGCCAGCACTTGCAGCCCATGAGAGCAGATGGCACCCCACAGCAGACAGCATATCCTTGCAGCGGATGGGGACGGCGCACAGCAGACAGCAGATCCTTGCAGCTGATGGGGATGGCGCACAGCAGATCCTTGCAGCGGATGGGGACGGCGCACAGCAGACAGTAGATCCTTACAGCGGATGGGGACGGCGCACAGCAGACAGCAGATCCTTGCAGCGGATGGGGACGGCGCACAGCAGATCCTTGCAGCGGATGGGGACGGCGCACAGCAGACAACAGATCCTTGCAGTGGATGGGGACGGCGCACAGCAGATCCTTGCAGCGGATGGGGATGGCGCACAGCAGACAGCAGATCCTTGCAGCGGATGGGGATGGCGCACAGCAGACAGCAGATCCTTGCAGCGGATGGGGACGGCGCACAGCAGACAGCAGATCCTTGCAGCGGATGGGGGTGGCACAGAGCACACAAGGAGGTTCTGACCTGTGTGGACATCTGCATTTTCTCAGCCAGTTTCTTCCATCTAGATGGCACAGCAATTCTGAGGGGAGCCCACGATAATCCAGTTTCTTCCATCTAGATGGCACAGCAACTCTGTGGGGAGCACACAATGATCCAGTTTCTTCCATCTAGATGGCACAACAACTCTGTGAGGAGCACACGATGATCCAGTTTCTTCCATCTAGACGGCACAGCAACTCTGTGGGGAGCACACGATGATCCAGTTTCTTCCATCTAGACAGCACAGCAACTTTGTAAGGTGGCCATCCCAGTGGTGCTTATAACCTTATGCCTTAGGCAGCTTATGCTCCACCTCTTTTCCCCTCAGGGTCTTTTGCCACAGCGTGGATGGCCTGTGGTAGGTGGCATGCTCTTGGGGGGATGGTCCCTGCGGCTCTGGTCCCTGAGGGACTGCTATGTAGTGTAGAGGTTGCTGATGATACAGACTGCTGCTCTGGCATCCGCTGCAAGATCTGGAGCATTATTGTGGACAGAGTGCCGATTGCTGCTGTGATGCTGTTCCCAGATTGGGTCACTGCTGCTGTGCCTAGCTCGATGAGTCTGTTTTGCCGTGTGAGGGCTCGCCGTATCCCATGGAGTTCCGCCCCCAATTGCTGCACCTGTGTGCCTGTCATAGGATCTGCGTTTGGAACCGATTGAGGAGGGACAAATGATGGTGGTGGTGGTGGTGGTGCTAGTGCTGGTGCTACCACTATTTCTGGCACAGGTGCAGGGGAATGTGCTGTCATAAAGGAGCTAGCTGAGTGCGTAAGGGGCTGCAAGTGAGGCATGGAAAGGCTGATACTGACACACAGTGGGCTGTTTGTCCGAGGCTCCGGTGACACCTCTCAATCCTGCTGGTGTATTATACAGCACATGTCAACTGACAGATTCAGGGGGCTGCTTTCTGCCGCAGTCTGGAGGGCCACCTCTTCCGACCACTGAGACTGGGCATTCATATAAAAAGTCTGTGTCATCATCGGTGGCCGCCTGATCCCTGAGGGATCACAGCTCGTCCCTGGGCCTTCCCAGCTGGCTCCTGGAGCCTCCTGGCTGGGACTGGAATGTTCTGTGGAAACAGAAGGAAAAGAAGAGAGACAACATCAGTTGCATGAGAGGAACATCTTTTTATTTTACATAGTAATACTATTACATAGCATGCTGCTTATAACCTTATGTGGTTTCTCTCTAGCTGAAGGCTGGGGCCCTTGGGGGGAAGGGCACCTACTTGGAGCACATGTTTCAGGCAGAAAATATACTAAACCGTTTACACAGTCACAGTGCATGAGCTGCCTAGCTGAAAGGTTGGGGGACAGAGGCCAACTTACCATCAGTGAGATGTGATGTGTCTAGGCGGGGATACATCCCTTCGAACACATCCGGTCCCAGCCGCTCCATCAATCGCCTCTCCACATCAGTAAACGAAATTGGGTAAGGGGCCCCTCCACCGGTCTGGTGCTGATACTAGTTCCTTTCAGCAATTTTTGACTTGAGGTGGGCCTTGACGTCCCGGTACCTGTGGGAAACGTGCTCCCACTGTGCCGGTTGATTTCCTGGGCGATGTTGGTCCACAGCTGCACCTTTGCTGCTTTGGGTGTCTTGACAAACTGGTTGTCAAACAGGTGTGCATAGTGCCGCAGTACACCTGCGATGGGCAGGTCGTTCTCCTACGTACTAAAGCAGATAGTACGCTGCCTCTGTTTTGCCTGGCTGCCTGACTTGGAATCTACTTCCGGAGGGGTCTCCTCCCTGGCCCCACTCTCCGACCCACCGGATTCCCCACTCACTTCCGCACTTCCAGCTCCCTTCCTCTCTGGCCTGTCTGTCTAGCCCTACCTCCTTCCCCCATTCTTACCTGCCTAACCCCTTCCCCACCCTCCTATCACTTCCCTCCTGCCTGTCTCTACCACTACCACTACCCCTGTCCTACGCCTACTTTCCCTACCACTACGTCCCTCTTCCTCCCTCTCCCTCCTCCTCCCTCTACTCTCATCACCCCTCTCCTACCTCTCCTACCACTCCTCTCACGCTCCATCCTCCACACCACTCCTCACCTCCTCCTCCATCACCACTCCACACAATCCTCCACGCCTCACCTCCTCCATGCCTCACAGAAAAGACAAACATGTGACAAACAGGCTTTCACTCCAACAGACATGACAACAGACACAGGTTAAGGAAACAGATGACAACACAAACAAGACTCCGCATTCAGTAAATCATAGAAAAAAACTCTCCACCCTCCAAAAAAACTCCAACACCTACCTCCACTACCAAACTCATTCCAAACCCTCAAAGGAGGAGGAGCAGGAAGTGACCTTTAATACATGGTTACATTATCATAGGACGTGATAACATTTTTTTTTCCGCAAAACGCAGTGGATTTTCGCAAACTGAGAAAACGTTTCACGACTTGTGGTAACAGCACGGTGCGTGAAACATTTGCAGCTACGCGGTAATTCCTTCATTTGCATGGAAACGCCCTTTTTACTAATGCTAGCATTAGCCCTGCATTTGCCATGCAAGATTGGAGAATCTAGGCCTTAATTTGTAACCTATCATTAAAAGCAATCACCTGAGGTCTGGAAGATGGCAACATCTAACCCCTGATATTTAAAAAGGGCTCAAGGAGATCTGGAAAACTATAGACTGTTGAGACTAACTTCAGTGCTGGGAAAAAACTGTGTAAAATGCTATAAAGAAAAAAAAACCCCACACAAACATTTAGATAGACATGGTTTAAAGGGACATAGCTAGCCTGGATATACTCAAGAGAAGTCTTCCTTCAAAAATCTCCTACAATTTTTGAAGAAGTAAATAAATATGTGGACAAAAATGAACCAGTAGATGTGGTGTGATTTGGATTTTCAGAAGGTGTCTGACAAAGTCCCTCATGAGAAACTTCTAAAAAAAACCCTAAAATGTCATGGAATAGGAAACAATGTCCTTTTGTGAATTGCAAACTGGTTAAAAGACAGGAAAACACGAGAGTAGAATTAATGGTCTGTTTTCACAGTGGAAAAGGTAACAATGGAGTGCCCTCAGGGATCTGTACTTGGACCAATGTTTTTTAATATATTTATAAATGATTCTAGAAAGGGTACAACAAGTGAGGTGATCAAATTTGGCCTTGGGGGGTCAGGAGCCCCCTCCTGACCCCCCAAGGCTTGCCAATAATCCCTGGGGATCCAGCAGGGGTCCGGGAGCGATTTCGTTTTCGGCTGCCAGTAACCAAAATGGTGCCGATAGCCTTTGCCCATACTATGTCACAGAGGCTTTCGGCGCCATTGGTCAGCTCCTGTCACATGATAGGAGCACAAGATGGCGCCGATGGCCATGTGACAGGGGCTGACCAATAGCGCCGAAAGCCCCTGTGACATGGTAGTTCGGGCTATTCGGCACCATTTTGAGGCACAGGGCTTGCACTGTACACCGGGCACGGAGGGCAAATGGAAGGCCGGGACCCCGCTGGACCACCAGGGATCTTCGTAAGTCTTGGGGAGGGATCGGGATGGGGGGGGTTGTATATATGTACAAAAAATGCTTGAAAACGGTTTTAAATGCTTGGGGTGGGTTTTTTTTTAGCTTCGTTTCCCGATTCGTTTTTCGGCCCGGTTTCGGGTTTCCTCGTTTCATTTTTCGAAAAACGAAACGAGAAAACCCGAATTGTACCACGAAGTATCCGAACCGAAAAACGACCCGGTAGAAAAAAACGAAGCACATCTCTTTGCTAACCCCATGGTGTGCCCCCTAGTCCTTCAATTATCTGAGAGAGTAAATATCTGATTTACATTAACCTGCTCAAGCACTTTCATGATTTTGTAGACCTCTATGATATCCCCCCCTCAGTTACCTCTTCTCCAAACTGAATAGCACTAACCTCTTTAACCTTTTCTTATAGAGGAGCCGTTCCATGCTCTTATCATTTTGGTTGCCATTCTCCACACTTTCTCCAGTGCAACTATATTATTTTGAAATGTGCAACAGCATTGCATACAGTATTTCAAGGTGCAATTTCACCAAGGAGCAATTACAGGAGGCATTATGACATCTGCCGTTTCATTTGCCATTCCCTTCCTGGAACACAATCAACATGGATTTACCCAAGGGAAGTCTTGCCTAACAATCTGCTTCATTTTTTTGAAGGGGTTAATAAACATGTGGATAACAGTGAGATGGTAGATGTAGTGTATTTGGATTTTCAGAAGGCGTTTGACAAAGTCCCTCATGAGAGGCTTCTAAGAAAACTAAAAAGTCATGAGATAGGAAGCGATGTCCTTTCCTGGATTACAACTGGTAAAAGACAGGAAATAGTAGGATTAAAATGGTCAATTTTCTCAGTGGAAAAGGGGTAAACAGTTGAGTACCTCAGGGATCTATACTTGGACAGATGCTTTTCAGTATATTTGTAAATGATCTGGAAAGGAATACGATGAGTGAGGTTATCAGATTTCTGGATGATACAAAATTATTCAGAGTAGTTAAATCACAAGCGGATTGTGATACATTATAGGAAGACCTTGCAAGGCTGGAAGATGGCATCCAAATGGCAGATAAAATTTAATGTGGACAAGTGCAAGATGCTGCATATATAGTTACACAATGTTAGGTTCCATATTAGGAGCTCCCACCCAGGAAAAATATCTAAGCATCATAGTGGATAATACTTTGAAATCATCAGCTCAGTGCGCCTCAGCAGTCATAAAAGCAAACAGAATGTTAGGGATTATTAGGAAAGGAATGGATAATAAAACGGAAAATGACATAAGCCTCTGTATTACTCCATGTGAGACCACACCTTGAATACTGTGTACAATTCTGGTCGCCGCAACCTCAAAAAAGATATAGTTGTGATGGAGAAGGTACAGAGAAGGGGCAACCAAAATGATAAAAGGGATGGAACAGCTCCCCTATGAGGAAAGCTGAAGAGGGTTAGGGCTGTTCAGCTTGGAGAAGAGATGGCGAGGGGTGATATGATAGAGGTCTTTAAAAATCATGAGAGGTCTTAGACGAGTAGATGTGAATTGGTTATTTACACTTTCGAATAATAGAAGGACTAGGGGGCACTTCATGAAGTTAACAAGTAGCACATTTAAGACTAATTGGAGAAAATTATTTTTCACTCAACGCACAACTAAGGTCTGGAATTTGTTGCCAGAGGATCTGGTTAGTGCAGTTAGTGTAGCTGTGTTCAAAAAAGGTTTGGATAAGTTCTTGGAGGAGAAGTCCATTAATGGCTATTAATCAATTTTACTTAGGGAATAGCCACTGCTATTAATTGCATCAGTAGCATGGGATCTTCTTAGTGTTTGGGTAATTGCCAGATTCTTATGGCCTGGTTTTGGCCTCTGTTGGAAACAGGATGCTGTGCTTGATGGACCCTTGGTCTGACCCAGCATGGCAATTTCTTATGTTCTTAATAATTCCTAGCATTCTGTTTGTTTTTTACAACCACAGCAGACTGAACTGACGATTTCAATGTATTTTCTACTCTGACTCCTAGATCTCTTTCCTGGGTGCTAACTCCTAAGATAGAACCTAATATTATATAACTACATATATGCATCACCTTACACTTGTCCACATTCAATTTAATCTGTCATTTGGAAGTCCAATCTTCCAGTCTCACAAGGTCCTCTAGCAATTTTCTCACAAAACTGCTTGAGATTTAACTACTCTGTTTAATTTTATGTCATCTGCAAATTTGATCAGCTCACTTGTTGTACCCTTTCTAGATCATTTATAAATATATTAAAAAACATTGGTCCAAGTACAGATCCCTGAGGCACTCCATTGTTTACCTTTTCCACTGTGAAAACAGACCATTTAATTCTACTCTCTGTTTCCTGTCTTTTAACCAGTTTGCAATTCACAAAAGGACATTGTTTCCTATTCCATGACATTTTAGGTTTTTTTTTAGAAGTTTCTCATGAGGGACTTTGTCAGACACCTTCTGAAAATCCAAATACACCACATCTACTGGTTCATTTTTGTCCACATATTTATTTACTTCTTCAAAAATTGTAGGAGATTTTGAAGGAAGACTTCTCTTGAGTATATCCAGGCTAGCTATGTCCCTTTAAACCATGTCTATCTAAATGTTTTGTGGGGGTTTTTTTTCTTTATATCATTTTACACAGTTTTTCCCAGCACTGAAGTTAGTCTCAACAGTCTATAGTTTTCCAGATCATCCCTTGAGCCCTTTTTAAATATCAGGGTTAGATTTGCCATCTTCCAGACCTCAGGTGGATGCTTTTAATGATAGGTTACAAATTAAGGTCAGCTCCTGTTACATGATAGGAGCACAAGATGGCGCCGATGGCCATGTGACAGGGGCTGACCAATAGCGCCGAAAGCCCCTGTGACATGGTAGTTCGGGCTATTCGGCACCATTTTGAGGCGCAGGGCTTGCACTACACCGGGCACGGAGGGCAAATGGAAGCCGGGACCCCGCTGGACCACCAGAGATCTTCGTAAGTCTTAGGGAGGGATCAGGATCGGGGGGGGGGGGGGGTGTATTATAGCTAATTTTAAATGTTTGGGGTGGTTTGGGGTGGGTTTTTTATTTAAAAAAAAAAATTTGTGCCCCTCTCCCAGGCAGCAACCCGAAAACCGAATTTCCTCCCCGAAATTCGGGGAGAAATTCATTTTGGGTTTCGGGGACAACGAAACAGCAACGAAGTAGGAAATTTCGTTCAATTTCCTACTTCGGGCGAAAAACGATACACATCTCTAGGCAATTAGCAAATTTAAAACAAATCAAGCAAAATTAATTTTCATTCACCACATAGTTAATCTCTAGAATTAATTGCAGAGGATGTAGTTATAGCACTTAGAGTAACTGGGTTTAAAAAAAAGTTTGGGTAAGTTTCTAGAGGAAAAATTCAGAAACTGCTATTAAACAGTAATGTTTGGGGTAATTGCCAGGTACTTGTGACTTGGATTGGCCACTATTAGAAACAAGATGCTTGGCTTAATGGACCCTTGGCCTGACCCAGTATAGCATATCTTATGCTCATGTTATATTCATACTTGACTGGGGACTCCCATAAATTTGCAAAGTAACCTCAGAGTTTGGTCTTATGTCGGCTGTTTGAAAATTACTCTTTAAGAATAGAATTTTTTAAGGTTTTTACACAGAACAAAATTAATTTAGATTATGAGCCGTCAAGGAACAGAGAAATTCAGTATCTGAATGGAACAAAGTCAGCATGGCTTTACCCAGGGCAAGACTTGCCTCACAAATCTGCTTTACTTTTTTGAAGGAGTTAATAAACATGTGGATAAAGGTAAACCGGTAGATATAGTATACTTGGATTTTCAGAAGGCGTTTGACAAAGTTCTTCATGAGAGGCTTCTAGGAAAAGTAAAAAGTCATGGAATAGGTGGCGATGTCCTTTCGTGGATTGCAAACTGGCTAAAGACAGGAAACAGAGAGTAGGATTAAATGGACAATTTTCTCAGTGGAAGGGAGTGGACAGTGGAGTACCTTAGGGATCTGTATTAGGACCCTTACTTTTCAATATATTTATAAATGATTTGGAAAGAAATACGAAGAGTGAGATAATCAAATTTGCAGATGACACAAAATTGTTCAGAGTAGTTAAATTACAAGCAGATTGTGATAAATTGCAGGAAGACCTTGTGAGACTGGAAAATTGGGCATCCAAATGGCAGATGAAATTTAATGTGGATAAGTGCAAGGTGATGCATATAGGGAAAATAACCCATTGCTATAATTACACAATGTGGGTTCCATATTAGGTGCCTACAACCCAAGAAGAGATCTAGGTGTCATAGTGGATAACACACTGAAATCGTCGGTGCAGTGTGCTGCGGCAGTCAAAAAAGCAAACAGAATGTTGGGAGTTATTAGAAAAGGAATGGTGAATAAAACGGAAAATGTCATAATGCCTCTGTATCGCTCCATGTGAGACCGCACCTTGAATACTGTGTTCAATTCTGGTCGCCGCATCTCAAAAAAAGATATAATTGCGATGGAGAAGGTACAGAGAAGGGCTACCAAAATGATAAGGGGAATGGAACAACTCCCCTATGAGGAAAGACTAAAGAGGTTAGGACTTTTCAGCTTGGAGAAGAGACGACTGAGGGGGGATATGATAGAGGTGTTTAAAATCATGAGAGGTCTAGAACGGGTAGATGTGAATCAGTTATTTACTCTTTCGGATAGTAGAAAGACTAGGGGGCACTCCATGAAGTTAGCATGGGGCACATTAAAACTAATCGGAGAAAGTTCTTCTTTACTCAACGCACAATTAAACTCTGGAATTTGTTGCCAGAGAATGTGGTTAGTGCAGTTAGTATAGCTGTGTTTAAAAAAGGATTGGATAAGTTCTTGGAGGAGAAGTCCATTACCTGCTATTAAGTTCACTTAGAGAATAGCCACTGCCATTAGCAATGGTTACATGGAATAGACTTAGTTTTTGGGTACTTGCCAGGTTCTTATGGCCTGGATTGGCCACTGTTGGAAACAGGATGCTGGGCTTGATGGACCCTTGGTCTGACCCAGTATGGCATTTTCTTATGTTCTTATGTTTAAATTTTTAATATTTTTAAACCAGACGAGGTGGTCTCCAAATGTCAAAGTACATGGGAAAATAGTCAGCAAATGTCTCAGCCACAATGTTATAAAATCCGGGGTCGGCGCACGCAAGGGGATGAACACTTGTGCACCTTGCGCGCGCCGAGCCCTAGGGGAGCTCCGATGGCTTTCCCCGTTCCCTCCGAGGCCACTCAGAAATCGGAGTGGCCTCGGAGGGAACTTTCCTTCCACTCCCCCCACCTTCCCCTCCCTTCCCCTACCTAACCTGCCCCCCAGCCCTATCTAAACCCCCCCTGACCTTTGTGGAATAAGTTGTGCTTGCCTCACGGCCGCTGTGCCGGAGGCCTCAATCCCGCCCCGCCCCACCCCACCCCCTCCCTGCCTCTTTTTTCAAGACCCGGGACATACGCACGTCCCGGGGCTTACTTGCTTCGCCGGGCCTATGCAAAATAGGTTTGGGGTGCGCAGGAGCAGATTTTCGGGATTATGCGCACAAATCTACGCCCGCACGTAGGTTAGAAAATCTGGCCCATAGTGTATCTGGATTTCTAGAAAACATTTGACAAACTTCCTCATAAGAGCCTTCTTAAGAAATTAAAAAGTCATGGGATGGAGCAGTGTCCTATTGTGGATTCCCAACTGGTTAAAAGATAGAAAACAGAGTATGGCAAAATGGTACATTTCCCCAATGGAAAAAGATGAATAGTGCAGTGCCCCAGGGATTGGTTCTGGAACCACTGCTTTTTAATATATTTATAAATGACCTGGAAATGGGAACAACAAGTGAGGTGATCAAATTTGCCAATGACACTAAATTATTCAAGTTGTTAAATTGCAAGAGGACATTGCAAAACTGGGATACTGGGCATGCAAAGAGGAAATGAAATTTAATGTGGACAAGTGCAAAGCAATGCACTTAGGGAAGAGTAAGCCAAATTATGGCTACATAATGCATGGTTTCACATTAGGAGACACCACTCAGGAAAAGGATCTAGATTCATCATTGAAAATACGCTAAAATCGTCTGCTCTATGGGCTAGATCTTAAACCTATGCGCGAGTGTAGATTTGTTCGCACATCCAGGCGCAAACAAATCTACGCCCGATTTATAAAATGCGCACCGCTGCCACATGTGGAAATAAGTTGCACCTGCCTCATGGCAGGCCACACGCATGTTATAAAATCCGGGCTCGGCGCATGCAAGAGGGTGCACACATGTGCACCTTGCGTGTGCCGAGCCCGAGGGGAGCCCCGATGGCTTTCCCCATTCCCTCCAAGGCTGCTCCGAAATCGGAGAGGCCTTGGAGGGAACTTTTTCTTCCGGCCCCCCCCCACCTTCCCCTCCCTTCCCCTATCTAACCCATCCCTAACAAAATCCCCCCCCCCCCACCTTTGCTCCAAAAGTAACTTGCACGCGCTGTCCCGGAGCACTCGACCCCACCCCTGGACCGCCATCATTCCCCGGCCATGCCCCGAGGCCCGCCCCTTCTTGCAAGCCCCGCACATCCGCGCATCCCGGGGCTTGTGCGCGCTGCCGAGCCTATGCAAAATAGGCTCGGCATGAGCAGGGGCAGATTTTCTCAGGTTACACACCAACGTTACGCGTGTAGCCTTTGAAAATCTCCCCATATGTGTAGCAACAGCCAAGAAAGCAAATAGAATGCTAAGGATTATTAGGAAAAGACTAGAGAATGAAACAGAATATAATAATGCCACTATATCGCTCCATGGTGTAACCTCATCTTGAGTATTGTGTGAAGTTCTGGTTACCAGTATAGCAGTGAATGATGACAGACTTAATTGGCATCTCAGAGACATGGTGAAAGGAGGACAACCAATGGGACAGTGCTATACCGGGGTACAAATTATATCGCAATGACAGAGAGGAGCTCCCGGAGGCGGTGTGGCGCTTTATGTCCGGGGTGGCATAGAGTCCAACAGAATAAACAAGGCAAAAAAACAACAAAGGACTACCTTACACCGTGGAAGATTTTATTAGAGGTGCCCATCACTCTATAGGACAGTATAGAAACTACCTTGTGATTTAAAGAAAGGGGGGGAAAAAAAGTCACTATATCAATTAAGATTTATGCTCAATCAAAAAAACATGATTAAGTGACAGCAAGTAGGTAAAAATTGTATATATACACACACATATTACTGATCTCAAAAAATTCTTTAATAGAATCACTTCAACTCTTAACATTCATTCGGGAAAGTCATAACTTTTCAAGGCAGCAAACAGTACTGCAACTCAGAGGGTTCATTCACTATGTATTTATTTATATAGTCACTCAGACAAAATACAAAATGACATCACTTTCATCCAAATATGTCAGTCAAAATGTATTCTGCAGTCAAATCAATAAGTAAAATACAAACTTTTAAAAATTCAAAAAACTAGATATTCAAACAATGCTACAACCATTAATCAAAAAGCCTTAGAGATCTCTAAAAGGATTTATTCCATAACGATAGTATAAGCACTTCTTCAAGAAACATCGCACCAAACACTAGGACCTCTCTTAATGCTATTCAATGATTAAGTAACAGCAGAGTGATAACAGAGCGATAAAACAATGTGTAAACCCCTTACTAATCTTAAAATCTTTACAACATAATTATCCAACCATTTCCACTCTTAGCATTCACACAAAGAAGAACCAGTCTTTACCTTACAATGCAGCGATCTGTCAAAGAACAAATAATACTGCAACTAAGGGAGTTCATTAGGGGGCGGATTTTCAGAGCCCTGCTCGCTTAAATCCGCCCAAAACCGGGCGGATTTACGCGAGCAGGGCCCTGCGCGCCGGGAAGCCTATTTTACATAGGCCTCCCGGCACGCGCAGAGCCCCGGGACTCGCGTAAGTCCCGGGTTCTCCGAGGGGGGCGTGTCGGGGGCGTGTCGGGGGGCGGGCCCGGTCTTCGCGGTGTTTCGGGGGGCGTGTCGGCAGCGTTTGGGGGCGGGTATGGGGGCGTGGCTACGGCCCGGGGTGGTCCGGGGGCATGGCCGCGCCCTCCGTACCCTCCCCCAGGTCGCGGCCCGGCACGCAGGAGGCCCGCTGGCGCGCAGGGATTTACGCCTCCCTCCGGGAGGCGTAAATCCCCCGACAAAGGTAAGGGGGGGATTTAGACAGGGCCGGGCGGGTGGGTTATGTAGGGGAAGGGAGGGGAAGGTGAGGGGAGGGCAAAGGAAAGTTCCCTCCGAGGCCGCTCCGAATTGGAGCGGCCTTGGAGGGAACGGGGGTAGGCTGTGCGGCTCGGCGCGTGCCGGCTATACAAAATCCATAGCCTTGCGCGCGCCGATCCAGGTTTTTAGCAGATACGCGCGGCTCCGCGCGTATCTACTAAAATCCAGTGTACTTTTGTTTGCGCCTGGAGCGCAAACAAAAGTAGGCTATTCGCGCGCCTTTTAAAATCCGCCCCTTGCTGTATAGTCATTTATATAGTCAGCTCAAGACAAAACCGTGCCAAAAAAAACTATGATGTCATTTCCTTCCAAACATGTCAATCAAAAAAAAACTAAAAAAACTATGATGTCATTTTCTTCCAAACATGTCAATCAAACAAAAAAAAACTAAAAAAACTATGATGTCATTTCCTTCCAAACATGTCAATCAAACAAAAAAAACTATTATGTCATTTCCTTCCAAACATGTCAATCAAACAAATATATCAACTCTACAGTCGGTAGAAAATGAAATAAAAAAACTTATAAAATAAGTGAAACAATGAAAAATAGGATATTATAAGATGCTGCATCCATTAGTGAGAAAAATTTTTTTTTGTATTATTATTACCACGTCAGAAAATGTGACGTCATTTCCTTCAATTCTGTCATTCAATGAATAAATTCACTCTATAAAAAGATTATAAATTACAAAGTCTGGTCCAGAGATACTGCAGCCATTATTAGTCAGAAGCAATACATTGTCATAAAACCTGCTGACAAAGGAGGAAAAATTGTGATAATGGATAGGGGAGAAATACATTACAGAAATAAATAGACAACTTTCGGATACAACTTTTTACAGTAAATTAAAGAATAATCCAACAGATTCAATTAAGAAAGAGATAGATGATATTTTGGATGTAGCAAAGAAGACCAATATGCTTACTAAGAAAGAAATAGAGTTCCTCACAGTATCCAAACCAATTATGCCTACTATTTATATACTCCCTAAGATACACAAATCAGAAACAGCACCTCCAGGTAGACCTATTGTTTCTGCTATGGGTTCCCTGCTGGAACCCATCTCAAAGTTTATAGACAAATTTTTGAGACCTCATGTCCCTAAGATTGCTTCATATGTTAAAGACTCAAATGATATCATTAACACTCTAGAAGCTTTTAATGTGAAAGATAATGATATCACTTTGGTGTGCTTGGATATCGAATCCTTGTACACCAATATACCGCAATTAGAAGCACTTACCATAGAAGGAGTCTTACATAGACGTGAAGAATATAAACGTATACCTACATGGGTAATTTTAGAATTAGCAAGGATAGCCCTTACAAAAAATTTTTTTAGGTTTGGAAATGATTATTACCTTCAATGTAAAGGTGTGGCCATGGGCACCACAATGGCACCACAATGGCACCATCTATTGCCAACCTGTACGTCAACGAGTTTGAAGAAAAAATGAAATTAGATCAGCAACATATGCAGAACATTGTTCTATGGCGTAGATACATCGACGATGTTCTCATGATTTGGAAAGGGGATATAGATGGTTTGTCTTCTTTTCTAAGTTGGCTGAATAGTATAGATAATAACTTAAAATTCACCATGACATTTTCAAAAGAAACGATCTCATATTTGGACATTCAGATTACAGTTCAAGATGGCAAGTTGGTTATGGATCTCTATAAAAAACCTACTGATACTAATAAATTTTTAGATTACACTAGCTGTCATAATAAATCAATGAAAAATAATCTACCCTATTCTCAGTTTCTCAGGATACGAAGACTATGTACTGAAGAGGAAGTATTTGAACAGAGGGCAAAGGAACTTGAAGTGAGATTCACACAAAAGAATTATCCAAAGTTATACACATTGTGGCAGGATATATGAGAGCTCGTGCTCAGGAGAGACAAACATTATTGAAACCCAAACAGAAAGAAAAAAAGGATGTGGTGGCCTTTCCTCTAACATATAATCATATGACCCATAAAATTGTTAGAGTTATTAAGAAGAATTGGGAGATCGTGCGGAATCTAGAGTGCTTTGAGAACAGCAGATTAATTATTGCACAGACGAGAACGTAATCTGAAAGATTTTCTCGTCCCCTCTGCCCTTCCACAAAAACAGATTAAAGATGTGAGACCCCAGGGTCATTACCCATGGTGGTCACTGTACAGTGTGTTCGGTAAACCTTAAAACAAAACAGATTCTGTTTAATGACCAATTAGAACCGTACAAATTGACACAATTTACAAATTGTCAGAGCAAGGGTGTAGTGTATGTAGGCTACTGCCCATGCATGAAATTTTATATTGGCAAGACTGTTCGGTCCCTAAATAAGCGACTGATTGAGCACAGAAGTGCGATAAACAGAAAAATTGAGGGGAAACCGATGGTTGAACACTCTAACCAGGCAAATCACAAATTTGAAGACTACAAATTTTGTGTCCTATATAAACCTAGAATGAACTGGAGAGGGGGAGATTTGGATACAAATTTACTCGGTATGGAACAACGATTGATATATAAATTCAACACTGTGGAACCTGTAGGTCTAAACCAGGAGATAGATTTTTCTGTTTTCTTATAAGTTACATAGGATGGGTCTAATTTTTGAAAGGCTGATTTGTTTGGCAGTATAGAATCAAGGATAGTATTCAGGTTTGCCTATGCAAGGAATGATACATAATAACCATATCATTTTACACAAATAAGGTTTATTTTGATGTGCTACAATTGTAACACTTATGATAAAAATGTATTGCTTCTGACTAATAATGGCTGCAGTATCTCTGGACCAGACTTTGTAATTTATAATCTTTTTATAGAGTGAATTTATTCATTGAATGACAGAATTGAAGGAAATGACGTCACATTTTCTGACGTGGTAATAATAATACAAAATTTTTTTTTTCTCACTAATGGATGCAGCATCTTATAATATCCTATTTTTCATTGTTTCACTTATTTTATGTTTTTTTATTTCATTTTCTACCGACTGTAGAGTTGATATATTTGTTTGATTGACATGTTTGGAAGGAAATGACATCATAGTTTTTTTTGGCACGGTTTTGTCTTGAGCTGACTATATAAATGACTATACAGCTAATGAACTCCCTTAGTTGCAGTATTATTTGTTCTTTGACAGATCGCTGCGTTGTAAGGTAAAGACTGGTTCTTCTTTGTGTGAATGCTAAGAGTGGAAATGGTTGGATAATTATGTTGTAAAGATTTTAAGATTAGTAAGGGGTTTACACATTGTTTTATCGCTCTGTTATCACTCTGCTGTTACTTAATCATTGAATAGCATTAAGAGATGTCCTAGTGTTTGGTGCGATGTTTCTTGAAGAAGTGCTTATACTATCGTTATGGAATAAATCCTTTTAGAGATCTCTAAGGCTTTTTGATTAATGGTTGTAGCATTTTTAAGTATGTTTGAATATCTAGTTTTTTGAATTTTTAAAAGTTTGTATTTTACTTATTGATTTGACTGCAGAATACATTTTGACTGACATATTTGGATGAAAGTGATGTCATTTTTTATTTTGTCTGAGTGACTATATAAATAAATATGTAGGGGCGGATTTTCAGAGCCCTGCTCGCCTAAATCCGCCCAAAACCGGGCGGATTTAGGCGAGCAGGGCCCTGCGCGCCGGTAAGCCTATTTTACATAGGCCTACCGGCGCGCGCAGAGCCCCGGGACTCGCGTAAGTCCCGGGGTTCTCCGAGGGGGGCGTGTCGGGGGCGTGTCGGGGGTGGGCCCGGTCATCGCGGCGTTTCGGGGGCGTGTCGGCAGCGTTTTGGGGGCGGGTACGGGGCGTGGCTCCGGCCTGGGGCGGTCTGGGGGCGTGGCCGCGCCCTCCGTACCCGCCCCCTGGTCGCGGCCCGGCGCGCAACAGGCCCGCTGGCGCACGGGGATTTACTTCTCCCTCCGGGAGGCGTAAATCCCCGGAGAAAGGTAAGGGGGGGGGGTGTAGACAGGGCCGGGCGGGTGGGTTAGATAGAGGAAGGGAGGGGAAGATGAGGGGAGGGCGTTAGAGGATTCCCTCCAAGGCCTCTCCGATTTCGGAGCGGCCTTGGAGGGAACGGGGGTAGGCAGCGAGGCTCGGCGCTCGCCGGCTATACAGAATTCATAGCCTTGCGCGCGCCGATCCAGGAATTTAGTGGATACGCGCGGCTCCGCGTGTATCTACTAAAATCCCGCGTACTTTTGTTGGCGCCTGGAGCGCCAACAAAAGTACGCCAACGCGCCTTGTTTAAAAATCTACCCCATAGTGAATGAACCCTCTGAGTTGCAGTACTGTTTGCTGCCTTGAAAAGTTATGACTTTCCCGAATGAATGTTAAGAGTTGAAGTGATTCTATTAAAGAATTTTTTGAGATCAGTAATATGTGTGTGTATATATACAATTTTTACCTACTTGCTGTCACTTAATCATGTTTTTTTGATTGAGCATAAATCTTAATTGATATAGTGACTTTTTTTCCCCCCCTTTCTTTAAATCACAAGGTAGTTTCTATACTGTCCTATAGAGTGATGGGCACCTCTAATAAAATCTTCCACGGTGTAAGGTAGTCCTTTTGTTGTTTTTTTGCCTTGTTTATTCTGTTGGACTCTATGCCACCCCGGACATAAAGCGCCACACCGCCTCCCGGGAGCTCCTCTCTGTCATTGTGATATAATTTGTACCCCGGTATAGCACTGTCCCATTGGTTGTCCTCCTTTCACCATGTCTCTGAGATGCCAATTAAGTCTGTCATCATTCACTGCTATACTGGTAACCAGAACTTCACACAATACTCAAGATGAGGTTACACCATGGAGCGATATAGTGGCATTATTATATTCTGTTTCATTCTCTAGTCTTTTCCTAATAATCCTTAGCATTCTATTTGCTTTCTTGGCTGTTGCTACACATATGGGGAGATTTTCAAAGGCTACACGCGTAACGTTGGTGCGTAACCTGAGAAAATCTGCCCCTGCTCATGCCGAGCCTATTTTGCATAGGCTCGGCAGCGCGCGCAAGCCCCGGGGCTTGCAAGAAGGGGCGGGCTGGGGGCATGGCGGGGAATGATGGCGGTCCAGGGGTGGGGTCGAGTGCTCCGGGACAGCGCGTGCAAGTTACTTTTGGAGCAAAGGTGGAGCATAAATCTTAATTGATATAGTGACTTTTTTTCCACCCCTTTCTTTAAATCACAAGGTAGTTTCTATACTGTCCTATAGAGTGATGGGCACCTCTAATAAAATCTTCCACGGTGTAAGGTAGTCCCTTTGTTGTTTTTTTGCCTTGGCTACGTGGGACCGCCTTCCGATTTGCTTTATTGGACCAACAGAATAAACATCCTGCATGAGACTAAATGCAAAATTGAATCTTTATGGGTAGAAATCCCTTGTGTGTTGGGGAAGACTATAGTGATAGGAGTATACTACTGTCCACCTGGTCAAAATGGTGAGACGGACAGTGAAATGCTAAGAGAAATTAGGGAAGCTAACCAAATTGGTAGTGCGGTAATAATGGGAGACTTCAATTACCAAAAATATATCAGAGCAAACTGCACTTTAAAATAATGTCCCATCAAACGAAAAGTGCAGGAAGAGGATCAATCCTGACAAAAGACTCCAAATAGATTTCAAAGTTGATAAAGATTTTTATTCATTTATACGGCAACTCCACTGATTCAAATCCCAAGCAAGCTTTACGGCGTCCCCCGACACGGTCCCGTGTTTCGCCTAGGGCTGCATCGGGAGGGTAACACCAACAGGGTTTCTCAATAGAAAAGCTAAAACAAATTAAACGAGATGTCAGGATGCTATATAGGACTTACGCCGACTAAGATACAATCAATGATTATACACCATAACTCTTACCTGACAGCTTGGATTTCTGAATTCTGACAGGGAGCGCACTAACCCTAGACGCTGTCAGGTATTTCAAGGATAGCGGTGGCGCCAAATTCACAGGTGAACCAATGACGTGGGAGAATTATCCCCGCTCATTGGTTCACGGACCTGTGAGGCGCCCTAGCAGCATAGTATGTGACCTGAACTTACTGTGAGAGATCTTACGTGAATAAAAACCATTCTATCTCCCGATTAAGTCCCTTAGGGGTTACTGAGTCTAAGGTAAATATCCACCGCTGTTCAATGCGTCCTAGCTGTTCAGCATAGCAGCCCCCTCGAGTCGGACGTGGGAAGACCTCGATAACGCTAAACATAAGGTCAGCAAGGTTATGAGCTTTACTGACCCAGTGTTCTACCAAGGGTTCGTTCTCTCTTGCGTGCCTGATGTTAGAGCAGTGCTCTATAATACGTGTTTTTACCATTCTCGTGGTTTTACCTACGTATATTAAGGGACACGGACAAGTGATCACGTATATAACTCCCGAGGTGGTGCAGTCAGAATGAGAGCGAAGTGGAAAAACTCTATGAGATGTTGGATGAATGAATGAAGTAGTAGATTGTGTGTGTGAACATATTGTGCAATGGCCACAGGGGTGGTGTCCAAATGTGGGGAGCGGATGCCTTTGCTGTACTAAGTCTGCATGAACAAGTTTATCTCGTAAATTTTTCCCCCGCCGGTACGTGAACCGTAGGGGGCCAGGGAATACCAACTGCATAGATAGTGCACGCCAGTGTCGACGGATCATGGTTGTGATTTGACGACTGAGTGTTGAAAATGGCAAAATACAGTTTGTAACAACAGTGTCGGAACTAGAGTGTGGAAGAAACAGCAAGTCCCGGTTAGTAAATAAAGCCCGTTTCATGGCTCGCCTAACTACCCGCTTAGGATATCCACGGGTCAAAAACCGAGCTGACATAATTTCTGCCTGAAGGAGAAATTCTTCTCGAGTAGAACATAACCTGCGGAGTCTAAAAAAATTGACCCGTGGGGATATTATTTCTTAAAGGGCTGGGATGACAGCTGTGAAACTCCAAAAGTGTATTTCTGTCTGTGTCTTTACGATGGATGGTAGTCAAAAATTGGGCATTATGAACTAAAACTGTGATATCTAAGAAGGCTATCTGTGATTGATGCCAACTAAAGTTAAATTGTAAATTGGAATCTTGCGCATTAAGCCAATCAATGAACAAGAACAGCTGTATTTCTGTGCCTCGCCAGATCAAAAACACGTCGTCAATGAATCTTAACCAGGTTGCAATATGTCGAAAACCCTTCTGATGGATATACCTGGGAGTCTTCAAACTCTGCCACAAAAAGGCAGGCTAAACTGGGGGCCATAGTGGCCCCCATTGCCGTGCCTTTTGTCTGTAAATAAAATTTATCATGAAATCTGAAATAGTTGTGTGTAAGGGCTAAAGATGCCAGCGTGACTAACAATGAAGTTGGAATTCTCTGGGGATTTGTACGAGTGTTTAATACTTTCTCAATGATTCTAAGAGCCTCAATTTGGGGGATGTTAGTATAGAGAGAAACTATGTCCAAGGTGACTAACAAAAACGGTTCCGTAGGGAACGGTATGGAATGTAAAAGTGTGATAAAGTGCGCTGAATCCCTTATGTAAGATCGAATCTGTGGTACGAATGGTTTGAGAAAAAGATCCACGAATTGAGACAAAGGCTCCAATACTGAACCAATGCCAGCCACAATAGGGCGGCCAGGTGGATGTTGAAGGTCCTTGTGAACCTTAGGTACCGTATAAAAAACCGGAATAATAGGGTGATCTGTAATCAAAAATTTAGCTTCTCTAGGAGTTAAAATGCGGCGGTCAACTGCCTGTTCCACAATAACTTTAATCTCCTGAAGTAGCTGAGGGGTAGGGTCCTCCAATAGTACTTGATAAAAGGAGGTATCAGAAAGCTGACGTGTGGCTTCCAACATGTAGTCATCCCTGTCTTGTATGACTATGCCCCCTCCCTTATCTGCTGGCTTTACTATAATTGAAGGGTCATTCTGCAGATTTACCAACACTTGTGATTCCTGTCTAGTGAGGTTAAATTGAGTGTAATGCCGGGCTGAGGCCAGCCCCCTCAGATCTTGGTCCACCAGCCTCTCAAACGTTACGAGAAGCGGATCGCCAGGTCCCGGGGGGATCCACCTTGACTTCGGTCGAACTAAAGAGTGATCAGAGGATGGGGGAGCATCGGCAAAAAATTGCTTGATTTTCAACAGTCTACAAAAACGGTAAATATGTACTTATAGTCAAATAAGTTCATGGGTACAGTAGGGACAAATGACAAACCCTTAGTTAATACCTTCAGTTCAAGGGGTAAAAGTGGTCTAGATGATAAATTAAACACTGAAGAATGCTCTAAAGCCATGGATCTGATGTCTGAGTCGTGGTCCGAGTGGTCCGTTGAAACTGTTGTGCCCGGCCCCGTGAGCGGGTGATTCGGGTAGGTTTGGTAAGAATGCCTGGATCCGGTGGACGTTGGCCTGAGTCTAAAAAAGAGGCTGCTATAGAGGCATAACGTGATGATAATCCGGACGTTGAAGATGACGAAGCCATAGAAGGAGTTACCACTGGATCCTGCCGAAGAGGTTGTGGATGCGGAGCCGAGGTTTCTTCGCCTGACGAATCGCCGGATGAATTGTGCGCAAAGGTGACTTTTCTTGGAGGGGGACGAGCTTTGGACATCCATTTATATACGAACCCTGACCTGTAGTCAGTTGCGTCTCGAATAAACTTCTGCTGTTTAATCGTTTTCAAGTCAGTACGAAATTTTTTTAATTGAGTAAGGAATTCTGAATGTTCCTGCTCAAAGGTAACACTCGGGGTAGAAAGCTTGATGGTATCCAAGTTCTTTGCAAGATCTTCCTGTAAAGAAGTCTGTAAATTTTTTGTTGTTTCTATAATGAGAACCATAAGGTCCAGGGAACACTTATTGAGGATCTGGTTCCATCTGGTAATAAAAGTAGGATTATCTGTGTGTAGACGGGGCTCCTTCTGAACACGAAGTCCTCGCGGAATCCGACGTACCCGGCAATATTCGATCAGGGTCGCCGCATGTAATTCTGCTCTAGTCAAGCGTTTTTGAATGTCAATAACATCTACCCAGGTGACCAAGGGAGGTGTTGGATCAAGCGGTTCGTCAAAGAAGTGCTGGTCAGACAATACTGCGTTCAAATCAGCTTCCGAATAACTAAAAGTTTGGTCATCAGCCGCCATTAATAGCTCAAAAGTCACGGTAATCCAGAACCAAAAATATATCAGAGCAAACTGCACTTTAAAATAATGTCCCATCAAACGAAAAGTGCAGGAAGAGGATCAATCCTGACAAAAGACTCCAAATAGATTTCAAAGTTGATAAAGATTTTTATTCATTTATACGGCAACTCCACTGATTCAAATCCCAAGCAAGCTTTACGGCGTCCCCCGACACGGTCCCGTGTTTCGCCTAGGGCTGCATCGGGAGGGTAACACCAACAGGGTTTCTCAATAGAAAAGCTAAAACAAATTAAACGAGATGTCAGGATGCTATATAGGACTTACGCCGACTAAGATACAATCAATGATTATACACCATAACTCTTACCTGACAGCTTGGATTTCTGAATTCTGACAGGGAGCGCACTAACCCTAGACGCTGTCAGGTATTTCAAGGATAGCGGTGGCGCCAAATTCACAGGTGAACCAATGACGTGGGAGAATTATCCCCGCTCATTGGTTCACGGACCTGTGAGGCGCCCTAGCAGCATAGTATGTGACCTGAACTTACTGTGAGAGATCTTACGTGAATAAAAACCATTCTATCTCCCGATTAAGTCCCTTAGGGGTTACTGAGTCTAAGGTAAATATCCACCGCTGTTCAATGCGTCCTAGCTGTTCAGCATAGCAGCCCCCTCGAGTCGGACGTGGGAAGACCTCGATAACGCTAAACATAAGGTCAGCAAGGTTATGAGCTTTACTGACCCAGTGTTCTACCAAGGGTTTCGTTCTCTCTTGCGTGCCTGATGTTAGAGCAGTGCTCTATAATACGTGTTTTTACCATTCTCGTGGTTTTACCTACGTATATTAAGGGACACGGACAAGTGATCACGTATATAACTCCCGAGGTGGTGCAGTCAGAATGAGAGCGAAGTGGAAAACTCTATGAGATGTTGGATGAATGAATGAAGTAGTAGATTGTGTGTGTGTGAACATATTGTGCAATGGCCACAGGGGTGGTGTCCAAATGTGGGGAGCGGATGCCTTTGCTGTACTAAGTCTGCATGAACAAGTTTATCTCGTAAATTTTTCCCCCGCCGGTACGTGAACCGTAGGGGGCCAGGGAATACCAACTGCATAGATAGTGCACGCCAGTGTCGACGGATCATGGTTGTGATTTGACGACTGAGTGTTGAAAATGGCAAAATACAGTTTGTAACAACAGTGTCGGAACTAGAGTGTGGAAGAAACAGCAAGTCCCGGTTAGTAAATAAAGCCCGTTTCATGGCTCGCCTAACTACCCGCTTAGGATATCCACGGGTCAAAAACCGAGCTGACATAATTTCTGCCTGAAGGAGAAATTCTTCTCGAGTAGAACATAACCTGCGGAGTCTAAAAAATTGACCCGTGGGGATATTATTTCTTAAAGGGCTGGGATGACAGCTGTGAAACTCCAAAAGTGTATTTCTGTCTGTGTCTTTACGATGGATGGTAGTCAAAAATTGGGCATTATGAACTAAAACTGTGATATCTAAGAAGGCTATCTGTGATTGATGCCAACTAAAGTTAAATTGTAAATTGGAATCTTGCGCATTAAGCCAATCAATGAACAAGAACAGCTGTATTTCTGTGCCTCGCCAGATCAAAAACACGTCGTCAATGAATCTTAACCAGGTTGCAATATGTCGAAACCCTTCTGATGGATATACCTGGGAGTCTTCAAACTCTGCCACAAAAAGGCAGGCTAAACCGGGTACGTCGGATTCCGCGAGGACTTCGTGTTCAGAAGGAGCCCCGTCTACACACAGATAATCCTACTTTTATTACCAGATGGAACCAGATCCTCAATAAGTGTTCCCTGGACCTTATGGTTCTCATTATAGAAACAACAAAAAATTTACAGACTTCTTTACAGGAAGATCTTGCAAAGAACTTGGATACCATCAAGCTTTCTACCCCGAGTGTTACCTTTGAGCAGGAACATTCAGAATTCCTTACTCAATTAAAAAAATTTCGTACTGACTTGAAAACGATTAAACAGCAGAAGTTTATTCGAGACGAAACTGACTACAGGTCAGGGTTCGTATATAAATGGATGTCCAAAGCTCGTCCCCCTCCAAGAAAAGTCACCTTTGCGCACAATTCATCCGGCGATTCGTCAGGCGAAGAAACCTCGGCTCCGCATCCACAACCTCTTCGGCAGGATCCAGTGGTAACTCCTTCTATGGCTTCGTCATCTTCAACGTCCGGATTATCATCACGTTATGCCTCTATAGCAGCCTCTTTTTTAGACTCAGGCCAAACGTCCACCGGATCCAGGCATTCTTACCAAACCTACCCGAATCACCCGCTCACGGGGCCGGGCACAACAGTTTCAACGGACCCACTCGGACCACGACTCAGACATCAGATCCATGGCTTTAGAGCATTCTTCAGTGTTTAATTTATCATCTAGACCACTTTTTACCCCTTGAACTGAAGGTATTAACTAAGGGTTTGTCATTTGTCCCTACTGTACCCATGAACTTATTTGACTATAAAGTACATATTTACCGTTTTTGTAGACTGTTGAAAATCAAGCAATTTTTTGCCGATGCTCCCCCATCCTCTGATCACTCTTTAGTTCGACCGAAGTCAAGGTGGATCCCCCCGGGACCTGGCGATCCGCTTCTCGTAACGTTTGAGAGGCTGGTGGACCAAGATCTGAGGGGGCTGGCCTCAGCCCGGCATTACACTCAATTTAACCTCACTAGACAGGAATCACAAGTGTTGGTAAATCTGCAGAATGACCCTTCAATTATAGTAAAGCCAGCAGATAAGGGAGGGGGCATAGTCATACAAGACAGGGATGACTACATGTTGGAAGCCACACGTCAGCTTTCTGATACCTCCTTTTATCAAGTACTATTGGAGGACCCTACCCCCTCAGCTACTTCAGGAGATTAAAGTTATTGTGGAACAGGCAGTTGACCGCCGCATTTTAACTCCTAGAGAAGCTAAATTTTTGATTACAGATCACCCTATTATTCCGGTTTTTTATACGGTACCTAAGGTTCACAAGGACCTTCAACATCCACCTGGCCGCCCTATTGTGGCTGGCATTGGTTCAGTATTGGAGCCTTTGTCTCAATTCGTGGATCTTTTTCTCAAACCATTCGTACCACAGATTCGATCTTACATAAGGGATTCAGCGCACTTTATCACACTTTTACATTCCATACCGTTCCCTACGGAACCGTTTTTGTTAGTCACCTTGGACATAGTTTCTCTCTATACTAAAATCCCCCAAATTGAGGCTCTTAGAATCATTGAGAAAGTATTAAACACTCGTACAAATCCCCAGAGAATTCCAACTTCATTGTTAGTCACGCTGGCATCTTTAGCCCTTACACACAACTATTTCAGATTTCATGATAAATTTTATTTACAGACAAAAGGCACGGCAATGGGGGCCACTATGGCCCCCAGTTTAGCCTGCCTTTTTGTGGCAGAGTTTGAAGACTCCCAGGTATATCCATCAGAAGGGTTTCGACATATTGCAACCTGGTTAAGATTCATTGACGACGTGTTTTTGATCTGGCGAGGCACAGAAATACAGCTGTTCTTGTTCATTGATTGGCTTAATGCGCAAGATTCCAATTTACAATTTAACTTTAGTTGGCATCAATCACAGATAGCCTTCTTAGATATCACAGTTTTAGTTCATAATGCCCAATTTTTGACTACCATCCATCGTAAAGACACAGACAGAAATACACTTTTGGAGTTTCACAGCTGTCATCCCAGCCCTTTAAGAAATAATATCCCCACGGGTCAATTTTTTAGACTCCGCAGGTTATGTTCTACTCGAGAAGAATTTCTCCTTCAGGCAGAAATTATGTCAGCTCGGTTTTTGACCCGTGGATATCCTAAGCGGGTAGTTAGGCGAGCCATGAAACGGGCTTTATTTACTAACCGGGACTTGCTGTTTCTTCCACACTCTAGTTCCGACACTGTTGTTACAAAACTGTATTTTGCCATTTTCAACACTCAGTCGTCAAATCACAACCATGATCCGTCGACACTGGCGTGCACTATCTATGCAGTTGGTATTCCCTGGCCCCCTACGGTTCACGTACCGGCGGGGGAAAAAATTTACGAGATAAACTTGTTCATGCAGACTTAGTACAGCAAAGGCATCCGCTCCCCACATTTGGACACCACCCCTGTGGCCATTGCACAATATGTTCACACACACAATCTACTACTTCATTCATTCATCCAACATCTCATAGAGTTTTTCCACTTCGCTCTCATTCTGACTGCACCACCTCGGGAGTTATATACGTGATCACTTGTCCGTGTCCCTTAATATACGTAGGTAAAACCACGAGAATGGTAAAAACACGTATTATAGAGCACTGCTCTAACATCAGGCACGCAAGAGAGAACGAACCCTTGGTAGAACACTGGGTCAGTAAAGCTCATAACCTTGCTGACCTTATGTTTAGCGTTATCGAGGTCTTCCCACGTCCGACTCGAGGGGGCTGCTATGCTGAACAGCTAGGACGCATTGAACAGCGGTGGATATTTACCTTAGACTCAGTAACCCCTAAGGGACTTAATCGGGAGATAGAATGGTTTTTATTCACGTAAGATCTCTCACAGTAAGTTCAGGTCACATACTATGCTGCTAGGGCGCCTCACAGGTCCGTGAACCAATGAGCGGGGATAATTCTCCCACGTCATTGGTTCACCTGTGAATTTGGCGCCACCGCTATCCTTGAAATACCTGACAGCGTCTAGGGTTAGTGCGCTCCCTGTCAGAATTCAGAAATCCAAGCTGTCAGGTAAGAGTTATGGTGTATAATCATTGATTGTATCTTAGTCGGCGTAAGTCCTATATAGCATCCTGACATCTCGTTTAATTTGTTTTAGCTTTTCTATTGAGAAACCCTGTTGGTGTTACCCTCCCGATGCAGCCCTAGGCGAAACACGGGACCGTGTCGGGGGACGCCGTAAAGCTTGCTTGGGATTTGAATCAGTGGAGTTGCCGTATAAATGAATAAAAATCTTTATCAACTTTGAAATCTATTTGGAGTCTTTTGTCAGGATTGATCCTCTTCCTGCACTTTTCGTTTGATGGGACATTATTTTAAAGTGCAGTTTGCTCTGATATATTTTTGGTTCTGGATTACCGTGACTTTTGAGCTATTAATGGCGGCTGATGACCAAACTTTTAGTTATTCGGAAGCTGATTTGAACGCAGTATTGTCTGACCAGCACTTCTTTGACGAACCGCTTGATCCAACACCTCCCTTGGTCACCTGGGTAGATGTTATTGACATTCAAAAACGCTTGACTAGAGCAGAATTACATGCGGCGACCCTGATCGAATATTGCCGGGTACGTCGGATTCCGCGAGGACTTCGTGTTCAGAAGGAGCCCCGTCTACACACAGATAATCCTACTTTTATTACCAGATGGAACCAGATCCTCAATAAGTGTTCCCTGGACCTTATGGTTCTCATTATAGAAACAACAAAAAATTTACAGACTTCTTTACAGGAAGATCTTGCAAAGAACTTGGATACCATCAAGCTTTCTACCCCGAGTGTTACCTTTGAGCAGGAACATTCAGAATTCCTTACTCAATTAAAAAAATTTCGTACTGACTTGAAAACGATTAAACAGCAGAAGTTTATTCGAGACGAAACTGACTACAGGTCAGGGTTCGTATATAAATGGATGTCCAAAGCTCGTCCCCCTCCAAGAAAAGTCACCTTTGCGCACAATTCATCCGGCGATTCGTCAGGCGAAGAAACCTCGGCTCCGCATCCACAACCTCTTCGGCAGGATCCAGTGGTAACTCCTTCTATGGCTTCGTCATCTTCAACGTCCGGATTATCATCACGTTATGCCTCTATAGCAGCCTCTTTTTTAGACTCAGGCCAACGTCCACCGGATCCAGGCATTCTTACCAAACCTACCCGAATCACCCGCTCACGGGGCCGGGCACAACAGTTTCAACGGACCACTCGGACCACGACTCAGACATCAGATCCATGGCTTTAGAGCATTCTTCAGTGTTTAATTTATCATCTAGACCACTTTTACCCCTTGAACTGAAGGTATTAACTAAGGGTTTGTCATTTGTCCCTACTGTACCCATGAACTTATTTGACTATAAAGTACATATTTACCGTTTTTGTAGACTGTTGAAAATCAAGCAATTTTTTGCCGATGCTCCCCCATCCTCTGATCACTCTTTAGTTCGACCGAAGTCAAGGTGGATCCCCCCGGGACCTGGCGATCCGCTTCTCGTAACGTTTGAGAGGCTGGTGGACCAAGATCTGAGGGGGCTGGCCTCAGCCCGGCATTACACTCAATTTAACCTCACTAGACAGGAATCACAAGTGTTGGTAAATCTGCAGAATGACCCTTCAATTATAGTAAAGCCAGCAGATAAGGGAGGGGGCATAGTCATACAAGACAGGGATGACTACATGTTGGAAGCCACACGTCAGCTTTCTGATACCTCCTTTTATCAAGTACTATTGGAGGACCCTACCCCTCAGCTACTTCAGGAGATTAAAGTTATTGTGGAACAGGCAGTTGACCGCCGCATTTTAACTCCTAGAGAAGCTAAATTTTTGATTACAGATCACCCTATTATTCCGGTTTTTTATACGGTACCTAAGGTTCACAAGGACCTTCAACATCCACCTGGCCGCCCTATTGTGGCTGGCATTGGTTCAGTATTGGAGCCTTTGTCTCAATTCGTGGATCTTTTTCTCAAACCATTCGTACCACAGATTCGATCTTACATAAGGGATTCAGCGCACTTTATCACACTTTTACATTCCATACCGTTCCCTACGGAACCGTTTTTGTTAGTCACCTTGGACATAGTTTCTCTCTATACTAACATCCCCCAAATTGAGGCTCTTAGAATCATTGAGAAAGTATTAAACACTCGTACAAATCCCCAGAGAATTCCAACTTCATTGTTAGTCACGCTGGCATCTTTAGCCCTTACACACAACTATTTCAGATTTCATGATAAATTTTATTTACAGACAAAAGGCACGGCAATGGGGGCCACTATGGCCCCCAGTTTAGCCTGCCTTTTTGTGGCAGAGTTTGAAGACTCCCAGGTATATCCATCAGAAGGGTTTCGACATATTGCAACCTGGTTAAGATTCATTGACGACGTGTTTTTGATCTGGCGAGGCACAGAAATACAGCTGTTCTTGTTCATTGATTGGCTTAATGCGCAAGATTCCAATTTACAATTTAACTTTAGTTGGCATCAATCACAGATAGCCTTCTTAGATATCACAGTTTTAGTTCATAATGCCCAATTTTTGACTACCATCCATCGTAAAGACACAGACAGAAATACACTTTTGGAGTTTCACAGCTGTCATCCCAGCCCTTTAAGAAATAATATCCCCACGGGTCAATTTTTTAGACTCCGCAGGTTATGTTCTACTCGAGAAGAATTTCTCCTTCAGGCAGAAATTATGTCAGCTCGGTTTTTGACCCGTGGATATCCTAAGCGGGTAGTTAGGCGAGCCATGAAACGGGCTTTATTTACTAACCGGGACTTGCTGTTTCTTCCACACTCTAGTTCCGACACTGTTGTTACAAACTGTATTTTGCCATTTTCAACACTCAGTCGTCAAATCACAACCATGATCCGTCGACACTGGCGTGCACTATCTATGCAGTTGGTATTCCCTGGCCCCCTACGGTTCACGTACCGGCGGGGGAAAAATTTACGAGATAAACTTGTTCATGCAGACTTAGTACAGCAAAGGCATCCGCTCCCCACATTTGGACACCACCCCTGTGGCCATTGCACAATATGTTCACACACACAATCTACTACTTCATTCATTCATCCAACATCTCATAGAGTTTTTCCACTTCGCTCTCATTCTGACTGCACCACCTCGGGAGTTATATACGTGATCACTTGTCCGTGTCCCTTAATATACGTAGGTAAAACCACGAGAATGGTAAAAACACGTATTATAGAGCACTGCTCTAACATCAGGCACGCAAGAGAGAACGAACCCTTGGTAGAACACTGGGTCAGTAAAGCTCATAACCTTGCTGACCTTATGTTTAGCGTTATCGAGGTCTTCCCACGTCCGACTCGAGGGGGCTGCTATGCTGAACAGCTAGGACGCATTGAACAGCGGTGGATATTTACCTTAGACTCAGTAACCCCTAAGGGACTTAATCGGGAGATAGAATGGTTTTTATTCACGTAAGATCTCTCACAGTAAGTTCAGGTCACATACTATGCTGCTAGGGCGCCTCACAGGTCCGTGAACCAATGAGCGGGGATAATTCTCCCACGTCATTGGTTCACCTGTGAATTTGGCGCCACCGCTATCCTTGAAATACCTGACAGCGTCTAGGGTTAGTGCGCTCCCTGTCAGAATTCAGAAATCCAAGCTGTCAGGTAAGAGTTATGGTGTATAATCATTGATTGTATCTTAGTCGGCGTAAGTCCTATATAGCATCCTGACATCTCGTTTAATTTGTTTTAGCTTTTCTATTGAGAAACCCTGTTGGTGTTACCCTCCCGATGCAGCCATAGGCGAAACACGGGACCGTGTCGGGGGACGCCGTAAAGCTTGCTTGGGATTTGAATCAGTGGAGTTGCCGTATAAATGAATAAAAATCTTTATCAACTTTGAAATCTATTTGGAGTCTTTTGTCAGGATTGATCCTCTTCCTGCACTTTTCGTTTGATGAGACTTCAATTACCCCAATATTGACTGGGTAAATGTATCATTGGGAAATGCTAGAGAGATAACGATCCTGGATGGAATAAATGATAGCTTTATGAAGCAATTGGTTCACGAACCGACGAGAGAGGGAGCAATTTTAGATCTAATTCTCAGTGGAGCACAAGATTTGGTGAAAGAGGTAACGGTGGTAGGGCCGATTGGCAATAGTGATCATAATATAATCAAATTTGAATTAATGACTGGAAGAGGAACAGTGTGCAAATCCACGGCTCTCGTGCTAAACTTTCAAAAGGGAAACTTTGAGAAAATGAGAAAAATTGTTAGAAAAAAACTGAAAGGAGCAGCTACAAAAGTAAAAAACGTGCAAGAGGCGTGGTCATTGTTAAATACCATTCTAGAAGTACAGTCCAGATGTATTCCACACATTAAGAAAGCTGGAAAGAAGGCAAAATGATTACCGGCATGGTTAAAAGGGGAGGTGAAAGAAGCTCTTTTAGCCAAAAGATCTTCATTCAAAAATTGGAAGAAGGATCCAACAGAAGAAAATAGGATAATGCATAAACGTTGGCAGGTTAAATGTAAGATATTGATAAGACAGGGGAAGAGAGAATTTGAAAAGAAGTTGGCCGTAGAGGCAAAAACTCACAGTAAACACTTTTTAAAATATATCCAAAGCAGAGAGTTTGTTAGGGAGTCAGTTGGACCGTTAGATGATCGAGGGGTTAAAGAGGCACTTAGAGAAGATAAGGCCTTCGTGAAAAGATTAAATGATTTATTTGCTTCGGTGTTTACTGAAGAGGATGTTGGGGAGGTACCCGTAGAGAAGGTTTTCCTGGGTAATAATTCAGATGGACTGAATCAATTCACGGTGAGCCTAGAAGATGTGGTAGACCTGATTGACAAACTGAAGAGTAGTAAATCACCTGGACCAGATGGTATACACCCCAGAGTTCTGAAGGAAATAAAAAATGAAATATCAGACCTATTAGTAAAAATTTGTACCCTATCATTAAAATCATCCATTGTACCTGAAGACTGGAGGATAGCTAATGTATCCCCAATGTTTAAAAAGGGCTCCAGGAGTGATCCAGGAAACTACAGACTGGCTAGCCTGACTTCAGTGCCAGGAAAAATAGTGGAAAGTGTTCTAAACATCAAAATCACAGAACATATAGAAAGAATTGGTTTAATGGAACAAAGTCAGCATGGCTTTACCCAGGGCAAGTTTTTTGAAGGAGTTAATAAACATGTGGATAAAGGTGTATACTTGGATTTTCAGAAGGCGTTTGACAAAGTTCCTTATGAGAGGCTTCTAGGAAAAGTAAAAAGTCATGGGATAGGTGGCGATGTCCTTTCATGGACTGCAAACTGGCTAAAAGACAGGAAACAGAGAGTAGGATTAAATGGACAATTTTCTCAGTGGAAGGGAGTGCGCAGTGGAGTGCCTCAGGGATCTGTATTGGGACCCTTACTTTTCAATATATTTATAAATGATCTGGAAAGAAATACGACGAGTGAGATAATCAAATTTGCAGATGATACAAAATTGTTCAGAGTAGTTAAATCACAAGCAGATTATGATAAATTGCAGGAAGATCTTGTGAGACTGGAAAATTGGGCATCCAAATGGCAGATGAAATTTAATGTGGATAAGTGCAAAGTGATGCATTTAGGGAAAAATAACCCATGCTATAGTTACACAATGTTAGGTTCCATATTAGGTGCTACAACCCAAGAAATATCTAGGCGTCATAGTGGATAACACATTGAAATCGTGGGTTCAGTGTTCTGCGGTAGTCAAAAAAGCAAACAGAATGTTGGGAATTATTAGAAAGGGAATGGTGAATAAAACGGAAAATGTCATAATGCCTCTGTATCGCTCCATGGTGAGACCGCACCTTGAATACTGTCTATAATTCTGGTCGCCACATCTCAAAAAAGATATAATTGCAATGGAGAAGGTACAGAGAAGGGCTACCAAAATGATAAGGGGAATGGAGGTTAGGACTTTTCAGCTTGGGGAAGAGATGG
This sequence comes from Rhinatrema bivittatum, assembly GCF_901001135.1. Taxonomy (NCBI): domain Eukaryota; kingdom Metazoa; phylum Chordata; class Amphibia; order Gymnophiona; family Rhinatrematidae; genus Rhinatrema; species Rhinatrema bivittatum. Next base: position 282,062,813 of record NC_042618.1, on the reverse strand, counting down.
ATGATGGGGGATATGATAGAGGTGTTTAAAATCATGAGAGTTCTAGAGCAGGTAAATGTGAATCAGTTATTTACTCTTTCGGATAATAGAAGAACTAGGGGGCACTCCATGAAGTTATCATGTGACACATTTAAAACTAATCGGAGAAAGTTCTTTTTCACTCAATGCACAATTAAACTCTGGAATTTGTTGCCAGAGGATGTGGTTAGTGCAGTTAGTATTAGTTTTTGGGTACTTGCCAGGTTCTTATGACCTGGATTGCCCACTGTTGGAAACAGGATGCTGGGCTTGATGGACCCTTGGTCTGACCCAGTATGGCATGTTCTTATGTTCTTACCACATCTCAAAAAAGATATAGAATTAGAAAAGGTACAGACAACAGTGACTAAATTGATAAAGGGGATGACCAGGTCCCCTATGAAGAAAGGCTAAAGAGGATAGGACTCTTCAGCTTGGAGAAGACTGAGGAGGGATATGTTAGAGGTCTATAAAATAATGAATAGAATGGAATCAGTTGATTACTATTTTGAAAAGTGCAAATACAAGGGGGTCACACAATGAAATCACTAGGTAATATATTTAAAACTAATAAGAGAAAATATTTTTTCTCAACACATAATTAAGCTCTGGAATTCATTGCCAGAGGATGTGGTGAATGCTATTAGTGTAGCTTAATTTAAAATGGGTTTGAACAAGTTCCTAGAGGAAAAGTCCATTAACCATTTTTCAGGTACAGTTGCAGAAATTCACTGCTTATTCTTGGGATAAGCAGATTGGAATCTATCTAACCCATGGGATCCTGCCAGATACTTGAGACCTGGCTTGGCTACTGCTGGAGGTGCTAATTTATACCACACTCAATTATTTAAACCACATCACAGGCTGATTTAATAAATTTAAATTTCCAAAAACAATTGTTAATTTCAAGGAGGAAAAGACTTCAGATGGTAGATTGACTGTTTTTTAAAGTCAATCTGGTAAAGGGCAACATCATTAGTCTAAAAAATCTCTTCTTTTTATTTTTTGTTTTATATAATTTTTTACCTTTATTCAACCTTATCCTAAAAAATTATTTTTATTCTTTTTCTTTTTTTATTAATTAAAAAGGAACACTACATTTGTTCTTGTTCCCATGTGCTCTTCTCTAATTATATTTGTGATTTCACGAAGTCCATTTCCCTTTTTCCATTCATGCTTACTTGATTACTAGCCACTAAAAACTCTCCATAGGCTTTAATATTTTCAAACATAGAAGTTATTTCATGATTTTATCCTCAAATGTATACAAAGATTATATCCCATAGTTCATATTAGTTTCTCCTTTGTTTTACATTGAAGATAGCACATGTTACTTTTCTTAACTCATTCTAAATTGACTGAGCACTCTTGCTTTCTCCCCTCTCTTATCACTCCTAATTATAACTCCATCTCCTCCTAACCTGTCCCTAACCTCTTACCTAATTTCCTAAAATCCCTTTACTTTCCAGCTCTGTTTAACTCAGCTCAGTTAATCCTAAATGATAGTTCTGTTTTAAAAGATTCTACTTGTTTTATGTTCAAATATATATATTCTTACTTTTGTTAAATGTATAATGCTTATTTAATCCTGTTAAATGTATAACGCTCCGGCGTAAGTTCCTGTTCATTGTACACCGACGTGATATCTTTGATGAGCGGCGGTATATAAAAAACTATAAATAAATAAATAAATGATGATTCACATAAACAAAGAATCCATTGTGTCCATAGTTTGAAACACAAAAAGCAAAGCGGAAGCCGATCCAGTTGGCTGTACAGCAGTAAAAACAAAGAGAATCGGTGGTTGAAAACGCCCTTTATTTTGTGATGCCCGACTCTGGCCGAGTTTCGCTCTTTTTCATAGAGCTGCCTCAGGGGCAATTAATAGGAATATTGAATGATGTTTGGTTTGACGGTTCTTTCTTCGGATCTCCGTTGAATCGCTTGTGGCAGATACAAACATAATATCATTTATGTTCCTCACAGGAAGTTGATGAGCTCACATATTTATGTGGCAATTGCCTGCTGATTTCAGCCCTATTCCTATTAATTGCCCCTGAGGCAGCTCTATGAAAAAGAGCGAAACTCGGCCAGAGTCAGGCATCACAAAATAAAGGGCGTTTTCAACCACCGATTCTCATAGTTTGAAACACTCCATTTAGAAACACTCTGACAAGCTGGCCAATGATTCACCTTAACGGCTGGATCAGGGAGACTTATTTAAACAATGTTCCTAATGCAAAAAATAAACACAATTGTTATAAGATTTAAAACTCTTTTTGCCAACTTCCCCCTGTGTATTCATCTTCCAAAATGCTGTGTATTCTTCAAAAACATATATGAAGCTTAATGGTGATCAAAATCTATCTTCCATTTAAACAGAATTTGAAAGGCAGCAGCTTATATTGTAATGCTATCCAAGCCCCATTAATTCTATTGCAACAACTAGAAGTCAGTCAAACTGTTGAGCAATCACATTCAAATTTCATTACATTTTTTTGGAAAATCTGATTGGTCCCATTGGTTTTCAATCAATTGGAACACACAAATGACATTCTTGATATTCCCTACTAAACACTCCAAATTTGTTCCACTCTTTTTCTAAAATTTGGACAAATCATTGACTCCGTCAGGAAAACCAAAATCCTTTCCTTAATTTAATCGCTGCTACTCAGGATTCAAATGACTATTATAGTATTTATTATAAAAAAAATGGATCCATTCAATACTTGCATTCATTCCTTGTGGATCAATACTCTCCAATTCGTATATCCATCTTTGTTCTTTCTGTAATAACCATTTGTCTCTGTCACCCCTCAGACATGATATTACAGCATCCACAATCACAAAAAACTGAAGGTCTTCAAATTTGTGAGTGTAGTCTGTACAGTGTGAGACCATTGGCACTTCCATTCTCTTGTTTTTAAAACAACTTTGATGTTCAGATATTCAAACCTTCAGAGTTCTACTGGTCTTTCCAACATATATCTTGTCACAAGGACACAAGACTATGGGGTACATTTAAAAAAAAAGCACGAGCGCGTACTTTTGTTCACACACCAGGCGCAAACAAAAGTATGCTGGATTTCAATAGATACGCGTGTAGCCACACGTATCTTTTAAAATCCGGGGTCAGCGCGCACAAGGGGGTGCACGTTTGTGCACCTTGTGCGCGCTGAGCCCTGCGCGTGCTGCCTGTTCCCTCCGAGGCCGATCCGAAATCGGAGCGGCCTCAGAGGGAACTTTCCTTCCGCCTCCCCCCACCTTCCCCTCCCTAACACACCCCCCCCCCAGCCCTATCTAAACCCCCCTACCTTTATCGCAAAAGTTACGCCTGCCCGAAGCAGGCATAACTCGCATGCCTTGGTGGCCCGCTGGCTCGCCATCACCTGACCCGGGAGCTGGTCCGGAGGCCTCGGCCACACCCCCCGGAATGCCCCTGGGCCAGCACCACGCCCCCCACAACGCCCCCAATGTTGCACCATCCCCCCCCCCCCCCCAACCGGCATGCCCCCCCAGCAAAGCCCTGGGACTTACGCATGTCCCGGGGCTTGCGCGCACCACCGAGCCTATACAAAAGAGGCTCGGCGTGCACAGGGGGGTTTTTTAGGGTTACGCTCGTAACTTATGTGCGTAACCCTTTTAAAATCCGCCCCTACATATATAATATATTTAGATACACATGTAGTTAGATATTTCAATTTGCATTTTCTCTTAGTTATGGGATGCAAAAATTCTGTAAGCTCTAAAGTAACTTTACATGCCAAACAATGTCTGTATTTAAAATTCCCTACTATGCTGCCTAGACTTTGCAGTCGTTTCTCCTGAAAAAAAGATGGATATAACAGTTCTTTCAAATTTTTACCCCTTGTATAGGCAAAATGTATACTGACATCCTAAAACTGTTCGTGCAATCATAATATTTGAACATTTTTCTTGAAAATCTTCCTGATATCTCTAGAACAAGTACTGTGTCTCATTACACAAGTCAAAATCTCATCCTCCTTTTATTGCTTGTGTTTATGGTTAGTTGACCCTGCCAATAAACATTCTCTTGGTGAAAATAATGCAAGTTTATCTGTTTTCCTAACTACACTAACTGGATATTCTCGCATTAAAAAACCATTAGACATTTCTTTAGACTTCTTCTTAAATTCTTGGAGAGACGTACAAATTCTCCTCATTCATAAAAACCTCGAGAATTGTAAATTATCTCTCAATGGTTGGGGATGAAAACTTCCATAATGCACATAAGCATTGCGATCGGTTGCTTTTTTTTGTAAAGTTGTAACAAATTTGCCACTTTCTCCCATATGTACTGTAAAATCCAAAAAGGTTATTTCTCCAAAATTATAATTCAAAGTAAACTCTGAACATAGGCAAAACATATATTGACTAGGATTGTGCAATCGTATTTTATCAACATCATGGCCCCCATCACTGGCAAATTTATATATGTCAGAATTTGAATCATATTGGATTGATAACTCTTTCTTTAGAGAAAAAATAAAAGTATGGGTGAGATGTATTGATGATATTTTTATGCTCTGGTTGGGAACAGCAGAGGAATTGCAGAGATTTCACCAATGGATCAACTCATGTAATGATAACATACAGTTTACTATAAATTATTTTCACTGAGAGAAAGTTTATTGGCAGGGTCGAAAAACCATAAACACAAGCAAGAAACGGAGGATGAGATTTTGACTTGTGTAATGAGATACAGTAGTCATTCTAGAGACATCAGGAAGATTTTCAAGAAAAATATTCAAATATGATGATTCCTTGAACAGTTTAAGGATGTCAATATTAAAGATGTGCTTTGGATAAAAATTTCATGTCTGGTTTCTTTTCTGGACCCCCCTCAGAATTTCATTTTTCCTGTGGTTCGGGGGGGGGGGGGGGGGGTTGGGGTTAGCACGAACTAACTCAAAAACAAATTTTTCCAAAATTTCAGAAAAAAAAATCGATTGTTTTTTGGTTCTCCCGAACTATTCCGAATTAGGCAATTTTGCTGACATTGCCTAATTCGGGGAAAACGATTGCACAATCCTAGTCAATATACGTTTTGCCTGTACAAGGAGTAAAAATTTAAAATAATTGTTATGTCTTTCTATTTTTCCGGAGAAATGACAGCAAAATCTAGGCAGCACAGTAGGGCATTGTAATGCAGACATTGTTGGCATGTAAAGTTACTTTAGAGCTTACAGAATTTTTGTATCCCATAACTAAGAGAAAATACAAGTTGAAATATCTAACTACATGTGTATCTAAATATGTTATATATGTAGTCTTGTGTCCTTGTGACAAGATATATGTTGGAAAGACCAGTAAAACTCTGAGGGTTCGAATATCTGAACATCAAAGCTGTTTTAAAAACAAGAGAATGGAAGCACCAATGGTCTCACACTGCACAGACTGCAATCACGAATTTGAAGACATTTGCTTTTTTGTGATAGATATATTACAGCATCCACGGGGTGGGGGTGGGGGGAGGTGACAGAGACAAATGGTTATTACAGCAAGAACAAAGATGGATATATGAATTGGAGAGTATTGTTCCGCAAGGAATGGATGCAAGTACTGAATGTATTTTTTGTAATAAATACAATAACAGTCATTTGAATCCTGAGTAGCGGCAATTAAATTAAGGAAAGAATTTTGGTTTTACTGACTGAGTCAATTATTTGTCCAAATTTAGGAAAAAGAGAGGAACAAATTTGGAGTGTTTATTATTGCGCTGGTGGTGGACCCTTGACCCGAGGTGGGGTTGAGACTACCCGTAGGACAAGCCCTGCAGGTCCCCACCATCAGGAGGTGGAGCTGACTAGGAAATGGAGGCCAATTAGAGCTTTTCCAATACCAGCCCTCGTTCCCCTCAGGTTGAGACCTTGGGTGCTGGGGCCAGCTGGTCTTAGGCGGGCCTCATGTGACCACTCCCAGTAGATGAGAAGCAAGGGTTCAACAGGGATCAGCAGAGGTACCAGAGGACTGAGGTCGGTCCAGACGAGGCAGGGTTCCAGAAGCTAGGATGCCAACAGGAACAGGGCAAGACAGGAGGCACCCAGGTAGCGAGAAGCCGAAACCTGAATGGCCAAGTCCAGGGAGATACTGCAGACAAGATCAGGGCAGGCGGCTGAGCATGCAAGGTACCAGGATACAGAGCAAGGGTCAAACCAGAGAATCAGTCCAAAGCATAGTCCAACGAAGCAGGGGTCGAATCCTGAGGATCAGTCCAAGCATATCCACTGAAGCAGGAGTCAAAGCCAGAAGATCAGTCCAAGCGTAGTCCAATGAAGCAGGGGTCAAATCCAGAAGATTGTCCATAAGAACAAGGAAGGGACCACGGAACAATCAGGAACAGGAACCAGGAATGAAAACAGGATCAGGAACAGGAACGATGGGCAATGAGCACACAAACAATGTGGAGACCTGTTGCCAAGGCAGGGAACTAGTGACTGGGCCCTGCCTTATATACTAAGTCCCAATGATGTCATCATCTGGGGCCACGGGCTATTTTCCCGCCCCAGCCCCTTTAAGAGAATGGAGTCACACACGTGCCTAAGCCGGGGCCCAGAGGAGGCTGGATGGCAGCGTCTCCCCACGACCCTCGCGAGGAGACCAGCTGGGTGCAGGGAGAAACCACGGAGGAGTCAGAAGCGGCAGAGCAGACTGCAGACCCTCGAGGGTGGAGGCAGCTGTCCACCGCCGTGAGCGAAGTTGATCTGAGTCCAGGAGCTGGGTTACCGGGGTGAGTACGCCCGGACATGTGCCTACCACAGACGGGACATGTAGCAGTACTCCTCCCCCCGCCTTTATGCACCCTCTTGGAGGCCTGGGTTTGCCCAGATGGACATGATGAAATCGGAGGAGTCCTTTGTCCAGGATGTTACTTGCCGGTTCCCAGGAGTTCTCAGGACTGTAGCCTTCCCAAGAGAGAAGATATTCCCAATGGTGGCCTCTTCTCTGGACGTCACACACTTCTTGAACATGATAGGTAGTATCGGTCTTGGTGGAAACTTGGGAAGGAACAGGAGCTTTATGAGAGGGCCAAGAAAGTACCACTGGTTTGAGCAGAGATATGTGAAAGGAGTTGTGTATTCCCAAGGTAGATAGTAAGCGGAGTTGGTATGTAACCGGCCCAATACGCCGGGTCACAGGAAATGGGCCAATGTACCTTGGCGCAAACGTCTGAGATGGTAACTTTAGTCAAATATAACAGGTGCTCAGCCAAACCTTTTGGCCTGGCTGGAACTCAGGAGCCAGTCGACGGAGAGCATCAGCAGATTTCTTTGCACGTGCCGCAGCCTGATGGAGATTTTGATTCATCTGAGTCCAAAGCGTTTGTAGAGCATTAGCTGTGGCCTGGGTATGGTGAGGTCACCGACAGTGGAATTGGCAATGGGAACTGAGGTTGTCTGCCGTAGACAATGGAAAATGGAGAGACTCCGGTAACTACTGCAACGTGGGAGTTGTGAGAAAATTCTGCCCAGGGCAATAGTTCCGCCCAGTTGTCCTGCTGGTCATTTGAGTAAGTGCAAAGAAATTCTTGAGCGAGCAGTTTGTATGCTCAGTCTGGCAATTTGGCTTGAGGATGGTATGAAGTCATCAAACTGATGGTGATTCCAAACTTCTTACATAAAGAGCGCCAATAGCGAGTGACAAACTGGGCATCCCTGTTGGAGGCAATATCTGTGGGCAGGCCATGAAGGTGAAAAGCATGTTGGAAAAAAAGAGGCGTGCAAGCTCCAGGGCTAATGGTAAGGCAGGCAAAGGAACAAAATGAGCCATTTTGGAAAATCGGTCCACGATTTTCCCAGCAGACCGTATTTCCTTTGTATGGTGGTAAGTCACCACAAAGTCTGTGGAAAGACGAGTCCACGGTTCTTCTGGTGCAGGCAACGGCTGGAGGAGACCCCAAGGTCGGCTTACTGGTGGCTTCTGCTAGGCCCAGGTAGAACATGAGTCCACGAAGGCACTGGTATCTGAAACCACGGTGGGCCACCAATAGTAACGCTGATGTAGACATAGTGTTGAGCACGTCCTGGCTGACAGGCAAGATGCTTTCTAAAAATCGGCAATGCACAACAGTTTTCCCAGCTGGGACTATGACAGTGGCAGACAAGCAGATACAAGCAGGGTCAATAATGTGACTCTGCTCTTCTTGAATATCATGGGGGTCGAATGAACGAGAGAGAGCGTCCGCTTGGAGGTTCTTCTACGCTGGACGGTATCAAAGCTCGAAGTTAAAACAAAAGAAGAATAATGCCCAGCGGGCCTGGCGAGTGTTGAGAAGCTGGGTATGTCTGAGGTGCTTGATGTTCTTATGATCCGTAAAGACGGTAAACTTAAACTGAGCGCCCTCCAATCAGGGCGCCACTCTTCGAGGGCGAGCTTAATTGTTAATAACTCCCTGTCCCCTATACCAGTGGTTCTCAACCTTTTTCCTATCGTGACATACCTGACAGGCTACGCTCACATGTGTGACACACTGCTCATTACAATTCATGGCGGAAATAAAAAGTAAAGGTCCGGTAATTATTTTTATTGTTTAAAATGACACAAGGAAAAGATACGTATTCTGTCTGAACAGAAATTACATAAATAGTAAACTTCCCACACCAAAACAGCACCAATTTCCAGCACTTAACAGTAACCACCTTACCTAAGAAAAGGCAACACTGAAAATATTACACCAGGCCTACTATTAGGAAAATGGACCAAGCCAGGCTGCTATAGAGCCCTATACAGAAACTACACACGAGCAGAAAACCTCACCTGAATCACATGTGCTGACCCTCACCTAACAAAGAATAAAGAGACCAAAATGCATAACTAGAAGCATGCAGACAAAAACTGAATTGGAAACTGCAACAAGCCAGAGCCTCTGTATGCAGTGTAATAAAGGAAAAAAGAAACATCACCCATCCTTATAAAACAAATCAAGAAATATAAAATCGGTAGCAGTAAAACCATACTAACAAAAAGAACAGATTATTTCGAAACACTGTTGAGTGGAATATCCAATAATTAAAAACTCATAAAAAATTTCTAGATACCAATAAAATATTTCAAAATGGCAGACACAAAGACCCAGTAATGAAAAATAAGGATACAAAAATGTTTTTGCTCTGCATACCTGGGAACGTTTGATATCCAGGTCTCCTGAGATTGTTTTGAATTAGCAGGAGGAGGGGTGGTTTGCTTGGAACTTTCTCCTCTCTCTCAGTCACATACCAGCGCTCTCTCTCACACTGGCTCTCAATTACACACTTATACACACATGTTCTCAGTCACTCACATATACACATGCTTTTTCTCTCACTTATATAGGCTCTTAATTACACATTTACACACATGCTGTCTATATTTTCAGGCTTACACACACATACATGCTGTCTTTTTCTCTCACACACAGACTCTCATTCACATGCTTACAAACATGCTCTCTCTCTTTCTCTCATTTACACACAGGCTCTCAACCACATACTCACATGCTCCCTCACCTAAACCAGCTCTCAATCAGACACAGACGCACATGCTCTCTCTGCTTCTCTCATTTACACACTGTCTCTCAATCACATACTCATATGCTCTCTCACCTAAACCAGCTCTCAATCACACACAGACACACATTCTCTCTCTTTCTCTCATTTACACACTGTCTCTCAATCACATACTCACAATCTCTCTCACCTAAACCAGCTCTCAATCACACACAGACACACATTCTCTCTCTTTCTCTCATTTACACACTGTCTCTCAATCACATACTCACATGCTCCCTCACCTAAACCAGCTCTCAATCACACACAGACACACATGCTCTTAATCATACATACACATGATCTCTCTCACACATAAAGGATCTTAATCATACACACACACTCTTTAACACAAACAGGTTTTCAATCACAAAATTACACATACAGGTTCCCAATCGTAAACTTACATTCATGCTCTCTCTCTCACAGGCAGGCTCTCAATCACAGACATACTCTCTTTCACATATGCATGCTCTCAATCATTCTCATACATGCCATCTCTCTCACACACACACACGCACACAGGATCTCAAACACACATGCTTGCTTGCTCATTCACTCTCTCTCCTTCCCACCCTCCCCGGAACTAGCGGCAGCAGCAGCCTCTTCCCAACCCTAACCTCCTTCATTTTCAGCCCTCGCATGGAGAAAGGAGTCCCATCGGCCGTGGGGGTTGATGTTCTTCATCTTTTTTCTCTGAGCCGCGCTGCTCATTCCTCCAGCCGCGTCTCTCTTCTGTTCTTCGGGTCAATGCTGACCAAACTCGCATGGTCTCTTCTTTTCGCACACGCACCCGCTGCTCACCACTTCCTCTTCCGGTCTGTGGGGTGGGGGGGGAGCGGGAAGAAGAGACCATGCCGGTGCCGCTGACGCCACTTGATCTGCCACTTTCCGCCTGGGCTGACAGCATTTTAAGCCCGGGTGGAGGAGGACCGGGGAGCAGCTGGGTCAGCAGGGGACCGGGAAGTGTGGCGACACACCTGCGTGTTCTTGGCGACACACTGGTGTGTCGCGACACACCGGTTGAGAACCACAGCCCTATACTATAATTTTGTTAAGCTTGGGAAAACTTATGGAAGCAGAACGAGCATGGGTGGAGAACTCCTCGGGTCGAGTATTGACTCAGAACTGCCCCAGTCCCAACAGCCGAGGCGTCCACTTCCACAATGAAGGGGCGGTTCGGGTCTGGATGGCGCAAAGAAGGGCCAGATAGGAAGGCATTCTTGAGATCTTGGAAGGCAGCCAAAGCTTCAGAGGACCAGTTCTTCATATTGCTGCCCTTCCGAGTCATGGCCGTGAGGGGCACTGCCAGTAGGTAGTAGTTCGCAATGAAGTGACAGTAGTAATTGGTAAATCCGAGGAATCTTTGGAGTGCCCGAAGACCCATGGTCGAGGCCAGTCACGAATACCCTTGAGTTTACTAGGGTCCATAGTGAAACCCCGCTGGGAGATGATATAGCCTAAAAAAGGCAAACTGGTTCTTTCAAAAAAACATTTGTCCGATTTGGCGAACACGTGGTTTTCTCGGAGTCACTGGAGAACTGTGCGGACATCAGCTCAATGGATAGCCAAGTCTTTTGAGAAGATGAGGATGTCATCCAGATATGTGAGAACCTTGGAATATAGGAGGTCACGAAAGATTTCATTAATCATTTGTTGAAATACTGCAGGAGCATTACAAAGTCCGAAAGGCATGACGAGGTATTCGTAATGCCCATCTCTAGTGTTAAATGCCATCTTCCAAACATCCTCCAGGCGTATGCAGACTAGATTATAGGCACCTCGCAGGTCCAACTTGATGGAAATGGTAGTGCCCTGGAGGTGATCAAACAATTCTGAGATCAACGGCACCGGGTATCTAACCTTGCAGGGATTTGCTTTTAAACCGCAGTAATTGTTGCGCCCTTGCCCACAGTTCACACAGACAGGGACTTACCTCAATGCCCCCTGTGGCTCAGACCACTGCTGCCTTTGTGGCTGAAGTTGTAGATGACCAGGCCTCATGTGGCTGGGATGCCGACGCTGATACTTTTGGGCCTGCCTGCCCCGGCGCCGCTTCCTTCGCGGCCAGGAAGCCGCCCTCGAGGTTCTTTGTGGCTGGGTGCCACCTTTGGGCCCTGTTCTCCAACCCAGCAGGGATGCCACTGACATCTTTGCATCTACCTAGATGCTCCTGAAGAGTTCTCTTAAGTCCTGATGTTTGATCCAAGTCTTGATGTCCGTGAGTTTGAATCCTGATTTCTGATCCAAGCCTTGATGTCCGTGAGTTTGAAACCTGATATCTGATCCAAGCCTTGATGTCCGTGACTCTGAAACCTGATGTCTGATCCAAGTCCTGATGTCCGTGAGTCCGAATCCTGATGTCCATGAGTCCATTCCAAGTTCCATGAGTCCTTTCCAGAGAGATGTCCATGGTTCCATTCCAAGTTCTGTGACTCCACTCCAGCGAGACCTCCATGTCTCCACTCCAGCGAGACCTCCGTGTCTCCACTCCAGCCTTTCCAGCTGTCCCTCTGTTACCAGCTGTCTTAGATGTTCCATGTCCAGCTGTTTCTCTGATGTTTCTTGTTCAGCTGTCCTTAGATGTTCTGTATCCTGAAAAGCCCTACTTTCCAAACTCCGTCCAGCTCTGTTCCGGTGCCGCCGATTCCTGAAAACACACCTCACCATGGGTGTGACTCGTGTCCCAACCTGAGCCGCCCCAAGGCTATGAGCTCTGCTCTCCTATGAGCTAAATGATGCTTGCCAAGTCCGCCCTGGTCCTAATGTTCCAGGTCCCGTCTGACCCTTGCCTCCAGGAGTTCTTGTTTTTAAGCTGAGGTTCTGGTCCTCAAGTTTCCAAGTTCATAGTTAAGAACATAAGAAAATGCCATACTGGGTCAGTCCAAGGGTCCATCAAGCCCAGCATCCTATTTCCAACAGTGGCCAATCCAGGCTATAAGAACCTGGCAAGTACCGCAAAACTAAGTCTATTCCATGTTACCATTGCTAATGGCAGTGGCTATTCTCTAAGTGAACTTAATAGCAGGTAATGGACTTCTCCTCCAAGAACTTATCCAATCCTTTTTTAAACACAGCTATATTAACTGCACTAACCACATCCTCTGGCAACACATTCCAGAGTTGAATTGTGCATTGAGTAAAAAAGAACTTTCTCTGATTAGTTTTAAATGTTCCCCATGCTAACTTCATGGAGTGCCCCCTAGACTTCCTATTATCCGAAAGAGTAAATAACTGATTCACATCTACCCGTTCTAGACCTCACATAATTTTAAACATCTCTATCATATCCCCCCTCAGCCGACTCTTCTCCAAGCTGAAAAGTCCTAACCTCTTTATCTTTCCTCATAGGGGAGCTGTTCCATTCCCCTTATCATTTTGGTAGCCCTTCTCTGTAGGGATGTGAATCGTTTTTTGACGATTTAAAATATCGTCCGATATATTTTAAATCGTCAAAAATCGTTAGAGGCAATATTTAATAGGAATTCCCCCGATTTATCGTCAAAAATCGTAAATCGGGGGAAGGGGGAGGGGAAGGGGGAGGGCGGGAAAACCGGCACACTAAATCAACCCTAAAACCCACCCCGACCCTTTAAAATAAATCCCCCACCCTCCCGAACCCCCCCAAAATGCCTTAAATTACCTGGGGTCCAGAGGGAGGGTCCCGGTGTGATCTTTTACTCTCGGGCCTCCAGTGCGTTGTAGCAATGGCGCCGGCGCTACCTTTGCCCTGTCATATGACAGCACGGTAAGCCACTTTAAACCCAAGCCCAAGGTAAGCCACTTTAAACATTCTGCTGAGGTTTTTCCCAAGCCAGGCAACTGGGTGTGGCAGGAGCAGCTTCAGTTAGTTCCTTCTCCCTTCCCCCCATTTTCTTTTCTTTGTTCCTATTTTTTTAGAGTTTAATTTGGCAGTTTTGATTTAGTTTCTTCCTCTGTTTTTTACACAGTTTGATGCTTATAGGTTTGTAGTTGTGTGGTTTTTGTTTGTAAGGTTGTTTGTTTGTTCCTTCTGTTGAATTTTTTGTTTGTGGTTTGTTCTCTTGTGTGTTAGTATTGTGGTTTATTTTTGTGTTCCTCAGTTACTGGTTTTGCTGTGTTCCCCCCCCCCCCTCCTTTTTTTCTTTTGAATTCCCTTCCCCCATATAGGCTGTTCCACCGTGCACAGCACCGGCTAGGCCTGAGCACAGCCTTCTTCTAATTGAGCCTTAAGTGACTCCTCTGTAGTCCCTAGGTTCCTGAGCTTCCTTCCCTCTCCTTGTCCCCCCCCCTCCCCCCTCCACTGCCCAGGCCCTCTCCCTACCCCCTACCAATCCCTTTGTTATTTTAGTTTTTTTACTATAGTTAAGTCCAGGATGGCTGGGAGTCTTAGCGGAGGTTAATTACCTGTCACAATTAAGGCCACTGTAGTGCAGAGAGGTCCTCCCTTCTGTCATCGTCGGCAGCACCACCAACGCCTAGGGGCCCTTTTGAAGTTCATCATGCCCTGGAAGGGTCCAGCCCGGTGGAGAAACAAGGACTCAACTAGGCCCAAGCTCTGGAAGGTAAAGGAGCCTGGGAAGCCTGCCCAGGAGCCCTGTGGAGAGCTAGGGCCCGGGAGAGGGGACCTCTAAAACCTTCCAGAGACCGGCGTTGCATAGCTGGTCTAGAAGGTGCAATGGGCCCATCACCTGGGGCAGACTAGGGCAGTATGAGCCCCCTCCGCTCCATACCCAAGCAAGGCACCTGCTGTGGAGGAACCCCCCCTGCCAGGAAGGAAGGCATCAAGAGTACTGACACACCCTGGGGAAAGTCCCAGGCCAAGCCAGCAGAACCTGTGTGCAGCATCCAGGCCAGGGCAGACACCACTGACCAAGGCAAGAACAGGGAGGGTGGGTCAGCTGATAGAACCCCCTCAGCCAGTACCAATAGCGACCGCAAGAGTCCCCCCCCCACCAAACGGCCGCCGTACGAGTTCCTGTGCTTCCCTTACTGCCAGACACTGACATCCTGGCGAGAAGCACCGAGGTTGGAGGTGGGACTATCCCTCCCACCACCACATCCCATGGCGCAAGTAGCAGGAACACCAGAGGTACTGAGGGAGACGCCCGAGGCGGGGGGTAGAAAAAGGCGAAAACGAGGCGGGAGGAACCGGATCTTAGTCCGCCACCCATAGCTGCCCGGTCTTATGCAGCCATTGCAGCTGGTACCTTCCCCGCCCCTCCTGTTAGATATGTGAGAAACAGGCCACACCCCCCACCCTCAAGTGTCATCATGGGGAGGTATTGTGGCTTAAGCCGTAAACACGCAATTCGTTGCGAGATGCTGGCCACGGACAACATCCACAACTACGCCCTGGCGGTGGCACAGGTCGTGGGGGCGGAGAATGTACAATCTGCGAGCAAGGAGAGCGGCAGGGCAGTGATTTATTTCCGCTCTCTGGCTTGTGGTCAGAGATCTTTTCCACTTTCTGGAACCATTGGATGCGCAATGGGTGCGAGTCGTGCTGTCCAATGTGCCACCCTTCCTGACGGAAGCCAGGCTGAGGCAGCAGCTCAGTACCCTAGGTGATGTGCAATCTTCCATCGCGGTGCTGCCCCTAGGGTTCAAAACTAAGGCGATGAGGCATATGGAGTCTCACCGGCGGCAAGCATGGATCGTGCTTCCCAGAGGGAAGGAAGGCGTAGAGGGATGGTTCCCTGTGTGGGATGGGGACCACCTGTATAAAATATTTTATACCATCATTGAGGACCGGTGCTACCTCTGCAAAGAGATAGGGCACATCCGGAAAGACTGTCCTTGGCGGCGAGGCCAACCCCCGAAGGGGAGTGAGAGCGCCACCCCCACAGCCGGTCCTCCCAGAGCCACAGAGCTCAATAGCGGTACCCCGGACACCAGGACCCCCTCGCCCCTGGGAAAGCCATCTGCTCCACATGCCGAGCCTTGTACGCCTCGGCAAGCCTTGGGGGAAATTCCCCCGCTGTCAGAGGCAACTAGCCCCGACACGCACCATCTGTTGCTGGAGGATCGATTACGGAACACAGCAGTGGACACAGCGGCCGGGAGAGAAAAACTAAGCCGCCCCGTGCTGGTAGAGTGGACAATTCTCCGCCCCCTCCTGGCAGTGAGTCTAAGGCTGCTGGGCCTCCACTGAAAAGGGGGAGGGGAACCTGCGTCCGCCAGGAAAAAGCCAAGACAGGAGCAGCTGTGGGACCGGATCTTCCATGTCCTACTGGAGAAGCTGTGGGACCGGATCCTCCATGTCCTACCGGAGAAGCTGTGGGACCGGATCATCCATGTCCTACAAAAGCCTCCGAGGCTTCAGAAAAGAGGAAGGATGGGAAGGTAGCATCCGGAGGAGAGGTGGGAAAGGAGAGTCATATGCGACAGCCCACCATCATTGGGTCAGGCAAGGCAGGAGGCTTCGCTTCCTGCTCCCCTTCCACCCATCTGTACTAATAGGAAGAGGAGACTTCCAGAACAAGACTTGGGCCACATGGCAATTGCGAATGGGTCAACCTGGACCTTTCATCCAGAGACTGGGACCATCCAGCCCGAAGAAGAAGGCCCCACCGCAGATATCCGGGCTGCCTGCCCTCAATGCTTCAGGGGTTCCCAGGCAGATCTGGGATGCAGACATCTTCCTCGAGCTAGTCTGCGGTGGGCCTCTGGAGTCCCCCTTCCCCTTCACTCCCATACTGGACCTCCCCGTGTACAGCCCGCTCCCTGAAGACAGCTCTGACAAGGCAAATGCTGTAACAACTGTTCTCCCCTCCCGAGGCAGGAGGTGAACACGCCCTCCGGGGATGTGATAGTGAGAACATAAGAACATAAGAACATAAGAAAATGCCATACTGGGTCAGACCAAGGGTCCATCAAGCCCAGCATCCTGTTTCCAACATAGGCCAATCCAGGCCATAAGAACCTGGCAAGTACCCAAAAACTAAGTCTATTCCATGTAACCATTGCTAATGGCAGTGGCTATTCTCTAAGTGAACTTAATAGCAGGTAATGGACTTCTCCTCCAAGAACTTATCCAATCCTTTTTTAAACACAGCTATGCTAACTGCACGAATAAGAAATACTAACTGCACGAATAGTGGGGAGAGGACAGCCTCCGTAGTCTGAGCCAGGGACCGGCAGAGACACAGAGCCTTTAAAGACTCTAGCTGAGTACAAGCAGGCAGGAGAGGACAAATGTGGAGGATGGCCACCCTCTCCCCTCCAGAGTGTGCAGAGGATCCCCCTGCTGTTCAGAGTAGCATCCAGGAGGGGATGGATACGGGAGCTTGTCTCTACATCTCTACCTGCTGGCCCATTGGATCCTACCCCGGCCCTCCAGGGGAGGTCCAGATCCCAACACAGGGAGGTAGGGAATGAGGGTCAACCCCTGATGGGAATGCCTGTGGATTCCGTAGTGTCCCATGGCCTCCTGGGACCCCTCATTCCGTTGGCTGAGCTGACCCTCCTCCTGTCATCTGAGGAGATGCTCAGCCAGCCTAACGGGCTGGAGAAAAAGGACCGACATGGGCAGGTGACCCCTTGTAAGTTGCCACCCCATGTGACCATTTGCATTGCTGACAGAGAATGACTTTGACATTTGGCACTTTGAACGTCAACGGCTGCAGGAGGGGTCTTCGAAGGCACTGGGTGCTCTCCTTCCTCAAGGCGGGGGGGGGGGGGGCATACTCGGTGTCCTTCCTACAGGAGACCCTTTCCACCCCAGAGACTGAGACAGCTTGGCTCCTGGGGTGACGTGCATGGTGGAGCTCAACCACTCCATCGGGTAATCCGGCGGGGTGGCCATCCTGTTAGCAGAATTCCTGCAGGCCGAGGTGCTGGATGCCTAACCTGTCATGTCCGGTCGCATGCTTCACCTCCGGGCCCGAATCGAGGGCTGCACGATTAATCTGCTTAACGTGTTTGCCCCGAACGCCAGACCCGAACGTGAAGCTTTTTTTCGCCAGATGTCAGCCTATTTGGACACCTTGGACGTCGATGAGGGTTTCGTGCTCAGGGGTGACTTTAATTGTACCCTTAAGCGCGGCGATCGTATCGGGGGCAAATGGCACCCCACCTCGTCGGCTGTCCTCAGGGAGGTGGTCCATTGCCTGTCCCTGGCTGACGTCTGGTGAAAACATCACCCCGGGGCAACTGATGGCCACACCTTTATTAGGGTGTGGCTCAGACAGGTGTCTCGCTCTCGGATCGACCGTTTTTATTTCTCCTTCGGGTTGATGTCACGAGCCCTTTCTAGTGCCCATGAGGTGGTGGCCTTCACGAACCACCATGCGGTGACCGTGAAGGTGAGGCTTGACTCTGTTGAGCCTCGTGCTGCCTTTTGGCACTTCAACAACTCGCTTTTAGAGGAGAAACGGCTCGTGATGGCGGTCCGAGAGTTTTGGGAAGACTGGCACGAGCTTGAATAGGACTTCCCCTCACTCGCCGTCTGGTGGGATGTGGGGAAGATCCGCCTCGGGCTTCTCTGCCAGCAATATGCTAGAGACATAAACAGGGAGCGGTGTCTACCACAGAGCGGCTCAAGGCGGAGCTGCTCACTCTCGAGGCAGAGCTTTCTGATGCCGAGCACCAGCTGCAGGCAGAGTATGAGGAGAAGAAGCGCAATCTTTGGGACCTCGAAGAGTGGTGAGGCTGAGGGGCTTTTGTACACTCGCGAGTCCAGTTCCTCTGTGAAATGGACTGCGGCTCGTGCTTCTTCTAAGCACTCGAGAAGAGGAGGATGATCCGCCCCGGATGACGTGTTTGCTCTCCGCCGACGGAACCCCCTTCACGGAGCCGGAAAGGATCCAGGCAAGGGCACGGGACTTTTATTCTGCCCTCTTCTCTCCAGACTATGTCAATCCCAATGCCTGTAGGGACTTATGGGTTGGGCTTCCCATGCTCAGTCAGCGCAACAGAGAGTGGCTGGATGAGCCCTTCACTCTGGCCGGCCTCTCTGCCGCGCTAGGTCAGATGCCCAACAATAAAACACCGGGCATCGACAGACTGAGCGATTGAGTTCTTCACCCATTTATTTGATCTCCTAGGACCTGACCTCCTGTGGGTCCTAGAGGAAGCCTGGGAGACCGGCATCCTTCCTCTTTCCAGCCGCCGTGCGGTGTTGACCCTTTTGCCCAAGAGCAGTGACCCACGAGACATTTGGAATTGGAGTCCGGTCTCCCTGCTCTGCACAGACTATAAGATCGTAGCCAAAGTGATGTCGCAGCAGCTGGGGTCTATGCTGGCAGGTGTGATTCACCCCGATCAGTCCTACACCATCCCGGGCCAGACCATCTTTGACAACATCTTTTTGGTCCGGGAACTTCTTCATTTGTGCCGTAGGTCCGGTCTGTCGGTAGGCTTTTTGTCCCTTGATCAGGAGAAGGCCTTCGACAGGGTGGATCACACATAAATCATGGGAACCTTCCAGGCATTCGGATTCGGCCCCCGTTTCATGGATCTTCTCCTTGTCCTGTATTCTTCTGCAGAGTGCCTTGTTAAGGTAAACTGGTCCTTTACGGTGTCTCTGGCATTCTGTCGAGGAGTACGTCAGGGGTGGCCGCTCTCCGGGCAGCTCTACGTGCTGGCCATCGAGCCGTTTCTTTGTCTTCTGCGCAGGCGGTTCATTGGCTTAGCGCTATGGGCATCGGAGTTTCGGATCACACTGTTGGCATATGCGGATGACGTACTCCTCATGGTCCAGGACCCACTTAATTTGGAGAGGGTGCAAGCCTGCCAGTGGGTTTTTTCATCCACATCCTCGGCCCGAATCAACTGGGCCAAATGCTCTGGACTTTGGGTAGGGCTGTGACAGGTGGACGTACCCCCTAGCCAGTTTGATCATTTTTCATGGAGCAGGGGGACCCTGAAATATTTGGGTGTCCATCTTACCGCTGCAAAGTCCACGGCCCCGGCAAACTGGAAGGAGTTGGAGGAGAAGATCGCAGTTCATCTGGGGCAGTGGAAGGGTATGGACCATCTCATGTCTTTCCGGGGGAGGGCCTTAGTTGTGAACCAGCTGATGTCCAGCATGTGTGGCACCTGCTGGCTGCCCTGAGACTGCCCTCTGAGTTCATCTCCCAGACCCAGAGGAATTTGCTGGACTTCTTCTGGGACGGGATGTGGCACTGGGTCTCTGCGAGTGTCCTGGTGCTCCCCCTCCGGGAGGGAGGGCAGGGGGTGGTGGATATTGTGCAAAGTCCACAGCCTGCAGCTCCAGGCCTTGCGGAGATTCCTGTATGTGGACCTGCTTCCACAGTGGCGTCCACTGGGAGCTTTTTTCCTCCAACAAGTGGGCGGGTTGCGGTACAAATGGCAGCTTTTAGTAATCGAAATGGAAGTGTACGCGACCGACTTACCATTACTGCCAGTCTTCTGCCAAGATATTTTCAAAGCCTAGAGTGTGGTCTCCGGATCAAGAGATCCCTCAGCATCCCTGAGCTTGGATACTCCGGAAGAGCCCCTTCTTCCAACCCCGCTCTGGTTGTGAAAGCCCTGGAAACCCCTCAGATGCGCCGATGGCTCATAGAGTCTGGAACTACACGGGTCGGTGATCTCCTGAGCACAGACCGGAGATGTTAGGTGTCCCCAGAAGTGCTGGCCCAGCGCATGGGCATGGGGCACCCGTACGTAGCCGGTCAATTGCTCAGATATGGGGCCTTTTTAAACACTCACCCGCGGCGTCGGGTCACTGCGGAGGCTCCTGTAGGAGCAGAGAGCCTCCACCGGCATTCTCCTCGCGGCCATGGCCACTGCTTGGCTGGCTGCAGGGCTCTGCTCGATGCTAGGACTCCTCAGACCTTGCCTTGGTATTGAGGTCTGATCCTGGATCCTGTGTTGGTGTTCCTGGTCTCCGTTCTGGATCTTCGTCCCGCTCCTGTTCTCCTTCCTCGTTGGATTGATTCTTGGCTCCTGACCTCTGGACTGGCTTTCGTTCATCTCTCGGCTTGACCTTGGACTGGCTGCGGACTCTTCTCCTGGATTGCGTTTGGACTGGCTGCGGACTCTTCTTCTGGCTTCGATCTTCGAAACGGCCTTCGACTACTCTTCAGCTTCTTCTCCTGAACTGACTCGACCTGCTGGAGGCGCTAGCCGTCTGGAACCTACGACCTGCAGGAGGCACCTGCATCCAGACCTATCAGTCTTGAGGGAGTCTCCTAAGTCCCAGCGGCTGGGTTCCTATGGTCTCCTCCTGGGGGAACCGCGAGCTTCCAGGGCAAAGTATCCACCCGACAGGAGAGTGTTAAAGCCTTGCCCTCCGTCGGTAGAGACCAGAGAGGGTTAAACCCCTCTTTGGCAGCGCTAACCCTACCTCGGAACAGGGGTCCACTTCCAGATTCGCAACAGATACACCTTGGCAGAGGGTACTAGGCAGTGCCATGAGACCCTAGTGGGAGGAATTTTATTCCGAGTTGATTCCAAAACCCACCTGTGTTGGCGCATCACCCATGGAGCCATAGCAATGGGCAGTCTGCTGGTCCACATAAGAGGAACAGGAGGAGGGTCTGAATTCTGCTGGGACGAGGGCAAGCTGGCTCACATCTTCTTGCGATGTCCAAGATTGACGCCTTTCCTCGCAGAGTTGAAGACCCTCCTCCTAAAATTCTGGGTACACTTCAGCCCACACCTGCTTCTTTTTGGTCGCACCGCCGCAAAGAGTCCTAAACTTAAGGCTAGGGACTGCCTTGTTAATTTCATCATTGCTACCACTAAACATGTCATCCATAGAACCAGGATTGCGGCAATGGAAGGCGGTACCCCGGAGGATTGCGGGCTCTTGTTTCACAGCATTGTGCGATCAAGGATTGCAGTGGAATTTGAATATGCAGTGGCCAGAGACAGCACTGCGGAGTTTATATGTAAATGAGCAATAGGAATTGGACTGTGCAGTGTAACTCCTGGCCCTCAGCCTTCCCTGGAGTTCCATCTCTAGGTTGAATAGGGTTTGGGTTTTTTTTGGGCAGTGGCACACGCCCTCCTTCGGGAGCGCGTGTACGGGAAGTGTGAGGCGCTCCCGCCCTTAGTTAGTCACGAGCCTTGGGGTCCCACTTGGGCAGAAGGGAGAAAACCCACAGCCCCCTTGCCTGTGTTACGGCCCCCATCCTCTCCTCCCAGGCCCTGATGTCAGTCGCCCCCTCTTCAAAGTGGTCCCAGGAGTGAGATACCTGAGCAGAGGTAACTTCCTTCCCCCCTCCTCCTTCCCCATGCTCAGAGTTCGAGAGCTAAGACACCTTTCGACAGCCAGACATAGTACCATCTGTGACTTTAGTTTTGGTCTTTTTTTGCATCTCCTGCGGGATGCAGGCACCGCATGGGAATTTTCATGGGTTTTTTTGTTGAGAGGGGGGCTGTTAGCCTCCCTCCCAAAGTGTATAGTGATGGACTGAAATATGACCTCTTCTGTCCAACCTGGGTCTTAGTTCTCTCTTTCTTATTACAACTCAGGTTTTTCTGCCTCTGTCCATGTTGTGCTTCATTACAATGGATGAGATGATGGTGCAGGGAAGAGGGGATTCAGTGTTGTAAGGAGCTGGACAACCTTTTGGAGTATGGGGAGACTTGTCCGAAAGTACTGGCTCCATTTTAAAAAGAGTGGAACCAGGCTGCTGGTGCTAACTTTTAAAAAGAAAATAGAGTGGCTTTTAAAATAGAACAAGGGGGAAAGCCCTTCAGCAGTGCATGGTTTGGAGGATACTAATGAAACAGGAGAGTTAGGGCATCCCAACAGAGAGGATCCAATAAAAGCTAAAGTAGTCCACGTACCAATAAGTAAAGAATCACCTGAGCTAAAGAATTCCAAATTTCCCCATCAACTGAAAAGCAGGTTGTTAATACAAACACAAAATTCACTTTGAAATGTCTGTATGCCAATGACAGAAGTCTAAGAAGTAAGATGGAAGAGTTAGGGGTAGATTTTTAAAAAATATGCATGTGCTACCTGGCGTACGCACATGGACGCACAATTTTATAACATACGTGCGCCAGTGCGAGCATGTTATAAAATTGCAGGCTTCATGCGGAAGGGGTGGCAGAGTTAAGCAAAATTCATGTAGTGACGCATCGTCGGGCTTCTCCAGTTCCACCCCAGTTTACCTTTTGCTCCTCCAAACACTAAACAGACAAAAAAAATCTCAGATAAAAACAAACAGGGATAAACAATTATATGAGCTGATAAACTTATGTCTTTAAACACCTACTGCCATATTTTGTTTGACTTCATCGGGTGGACTACCATATAAAGATTTCTACTCTAAAATATTTTTTTCACAGTAGGTGTTTAAAGAAATATGTTTTTAACTGCATAATAGATAAAAATTTAAAAATTTAAAAAAAATGATTTACCTGTTATATAGAGCAAAGCGGTATTTGGCTATCCAATAAGTTTCTACCTTTGAATGGTTATTTTCCTGGAGAAGCAATACCAGACATAAATTTATCAGCTCATATAATTGTTTATCCCTGTTTGCTTTTTGATACAGTTGTAGGGAAGTCGAATCGAATTGCAGAGTGTGGTTTTGCAGACACAGAAGACCCAACATAATGAGATGTACTGCTTTATCAATCACATAGATAGCCAGGTCTTCCAAGTGTAGGATGTCAATGCGAATATGCAGGGGTGTGGTGGTCAGTGTAATCCATCCAGGCAGTGGATTCCCATGAATAGAAGAAATGATGAGGATTGTCCTCCGGTAGACCGTGGGAAGGTGCAGGTAGTCAACAAAGGTTTTCCAAATGAAATATTTATTGGCACCAGAATTAACTGGGCTTGCATGAGAAAATCATGGTCGCTCTCAGTAATGGTCATAGGGAGTGCTAATTGAGGAGCGTGAGTCATGAAACCTAGAGTCAGCACACCACTAGACCCTCCGCTTAGTAATTTACTGGCTGCTGAGGACATTGTGCGAGCTAGTGCCTGGTCCCAGCACAGTGAAAACACAGTCACAACTGACATCGGCTGAGCCTCTCCTTGGGGGTCAGGTACCAGTTCTTCCAGACGTGATGGTGTAGGGGCTGGCATCATAGGCATCATAAGCTGGACCTGAGGCGTGAGTGTAAATGGCCTGTGCAGAGGACGGAGTTCCCAGGTTCATTGTTGGAGGCAATGGTCAACCCTCTCAGCCAAATCAATCAGACTGTACAAGGACTCAGGAAGCTTGTGAGCGGCTAGTTCATCCTTAATCCATGAACACAGCACCTCCACGAAGATACTGCAGAAACTGTTTCATTTGAATTCAGTTCCATTGCTTCGGAATTCAATAGTGAAATCCATCAAGGGTTAGCTACCTTGATGTAGGTGGAGAAGGTCCGATCCTACAGTGGCCAACCAGTCCATTTTATTGAAAAGCAGCTTGAAGGCACAGATGAGCAGGTGCAGGTCCTGCAGAAGGGGGTCACAAGGGAGAGGCCCAGGGCAAGGCCTTCCCATTCAACAGGGAGAGCATGAAGCTGATCTTCACTGAGTCAGAGGGGAACAGTGCCAGATGGAGTGAGCACTGCTTTGGTTCTCCTGGGTGATACAGGTACTACAGGAGGGGTAGCAGTTGTGGCCAGGGAAGGAGATGCCGAAGGAAAGCTGCTGTGTCCAGGCAGGCGCTAAGCTGCTCCATTAATGCTGCCAAGAGTTCCAAGAACTGTTGCTGCTGCAGAATCTTCTGAACTAGACCTAGAATGACCTGGAGGCTCAAAGCAACTGCTGGGTCCATGGCCTCGGCATCTGTTGCAGCAGTGCACTCTTGGGCAGAGGGGAAGTTGGCGCAACCTGCAAGGAGGAGCTCTGCAGGTCCCCACCATCAGCAGGCAGAACTGGCTAAAGCAGAGGCCCAACATGAACTTCACTAATACCAGCCCTCATTCCCCTTAGTTTGAGCCCTCGGATGCTGGGGCTGGTTGGTCTTAGGCATGGGCCTCTGTGGAGGCGAATATTCATTGCATAGAAGATGATGTGGGCCAACACAGTAAGAGAAAGCAGAGTCTGATCAGGCAGTGGTCTGGGCAAGCAGCAGGCAATCAGAGTCAGGTTCAGGCTATTGTTAGATGTGGGCATTCAGGGATAAGATCCAGGCAGAGGGTCAGCCCAGGCACAGGTCAGTCAACAATGGCCAGAGGCAAGTGGAGGTCAAGCAGTGTCAAGTCCAAGCCAGGGTCAAAAGCCAGAAGTCCAAACCAAGGAGACAAGGAGGATGAGGAGCCACAGGAAAAAGGAGGAACACTGGGAGGTGGACGAGGAGGACTTACCAGGATGACAAAGAATCGGAATGAAGACACAAAAGAACAGGAACAGAGCAGGAACCAGGAACAGATATCGGGTGAAAAACGCTAAGGCAAAGCACTACTTTGAAGAGGTGACCTATTGCTGAGGGACGAAGAGAGAGTTTCAGTCCATGATGTCATCAAGGGGTCCACAGGAGAGTTTCTGGCAGGGGCCCTTTAAATGTTGGCAAGTTAGTTGTGTGCATGCCTAGCAGAGCTCTTGCAGCAATGCTGGCATTGGCAGCATAGGCCTAGTCAGTCCGTGCCAGGCGGCCGCATCCTTGCAGAGAGGCTGACCACTGTATCAGACATCAGTGAGCCAGGTTGTGTGCTGGAGGTAAGAGCAGCAGGCTGTGGATCAGACCTGAGAAATGGCGAATGCAACAGTATATGTGTGCCACGTGAACATCACAGATTTTAAAAGCCGTGATTTATGCATATATACAGCTGTGCATGTGCCAAAAAGACGGGGAGCAAAAAAGGGGCAGGGCATGAGTGTTCCGGGATGGGGCCAACACTTACATGTGTAACTCCTTATATTATAATAACAGGCCACAGCATGTGTTGGCTTTTTTAGCCGCATAACTGTACTGCTGTCCCTAATGAGGAGCAAGGCTGTGGATCTCACATTTTAAGGCTTTCAGGACAGGGTGAAGGGTCTGAGTCAACTGAGGAGCGTGCAGGATGAAGAACCTGAGGGATCTGGAAGACTTGATATTGATTGGGCAAGCTTAGTGGCCTAATTGGAAAAACTGGAAATGTCACTCACACAAGCATGTTTGAAAATACACTTACATACGTGTGTTAAAAGCCAGCAAAGTGCCATAGAAGATATGCAAAGTATGTTTACTCAAGTAACCTCTTAAAATTAGGATCATACTTATGTGCTGCAAGCATATTTTAAATCATATGAGCACAACTACACACATGATTTAAATTCCAGAGTATCTCTGCTCATGAGTCAATATGCACATGTATGGGCGCACATGCATCCGTTTTAAAATTAGCCTGAAAATGTGTAAAACATTATGTCTGGAATTATGCTCTCTACTAAAATAATTTCATAGTGCCACATTGAACATATGGCTTTTCTGCTGGCTTCATCTGTATAAATCTATTCTCCATATTGTAAAATGAACTACATTATATATTATTCAAATTTTGTGCCAAATGACACAAAATTATTCAAAACTGCTAAATCGTAAGAGGATTGTGATACCTTGCAAGCATGTAAATGGTAAATGAAATTTGATGTGGACCAGTGCAAAGTGATGAATTTAGGGAAGAGCAACCCAAATTATAGCTCACAGAAGTTTCCACATTAGGAGTCATCACTCAGGAAAAGTGTCTAGATGCCATCACTGAAAATACATTGAAATCTTCTGCTCTGTGTGCAGCAGCCAAGAAAGAAAATAGTGCTAGGGATTATTAGGAAATGAAAGGAGAATAAAACAGAGAATATCATAATGCCTCAGTTTCGCTCCAAGGTGCAACCTCATCTTGAGAATTGTGTACAGTTCTGGTTATCACATCTCAAAAAAGATACAGCAGAATTAGAAAAGGTACAAAGGAGGGCAACCAAAATGATAAATGGGATGTAACAATTCCCCTGTGAACAAAGGCTAAAGAGGTTATGACTTTTCAGCTTGGAGAAGAGGCGGCTGAGGGGAGATATGGTAGAGGTCTATAAAATAATGAGTGGAATGGAACAAGAAAACTTTAATCAGTTGTTTACTCTTTTGAAGAAAAGTACAAAGACCAGGGGATGCACAAGTTACTAAGTAATATATTTTAAACTGCCTCCGGAACCAACTGAGGCTCACTTTACCTGTTTTTTCTCATATTTTTTGTCTTCCAGGTTTTCTTTCCCTACAGGCTTTCTCCCAGGACAGGATTTTTCACTTTACAGGCTCTCCCTACGTTCCCCTCCGAGACTTCCGGGCTGTGCTCCGCCCTCCTCGGTGACACGGCCGGCGTCATGGAGGGACACCGACCATAAAAACAAACCCGGGACCCGGAAGGCACCGCGCACCGGTGGCACTCACCGAAGGGGAGCAACAAAGGGGCATGCCCCTTTGTATAGCCCCTCATATACCCGGAGAGAATACAAATGGACAAAGACCACCAACTACCCAGCAACAAGACCACACCAACAACCACAAGCTCTTCATTCACTATCCAAGTAAGCACAGGAAAGGGTAAGTAATCAACAACACAAATACAAGCACAGCCATAAAACAAAAAACATGAAACAAATAACCTAATCCCTGTAAAACGCACAAACAATGCCAACTTAAACAAACTAATGATTTCCTTTCTTCTAGTCAATGCTCAATCAGTGACAAAAAAATTTCCCATCATCACGGACCTGTTGTACGTCACAAAACCTAATTTTATAACAATAACAGAATCTTGGCTTAAAAAAATCAGATGTAGATCTAAAGAACCAGATCCCAAACAAAAACTACGAAGTCTTCTCAATCCCGAGAATAAATAAAAGAGGGGGCGGATTAATTTTAATTATTGAAAAAGTATTTAAAACTAAATTACTCTCCATCTCAGCCCCAATGAATCATGAAATTGCCCTTTTTGACACAAACCATTTTCAAATATGCCTAGTCTACTGCCCACCCAGTCTCCTCGAACTAAATATATCCCCACTCATAGAATTTTTTACAACTCAGCTAAATCCCGCTAAACCCACCATAATATTAGGTGACTTTAATCTGCACATGGACGTTCACCCTCTGTCTAATACCTGCTAAACACTATCGGGCGGATTTTCAAAGCCCTGTGGCGCACCTATTTTCCATAGGCAGCCGGCGTGCGCAGAACCCCGGGACGCGCGTAGGTCCCTTGGTTTTCGGAAGGGGGCGTGTTGGGGGCTTGCCGGGGCGGGGCCGAACGACGCTGTGTTTTGGGGGCGGGGCTGGGCATTTTGGGGGCGGGCCCGGGGGCGTGGTTTCGGGCCGGGGCGTTCCGGGGGCGTGGCCGCGCCCTCCGGAACCGCCCCCGGGTCCAGTCTCGGCGCGCCAGCAGCCCGCTGGCGCGCGTGGATTTTCGTCTCCCTCTGGGAGGCGTAAATCCATGGATAAAGGTAGGGGGGGGTTTAGATAGGGCTGGGGGGGTGGGTTAGGTAGGGGAAGGTGAGGGGAGGGCGAAAGAGAGTTCCCTCCGAGGCCGCTCCGATTTCGGAGCGGCCTCGGAGGGAACAGAGGCAGGCTGCGCAGCTCGGCACGCGCTGGCTGCCCAAAATCGGCAGCCTTGCGCGCGCCAATCCAATCCAGCGTACTTTTGTTTGCGCCTGCTGCGCAAACAAAAGTACGCGATCGCGCAGTTTTTAAAAATCTACCCCTATTTGACATAATGACGGCATTAGGTTTCAAACTGATTACAGATAAACCAACACACAAAGCTGGCCACTCATTAGATCTTACTTTCATTAACAGAAGCTTTCTTGAAAACATAAAACCAAATACACTCAAATCCCATGGTCAGACCACTTCCTCATTAACTCTTAGATCAAGCACACAGGACAATTAAAAAAACAAAACAGGGGGCAAGATGGCCGCCGAGGAGTGAACGGAATTGCAGCGCTCCTGAGGTGAACACTTTCTTTGGCTTAAATATTTCCTGAATATTGTTTTCTTGGCGGCATCATGCCGCATACCAAACGCAAAGCCAAAGTAAAAAATATTACCTCAACTCCATTATTACTTACAAGGTAGCCTCGGATAGAGGACGTGTTTTCTGAACTGACGACATCGACGCCGGAGAGAGGGGCCGCTGGAGGCCTCAGCGATGAGCAGATGCTGAGCTCCCAGGCCACGGAGATTTCTTTAAGCCCCAGCGTGCCAACCACCCCGGCCCCACCAAGTGAGAGGAGAGATCCTGACTCAATGTCAGCTGCTCTGCACGCAATTAAACCAGGAACTTCGCCAGAGGGGGAACCCCAGAGAGGGAACGTAGAGATTGCGTTACCCTCGGAGAGCCCTGATAGATCGGGCTCCAGGGGCCAACCAGACGAAGTGTTGCATCGAGCCGAAGTGGGAGCTGACCCCCCCGGAGGATGAGCGGGGTGAAGGGAACATACGAGTGATCTGTGATGTCTCTAAAGTTATGACTTTTAAATCTTGGGGTCCCACTTGGGCAGAAGGGAGAAAACCCACAGCCCCCTTGCCTGGGTTACGGGCCCCCATCCTCTCCTCCCAGGCCCTGAAGTCGGCCGCCCCCTCTTCAAAGTGGTCCCAGGAGTGAGATACCTGAGCAGAGGTAACTTCCTTCCCCCCTCCTCCTTCCCCATGCTCAGAGTTCGAGAGCTAAGACACCTTTCGACAGCCAGACATAGTACCATCTGTGACTTTAGTTTTGGTCTTTTTTTGCATCTCCTGCGGGATGCAGGCACCGCATGGGAATTTTCATGGGTTTTTTTTGTTGAGAGGGGGACTGTTAGCCTCCCTCCCAAAGTGTATAGTGATGGACTGAAATATGACCTCTTCTGTCCAACCTGGGTCTTAGTTCTCTCTTTCTTATTACAACTCAGGTTTTTCTGCCTCTGTCCATGTTGTGCTTCATTACAATGGATGAGATGATGGTGCAGGGAAGAGGGGATTCAGTGTTGTAAGGAGCTGGACAACCTTTTGGGGTATGGGGAGACTTGTCCGAAAGTACTGGCTCCATTTTAAAAAGAGTGGAACCAGGCTGCTGGTGCTAACTTTTAAAAAGAAAATAGAGTGGCTTTTAAACTAGAACAAGGGGGAAAGCCCTTCAGCAGTGCATGGTTTGGAGGATACTAATGAAACAGGAGAGTTAGGGCATCCCAACAGAGAGGATCCAATAAAAGCTAAAGTAGTCCATGTACCAATAAGTAAAGAATCACCTGAGCTAAAGAATTCCAAATTTTCCCATCAACTGAAAAGCAGGTTGTTAATACAAACACAAAATTCACTTTGAAATGTCTGTATGCCAATGACAGAAGTCTAAGAAGTAAGATGGAAGAGTTAGGGGTAGATTTTTAAAAAATATGCATGTGCTACCTGGCGTACGCACATGGACACACAATTTTATAACATACGTGCGCCAGTGCGAGCATGTTATAAAATTGCAGGCTTCATGCGGAAGGGGTGGCAGAGTTAAGCAAAATTCATGTAGTGACGCATCGTCGGGCTTCTCCAGTTCCACCCCAGTCCACTCCAACTAAGGAGTGGACTGGGAGGGAACTTCCCTAACCCCCCCTTCCCCTCTCCTACCCACCCCCTATCCCTATCGTAGGTACCCCTATTTTTTTTTTTGTTTACCTTTTGCTCCTCCAAACACTAAACAGACAAAAAAAATCTCAGATAAAAACAAACAGGGATAAACAATTATATGAGCTGATAAACTTATGTCTTTAAACACCTACTGCCATATTTTGTTTGACTTCATCGGGTGGACTACCATATAAAGATTTCTAATCTAAAATATTTTTTTCACAGTAGGTGTTTAAAGAAATATGTTTTTAACTGCATAATAGATAAAAATTTAAATATTAAAAAAAAATGATTTACCTGTTATACAGAGCAAAGCGGTATTTGGCTATCCAATAAGTTTCTACCTTTGAATGGTTATTTTCCTGGAGAAGCAATACCAGACATAAATTTATCAGCTCATATAATTGTTTATCCCTGTTTGCTTTTTGATACAGTTGTAGGGAAGTCGAATCGAATTGCAGAGTGTAGATTTGTAGCCCCAGAAGACCCAACATAATGAGATGTACTGCTTTATCAATCACATAGATAGCCAGGTCTTCCAAGTGTAGGATGTCAATGCGAATATGCAGGGGTGTGGTGGTCAGTGTAATCCATCCAGGCAGTGGATTCCCATGAATAGAAATGATGAGGGTTGTCCTCCGGGAGACCGTGGGAAGGTGCAGGTGGTCAACAAAGGTTTTCCAAATGAAATATTTATTGGCACCAGAATTAACTGGGCTTGCATGAGAAAATCATGGTCGCTCTCAGTAATGGTCATAGGGAGTGCTAATTGAGGAGCGTGAGTCATGAAACCTAGAGTCAGCACACCACTAGACCCTCTGCTTAGTAATTTACTGGCTGCTGAGGACATTGTGCGAGCTAGTGCCTGGTCCCAGCACAGTGAAAACACAGTCACAACTGACATCGGCGGAGCCTCTCCTTGGGGGTCAGGTACCTGTTCTTCCAGACGTGATGGTGTAGGGGCTGGCATCATAGGCATCATAAGCTGGACCTGAGGCGTGAGTGTAAATGGCCTGTGCAGAGGACGGAGTTCCCAGGTTCATTGTTGGAGGCAATGGTCAACCCTCTCAGCCAAATCAATCAGACTGTACAAGGACTCAGGAAGCTTGTGAGCGGCTAGCTCATCCTTAATCCATGAACACAGCACCCCCACGAAGATACTGCAGAAACTGTTTCATTCGAATTCAGCTCCATTGCTTTGGAATTCAATAGTGAAATCCATCAAGGGTTAGCTACCTTGATGTAGGTGGAGAAGGTCCGATCCTACAGTGGCCAACCAGTCCATTTTATTGAAAAGCAGCTTGAAGGCACAGATGAGCAGGTGCAGGTCCTGCAGAAGGGGGTCACAAGGGAGAGGCCCAGGGCAAGGCCTTCCCATTCAACAGGGAGAGCATGAAGCTGATCTTCACTGAGTCAGGGGGGAACAGTGCCAGATGGAGTGAGCACTGCTTTGGATCTCCTGGGTGATACAGGTACTACAGGAGGGGTAGCAGTTGTGGCCAGGGAAAGAGATGCCGAAGGAAAGCTGCTGTGTCCAGGCAGGCGCTAAGCTGCTCCATTAATGTTGCCAAGAGTTCCAAGAACTGTTGCTGCTGCAGAATCTTCTGAGCTAGACCTAGAATGACCTGGAGGCTCAAAGCAACTGCCGGGTCCATGGCCTCGGCATCTGTTGCAGCAGTGCACTCTTGGGCAGAGGGGAAGTTGGCGCAACCTGCAAGGAGGAGCTCTGCAGGTCCCCACCATCAGCAGGCAGAACTGACTGAAGCAGAGGCCCAACATGAACTTCACTAATACCAGCCCTCATTCCCCTTAGTTTGAGCCCTCGGATGCTGGGGCTGGTTGGTCTTAGGCATGGGTCTCTGTGGAGGCGAATATTCATTGCATAGAAGATGATGTGGGCCAACACAGTAAGAGAAAGCAGAGTCTGATCAGGCAGTGGTCTGGGCAAGCAGCAGGCAATCAGAGTCAGGTTCAGGCTATTGTTAGATGTGGGCATTCAGGGATAAGATCCAGGCAGAGGGTCAGCCCAGGCACAGGTCAGTCAACAATGGCCAGAGGCAAGTGGAGGTCAGGCAGTGTCAAGTCCAAGCCAGGGTCAAAAGCCAGAAGTCCAAACCAAGGAGACAAGGAGGATGAGGAGCCACAGGAAAAAGGAGGAACACTGGGAGGTGGACGAGGAGGACTTACCAGGATGACAAAGAATCGGAATGAAGACACAAAAGAACAGGAACAGAGCAGGAACCAGGAACAGATATCGGGTTATGACGTTGGAAGAAATCTTGAAAGCAATATCTTCAATGGAGAAGGCGATAGTTTCCCTAACTTCTATGGTAAAGGAGAGTATTTCAAAAAACCAGGTATTAGAAGGAAGAGTTGAGAAGATAGAGACTGAAATGGGAGGAATAGAAAAGAAGTTAACCAATGTGGAAAAAATCAAAGCCAATTTAATAAAATCTGAGAATTACCAAATGGTGAAAATGGAGATTCTAGAGAATCAGCTGAGAAGAAATAATATAAGGATTATAAATTTCCCCAAAATGCGCTTACTTTCACATCGTGAATTATTCAGAAGTTACCTTTTAAATATATTAAAATTTCCTGAAAAAGATCTGCCAAAGATTGAAAAGATATATTATTTTCCTCAGGCAAGTGGCGATATAAATTTAGAGGAACAAAGGGGAAATCAAGCTACATTTGATTTAACCGCAATTTTGGAACAATCCCAAGATCTTGTTGTTGAAGATAGAGCGACGTTGTTTGTACAACTTTCTACTCCTACAGAAAGAGACTCAATCTTGAGAACATTCTTCCGAAATCAATCTTTAAAATTCTATGGATATCCGATAAAAATCTTTCCTGACTTTACCAAGAGTACTCCAACTAAGAGGAAAATATTTTTGGAGATGAGGGAGGAAGCACGGGCGAAGGGAACTAAGTATTCTCTGCGTTTCCCATGTATATGTCTGGTTGTGTATAATAATGCTAGATATGTATTTAGAGAACCAGGTCAACTACGTATGTTTCTAGACTCCCACTCTATTGAACCTACAGGGGGGGAGGGGGGGCTGGCATAAGAAATAATAAGTTTAGTTAACTCCAAGGCATTTAAAAAAAATTTTTGCTAGTATAATTTCTTGTGTATTCTGCTTATACAACATCTTGTCCCCCTAATTGCCGCTGCACATACGTCTAGATAATGGGTTTATATATTAATATTACCTGATTGTAATGGTCTTATGCTTTGATTTTTATAACCATATACTAGATGTATTTTTCCGAACTAATCAGTTCTGTATATTCTTGTTTTTTGTGGAAATTAATAAAAATTATAAAAAAAACAAAACAAAACAGCTGTATTCTCATATCGTCCCCCTTTCAACACCAATAAACTTAAAGACAGACTAAATGAAGAATTAACACACATCAACTTCGCAAATAGCAATAACGCAACAACTGACTGGTTAAATAAAACCTCTACTCTGGCTAATGAACTAAACCCTCTGCAAATGGCCTGCATAAAAGAGCCAAAGTTAAATAATCTATGGTATAGTGATCAAATCAAAGAAATTAAACGAAGCCTTAGAAAGAAAGAGAATGGAAAAATAACAAAACTTCTGAGAATTTAACAAAGTACAGAAAACAACTAGCATACTACAAAAAAACCCAATTTTAGACATTAAAAAAAATACTACAGTACAAAAATAGAAAAAATTTCAAATAACACCAGAACCCTAATTAACATAGTAAAGAACCTAACAAACTACAATACAAACAACCACCTAACCCTACAAGAGAACCAATGCAATGAGGTAGCTCAATTCTTTAAAGAAAAAATTGAGAACCTGCGAAAAAAAATTCCTAACACTACAAAACAAGAGATTAAAATGCCCACTAGAGACGTTAGTAACTGGTCAGAATTTGAAGAGGTATCACATGTTGAAGTCGAGAAAATGATAAAACATTTGAACCCTGCTCCACACGTACTTGACTCCATTCCAATTACAGAACTAAAAAAACTAGCCAACACAATAACCCCAACTTCAACTAAGATCATCAACCTCTCACTAGATGAAGGAGTAATGCCAGATACATTGAAAGGAGCTATAATCAAACCAATAATTAAGAAAAAGAACCTCAACCCCCTAAACATCAATAACTATAGACCAGTATCAAACTTACCCCTATTAGCCAAGCTTATTGAAAAAAACAGTACAAAAACAATTGGCAAACCACATTGAAAGTAACAACATATTTTACCCAACACAACATGGTTTTCGCAAACACTACAGTACTGAAACTCTGCTATTAGCCTTATCAGACAATATCTTAAGAAGGTTTGATACAGGTACACTACATTCTGGTTCTTTTAGATCTCTCCGCAGCTTTTGACATGGCAAAATACTACTCAACAGACTGAAAGAAATAGGACTCACTAATAAAACAATAAAATGGTTTGAATCATACTTAAACAACAGATGCTTTCAAGTGCAAATCAAAAATACACTCTCAGACAAAGCCACACTACTAACGGGTGTCCCACAGGGATCAGCCCTGTCGGCTACACTCTTTAACATTTATCTCCTCCCGGTATGTCACCTACTAGCGGGACTTGGAATCATATAATACATATATGCAGATGATATACAGCTACTGCTACCCATTGTAAACACCATTGAGGAAACAATGAAACTTGCCAATATGTATCTTGAAATAATCAAACAGCTCTTAAATCAGATGGAACTGGTAATAAACATCGACAAAACAGACTTCTTACACCTTGAACGTAAAAACATACATCACATACAACCTACACTCACAAGCAAAAATAGTCAAGCCTTTGAGCTAGCAATGAAAGTATGGAATCTAGGAGTAATAATTGACCCTGAACTAAACATGAAACAACACATCTCATTGAAAGTAAAAGAAGGATACGCGAAACTAATGATCCTGAGAAGACTTAAACCTTTACTAACACTAAACAATTTCCGAACAGTTCTACAGGCAATGATTTTCGCAAGCACAGATTACTGTAATTCCCTACTTCTAGGACTACCACAATCTACGATTCGGCCACTGCAAATCTTACAAAACTCAGCTGCCAGAATATTGACTGGCAAAAAAAAGAATGACCACATTACAGGAACTCTCGCCGAATTACACTGGCTTCCAATCGAACAAAGAATACAATATAAGGTTTTATGTACAATTCATAAACTAATCCACGATGAAAAACTGACTGGCTTAACACTGCACTACGCATAAATGTCCCACAAAGAAACCTGAGATCTGCTAATAAGGCTCTACTTACTGTCCCCTCTGTCAAAACAGCACGCCTCACACAAGTAAGGGAAAGAGCACTATCACTGGCTGGCCCTGTGCTATGGAACACCATGCCACTCGAAATAAGGCTACAGAGAAATTTGAAAATGTTCAAAACCAATCTGAAAACCTGGCTCTTTAAACAAGCTTTTTATAAAGATAAAAGAAGTCGATCCGGGCGCGTCTCGGGTCGACGTACGTAACACGGGCGGGAGCATCGGGGAGGCACGTAGGGAAAAGAGGGGGTGGGGCAAGAGGGTAGGCCAATGGGTGTGCGGCAGTTCAAATGCTGCAGGGCCATTGGTCAAGAGGTAGGATAGATAGATAGTGGCGGGGAAATAGGGGCAGTTGGGAATTCGGCAGCGTAGAGAGCGGGGGTTTGTTCTGCTTTCTGCGTACCGATTTGCCAACTGTCGGGGAGTAGCGCTTACGGGAGTTTGGGGTTCGCGTGTTCCGGCGAGTCGGTCCTGTCGGCGGCATGAGGAAGGCAGCGGCGAAAGCAGCTGGTGGCCTGAGGGGGCGTTCTTCGGCGCGTTCGGCGGCGAGGGCGGCAGGGAGAGGTCGGGTGCTGAGTGCGGTCCCTCCAGAGCGGTTGCCGCGGGTGAGTTCGCCGGAACGGAGCGTGTTGCCCGCCCAGTCGGTGGTGCTGACCCCGGTTCCTATTCCCAACAACCCCCTCCCGCTGGTGCAATACCAGTCGGACTCCGGCGAGAGCGGTGCGGAGCCCGATGAGGCGGGGGTGGCTACCAGCCCGGGTTCACACTTCGCGCTTACTTTGGCCGAAGGGGCGGGAAGGCAAGCGGCGGCTATCGGGGGGCGCGAGTAGTTCGAGTTCCTCGTCGTCCGGGTCTAGTTCAAGCGAGGAGCGGGGTAGCAGGCAGGGCGGTGTTGGATGCCGGGCCCAGCTTGGAGGTGGGTCACCCGGCGTTGGCCTCCCTCACGGAACTGTGGGAGGAAGTGCCTTCGCGTTTGGTGCGCCGCATTAAGAAAAGGAAATTTGTGAATATATTTCAGTTGCTGGAGGGGCGGCAGGGGGACAGAAAGGGCTCCAGGAAGTCAAAGAAAAAGCATAGGAAGCATGGCTCTGGGCCGCGTATTGCCAAAACAATAGTTAATTGGGTCCGGGGGTTTTTGAGGCTTGCCAGCGTTGTCAGCCACTTTGATCCCTCGCAGTATGGCGCTTTGCTGTCTTACGCGGCCAGCATTCTTGGTGCTTTCAAAGATTATGAAGGTTGGGCTTGGCTCAACTATGATGAGAAGTTCAGAGACAAAATGGCAGGGAATAAACACATGTCATGGGGTTCTCAGGACATTCATCTTTGGTTGACCCAGATGACCAATAAAAGCACGGGGGCGGGTAAAAAGGCGGAGACAGGGGTAGTTGGCAGCGTGGCGTCCGGTGGTTTCCCAGCGGGGGGGGGTCGGAGTCATTCCTTTCGAGCAGGAGTTCCCAAAGCGAGGGAGTCGGGAGTTAAGGGGGCGGGAGGGGCAACGGACGTTTGTTGGCGGTTTAACAAGCTTACCTGCTTGTTTCCCGAATGCAAGTTTCGCCATGCGTGCGCCACTTGCGGGGGAGGTCACGCAGCCCTCAAATGTCCTAAAGGGTCAGGGGTGGGCATTGGCAGTGGAGCCAAGTAGCACCCTGTTGCGGTGTAAGGCAGACTCTCCGATTAATTTTGAGGCGTTGGTCGAAGGGTTGTCTGTTTATCCCGATAGGACAGCGGCCTTTCTGTTGCTGAATGGCTTTCAGGCTGGATTTATAATTCCTTATACGGGTCCGGGGTCAGGGGGGAGGGCGAGAAACGCCAGGTCGGCGTCTTTGTTGGCACCACTCGCCAGGGCTAAATTGCAGGAGGAAATTCAATTAGGTCGCATCGAGGGGCCATTTTCCAGGCGCCCGTACCAGCGGATGCACTTGTCGCCGTTGGCGGTTATTCCCAAAAAGGCGGCTGGTAAATTTCGGCTGATCCTTAATTTATCGCACCCGGAAGGTGCCTCCGTGAATGACTTCATCCCGAGGTCAGCTTGCAGCGTGAAGTATGCCTCCTTCGACGAAGCGGTGGCGTTAGTGCGCAAGGCGGGGCCGGGAGCACGCTTGGCCAAGGCGGACATTGAGTCCGCCTTCCGGCTGTTACCGATTCACCCGTCATGTTTCCCGCTCCTGGGCTTTTATTTTGAAGGGGGCTATTTAATTGATCGCTGCTTGCCGATGGGTTGTGCTGTTTCCTGCGCATTTTTCGAGGCTTTTAGCACTTTTATTCACGGGGCCACGAAGTCTTTTAACGGGTGTGAGGATTCATTGCATTACTTGGATGATTTCCTATTTGTTGGCCCAGGGGAGTCGGATGCGTGCGAGCGGCAATTACGTGGTTTCCTGCAGACAGCGGAGCGTTTTGGGGTGCCGATTGCGCGGGACAAAACGGAAGGGCCGTCCACGAAATTGACTTTTTTGGGCATCGAATTGGATTCGGTGGCGATGGTCTGCCGGTTACCGATGGACAAGGTCGAACAGTTGAGGGAGCTGGTGCGCCTGGTAAAAGGCTCTGCGAAAGTTACGTTGCAGCGGTTGCAATCCTTAATCGGTTCCTTGAACTTCGCGTGCCGGGTCATACCCATGGGGAGGGCGTTTGTCCGTCGGCTGTCCGTGCGGACGGTTGGTATTCGCGCGGGGCATCATTTTATCAGGGTAACGAGGGCGATGCGGGACGAATTAGGGATTTGGGACTCGTTCTTGCGCTCCTTTAATGGGACTTGTATCATGCAGGAGTCGGAGGTTTCCAATGCGGCGTTGGAATTGTATTCTGATGCGGCGGGCGCCTCGGGATTTGGGTTGTATTTCGGTGGCCGGTGGTGTGCGGCGCGTTGGCCAGGGCGTTGGATGGAGGAGGGTTTAGCACGGAATATTACGTTCTTGGAGCTTTTCCCGATTGTTGTAGCTTTGACGATTTGGGGCGCGGAGTTATCGAATAAGAGGGTAGTGTGGTGGTGCGACAATCTGGGAGTTGTGCAAGTAGTAAACAAGCTGTCCGCGAAATGTACACGGATCGCTGCTTTACTGCGCGCGCTGGTCCTGTTATGTTTGCATTGGAACGTTACATTGCGAGCCAGGCATGTTCCGGGAGCTCAGAACCTCATTGCAGACGCTCTCTCTCGTTTCAAGTGGGACGTATTCCGTGCAGCGGCGCCCCGGGCGAATTTACTTGGAGAGCAGGTCCCGGACCATCTTTGGAACCTTGGCTTGCAGACCAGTGGAAGTTGATCCGGAGCTCCGTGGCACCAGCGACTTGGAAGGCTTATGTGGCAGGGCGAGCGGCGGTTGCTCGTTTTTTGGGGGCGCAGGGTTGGGATGGGGGGGAAGTGGGGGAGGACAGGGTGGTGCAGTTCATTCTTTGGGCCAAGCACGCCGGGTTTTCCTTGGCGTCGGTTAGGAGTCGCTTGGCGGGGTTTGCCTTCTTTCAGAAGCTGGAGGGGCGGTGGAACCCATTGCGCAGTTTTTTAGTTAAAAAGTGGTCGTGGGAGGTATTGGGAGGTTATTTTCTAGGGGATGGGGTGCATCTGTCGGATGTTGGGCTGGATCTCTTTAATGATGCCTTGGAGGAGGGGCTTAAGCAGCAACTTTTATCATAGGTGGCCGCAGTGGGGGAACATGGGCAAACGGGTTGCCCTTGTCTGTGGCGGAAACCCGAGCCATATGTTGTATTGCATTGTTGAAAACTGTGAAGGACATTTTGGAGGGGGGGGCGGAATGCTCGTGTAGCTTGTGGCTGCTACACGGGAAGGCCTAAAGAGCAAGGGGGGGCCGATGCTCAGGCCGCAAGCTTACCCTCGCTGGTGACGTGGCGGGGTAAGTAGGGGGGGGGGTAAACGCTGCTTACCATTGGGCCGCGGTGGTAAGTGAAGACTGGCGTGCGGCGGAGGAGGTGGAGGGGGAATGTTAATTTTGATGTGTTAGAATTTACGGCTCGGGTTAATTTAATAAACTGCGGCCTTTTGTTTATTGCCATACTGTGTTGTGTCTTGTTATTTAAGAGGGGTGAGGGAAGCTGAGTGTGTGCCGGAGCGAATGTCTCTTGTCCCACTGTTAAAGAAGTCGATCCGGGCGCGTCTCGGGTCGACGTACGTAACACGGGCGGGAGCATCGGGGAGGCACGTAGGGAAAAGAGGGGGTGGGGCAAGAGGGTAGGCCAATGGGTGTGCGGCAGTTCAAATGCTGCAGGGCCATTGGTCAAGAGGTAGGATAGATAGATAGTGGCGGGGAAATAGGGGCAGTTGGGAATTCGGCAGCGTAGAGAGCGGGGGTTTGTTCTGCCTCCCTCCCTCCCTCCCGTTCAGGGGTATTGTTGGTGGCTTGGGGGTGCCACGCATGTCGCAGTTTCGGTGGAAACCCGAGCCATATGTTGTATTGCATTGTTGAAAACTGTGAAGGACATTTTGGAGGGGGGGGCGGAATGCTCGTGTAGCTTGTGGCTGCTACACGGGAAGGCCTAAAGAGCAAGGGGGGGGCCGATGCTCAGGCCGCAAGCTTACCCTCGCTGGTGACGTGGCGGGGTAAGTAGGGGGGGGGGGTAAACGCTGCTTACCATTGGGCCGCGGTGGTAAGTGAAGACTGGCGCGCGGCGGAGGAGGTGGAGGGGGAATGTTAATTTTGATGTGTTAGAATTTACGGCTCGGGTTAATTTAATAAACTGCGGCCTTTTGTTTATTGCCATACTGTGTTGTGTCTTGTTATTTAAGAGGGGTGAGGGAAGCTGAGTGTGTGCCGGAGCGAATGTCTCTTGTCCCGCTGTTATGATAAGGAGAATAACAGCTAATGGATAAGGATACACCAAACTAAAAGTTGTCACTAGTAACCTACAAATGCATATTAATGTTAATTTCAAACCGCCTAATATGTTCCAAACATACAAGCTTAACTTTCACACATAGATTATTGCATTACATTGCTACCCTACTTTTGATGGCACATGATGAAATGTGTAAACTATACCACTCACATTTTCTTTATCGTGCCTTGTTGTAAACCGTTGTGATGGTTAGCTAACTTAACGACGGCATAGAAAAGTTTTTAAATAAACTAACTAACTATTTTTTTACTCAATGCATAATTAAGTTCTGGAATTCTTTGCCAGAGGATGTGGCAAAAGCTATTAATGTACCTGTGTTTACAAAAGTTTTGGACAAGTTCCTGGAGGAAATGCAGAAATTCACTGCTTATTATTGGGATAAGCAGCTTGGAATCTATCTACCCTTTGAGATCCCGCCAGGTACTTGTAACCTGGCTTAGCAACTGTTGGAAATAGGATATTGGATTTGATGGACCTTTTGGTTTGACAGAGTATGGCAAGTCTTATGTTTTTATGTTCTTAAGTTATTACACTTTAGTCAAGAATGTAGAAAACAGTTCTCACTAAACAATGAAAATCTCTTTATTGGAACAGATATATTAAGAGGAAAATTTTCAAAAACATTTATCCACATATAATAGTTTGGCTGAAAATTGCCCTCTTCTATCTGACTAAAAGTATGTGCTAGTATTAACAGTAAGTGTAACATACCTCTAGGAACTAGGGCAGAGAAAGGTTGAATCATCATTGTGACATGAAAAGACTGACAATAGAGTGCTGTCTCTTTAAGAGCTGAGGGGGGGGGGGGGGGAAAGGAGATTCAAAATTGGATTGTATTGAGCATGTGCGAACAGATCACTGCTCAGCCTGAACAGAGTTCCTGCCCTGCTCTGAACTAATAAATATTATCTGTGCTGATTAAGGTGAGCAGCCCTCTATAATTGTATTCATGTGTAATGTATTTATGTTAGCTAACATTGTTTTGAGATGTATTGAAGTTGTTTTTTTACTTTACCTAAAGAGATTTATAAAAATTGGATTGTATTGAGCATGTGCGAACAGATCACTGCTCAGCCTGAACAGAGTTCCTGCCCTGCTCTGAACTAATAAATATTATCTGTGCTGATTAAGGTTCTCTTTTCTGGAACCCTGCTGTGGACGACTTGGGAGCAGTTGAACTGTGCCCTGTCAGGATTTGAAGCTCTTCTTTTGGATAGAGGCTGCTGTATTGTGGATTTGACAGTTGAAGCAAAGAGCAGTACTGACGCCCTCTTCAGCTCTAAATTCAAATGGACACACAGTAGGATACAATCTGGGACTTTGCTTGTTCAGAGACTGCTTAAGGTCGGGTGCTATATCACATGCTGATTCTGGTTGAAATACTTAACATGAGTTTATGACAAAGTTGAGTTTTCTCTTGTACTATATACATGTGTTTATATGACAAATGCAGATGCTAGGAAGTGAACAGATTTATTTCAGTCATTCATTCCAGTAAAGATAAAACTGTTACTCACTAAAGAGCGTGTGGATTCATTTCTGATACTGGGTTGGGAATCAAAGTGCAGGTTTCAGACACAAGGAGTCATAAAGAAAATTGAACTTCAAGGGTTACATAAGCATACTTTTAGTTGGATGAAAAATAAGCATTCTCAGGGTATATTTAGATTGAGGGAGTAAAACAGTGTGCATAATTTGATTTTTGAATCCATGCTTGCTATTTTGCCCCTGCTCATCCATCAGACCAAATAGCATATGCAAAAGTACATGGGTGAATTTAGCATGCATACTTTGTATTAATAAATTCTCAAACAGCAACAAAGAAATAACCCTCTTTAAAGGACCTTCCTTAGCTCAATGCTAACTATAAGGACCTCCCTGACCCCTCTACAAGACCTTACCTACCTCTCAACCATCTTTAGGCCCCTATCCCCTCTATAGGCCTTTCCCATAGCTCTTCCCTGTACTCAGGCTAAAAGTGACTGCATACATTACAAATAGCATGGGCCATTCAGAATTTTCACAGTCCTCTGTATTCTAAATGTTACATTAACTTCAGGAAATCTTATAGATATACCAGAAATGTAAATGATCAGAAATAGAACTACCTTCACAATTAAAATCTAAAATAGAATTAAATAATATGCCTTATATTAATAATACTGAAGCATGGCTGTCTTTGTATGCAAAGTACTACAGTATATGGCTTTAATGTCACATTATGACATAAAAAAAGGGCTATGGGATATATATAAAACAGTGCCATAGTTGTAAAATATAATTGATAGTAAATGAGGATATTATTCAATGATTATTTTTAAAAAAAAATCAGTAATTCATCATGTTTATTAGGTGCACAGATAAAGAACGTTTTGTTTCAATTACTACTGTTGTAATATAAACTA
This sequence comes from Rhinatrema bivittatum, assembly GCF_901001135.1. Classification (NCBI taxonomy): domain Eukaryota; kingdom Metazoa; phylum Chordata; class Amphibia; order Gymnophiona; family Rhinatrematidae; genus Rhinatrema; species Rhinatrema bivittatum. The sequence goes on along the minus strand of NC_042618.1, from coordinate 282,020,205 downwards.
TATCTACTATTTATAGTAGTGCACATGTAGAAGCTTTAATGCCAAAGCACTGAAGAAACAGAGGTCAAAGACTGATGGCTGCACATATGCAAGGAACAGAACCTACCATTGTATTATGCAGAGAAATGGTACTTCTGTGGTCAGAACTTTCTTGTGTCAGCAAGGCAACTGCCTGAAATTCCTCACAGTAAGACTTGTTGGGAAAATTCAAATGAAAGGGAAGTTGAAAGGCTGAGACCCCATCACTCTCCTCTTCTTCCATTTTCTGTTTGCTTGTCACCATGGCTACCTCTCCATCTGCTACCCCATACGGAGAAGCTGGTCGCTTGGAAGACATCCTAGAAAGAACAAAAGAGGAGAAAATAATGAAACCTTCACATAAATCCTTGGTTCTTTCATTGTGTGTTTAAGGGCAATTGTAATATAAATGCCTTTGTGTGCTGGTAGCAAACAGGAAACCATCCAAATATCACTGCAAAACATACACAGTCAAAAACAACGACCAGGCAGGTGTGAATAAAATAGTGCATATTTGTTGTAAGAATAATGTATTCTATTGTATTTTGGCTTCTGGAACATCAAAATTCACTAAGAAACACTATTTAATGTAAAGAACCTCCATTAGAAAATGTTTAAGCAATTTTGTTTTTAAGGTACAGAAATGAAAAATTTAAATATGATACAGTATCATACAGAAGAAGCTGTTGACTCTTAAACAAAATTACTGAAGCATAATTCATATTATACTGCAATGCATTCCCTTCAACAGTAATCTTGGGAGTCAGAGTCACTGAATTCATGTGGAATAAAACATATACAATGATTTAAAGTGGTTGTGCATAGAGCACTAAGGGCCTCATTTTCTAAAGTATAGCAGGCCTGAGATACTTTAGGAAATGAGGGGCGGGGGGCCGAAATGGGGGGCGGGCCTGCGCTAGCCGGCAGCGATCGCACCGTCGCGGTGCGATCGCTGCCAGTTTCGCACCCAATAGCGCCACCATAGGAGGTGTAGCTATTGGGAGCGAACGCGAACGCGGACGCAAAAAGGGCCTTACCTTTTCATCGTCCACGGCGGCTTCGCGGAGTCGGCCCTGGTGATGCCCCGACTCCTCCTCTTCTGGGGCCGACTCCGCCCTCATTTTGGTATCGCACGTGAAAAGGGACATTTCGCGTGCGAAACGTCCCTTACCGCATGCGATACACTTAGAAAATAAGGCCCATAATCACAATATGCCATGGACCTTATTCTCAAAATCATCTATACACATAAAATGTGGTTTTAAGCATGTAAAATTGCCCGAGGAGTTGAACATATAAGAGTATGTGCAAATTTGATTTTGTGTATACTTTAATGCTTACATGAAAGGGGTGTTCCAGGAGGCACAGTTAGAGCAGGGAAACCATTTACGTGCATACTTTCAGTTTTCAAAAGTATGCATATAAATATTATCAAGTAGATTTTAAAAGGCCTGCTCTCAAAAAATCAGGGAGATATGTATGAGGCCGAGCCTTGCACATGCTGAGTGCATTTTAAAAAAAGCCCGGCCACACATGTTTCTCCTGGTATGTGCAGAAGTGCCAGGCCTGAAGAAAGGGGCGGGCTGGGGGCATGGTCTGGCCAGGGAGGGGCAGGGAGGGTCAGGGCTGAGTGTGGCTGGGACGTGGAACTTACTCCTGCTCGGAAGAACAAGTAAATTCTTCAACACCCCCCCCCCCCACCACCTGTTAGGGTAGATTTAGGGGTTGGGGAGGAGAGGGGAAGAGGGAAGAAGGATAGGGTTAGGGAACTGGGCAAAGGCCTGATCATGTCGCCGTGTGATTCTTTTAAAATTCACCCTCACGTGGAGGCCACCCACCTGCACATGCGGACATTAAAATCTGGTGCACATGTACCCTTAATAAATTAAGTGAAAATATCAATAGTGTCTCATTGATTATATTAAAATAGTTTAATGATTAGTTTGTTTCTCCATAGGAAGGCGTACCATTATGAGCACAAGTGATCCTGTTATAAGAAAGGTCAAGAAACTCAACAGGGATAAGTCCAACTACAAACTACGGAGGCTCTAGTAACCAACCATTTAGTTAGTAAGGACTGATTGGAGAAAGAAAAGGAGCATCTCAGAATTTAAAAATTAACAGGGAATCATTTTTGAGCCTTTAATTCACTTAAAGGTGAATTTTAAAAGAGTTGTATGTATAAAAATGAGCACATGCATGCACAAATAGCGCATATTCATGCAACTGCTATTTTATAAACTCAAACATACACATGTAAGTAATAGTGTGGGAATATATTTGCTTGTATAAAAAAGGGGTGGGCTGGAGCAGCTCAGAGCATTCTGGGGCGGGGCCAACATTTATGCATATGAGGTGCTATTTTAAAACCTGAAAATGTGATGCATGTAAAGCTGTTACTACTAATAGCGCATAAGTGTAAGTCAGAATATAATTCTTTATAGGCAAATACTGATTGGGTGAGGGGTCTGAGTAAACTAGGAGGAGTGGAGCATGAAGAACCTAGGTAAAATCTTGATGACCTAGAGCAGTGGTTCTCAACCCTGTCCTGGGGACCCCACCAGCCAGTCGGGTTTTCAGGATACCCACAATGAATATGCATGAGAGAAAATTTGCATGTTATGGAGGCAGTGCATGCAAATGTTCTCTCATGCATATTCATTGTGGATATCTTGAAAACCTGACTGGCTGGTGGGGTCCCCAGGACAGGGTTGAGAACCACTGACCTAGAGGTAGACTGGGCAAACTGGTGGACTGGTAATTTCTTTCATGAACATATGTTATTAAATTAGATAATTTACATATGTAAAATCCAAGTGCTTAACAAATTAAGGGCCTCATTTTCCAATATCGCATGCGATACCAAAAAGGGGTGTTACCTTATGCTAATACACACTCTTAGTACAAATTGTGCTATTAACCTGGGGGGGGGGAGGAGAGAGAGAGAGAGAGAGAGAGAGAGAGAGAGAGAGAGAGAGAGAGAGAGAGAGAGAGAGAGAGAGAGAGAGAGAGAGAGAGACTTGCTATAGTTCCTCCTCCCTAGACAGGTATTTGTATCCCTATGGGAGGCCCACCTAGTAACTCGAGGTGGGGATTAGGTATGAGTGTAGGGGGTTGGGGGCCACTTTCACAATCAACATGAGACGTACGAACAGAGCAGTGGTCTCTTGTGAAGATTTGATGGCCTTCGGAGTGAGGAAACTCACTCCAAGATGAGATTTGGGCAATGTTCTCTCCACCTAGCTTCAACAAGCTAGGTGGAGAGAACATGGTGATGTATGGTGATGTATGAATTTAGGGTCTTAGCAAGGATCTTCTGAAAAAAATCTCTGCTAGTAGATTGAGTATTGAGAGACTTAGAGGTGATTCTGCCTTATGATCTTGACCAGTACAGAATTGGATTCTATGAAAAAGACCATTGAAGAGAGGGAAAGAAAAGAAGTCTTCTAGAATGCAGTGCCTAGTGTGGCCCCTCTGTGCCACAGAAAGAAGCCAATGCATTATGGCATGTGTTTCCTTAATGTGCGCACAAACACCTCTCCTTGGCACCTGATGCAGAATTACAATGAGCTGCTATGCTAAAAAGGATGCCCTAGGGATGAATTGTGCATCCTTAGTGCTCTGTATTGGGTACCCAGGAGACATCCCTGTGTGGATTAGGAAAATGGATGCTCAATATGAGCGACTGTTTTCTCGCCCTGCAAAAGAAATGCTGGCATATGAAATCCCTTGCAGTGACAAAGAGCAACCAAGCTCAGATTAGGGATGGAGTCCCAAGTAGCCCCTGCAGCAAAGATTTCAGCATCCTCATATTGGTTGATATCACCTGAGGTTATCCATCAAGTATTTCAGCCTAAAAAAATGTTAACATGTAAACAGGTTTAAAACTTTACATCTGATTCTGCTGCTAAAGGAAGCCAATGCAGTTCATGTAGTACTAGAGTAATCTCGTCTCTTTGGGTTTTATCAACCAGGCAGGCAGCCAGTAGAAGGAAGCAGAAAATCGCTACTCAATTAATGCCAGCTCCGAGGTAGTGTTAAATTTGCCTCTTTAACAAGGATGCGTTACCCAAGCAGTGGTTTTCTATATTGGGGGGTAACAGTAATAGCCTCATCTACATGGAAATTATAAGTGATGAGCGCTATTAGCTATGCATGTGTTTGGATGTGCGTTTGGATGCGGTAATCCTCTTATTGTATCAGGGGTTAGCCTAGCGCATTCAAAACGCACATCCAATCACTCGTTAAGTTGTGCACTAGGCTGAATGCACTATATTGCATTGGCCCCAAAATATGAACAATTAATATTCAGAGAATGGTTGTATAAGGTGATGGTTTTATCCTATAGGAAATACGTAAGGGTTGTGTTTCTGTGATATTGAGAAGGTTCCACTGAGGGAAGTTCAACTAAGGATCAGGAGGTAGTACAGGCACTTGGTTTGAATAACAGCCTGTTACAGCCTCTTTGGGGATAGCTTAGCCTGACTACTTTTGGTCTGTGGCTTCTCCAGAGTCACCAAGCAATGAGGAGGATGTAGCTGTGAACCTCTCTAAAGGTTACAGGGAGTGAGAAGCAAGAGTTGGCAGAGATATTCTCCCAGTGTCTCAGGAAGCCTGAGGGAAAAGAAGATCTGTGTGTGGCTATTTTGGAAGAATGGTAGAAACAAGAGTATTTCAACTGGGGAGAGCTTTCATGTGGACCAGGAGGCAAACTGTGCCTAGCAGGAACTTGCCACAGGATTCAGTTGTTTCCCTGCCTGCAGAAACTGAGGGTTTTCCTACTTGAGCTGATCAGGAAACTGTGAGTAACTAAATCTGAATGTATGGACAGTAAGAGGGCCTGAGTAGGCTGAAGAAGGGATTTTGTAGAGGGGTGTGATATTTGATGAAGTAATGAAGCAAGAAATTGTGTTAATGCTAGGGATGTGAATCGTGTCCTCGATCGTCTTAACGATCGATTTCGGCTGGGAGGGGGAGGGAATCGTATTGTTGCCGTTTGGGGGGGTAAAATATCGTGAAAAATCGTGAAAAATCTAAAAATCGCAAAACCGGCACATTAAAACCCCCTAAAACCCACCCCCGACCCTTTAAATTAAATCCCCCACCCTCCCGAACCCCCCCCAAATGAGTTAAATAACCTGCGGGTCCAGCGGCGGTCCGGAACGGCAGCGGTCCGGAACGGGCTCCTGCTCCTGAATCTTGTTGTCTTCAGCCGGCGCCATTTTCCAAAATGGCGCCGAAAAATGGCGGCGGCCATAGACGAACACGATTGGACGGCAGGAGGTCCTTCCGGACCCCCGCTGGACTTTTGGCAAGTCTCGTGGGGGTCAGGAGGCCCCCCACAAGCTGGCCAAAAGTTCCTGGAGGTCCAGCGGGGGTCAGGGAGCGATTTCCCGCCGCAAATCGTTTTCGTACGGAAAATGGCGCCGGCAGGAGATCGACTGCAGGAGGTCGTTCAGCGAGGGTTCCGGCGCCTCGCTGAACGACCTCCTGCAGTCGATCTCCTGCCGGCGCCATTTTCCGTACGGAAAATGGCGCCGGCCATACGCGTATGGCCGGCGCCATTTTCCGTACGAAAACGATTCGCGGCGGGAAATCGCTCCCTGACCCCCGCTGGGGGTCAGGGAGCGATTTCCGGACCCCCGCTGGACTTTTGGCAAGTCTCGTGGGGGTCAGGAGGCCCCCCACAAGCTGGCCAAAAGTTCCTGGAGGTCCAGCGGGGGTCAGGGAGCGATTTCCCGCCGCAAATCGTTTTCGTACGGAAAATGGCGCCGGCAGGAGATCGACTGCAGGAGGTCGTTCAGCGAGGCGCCGGAACCCTCGCTGAACGACCTCCTGCAGTCGATCTCCTGCCGGCGCCATTTTCCGTACGAAAACGATTTGCGGCGGGAAATCGCTCCCTGACCCCCGCTGGACCTCCAGGAACTTTTGGCCAGCTTGTGGGGGGCCTCCTGACCCCCACGAGACTTGCCAAAAGTCCAGCGGGGGTCCGGAAGGACCTCCTGCCGTCCAATCGTGTTCGTCTATGGCCGCCGCCATTTTTCGGCGCCATTTTGGAAAATGGCGCCGGCTGAAGACAACAAGATTCAGGAGCAGGAGCCCGTTCCGGACCGCTGCCGTTCCGGACCGCCGCTGGACCCGCAGGTTATTTAACTCATTTGGGGGGGGTTCGGGAGGGTGGGGGATTTAATTTAAAGGGTCGGGGGTGGGTTTTAGGGGGTTTTAGTGTGCCGGCTCACGATTCTAACGATTTATAACGATAAATCGTTAGAATCTCTATTGTATTGTGTTCCATAACGGTTTAAGACGATATTAAAATTATCGGACGATAATTTTAATCGTCCTAAAACGATTCACATCCCTAGTTAATGCTATTACAAGTTTTAACATACATTAAATTCTATTGCAAGCAGCTAACATGCATTAAGGGGTAATTTTGTAACATTGCTTATAGGTTAGATGGCAAATATATGCATATGTTTCATCATTTTTCATAGAAGACTTATACGTATAAATCCACTTTGAAAATTATCCCAGTAAACTATGTGTACATAATTGCACCTGCTATTTGGTGCTTATAGTTTGGCAACGAAAATTTACATGCATACTTTTTAAAATCAAAGAGAAGGCCTGTAAGTCCTAACTCTGCCCAGACTCCATCACTAGAATGCCTCCCCTTATATATGTAAAGGTATGTGCATACAATGTATACACATAATTTTATGTGTATATTGATTATGCATTTATTTAAAGGACCATTTCTGTGGGTAAAGCATTGTTTTTATTACAGAAATCCCTTTGAATATTACCCTCTAAAAGGGATTTTAACATGTGCAAGATAGTTTTTGATCTTAACATTGTTGTTAACACATGTAAACTAACTTATGAGTGTTATTGCAAAATTTCTACCTGAATTTCCTCTCCAGAAAAACTTGTTGACTGGCAGAACCTTTCCTGTAAATAAACACATTTTGACCAGCAAAATCTTTCCTAAATCCCTAAACACACACACACACACACACATACACACACACACAACACTAGTTTTCTTTTCACAACCACTGTCCTTAGTGGGACGTTCTCTTTTAGAGCATCCAAGGTCATCAAACAGGTAGGCACCTGTTCTTATTTATAAACTTTATTTATTTATGAATTTCAGAGTAAAACCCTGCCAAAAACAGTGTACAACATATCATCAAAATATTATGGCCCTAGGACAGGATCTTCAGGCCAGATCCAGCAGCTATGTGGCTTGTACACTTCTGTGGCCCGACATTCCTATTGCTTAGTGTGGTGCATGCTATGCTTCCTTTTCTGGTGGTAAAATCTTCTCTCATCCACCATACCTCTTTCGCCACTGTCAGGGCCTTTCACAAGGGTGGATTTGGTAGTGATTGCTGGAGCTCATCTGAATCTTATTCATTGACTTGATACTATGGAGAATGTTGACATTGAAGTCCTAGGTGGTGGCTGCAGGCTCATTGAGCTCTTGCATCATTACCATAGACTGCTTCTCCATATTCTAATTGATATGGATAAGGTCATGATGCAGGTGGCTCAGCTGGTGGGACGTCCATTATTCTTGGTGAGTTCCTTGTCTAGTTATTAGCCTGCTAAGCACAGTGCTTGTGACTGGATCTTGCAGTTATTTAGGCTGTTTGTTGCTATCCTGATTCCTGCATTGGATCCTAAGACTTCCCCAAGTGGTACCTGTGGTAACAGCAATGAGAGCATATCATTTGATATGGGCAGCAGACCAAACTGGATGGTGGCATGTGTGTGTGTGTGTATGCCTGCCAAATCTTCAGGGAAAGAGGGCAGAGATCGTGATAAGGCCAGCAACCCTTCCTACTCCAGACTCTGGGGTATATCCTGGTTCTGGTGCTGTATTTCTCCATCTGGCAATGCTTGTACCAGTTCTACAGATGGCTCCTCATCAGTAAAGAAGTCCTGGGTGATGATTTCAGATGCAACTGACTCAGAGACAGGGGTCTACTTGCTGGGCCTGCTGTAAAATGAGAGAAGAAGAATGTAATTATTATTTAAAAATCACAAGTGATTACAGAAGAAGGAAGACTGGTAAAGTTTAGATAAGCTACTGAAGTAATCAGGAAAGCAAAGACAAAAATGGAATAATAAATTGCTAACATAGTAAAGCATGGGGACAAGATTTTCTTTTTAGTTATGCTAGTGACAGGAAGAAGTGACAAAGGGATTGTAAAACTAGGAGGAGAATTACATAGATGCTGACAAGTAGAAAGTTAAATTGTTAAATACATGTTTATATTCAATATTCACTGAGGAAAGTCCAATAGTACAACCACTCATAATCAACTAGAGTTGTGCATTCGTTTGCAACGTATTGGCAATCCGAAACGTATACGCACCTATTCATTGTATTCGTGGGTTCGCGAAATGCATTGCGATCCCCCACGAATACAACATATCATATTAGTTTCATTCTTTTGGCTCGCAGTGATTTCTTAGCGGCCGTTTGAAATAGGAGATAGCAAAAATCAGCCCTTTCCTGTGAGTCATAAGAGACCTCACAGCTCTTGCCAACCTGTCAGACAGGTTGGCAAGGAGACCAGAATGCAACCTATCAGAGCTAAGCAATGTAAGCATTTTTCTAATGCGGCCAATCACTGCTCTCACTCAGTGCTCTGTGACACTATTCCTGATGATGCAGCACTATTTATACGTTACGTACGCGGCGTGCCACGCACTTTCTTGGCGGGGATGCTCTGGGGAGGTGGTCCGGGGAGGTGGCTGTACTCAGAGCTAGTCTGAGTGTCTGAAATCTGTATTCAATTGCTAACTAAATTGATAGAATTTTCCATTGAAAAACATATTTGTTCAATTTGGCTGCAGTGCTGCCCCCAGCCAGCTAGCGTAAACAAGCTTTTTTTGACCGCACTTTTTTTTATTGATCTGAGACGGTCTCTCTGTGCCACTGAGAGAAGCTGCTAGCAGTGGCATTTTTCTACTTATTTTACACCTTGGGATAGGTTGCAAGCAGGATTTGGGTGTTGTGGGTGGGAGATATATTAAATTGCTAGCTACTTTGATAGAATTTTCCATTGAAAAATATATTTCTTAATTTTTGATGCTGTGCCAAGCAAGCCATCCTTTTTATTTAACTACAGTTTCTTAAATTGAACTCAGGCCGTCACTTTGTGCTCTTTTAAGCCAAGAAGACACATAGTGCACTCACTGGGCATCAGTGGGCACTGGGCAATTTTGCAGACTCACATATATATTATTGGGACAGCAGTGCTCAATGAAGCCAAATCCCCAGTGGGCCTCTTTTGTACTTATAAGCTTGGCACTTTCAGAACATCTGATGTTTTGCACACACTCTGCACCTGGTAGTGGTCAGCTCTGGGGTTGGAGTCCAATCACCAAGAAAATGAATACCTGCATACGTTAATATACAAGAGCAGGAACATAGCTGTGCACTTCCACAGAAGTGTGAAGGTGAGGCAGGTTCTCCAACAAAAGCAGACTGATTTGGAGATGCCTCACAAGCGTCTCATTCAAGACATTGCCACCCGGTGGAATTCTGCCTTTATGATGCTGCAGAGGTTAGTAGAGCTGCAGACACCCCTTCATGAACTTTCTGGTTCAATGGACATAGGTGTGCAGAATCCCCTAGGGCATCATGATTGATTAGTCATGAGTCAGCTGGTAAACATTCTGCAGCCCTTCAAGGATGTCAAGGAGGAGCTGAGTTCCAGAAGTATCACCTTGGCTAACATTATCCCTATAGTTAATTTTCTGGAGGAAAATTTGGAGGGCTTTAAACAGGAAGGGGGAATGACAGCTGAGGTGCTGCATTGCCTGGACATTGAGCAGGTGCAAGAGAGATTAGGGCCTTTAACAGAAGAGCACACACATGCTCGCCACAGTCTGTGATCCCCATGTGAAAGGGAAACTCACCCTACAGGCCAATTGTCTCTCATTTGTGAAGGAACTGCTATTAACAAAATCCGTGATCTGGAGCACCATAGGCAGAGACAGATTAGGCATGAAGCAGAGGAGGAAACAGCGGCGGGCACTTCAGAGAGTTGTGCTAGCCCAAGCATGAACAGCACTCTGTCAGTGACAGCTAGTACCTCCTCCTCCTCCACTTCAGTATGCCAAAGGCATGTTGCCCATAAAGATTCATCTTTTGTGCTATGGGTGAGAGAGAAAGCAGCTGGCATGAGTGACTCTCAGCCCATCCAAGCAAAGGAGACACCAGCACAACTGTCAGTGACCCTGTATCTCTCAGAGCCTACAGAGGACATGCAGACAGATACGCTGGCATATTGGGCACACAAGTCCACTGTCTGGCCACACCTAGCCAAAGTGGCTCAGTGATATCTGTCATGTCCACCAACCAGTGGGCCCAGTGAACGTGTACTTTCAATGACAGGGGATATCATGATCCCTCACCACTCAAGGCTGGCACCAAAGTTGATGGAAATGCTAGTGTTTTTGAAAATAAACCTGCCTTTGCTTGGGTTTCCAAACTTTTCATGTGAATGGCAAGATGAATGAAAGCAATTAAAAGCCTTGCAGCAGCTCCATTTGCCTCCTGTGCTCCACATAATATCAGCACATGTACCTGACCTGAAACTCTGTGCTTGTCCATCCACTATCCAGGCTGTATGTCCCTACAAGGGCCTGTCCTCAAACTCTGTGCCTGTCTGAGTTTAGTTCTACTATTTCTAATTTCAGTTTCATGTATTTGTGCATCACGTCTTTCCAGAATATTCTTTTCCTGTTTTGCAACATTTGGAATGTAAGAACATAAAAAGCTGGCTTAAGATGTTTGGAGCTTGCATAGTTCATATGCTCAATAGTTTTCTTGACCTTCATAATATGAGCCATGTTCCCAAAATCTTTCTTAGGTGCCAATAGTAATGTTTCTAGTACTATAGAAAACTGGTGGTAGTTGCACTCTAGTTCATCCTCTGTCTTCCCATAGTTTACAGAGGCACTGTGTAAACTACAAAGTCAACATAGGTTGATATTGTAGATTTGGACTTGAGTAGCGGTTTTCTTATTTCTGAGAGCTCTTCATGTTCCTTTGTCATCAGCTGAAGTGGATAAGTACAATTAGTAGCTTCTGGGTATTCACAAATAATCTCCAGATCAGTTCTTGCTTCAGAAATGGCAGTCTCTATTGCTCTAAAGGCATCCTCCGTTGAATTATCTTTCAGAAATGAAAAAGATGCCATTTTCTTCTGGCAGTGAACTAGTTCAAGAAGAAGTGACAGATCAAACCACAACATACCTGCACAAAGGAAATCTTCTAATGCTGTGCCTGTCTGTTCAGGCCTTATGTCCCTACAAGGGCTTGACTCCTATCCTCTAATGCTGTGCCTGTCCATCCAGGCCTTAGGTCTCTAGGGCTTGACCTTGAATGCTGTGTCCCTACGAGGGCTTGACTTCTATCCTCGAATTCTGTATCTGCCTGTCCATCCAGGCTTTACACCCCTACGAGGGCTTGACCTCTATCCTCGAATGCTGTGCCTGCTGCCTGTCCATCCAGGATTTGTGTCCCTATGAGGGCTCGACTTCTATCCTTGAATTCTGTGCTGCCTGTCCATCCAAGCTTTATGCCCCTATGAGGGCTTGACCTCTATCTTCAAATGTTATGCCTGCTGCCTGTCCGTCCAGAATTTCCACCCCTACGAGTGCTTGACCTCTATCCTCGAATGCTGTTCCTGCCTGTCCATCCAGGCTTTATGCCCCTATGAGGGCTTGACCTCTATCCTCGAATGCTATGCCCACTACCTGTCCATCCAGGCTTTACAACCCTACGAGGGCTTGACCTCTATCCTCGAATGCTATGCCTGCTACCTGTCCATCCAGGATTTATACCACTATGAGGGCTTGACCTCTATCCTCGAATGCTGTGCTTGCCTGTCTATACAGGCTTTACACCCCTATGAGGGCTTGATCTCTATCCTCGAATGCTGTGCCTGCTGCCTGTCCGTCCAGGCTTTATGTCCCTACAAGGGCCTGACCTCTAATGCTGTGCCTGTCCCTCCAGGCCTTATGTCCCTACAAGGGCTTGACCTCTATCCTCAAATGCTGTGCCTGTCCGTCCACATTTGGAATGTAAGAACATAAAAAGCTGACTTCAGATGTTTGGAGCTTGCATAGTTCATATGCTCAATAGTTTTCCTGACCTTCATAATATGGGCCATGTTCCTGAAATCTTTCTTAGGTGCCAACAGTAATGTTTCTAGTACTATAGAAAACTGGTGGTAGAATGAATAGGACACTCAAGCAGTTCATTTGTGCCTACGTGGGCACTCACCAGAATGATTGGGCTGAACTGTTGCCCTGGGCTGAAATTGCCATCAACTCTCATCCAGCAACATCTACTGGATCAACACCATTTGAAGGGGTATACGGACGACTACCATTACCACCACTTCCACTGTCAGTGTCGTCCCCGGCAGCTCAAACCACTGCCAAAGATATTCCATAACTATGGACTCAGACCAAAGAGATGATTTTTAAAGCAGGACGAGCAAAGAAAAGATATGATGCTCATCACTGCAAGGTTCCAGATTTCCAGCCTGGTGACAAAGTCTGGCTATCCACAAAGCACTTAAGACTTAAGCTACCTTCAGCTCACTTTGCTCCATGCTTCGTTGGACCCTTTCCCATTCTTCGGCAATTAGGTAATCTCACTTATAGTCTGAAGCTACCACCAGCATTGAAGAATCATAATATGTTCCACGTCTCACTATTGAAGCCATTGATCCTTAGTGAGTTCTCAACCAAGACATCTGAACCTACTCCAATAAATGCAGAAGAAGACATTGAATACAAGGTAGATGCAATCCTTGATGTAAGAAAAAGAGGCAGAGTATGGAAACACCTCCTGTCATGGGAGGGTTATGGGCCTGAAGAAAACTCTTGGGAACTTTGGCTAATATCATGGATAAAGAGATGCTTCAACAATTCCACAGAATGCATCCTCAGAAACCAAGACCAGGTAGGAGGCCTGGAGGGCGCACTTTGAAGAGGGGTACTGTTGCATCCGTCAGTCCTAGATGGCTTCGCCCCGTATGCCTCACCTTGCTCACGGCTCCTCCCGCTTACCTTGGCAAAATGGCTACTGCCGCCTCTGCAAGCCGCCCTCTCTGGCATCCCCGGAATGGCTATGATGCTGCCTCCCATCATGTTTCTCCCAAGGGCCTTCTAGGGTGCGCGCGCATGCACCACCCACATCTTTATTCCAGCATTGGTGTGAACTTCGGGGGCATCCCCCTCAAGTGACGTCACGCCATCTGGGTATATAGCCTGGACTCGATTGCTAGCTCACTGAGTTAGCAAAAGATTGGATTCGTCCAGTCTAAGCTATTCTGCCGCTTCCATGCTGCCACTGGAAGCTCTCTCTCTGCCCTTCGGGGTATTGACTAACCTGGGTACCCGCTCCTCGGGGGCCCTCTGCTTTATTTCAGGTGCCTTACAGGGATCAGGTACTCGCTCTTCGAGGGCCTGCTCTCCCTGCTCGGTGCCAGTACCATCTACTTCAGCCTGGTGGAATCACATACCTATAGCTACCATCTAGTGAGTAATCTAACTCTCAGTCTGTCTCCTCCACAGCATTGCCTTGCTGGGAAGCCTACACCAGAATTCCCCTATACCAACGGGGTGAGAAGGGTCCCCTCTGCCGAGGGGTCTCGAGACTGCTACATCCAGACTACCTCACTACTGCCACCTCTGGTGGTATACATCAAGCTGTACAATAAAAGATCTAATTCTGTGTTTGTGCGCCTGTGTCTAGCCCAGTACTGTGGCTCCCCATGGGGCCCCTCCCCGTAAGTGTGGTCATCTGCCACAGTACTCAAGAATCCACCCAAACACTGCTTAACCATAACAGGGATCTGTCCTTTTCCTATCACTTTTAATTTAATTTTTAGCTTCATTGGTCTCTTTTATTCAGGGCATTATTTAGCATTTATTTCTATGCTGATGATTTCCAAGTCATTACATCTTTTGGGGATCCAGAAAATTAATTGTTAAAATTTAATAATGAATGCCTGGATGGAATAGCCATGTGGCTAGCTACCCATAGTGTAAGGTAAATCCTCAAGAGGCTACTTGGTTTACAAGGCAGTCAACAGCTATACAGCTAGTTTCTAAAATGCAAAATATTGATATACCCCTGGAAGAGGTTATTAAAATACTAGGGATGTTAATTTACAGTTCTCTACGTTTATTGGCAAATTGCTAATCTTATTAGATCAGTGTTTTGCGGTGAATTTTAAAAGAGTTGCTCACGTTAAAAGGCCTATATTTAAAAGCTGCAATTTCCTCATGTATATGCGTGTGCACAAAAAAAAAAGAAGATTGCAAAGTTGGCAGCAAGTCCGGGGCATTCTGGGACAGGGCCAAAATTTACAAGTGTAAATCCATATTTTAAATCTGGTGGCTGCAGCACATGGTTGGCTGTTAGCAGCACATATTTACTTCTGCTCTTGGTGAGATCTGCATAAATCGCTGTTTAGACCTAAAATGGCTGAGTGAGGGGTCTGGGTCAACTGAGGGAAGTGCAGGCTTGAGAGCCAGAGATGTCTGGATGACCTTGAGACAGACTGGGCAAACTGGTGGACTAATTGGTAAAACTGGGAATGTCCTTCACACAAGCATGCTTTAAAAGCTAGTTACCTGCGCATGTTAAAGCTGACAAACTCCTACAGAAGATATGAAAAATATAAGTGCTTGAGTAACTGATTAAAATTAGGGGCACACATATGAGCGGTAGGTGTATTTTAAATTATACACACACAACTGTGTATACGATTTAAAATTCCAGCAAATGTATACTCATGCACCCATATGGCCTCTGTTGGAAACAGGATGCTGGGCTTGATGAACATAAGAACATAAGAAATTGCCATGCTGGGTCAGACTAAGGGTCCATCAAGCCCAGCATCCTGTTTCCAACAGAGGCCAAAACCAGGCCACAAGAACCTGGCAATTACCCAAACACTAAGAAGAACCCATGCTACTGATGCAATTAATAGCAGTGGCTATTCCCTAAGTATAATTGATTAATAGCCATTAATGGACTTCTCCTCCAAGAACTTATTCAACCCTTTTTGAACCCAGCTACACTAACTGCACTAACCACCTCCTCTGGCAACAAATTCCAGAGCTTTATTGTGCGTTGAGTGAAAAAGAATTTTCTCCGATTAGTCTTAAATGTGTTACTTGCTAACTTCATGGAATGCCCCCTAGTCCTTCTATTATTTGAAAGTGAAAATAACCGAGTCACATCTACTCGTTCAAGACCTCTCATGATCTTAAAGACCTCTATCATATCCCCCTCAGCCGTCTCTTCTCCAAGCTGAACAGCCCTAACCTCTTCATCCTTTCCTCATAGGGGAGCTGTTCCATCCCCTTTATCATTTTGGTTGCCCTTCTCTGTACCTTCTCCATCACAACTATATCTTTTTTGAGATGCGGCGACCAGAATTGTACACAGTATTCAAGGTGCGGTCTCACCATGGAGAGATACAGAGACATTATGACATTTTCCGTTCTATTAACCATTCCCTTCCTAATAATTCCTAATATTCTATTTGCTTTTTTGACTGCTGCAGCACACTGAGCTGACAATTTTAAAGTATTATCCACTATGATGCCTAGATCTTTTTCCTGGGTGGTAGCTCCTAATATGGAACCTAGCATCGCGTAACTACAGCAAGGGTTATTTTTCCCTATATGCAACACCTTGCACTTGACCACATTAAATTTCATCTGCCATTTGGATGCCCAATCTTCCAGTCTTGCAAGGTCCTCCTGTAATGTATCACAGTCTGCTTGTGATTTAACTACTCTGAATAATTTTGTATCATCCGCAAATTTGATAACCTCACTCGTCGTATTCCTTTCCAGATCATTTATATATATATTGAAAAGCACCAGTCCAAGTACAGATCCCTGAGGCACTCCACTGTTTACCCTTTTCCACTGAGAAAATTGACCATTTAATCCTACTCTCTGTTTCCTGTCTTTTAACCAGTTTGTAATCCATGCCATGCTGGGTCAGACCCTTGGTCTGACCCACATGGCAATTTCTTATGTTCTTATGTCCCTATGCGTTGCGCATGAATAAAAACCTTTTTTTAGAGAAGCCTGATCTCAGTGCTATTTCCAATGCTCTCTTTATTTATTTATTTATTTATTTATTTAAGTTCTTTTAATATACCGATGCTCAAGACAAGTCTTATCGTACCGGTTAACAATGAACTAGGTGAGAACCAATTAACACAGCAGGCGTAAAATGTTACAATAAAACAGGGAATGAAGAACTTGGTTATTAGAAAAGAGGGATAGGTAAAACAGTAACAGAGAGCAGAGAGTTGTTGATTAGACCAGCGCTTCTCAACCGGTGTGTCGCGACACACTAGTGTGTCGCCAAACACCGCCAGGTGTGTCGCGTCTCCCGGTGTCCCACTACCCCGTTCTACTTTCCTTTTGCCTTTTTCCAGCACACGCGGGCCAATTGGAAGCCTTCGTTCTTCCTACCCCCATTACACAATGGGAAGCCTCCTTCATTCTGCCTGCCCCCGCGCAGGCCAATCGGAAGCCTCCTCCCTACCAGTGGGAGTAGGAAGAAGGGAGGAAGCCTTTGATTGGCCGGTGAGGCAGGCAGGGAGGAATTTTGAACTCTGACGAAGCAAGATCGCGCAATGAAGAGGAAACCCGACCCCTGACGAAGCAAAGCCGCCATGGGAGCCCATTCCCATGGCGGCGAAGAGGAGACCTGACCCCGACAAAGCAAGGCCGCCACAGCCTGTGGCGGCGAAGAGGAAACCCGACCGAGGCCACCACGGGAGCCCATTCCCGCGGTGGCGAAAAAAGAAGGCCCGCCGGAGTAAAGCCGCGGCGGAACTGGAGCCCATCCCTGCAGCGAAGGAAGAAGAAGTTTTTGGTGAGAGCGGGTGCGTCTGTGCGTGGATGAGTGCCTGGGTGAGAGCGGGTGCGTCTGTGTGTGTGGATGAGTGCATGGGTGAGAGCGGGTGCGTCTGTGTGTGTGGATGAGTGCCTGGGTGAGAGCGGGTGCGTCTGTGTGTGTGAATGAGTGCCTGGGTGAGAGCGGGTGCGTCTGTGCGTGGATGAGTGCCTGGGTGAGAGCGGGTGCGACTGTGTGCGTGAATGAGTGCCTGGGTGAGAGCCGGTGCGTCTGTGTGTGTGAATGAGTGCCTGGGTGAGAGCCGGTGCGTCTGTGTGTGAATGAGTGCCTGGCTGAAAGCTGGTGTGAATGGGTGCCTGGGTGAGAGGTGGTGTGTGTGGGTGTGAATGGGTGCCTGGGTGAGAGGTGGTGTGTGTGGGTGTGAATGGGTGCCTGGGTGAGAGCTGGTGTGTCTGTGTGTGAATGGGTGCCTGGGTGAGAGCTGGTGTGTCTGTGTGTGAATGGGTGCCTGGTTGAGAACTGATGTGTCTGTGTGTGAATGGGTGCCTGGTTGAGAACTGATGTGTCTGTGTGTGAATGGGTGCCTGGGTGAGAGCTGGTGTGTCTGTGTATGAATGAGTGCCTGGTTGAGAACTGGTGTGAATGGGAGCCTGGGTGAGAACTGGTGTGAATGGGTGCCTGGGTGAGAACTGGTGTGAATGGGTGCCTGGGTGAGAACTGGTGTGTCTGTGTGTGAATGGGTGCCTGGGTGAGAGCTGGTGTCTCTGTGTGTGAATGGGTGCCTGAGTGAGAGCTGGTGTGTCTGTGTGTGAATGGGTGCCTGGGTGAGAGCTGGTGTGTCTGTGTGTGAATGGGTGCCTGGTTGAGAGCTGGTGTGAATGGAAGCCTGGGTGAGAACTGGTGTGAATGGGTGCCTGGGTGAGAGCTGGTGTGTCTGTGTGTGAATGAGTGCCTGGGTGAGAGCTGGGGTGTCTGTGTGTGAATGAGTGCCTGGGTGAGAGCTGGTGTGTGTGGGTGTGAATGGGTGCTTGGGTGAGAGGTGGTGTGTGTGGGTGTGAATGGGTGCTTGGGTGAGAGCTGGTGTGTGTGGGTGTGAATGGAAGCCTGGGTGAGAGCTGGTGTGGGTGTGAGAGCATTTGTGTGTGATTGAGAGCTTGTATATAAGAGACCATGAGTGTGATTGAGAGAGAGACTGGTCAGGGAGGTGAGAGAGACCGAGACTGTTCGTGGGGTCTAATTGGAGTTATGTGTGTGAGTGACTGGTTGTGGGCGCTAAGGAAGAGGACTGTGAGGACAGAGCTTCAGCAGCCCTTGCTGCTTCCTGTGAGTGCTATTGGCCTGGAAGGGAAAGGAGTAGGAGAGTTGCTGGAGAGGGTAAGAAAAGGTGGCTTTTTAAATGTATTTTTCTTGATTGCCATTTTAATTATTGGGTATTATGCGATGTCTGCTGTTTTGAAATATTTTATTGATATTTGGACATGTTTTAATAATTTTTATGAGTTTTTAATTGTTGGATATTCTGTTCAGCAGCTGTTTTGTAACATTTTTAGTAAAGCTTTACAATTATTTCTGTGTGGGGCGCTATAGCAGCTTGGCTTATTCTGTTTTCCCAATAGGAAATGTATTAGTGTTTAGGGCCTGGTTTAATATTTGTATTCCTTAGATAGGGTTGTTACTGGTTGAGTGTGTTCCATAATACAGGTGTATCTTTGTGCGGGTTAGTTTGTGTGCATTATTGCAGATCCTGGGACTATGTTAGGTGCTATATTTCTCTTTCCATTTCTCTAGGTTTGCACTGCATGCAGAGTGGCTTTTTTGGTTTTCCATTCCAGTTTCTGTCTCCATATTTATAATGTGTGGTCTTTCTGTACTTGGTGAAGGTCAGTTCTGGGTTTGTGACAGAGGTGAGATATTTTACTAGCATGTAGGCTTTTGTATCAATCTTATTTGTTGTGTTTTCTCAATAGGATATGCATTAGTGGTAAATTACTGTCTTTTCATAAGAAGGGCTATTGTGCCTGGTAGTAAAGGGAGTTTGTTTTGCTTTTACTGAGATGTCATCAGAACCAGAATATCTTTTTTTGTATGGCGAGTTGTACAGGGTAATGCCCTAGATCTGCTCTGCACTCATTGCGGGGGGTTGAGGGGATTCCTGTGGATGCAGAGTGCATGTTTACATTTAGCCCCGTGACGGTCACATGCTCAGTGTGTCACGCATGTGAGAACCATCTGTCAGGTGTGTCCCGGCCAAAAAAAGGTTGAGAACCACTGGATTAGACAACAGAGCATGTTCATTTAGTGGTTCAAATATCAAAATGATCAGTTACAGGCATAGTAAGATAGTTGTATGAACAAATTCTGGCAGAGCAGTTCCATAGTGGGGGGACAGAGGGAGATACTGGGAGGTCAGGTGGGGGGGAGGGGGGATAAGGAGGGAGGTACTAGGGAGGGGGAGATGGACGGTGCAGGAAGAAGAAGGTATCTTCAGCGATATGCTTGAGTGAATAGCCATGTTTTCAGTTTTTTTCTGAAGGAGAATTGGCATTTTTCCTGGCGTAGATCAGGGGGGAGTGAGTTCCAGTGATATGGTCCGGCTGTGGAGAGTGCTCGTTTTTTAATTGAGTTGTGTATAGAAGATTTGCTCGGGGGCATCTGGAGGGAGTCTCTATAAGCGGATCTGATTGGCCTTGATGAAGAGTGGGGATCGAGAGGAATGGTAAGTTGTAGAGATGATTGATGATATATGGTTTTGTGAATGATGGTCAGTGTCTTGAAGAGTATTCTGTAGTTGATAGGTAGCCAGTGTAGAGATTTTAAAATCGGAGTGATGTGGTCTCTACGACAGGTATTTGTGAGGATCCTGGCTGCCGCGTTTTGCAGCATCTGTAGTGGTTTAGTGGAGGAGGCAGGGAGACCGAGTAGTAGCGCGTTACAGTAATTGATCTTTGAGAACAATATGGCTTGAAGGACTGCGCGGTAATCATGAAAGTGTAGGAGAGGTCTAATCTGTTTTAGAACCTGTAGCTTGAAGAAGCCTTCTTTAGTGGTGGTGTTAATGAATTTTTTGAAATTCAGTCTAGAATCCAGAGTGATCCCTAGGTCTCTCACCTGGTTTGTTAGTAGTATAGTAGCTGTGCTGTCTCATAGGGATGTGAATCGTTTTAGGACGATTAAAATTATCGTCCGATAATTTTAATATCGTCTTAAACCGTTATGGAACACAATACAATACAGATTCTAACGATTTATCGTTATAAATCGTTAGAATCGTGAGCCGGCACACTAAAACCCCCTAAAACCCACCCCCGACCCTTTAAATTAAATCCCCCACCCTCCCGAACCCCCCCCCCAAATAACTTAAATAACCTGCGGGTCCAGCGGCGGTCCGGAACGGCAGCGGTCCGGAATGGGCTCCTGCTCCTGAATCTTGTCGTCTTCAGCCGGCGCCATTTTCCAAAATGGCGCCGAAAAATGGCGGCGGCCATAGACGAAAAAGATTGGACGGCAGGAGGTCCTTCCGGACCCCCGCTGGACTTTTGGCAAGTCTCGTGGGGGTCAGGAGGCCCCCCACAAGCTGGCCAAAAGTTCCTGGAGGTCCAGCGGGGGTCAGGGAGCGATTTCCCGCCGCGAATCGTTTTCGTACGGAAAATGGCGCCGGCCATACGCGTATGGCCGGCGCCATTTTCCGTACAGAAAATGGCGCCGGCAGGAGATCGACTGCAGGAGGTCGTTCAGCGAGGGTTCCGGCGCCTCGCTGAACGACCTCCTGCAGTCGATCTCCTGCCGGCGCCATTTTCGTACGCTCCCTGACCCCCGCTGGACCTCCAGGAACTTTTGGCCAGCTTGTGGAGGGCCTCCTGACCCCCACGAGACTTGCCAAAAGTCCAGCGGGGGTCCGGAAGGACCTCCTGCCGTCCAATCTTTTTCGTCTATGGCTGCCGCCATTTTTCGGCGCCATTTTGGAAAATGGCGCCGGGCTGAAGACGACAAGATTCAGGAGCAGGAGC
This sequence comes from Rhinatrema bivittatum, assembly GCF_901001135.1. Classification (NCBI taxonomy): domain Eukaryota; kingdom Metazoa; phylum Chordata; class Amphibia; order Gymnophiona; family Rhinatrematidae; genus Rhinatrema; species Rhinatrema bivittatum. Next base: position 281,999,247 of record NC_042618.1, on the reverse strand, counting down.
CCGTTCCGGACCGCTGCCGTTCCGGACCGCCGCTGGACCCGCAGGTTATTTAAGTTATTTGGGGGGGGGTTCGGGAGGGTGGGGGATTTAATTTAAAGGGTCGGGGGTGGGTTTTAGGGGGTTTTAATGTGCCGGTTTTTCGATTTTTCGATTTTTCGATTTTTAACGATTTTTAACGATTTTTCACGATATTTTACCCCCCCAAACGGCAACAATACGATTCCCTCCCCCTCCCAGCCGAAATCGATCGTTAAGACGATCGAGGACACGATTCACATCCCTACTGTCTCAAATTATCTCAAACTCTAACAGGTAGAGTTAATGAAATTGCCCTTTCCTCAAGAAATTCAACTAGAGCACACTAAAATGGCTTGCTTTCAGGTTCAGGCCCCACTGCACTGGCATTCACTTCCCTAGACTTACACATGGAAAGAAACTATATCAGATTTTGGAAATTAAGTCCTGGCTGTTTTCTAAAGTCTTTGATTATTAGCTTTTTATTTTTTACATATTGTATCTGGTATGTTGCCTATTGATTATTTTTTATAGATTTATGTTCTGTTTTATTAATAGAATGGCCATTTTAGGATTTTCTTATATAATAAATTATTCCTGTTTTGGATTGTGCAATCATTTTATGCATTTTTTATGACTATTTAGTGTGCACCATTTTGAATGTTATTAGAAAATCAATCTAATAAATAAATTTTCCATTGTCATTGCCATTACAAACTGCAACTTATGGGGCAGATTTAAAAATATACTTGCGGGCTTACATTTGAGCGCGCAATCCGGTGCGCACAAATGTACACCTGATTTTATAACATGCTTGCGCAGCCGCGCGCATGTTATAAAATCAGGGATCGGCACGCACAAGGGGGTGCACACTAGAAACATAGAAACATAGAAATGACGGCAGAAGAAGACCAAATGGCCCATCTAGTCTGGCCAGTAAGCTACGCACTTTATCCATTTTTTTCCCCTTTTTTTCTCTCCCACCTGTTACTATTGGCTTCCAGTACCCTCCAGCCCTAATCAATTAGGGGTAGCAACCGCTGTAACAAGCAGGCCACACCCTTACCCCATACTCTTACGCACCCCTGTTTTTATTTATTTATTTTTTTTTTTGAGATAACAGCCCTCCATCCTTCCGCTCCGTGAAGGTGGAACACCAACTAGTGGCCACTGGCATCCTGCTCCGTGAATGCCTCTGTGGCTACTGCCGCTCCGTGCAGTGTTTGAATGCCTCTGTGGCTACTGCCGCTCCGTGCAGTGTTTGAATGCCTCCTCTTTATTCACACCTTCTAGACTTGATGGATCCACAGTGTTTATCCCATGCCCCTTTGAAGTCGTTCACAGTTTTAGACTTCACCACTTCCTCCGGAAGGGCATTCCAGGCCCATCTAGTCTGCCCAGCAAGCTACGCACTTTATCCATTTTTTCCCCTTTTTTTCTCGCCCACCTGTTACTATTGGCTTCCAGTACCCTCCAGCCCTAATTCCCCTCCACCCCAACACCAATTTAGAGAGCAGCGCCGTATCTGCATCCAAGTGAACGTCCAGCTCAATTAGGGGTAGCAACCGCTGTAACAAGCAGGCCACACCCTTACCCCATACTCTTACCCACCCCTGTTTTTATTTTTTTATTTTTTGAGATAGCAGCCCTCCATCCTTCCGCTCCGTGAAAGTGGAACACCAACTACTAGCCACTGGCATCCCGCTCTGTGAATGCCTCTGTAGCTACTGCCGCTCCGTGCAGTGTTTGAATGCCTCCTCTTTATTCACACCCTCTAGACTTGATGGATCCACAGTGTTTATCCCACGCCCCTTTGAAGTCGTTCACAGTTTTAGACTTCACCACTTCCTCCGGAAGGGCATTCCAGGCATCCACCACCCTTTCCGTGAAGAAATACTTCCTGACATTGGTTCTTAGTCTTCCTCCCTGGAGCCTCAGCTCGTGACCTCTGGTTCTGTTGATTTTTTTCCGACGGAAAAGGTTTGTCGTTGTCTTTGGATCATTAAAGTTTTTCAAGTATCTGAAAGTCTGAATCATATCACCCCTGCTCCTCCTTTCCTCCAGGGAGTACATATTTAGATTGTTCAATCTCTCCTCGTATGTCATCCGATGAAGACCCTCCACCTTCCTGGTCGCCCTTCTCTGTACCGCTTCCATCTTGTCCTTGTCTCTTTGTAGATACGGTCTCCAGAACTGAACACAGTACTCCAGGTGAGGCCTCACCAAGGACCTGTACAAGGGGATAATCACTTCCCTTTTCTTACTCGATATTCCTCTCTCTATGCAGCCCAGCATTCCTCTGGCTTTTGCTATCGCCTTGTCGCACTGTTTCGCAGACTTCATATCATTAGACACTATCACCCCAAGGTCTCTCTCCTGCTTCGTGCACATCAGCCCTTCTCCCCCCATCGAATACAGTTCATTTGGATTTCCACTCCCCATATGCATGACTCTGCACTTCTTGGCACTGAATCTCAGCTGCCATATCTTCGACCACTCTTCCAGCTTCCTTAAATCCCGTCTCATTCTCTCTACTCCTTCCGGCGTGTCCACTCTGTTGCAGATCTTAGTGTCATCCGCAAAAAGACAAACCTTACCTTCTATCCCGTCCGCAATGTCGCTCACAAATATATTGAACAGGACCGGTCCCAACACCGATCCTTGTGATACACCACTTAAAACCTCCCTCTCTTCAGAGAGAGCTCCATTTACCATCACACATTGTCTTCTGTCCGTCAACCAGTTTGCAATCCAGGTCACCACCTCGGCACTCACTCCTAAGCTTCTCATTTTATTCACCAGTCTCCTGTGCGGGACCGTATCAAAAGCTTTGCTGAAATCCAAGTAGATGACATCGAGCGCTCTTCCTTGATCCAATTCCTTGGTTACCCAGTCAAAAAAGTCGATCAGATTTGTCTGACAGGATCTTCCCCTGGTGAATCCATGCTGCCTCTGGTCCAGCAATTCTCCTGACTGTAGATAGTTCACTATTCTCTCTTTCAACAGTGACTCCATTACTTTTCCCACCACCGAAGTGAGGCTAACCGGTCTGTAGTTACCAGCCTCCTCTCTGTTCCCACTCTTGTGAAGCGGAACCACCACAGCTCTTCTCCAATCACTCGGCACCACTCCCGTTTCTAGGGATCTATTGAACAGGTCACACAGCGGACCCACCAGCACATCTCTGAGCTCCCTCAGTATCCTGGGATGAACCTCATCAGGTCCCATGGCTTTGTCTACTTTCAGTTTCCCCAGCTCTTCCCATACATTTTCTATTGTAAATGGAGTTACATCTACTCCACTCCCCTCCAGTATCTTGTTAACTAGGGACGGTCCTTCTCCAGGGTCCTCCTTCGTGAACACAGAACAGAAGTATTCGTTTAATATTTCTGCCATTTCTTCGTCTCTCTCCACACATTGATCCTTTCCACCTTTCAATTTCACTATACTACTTTGAACTTTTCTCTTTTCACTGATGTATCTGAAAAATGTTTTGTCACCTCTCTTTACTTCCTTGGCAATCCTCTCTTCTGCTTGACTTTTTGCTCTCTTGATTAATTTCTTCGTCTCCCTCAGTTCTACCAGATATTCTTCTTTGTGCTCCTCTCTTTGGGATCTTTTGTATTTGTTGAACGCTGTTCTTTTAGCCTTTATTTTGTCAGCCACCTCCTTTGAGATCCAGATAGGTTTCATTTTTCTTTTGCTTTTCTTTACTTTTCTAACATATAGATTAGTTGACTTGGCAATTGCTCCTTTTAGATTGGTCAACTGTTGATCCACTTCTCTCACATTCTCCCAGCCTTTTAGTTCTTCCTCCAGGTACTTCCTCATTTCATCAAAGTTTGTGTTTTTGAACTGCAGAACTCGGGTTTTTGTGCTTCTTTTCCGTATCTTTTTTGTGATATTAAACCATATCGTTTGGTGATCACTCGTGCTGAGGTGGGCGCCCACCTGGACATCAGAGATGTTATCTCCATTAGTGAGCACTAAGTCAAGTATTGCTCCTTCTCTCGTGGGTTCCAAAACCATTTGTTTGAACAAAGCTACTTGCAGGGCATCCACTATTTCTCTACTATTATTAGATTCTGCAGATGGGATTCTCCAGTCTACATCTGGCATATTAAAGTCTCCAACAATCACCACTTCTCCCTTCTTTCCTATCCTGTGGATGTCTTCAACCAGATCTCTGTCCAGCTCTTCCTTTTGGTTTGGAGGCCTGTAAACCACTCCAATAAAAATGGATGTCCCATCTTTTTTTAGGTTGGCCCATAGTGCTTCTTCTTTGCCCCATCTTCCTTGCAGCTCCGATGCTTTGATATTGTTTCTGACATAAAGAGCCACTCCTCCCCCTTTCCTGTCCTCTCTGTCTTTCCTTAACAAGTTATAGCCCGGTATTGCCGTATCCCAGTCATGAGATTCCGTAAACCACGTTTCCGTGACAGCAACAACGTCCAAGTCCGCCTCCACCATTAGGGCTTGCAGATCTGGGATTTTATTGCCCAAACTACGAGCATTTGTGCTCATAGCTTTCCAGCTTTCTTCATTCAGGTTACTGCTGTTTCTGGACTCCTTTTGTGACCACTTTAGTTGAGTTTTGTTATCCACTTTTCCCTTTGCCTTTGTGTAAGGGAAAGGATTAGTGCCTCTGATGGCAGAGTCATCCATCACAGTGAGCTTATTCCTTTGGTTTCTGATCTGGAATTTCTGTGTGCATTGGGTTTTTTCTCTCTTTTTTCTTTTTTCTCTCTTTTGCAAATTGCGCACGCGAGCCCTCGGGGAGCCCTGCTGGCTTTCCCCATTCCCGCTCTCCAGCCCTGTATTGGAAGTTAAGCCTGCCAGAAGCAGGCGCAACTTGTGTGCGCCGGCCGACTGCCGGTACACAATCCCCTGCAATGGCCGCTGTTTCTGAGTTCTCAGCCATGCCTACAGGACCGGCCCTGGACCACCCAGCCATGCCACTGTCCTGCCCCACCATGCCCCTGGACCGTCTTCCCCGCCCCCATCCTGCCCCCTGCTCGCCCATTCAGAAAAGCCCTGGAACATACGCGTGCCCTGGGGCTTTACGCACACTGCTGGGCCTTGAAGTCCCTTTTATAGCCTGTTGGTTTCAGAATGATGCTACAAACATTAGTACTTAGCAATATAGACTGTCACTATTGTAATTTTTTTAGCTGGATCTTCCTCAGTAGAGCATGTTCTCCAACTGGTACAATATTTGGCTGCCTGGTTAGTTATTGAGAGACCTAGACTTGCACATATTACCCCTGAATTGCAAGTTGTACATTGGATCTCAATTACACTATAAATTAAGTTCAATGTATTAGATTTGGTCTTTACAAGCACTTATAGGATTAGCCTGAGTTATCTTGAGGATATCTTTGCACCTTATATTACTGCTCATCTGTTGACATCTGCTGAGAAATCAATTTTAGCGGTCCTCACTTTTAAGAAATTTCATCTGAGACCTAGAATCAGGTACTATCAATGGCTGGTGTGGAGCTGTGGAACATTTTGCCTTTTGAGAAAAAGATGATTATCTGATGTGCATTTCTGCCCCCTCTCTCCCTTTGTTTTAAAATTTAGAAAGATATCAAAAGTATTTCTCTTAGGCCTATCATTCTGGTTGCCCCTAATAGCCATTGTTTTGTACATCACAGAATATTTATTTATTTGTTTTATTTATTTAAACATTTTTATATACCGACATCCGTTTGCACATCATATCGGATTACAGATAACTTGAAACTTGAACAGACGAACTGTCAACTAGGCATAGCCTTTACAAAGAACCAGGATAAATAGGAGATACATGATAGATGTTAAAGAAAATAGTTGGATAAATAGGTTAACTGAGAGGTATATTTATAACCAATAATCAATGTACAATATATACAGTGGGATTGGAAGAAAATTGGAAAGATAGGTTAACTGAGAGATAAAATTATAACTAAAATTCAGGGAGAAGGACAGAGGTATGGAGGTCTACAGTGATGATGAAAGTTCGGTAAGAGATCCTGAGGGGAGGGTAAAAGCATAATGGAGAGACTGTGGCATATTATTCACATTGTAGAGTGGTATTGGAGGGGAAGGCCTGCATAAAAAGCCACATTTTTAGTTTTTTTTTTAACTTGGGGGTGGAGGTTTCAGTACGTAGATCTGGAGGCATGGAGTTCCAGAGGGAGGGGCCAGCTAGGGAGAAGGCCCTCTTGGTGGTGGAGGTAAGTTTGGTAGATTTAATCGATGGAGGGCGGAGCATACCTTGATGGGAAGAACGGGTTGGTCGTGTGGAAGTGCGTATCATGAGAGGAGGATTGAGCCAGTTGTAGTTTTCATGTATGATACTTTTATGAATGAGGGATAGGGTTTTGTATAGGATTCGAGATTTTATTGGTAGCCAGTGCAACTCCATGAATGTTGGTGTGATATGGTCTCTTTTTCTGGAGTTAGTAAGGATGTAATTGTAATTGGATGTAATTGTAATTGTAGTTGCTGCTTTGAGATCCTATATTTGAACTTATGACATTGCTCTCCAGCTCTCTTTCTCCCCATCTTGGGCTTAATCTCCTTCTAGCTCTTCATTTCCTTTTCTAATCCCACACTCAGTCCCCATCCCTCATCTCTCGTTCCTTTCCAACCTCACCCCTCCAAAGGCTTAATCCCTTAATACCTCATTTAGCTTGGTAGAGTGGGACAGTTCAGCAGCAGCTGTCTTTATCTAACCCGCGCAGGCTAAGGCTAGTTATCATAGACCATGTAGGTTGATGATATCTCCCTCCTCTCTCATGCAGACTTGATGCTCTTAGCATCATGTCTTTTCTCTTCTGACCATCCAAGTCAATGTTACATGGGCTAATGATTTTATTAATGCCTCCTTCCTCTTCTGGCCACATGGGCCAATGATTTCACTACCTCCTCTCTTACACAGCCAATACCCTTAGCATTGCTCTGTGATCTTCTGCCAAATTCTGTGCAGGTCAAGAATTCTATGCAAATTCTGCTTTATGCAGAATTCTATCAGGAGTGGAAGATTTTATGCCAAAAAGTTCTAGGTCATCTATTTATTTATTTAATTGTTTATTTGTAGTGATTTCTTATCCACATTTCAGTTAGAATGCTCAAAGCAGTTTACAATAGTAAATTTGGATTAGAAAACTCAAGGGAACAGTACAGTTTAGGGGTGAAGCTCTGATGTGCTCAAAACAAGAGATGGATCTGCAAGTGATCATATCAGGATCATAAGGTGGCCAAACAGGTTGATTAGGAAGTGGTAAAAGCTAGAAAGATGCTAGGGTACAAATGGTGAAGAAAAATCAGCAAGAAAAAGGAAATTATAAGACCACTGAATATATCTCTGGTGACATTTCTTTTAGAATTCTGCAAACAATTCATGCTTTATTAAGGATACAGTCAATGTGGAAAAGGGCTTGGTAATTTTTAAAAGAGGCTCCAAGATTGTGTAATAGCTTACCCTCAGACCTTTGGATGATAATGACTATCACCTTTAGAAAGAAGATGAAGGTATGGGTTTTTTCAGAGGGTTAAGATAATGTATCTGTGAGGATCTCCCTGAGTCTGCTTTCTGTGACTGGATTGTCAATGTGAGGTTTTATTAAATTCAGGTTCCTATTGTACTGGGTTCCTATTGTACTGGGTGGGAAGAATTAGACTGATGATGTCTGTTGGTTAAGACTATGTTAATCTGTCTTATTTTTTATACCATCTGTGATTATATAGATTTGGGCAGTTGGGCATTCTAGGAATCCGTGATTTAGTAAATAGTATGACTTTCCTGTTTTATTTTGATGTTATTTTATTCAGTTTTTGGGGTTGTATATTGATGTGTTTTTATGCATCTGTTTTATTTTAGTTTTATTATGCATTTTATAACTTAGTTAAAGATTATGCACAACCTTGAATGTTTTTTCTAGGAAGGTCAGTGTTACTAGGAAGGTCAATGTTACTTAGGGCCTCATTTTCCAAAGAGTTACCGCGCGCGATACGGCTGTACCGCCTGCGATAAATTCGCGAACCGCGATAACAAGCATATATCGCGGTTCGCGAATGCAAATATGGAATAATGTATTCAGGGGGCGGAGTTGGGGCGGGGCAAATGTAAAGTAGGGAGGATGTATCGCGTGGCGCGAAACCCGCGGCGGTGTTAGCGCGGCTCCTAACGCGGCCAATAACTACAACCCTTTCAAATGCGATACAGTCTATCGCGGCGCACAGCGCGCAGCTCGCTAATAGCGCGTTGAACGAAAATGTGCCAAACCAATCCCCACAGACCTACAAATGTAGAGCTGGCCAATAAAAAGGCCTGTTCTTAGTAGGTGAATCTGCTCCACACATTCACAGTGTATGGGGCAGGTGCACGCCATGGCTGACCAGGCCCAACGCAGACGCCAGGACGTTGGTCGACGTCGCCATCGTTACAGGCATCGGATCTATCTGCCATGAACCTCATTGCTGGGAATGCCAGAGGATGTAGTCATCAGCAGATATCGCCTCAGCACTCGTGCCATCATGGAACTATATGAAGACATACGAGGTGCCCTTGAGGCCCGAACCCAAAGGAGCCGTGCCGTCCCCGGCCTGACCAAACTCTTGGCCACCCTGCATTTCACAGCAAGTGGCTCCTTCCAATCCACGGTAGCTGTTGTGGGTGGCATGTCACAGAGCACCTTTTCCCGGTGTCTGCACCAGGTCATTGCAGCTGTTATGGACCGCATGCCTCGCTACATAGCATTCCCACGCAACAGACAGGACCTGATGGACCTCAAGCGTGGTTTCCATGCCCTTGCCCGCTTTCCGAATGTAATTGGAGCTATTGACTGCACCCATGTGGCCATCGTTCCACCCCGTGAGATGGAGGCAGCCTACCGCAACAGGAAGCAGTTCCACTCCCTCAACGTGCAAGTGGTGTGTGATGCTGGAATGCGGATCCTCTCGGTGATGTCCAGATTCCCGGGATCAGCGCACGATGCCTTCGTACTCAGGCAATCAGCTCTGTTTCGCAAATTCGAAGATGGCCTGTATGGCGATGGTTGGCTTGTAGGTAAGATCCACGTTAACATACATATAACATATTTGCAAGGGTCATCTCTGTAATGGCACACAAAGGTGATGTAGACGCCTGTTGTGATGGAGTCACAGGTCCCCATCACAACAGACCTGAGTGGGACATTGTGTTACTGAAAGTGGTGTAATGGCTCGGGCACCCAACCATGTACTATTGGCTGCCAAGCACAAACTATGCAGTACGCCCTGTATGTGGCATGGCTTGCTCACCTCACTGCACAGGTGGACAGCCTACACATATTGGGTGTAGCCATGGCTACTGGCAGTGTGCAAGATGAATTGAGACTTGTCATGTAAGAGCAGCTCACATCCACAGGTGTTAGTGAGCCCCTGACGTTCCTGAGACCTTGCATGAACATCTCTACTCAGTTGTGCACATTGAGGGGCAGCCAGTTGACACCATGTATGTTGTTGGGTAGGCATACCGACAGAGAAGGTGTACTTGAGCACATATGTCAGTACACAATGACTGGAGTGCATACTGCATATGATTTAAACACAGGGATGTCAGGACAGTGGTGTAATGCACCAACCGCATACACAGAGCTGACATACATCTCACTGTTTAGGGGCCCTTCACGTGCTATAACGCCTAATAGCCACACACCAGCTGTGTGCCAAAGCAATCCTGACACCACACACATAAGGTGTAGGGAAACTGGAATGGGCTGCCTCGTGCCATCCGGTTCAACTGCATGTATTGAGCACATACACCCATGGGACAGAAACATAAGTATGTGTAATCTGTTCCCTATGTCATTGCTACAGGAGACGCAGCCTATGGATGCAGGCCCTGGCTGATGACCCCGATCCTCCAGCCTGCCACAGCACAACAGCTGGCCTATAATCGGTCCTTAAATGCTACCCGCATGGTCATCGAACGTACCATCGGCCTTTTGAAGAGCCGCTTCCGATGTTTGGACAAGAGTGGGGGAGCGCTACTGTATGCCCCCCCCCAAGGTTGCTCGAATAATCCTGCTTTGCTGTGTGTTCCATAATGTGGCTCTTCGCCATGGAATACCTGTGGCTATAGCTCCAGACCTCAGACCTGATCCCCCATGTGTGCGTGCACGACGGCATGACACCACACTCAGGGGCAGCCAGGTTCGCCAACACCTTATACAGACACACTTTTAAGGTTGGCATGGGGCAGACCGCTGCCCCAGATGGCCTGTTTGCCCACCGATGGGTTAGGAAATAGGTTAGTGTGCAGAGCTCCTTTCAGTCTGCTACGACCCTTTATCATATTGTTTACACTTCTGGTTTACTGTGTTCCGATGCCTTTTCCTTCCAACAATATACAGCTCCAAGTTTACCAACCTTGTTAAATGTCACTTTATTCTTCTGGTTTTTTACTATTATTTACTATTTGTACTGTTTTTTGTTACTATTGTTACTATTTCCCTGTTCGATGTAAACCGGTCTGATATGGTCTTCCAACCATGAAGATCGGTATAGAAAAGCGTTAAATAAATAAATACATACGTGCTTCACCTGCTACGTGTGTCCACCCAACAACTGTGTGGGGTGCTGGTCTGCCACAGAGGATGTTGGCCATAATAGGGTGGGGAAGCGCTGCCTCAAGCCTCTGCTGAGGTGCTGTATGTGTGATACCTATTCTGTGCCATTGGGCTAAGCACTTGCTACATACTCTGGGTTGCTGTGCAGTGCACTTCTGCCATCCAAGGTGTACCACACACCTGTGTCATTCCAGATATGGCACACATTATCTGATGGAGTTACTGAGCAACACAGTGCACCTCAGAAGCAAGGAAGAGCTACCTGGCCATGCATGCTCCTGGAAGCAGCACACACACATGCTGTCAGACCCCTCATGATATAGATGTCCCCTGTTGGGACACACAGCCACCATTTAATGCAGGCCGGACATACTCCTGTCATGACATCTCACCTGAAGACAGTGTCAGCAGTGCTGGCTGCACGGAGCTGTGGGCTGGGGCTACCCAGCCACCTTACGCATTTTTGGCTACAAAGGTGATGGGCTGACTGTTGGCATGTGATGGGGAGGACAGCGTGTCAGGCAGGGTGAGAAACTAATGGCTAACTCTATCATCTATGGAGACTCAAGACCTGGCTGTTCATGTAGGCTTTTCCATAACTCCAATATTATTTAACTCCTAACAGTCAACACACCTCACCATAAATATGACTATTAGCTACCTCTTACAATGTAATTATATGGAATTATCTTGTTTTCCTTTTCATATGTTGCCTTCTTACTCCAAATCCTATTTTCCGCTGTTATATGTAACAGCTTTTTCTGCACTATTGTTCAAGTTTAAGCTTATTTTGCACTCCTGTTTCATGTGAACCAGCATGATGGGACTATTGTCAGGAATGTTGGGATATAACAAACTGAAATAAATAATTACAATAAATAAAGGATTCCTCATACTGGAAGCATATGTGGCTCATAAAGTATGTAGGATACAGTGGCCTGTCGCCCTCATACTGTACGGTATAATGGTACACAGGGCAGGAAGGTGACCAATTGGGCTGAGGTTTGGTCTGCGCTCTGACCATAACCATGCCTCCCCCCCAGTCTGGCCACAAGATATGCAAACCCATCCCACCCAGCTTGTGGTACTGGGACAGGTTGCTGTGTTGCCACTATCTGACAATGATGGTGCTGCCCACTGCAGCACCCCATACCAGGATGGCATCTCGGGGTACAGGTGGTACCTAGGCTCTGCATGACACCCCCCCCCCCCCCTCACCACCATCCACTCTTGCTTTGGCCCTCAAGCATGATCCCATGCAGATGTACACCTGGAGCCTACAGGTACTGTACCTTATGAGGGTGCACCCGTCTGGCAGCACGCGACCTGGCTGCACCCAGCGATGTCTTCCACAAGGGGATATAAGGAGGGCCAATGGTGCCATCAGCCCCTGCCATGGCTGGTCACAGTGTTCAAATACCTCACACTTGGCCAAGCAAATGTGCATCCTTAACAATTGTGCTACCTGCTGCACCACAGTTGTATGGTCCTGGTTTCCACTAGCTGGGTATGCAGACATTAAACAGGCTGCACGGTACATGCTGTATGTTCTGACATGGCTACCTGTTCTTAATGAGGTGGAATGTGTCAGTGAAGCAAGATGTGCCTAAGGGTGTTGACAAATACCATCACAGTGTTCAGTGTTGCACTTGGCCTCTGCCTCAGTACATACACAGGCCACACAGTGCCATGGACATGGAGGCAACACCGTACACCATGTATGGCAAGCGTTCGACAGGTGACAGCTTCCTGATGTCCACATACAGTGGAAAACCATCATTCATGGATTGTGTAGGGATGTGAATCGTGTCCTCGATCGTCTTAACGATCAATTTCGGCTGGGAGGGGGAGGGAATCGTATTGTTGCCGTTTGGGGGGGTAAAATATCGTGAAAAAATCGTGAAGAAATCTAAAAATCGCAAAACCGGCACATTAAAACCCCCTAAAACCCACCCCCGACCCTTTAAATTAAATTCCCCACCCTCCCGAACCCCCCCAAATGAGTTAAATAACCTGCGGGTCCAGCGGCGGTCCGGAACGGCAGCGGTCCGGAACGGGCTCCTGCTCCTGAATCTTGTTGTCTTCAGCCGGCGCCATTTTCCAAAATGGCGCCGAAAAATGGCGGCGGCCATAGACGAACACGATTGGACGGCAGGAGGTCCTTCCGGACCCCCGCTGGACTTTTGGCAAGTCTCGTGGGGGTCAGGAGGCCCCCCACAAGCTGGCCAAAAGTTCCTGGAGGTCCAGCGGGGGTCAGGGAGCGATTTCCCGCCGCGAATCGTTTTCGTACGGAAAATGGCGCCGGCAGGAGATCGACTGCAGGAGGTCGTTCAGCGAGGGTTCCGGCGCCTCGCTGAACGACCTCCTGCAGTCGATCTCCTGCCGGCGCCATTTTCCGTACGAAAACGATTCGCGGCGGGAAATCGCTCCCTGACCCCCGCTGGACCTCCAGGAACTTTTGGCCAGCTTGTGGGGGGCCTCCTGACCCCCACGAGACTTGCCAAAAGTCCAGCGGGGGTCCGGAAGGACCTCCTGCCGTCCAATCGTGTTCGTCTATGGCCGCCGCCATTTTTCGGCGCCATTTTGGAAAATGGCGCCGGCTGAAGACAACAAGATTCAGGAGCAGGAGCCCGTTCCGGACCGCTGCCGTTCCGGACCGCCGCTGGACCCGCAGGTTATTTAACTCATTTGGGGGGGGTTCGGGAGGGTGGGGGATTTAATTTAAAGGGTCGGGGGTGGGTTTTAGGGGGTTTTAGTGTGCCGGCTCACGATTCTAATGATTTATAACGATAAATCGTTAGAATCTCTATTGTATTGTGTTCCATAACGGTTTAAGACGATATTAAAATTATCGGACGATAATTTTAATCGTCCTAAAACGATTCACATCCCTAGGATTGTGTCCTCCATGGGTGCACCAACAGGGTCCTTAGTAATGCCATGAATACAGAAGTGTGTGAGACCCAGTGATACAGATCTTCATTATAATCTACTGAATTAGAACAGGACAACAATCATTCACATGCTGCAGAACCCCAGTGTACTTCCCTCCCTACAGGTGTGCTGGTCAGTCAGACGGTGACAGCTAACCAATGTGGCACACACATCATTATCAGCAGAACATTACTGTTTCCACATGCTGAATGACCTGTTGCACTGCCTGACAGGCCATATGTGTAGGAGACCCCTTTACCTTGCTTCCCAAGTATGTAGTGCACAGGAGCTGGTGCACAGTGGTGTTACCAGTACTGCTAACTGCGCTGTGTGCAGGCATATAGGGAATAAGGGCCACACATGGACCTACATGTCCCTCCGCGTGACATAGATGCACCCATATTGGTACGTTGGGAGGGTGGGCGTCCCATCCACATGATGTCCCTCAAAAAAGGCTTGCAGGTACAGGAGCTTCACGACAGGGTTTGTAGCACAATGGGTGTGAGGTGGCTACATAACATGATGGTGACACAGGTCACACAGTCTGTGTAAAATGTCTGCTGAGAATGATGTGTGAGCAACATTGTTTACCTGTAACTGTCGCAACTGCACACCTGTAGGAAGGAAAGTCCACTGGGGTTCTGCAGCATGTGAATGATTGTTGTACTGTTGAGGGACAGTTATGTCTAACGAATATCTGTCACAACTGACCGATACCTGTGACTGCCCTGTACTGGTTAGCCAATCAACATGCCCTATCACCAAGGACAGTCAACCTTGGTGAGTGGCTGGCATATGTGTGTGTAGTGACCTTACATATGTGAAGACACTGTAGGACTCTGGACCACACAGTGTGGGCCATCAGATGGTGGGCCATGTCCACCATTGGAACAGGTAATGGAGGAGCCATGCACACCCCACAGCTAGGAGATGGCACCAGAGGGATGTGTGCCACTATGGATGGGGACCCCTTGTTGCGATATCTGCACCTTTCAGACCCCCAAAATCCTACATGGGTGAGTAACAGTGACTGCACAACAGCAGTCACCACATCAGTGTGCACATGGACACCCGCTAAACACACTTAAGGCCTGTTAACCATGCCTTACACCGCTTGCACCCTGTACACAGGTATGACATGTTTCCATTAATATTGTCCCCTCTCTGTACAACTAACAGCCCACTTAGCTGGCTGCTGACAGTCTGTGCAACTGCTGTAATACACAGCATGCAGATAGCAACATTACCTTTCCCCTGCCACACTTGTCAGGGGCCCACAACCTTAATGCTAAAAGCGTGCCCATAGGATGGCGTTCCTGGCACACAACCAAGCTGCCATGGTGGGGATGCACAACGATATATGGGATTGCACACGGTACATGCTTAGCATGTACAGCTGGAAAGGCCTACACAGTATTGTATGCCAATGGTGCCTGGAAATTAAGAGTGTGCATGCGCTACCACTATCATGGATGTCGTGCATGCCAACCTCTCGGTCAGTCACCCAGCAGTGCTGGATGCTATAATCCAGTTACCTGCATAGGTGAGAGACTATCTAGGAAGCAACGTTGGCTAGTACCTTAGCATCAGTTCGCCTTACTTACATGGTGTGGGTCATGCAGAGATAGGTACCATACTGAACCCTGGTCAGATATCCATGTCTGGCCTCCTCACCAACATCAGTGCATGACATGAGCAGTGCTATTGCAAGACACAGCTGCCCACCTCTTCCCTTTTCCTCACAGATCAGGAGTGCTGGCATACATCAGCACACTCCATTACTGTGCATTCCCTGTACTGAGGAACAATACCTCTTCTACTGTCAGGGACATGTCTGGTACTGCCCTATGTTTTACTCTGTAAGGTATGTGGCAGACAGGTGCACATGTAGCAATAGTGACCCTCAGGCAGGGGACAGTTTGGACACTCTGTATTGCTGCAATGTGGGATACAGCATGCAAGGTGTGGCGGGGGGACACCAACAGCACATTAGGAACATAACAACGACACAATAGGTGGCAGGTTAAACAGGATATTTATTCCTGACAACATTCAGCAGGGTATAGTCAAGTATTATGTGAGCAGTAACAGCATACAATTGATGTTCCTAGGTATTCATTATCTGCAAGTACTAGATAGCTAATGGATCCAAAGTGATCCAATTCCGGACTACATCACTCCACCATCAGCAGTATTTACACATATGCAGGTAGTGGGTGTTATCAGTACTGGCAAAGCATGATTACCTAGGAACAGGAAGTGGCACCCCAATACCTTGGATACTGTAATACATAGATTACCGCTGGTCAGTATACAATGAGTAGACAGGCATAGGCCCCAGGCAGTCCATGTTGAAAGAGTGCACTGAAAGAGGACAGCCTGACAGGCCAGCCAGCAGAGTGAAAGTCCAGGCCCCAGGCAGTCCATGTTGAAAGAGTGCACTGAAGAGGACAGCCTGACAGGCCAGCCAGCAGAGTGAAAGTCCAGGCCCCAGGCAGTCCATGTTGAAAGAGTGCACTGAAAGAGGACAGCCTGACAGGCCAGCCAGCAGAGTGAAAGTCCAGGCCCCAGGCAGTCCATGTTGAAAGAGTGCACTGAAAGAGGACAGCCTGACAGGCCAGCCAGCAGAGTGAAAGTCCAGGCCCCAGGCAGTCCATGTTGAAAGAGAGCACTGAAAGAGGACAGCCTGACAGGCCAGCCAGCAGAGTGAAAGTCCAGGCCCCAGGCAGTCCATGTTGAAAGAGTGCACTGAAAGAGGACAGCCTGACAGGCCAGCCAGCAGAGTGAAAGTCCAGGCCCCAGGCAGTCCATGTTGAAAGAGTGCACTGAAAGAGGACAGCCTGACAGGCCAGCCAGCAGAGTGAAAGTCCAGGCCCCAGGCAGTCCATGTTGAAAGAGTGCACTGAAAGAGGACAGCCTGACAGGCCAGCCAGCAGAGTGAAAGTCCAGGCCCCAGGCAGTCCATGTTGAAAGAGGGCACTGAAAGAGGACAGCCTGACAGGCCAGCCAGCAGAGTGAAAGTCCAGGCCCCAGGCAGTCCATATTGAAAGAGTGCACTGAAAGAGGACAGCCTGACAGGCCAGCCAGCAGAGTGAAAGTCCAGGCCCCAGGCAGTCCATGTTCAAAGAGTGCACTGAAAGAGGACAGCCTGACAGGCCAGCCAGCAGAGTGAAAGTCCAGGCCCCAGGCAGTCCATGTTGAAAGAGTGCACTGAAAGAGGACAGCCTGACAGGCCAGCCAGCAGAGTGAAAGTCCAGGCCCCAGGCAGTCCATGTTGAAAGAGTGCACTGAAAGAGGACAGCCTGACAGGCCAGCCAGCAGAGTGAAAGTCCAGGCCCCAGGCAGTCCATGTTGAAAGAGTGCACTGAAAGAGGACAGCCTGACAGGCCAGCCAGCAGAGCGAAAGTCCAGGCCCCAGGCAGTCCATGTTGAAAGAGTGCACTGAAAGAGGACAGCCTGACAGGCCAGCCAGCAGAGCGAAAGTCCAGGCCCCAGGCAGTCCATGTTGAAAGAGTGCACTGAAAGAGGACAGCCTGACAGGCCAGCCAGCAGACAAGGTACCCAGCGGTTCAGCATGTAGGCAGCAGGCAAACACATGAAGGTTCAGGCTACAGCAGTGAAGGGTCAGGACCAGACAGCAGCAGCAGCAGGCGGAGGACACAGCAGCAGCAGCAGCAGGCGGAGGCCCAGGAGGACACAGCAGCAGCACCAGCAGCAGGCGGAGGCCCAGGAGGACACAGCAGCAGCAGCAGCAGGCGGAGGCCCAGGAGGACACAGCAGCAGCACCAGCAGCAGGCGGAGGCCCAGGAGGACACAGCAGCAGCAGCAGGCGGAGGCCCAGGAGGACACAGCAGCAGCAGCAGCAGCAGCAGCAGGGGGAGGCCCAGGAGGACACAGCAGCAGCAGCAGCAGCAGGGGGAGGCCCAGGACGACACAGCAGCACATGGCGTTTGGAGACATGAGGCACAGATTGCACCACACAACCAGCATTAACAGGCCTTCAGCAGACCGGTCATCCTACAGCACACTGCCAGAATGTGCAGCCCTTGAAACAGAAGGTGGCAGACAGCAGAGTGGCACAGCGGATGGCGGTGGGAGACAGCAGAGTGGCACAGCGGATGGCGGTGAGCTAGGTGAGCAGGTGGGTGGGAGCTTTGCATGGTGCTTCCCCCTCCATCTCGACGGCACTGCCCCTCTGTAGGGAGCAGCCAGCAGGACATCCTCTTCCATCTCGACGGCACTGCCCCTCTGTAGGGAGCAGCCAGCAGGACATCCTCTTCCATCTCGACGGCACTGCCCCTCTGTAGGGAGCAGCCAGCAGGACATCCTCTTCCATCTCGACGGCACTGCCCCTCTGTAGGGAGCAGCCAGCAGGACATCCTCTTCCATCTCGACGGCACTGCCCCTCTGTAGGGAGCAGCCAGCAGGACATCCTCTTCTATCTCGACGGCACTGCCCCTCTGTGGGGGTGTGCATCACAGTGTTGGTTGGGTGTACCTGCCCATACCCCATTTATGGGCATGTTGGTCCCCTCAGGGCCCCTTGCCACGTCCAGATGGTCCACTGGGTGGTGGCAGCTTCTTAGGTGGACGGCCCCTGCGGCCTCGGGACATTGAGGGACTTGGCTGGGGCGTTGAGGTTGCCGATGAGGAGGCCTGCACGTCTGGCAGCCGCTGCAGAATCTGCATCATGATGGTGTTGAGCGTGCCTATTGATCCAGATATGCTGTTCCCTACACTTGTGAGTGCTGCCGTCATTAGGTGGAAGTCTCGCCTCTGCTGCCTCCATGCTCGCCTCAGGGCACGTATCTCCAGCACCACCTGTTGCACCGTTGCATCAGACACTGGTTCCAGCTGTGGTTGGACAAGTGGCGCTGCTGGCGGTTCCTCCGGGCCAGGGGGATGTCCCATGACCATTGCTGGCCCAGCTCCCAGTGCAGGGCTGACTGGGGACATCACTGGTGTGTCTGGGATGGGTGGGGTACCCACTGAGCTCCCCGGGATGGCTGCCCGCAGAGGGGTGTGGGGGTGGCCCCACTCAAACTCCTCAAAGGCCTCGGTCAGGGTATAGGGGCTGCCTGGGGGTGGCATTGCGGCCTGCACAACCTCCTCCTCCTCCTCCTCTGACCACTGTGTTTCGGCGTCAATATAGAATGGTCACCATGGGTGGCCGCCTCAGCCCTGGTGGATCCCTGCTTGTGCCTGGGCCCTCCCAGCTGTCATCAGAGGGCTGCTGCCTGGGACCAGATGGCTCTGTAGGGAGATTGGGGAGAAAGAGGATATACTGCATCAGTAACACAGCTGTTCTGTTATATTACTGTTATGTCAAACAGGGGCAGCTAATGTAAAACCAACATGTCATTCTGCATATACAGTACAGTTGGGTCCTTTGAGACATTCCTCATGGCATGGGTGGTGGGGCTGAGGCCTGAGGCCAGGCCCTAACGTAGACAGTGACCTGTTGCCAGCATGCCTTGCACCCTGCTGCCTGCCCCTTGCTGACTGGGGGAGGGGGGCTGGGCCCAGAAGCCTGGCCTGTGCACAGGCCAGGCTTCTGGGCCCAGCTCACTGTGTCAGTTAGGGCCTGGCCTGTGCACAGGCCAGGCCCTAACGTAGACAGTGACCTGTTGCCAGCATGCCTTGCACCCTGCTGCCTGCCCCTTGCTGACTGGGGGAGGGGGGCCACTACAGTTCTGCAGAGCACATGGGTAACAGAAACTGAAACCTGCCCTAAACATTGTGTTACGACCGTTCACAGGGGGGGGGGGGGGCCAGAGGGCAACTTACCATCTTCGAGGTGGGATGTATCCAGGTGGGGATGCAATCCCTCGAAGACATCTGGTCCCAGACGCTCCATCAGTTGCTGCCCCATGTGTGTGAACCGGATGGGGCATGGGGACCGTCCTCCTGTGTCCCTCAGGTACTGGTTCCTGTCTGCGATCCGTGTCTTCAGCTGGGCCTTAATGTCGCGGTAGCGGTGGGCCACCTGCTCCCAGGTGCGACGGATGTCGCTCTGCCGCTGTATGTGGCCAGCTATGCTGGACCAGATCTCGGCCTTGCTGCCGTTGCTGGCCTCACCGACAGGTTTTCCAAACAGCCGCGCATAGTGGCGCAGGACCCCCTCGATCAGCATGTCATTGTCCTCCTGGCTGAACCTGATGGCACGCTGCCTGACCCTGGCCTGGCTGCCTGGTTGGGGTGCCACTTCCGGAGGGTTCTCCTCCCTATCCTCTCTCTCCACCCCCCAGGTTCCCCACTCCTTCCTCCCCCCCCCACCTGACCCTGCACTTCCCACTCCCTTCCCCTCTGCCCTGCCCTGTCTAGCCCTACCTCTTCCCACCATCCTCTCCTGCCTCACCCCATCCCCTCCCCCTCCCTCCGATCTCTTCCCTCCTGCCTATCTCTCCCACTACCCCCTGTCCCTGTCCCTGCTCCTACTCCTCATTCCCCTACGTCCCCCTTCCTCCTCCTCCCTCCCCCTCTCCATCCCCCTCCCCCTCCCCCTACTCTCAACACCCCTCTTCTCTCCTCTCCTACCACTGCTCTCACGCTCCATCCTCCTCCTCCTCCTCACCGCCAACACCAACAACACACTCCTCTCTCCTCCTCCTCACCACCACCAACACCAACACCACCACCACCACCAACACACTCCTCTCTCCTCCTCCTCCTCCCTCACCACCACCACCACCACACACACTCCTCTCTCCTCTCCTCCTCCTCCTCCTCCTCCACACAGATAGACAAACAGTAGACTGACACACTTGCACTCCAACACAGATTACAAAGACACAGGTAAAGTGAAACAAATGAGAACAATAACACAGGACACCGCACTCAGTAATCAAATCTCTAACCTCCTAACAACTCTAAACCACCAGCACCTACCTCACTCTCCAAAACTCCTTCCAAACCCTCAAAGGAGGAGGGGCAGGAAGTCAGGTCTTATACCAGACACATTATCGCGGGACGCGGTACTTGGTTTCATTTTGTATCGCGTACCGCGGCAACGGCGCGTACCACGATAATATTTTGTACTTTTCTTCGCGTACTGCGATATTTGTTTCGCCGCACGCAAAACAGGTTCGCCGCACGCGACGTTAGCGCGTGCGGCGAAAGTTTCGCGAAGCACGATAAAACACCTATTTGCATGGGAACGCCCCCGTTTTTTATCGCACGCGGTAACAATGCGTTACCACTGCGATATTGGAAAATGAGGCCCTTAGTTGGTTAAGTTCTGACTTAGCCAGCTAAGTGGCATTGTATGAATATTCAGCCACTCTGAGTAGCCACTACTAGCTGGCTGTTTATCTAATTAACAGAGTTATCTGGATAAGTGAGAGACAGGACAGAGACATTTCTGGGCAGAGATACTTATCCAGTTAAATTAGCTGGATACATGTCAATTTTCAGCCTTATGCAGCTTAAGGCCTATTTTCTAAAGCTTTTCTCCTATTCTGGTTCTATGGGAAAAATACTTAGTAAATGAGACCCATAATAGGCTATTCAGTTGTCCTAAAGTTAGACAGATATGGGTGAATTTTAAGAATTGTGGGTGGAAGAACATGTACGTGCATTTGCTGGCTTGCACACATGGACGCAGCAATTTTATACCATACACGTGTATATACACACATGGTATAAATTCGGTCATACCTGCATATATTTACACACAATTTTACATTGATGCCCACATCTGCGGGCAAATGCCACCTTGATCGTGTAAGGAGGGGGGATTTTGCAGATATGCTCACCAACGCAATTACCTGTTTTCCCAGTTTGTTCCCAGTTTGACCCAGTAATGGAGGGGACTTTCGAAACCCCCTAACTAATTTGCCTCCCTTTTAACCTATTAGCCCTAACCCTTAAAACCCTGCTGACTAGCCTATTTTTTTTTTTGTTTCATGACTTACATGCTGTCCATAGCAGAAGTATAGTTATGTAGATAGGGACCCCAGCATTAGGTGGTGTACATAAATACTTACGTGCCAATTTCATTCATATTTCCTGGAATGCCCATGCCTTTCCCATACCCCACCCAGACCACACCCATGAAAAAAAATTGTGCTCGTGTACCAGGAGATATGTGCATACCCAGTTGCCAGTTAAAATCAATGCAGCATGCGCTGGGATGATATACGTGCCTATCTCCTGGTTTTGGCATGCATGGGGCTTTTAAAATTCACCCAATAATACTTATCCAACTAACTTTAAGATAACTGAGTATATTCAGCAGCATGGCTGCACCACTGAATATCTCAGTCAAGTTAGCCAGATAAACTTATCTGGCTAACTTAGGCAGCTATATAGTGGCTGAATATGGACCTCTATATAAATACATAAAAGTGGATTCAGTCACCCTAGAGGACAGTAAACTAACATGGGCAATGGAATATGCTAAAAAGCATTTAGAAACAGATTTAAAGATCCAAACATTTATAGCCTGGAGAAAAGGACTTAAAGGGGAGATATGATAGAGACATGCTTGTATATCCAGAAATAAAGGCACAAGAGAAAAGCCTATTTCAACTGTAATGTAGCTCTCGAATGAGAGGTAATGGTAATAGGGT
The DNA here is from genome assembly GCF_901001135.1 of Rhinatrema bivittatum. Taxonomy (NCBI): domain Eukaryota; kingdom Metazoa; phylum Chordata; class Amphibia; order Gymnophiona; family Rhinatrematidae; genus Rhinatrema; species Rhinatrema bivittatum. The sequence continues at coordinate 281,977,131 of NC_042618.1, read as the reverse complement.
GAAAAGGGGAGGACTGAAAGAGGAAATATTTTTCACATAAAGGTTGGTGGATAATTAAATTGCCTCCCAATGGAGAAGTTGTATACACAAACAATATCAGAATTCAAGAAAACATGGGACAATCGCAGATGATCTCTGAGGAAGGGAAAATATATTGTAAAGCTATGAAGGAAGTAAGGATGGGCAGACTAAATGGCCTTATGGTCTTTACCTGTCATCATATTTTATAATTCTATATAATTGCCTTTTTTTTTTTTTAATTTGGCTTTTCAAGTATCTGTTGAGAAGCACAAAGCTTACTGGATGGCTTCCTCTGTATAGTTAGCCCTTCTCAACCCTTTGAGCAATTCCCTATAGAGGCAATTAAACCACAGTTTATTTAACCCCAGGCCACTTAACTTTTCAGGGTCAATTACCCCCAGGACATTTACTCCTTCAGGGGTATGACTTCCCCAAGCCATATAAATGAAGTTAAATTATACCTCAGGTCATTTAAGCCTCACGTCCATCCTTCTTATCCATTCCCCAACAATAAAGAGATGATGTGAATCTTGAAACAGCATTCATACCTACCTTCTCAACTGTATCTGGGTGTTCACCCAGCCTCTGGACCCTAGATTCCTGCCAGTTGTTGCTCCATTGGGGTGAAGGTGACTTAACATGGATAACCCCCTCTTGCTGCTGCTGCATCATGGCAACATTCTTCTTAAGCCTGGCTTTCATATATAGTAGAGATGTGAATCGTGTCCTCGATCGTCTTAACTATCGATTTCGGCTGGGAGGGGATGGAATCGTATCGTCACCGTTTGGGTGTTTAGAGTATCATGAAAATCGTTAAAATCGTGAACCGGCACACTAAAACCCCCTAAAACCCACCCCCGACCCTTTAAATTAAATCCCCCCCCCCCCCCCACCCCCCCCCCCCCAAATGCCTTAAATTACCTGGGGGTCCAGCGGCGGTCCGTAGCTAAATCGGGGAAGGGGGAGGGCAGGAAAACCGGCACACTAAAACACCCTAAAACCCACCCCCGACCCTTTAAATTAAATCCCCCACCCTCCCAAACCCCCCCCCCCAAATGCCTTAAATTACCTGGGGGTCCAGCGGCGGTCCGTAGCTAAATCGGGGGAAGGGGGAGGGCAGGAAAACCGGCACACTTAAACACCCTAAAACCCACCCCCGACCCTTTAAATTAAATCCCCCACCCTCCCGAACCCCCCCCCAAATGACTTAAATTACCTGGGGGTCCAGCGGCGGTCCGGAATGGCCTCCTGCAATTGAATCGTGCTGTCTTCAGCCGGCGCCATTCTGCGCCGCCATTTTGCAAAATGGCGGCGGCCATAGACCAACACGATTCAACTGTAGGAGGTCGTTCCGGACCCCCTCTGGACTTTTGGCAAGTCTTGTGGGGGTCAGGAGGGCCCCCCAAGCTGGCCAAAAGTCCCTGGGGGTCCAGTGGGGGTCCGGGAGCGATCTCCTGCTGCGAATCGTTTTCCGTACGGAAAATGGCGCCGGCAGGAGATCGACTGCAGGAGGTCATTCAGCCGGGGTCCGGAACCCCCGTTGAACGACCTCCTGCAGTCGATCTGCCGGCGATTTTTTGACGATAAATCGGGGGAATTGGTATTGTATCGTGGCCCTAACGATTTTTGACGATTTAAAATATATCGGATGATATTTTAAATCGTCAAAAAACGATTCACATCCGTGGTATATAGATTAGTCTATCATGGGTACCCAAGTCCATAACCCAAGGTTCCCAGTCAAAGTCCTCACAGTTGAAGTCAAGACCCTCACTACCAGTTAGAAAATGAATGGCTTTTCCTGCAGCACTGCATAATATAATCATAGTTGTTTTACAGAGAGATTGAAGGCAATAAGACAGCTCTGCCCTTGGTTTCTCACCCAGAGATATAAAAATGAGCCATAAACAGATAATGGAATATGTTAGTGATAAGCTATAAAAAGGTACAAGTGAATCTTTCCTAATAATCATATCTCTGGGAGACTTGGCATATCTCCCAAAATTGGTGCATGGCCCAGACAGCAGGGCAATACCAGATTATATGTTAGCCAGTAGCCACTAGTAAGGCTTATTCTGTTTTTTTAAAACATAAATAATACATTCTTTGCAGAAAAATTACTGGCCAAATACTCTGTGCTAATTCAGCTCCTTTTATGATGACATAGCTATACAGGTACTAGAATGTTAAAAGACATCAAATAATGATTGTAACTCAGCTATGGAACTCTGGTTAGACTCAACTAAAAAAATAGCCGATGAAATAAACCCCATCAAAACAATAACTATCAAAGAAACAAAACAAAATAACCACTGGCATAATGCAAAAATAAAAGATACAAAAAGAAAGCTCAGAAAATTTGAAAAAAACTGGAGAAAACACAAAACAACTGAAAACCTAACCAAATTCAGGAAACATCTAGCTTTCCACAAACAACTGATCCTTAATACTAAAAAAGAATACTATTCCAATAAAATAGAAAAGTTTGCCAATAACCCAAGAACCTTATTCTCCATAGTAACGAATCTCACAAATGACAAACAAGAATCACCTCAAAGTCTTCCTGAATCAAAATGCAATGAATTAGCTAAATTTTTTAGTGACAAAATATTAAACCTAAGAAACAAACTCCCAAAAAAACAGCAAACAAGCAATCGTAATGCAAAAAAGAGATGTTAACATATGGTCCTCATTTATAGAAATATCAGAACAAGAAGTTGAATCAATGATAAAAAATATAAACCCTGCTCCACACAAAATCGATACAATACCAACAACTGAGATAAAAAGGATTACCAATGTAATAACCCCAACACTAACTAATATCATAAACCTATCCCTAACTGAAGGAATAATGCCAGATACACTAAAAGGGGCAATCATTAAGCCAATCATCAAAAAGAAAACCAGTAACCCATTAATCCTCATTAACTACCGCCCAGTCTCAAACCTCCCATTATTAGCGAAATTAATAGAGAAAACAGTACAGAAACAGCTAGCTGAACACCTAGACAATAATAACATAGTGTACCCTTCACAACACAGCTTCCGAAAACACTACAGCACTGAGACATTACTTCTCTCACTAACAGACAACATACTAAGAGGTTTTGATAACAGTAAACATTACATCCTTATAATGCTCGACTTATCTGCAGCCTTTGATACAGTAAACCACAAAATACTACTAAAAAGACTTGAAGAAATTGGATTATGTGACAAAACAATAAACTGGTTCAGATCCTACCTAAACAACAGGTTCTTTCAAGTCCAGATAAAAAACACATTATCAGAAAAATTTAAACTTGAAACAGGAGTACCTCAGTGTTTAGCGCTGTCTGCTACCCTCTTTAACATATATATGCTACTAGAGATGTGAATCGTGTCCTCGATCGTCTTAACGATCGATTTCGGCTGGGAGGGGGAGGGAATCGTATTGTTGTCGTTTGGGGGGGTAAAAAATCTTGAAAAAATCGGTGAAAAAATCGTGAAAAATAAAAAAAAAACGTAAAATCGCAAAACCGGCACATTAAAACCCCCCTAAAAACCACCCCCCCACCCTTTAAATTAAATCCCCCCACCCTCCCGAACCCCACCCCAAATGACTTAAATAACCTGCGGGTCCAGTGGCGGTCCGGAACGGCAGCGGTCCGGAACGGGCTCCTGCTACTGAATCTGGTTGTCCTTCAGCCGGCGCCATTTTCCAAAATGGCGCCGAAAAATGGCGGCGGCCATAGACGAACACGATTGGACGGCAGGAGGTCCTTCCGGACCCCCGCTGGACTTTTGGCAAGTCTTGTGGGGGTCAGGAGGCCCCCCCCCCAAGCTGGCCAAAAGTTCCTGGAGGTCCAGCGGGGGTCAGGGAGCGATTTCCCGCCGCGAATCATTTTCGTACGGAAAATGGCGCCGGCAGGAGATCGACTGCAGGAGGTCGTTCAGCAAGGGTTCCGGCGCCTCGCTGAACGACCTCCTGCAGTCGATCTCCTGCCGGCGCCATTTTCCGTACGGAAACGATTCGCGGCGGGAAATCGCTCCCTGACCCCCGCTGGACCTCCAGGAACTTTTGGCCAGCTTGGGGGGGGCCTCCTGACCCCCACAAGACTTGCCAAAAGTCCAGCGGGGGTCCGGAAGGACCTCCTGCCGTCCAATCGTGTTCGTCTATGGCCGCCGCCATTTTTCGGCGCCATTTTGGAAAATGGCGCCAGCTGAAGACAACAAGATTCAGTAGCAGGAGCCCATTCCGGACCGCTGCCATTCCGGACCGCCGCTGGACCCGCAGGTTATTTAAGTCATTTGGGGGGGGGTTCGGGAGGGTGGGGGATTTAATTTAAAGGGTCGGGGGTGGGTTTTAGGGGGTTTTAGTGTGCCGGCTCACGATTCTAACGATTTATAACGATAAATCGTTAGAATCTCTATTGTATTGTGTTCCATAACGGTTTAAGACGATATTAAAATTATCGGACGATAATTTTAATCGTCCTAAAACGATTCACATCCCTATATGCTACCCTTATGTCATCTGCTGGCAGGCCTAGGGATAATACATTACATTTACGCAGATGACATTCAATTAATTCTACCAATAGATGACACAATTGAAAAAACATTAAATCTAGCTAACATGTACCTAGACATAATTAAACAACTACTAAACCAGATGGAACTGGTTATCAACATTGACAAAACTGAATTCCTTCACCTTGAGAGAAAACATACTAAAATCATTCAAACACCGGTAACCCTAAGAAATAACCAAAAAATTGAGCTAACCGAAAAAGTAAGGAATCTGGGAGTAATAATGGACCCAGAAATCAACCTGAAGCAACACATATCTATAAAAGTAAGAGAAGGCTACGCAAAACTTATGGTCCTCAGAAGATTGAAACCATTACTCATACCTGCCCACTTCAGAACAGTATTGCAAACACTTATCTTTTCTAGCACTGACTACTGCAACGCACTCTTACTAGGACTCCCAAGCACATCGATAAGACCACTCCAGATACTTCAAAATACTGCAGCCAGAATACTAACGGGAAAAAAGAGGAGGGACCATATAACCGAAACTCTAGCAGACTTACATTGGTTACCCATCGAATACAGGATAAAATACAAAGCCTTATGCACCATACACAAACTAATATATGATAAAGAAGCAGACTGGCTAAACACAGCCTTACGAGTACATGTTGCACAAAGAAACCTCCGCTCAGCAAACAAAGCACTACTAACAATCCCTTCAGTAAAGTCAGCAAAATTAACCCAAGTGAGAGAAAGGGCTTTATCATTGGCTGGGCCCATACTATGGAACACGATGCCCCCCCGAACTCAGATTACAGAATAATCTCAAAACTTTTAAGAAAAATCTAAAAACATGGCTCTTTAAAAAAGCCTTCACTAAAGAGTGTGGAGGGTAGAGAATGAAAGTACAGGGTAATGCAGATGAGAATGAATTTACTCAATCCTACATTTAAGAAGTAATATTTCAAAGAGATAGTAACTCAATAATACACCTGGACATGACCAACATTACTCAAGTAATGATTTTATTTATGAAATTGTAACCGAACTTTATTGGCACCTGTTAGAATGTACGATATCCTACATTTACTTACCTTAGTCTATGTGCCTATTTGTAAACCGTTGCGATGGTATATAACTTAGTGACGGTATAGAAAAGTTTTAAAATAAATAAATAAATAAATAAATAAATAAAAATAAATAAATATAAACAATCGAGAACAGATAATAGGTGGCTTTGTTTTTAAATTCTCAGACATTATATGCTTTTTACCTGTGTATGTTTTTCTTAAGTTCTTATATATTATGTGCACTATTTCAGACAATATATTAAATAACTGAAATTTGTTATTATAATCCTTCTTATGTAAAAAAATGAAAGGCATAAATATGTAATTATTTCTGAGCTCTTGGCTGAACATCTATTCTGCATGGGCAGTTTGAAGCCCACAACCACAGCACTTAACTCATTGGTAAGAATAACATATTTTTTTTATCTTCTGTATCTTTCTTTTAAAGTTTTGATCAATCTATTCATATATACAATAAATAAGCATATGTTTTTACTGAATACTTTCTTTGTCTGATTTTACTGAGTTGCTTTATTTTTATTTAAACAATTATTGATCTCACTAATACATTATCTCTTAGGAACAATGATGTGTTAAACTTATAGGACATGAGGCGCTGAAAGAGAGTGAGCTATAAGGGAAATCCTTATTAAATATTTTCTCAGTCAGCACTCCCTGATTAAGAGTATGAACTTGAGGCAATTGGCACCCCAGATGGGACAACACTATTATCAGACAAATTAAGGGACTCTTTTACTTTAAAGAAAAAAAAAGAAAAAAATGAGGTACTTAAATAGGGCAGGATTAAGCCCTACACACAATGGCTCAAGCATTTGGGGGTTAGCCATCTTTCCTAGAGGAAGCCACTGTACAAGGCTAACTGGTTCTAGGAGATGGAGTTGTTTCTTTTAGAATACAACATGGGGGATGGGATGCAGGAGAATGGTATTTAACTATTGAACTATATCCTTAGATACTATTCCACAGCCCCCTGTCCCACTAACAGTACCCATTTGCAGAATAGTCAATTTGCTGGTTGACAAAAATGATACAATAAATATTTCTGCCATTGCACTGGCTGTATCAGGCTGGATAGGAGGAGCATTATATTTTCTGTCTCAATCAACAGGCACAGTTCAGTTGCTAGAAAACATTGGACTCCAGGAGATCCTTTCTCAGAAGGATACTGCCCAGCTATAGCTGTTGAAGTGGCCAATTTAAATACTACTCAGTGTAGAGAGCACATTGCATTAATGAGAAGCATTATAGGGGATACGATGAGATATACAGCAGGAGTAGCTACAAATATACTCACTGATGCACCAATTGTAATAGTCACACTACCAATAACTCAGATAAGGGCTGTAATTGGATCAATACACACTAATATTAGGAATATTGTGGTATGGCTATGGAGGAAAATTACTAAAATGAAGGAGTTCTGAGTATAACTAATCCCAATGTCTGGTGGTTCCCAGCTCATGTGCACTGACTCCGTTAGAAACCACTACATGGGAATCTGAAATTTCAGCCCTAAACATAAATATACAGAATAATCACCAACTCATGTAAAAAAGACCACATCACTCCCATCCTAAAAGACCTCCACTGGCTCCCTATCTCCTCCAGAATTCTCTACAAGACCATACACAACCAGAATATCAAATGGCTAAATGACTCCCTCAACTTCAATACATCCAATAGACCAACCAGATCGGACTATAAAGGAACCCTTCACATACCTTCTCCTAAAAACACACAATGCTCCTCCACAAGGGACCGAGCACTCTCAATAGCATGTCCTGTAAACTGGAACATAATGCCTCCTGAACTCAGCAATGAGCCCTGCACTCAGAAATTAAAAAAAAAAATTTAAAACTTGGCTCTTCAAACAAGCCTACCCATAATGCTCCCACACTCATCCCTCGGCACCACCCTTCTCCCTCCATGCCTTCCCTCCCCCCCCTGCACCCTCCCCCTTTTACTTTGTTTTTTACCCTCTCCTGCCATCCCTCTCTTCCTCCTACTTTATCCCTCCTTAAGTTAAATGTATACTGCTCTGAAGCCCCCATATGTTAATTGCTAGATTCTTCTCGTGAACTCTGATATCATTCTCGTTAAATTAGCACCATGTTTATAGTTATTAGCTATTACTATGTTTTATAGTTACTACTATGCTTATAGTTATGTACCATATCTTATATATTATGCAACCAATTGTTCCATGTAAGTGTTACTTATTATTATCTAACTACTCTGTTCCATGTAAACCGATACGATGTGCAAAAGGTTATCGGTATATGAAAATCTTCAAATAAATAAATAAATAAATAAATTGACGGGTGTAGTCTCTATTTCCAGACTTAAGGTCACAGCAATGACAATATTCTAGAAGTACAAGCTAGGAGTTATCTTTAAAATGGGCCTAATATTTACCCATGGAAGCTTTGAGATAGTTTGGGATAAATGCAGAAGTATTATAATTTCACTTCATCTGGTTACAGAAGTGAACAGGAGAGTTAAGGAATATACCACAGATGGTGAGAAAGCAGAACACATAGAATAGATCCTGCCATAAGTATTCCATATTTTTGGCTTTGATTCTTTGGGCTATACTTATGGCAAGGAATCCAGGGAGGAACTGGAATCTAGGGGATGTAATAACCAAAAAACACGAAAATTAGGGATATAACTAGTATAAAATAAACACAACAAAATAAACTAGTTAATAATGGGAGTCAGCACCTTTTAAAGTCACAAATTCTGAATGTTGCTATTTCAATAAAATTCTACATTTATTTGAAACTCGAATAATTTTGTGTTTTATCTTACTTTTAATCAATTTTTATGTGGGGAGGAGTAGACCTCAGCACTGGCCCAATAATTCTGTTAATTAACAGAAGAATATTTTTGAAAGCCGTGTTGGTACAATCACTGGTCTACTACCTATCCTATTTTTATTTTCACTTTTTGTAAAATTAAAATACTACTTTAATATTACTTTTTGAAACTAAAATAGTGATGTAACTATTTCAACTGAAAGTCTTATTAATATTGGAGATTTCAATACTATGGTGCTAATTGATTCTATTCTACCATGCTTTTATATTGGAGATTTTAATACTGCAGCACCAATTGATTATATTTAATCTTAATTCAAACAAGAACCTCCATTATGACTTTTCCGTAATATTGACATCACTCAGACCACGTGTACTTCAGGTAAGCAACTTCTGAATTATGTTGACTCAAACTCGGAGCCTAACGGGCTTCCGGTAATGGAACTTAAAGCAACTGCAATGGTTGTAGAATTATGTTGACTCAAACTCAGAGCCTGACAGGCTTCCGGTAATTAAACTTAAAGCAACTACAATAGTTTTGAATGGTGCGACCCGACAGAATTCAAACAGAGACCTGTTTACAAGATGGCAAACAACCTTTCATGTCCCGACTTTCATGTCCCGATAATAACTTATCTTGAAAAACTTTTAGCCAGGGTGTCTTTTGGCTGAACGGACCACTTCAAGTCCTTAATTGAAGCTGCCACAAATGCTTCTATCTCTTTACAGAAGCCACCAACGTTGGCAATGTTTCGGAATCTGCATCAGGGTGAACTCTGAAACATGGACATTGTCTTTTAGATAATGCAAAATAATGCTCAAATCATAATAACATTTCCAAATCTGAGATTTTGATTATAATACTCACTGATGATGGACAAGAACGTCTCTGTGGTCGGGTCTGTCTAAAGACATTTAAACATGGCGCCTCTATTTAAGTTACAAACTTTCTTGAAACTGACCAATCATAGAACACCCCCTAACATATCAATGTATTGACATCACAGAATTTAAAACAACTTTATGAATCACTATTTGTGACACTCATTCCAGTTTGTTTTGTGAACAAGCATGATTATATATCCAGTGACACAACATTGTCTTATAATCTAAACCAAAATGATTCTACAGTATAGTAATGTATATCACAAATTGATTAAAGTATTCCATTCAATATTACTATTCAAACCATTGGGTTCTTCAGATTTCAATTTGTAAATCCATTGTTGTTCCTTTTTATATAGAATCTTTTCTCGGTTCCCACCTCTGCTATCTACTTCAACATGATCAATGACAAACCATCGAAGGTCTTGAAGCTGATGTTTTGCTGATAGACAATGTGCCACAATTGGTGCTGTTTCTTTGTTGTTCCTGATACAGCTTTTATGTTGACCAATTCGTAACCGACATGAACGTGTAGTTTGTCCAACATAAATTTTGTCACATGGACATTTAATAATATACACAATGGGGTGGATTTTAAAAGCCCTGCTCGTGTAAATCCGCCTGGATTTACGTGAGCAGGGCCTTGCGCGCCTATTTTCCATAGGCCTGCCAGCGCGCACAGAGCCCCGGGACTCGCGTAAGTCCCGGGGTTTTTTGTCGGGGGCGTGTCGGGGGGCGAGGCCGATCGACGGGGCATTTCGGGGCAGGCCGGGGGGCGTGGTTTCAGCCTGGGGCGGTCCGGGGGCGTGGCCGTGCCCTCTGGAACCGCCCCTGGGTTGCGTCTCGGTGCGCCAGCGGCCCGCTGGCGCGCGTGGATTTACTTCTCCCTCCGGGAGGCGTAAATCCGTGGACAAAGGTAGGGGGGGGTTTAGATAGGGCCGGGGGGGTGGGTTAGGTAGAGGAAGGGAGGGGAAGGTGAGGGGAGGGCGAAAGAGAGTTCCCTCCGAGGCCGCTCCGATTTCGGAGCGGCCTCGGAGGGAACGGGGGCAGGCTGCGTGGCTCGGCGCATGCCGGCTGCCCAAAATCGGCAGCCTTGCGTGCGCCAATCCTGGATTTTAGAAGATACGCGCGGCTACGCGCGTATCTACTAAAATCCAGCGTACTTTTGTTTGCGACTGGTGCGCCAACAAAAGTACGCAAACGCGCATTTTTTAAAAATCTACCCCAACATGTGTACTTTGGCAATTGGTGAAATATCGTAACTTATGTGTGTAATTAGTGATTTTACATTTAAATATCTTCAATTCCAATGTCTGGTTGCATATTTAGTAGTATTTTAATTTTAATTTTACAAAAAGTGAAAATAAAAATAGGATAGGTAGTAGACCAGTGATTGTACCAACACGGCTTTCAAAAAATATTCTTCTGTTAATTAACAGAATTATTGGGCCGGTGCTGAGGTCTACTCCTCCCCACATAAAAATTGATTAAAAGTAAGATAAAACACAAATAAAATAATTTGAGTTTCAAATAAATGTAGAATTTTATTGAAATAGCAACATTCAGAATTTGTGACTTTAAAAGGTGCTGACTCCCATTATTAACTAGTTTATTTTGTTGTGATGTAATAACCAACCCAGAAGGGAAAGATCATTGGCAAGGAACAAAACAGGATGTGTCCTATGACTGACAACCCAGACAACCTAGGATTCCCAGCCTCAGGAGATTAAACCACAAGGAAGGGGGTACATATGAAATAAAGCCCTTACTGAAGTATGATCTTAGCCCTAGGGTGTTTGCCCCCCAGTGATATGGAGGAGATCCTAGGTCCCAGCTTTCACCATAAAGTCAATATCTGGATAATCATCCCCCAGGAAATCAATTCAGAATTCAGCAGTAAGCACTTTCAAGTCCGAGTCAGACCAAACCATCTTGAAGAAAGGCCTGAGGACAGGCACACAGGGAAGTGCTGGTCCAAAACCTACAGCAAAGGTCCACAAAATTAAAACTAAAACATAAAAGGCTAATAGCGAAAAATAATAGACTGTGTTATAAGAATAAGAACATGCCATACTGGGTCAGACTAAAGGTCCATCAAGCCCAGCATCCTGTTTCCAACAGTTGCCAATCCAGGCCATAAGAACCTGGCAAGTACCCAAAAACTAAGTCTATTCCATGTTACCGTTGCTAGTAATAGCAGTGGCTAATTTCTAAGTCAACTTAATTAATAGCAGGTAATGGACTTCTCCTCCAAGAACTTATCCAATCCTTTTTTAAACACAGCTATACTAATAGCACTAACCACATCCTCTTTCAACAAATTCAAGAGTTTAATTGTGCAATGAGTAAAAAAGAACTTTCTCCGATTAATTTGAAATGTGCCACATGCTAACTTCATGGAGTGCCCCCTAGTCTTTCTATTATCTGAAAGCATAAATAACCCATTCACATCTACCCGTTCTAGACCTCTCATGATTTTAAACACCTCTATCAAATCCCCCCTCAGCCATCTCTTCTCCAAGCTGAAAAGTCCTAACCTCTTTAGTCTTTCCTCATAGGGGAGTTGTTCAATTCCCCTTATCATTTTGGTAGCGCTTCTCTGTACCTTCTCCATCGCAATTATATCTTTTTTTGAAATGCGGCGACCAGAATTGTTCACAGTATTCAAGGCACGGTCTCACCATGGAGCGATACAGAGACATTATGATATTTTCCGTTTTATTCACCATTCCCTTTCTAATAATTCTCAACATTCTGTTTGCTTGTTTGACTGCCGCAATGTGTTATCCACTATGATGCCTAGATCTCTTTCTTGGATAATAGCACCTAATATGGAACCTAACATTGTGTAACTATGGCATGAGTTATTTTTCCTATATGCATCACCTTGCACTTATCCACATTAAATTTCATCTGCCATTTTGATGCCTAACTTTCCAGTCTCACAAGGTCTTCCTGCAATTTATCACAATCTGCTTGTGATTTAACTACTCTGAACAATTTTGTGTCATCTGCAAATTTGATTATCTCACTCATATTTCTTTCCAGATCATTTATAAATACATTGAAAAGTAAGGGTCCCAATACAGATCCCTGAAGCACTCCACTGCCCACACCCTTCCACTGAGAAAATTGTCCATTTATTCCTACTCTCTGTTTCCTGTCTTTTAGCCAATTTGTAATCCACGAAAGGACATAGCCACCTATCCCATGACTTTTTACTTTTCCTAGAAGCCTCTCATGAGGAACTTTGTCAATCGCCTTCTGAAAATCCAAGTACACTACATCTACCGGTTCACCTTTATCCACATGTTTATTAACTCCTTCAAAAAAGTGAAGCAGATTTGTGAGGCAAGACTTGCCTTGGGTAAAGCCATGCTGACTTTGTTCCATTAAACCATGTCTTTCTATATGTTCTGTGATTTTGATGTTTAGAACACTTTCCACTATTTTTGCTGGCATTGAAGTCAGGCTAACTGGTCTGTAGTTTCTTGGATCACTCCTGGAGCCCTTTTTAAATATTGGGGTTACATTAGCTATTCTCCAGTCTTCAGGTACAATGGATGATTTTAATGATAGGTTACAAATTTTTACTAATAGGTCTGAAATTTCATTTTTTAGTTCCTTCAGAACTCTGGGGTGTATACCATCTGGTCCAGGTGATTTACTACTCTTCATTTGTCAATCAGGTCTACCACATCTTCTATGTTCACTGTGATTTGGTTCAGTCCATCTGAATCATTACCCATGAAAACCTTCTCCAGTACGGGTACCTCCCCAACATCCTCTTCAGCAAACACCAAAGAAAATAAATCATTTAAACTTTCCACGATGGCCTTATCTTCTCTAAGTGCCCCTTTAACTCCTCGATCATCTAACAGTCCAACTGACTCCCTCACAGGCCTTCGGCTTCGGATATATTTAAAAAGTTTTTACTGTGAGTTGTTGCCTCTACAGCCAACTTCTTTTCAAATTCTCTCTTAGCCTGTCTTATCAATGTCTTACATTTAACATGCCAACATTTATGCATTATCCTATTTTCTTCTGTTGGATCCTTCTTCCAATTTTTGAATGAAGATCTTTTGGCTAAAATAGCTTCTTTCACCTAACCTTTTAACCATGCCGGCAATCGTTTTGCCTTCTTTCCACCTTTCTTAATGTGTGGAATACATCTGGACTGTGCTTCTAGGATGATATTTTTTTTTAACAATGACCACGCCTCTTGCACACTTTTTACTTTTGTAGCTGTTCCTTTCAGTTTTTTTCTAACCATTTTTCTCATTTTCTCAGTTTCCCTTTTGAAAGTTTAGCACGAGAGCCGTGGATTTGCTTACTGTCCCCCTTCCAAGTCATTAATTCAAATTTGACCATATTATGGTCAGTATTGCTAAGTGGCCCCACCACCATTACCTCTGTGCTCCACTGAGAATTAGATCTAAAATTGCTCCATCTCTCGTCGGTCCCTGAACCAATTGCTCCATAAAGCTATCATTTATTCCATCCAGGAACTGTATCTCTCTAGCGTGTCCTGATGATACATTTGCCCAGTCAATATTGGGGTAATTGAAGTCTCCCATTATTATCGCACTACCAATTTAGTTAGCTTCCCTAATTTCTCTTAGCATTTCACTGTCATTCTCACCATCTTGACCAGGTGGACGGTAGTATACTCCTATCACTATAGTCTTCCCCGACACACAAGGGATTTCTACCCATAAAGATTCAATTGTGCATTTAGTCTCATGCAGGATGTTTATCCTGTTGGACTTTATGCCATCCTGGACATAAAGCGCCACACCGCCTCCCGGGTGCTCCTCTCTGTCATTGCAATATAATTTGTACCCCAGTATAGCACTGTCCCATTGGTTGTCCTCCTTTCACCATGTCTCTGTGATGCCAATTAAGTCTATGTCATCATTCACTGCTATACATTCTAATTCTCCCATCTTACTTCTTAGACTTCTGACATTAGCATAGAAACTAGGGGTGTGCATTTGTTTTCGCCGTATTTATTTTTTTTATTTATTTCAGAGCTTTTATATACCGAGGTTTAGCCATTAGCCTTCACCCCGGTTTACAGTATTGGCAATCTGCAACGTATATGTCCCTATTCGTTATATTCGTGGGGAGGCGAAACGCATGGTGACTCCCCACGAATATAACTTATCATCCCTTTAATCTGTTGCGTGGCACGCACTCGCGCTTTTCTTTGCTGCCATTTGCAATCAAAGAACGCCATTTCGCTGTATCCACTATCCAGTGACACACAGGAAAGGGTCAGACAAGCTGGCATGGATACCGGAATGCAGCGTATCAGCGCTTACATTTTGTGAAATAAACTGAATGCAGCCAATTGCGCTGTCAGTGCTCAGTGATGATTTTACTGATGACCCAGCACTATATATACTTCATCACGAGTCGTGCCATGCACTTTCTTTGCAGGGTTGTTGTGGGGAGTTGGGCTTTGTGGATGGAGGCTGCACTGAGAGCTAGCTAGGCTAGTTAGTAAAGAGAAAAAAAGCTATTTATTCTTTATTTGGCTGCAGTGCCTGTTACAATTCCCGCTGTTGCTGTGCCACAGGAGGCATCTCACCTTTCTCTGGAGGCCACTCCGAAGCCATGGCCTTGTCTGAGCAATTGTCCGGATCCTGCTCCATGGCCTGGGAGGCCTTCGGTGTTGTTCGGGGCCTACTCAAGGTCTGCTCCACTGCAGCCTGGATGCTCTGCTATGGGCCATGCCCTTCTCCTAAGGGGCGGGCCTGCAACTCCTCTCCACTCTTATAGAGCCAGCGAGGGACAACCCATCTGGACTCTTCCCAGGGAGTTGCCTGCTCCTGGGGTATAAAAGCTTTGCTCCAGCATTCATGCTTTGCCTTGCATTGGAGTTACACGATTCTGGATGTCTCCTCTTCCATTGCGCCGTCAGGCCTTCGTTGTTTGTTTCAGCCTGGTGTCCGGTGTCTTGCACGCTCTGATGTTTCCTGATGTTCCTTGGTGTTTGTTCTTGATCCTTATGTTTTAACTTGCTTCAGACTGCCGGTGTGCAATAACCTAACTTCAGACTGCCGGTGTACAGTAACCTGCTTCAGACTGCCGGTGTGCAGCCTCCTGCTTCAGACTGCCAGTCTGCAGTACATTACCCTGGACTGCTTTGTGCAGTACTTTTCCTTTCCTGTGCTGGTCCCGCTCCCGCGGATGTGGGACAGGGTGGTCCATGACCAGACCAGTGGTCTGGCTGTGTAGGGCGCCCTGAGGGACCGTCCTACTGCCTGAACCTTCTATGTTCTGGAGTCTATGTCTATAGTCTATGGTTCCTGAGTCTTCAATATCTGTTTCTGTACTTCCGTCTGCCCACGCCCTGAGTACAGCCTGCTGCCTCTTGCCATCCCAGCGGCAGGTCCGAAAGGACCGGGAACGGTCAGAGGACTGTTCATCACCAACACTCCACAGTTGGTTCAAGAGGCATGCATGTCTGGCTGGGGGTTGGGCTATCTCTCGCCACCCACACTACACCTACCCTTGCCACAGGATCGTGTCAGGGGCCCAAGGACACACTCTCTCTAAGGGGGACCATTCTCCCAGCGCCCCACGAAACAGTGCCTGTGCCAGCTAGCCCTGTTTGTATTTTAAGCAGTTTATTATTTAGGTGATCTGAGATGGTCTCTCTGTGCCAGGGAGAGAAGCTGCTAGCAGTGCCATTTTTTTTCATTCACCCTCTGGGCTAGGCTGCAAGCAAGCACGATTTAGATGTTGTGGCTCGGAAAGATATATTCAATTTTGCTAGAATTTGCATTGGAAAATATATTTCATGGATTTTCCTGCTGTGCCAACAATTCCAGCTATTTTAAACTGAGTTTTGTTTAATTCAACTCACTCAGTCTCTCTGTGCACTGGGCTTCAGTGGGCAGTGGGTAGTTTAACAGACTGAACTTTATTATTGGGACTGTGTGTGCAGTGGAAATCCCCAGTCTGCCTCTTTGTGCTTACAAGCAAGCTGCGTTTGTGTACACACCACACACGTTACATTAGTGCATAGCAAGGCACCGTGACAGTGGGCAGTAGAGATGTGAATCGTTTTCCATATCGTCTTAACGATAGAAATCGTGTGGCAGGAGAAGAAAATCATGTTGGCACGATTATTTCGTTGAAAAATCGTTAAAAAATCGTTTTTTCCGATTAGTGCGCACTAACTCAAAATGATACAAATAGACCACTTTCCAGGTCACTGAAGGTCAGTTAGGAATGAATATGTGTTCCTATTGGCTGGCAGCCCTCTTATCTATTGATGTTTACCAAGGTTACCACTGAGGTGATGGTTGGGGGGATGGGAAATGGAACTGGAAACTCATGAACACCAACAGAAAATGAAACAAAGTGTTCACACTTCCCAGGTCAGTAAAGGTCACTTAGGAATGAATATGTATTCCTATTGGCTGGCTGTGCTCTTATCTATTGATGTTACCAAGGTTACCACTGAGGTAATGGTTGGGGGGATGTGAAATGGAAACAGTTGGAAGCTTGACATGTGATGATCAGCACTCACGTGACTAGAACTTCTTTGTTTATTATTTTTGTTAGCAGACACGTGCATGTTGAATTTGCCAATCACTGTGCATTTTAGAAAGGTGGTCCTGGCTGGAACTGTACACAGTTCAAATATATGTAATTGATTGTTGGTAAGTGTATTTTTTAAGTAGCCACACTGGCACAAGTATGTTTACTTTTCCTCCTACTTAACTCACTAGCTCAGCTTTGTAAGAAGGGCTTCTCTGCTTGAGTGAGGGTCAGGCAGCTCCCCCCTGTCTGTGAAGCCAGTCTCTCACTAGTAATGCAGGGAGGGAGCTGTCTCAGACTTCACCATCCTCCCCCCCCCCCCTCACCCCACCACCCATTCACTAGCTGGGACATGGGGGAAGTTCAGGAGTGAGGGTCAGGCAGCTCCCCCCCTGTCTGTGAAGCCAGCCTCTCACTAGTAATGCAGGGAGGGAGCTGTCTCAGACTTCACCATCCTCCCCCCCCCCCTCACCCACATACCATTCACTAGCTGGGACATGGGGGAAGTCAGGAGTGAGGGGCAGGCAGCTCCCCCCTGTCTGTGAAGCCAGCCTCTCACTAGTAATGCAGGGAGGGAGCTAGTCTCAGACTTCACCATCCCCCCCTCACCCACACACCATTCACTAGCTGGGACATGGGGGGAAGTCAGGAGTGAGGGTCAGGCAGCTCCCCCCTGTCTGTGAAGCCAGCCTCTCACTAGTAATGCAGGGAGGGAGCTGTCTCAGACTTCACCATCTCCCGCCCCCCCCCCCCCTCACCCACACACCATTCACTAGCTGGGACATGGGGGAAGTCAGGAGTGAGGGTCAGGCAGCTCCCCCCTGTCTGTGAAGCCAGCCTCTCACTAGTAATGCAGGGAGGGAGCTGTCTCAGACTTCACCATCCTCCCCCCCCCCCCTCACCCACACACCATTCACTAGCTGGGACATGGGGGAAGTCAGGAGTGAGGGTCAGGCTGCTCCCCCCCTGTCTGTGAAGCCAGCCTCTCACTAGTAATGCAGGGAGGGAGCTGTCTCAGACTTCACCATCCTCCCCCCCCCCCTCACCCACACACCATTCACTAGCTGGGACATGGGGGAAGTCAGGAGTGGGGGTCAGGCAGCTCCCCCCTGTCTGTGAAGCCAGCCTCTCACTAGTAATGCAGGGAGGGAGCTGTCTCAGACTTCACCATCCTCCTCCCCCCCCCTCACCCACACACCATTCACTAGCTGGGACATGGGGGGAAGTCAGGAGTGAGGTGTCAGGCAGCTCCACCCCTGTCTGTGAAGCCAGCCTCTCACTAGTAATGCAGGGAGGGAGCTGTCTCAGACTTCACCATCCTCCTCCCCCCCCCCCCTCACCCACACACCATTCACTAGCTGGGACATGGGGGAAGTCAAGAGTGAGGGTCAGGCAGCTCCCCCCTGTCTGTGAAGCCAGCCTCTCACTAGTAATGCAGGGAGGGAGCTGTCTCAGACTTCACCATCCTCCCCCCCCCCCCCTCACCCACACACCAGTCACTAGCTGGGACATGGGGAAGTCAGGAGTGAGGGTCAGGCAGCTCCCCCCTGTCTGTGAAGCCAGCCTCTCACTAGTAATGCAGGGAGGGAGCTGTCTCAGACTGGTATCAGGGTTAGGGCACTGTGTGCAGGAAGATCACAACACCCTGGTTGCCAGGGTTAGGGCACTGTGTGCAGGAAAATCACAACACACCCTGGTGCAGGGTTAGGGCAATGTGTGTGCAGGAAGATCACAACACTCCTGGTATTAATAGGGATAGGGCACTGTAAGAGATGACTGTAGTAGATTGAATAAAGATCTGATGTTTCTGCTCTCCTCACACCAAACAAAAACAACACACAAGCAGAGAAGCCCCTTCTTACAAAGCTGAGCTAGTGAGTTAAGTAGGAGGAAAAGTAAACATACTGGTTGCCAGTGTGGCTACTTAAAAAATACACTTACCAACAATCAATTACATATATTTGAACTGTGTACAGTTCCCAGCCAGGACCACCTTTCTAAAATGCACAGTGATTGGCAAATTCAACATGCACTAGCATTTCAGGTGCCTGCTAACAAAAATAATAAACAAACAAGTTCTAGTCACGTGGAGTGCTGATCATTACAATTACTTTTTTTGTCAAGCTTCCAACTGTTTCCATTTCACATCCCCCCAACCATTACCTCAGTGTTAGCCTTGGTAACATCAATAGATAAGAGCACAGCCAGCCAATAGGAATACATACATTACATATTCATTCCTAAGTGACCTTTACTGACCTGGGAAGTGTGAACACTTTGTTTCATTTTCTGTTGGTGTTCGTTAGTTTCCAGTTCCATTTCCCATCCCCCCAACCATCACCTCAGTGGTAACCTTGGTAACATCAATAGATAAGAGGGCAGCCTGCCAATAGGAACACATATTCATTCCTAACTGACCTTCAGTGACCTGGAAAGTGTTTATTTGTATCATTTTCAGTTAGTGCGCACTAAATCGAGTTAGTGTGCAAGCAACACGATTTAACGATTTTTAACGATAAATCGTTAGAATTTCTATTGTATCGTGTTCTATAACGATTTAAGACGATATTAACATTATCAGACGATAATTTAATCGTTGAAAAACGATTCACATCCCTAGTGGGCAGTGGGTAGTTTAACAGACTGAACTTTATTATTGGGATGGTCTGTGCAGTGAAATCCCCAGTCTGCCTCTTTTGTGTTTACAAGCAAGCTGCGTGTGTTTGCACACCACACACGTTATATTACTGCATAGCAAGGCACTGTGACAGTGGGCAGCCAGTAGGCACTAGGCAGTGACATTAAATCCATAATATCAGGGAAAACTAGTTGTAGTCGAGTGATTGGGAGTGGCAGAGGAGGCACTTCAAAAGACACTAATGCCACTCCCCCATTAAAGTTAAAAAGGCACCTGTCACAATCTAAATTCTTTGTAGGGGCACGCAATTCCATCCAGAAAAAAATGAAATCTGACCATGATGCATTGCCATCAACACCACCTGTTTCTGGCCCTGTAGTTTTGGAAGTGAGGGAAGGGGAGGCTGAGTCATGCCAGACAAAATGTCAACACCCAAAAGCAGCAAGGGGGACAGAAGTCTCGACAACCACTTAACGTTGACAATGTAGTGCAGTCAGTTTCTTTTGATTCAGATAAAGAATCATCTTGTGTGGGATTATCATCTGAAACGGAAGAAGTAATAGCTGAAGAAGCTTTAGGAGGATCAGTTAATCCTATCTTAGCCTCCACTTCAGTGCAGCAGGGGAGAGATGAAACTGATGAGGAGGAGGAGGAGGAAGAGCAGTCAGCGCAGGCACAGATGGTGACTGAGGCCCCTGGCATTGCTTCTCAGGGTGCACCCACTACCTCAGCTCCAGTGCCAGCATCCCACCCCCAAGGCTTTAGACAAGGAGGATCACGAAAAACATCTGTGATCTGGAGCCACTTTATAGTGATGGATGACCTGCATTTTGCTCGGTGTAATTACTGAGGCAGGGATATTAGCAGAGGCAAGCAAATGGGACATCTATCTAATTTTGGCATGACGCATCACATGAAGAGGCAACACTCAACAAGATTACTGCCATCTGGGGATGGTGGCAGTACCAGTCAGGGGACCCCTTCCAAGCAGCATAGAGTGGTTCAAAAGCAGCAGAGTCAGCCCACACCCTTAACCCCTTTTAGCAGTCAGGTGGCAGGCCAGCAACCCCCTGACAAGTGGCAGAAGCGACAACCCACCATGGAGGAAATGGGGTGGAGTGCGGTAATGCTATCCCAGGGTAGGAGGCAGGCAGCCTCGAAAGTTGTAACCAGGAGCGTTGGGGAAATGAATGCCCTTGATGACCAGCCCTTGCAGTTAGTGGAGAAAGTGGGTTTCAAGCATTTTCTGAAGGTCGTAGTTCCAAATTACAAAGTCCCCTCCAGAACCACATTTAGCAGAAAGGTCATCTCCAGCCTGTACAAGCAGTGTCGCAGTCGCATGCAAGTGCTGCTAGCTAAGGCACAGGGGAGAGTGAATTTCATCTGCGATATCTGGACCGTCATGAATGCTGCACACTCTTACTTCTCCCTGACAGCACACTGGTGGGACCTGGCTGAGGCAGGGGCAGCCAGCAGCTCTATTACTGAACAAGTATCAGGGTGGAGGTGGGCTTAACTGCACACCCACCTGACGGACCAGGCCCATACCGCAGCCAATATTCTAGCATGCATCAGACAGATGCTGGAGGGCTGGCAACTACACCAGCGAGACAGGAATCCTCAGGAAGGGTTCTTTGTCACAGACAATGGCGCAAACATGGTTAAGGCAATAAAACGACGGCCCTTTAAGAACATCCGATGTTTTGTACACACTCTGCACCTGGTAGTGAAGTCAGCTCTGGGGTTGGATTCCAATGACAAAGAGAATGAATACCTGCGTAGGCTAATACACAAGTGCAGGAACATAGCAGCGCACTTCCACAGAAGTGTGAAGGCGGGGCAGGTTCTCCGACAAAAGCAGACTGATTTGCAGATGCCTCACAAGCATCTCATTCAAGACATTGCCACCCGGTGGATTGAATTTCAGCTTTTATGATGCTGGAGATGTTATTGGAGCTGCAGATACCCCTTCATGAACTTTCTGGTACAATGGTCATAGGTATGCAGAATCCCCTAGGGCATCATGATTGGTTAGACATGAGTCAGCTGGTAAAAATCCTGCAGCCCTTCAAGGATGTCACGGAGGAGCTGAGTTCCAGAAGTGCCACCTTGGCCTACATCATCCCTATAGTTAATCTCCTGGATGAAACCGTTAATGAAACCGGTCTGAATACGGATTACGGAATACGTTATGTCCCCATTTTGTACATTGTACGATATTGATTTATTCTTGTTTGTTGTACATAAATTATAGGCCCTATAATTTCATTGTTTATGCCTTTCTCTACCCATGACCCCTCCCCTCCCCTATCCCCTTATCCATTGTTTTATGCCTTTCTACCCCGACCCCTCCCTTGGTTTTTTGTAACTCACTTGTTTCTTGTAAGGGCTTCTCCCTATAGTTACATATTTATTCTCAGTTTTATGTAAGGGCTCTGCCCATGAGTTATTGTTTACTGTGAAACGATGCGATGTGCAAACGAACATCGGTATATAAGCGACTTTAAATAAATAAATAAATAAATAAATAAATGAACATTTGGAGGCCCTTTAAACAGGAAGAGGGATTGACACTTGAGGTGCTGCATTGTCTGGATGTTTTTGCAGCCTGCAGGTGGAAGAGAGATTAATGCCTTTAACAGCCAGAAGACATACATGCTCGCCACAGTCTGTGACACCCGTGTGAAAAGGAAACTCGAATACAGTTACAATTGTCTCTTATTGGTGAAGGACCTGCTGTTAGCAAAAGTCCGTGAACAGGAGCATCATAGGCAGAGACAGATTAGGCGTGAAGCAGAGGTAGAAACAGCGGGCACTTCAGAGAGTTGTGCTGCTAGCCCAAGCAGGAGCAGCACTCTGTCAGCAACAGTACCTCCTCCTCCACTTCAGAATGCCACAGGCATGTTGCCCATAAAGATTCATTTCTTGTGCGATGGGGCGAGAAAGAAAGCAGCTGGCATGAGTGACTCTCAGCCCACCCAAACAAAGGAGACACCAGCACAGCTGTGAGTGACACGGTATCTCTCAGAGCCGACAGAGAACATGCAGACAGATCCGCTGGCATATTGGGCACACAATTCCACTGTCTGGCCACACCTAGCCAAAGTGGCTCAGTGATATCTGTCATGTCCACCAACTATTATGCCCAGAGAACGTGCGTTTTTAATGACAGGGCATATCATGAGCCCTCACTGCTCAAGGCTGGCACCAGAGTTGATGGAAAAGCTAGTGTTTTTGAAAGTAAACCTGCCTTTGCTTGCGTTTCCAAATTTTCCCTGTGAATGGCAAGATGAATAAAAGTAATTGAAAGCCTTGCAACAGCTCCAACTGCCTCCTATGGTCCAGATAATATAAGTACTACAGCACATCTACCTGACCTGAAACACTGTGCCTGTCCATCCACTGTCCAGGCCGTATATCCCTACAAGGGCTTGAACTCAAATGCTGGTGCCTGACTGTCCACTGTCCAGACTGTACGTCCCTATAAGGGCCTGACCTCAAACGGCTGTGCCTGTCCATCCACATTTGGAATGTAAGAACATAAAAAGCTGACTTAAGGTATATGGAGCTTCATATTTCATATGCTCAATATTTCTCAAGTATCTTGCCAACAGTAATGTTCCTAGTACTATTGAAAACTGGTGGTAGTTGTACTCTAGTTCATCCTCTCTGTTCCCATTGTTTACAGAGGCACAGTGTAAACCACAAGGTCAATATAGGTTGATATTGCCAGATTTTAAATGAGTAGCGGTTTCCTTATTTCTTAGAGCTCTTCCTGTTCCTTTGTCATCAGCTGACGTGCATAAGTACAGTTAATAGCTTCTGGGTATTCAAAAATAATCTCCAGCTCAGTTCTTGCTTCACAAATGGCAGTCTCTAGTGCTCTAAAAGCATCATCTGTTTGAATTATCTTTAAGAAATGAAAAAGATGCCATTTTCTGCTGGAACTGAACCAGTTCAGGGGAGAAGTGGACAGGTCAAACCACAACATAACTGCACAAAGGAAATCCTCGATTGCTGTGCCTGTCCATCCAAGCCTTAAGTTCCTAGGTGGGATAGAGTCTGTCCTCGATTGCTGTGCCTGTTCGGCCAGGCCTTATGTCCCTAGGTGGGATTAACTCTGTCTTTATTGCTGTTGGCCTGTCTGTCCAGGCTTATGTCCCTAGGTGGGCTTGACTCTGTCCTCGATTGCAGTGCCTTTTCATCCAGGCCTTATGTCCCTTCGTGGGATTGATTCTGTCCTCTATTGCTGTGACTATCCATCCAGGCCTCATGTTCCTACAAGTATTTTACCTCTATTGCTTTGTCGGTCCGTCCAGGCCTTATGTCCCTACGTGGGCTTGACCTCTGTCCTCAACTGCTGTGTCTGTCTATCCAGGTCTTATGTCCTTAGGTGGAACTGAGTCTATCCTCTATTGCTGTGCCTGTCCGTCAAGGCCTAATGTTCCTAGGTGTGATTCACCTCTGTCCTCGAATGCTGTGCCTGTCTGTCCAGGCCTTATGTACCTAAAAGTGTTTGAACCCGATTGCTTTCCCTGTCCATCCGGGCCTTATGTCCCTAGGTGGGATTGACTCTGTCCTCAATTGCTGTGCCTGTCCGCCTAGTCCTTATGTCACTACAAGGGTTTGACCTAGATTGCTTTGCCTGTTCGTCCAGGTCTTATGTCCCTAGGTGTGATTCACCTCTGTCCTCGAATGCTGTGCCTGTCCGAACAGGCTTTATGTTCCTACTAGTGTTTGACCTCAATTGCTGTGCCTGCCCATCCAGGTCTTATGTCCCTACATGGGATTGACTCTGTCCTTGAATGCTGTGCCTGTCTGTCCAGGACTTATGCCCCTAAAAGGGTTTGATCTCGATTGCTTTGCATGTCCGTCCAGGCCTTATGTCCCTACATGGGATTGACTCTGTCCTTGACTGCTGTGCCTTTCTGTCCACACCTTATGTCCCTAGGTGGAATTTACTCTCTCCTGTATTGCTGTGCCTGTTCTTCCAGGTCTTATGTCCCTACGTGGAATTGACACTGACCTTGATTGCTGTGCCTGTTCATCCAGGTCTTCAATCCCTGCGTTGGATTGACTCTGTCCTCGATTGCAGTGCCAATTCATCCAGGCCTTATGTCCCTACGTGGGATTGACTCTGTCCTGTATTGCTGTGCCTGTCTGTCCAGGCCTCATGTCCCTACGTGGGCTTGACCTCTGTCCTCGACTGCTATGCCTGTCCATCCAGGCCTTATGTCCCTAGGTGGGATTGACTCTGTCCTCAATTGCTGTGCCTGTTCGTCCAGGCCTTATGTCCCTACGTGGGCTTGACCTCTGTCCTCAACTGCTGTGCCTGTCCATCCAGGTCTTATGTCCCTAGCTGGGATTGACTCTATCCTCGATTACTGTGCCTGTCCGTCCAGGCCTTATGTCCCTACAAGGGTTTGATCTAATTTTCTTTGCCTGTTCATCCAGGCCTTATTTCCCTAGGTGGGATTCACCTCTGTCCTTGAATGCTGTGCCTGTCCTTCCAGGCCTTATGTCCCTACAAGGGTTTGACCTTGATTGCTTTGCCTGTCCGTCCAGGCCTTATGTCCCTAGGTGGGATTTACTCTGTCCTAGATTGCTCTGCCAGTTCTTCCAGGCCGTATGCCCTTACAAGGGTTTGACCTCGATTGCTGTGCCTGTCTGTCCAGGCCTTATGTTCCTACAAGTGTTTGAACTCGATTGCTTTGCCTGTCTGTCCAGGCCTTATGTCCCTACGTGGGATTGACTCTGTCCTCAATTGCTGTGCCTGTCTGTCCAGGCCTTATGTCCCTACTTGGGCTTGACCTCTGTCCTCGACTGCTGTGCCTGTCCATCCAGGCCTTATGTCCCTATGTGGGATTGACTCTGTCCTGCATTGCTGTGCCTGTCTGACAAGGTATTATGTCCCTACGTGGGCTTGACCTCTGTCCTCGACTGCTGTGCCTGTCCATCCAGGCCTTATGTCCCTAGGTGGGATTGACTCTGTCCTCGATTGTTGTGCCTGTTCGAGAAAAGAGGTCAAGCCCAAGTAGGGACATAAGGCCTGGACAGACAGGCACAGCAATGCAGGACAGAGTCAATCCCACATAGGCCTGGACGGACAGGCATAGTAATCGAGGATAGAGTCAATCCCAGCTAGGAACATAAGACCTGGATGGACAGGCACAGCAATTGAGGACAGAGGTCAAGCCCACGTAGGGACATAAGGCCTGGACGAACAGGCACAGCAATCGAGGACAGAGTCAATCCCACGTAGGGACATAAGGCCTTTTATCCCTACAAGGGTTTGACCTCGATTGCTGTGCCTGTCTGTCCAGTCCTTATGTTCCTACAAGTGTTTGACCTCGATTTCTTTGCCTGTCCATCCAGGCCTTATGTTCCTAAAAGTGTTTGATCACGATTGCTTTGCCTTCTGTCCAGACCTTATGTTCCGACAAGTGTTTGACCTCGATTGCTTTGCCTGTCCATCCAGGCCTTATGTCACTACCTGGAATTGACTCTGTCCTGTATTGCTGTGCCTGTTTGTCCAGGCCTTATGTCCCTATGTGAGATTGACCTCAATAGCTTTGCCTGTTCGTCCAGGCCTTATATCCCTAGGTGGAATTCACCTCTGTCCTTGAATGCTGTGCCTGTCCATCCATTCCTCATGTTCCTACAAGTGTTTGACCTCAATTGCTTTGCCTGTCATTCCAGGCCTTATGTCCCTAGGGGGGGTTGACTCTGTCCTCGATTGCTTTGACTGTTCGTCCAGGCCTTATAACCCTACAAGGGTTTGACCTCGATTGCTGTACCTGTCTGTCCAGGCCTTATGTACCTACAAGTGTTTGAACCCGATTGCTTTGCCTGTCCGTCCAGGCCTTATGTCCCTATGTGGGTTTGATTCTGTCCGCGATTGCTGTGCCGGTACGTCCAGGCCTTATGTCCCTATATGGAATTGAATCTGACCTCGATTGCTGTGCCTGTTCATCCAGGACTTATGTCCCTACCTGGGATTGACTCTGTCGTGTTTTGCTGTACCTGTTCATCCAGGCTTTATTTCCCTACATGGGCTTGATCTCTGTCCTCGACTGCTGTCGAGGTATTGGAGAGGCACCCCATGTGCTGGCTAGTTTATCAAGGTCACTGCCGAACAGGAAAGAACCCCTAAAGGGCATTCTGGTGAGGCGTGTCTTTGAAGGAGCATCGGCTGACCAATTCCGTATCCAGAGCTGCCTCCTGGCAGCCACAGAAGATGAGATCCCCTTGGCTGTTGTACGGACTAGGTCGGATGCAGCATCCGTGAGGAACGAGAGCGCGGACTCCATGTCTGCAGCCGGAGCATTGTTCCTGACTTGAGATAAACAGGAACGCGTCACCACTGTGCAGCAGGTTGCGATTCGCAGACAGAGCTGCTACCTCAAATGTCTGTTTCAGGATGGCGTCTGAGCAGAGGCCGAGGGCTTTCACGCCGGAATCCGGAGGCGCCGCCGCCAGAGACGCCGGGGCATCTGAATGTTCCATCGCTGAAAAATATGCGCTCAAGGATATGCGGCAGCAATATACGCTCAATACAATATATATACACAATAATATGCGGTCAGTAATATACGCTAAATGGTAGACAACATACGCTCCAAATATGCGCTCAATACGATACAGGCGCCTATCATGGGCGCTCAATACCTTAACAAGGCCGACAAAATGGCGACCTCCGCGATGTGCCGGATACAGGCAACGCCGCCGATCCTCGTACCTCGGAGACCAAAAGTAAGAGATGTACGCCTTACCTGATCCTCGGCGCTTCCCGGCTGAAACCCGGGCGGTCTCCGGCTGTGGGGGGAGAGGGGAAATACCTTCACCACCGCGCTTGAGGAATGCACCCGCTGCCTCCCAAGTCCACGCCGGGACCGAGGCGCCTCTTAGCCCGCCCAAGCCTCGCTCGGGGGCTGGGTCCCTGCCGCGATTCGGCCACCGGACCGAGGCCAAAACCTCCGAGGGATCGCGGAAATCACCCCGGGAAACTCAACTGGGGGAGGGACCGAATGGTATCACCGCAGGAGTGCGGGGCTCAATGTTCCTGTAGAAATTCAGTAAGTAGAAAGTAGAAAATAGAAAGTAGATTGGAAACACGCTCAGCGAGCGTGCAGGCTCTCCAAACTGCTTTGGAGATGGAAATTACTGAAGAGCTTCACTTCCTGTGGGGGTATATGTACCCGTGCTGACGTCAGATCCGTCTCCAACTGCTAGCACGAGCCCACTATACCCACTTGTTCTGAGTCCATCTGGCTAGATGACAGGAAAATGGAGATTATTCAACCTTAGGACATTATGACACAATGGCAGAGATCATCTGTTTTCCTCGGCACTGGTTATAAGATGCAACACCGACAGATCAATGGAACATCACTTCTATACATGGAACTCAACTGCAGATGTCTATTCAATCAAATGTCACCTGGATGGATTCATCAGGGATATCCAATTGATAGGAGATAATAGGTTCTTCTTCATCTATTCCTTTCAAGACATTCCATGACACAAGATATAAAAGGTACCCTTGCTACAACTTACTACTTGTATTAATGTTGAAGAACAAATTAAGACTGTGTAATAAATATGACTTTTCTTTTGATGGTAAGCAGAAACTGAAAGAACTGTTGTACCAATATATGGACTTGAGACAATCCTGGGAAAATCAGATAGGACATCAAAACATCACACCTATTCATATTGCCACAGGAACAGAATTACCTAAGAAACAAAAACAGTTTAAAATTAATCACTTAGCCATACCTGCTTTCAATTATTTATTGATTATTTGATTAAACAGGGGTTCTTCATCCAAAAATTAAGTTCTATGAGTACTAGGTTTTTCTAATTCCTAAACTAAATGGGGGCTGGAGAATGACTAGATTATAGAGAGGTAAACAGAGTAATACCATTGATAGGGATACAGAGCTATCATTCTAGCAGCATTTTGTTACAAATTCCCAGGTATGCCTATAAAACTATGTTAGCCTTTACTTGGGGTAAGGCACAATTTGTTTGGACATGTCTGCTGCAAGGATTTTTAAATCTCCAGTCATTTTTTCAGCAGATGTTGCCAACTTATTGAAACACCTCCCTAAATTTGTGGTTTATGTATCTATATCATTGATCACACTGAAAGTGAGCGTCTAGCTACTTTAACACAGTTTTGGTTAATTTTGAAAGATGCTGGATATGTTGTCTCCAAAAAAAATCCTCTATCAGGAAATTTGTTTTGCAATTTTTTGGTTTTACATTTTCAATAGATATTCAAAGAAAAGTTGCTTCAGCTTCAGCCTCCTCCTACACTGAAGCAGTTACAATCTATTTTGAGGTATTTAAATTTTGGTAGAAGTTTTATACAGGATTTTTCAGTAAAGATACCACTTTTCTATAAAATTTTGAAGGATGCTAAGGGTAGACCACTAATTAATTGGACACTGGAAGCACAAGTGAATTTAAAGTCCCCAATAGATTACCTGAATCAGGTAGTGGTGCTTTCTGAACATGATCTTGCCCCAAGTGTTACGTACGGCAGTATATATTTCTGGCTCAGCTGGATATATATGGTTTCAGAACCCATGATTGTTATGGAGCATGGATCCTTGGGCCAAGGGGAAGTTGGTACCACCTGTGGGGAGGAGACCCAAAGGTCTCCACTGTTGACAGTCGAGGCTAATGGGAAGCCTGAGACCTCATTGATGCATCACAACTACCAGCCCACTTTCGCCTCAGGTTGAGCCCTTGGGTATCAGGGCCAGATGGACTTATGTGGGGCCTCAGGAGACAGAGTCCAGATGCAGGTGTAGCCCTAGCAGGCAAAGATGAGTAGAAGGCAGGAGCTGGCAAGGCAGATGACATGGCTGGAGGTTGGGTACAGGCTGAGGTCTAAGAGGCAGCATATCTCAGAAGTCAGGTACAAGCAGAGGTCTTGGCAGGCAGCGTATCTCGGTAGTCAGGAACAAGCAGAGGTCTTGGCAGGCAGCGTATCTCGGAAGTCAGGAACAAGCAGGGGTCTTGACAGGCAGCGTATCTCGGTAGTCAGGAACAAGCAGATGTCTTGTCAGGCAGCATATCTCGGAAGTCAGGAACAAGCAGGGGTCTTGACAGGCAGCGTATCTCGGTAGTCAGGAACAAGCAGGTGTCTTGGCAGGCAGCGTATCTCGGTAGTCAGGAACAAGCAGATGTCTTGGCAGGCAGCGTATCTTGGAAGTCAGGAACAAGCAGAGATCTTGGCAGGCAGCGTATCTCGGTAGTCAGGAACAAGCCGAGGCCTTGGCCAGTCAGAAGCAAGAATAGAGGAATGTGACTATCAGGAACGCAAGCAAGAGCCGAATAGCTAAGGCGAGGGCTTGCAGGAAGGCCTTGCCTTAAATAGTCCCGGGTCAAGAGGGAGGAGCCTTAGCACCTCCCATAGCGATTCCCTTAAATGATATCAGAGACCGCGCGCACATGCCTAGGAGCACAGGGCACTCCTATGGGAATGGAACGGGTACCACCGCGTCCAGTCTGAGAAGGAGTAGCAGCATCGGGGGCCTGGCTTAGACCCCGCACGGAGGGAGAGAGCAGCCAGGAAGGAGTAACAGTGTTGGAAACCTGGCGGGGTTCCTGCGTTGAAGGAGCACACAGTCGGGAAAGAGTAACAGCATCAGAGGCATGGCGGAGGCCTTGTGCGGAAGGAGCGCATGGCCAGGAAGGAGCAGCAGCACCAGAGGCCCAGGAGGAGCCCAGTGTGGGGAGCGCATGGCGATTGCGGTGCCCCACGGCCGTGAGACTTCCAGGGCTAGCAAGCGGTGGGCAGCCGCGGCGGTAGGTGGAGGGAGCAGGCTGCGGCCTACAGCGGCCGGTTCCCATAACAGTGCCCCCTCCTCTACGCCTCCTCCCAGGGCATCTGGGTTTCTTAGGAAGCTCCTTGTGGAATTGTCGATTCAAATTTTTATCCAGAATGTGAGTGGATGGCTCCCAGGAGTTTTCCTCAGGTCCAAAGCCCTCCCATGAAATCAGATACTCCCACCTCTGTCCTCTTCTGACATCAAGGTCTTCTTGGACTTGATAAATGTTCTCGTCCTCTAAGGAAAGTTGAGGAGGTTCAGAGATTTTCCTGGATGGCCACGATATAGCACCAATGGCTTAATAGGGAAGTAATAGAAAGCATTATGGATTTTCAATGAGTGTGGCAACTGAAGGTGGTAGGTAACAGGTCCTAGTTGCTGAAGTATAGGAAGGGACCAATATAGCGGGATGCCAACCGCATGGACGGAACTCTCAATGAATGAAGTGGGTACTAAACCAAACTCTTTCTCCTGGGAGATATTGCGGTGCAGGTCTCCAGTGGCAGTCAGCAAATTTCTTGGCTGAGTGACCTGCTTCCTGGATCATGTGCTACACATGAGACCAGAGTCCCTTTAGTTTCTCAGCTGTCATCTGGGCTGCAGGTGAAGGGACCAATAGTGGAAGAAGCGAGGGAGGAAGTGGCTGTTTCCCGTAGACAGTTTTGAATGGGGAGGCTCCCGTCGCAGAGCAAGGGTGAGAATTGTGTGAAAACTCTGCCCAAGGAAGGAGCTCATCCCAGTCATCTTGGTAGGCATTGATATATGTTCTCAAGAATTGTTTCAATGTGCATTTTGGTCCGCTCTGCTGGGTCGTTAGCTTGTGGGTGGTAAGCTGTGGTGAAATCCAACGTGACATGTAACTTTTTGCAAAGACTTTGCCAATATTTGGCCGTAAACTGAGGGCCTTGGTCTGAAGAAATATGGAGAGGAAGGCCGTGAAGTCGAATGATGTGTTGCACAAACAAATGTGCTAGCTGGAGTGCTGACAGAAGACTGGGTAGTGCTGTGAAATGGGCCATTTTGTAAAAATGGTCTACCACTTCCCAGATGATGGCGTTACCTCCAGAGACTGGTAAATCCACTAGGAAATCTGTATCAAGATGTGTCCAAGGTACGCTGGGAGCTGGAAGTGGCTGAAGCAGACCCCAAGGTTTGCCCGTTGGAGTCTTTTGCTGGGCGCTGGGCACAGGTCCGGCAGGACGGCACATAGGCACGGACATCCTACTGCATATTGGGCCACCAATAATATTGTTGGAGAAGAGCCAGGGTTCTGAGCAGACCTGGGTGTCCAGATGTACGGGAGTTATGGGCCCATCTGAGGACTCTGACACGAAGTCTACGAGGTACCACAGTGTTACCTGGTGGAACCGTCTGAGTTGCAGCATAGATCCGTGCAGGATCTATAATGTGATGAACAGGTTCTTCATGGTCCATCTTTTTGCCTTCGAAGAAAAATCCAGCCCCAGCCGGGGAGCTGGAGTGGCAAATGAATTCCTTCTGTAATTCTCTTATGACGTATCCAGACATGGCTTGTGTCTTAGACTGAGACAAGGGATAAACCTGGTCCCGGGGTGGTGGGAATCAGGTTAATTGCACAATCGAACTGCCAGTGTGAGGGTAAAATATCTGCTGCCTTTTTGGAGAATACGTCTGCATAATGGCCATATTGCGGAAGAACTCCTTGGGGTAACATAGCATCTTCGCTGGTAGCAGTGGCAGAAGTGGCAATAATACATGTCCACTGACAGGTGGGACCCCAAATGAGCAACCATAGATTGGTCCAATCAAATTGAGGATTATACTGCTGGAGCCACAAAATACCCAACACAACTGGGTGAATGGCCTTCTGGATAACGTAGAAGGAGATTGACTCCTGGTGGCCGGGCTCAATACGGTACTATAAAGGAGCAGTCATGTGAGTGATCTTGCCCAGAAGAGGATCCCCATGGATAGAGGACAAGGTGAGTGGAACTGGGCATAGACATGTAGGAATCATGAATTGGTCCACGATCTCCTGCATGAGAAAATATCCACCAGTGCCAGAGTCCACCAAAGCAAGGGTAGCAAAATCACCCCTCCTTAGGGTGAGAGTCACTGGCAAGATTAATGGGGGAATCGGAGTTGTCAGGCCTAGGGTCAGTCCCCCAGTGAACCCTAGGCCCTGGAATTTGACAGTTGCACTGGACATTGGACTAAGAGATGGCCAGGTGCCCCACAGTACAGACAAAGGCCAGTCCTATGACGTCATAGGAATTCTTCTGGAGACAAAGGCCCCCGACCCATCTGCATGGGTTCTTCAGTAATTCCCATAGCAGGGGGCGGAGCATGAGAACCTGGAGAGGATGGACGCAGTCAAGTCGGAGTAGTGGGACGTTGCCTGCTAGTGCTTAACTCCAGGGACTTCTCTCGGAGACGATGATCGATCCGGCCTGCCAGGTCAATTAAGGTACCTAGAGACACAGGAAGATCATGGATGACTGGTCGTGATACTAAAGCAGGCACTGGGAATCCCAACAAGGGAGGACTGGCGGTAGTGGCAGAGACCACTGAATCTAGGCGAGCATTAAGCTGCTCCATAGAAGTTGCCAGAGATTCCAGGACCTTCTGTTGCTCCAGGAGCTTTTGAGCAAGACCTGGAGTAGCTTGGAGTGTGGACAGTTCCACCGGAACCATGGCCCTGTTATGAATCATGGATCCTTGGGCCAAGGGGAAGTTGGTACCACCTGTGGGGAGGAGCCCCACAGGTCTCCACCGTTGGCAGACGAGGCTAATGGGAAGCCTGAGACCCCATTGACACTTCACCACTACCAGCCCTCGTTTCCCCTCAGGTTGAGCCCTTGGGTACCGGGGCCGGCTGGACTTATGCGGGGCCGGCTGGACTTATGCTGGGCCTCAGGAGACAGTCCGGATGCAGGTGTAGCAGCGCCAGAGGCCCGACAAGAGCCCGGTGTGGGGAGCGCATGGTGACCATGGCGCCCTGCGGCCGAGAGACTTCCAGGGCTGGCAAGCAGCGGGCTGCTGTGGTGGTAGGTGGAGGGAGCAGGCTGCGGCCTACAGTGGCTGGTTCCCATAACAATGATATTGAAACTTTGGTGCAGTTTTCCTCATGATTGCTTACTCCAGCTGAGAAAAGGTTTACTCTGATTTGCAATGCCAACCAATTTGTGACTGGAAGGCCTTCCAACATAGTTGGTTAAAGTGCTTAGCTCTCTTTGAAGATCCGCAGCTAATTTTTCATTATGACATGACTTTACCAGACTAGCAGTCACTCCCTAAAGCTGTAAAGGAAGCAATGGAAGATAAGCATTTAATACCTGTCAGATCTCTGACTGAGTGAGTCAGTATTCTACACAAATGACTCTGCCATCAAATCTGATGATTCTAGCAAAAATAATGGTGCCATTATGGGTACAGTGTAATGGAAATTCACTCCAGATTTTCAGATCAAGAAACAATGGAAATTCTCTCTAGTAACCACACAGCATAGTATGCAGAAATAGCAGCATTAGAGTTTGCTTTTAAACAAGCTCAGAAAGAAGTGGGATTTATATTAGTCAAAACAAATAGTATATATTTGGCAAGGTTGTTTCATAATGACATTCCTACATGGATTTCTAATGATTTGTGGCAGCCAAAAAGAAACCCTTGCAACATTTTGCAAAGCAGAGAAATATCCATGAGTTTTCTTATTGTGTCTAGATATACAAGTTATCCTTGAGCCAGGACACAGAGCCCCTGGGACTTCATATACAGTGTGAAACTCCCTTGCAAACAGCTTAGTGCAGGCTGCTGCCAATGCTATCAAAGTTATGGTTCTTACCTATAGTTACGTGGAGAGGTGGACCCCTAGGCCGAGACAAGGTTGGTGCCACCTGGTGAGCAGGAGAATCCAGGGATGGGCCAGAGGTCAGGGCAAGCAGCTAGCAGAAGAGATGGTGAGCAGGCAAGTGGTCAGGGCATCCAGCAGACAATGCAGAATCCAGGGACGAGCTGAGTCAAGAATCAGAAGAGCAATCCGAGGGGACTAGGAGCTGGAGCAGGGATGGGACCACATGGAGCAAAAACAGGACCACACGGAGCATGAACAGAACCAGATCAGGAATGAACGGAGCAGGAACGCATGGAGCAGGAGCAACCAGCAGCTCCAAACAGAGTGAGACCTGTTGCTAAGGCAAGGATGGAGCATCAGGAGCTGCCCTAAATAGGACCCAAGGGTGGTATTGACATCCGGGGCCATGGGAGGTTTTTTCTGCTATGGCCCCTTTAAATCTATCCGAGAGCTACGCGCGTGTGCCTAATATCAGCAGAGGCCGGTGGACCGGCGGCAGCAGGATCGGTTTTCTGCCGTGCTGGAGGGAGGCAATGGTGGCAGCTCAAGGGGCTACGTGGGAGTCCTGGGTTGGCTCAGAGGGTAAGTGTGACTGGCCATGAGTCTCCATGGATGGCCACCGCAACATTACCCCCTCCTCTAAGCCCCATTCCCAAGGGCTTGGGTTTTCTTGGGTGAGTGGTATGAAACTTCTTGAGGAGCTTTTTGTCCAGCATGTTGAACGTGAGTTCCCAAGAGTTCTCCTCTGGACCATACCCCTCCCAGGCTATTAGGTTCTCCCATTTCTTGTTTCAGCAATGGACATCCAATATCTTCTTTACCTGGACACAATCCAATGGGAGCACTGAGAGGACAGGATCACGTGCTGATGGCTGAAAGGAATCAGTAAGTTTCGCTTGGGAAATTGTCTTAAAAGTATTGGGGCAAAGTTAACTATTGGGGAATATTATTTAGTGTGTTTGTGTGTTTGTGCTAAGGCAGCAAATAAACAGAAGTTAGGCAGGTGCCACTTTCACACTAACAAAAAAAACCAAAAAAAACCCAGCCTTTTAACTTCACTTAAATAATTCCCCACACCTTATTGAGAATTTGATCATTCCCCTGTAGGCCACGACTAGACATAAAGTGAATTCACTAATACATTTAAAGGATGCTAATTAGACACATTAATAATCCCATAGCAACCTAAAACTTAACTATGAACTGAACAAATTTGAGATGAAGGCAGCAGTCCAGCAGCAAGAGGGGGGCTTCCCAGTCTTTTGCATCGAGTGTCACATGTATGATTTTTTACTTGCCAGTGAGAAGTTGTACATGTGCATGCGATGCAGAGAGATACGATCTCTCATAGAAGGAGTCCAATCTCTGGAGGCTAGAGTGGCAGATCTGGAGGAGATGAGGCAGACAGAGAGGTATATAGATGAGACCTTCAGGGACATAGTAGCCAAGTCCCAACTTCAGACTCGCAGCCCTGGTGCTACATGAAGGAAGGAGGTCTCATGATCAGAGAGCATCAACCTGGTGAAGTAGGAAAGGATCCTGTAGCAAAGACCTGCTCTCCAGGTAGTGCATTGTCCTTTCGCACCGAGGATGTATCTCCAAGGCCTACTGCCCAGGAGGGAAGGATTAGGTCGGCCATCATAGTTGGTGATTTGATTATTAGGAATATAGTCAGCCGGGTGGCTGGTGGGCATGAGGATCACCTGGTAACATGCCTACTTGGTGCAAAGGTGGAGGACCTCACGCGTCACCTAGATAGGATTTTAGACAGTGCTGAGGAGGAGCCGGTTGTCATGGTACATGTGGGCACCAACGACATAGCAAAATGTGGGAGGGAGGTTCTGGAAGCCAAATTTAGCTCTTAGGTAGAAAGCTTAAATCTAGATCCTCCAGGGTAGCATTCTCTGAAATGCATCCTGTTCCAAGCACTGGTACCCAGAGGCAGGCAGAGCTCCGGAGTTTCAATGAGTGGATGAGACAATGGTGCAAGGAAGAGGGATTCAGTTTTGTAAGGAACTGGGGAACCTTTTGGGGAAGAGGGAGTCTCTTCCGAAGGGATGGTCTCCACCTTAACCAGGGTGGAAACAGACTGCTGGCGCTAACCTTTAAAAAGGAGGTAGAGCAGCTTTTAAACCAGATCAAAGGGGAAAGCTGACAGTCACTCAGCAGCACATGGTTCGGAGGGAGGTATCTTCAAAGGATACTAATGATGCATTAGAATTAGAGCATCCTGACAGTGAAGTTCCAATAATAAGAAAAGTAGTCCAAGTACCTGTAACTAAAAACTCATCTGAGCTAAAAAATTCTAACTTATCCCTATCAATTAAAAAGCAGAATGAAAATGCAAACAAAAAACAAACTTTGAAATGTTTGTATGCTAATGCCAGAAGTCTAAGAAGTAAGATGGGAGAATTAGAATGCATAGTAGTGAATGATGACATAGACTTAATTGGCATCTCAGAGACATGGTGGAAGGACGATAACCAATGGGACAGTGCTATACCGTGGTACAAATTATAACGCATTGACAGAGAGAAACAACCGGGAGGTGGTTAGTGCTTTATGTCCGGGACAGTATAGAGTCCAACATGATAAACTTCCTGCATGAGACTAAATGCACAATCAAATCTTTATGGGTAGAAATCCCTTGTGTGTAGGGAAGATTATAGTGATAGGAATATACTACCGTCCACCTGGCCAAGATGGTGAGACGGACAGTGAAATGCTAAGAGAAATTAGGGAAGCTAACCAAATTGGTAGTACGATACTAATGGGAGATTTCAATTACCTCACAAAACACGTTGCAAAAGATTTTTTAAACTTTTATGTGCAGGAATTTATCTCACTATGTG
Source organism: Rhinatrema bivittatum (assembly GCF_901001135.1). NCBI lineage: Eukaryota > Metazoa > Chordata > Amphibia > Gymnophiona > Rhinatrematidae > Rhinatrema > Rhinatrema bivittatum. Next base: position 281,940,077 of record NC_042618.1, on the reverse strand, counting down.
GACCATCATACCACCCTTGGTTGATTTAGGCAGTAAGCCACGCTTTCAACCACACTGGGTCACTTTTAATCATCGGTCCAATACAGTCTTTCGAGTTGCTTTAATTTTCTACTTTATTTAATTTGCTTTTTTTATTCAATTTTTGTCCATTTATAATAAAAATGTCTTTTAACGATATTAGAAGCGGAATTGCCTTACTTGAGCGGAGCGCCGCCACGCTTCCGAGCTAAAATACTAGCTTTAGTCCTGTAGTCCTACAGGAGCTCTAAGTCACACGAGCACCTTCGATCGGAAATCCCTGCCCACTAAGCACGGCAGTGTTGAAAATAAAGGTTTGGAAGCGCGGTGACGCTCTACATAAGTGAGTGAAGGTAACAGCTCGGAAGCGCGGCGGCGCTCCACTCAAGTAAGGCAATTCCGCTTCTAATATCGTTAAAAGACATTTTTATTATAAATGGACAAAAATTGAATAAAAAAAGCAAATTAAATAAAGTAGAAAATTAAAGCAACTCGAAAGACTGTATTGGACCGATGATTAAAAGTGACCCAGTGTGGTTGAAAGCGTGGCTTACTGCCTGAATCAACCAAGGGTGGTATGATGGTCCACATAGTGAGATAAATTCCTGCACATAAAAGTTTAAAAAATCTTTTGCAACGTGTTTTGTGAGATAAGTGTGGTTCGTTGCACAATACCTATTAACTGTTTCTGTATAGTAGATTTCAATTACCCCAATATTGACTGGGTAAATGTATCATCGGGACATGCTAGAGGGATAAAGTTCCTGGATGGAATAAATGACAGTTTTATGGAGCAATTGGTTCAGGAACTGACGAGACAGGGAACAATTTTAGATCTAATTCTCAGTGGAACACATGATTTGGTGAGAGAGGTATTAGTGGTAGGACCGCTTGGCAATAGTGATCATAATATGATCTAATTTGAATTAATGACTGGAAGGGGGAGAGTAAGCAAATCCACGGCTCTTGTGTAAAAACTTCAAAAGGGAAACTTTGATAAAATGAGAAAAATAATTAGAAAAAAACTGAAAGGAGCAGCTACAAAGGTAAAAAGTGTGCAAGAGGCGAGGTCATTGTTAAAAAATACCATCCTAGAAGCACAGTCCAGATGTAATCCACACATTAAAAAAGGTGGAAGGAAGGCAAAACGATTACCGGCATGGTTAAATGGTGAGGTGAAAGAAGCTAGTATTTTAGCCAAAAGATCTTCATTCAAAAATTGGAAGAAGGATCCAATAGAAGAAAATAGGATAATGCATAAGCGCTGGCAAGTTAAATGTAAGACATTGATAAGACAGGCTAAGAGAGAATTTGAAAAGAAGCTGGCCGTAGAGGAAAAAACTCACAGTAAAAACTTTAAAAAAAATATCCAAAGCAAAAAATCTGTGAAGGAGTCATTTAGACCGTTAGATGATCAAGGGGTTAAAGGGGCACTTAGAAAAGATAAGGCCATTGCAGAAATATTAAATGATTTATTTGCATTGTTGTTTACTGAAAAGCATGTTGGGGAGATACCCTTACCGGAGAAGGTTTTCATGGGTAATGATTCAGATGGTCTGAACCAAATCACGGTGAACCTAGAAGATGTGGTAGGCCTGATTGACAAACTGAAGAGTAGTAAATCACCTGAAATTTCATACCTATTAGTAAAAATTTGTAACCTATCATTAAAATCATCCATTCTACCTGAAGACTGGAGGGTGGCTAGTGTAACCCCAATATTTAAAAAGAGCTCCAGGGATGATCTGGGAAACTACAGACCAGATAGCCTGACTTCAGTGCCAGGAAAAATAGTGGAAAGTGTTCTAAATATCAAATCACAGAACATATAGAAAGACATGGTTTAATGGAACTGTTATGGTTTTGAGTTGTTGGAGTGGATTCTTGGGTACTGCGGTGATGGCCACTCCCATGGGGAGGAGACCATGAGGAACCCCAGTACTAGGCTAGACTCTCTATACACGCAGGCACAGAGAATTTGTATTTATTATACAGCTTGGTGGTACTGCCCAGGGAGCGGCAGCAGTGAGGTAACCCAGTAGAAGTAGTCCAGGGGTCCTCAGCAGAGGAAGCCAGTCCCTTGTTCGAGTAGATGGTAGGCAGCGCAGGGTAGCAGAGGAAGTCCTGGATGCAGACTCCCAGCACTGAAGCTGAAGGTGCGACAGACTGACAAAGTTAGTTACTCACTGAAGTAGATAGCTGTATTGATGAAGATCCTGACAGGTAGAAGTAGTTGAATTGTAGGCACCAAGGTAAGGAGAGCATGCCCTTGAGGAGCGAGTACCCGATATTAGAGATGTGAATCGTGTCCTCGATCGTCTTAACGATCGATTTCGGCTGGGAGGGGGAGGGAATCGTATTGTTGCCGTTTGGGGGGGTAAAATATCGTGAAAAATCGTGAAAAATCGTGAAAATCGAAAAAATCGCAAAACCGGCACATTAAAACCCCCTAAAACCCACCCCCGACCCTTTAAATTAAAACCCCCACCCCCCCCAAATGACTTAAATAACCTGGGGGTCCAGCGGCGGTCCGGAACGGCAGCGGTCCGGAACGGGCTCCTGCTACTGAATCTTGTTGTCTTCAGCCGGCGCCATTTTCCAAAATGGCACCGAAAAATGGCAGCGAAGGTTCCGGCGCCTCGCTGAACGACCTCCTGCAGTCGATCTCCTGCCGGCGCCATTTTCCGTACGGAAAACGATTCGCGGCGGGAAATCGCTCCCTGACCCCCGCTGGACCTCCAGGAACTTTTGGCCAGCTTGGGGAGGTCCTCCTGACCCCCACAAGACTTGCCAAAAGTCCAGCGGGGGTCCGGAAGGACCTCCTGCCGTCCAATCGTGTTCGTCTATGGCCGCCGCCATTTTTCGGCGCCATTTTGGAAAATGGCGCCGGCTGAAGACAACAAGATTCAGTAGCAGGAGCCCGTTCCGGACCGCTGCCGTTCCGGACCGCCGCTGGACACCCAGGTTATTTAAGTCATTGGGGGGGGGGGGGTTCGGGAGGGTGGGGGATTTAATTTAAAGGGTCGGGGGTGGGTTTTAGGGGGTTTTAGTGTGCCGGCTCACGATTCTAACGATTTATAACGATAAATCGTTAGAATCTCTATTGTATTGTGTTCCATAACGGTTTAAGACGATATTAAAATTATCGGACGATAATTTTAATCGTCCTAAAACGATTCACATCCCTACCCGATATCCCAGATAGGTAACTGAAAGAAAGCATAAGGGCCCCCGAGGAGCTGGTACCCAGGTTAGTGATGAATGACCCTGAAGGGCAGAGAGAGCTTCCCGTGGCAGCAAGGAAGCAGCAGAGCAGCTTAGACCCGAGGCATTCCAATCCTTGCAAACTCAATTTGTTAGCAAATGAAGGGCAGGCTAAATACCAGGATGTCGTGACTTCACTCCAAGGGGACGCCTCCCACCATGACATGGATAAAGACGTGGGTGGTGTGCGCACGAGCACCCTAGGAGGTCCTCAAGAGAAACATGGCGAACACTGTCGCCGTTGCAGTTCCAGGGACGCCGGAGAGAGCGGCATGAAGACGCGGCAGCAGCCATCTTTCCAAGGCTTGTGGAGAGTGAAGGAAGAAAGGTGAAGCACAGAAGTCGAAGCCGTCTAAGACTGATGGACACAACAGGAACAAAGTCAGCAAGGCTTTACCCAAGGCAAGTCTTGCCTCACAAATCTGCCTCACTTTTTTGAAGAAGTTAATAAACATGTAGATAAAGGTGAACTGGCAGATGTAATGTATTTGGATTTTCATAAGGTGTTTGACAAAGTCCCTCATGAGAGGCTTCTAGGAAAAGTAAAAATTCATGGGATAGGTGGCGATGTCCTTTCGTGGTTTACAAACTGGCTAAAAGACAGGAAACAGAGAGTAGGATTAAATGGACAATTTCCTCAGTGGAAGGGAGTGGGCAGTGAGTACCTCAGGGTTCTGTATTGGGACCCTTACTTTTCAATATATTTATAAATGATCTGGAAAGAAATATGACGAGTGAGGTAATCAAATTTGCAGATAATACAAATTTATTCAGAGTAGTTAAATCACAAGCAGATTGTGATAAATTGCAGGAAGACCTTGTGAGACTGGAAAATTGGGCAGATGAAATTTAATGTGGATAAGTGCAAGGTGATGCAGATAAGGAAAAATAACCCATGCTATAGTTACACGATGTTAGGTTCCATATTAAGAGCTATCACCCAAGACAGAGATCTATGTGTCATAGTGGATAACACATTGAAATCATCGGTTCAGTGTGCTGCGGCCATCAAAAAAGCAAACAGAATGTTGGGAATTATTAGAAAGGGAATGGTGAATAAAATGGAAAATGTCATAAGGCCTCTGTATCGCTCCATGGTGAGACCGCACCTTGAGTACTGTGTACAATTCTGGTCACCACATCTCAAAACAGATATAGTTGCAATGGAGAAGGTACAGAGAAGGGCGACCAAAATGATAAAAGGGGATGGAACAGCTCCCCTATGAGGAAAGACTAAAGAGGTTAGGACTTTTCTGCTTGTAGATGGCTGAGGGGGGATATGATAGAGGTGTTTAAAATCATGAGAGGTCTAGAATGGGTAAATGTGAATCGGTTATTTACTCTTTCAGATAATAGAAGGATTAGGGGGCACTCCATGAAGTTTGCAAGTGGCACATTTAAAACTAATCGGAGAAAGTTCTTTTTCACTCAACATAAGAACATAAGAACATAAGAAAATGCCATACTGGGTCAGACCAAGGGTCCATCAAGCCCAGCATCCTGTTTCCAACAGTGGCCAATCCAGGCCATAAGAACCTGGCAAGTACCCAAAAACTACGTCTATTCCATGTTACCATTGCTAATGGCAGTGGCTATTCTCTAAGGGGTAGATTTTCAAACCACGCAATTTGGCGTACTTTTGCTGGCGCATCAGGCGCAAGCAAAAGTATGCGGGATTTTAGTAGATACGCGCATAGCCGCACGTATCCGCTAAAATCCTGGATCGGCGTGCGCAAGGCTATCAATTCCGTATAGCCGGCGCGCGCCGAGCCGCGCAGCCTACCCCCGTTCCCTCCGAGGCCGCTCCGAAATCGGAGCGGCCTCGGAGGGAACTTACTTTTGCCCTCCCCTCACCTTCCCCTCCCTTCCCCTACCTAACCCACCCGCCCGGCCCTGTCTAAACCCCCCCCCCCTTACCTTTGTCGGGGGATTTACGCCTCTCGGAGGGAGACGTAAATCCCCGCGCGCCAGCGGGCCGCTAGTGCGCCGGGACGCGACCTGGGGGCGGGACCGAAGGGCGTGGCCACGCCCCCGGGCCCGCCCCCGGAACGCTCCCGACACGCCCTGAAAACGCCGCGCGGTTCGGGCCCGCCCCCCGACACGCCCCCCTCAGAAAAACCCCGGGACTTACGTGAGTCCCGGGGCTCTGCGCGCGCCGGTAGGCCTATGTAAAATAGGCTCACCGGCGCGCAGGGCCCTGCTCGCCTAAATCCGCCCGGATTTGGGCGGATTTAGGCTAGCAGGGCTCTTAAAATCCGCCCCTAAGTGAACTTAATATGTGTTCCTATTGGCTGGCTGCCCTCTTATCTATTGATGTTACCTGCACACACCGTGCCCTAACCCTGGCACCAGGGGTGTTGTGATCTTCCTGCACACACAGTGCCCTAACCCTGGCACCAGGGGTGTTGTGATTTTCCTGCACACAGTGCCCTAACCCTGGCACCAGGGGTGTTGTGATCTTCCTGCACACACAGTGCCCTAACCCTGGCACCAGGGGTGTTGTGATCTTCCTGCACACACAGTGCCCTAACCCTGGCACCAGGGGTGTTGTGATTTTCCTGCACACAGTGCCCTAACCCTGGCACCAGGGGTGTTGTGATTTTCCTGCACACAGTGCCCTAACCCTGGCACCAGGGGTGTTGTGATCTTCCTGCACACAGTGCCCTAACCCTATTAATACCAGGGGTGCTGTGATCTTCCTGCACACAGTGCCTGACCCTGACTGCCCTAACCCTGGTGCCAGGGTTAGGGCACTGTGTGCAGGAAAATCACAACACCCCTGGTGCCAGGGTTAGGGCACTGTGTGCAGGAAAATCACAACACCCCTGGTGCCAGGGTTAGGGCACTGTGTGTGCAGGAAGATCACAACACCCCTGGTGCCAGGGTTAGAGCACTGTGTGCAGGAAAATCACAACACCCCTGGTGCCAGGGTTAGGGCACTGTGTGCAGGAAAATCACAACACCCCTGGTGCCAGGGTTAGGGCACTGTGTGTGCAGGAAGATCACAACACCCCTGGTGCCAGGGTTAGGGCACTGTGTGTGCAGGAAGATCACAATACCCCTGGTGCCAGGGTTAGGGCACTGTGTGCAGGAAAATCACAACACCCCTGGTGCCATGGTTAGGGCACTGTGTGCAGGAAAATCACAACACCCCTGGTGCCAGGGTTAGGGCACTGTGTGTGCAGGAAGATCACAACACCCCTGGTGCCAGGGTTAGGGCACTGTGTGTGCAGGAAGATCACAACACTCCTGGTATTAATAGGGATAGGGCACTGTAAGAGATGACTGTAGTAGATTGAATAAAGATCTGATGTTTCTGCTCTCCTCACGCCAAACAAAAGCAACACACAAGCAGAGAACCCTTCTTACAAAGCTGAGCTAGTGAGTTAAGTAGGAGGAAAAGTAAACATACTGGTGCCAGTGTGGCTACTTAAAAAATACACTTACCAACAATCAATTACATATATTTGAACTGTGTACAGTTGCAGCCAGGACCACCTTTCTAAAATGCACAGTGATTGGCAAATTCAACATGCACGTGCCTGCTAACAAAAATAATAAACAAACAAGTTCTAGTCACGTGAGTGCTGATCATCACATGTCAAGCTTCCAACTGTTTCCATTTCACATCCCCCCAACCATTACCTCAGTGGTAACCTTGGTAACATCAATAGATAAGAGCACAGCCAGCCAATAGGAATACATATTCATTCCTAAGTGACCTTTACTGACCTGGGAAGTGTGAACACTTTGTTTCATTTTCTGTTGCTGTTCGTGAGTTTCCAGTTCCATTTCCCATCCCCCCAACCATCACCTCAGTGGTAACCTTGGTAACATCAATAGATAAGAGGGCAGCCAGCCAATAGGAACACATATTCATTCCTAACTGACCTTCAGTGACCTGGAAAGTGTCTATTTGTATCATTTTCAGTTAGTGCGCACTAACTCGAGTTAGTGCGCACTAACTGGGAGTTAGTGCGCACTAACTGGGAGTTAGTGCGCACTAACTCCCGTTAGTGCGCACTAATCGGAAAAAACGATTTTTAACGATTTTTCAACGAAATAATCATGCCAAACACGATTTTCTTCTCCTGCCACACGATTTCAATCGTTAAGACGATATGGCACACGATTCACATCCCTAGCAATTAATAGCAGTGGCTATTCCCTAAGTAAAATTGATTAATAGCCATTAATGGACCTCCTCCAAGAACTTATCCAAACCTTTTTTGAACCCAGCTACACTAACTGCACTAACCACATGCTCTGGCAACAAATTCCAGAGCTTTATTGTGCGTTGGGTGAAAAAGAATTTTCTCCGATTAGTCTTAAATGTGCTACTTGCTAACTTCATGGAATGCCCCCTAGTCCTTCTATTATTCGAAAGTGAAAATAACCGAGTCACATCTACTCGTTCAAGACCTCTCAGGATCTTAAAGACCTCTATCATATCCCCCCTCAGCCGTCTCTTCTCCAAGCTGAACAGCCCTAATCTCTTCAGCCTTTCCTCATAGGGAAGCTGTTCCATCCCCTTTATCATTTTGGTTGCCCTTCTCTGTACCTTCTCCATCGCAACTATATATTTTTTGAGATGCGGCGACCAGAATCGTACACAGTATTTAAGGTGTGGTCTCACCATGGAGCGATATAGAGGCATTATGACATTTTCCGTTCTATTAACCATTCCCTTCCTAATAATTCCTAACATTCTATTTGCTGTTTTGACTGCTGCAGCACACTGAGCCGACAATTTTAAAGTATTATCCACTATGATGCCTAGATCTTTTTCCTGGGTGCTAGCTCCTAATATGGAACCTAACATCGTGTAACTACAGCAACGGTTATTTTTCCCTATATGCAACACCTTGCACTTGTCCACATTAAATTTCATCTGCCATTTGGATGCCAATCTTCAAGTCTTGCAAGGTCCTCCTGCAATGTATCACAGTCTGCTTGTGATTTAACTACTCTAAATAATTTTGTATCATCTGCAAATTTGATAACCTCACTCGTCGTATTCCTTTCCAGATCATTTATATATATATTGAAAAGCACCGGTCCAAGTACAGATCCCTGAGGCACTCCACTGTTTACCCTTTTCCACTGAGAAAATTGACCATTTAATCCTACTCTCTGTTTCCTGTCTTTTAACCAGCTTGTAATCCACAAAAGGACATCGCCTCCTATCCCATGACTTTTTAGTTTTCGTAGAAGCCTCTCATGAGGGACTTTGTCAAACACCTTCTGAAAATCCAAATACACTACATCTACTGGTTCACCTTTATCCACATGTTTATTAACCCCTTCAAAAAAATGAAGCAGATTTGTTAGGCAGACTTCCCTTGGGTAAATCCATGTTGACTATGTTCCATTAAATCATGTCTTTCTATATGCTTTACAATTTTGTTCTTGAGAATATTTTCCACTATTTTTCCCAGCACTGGTCAGGCTCACTGGTCTATAGTTACCTGGATCGCCCCTGGAGCCTTTTTTAAATATTGGGGTTACATTGGCCACGCTCCAGTCTTCAGTTACAATGGATAATTTTAATGATAGGTTACAAATTTTAACTAATAGATCAGAAATTTCATTTTTGAGTTCCTTCAGAACCCTAGGATGCCTACCATCTGGTCCAGGTGATTTGCTACTCTTTAGTTTGTCAATCTGGCCTACTACATCTTCCAGGTTCACAGTGATTTCGTTCAGTTCGTCTGACTCATCACCCCTGAAAACCATCTCCGGAACTGGTATCTCCCCAACATCCTCATTAGTAAACACGGAGGCAAAGAATTCATTTAGTCTTTCTGCAATGGTCTTATCTTCCCTAAGAGCCCCTTTAACCCCTCTGTCATCTAATGGTCCGACCGACTCCCTCACAGGTTTCTTGCTTTGGATATATTTTAAAAGGTTTTTATTATGAGTTTTTGCCTCTATGGCCAATTTCATTTCAAATTCTCTCTTCGCCTTTCTTATCAATGTTTTACACTTAGCTTGACAATGCTTATGTTTTATCCTATTTTTTTCAGATGGATCCTTCTTCCAGTTTTTGAAGGATTTTTTTTGGCTAAAATAGCCTCTTTCACCTCACCTTTTAACCATGACGGTAATCATTTTTCCTTCCTTCCACCTTTCTTAATGCGCGGAATACATATGGACTGCGCCTCTAGGATTGTATTTTTAAACAATGTCCATGCCTGTTGAACACTTTTAACCTTTGCAGCTGCACCTTTCAGTTTTTTTCTAACTATTTTTCTCATTTTATCAAAGTTTCCCTTTTTAAAATTTAGTGTTAGAGCTGCAGATTTACTTATTGTCCCCCTTCCAGTTATTAGTTTAAATTTGATCATGTTATGCACTGTTGCCAAGTGGCCCCACCACCGTTACTTCTCTCACCAAATCTTGCGTTCCACTAAGAATTAAATCTAAAATACCTCCCTCTCTTGTTGGTTCTTGAACCAATTGCTCCATGAAGCAATCATTTATTACATCCAGGAACTTTATGTCTCTAGCAAGTCCTGATGTTACATTTACCCAGTCAATATTGGGGTAATTGAAATCTCCCATTATTATTGCACTGCCAAATTGGTTTGCTTCCCTGATTTCTCTTAGCATTTCATCATCTGTCTGACCATTTGTCCAGGTGGACGGTAGTATACTCCTATCACAATACTCTTACCCAACACACATGGGATTTCTACCCATATAGATTCTACTGAGCATTTAGTCTCTTGTATGATCTTTATCCTGTTGGACTCTATTCCCTCTCGGACATAAAGTGCCACACCCCCACCAAGTTGATCCTCCCTATCATTGCGATATAATTTGTACCCTGATATAGCACTGTCCCATTGGTTATCCTCCTTCCACCAAGTCTCTGTGATGCCAATTATGTCAATCTTATCATTTGCTGCTATACACTCTAACTCTCCCATCTTACTACTTAGACTTCTGGCATTGGCATACAGACATTTCAAAGTGTGTTTTTTGCTTGTTTTAACAACCTGCTTTTCAGTTGTTTGGGATAATTCGGAAATCATTAGCTTTGGTGATTTTTTACATATAGGTATATGAACTATGTTTGCATTTAATGGAACCTCTCTGTTGGGATGCCCTAACTCTCCTGTTTCATTAGTATCCTTCAAGGATACTAATCTGTTCCAACCCCTTAAATATTTTTGTTGTTCTTCTCTATACCTTTTCTAATTCAACTATATCCTTTCTGAAATGGAGTGTTCAGATCTAGGGATGTGCAATCGTTTTCCCCGAATTAGGCAATGTCAATGAAATTGCCTAATTCGGAATGGTTCAGGAGAACCAAAAAACGATTGAATTTTTTTTGAAATTTTGGAAAAAATCATTTTTTAGTTACTGCGTACTAACTCCCGTTACTGCGCGCTAACTCTGCCAGGTTAGCACACACTAATTCCCATTAGCGTGCACTAACCCGAAAATCAGGGCCCCCGAAAAAAAAAACCCCGAACCACAGCAAAAACGAAATTCCTACAGGGGGCGCCCGAAATGAAGCCCGACACGAAATTTTTACCCGAAGCACATCTCTATTCAGAGCTGCGCACAGTACTTAAGATGGAACTGCAGCACTGATGTGTATCGAGGCATTATGATATTCTCTGTTATATTATCCATTCCTTTCTAAAGAATTCATAGTATTCTGTTTGTTTGTTTTTACCACCACCAAACACTGAACTGAGAATTTTGACATACTGTCAATGACGTCAAGATCCTTTTCTTGGGAGAATATTCCTAACACGGAACCCATCATTGTGTATCTAAATTGGGATTATTTCTCCCTATGTGCATCATTTTGCACTTGTTTTTATTAAGTTTTATCTGCCATTTAGGTGCCTAGTTCTGTAGCCTCACAATAGCCTTCTGTAGTTCCTCATAATCTGCCTGTATTTTAAATACTCAGAATATTTTTTGAGTCATCAACAAATTTGCTCACTTCATTTGTCACTCCCCTTTCTAGATCATTAATGAATAAGTTGAACAACACTGGTCCCAGGATAGATGCTTGGGGCAGTCCACTATTTATCTTTCTCCACTGGGAAAACTGACCATTAAATCCTTCTCTTCCAATCCACAGTAAAACAATGCCTCCAATCCCATGGCTTTTTAGTTTTCTGAGGAGTGTCTTATGAGAGACTTTATCAAACGCCTTCCAAAAATCCAAATAAACTATATCAATCAGCTCCATTTTATCCACGTGCTTGCTTACCTTCAAAGAATTCTGATAGATTAGTTAGGTATGACTTTCCTTTCCTAAATCCATGCTGTCTCTTTCCCATGTTGTGGGCACTATTAGTTTCGGGGGGGGGGGGGGGGGGGGGGGGGGGGTTGGCCACACATTTTCCGTGCACTATTACCCCTTACTGTATAAGGGGTAAAAATAGCGCGTCGAAAACGCGCGGCCAAACGGGGTCTAACAGTGCGCTCAGCTTGAGCGACTTTACTGCATCGGCCCGTTAGTAATCTCAACTGTTTAATTCCCTCCCTCCTTCCCTCCCCCCCACTCTACCCCCCCACCCCTGAGTTTACTTTTCTTATAAATTCTTCCCTGAACTCCTAATTACCTTCAATTTCTTCTTCTGCCATTACATAATAGTTCCTTACAACTTAGATAATAATAACAAACTGTCATATTACTTGTGAAATTGGTTTTCAAATTCTACCTATTAATCTTTAATACTAGTCTTTACTTCAAATACCTAATAAAAATCCTTGCTACAGCCTAAATTTTGCCTTACCTTATCTATATGATTTTAAGGAACTAGTGATAAATTAAATTAACAAAATGTCTTTCATTCAATGCAACAATTGTGAAGCTTATGTCCCAAGGCCTATCATTTGGAGAATCAAAAATTGTCCCTTTTGCCTTCAGTTGTCTAAAATTAAAATTGAGCACATTCATCTAAGGGAGGAAATGTCTAGGTTTCAATTAACCTCCCCTTCCTTGAACCATATAGTATCTCTTGCCCATCTTCCACAGAAACCCAGGAAAAAATGGTTTACGGTGGGCTTTGATAGAAAAAGATATGACAGACACACACCTTCCCCAACTTTACAGCATTTTGTGCATTAACCCAGACTCTCACACAAATGTCAGAAATCCAGAATTCAAAAACCCATGAACAACTGGATAACAGTGAACTCTGGCAGAATAAGGCCTGTGATGAAAAGACACTCATTCTCCCCAATGTTACCTCTACATAATGCTTTTTCTGCATTGGAGAATGAAGAAACCTCAACTAAAAGTGAAGTCACCGTGAAGCCCTGCAACAGAATCAAATGTCATAAAAGAAAGCTACTTCTGCTGGGAGACTCAATCATCAGAGAAACCAATTTGGGAGCACTTTTTGATGGTGACCCAAACGTTAAATGCATTCCAGGATCCTCAGCTAGTAGAAATGCAAAACAGCCTAAATCATTGAAGATGAAAGTAGGAACTTTGATATCAGTGTTATCATCCAACTGGGGACCAATGACCTCAATAGAAATAGTATCCATAAAGTATAAAAAGATTTCCAAAATTTAGGCAAAATAAGACACACTGGAAAGAGTGTTTCCTTTTTGGAAGTATTACCTGTTCATGAAAAGGGAAATGAGATGCTATGCCATATAGATAATGTAAGCTTCGTGGACCCTTGGGCCGATCGTAACCAGGAGATGGAATACCTTAGAGAGGTAGAGACCCCGGTTCCAACCGGGAGGTGGTGAAGACAGGCTCGCGGACAGCTGAGAGGAAGACACGAAGGGCCCTATGCGACCAAGGACCAGGAGGAGAGGCTGACCCTGGTGGAAGAGGATCTTCGCCCTGGAAGCCGGTACTCCCCCGAGAGGAGCTCGTAGGAGTCCGGCCGCTGGGACTTAGGCGATTCACCCTGGAAGCCGGTGTCCCCCCGGGAGGAGCCCGTAGGAACCCGGCCGCTGGGACTTAGGAGATCTCTACCGACGGAGTCGTTGCTCACCAGGCCAGGGTCAGGTGCCGGAGAATCGCCGTCAGCCAGTCCGCGTCTAGAGCCAGAGGATCGTCGTCAGCCAGTCCAAGTCAAGAGCCAGAGAAGTACCGAAAGCCAAGCCGAGTCGAGAGCCAGAAGTCACCGAAGCCAAACCAGAGTCAGGAGCCAGGAAGAACCACAAGCCAATCCGAAGTCGAAAACCAGGAGATCAAGCGACGAGCAGGAACACAGCAACTGGGAGCAGGATGAACCTGGGAACCTCGTTGCAAGGCCCTGAGGAGAGGGGCTGCAGGGCTTAAGTAGCCCAGTCGCGTCTGATGTCACTGGAGGGTGGAGGCAGGTTCCCCGCGCCTGGCCCTTTAAATCTCGGGCCGAGACGCGCGCGTGCCCCTAGGGGGCGGAGCCAGCCGCGGCAAGACGCCGGCTGCTTCGGCGGCGCGGCAGCAGCACAGGGGAAGCGGAGGCAGGCCTGGGCGCCGCGTGGGGACACCGGAAACGTGGCGGCACGGGCCCTCGGAGGCTCGGGGAGGGCTGGAGCGGAGCGGAACCGCGCAACTGTGAGTGAAGCGGCCGGGGCCGACCCGGAGCCGCAACAGTACCCCTCCCCTTACGCCCCCTCCCGGGGGGTCGTGGTTTGTCCGGATGGCGGAGGTGGAACTGCCGAAGAAGGTCCTTATCCAGGACGTGGGAAGCAGGCTCCCAAGAATTCTCCTCCGGGCCGTAACCTTCCCAAGACAGTAGGTACTCCCAGCGGTGGCGACGGCACCGGACATCCAAGACCTCTTGTACCGTGTAGATGACATCCGGATCCGAGGAAACATTGGAGGGCTCCGGCGGGGAAGCCCGAAATCGAGAGAGTACCAGCGGTTTGAGGAGGGACACGTGGAAGACATCATGGATCCTAAGCGAGGAGGGCAGTCGCAATCTATAGGATACAGCCCCTATGCGTTCGGCCACCGGAAAGGGTCCAATGTAACGAGGCGCTAATCTCATGGAGGGGGTCCGCAATTGAATGTGCTTAGTACTTAGCCATACCCTTCTCCCGGGTAAGAATACCGGAGCGGGCCGTCGAGACCGATCTGCATACGTCTTGAAGCGAGCTGCAGTGCTGCGGAGCTTCTCCTGCGTGGAAATCCAGAGGTGGTGAAGCTGGCTAGCCGTTAGCTGTGCTGCCGGAGAGGTAACGGTCACCGGTAATGGCAGTGGGGGTCTTGGGACCCTCCCATAGACTAGCTGAAAGGGGGACTGTAGCGTAGCGGAGTGCTTATGGCGATTGTGAGAAAATTCCGCCCAGGGAAGGAGAGAGACCCAGTTGTCTTGGAGCTCATCCACAAAAGCTCGGAGAAAGGTCTTAAGAGACCGATTGGTCCGCTCCACTTGGCCGTTACCCTGGGGATGAAATGCCGTGGTGAAATCCAACTGTATCCCAAACTTTTTGCATAATGCCCTCCAGTACTTAGCCGTAAATTGGGGACCGCGATCCGAAGCGATATGCGAGGGCAGTCCATGTAGTCGGAAAATATGCTGGACAAAGAGGTCAGCCAGCTCAGGAGCCGTAGGTAGCTTGGGTAAAGGGATGAAATGTGCCATCTTAGAGAAGCGGTCAATCGTGACCCAAATTACGGTTTTCCCCTCAGAAGGAGGCAACTCCACCACAAAGTCGGTGGATAGGTGGGACCACGGTTCTGTGGGAATAGGGAGCGGCTGGAGTAGACCCCACAGGCGTCCTGGTGGCAGCTTTTGCTGAGCGCACGTGGGACAAGACTGAACATAGTGCCGGACATCCTCCTTCACCCGCGGCCACCAATAAAATTCAGTGAGCAACTCAAGGGTTCGCGAAATCCCAGGGTGACCAGCCATCAAGGAGTCGTGTGCCCATGCCAGAACCTTCCTCCGGGAACGGACTGGAACCACCGTCCTCCCCTCAGGTCCTACGTCCGTGGCGGCCAGTAGGACTTTAGCTGGGTCCAATATGTACTGAGGGGACTCCGTTGTGTCGTCAACCTCTGTGGTGCGAGAGAGGGCATCTGCCCGGACATTCTTGGCTGCGGGTCGATAATGAAGCGAGAAGTCGAACCGACTAAAAAAGAGGGACCAGCGGGCCTGTCGGGGATTCAGCCTCTGAGCATGAGACAAGTATTGCAGATTCTTATGATCGGTATATACGATGATCGGATGTTGGGCTCCCTCCAACCACTGCCGCCATTCCTCGAACGCTAATTTTATGGCCAACAGCTCCTTGTCGCCAATCCCGTAATTCCTCTCGGCCGGAGAAAACTTGCGGGAGAAGTATGAGCAAGGCCGGGTCTTGCCGGTCGGAGAGGTTTGGAGCAGCACCGCCCCGACGGCGACATCGGAAGCATCCACCTCCACTATAAATTGGCGTTGAGGGTCCGGATGCCAGAGACAAGTGTCCTGTAAGAAAGCCTCCTTGAGATCCTGGAAGGACTGTCTGGCAGCTGGAGACCAGTTTCGGGCGTCCGCGCCCTTTCGTGTGAGGGCCGTCAGAGGGGCAACCAGGCTAGAGTAATGCGGGATAAACTGGCGGTAGAAGTTCGCGAAGCCTAAAAACCGCTGAAGAGCTTTCACTCCCGATGGTTGTGGCCAACCCTTGATGGCGCTCACCTTGTCCGGATCCATTCGGAAGCCCGTAGAGGAGACAATATATCCTAGGAAGGGCAGTGCCTCTTGTTCGAACTGGCACTTCTCTAGCTTAGCGTACAAGTGGTTCTCCCTTAGCTTCCGAAGAACTTGCCGGACGTGTTGCCGATGTGACTTGAGATCCTGGGAATAGATCAATACGTCATCCAGGTACACGATAACAGATGTATATAAGAAGTCCCGGAGGACCTCGTTCATAAGATTTTGGAATACTGCTGGGGCGTTACAGAGACCAAAAGGCATGACAAGGTACTCGTAATGGCCGTGCCTGGTGTTAAAAGCGGTTTTCCACTCATCCCCTGGGCATATTCGAACGAGGTTGTAAGCACCCCTGAGGTCTAGTTTTGTGAAAACACGAGCCCCTTGGAGGCGGTCCAGCAGCTCTGGAATCAGAGGCAACGGGTAACGGTCTCGGCGAGTGATTTGATTCAAACCCCGATAATCAATACAGGGGCGAAGAGACCCGTCCTTCTTCCCTACGAAGAAAAACCCGGCCCCAGCCGGGGATTTGGAGGGTCGGATGAAACCCCCGATCCAAGTTTTCCTTAATATAGGCAGACATAGCTTGGGTTTCCGGCAGAGACAGGGGGTAGACTCTCCCACGGGGCGGTGTGGTTCCTGGTAGTAAATTAATTGCGCAATCAAAGGGTCGGTGCTCCGGGAGTAGTTCTGCCTTCTCCTTGGAGAAAACATCCTGAAAGGCACGGTACTGAGGAGATACTATTAACGAGGCCGTGCAGAGCGAAATGGGTTGCAGCGGGCGTGCAGGAAGGCAATGACGGTGGCACGCAGAACTCCAGGAGGTAATCTGTAGAGACCTCCAATCGATCACCGGAGAGTGCTCCCTAAGCCAGGGTAGGCCCAGGATGACTGGGTGGATGGATTTTTCCAGGATAAGAAACGAGATTTCCTCCTGGTGGAGGGCTCCCACCTGAAGCTTCAGAGGGCTGGTGCGAGTGGATATTATACCAGGAAGTGGGTTCCCTTGAATGGAGGAAACCCGCACAGGCGGTTCTTGCGGGCAAACCTCGAGCTGTAGCTGTTGTACCAGCTCCTGGAGGACGAAATTCCCCCCGGACCCAGAATCGAGTAAGGCTAGGGTGTCGAAGCCTCCCTCCGGAAGACACAGGCGTACCGGAACGGTACATGGGGAGCTAGGTGAAATGTTGCCTAGGTTCGGGCGTTTCCCGGACGCTCGGTACAGCGGGCCAGAAAATGCCCCTGGCCCCCGCAGTAAAGACACAGTCCTTGGGTACGGCGGCGTCGGCGTTCCTCAGAAGATAGAGGACCACGACCCAACTGCATGGGTTCCTCGGTTGATGGAGTGGTGGCTGCAGGCGGAGACGTCCGGACTCGAGGCGGAGTGATCCTGCGTGTGGTTTGGCCCTGAGTAGGCCGTCGCTCTCGGAACCGACGCTGAATTCGTCGGTCTACGCGCCCAGCTAGTTCAATGAGCTCTTGAAGGTCGTCGGGGAGGTCATGGCCGGCGAGCTCATCCTTAAGACGAGGAGAGATGCCTTCCATGAAGATGCCGTGCAAGCTGTCGGTCCCCCAGGCCAGCTCAGTGGCCAGGGTCTGGAACTCTGTGGCGTACTCCTCTAGGGGCCGATTGCCCTGCCGGAGCTGAAGCACTTCGGAAGCGGCCGTGGAGGCCCGGGAAGGCTCGTCAAAGACTCTGCGGAAGGCTTTGACAAACTGAACCAGATTATTCAGTCGGGAATCCTGTCGTTCCCAAAGAGCTGAAGCCCAAGACAGAGGTCTCCCCTCCAGGAGGGAGATTATAAAGGTCGTCTTGACTCGGTCCGTAGGGAATTGGGCGGGTAGGAGATCGAAGCGGATGTAGCATTGATTGAGGAACCCCCGGCATGCCTTCGGATCCCCTGAATATCGGGATGGAGCAGGCATCTGTACGGGAGCGGCGGAGTCGGGACTGGCCTGGGACATAGACGCCCGGGAACTTGCTGCGGAGGCTCCATCAACGCGATCTGCCAGACGTTGTACTGTCGACATCAGCGTGTCGAGGCAGCTCTGTTGTTGCTGCAACTTCTGGGCCAGGCCTGGAATAGCCTTGAGACCGGCAAGGTCCGCCGGGTCCATGGCCTTGCAATCTGTAAGCTTCGTGGACCCTTGGGCCGATCGTAACCAGGAGATGGAATACCTTAGAGAGGTAGAGACCCCGGTTCCAACCGGGAGGCGGTGAAGACAGGCTCGCGGACAGCTGAGAGGAAGACACGAAGGGCCCTATGCGACCAAGGACCAGGAGGAGAGGCTGACCCTGGTGGAAGAGGATCTTCGCCCTGGAAGCCGGTACTCCCCCGAGAGGAGCTCGTAGGAGTCCGGCCGCTGGGACTTAGGCGATTCACCCTGGAAGCCGGTGTCCCCCCGGGAGGAGCCCGTAGGAACCCGGCCGCTGGGACTTAGGAGATCTCTACCGACAGAGTCGTTGCTCACCAGGCCAGGGTCAGGTGCAGGAGAATCGCCGTCAGCCAGTCTGCGTCTAGAGCCAGAGGATCGTCGTCAACCAGTCCAAGTCAAGAGCCAGAGAAGTACCGAAAGCCAAGCCGAGTCGAGAGCCAGAAGTCACCGAAGCCAAACCAGAGTCAGGAGCCAGGAAGAATCACAAGCCAATCCGAAGTCGAAAACCAGGAGATCAAGCGACGAGCAGGAACACAGCAACTGGGAGGAGGACGAACCTGGGAACCTCGTTGCAAGGCCCTGAGGAGAGGGGATGCAGGGCTTAAGTAGCCCAGTTGCGTCTGACGTCACTGGAGGGTGGAGGCAGGTTCCCCGCGCCTGGCCCTTTAAATCTCGGGCCGAGACACGCGCGTGCCCCTAGGGGGCGGAGCCAGCCGCGGCAAGACGCCGGCTGCTTCGGCGGCGCGGCAGCAGCACAGGGGAAGCGGAGGCAGGCCTGGGCGCCGCGTGGGGACGCCGGAAACGTGGCGGCACGGGCCCTCGGAGGCTTGGTGAGGGCTGGAGCGGAGCGGAACCACGCAACTGTGAGTGAAGCAGCCGGGGCCGACCCGGAGCCGCAACAGATCATTTCAATTCCTGGTTCAAAACCTAGTGGACAGAAAGTGGTTTTGGATACATTGGAGGCTGGGGTCATGTATGGAGCAGTAAAAGGCTATATGGTAAAGATGTCTGTAACAGGAAGGAGGATGCTAAGTGAGAAATTCAGATCATATATCATCAGACATTTAAAGAATGGGGGTGGCAGGAGATGGCCAATGAAATTGACATGTCACCCCCAAGCAATACTGGACATGGGAGGAGAAAATAAAAAAATCAATCAGCTCAAAAAGGGAGCAAAGCTGCCTAGGAATTGCAACAAATCAAGGAAGAAAAACTGGAACGCTATGACTACAAATGCTCGTAGTTTGGGCAATAAAATCCCTGACTTGCAGGCCCTAATGGTGGAGGCGGAGATGGACATTGTTGCTCTTACAGAGACATGATTCACTGATTCTCATGCTTGGGATATGGCCATACCAGGATATAACTTGTTAAGGAAGGACAAAAAGGACAGGGGGAGGAGTAGCTTTTTATGTCAAAAACAATATCCAAGCTACTAAACTGCAAAGAATGTGGGGTAGAGAATAAGCATTATGGGCCATCCTAAAAAATGATGATGGTTCATCCAATTTTACTGATGTGGTTTACAGGCCTCTGACTCAAATAGAAGAACTAGACAGAGATCTGGTCGAAGACATCCAAAAGGTGGGAAAGAAGGGAGAAGTTTGATTGTTGGAGACTTTGATTTGCCAGAGGTAGACTGGAAAATACCTTCCTGAGAATCTACCAGAAGTAGAGAGATAGTGGATGCCCTGCAAGGGGCTCTCTTCAAACAAATGGTAATGGAACCCATGAGGGAGGGAGTTATACACAACCTATTGCTCACTAATGGGGATAATGTAATGTCCTGGTAGGTGTCCACCTCATCACCAGTGATCATCAAACGGTATGGTTTGACATCATAAATAGGATACGGGGAAGTCGCACGAAGACCTGAGTTTTGCATTTCAAAAATACAGACTTTGTTGAAAAAGGGACTTACCTGGAGGTAGTACTAGAAGACTGGGAGAAAATGAGAATCATGGAACAACAGTAGACCAAACTAAAAAAAAAACCAATTACAAAAGCAAAAAACCTATATGTTAGAAAAGTAAACAAAAGTAAGAGAAATAAGAAACTGATCTGGTTCTCAGAGAAGGTGGCTGACATAATAAAAGCAAAAAAAGCAATGTTAAAGAAATATAAAGGATCTCAGAAAGAGGAACAGAAGGAAGAATATCTGTTGAAACTGAGGGAGATGAAGAAATTAATCAAGAAAACAAAATGTTAGGTGGAAGAAAGGATTGCCAAAGAGGTAAAGCGAGGTGAGAAAACATTTTTTCAGATACATCAGAGAAAGGAGAAAGGTCCAAAGAGTTATAATGAAATTGAAAGATGACATGGACCAATGTGTGGAGAGAGATGAAGAAATGGTGGAAATATTAAACAAATACTTCAGTTCGATGTTCACTAAAAAAAAGCTGGAGAAGGATTGTCGCTAGTTATCAAGACTGTGGATTGGGGTGGAGTACATGAACCTCCATTTATAGAAGAGAATGTATGGGAAGAGCTAGGAAAACTACAAGTGGACAAAGCCATAGGGCCTGATGAGGTTCATCCCAGGATAAATTTAATCATTTTTCGGTTCTCCCGAACCATTCTGAATTAGGCAATTTCGCCTTCATGCACACAGATGCTCTATGTCTCTCACACACATAAATTACATACACACACATATATTCTTTTTCTCTCTCACACACACACACATATATACACACTATAACACATGCTTTCTGACTCATACACACATTTACAAACACACACATGCTTTGTCTCACACTCACACATATACATATGCTCTCTGTCACACACTTACATACACACACATGATTTCTGTCTCTCATATACACATGCAAACACAGTAGCCTTCTTTTCCCATGTGGGTTTGGCCAATGCTGCTGCAGACTCCTTAAAAAAATGAAAATATGTATCTATCAGGATGGGGGACAGAGGCACACCCCTGGTTGTCTGGCCAGGCTGCAGCAGCGAGAACTGTCAGTATAGCAGGGACTCTTCCCTTTGACTCCAGTAATCCTTTCAGGTATAGGGAGGGGGGTGCCAGAAACAACTGTGCTGCCATGGCAGTGAAGAGCAGAGTTGGCAGTGAAGAAGGAGGGCTCCTACTCTGCATGTTGCAGCATGGGACCAGAGCAGATAGGTAGGCAATAACATCTTTGGGAAGCTCCCACCGCAATGGAAAAGCTTCTGCTGGGCTTGCAGACCCAGCAGTCATCACCTGGGACCCTCTTAAAGGAGCCAGCTCACAGGGAATGCGGGGTCAGAGCAATGAGGGGCGGCCTTAGCAGCTGCGGCTGAGACTCAGGGCACTGATGTTTAGACTCAAGCAACAAGCCTCAGGGACCCAGTGATAATGACACTCCTGGTTTTTAATATGACCTTGTTTTGTATGTTTCATGTTTATTTCAGTTTGGTTCATTTGCCGAACTAAAATGAACATAAAAAAACTACAGCAACAACAAGAAAAACAAAGAAATAGGGCCTCCCTAGGTCTCTCCCCCAGACCCCTGCTTCAATGTGTTTCTTAAAAAAAAACAAGCTTGTTTGTGGCTGACACCTACACCTATCTTGAGCTAGATTTTGGAACTCTGGAAGCAGAACTCTCTGATGCAGCTATATTGGCATAATGCTGGCCAGTTTGTCTTACAAACATGGATAATTGATTTGAAGGAAGATTCATATTTATCAAGGATTGCCACACAGTACTGAAGATAAATGTTTTTCAAGAGACATTATATACATGCAAATTGTAAGAAGTTGGAGAGGTTCTTTTTAGTAAAGAAACAGTAGCTTCCTGTGGGTT
Organism: Rhinatrema bivittatum; assembly: GCF_901001135.1. NCBI lineage: Eukaryota > Metazoa > Chordata > Amphibia > Gymnophiona > Rhinatrematidae > Rhinatrema > Rhinatrema bivittatum. The sequence goes on along the minus strand of NC_042618.1, from coordinate 281,918,222 downwards.
TATAAATATTTTATTCAACACATTTTTGACACCAATGGGGATATAAATATGGTAGGGTTCTAGCACACAAAAAATATAAAAATAAAGGAGGTTTTTCTGACTAGTGATTGTGCCATTGCTGGGTTTGTGAATTATTGTAAATCTGGCATCTGAAGTCTTTTTATCCTAAAAAAATACATATTTCATAGATGTGACTTTAAAAATGGTGCCAGCCAGCTGGCCCTGAGGTCAGATCCAAAGAGACACTGGTCTCAAAAGTGGCACTGGCCAGCATCATTTTCTGATGAACATACTTGTTAATACAAAAATTAACAAATCTGCAAAGATGTAGTTACGTTTTTGCGCTAACATCCATATTAATAAGCTAACTTTGAATTTAGTAACGTAATACAAAAATAATTTGCATATCATTAACATAGGTGTGACATGTTTCACAACCCTTTTGTGAAAAAATGTAGAAATCAGCTTCCAGGTAGAAAATGTTCATGTGTATTCCAGTATGCATGCATATTTATTCAAATTCCTCAGTAATGAGCTGATGCATAGTAACAATATTGATGGCAGAAAAGGACCAAATGATCCATGCAGTCTATCCAGCAAGCTTCTTATGGTAATATCTGCCTCACTATGTAGGTTACCCCCAAGTTTGTCTTAAGGGTAATTCATGCAATTACCTCATGCCTTATGATAAGGGTTGCAATACTTAATCAAAAAACAAGCAACTGTCAAACCCATAAAATATTACTGCTAGGAACATTTTTACTGCATATGGAGCCTTCTTAAAAATTCCGACAATGCTGCTTGACTTGTTTTGCTTTTGGACTTGGCCATAGAAGCAGTCTTGTGCTTTTTCCCTTATCTCTGCATATCAGTACTCCAGACCATAAAGTTGGAGTACTGATACTCCATGTGTTGGTTGCCATCTGAATTCAATTCCCCTTTTTCCCCTACCCTTGCCAGGGGGCGATGCAAAATCATGAATTTTATGAAAGCAGACATGTGATATTTTGAATTGAATGTCAGTATAAAAAAGCAAATAAAAAGCAAATAAATAATACATGTGAAAATGGCTTTGCAGTTCTGTTATACAGAATACATAACAATAATTTAAAGAGCTGCAGTTAATTTTTTTTACCAGCCCTGGAGGAGAAAAGTTTACTGCAAAGTGGTGCAGCCTTAAAGAGGCCTTATGGCCCATATGAGTTTTGCAAGTATCACTGGAATGGCCAGTGGGCACCTGCTTATAGGAAGACAGGTCTGGAGGCCTATTCAATCCTTCAACCCAGACTCCTCACCCCCTTGTAGGACCTAAATAACAAAGGAGCTAAGTACCCCCCCCCCCCAACCACCACCTCCATCACCTCTCCAAGTATTATTCCCTTGTCTTAATATTTGCTCCAAAAGCCCTGGCACCTAGAAGCTCCCAAGAACTTACTACTAATACTTCTATTTATCACTTCAATAGCACTACTTGATATAGGCACATAAGACAGTTTCTCTTCCATAGACTTACATTCTAATCAATACAAATATACACGAAAAAAACCCAAAAACTTTGGAAGTTTCATTTATTAAGAAAATAATTAAAACAAATGAGTCTGTTAGTGGCAGAATCAAATGTTAAGATTCAAAAGTTGCCTCAAAAAATAGATTTACAGACTGGATTTGAATAAGGCCAGAGAAGGAACATGATACGCCAACTCATGAAGTCTATTCCAAGTGCACAGTGCAGTAAGCTAGGGGTGTGCATTCGTTTTCGACGTATTGGCAATCCGCAATGTATATGTCCCTATTCGTTGTATTCGTGGGGTCACGAAATGTATGGTGAACCCCCACGAATACAACGTATCTAAAGAATAAACCCCCACCCTCCTGACCCCCACAAGACTTACCAAAAGACCCTGGTGGTCCAGCACTACCACAGGAAACACTGCTATGAATTTCCTGCTTTTCTCTTTTTCTCTTTGGGTAGTCATATTACATCTCCTCATCTTTAAGGACCTGGATAGGAATTTCAATTATTTCTCTTTTTATATATATTTTTCTTGATTATTGTCATATTCTAATACTTGTTTATCTTTTCAAGATTGTGTAAAGTCTTCAATGTATGTTTAATTGTATAAATCATAGATTTAGTTTTTGGGAACTTGCCAGGTTCTTATGGCTTGCATTGGAGACAGGATGTTGGGATTGATGGACTCTTGGTCTGACCCAGTATGGCATGTTCTTATGTTCTCATTTTAAAAAGAAAAGAAGAATCCTTTACCAGCAGGGGACTTTGATAGTCAAATGAAGACGAGCTAAAGTTTCCTGAATATATTTGTACATGGCCTTAGTTCATGAGCTTGAAAAAGGATATATCCAGCTACATGGCAGCATGATTCTAGGAAGCAGTTCAATAGCGCAATCATAGTCCTGATGACTCAGGAGTATCTCCACTTGCTTCTTACTAAGAACATCTGCAAAAGCATGGTACTGCATTGGAAGGCCTGGGGGTATTTCAACTATAGAGGCCATGTTATGTTATGCTATAAAAAATGAAGATGGATATCTCCTGGCCCTGTAGACCCTAACTTGTTAGCCTTTGAAAGATTAGTATGATTTGAGGTGGGACAAATGGAATCTTAAACTCTCTCCACCTTTTTAGAACATCTCCAAGGCTGATAGAAGAGCCCTGAAATCCTTAGGATTAGATCCCACCATTATAAAACCAGCAGATAAAGGGGGAGGAATAGTTATTCTTGATCGACAATTCTACATAGCAGAAATCACATGACAACTAGAGGATACTGAATTTTATAACCTACTCCCTTCAGGTCCTACGTATGCATTGCAGAATGACATCAAGGATATTGTACAGAGAGAAGTTGATCTAGGATATATCACCTCTCGTGAGGCTCAGTTTGTTTGTGTTGAGTTTCCCATTACTCCAACCTTCTATATACTACCAAAAATTCATAAATCTCTTCTTAATCCACCTGGGTGAAATGTCGTAATGCCTCTGTATCGCTCCATGGTGAGACAACACCTTGAATACTGGGTACAACTCTGGTCACCGCATCTAAAAAAAGATATAGTTGTGATGGAGAAGGTATAATGATAAAGGGAATGGAACAGCTCCCCTATGAGGAAAGACTAAAGAGGTTAGGACTTTTCAGCTTGAAGAAGAGACGGCTGAGGGGGGATATGATAGAGGTGTTTAAAATCATGAGAGGTCTAGAACGGGTTAATGTGAATCAGTTATTTACTCTTTCGGATAATAGAAAGACTAGGGGGCACTCGATGAAGTTAGCATGTGGCACATTTAAAACTAATCGGAGAAAGTTCTTTTTCACTCAACGCACAATTAAACTCTGGAATTTGTTGCCAGAGGATATGGTTAGTACAGTTAGTGTAGCTATGTTTAAAAAAGGATTGGATAAGTTCTTGGAGGAGAAGTCCATTACCTGCTATTAATTAAGTTGACTTAAAAAATAGCCACTGCTATTATGAGTAACAGTAGCATGGAATAGACTTAGGGGCAGATTTTATAAATCTGCGCACACGCGTACTTTTGTTCACTCGCCAGGCGCGAACAAGAGTACTCGGGATTTCAATAGATACACACGTATCCGCACATATCTATTAAAATCCAGGGTTGGCACGGCAAAGCTGCCCAAAATCGGCAGCCTGCGAGCACCGAGCCTCGCAACCTGCCTCCGTTCCCTCTGAGGCCGCTCCGAAATCGGAGCGGCCTCGGAGGGAACTTTCCTTCGCCTTCCCCTCCCTTCCTCTACCTAACCCACCCCCCCCCCCGGCCCTATCTAAACCCCCCCCACCTCTATCCCGAAAGTTTCGCCTGCTCGAAGCAGGCGTAACTTTGCGCGCCGGGCCGGCTGCCGCGCTCCATGTTCTGGTCCGGTGGTTGGTCCGGAGGCCGCGGCCATGCCCCCGGGCCAAAACCACGCCCATGGCGCCACCCCCGGATGATGCGCTGAACGCGTCACGCCCCCTCGACACACACCCGATGACGCGTGGATCGCGACACGCCCCCCAAAACGCCCACCCCCCAAGAAAGCCCTGGGACTTACGCACATCCTGGGGCTTTGCGCGTGCAGGAAGCCTATGCAACATAGGCTCAGCATGCGCAGGGGGTGTTTGGGCCAGGTTTTCAGGGGGGTACGTGCGTATCTTACTCACGTACCCCTTTGAAAATCTGACCCTTAGTTTTTGGATACTTGCCAGGTTCTTATGGCCTGGATTGGCCACTGTTGGAAACAGGACGCTGGGATTGATGGACTCTTGGTCTGACCCAGTATAGCATGTTCTTATGTGCTTATTGTTTCTGGAATTGGCTCCCTTTTGGAGACACTTTCAAGATTCGTAGATTATTTTCTGCAACCTTTTGTCCCCCTTATTCTGTCATATGTTCGTGATTCTGGACATCTATTCTCAATCCTTTTAAATGTAGACATTCCCAATGAACCATTTTTTTCTGGTCACATTAAACATAGTTTCACTTTACTCCAATATCCCCCAGGAGGAAGATCTTTCCATCATACAGGAGGTTTTATACTGACAGTCCATGTTCCCACAAGCTTTTTGCTAGCCCTAACATGTTTGGCTCTAACAAAAAACTTATTCCAATTCAATAAAAAAATTTTCAGAACAATAAGATAAAAACTATGGGGCGGATTTTAAGAGCCCTGCTCGCTGGTAGGCCTATGTTCAATAGGCCTACCGGTGCGCGCAGACCCCGGGACTCGCGTAAGTCCCGGGGTTTGGCGAGGGGGGCGTGTCGGGGGGCGGGCCCGAGCTGCGCAGCGTTTAGGGGGCGTGTCGGCAGCGTTTTGGGGGCGGGCCCGGGGGCGTGGTTACGGCCTGGGGCGGTCAGGGGGGCGTGGCCGTGCCCTCCGGGCCCGCCCCCAGGACGCGTCCCGGCGTGCTAGCGGCCTGCTGGCACGCGGGGATTTACGCCTCCCTCTGGGAGGCGTAAATCCCCCGACAAAGGTAAGGAGGGGGTTTAGACAGGGCCGGGCGGATGGGTTAGGTAGAGGAAGGGAGGGGGAAGGTGAGGGGAGGGCGTTAGAAGATTCCCTCCGAGGCCGCTCCGATTTCGGAGCGGCCTCGGAGGGAACGGGGGTAGGCTGCGCGGCTCGGCGCGCGCCGGCTATACAGAATCGATAGCCTTGCGCGCGCCGATCTACTAAAATCCCGCGTACTTTTGCTTGCGCCTGATGCGCCAGCAAAAGTACGCCTATTCGCGCGGTCTGAAAATCTACCCCTATGGGTGCCACCATGGTCCCAAGTCTGGCCTGCCTATACGTGGAATCCTTTGAAGAAAAATTTGTTTCTCCTTCCCCCTTCTTTAACTTGATAGCAACCTGGTTGAGATACATTGATAAATATCACTAAAAAAGAGCACTCAATAGGTCCTGTAAATCAACTACGAATGAAGATCAAAAGGCACCTCTTCCATTAATAGCGTGGCTCGAAATCAATATATCATGAATATAGAAAAAGCATATAGCTTATAAAGACACCGCATCAGCAAGCCTGTCAACGTGTTCAGTCTGTTAGACATGAACCGTCCGGTTTGCACATTATCTGCCGCTAGGCAGCTGAATATAGTTAATGTAACAAACATTATAATCCAATAGGCTTGCCAGAACTGTATGTGAATTCAATGTATAATCTGACTCGCTTGGCGGCAAACCGCCTGTGGCTAATTCACTTTCTTTGCGTCTGTCCCAACAGTGCAGTTGAGGATAACCACAGATTTCAATTTGGTTGTTTAAATATTGATTATGCGGCTGTTAGCCTGCTTGAGTCATTCGCAAGAAATCAAAAAATCCTCTGACTGTACAGGTTTAATCAACCCAACAGCGGCCAGTTTTTCGCTGCAGGGCTGCAGCTTCATCAGGGGTGAGTATCTGGGGAATAAACATCATGTAGTCGGATTAAAACTTGATATTCTAAAAGCTATATAAGCTATATGCTTTTTCTATATTCATGGTATATTGATTTCGAGCCACGCTGTTAATGTAAGAGGTGCCTTTTGTTCTTCATTCATGAGATACATTGATGACATCTTCTTAATTTGGTTAGGGATGGATATCCAATCTACATTTTAACTTTCATTTGCACTGCTTTGAAATTGCTTTTCTTGACATTTTGATTTCATATAACAACGCTCCCAACTATCTCTCCCAAAGTCAGAAACCTAGGGGTAATCATGGACACTCAATTGAGCTTCACAGGCTTCATTAACAACACAATAAAGGAGTGCTACTTCAAACTTCAAGTATTAAAAAGACTAAGACCCCTCCTTAATTTTCAAGATTTCAGGTCTGTCTTACAAGCAATCATTTTTTCAAAAATCGATTACTGCAATGCTCTTCTTCAAGGCCTTCCAGACAACTCCATTAAACCTCTCCAGTTGCTTCAGAATGCAACTGCAAGGATACTCTCAAAGTCTAACAAAAGGGACCACATAACACCGATCCTTAAGAAGCTCCATTGGCTCCCAGTCAAATTCAGAATCCTCTACAAGCTTTTAGTAATCACCCACAAAGCCATTCTTAACATCTCTCCGCTGGACCTATCGACCCCCCTGCAACTTCATACTTCAACCCGTCCTCTGAGATTAGCGCAAAGAGGGACTCTTAGAACACCTACATTCAAAACCTCCTTTAGTAAAAGAGCCTTTTCCACCGCAGGCCCCAAACAGTGGAACCTGCTCCCACTGGACCTTAGGCTGGAACAATGCCCAATTACATTCAAGAAGAGACTTAAGACGCTACTATTCAGACAAGCCTTCCCATAACACTCGTCCTTGCCTCATCCTCCATGGACTTTCTCTTCCTAAGCTCAGATGCCTAAGCACTTTTTCTTCCGCTGCCTAAGCTATTTAATATATGTATATTAGTTTCATTAAATCTATGGTAACCCTCAGCTACCCTCCCCCCCACCTTCCAACCCCCCTTCCAACCCCCTTCCAATCCCTCATTCTTACCCCCTCCCTTGGAATACCTTGTTACCCCAAAAAGCCAACTCTTATCAGTTCTTACCAGTTTTGACACGTTACGCCCCATGCTTAAGCTGTATCCAAGTTTTTCTCTCCCCCTGTTCTATGTAAGACAACTTTGTCACTGTTTTTTATGGTTGCAATGTAAACCGGAGTGATAATTAACTCTGTTATTTGAACTTCGGTATAGAAAAGTTATAAATAATAATAATAATAACTCTGAAGGATTTGTAACCTCTCTGTTCCGTAAAGATACTAATCGGAATACCTTATTGTCTTTCAGTAGCCATCACTTGTAGTCACTAAAAGCTAATATTCCTTTTAGACAATTCCTCCAGTTATGGTGGCTTTGCTCCTCTAAGGAGCAGTTTATATCCAAAGCAAATCAGATGATGGCCTAGTTTCTCTTTATATATTAATCGAGATTTAATTTTTCTTCTCCAATCACATTCTTCTCCAGTTTGTTTTAATTGTATTTTGCCTTTCTCTGCACAGGTCAGAGAAATCAGTGTGATTATCCAACACCACTGGCCAATGCTATCACTGCACGATGTCTTTGATGCTCTGCTAAGATGTACTTACCATCAGGGAAGAAATTTAAGAGATATTTTAGTACATTCGGAACTACGTGTCCCAAATTTATTGGATCCATTGTCATTGGGTCACTCTCCGTGTGGTGATTGCTCAATTTGCATATTCTCTTTCTCGATCTCATCATTTTTACAACCTGCCACTAATAAACTTTTTCCTCTAAGATCTTCCACCACATGCTTATTGGCAGGGGTGATTTATATATAATCCTTTGCCCCTGCCATAAGCTTTACATCAGCAAAACTCAGTGCCAGGTCAAGACCCGTATCATCAAACACAGTTCCAGGAGGAAGCTCAACTAGTCTCACACTGGCTGGCAGTTAAACATTCTGTGGAGGACCTCAAATTTTTTGTGATTGATTTTCTAACTCAACCACAATGGGGTGACAATTTTTCTGAAATGCTGATCTGACATCAACAGAGATGGATCTATACCCTTAAAGGTTTAAACAAAGAGATTGAATTGGTTTATTTTACTTAGTTGGTTCTAATTGGGTTAACATATTTTTAGGTTACATGCAGCAAAGTTTTTCATATTTGATTTTTATTTGTACAAACCTCTATAAGAAATTTACTCTCTGTTGCTTTTTTATATCATACCTTCTCTAACCATTACAGTTGCTTGGACACTATATGATGCTCCTATTTCAACATGATGCATTTACAATGTTATTTTGTAATGTTGCATGTCTTGTATAATATTATAGTTTTTTTGCAAAGTATCATTATTCTTCAATATATAATTCACATACTCATAGGTTTATTTGTCCACATTGCATATGGTCTAACTTGATTCCTGCATGATAGTCCCATTCAGGTCCATCTTCTCCCTTGTCAGTTTTCCGACATTACTCAGCCTGATTGGTTGTCCATTGTATCCTTCCAGGTTGGCTGATTGGCTTACCTTTTGGGGCCCTTTTCTTTGCATCTTTAAGTATCTAGAAAATGGAGTGGCACATTTGCACTCCTTCTATATTGACGTTTTCCAAGTGAAGAGGTATGTGATTATTTTGATGTGTATACTATGCCCATTTGCTTTTTGGTCCTTATTTTGAAATAATCTTTGTGGTTTATTTTTATAATTTACAATCTATGTTGTTGTCCCTCCCGATGCAGCCTTTGGGTGAAACACGGGGTCCGTGTCAGGGGACATTAGTGGAGATTTTCAACTGGATATATTCACACAAGAGGAATTGCTTTGGAATAAAGAATTGAAAACTATTCAAATTGTATAAGGATTTTTACTTGCTCCTCACCCTACCTACCATTTTGTTTAAAAAGTAAAGCTGACAAGGCTGACCCCTGTGGGACTTCCAAAGTCATGAGATACCAGTTTGGATGTTTTTTCATTACACCAAGTCTTTTGCTTCCTCTCTTGGACAAATAATTGAAACCAACTAAAAACTAGTGCTGAAATACCAAGTTCTCATAGTCTTGATTGGCAAGTAAAATAGACTGGAAGGAAATCAGCATGAATTTGAAATGTATGAAGTCAGCATGGGCATGAGATTTAAGCCAGATATGCTCTACAAAGTGGGTACAGGACTGTAGAAAGTGAATTCTAGGGGTAGGCTAAGGCTGGGGAATTTTCCACCTTACAGAATGGAAGGATCAAATTTGTCGAAAGTAGAGTAGAATATAGTGTTGGAAGAAGAAACTGCCTCTACAAATGAATCAGATAATGTAGTAGAGGAGAAGAGAAATAAAAAAAAATAATGGAAAGGATAGTACAGTCAATAGCCTGGAGATTCTTGAAGGTATTAAGGGTGACTGGACAAGGTTGTGGAGGAGGGTAGCTCAGAGCAAATGCTATCAGATGGTCTGAGAGGGGAAGAACTGAGATGAAGGCTGGAAAACAGCAGTTGGAAGAAAAAATACGTAATGGCAATAGTCAAGGTGGCAAAAAAGGGCAGCAGAGCTGGATGCAAAGGGGTCAGTTATCAGCATGGAGATTAAAATCCCCAAGAATAAATGAAGAGGACGCTGAAGGAAGAAGAAAAGACAGCAGGCAAAGTTGGTGAGAAAGGATAAGGGGAGTTTTTCAGGGAGTCAATAAATGATAATGACCCAGAGAGGCAGTGGAGTGAATAGGTGGAAGGAAGAAAATAAATTAAACTGAGTGTAAGACATGGTTGAAATCCACCTGAGGAAGAGAGCAGCAATCAGGCGCCACCACTATGGTCTACTATGCGAGGTGTATGAGAGAAAAGATAACATTTATGACAGAGAATAGCAACTGAACCAGAGTTCTCAAAAGAAAAACCAAGTCTTATTCAGTACAAGATGATGAAGAGTCTGAGAAAGAGCTCATGGATTTAAGCAATGATGTGGGAATGATGGAAATGATGTGGGCATACCACAGGGAAAATAAGAAAGGGAGAGAAGAGGGAGGGAAGGGAAAGAAAACATAGGAACATAAGATATGCCATACTGGGTCAGACCAAGGGTCCATTAAGCTCAATATCCTGTTTCTAATAGAGATGTGCATTGCCCAAACCATTCGGTTCAGGCTTCCGTTTCGGCCCGCCGTGGGAAATTTTGTTTTTCCTGCGGTTCAGGCTTTTTTTTTTTTTGGGTTAGTGCGCATTTAAATGTTAGCGCACACTAATGGGGAGTTATCGCGTACTAACCTGAAAAACAAACTTTTCCGAAATTTCTGAAAAATTATTTTTGTTTTTTGGGTTCTCCGAAAAAGGATGAATGCACATTCCTAGTTTCTAACAGTGGTCAATCCAAGTTACAAGTACCTGGCAAGTACCCAAACATTATTAATTACCATAATAGCAGTTTATAGATTTTTCCTGTAGGAATTTATCCCAACCTTATTTAAACCCACATCCTCTGGCAATGAATTACAGAGCTCATCTATGTGCTAAGTGAAAAATTATTTTCTTCGATATCTTTGAAATGAGCTTGTGGCTAACTTCATGGAGTGCACCCTGGTCCTTTTATTATCTTTTTTTTTTTTTAATTTTCAAAACTTTTACATTTCTCACAAGTAGAACTTGTTTAAGCAATCTCAGAACATAGATTTTGTAATAACCAGATTGCAATTAAATATATAAACTGCAAATTGTTAACCACATATTTAATCATGTACCTCAATAAAAGAAATATTAGAGAGGAGACTGAACATATTACAAGCGAAAACAAAAGGAAAATTTGTTTCTTTAAAGTTCACTAATGATGCTGAGAGGTATGTAGTTTTTATCTTTATGTCGAAGCAGTAGCGGGTACCCTTTGGAAAGGACTGTCCAAAAAAGCTTTGAACTGAGTTGTTTCAATAAAGACATTTTATATTCTGATAGTTAACACAACACTTGCAAGGATAGCATAAATCGAATTTAGCTCCCCTTTGTATAACTTCAGGTTTTATGGGCAAAAACATTTTCCTCCTAGTTTGAATAACTTTTACCAAATCAGTATATATCCAATGTTTCTGGCCGAAGAATAATGACTGCCTGTTGTGAAAAAATTGTTTCAAAATATTATTAAAATCCATCAGGAAGTCAAACGATACAAGTAAAGATCTTCTTTGTATAATCTCCTCTTCCTGGGATAACTTCATACTTTTTGATATATTTAAAGATATATATGGCAGTGCTAAATCCTTTTGGGCTGCTTGATTTCCTTGTGTAAACTATGGAAGGTAATACATTTTTGTAGCAACGGGCTGTTGCGCTCGGGGGTGGAACCCTTGTCCTGGAACAGTGCAGGGACTGCCCCAGGGGGCGGAGCACTGAGGGAGATGGAGGCAGAGTCGAGCTTCACCACTGAAAGCCCAAGGTCCCCCCGGGAGAAGCCCGTAGGGACCCGGGCTGCTTGGACTTAGGTAGGCCTCGCAGGGTCTCCAAGAGAAATGGAAGTCCAATGTGCCCACAGGAACTAGGGGAGCGCTGTAGAGTTCGAGACTGAAAACAGGAGGCATCAGAGAGAACCAGAACAGGGATGGTGAAGACAAGGCGAGGAACAGAGCCAGGAACTAATACGTGGTCAGGCAAGCAAGGTCAAGTCTAGGTATTAGTCCGAGGAGTGGTCAACGAAGCAAGGGTCAAGAACCAGAGGCCCAATGGGTTCTAGAACAAGCTGAGGTCTTGGGCAGGCGGCAGGAAGGCAGGCATGTCAGGAACAAGCTGAGGTCTTTGGCAGGCAGCAGACAGGTCAGGAACAGGCTGAGGTCTTTGGCAGGCGGCAGGCAGGCAGGTCAGGAACAGGCTGAGGTCTTTGGCAGGCAGGCAGGTCAGGAACAGGCTGAGGTCTTTACCAGAAGGCAGTCCAAGGTAAGACCAGGGAGATGAACAGATGAACAAGCAGGAACAAGCAGGTCTAGGAATCAGGAACAACAGGAACAGAACTGGAATGAAGGATCCTGGAACAGACTTGGAACAAACAAGCAAGAAGGAACACGCAGTGACAATCTCAGGAACAAGACGACCTGATTGTCAAGGCAAGGAAGTGAAGGCAAATCACTTCCTTATATTGGGGGGTTCAATCAGGATGCGCCGCGGAGCTAGGCCCCGCCTGGTCCATGCGTGCGCGTGCACCTGGTGTCGTGGTTAGACAGGCTGATGGCGCCGGTGCTCGGCATGAGGCCTGGTGCATCGCAGGAGGCCAGCAGTCATCACCGTGGGATGCCGCAACCTCACTGGGCTAGCTAGGGTCACGAGGGAGGCAGCGCTGGAACTTGGCCCAGGGGCCCGGAGGTGAGCAGTCCCATGCGCCGGACATCCACGGCAGGGTGCGTAACAATACCCCTTATTCTAGGCCTCCCTCTACACGGCTGTGGTTTTTCAGGGTGTTGTCTATGGAAGGTCTTCAAAAGATCTTTGTCAAGGATATTTTGAGAAGGTTCCCAGGAATTCTCCTCAGCCCCATAGCCTCCCAAGCTAAGAGGTATTCCCATTTACCTCGTCGTTGTCGGACATTGAGAACTTCTCTTACCTACAGAGGAGTATCAGGCTCTGCTGAGAAGCGAGGAGCAGGAGGTTCTTTTCTTGAAGGCCAGGACAAAACCAGAGCTTTTAACAATGATACGTGAAATGTATTGTGGATCCCCAGGGTCCGGGATTGCTGAAGCTGATAGACTGCACCCACTCGTCGAAGTACCGGGAAGGAACCGATATACTCCGGGGCCAACTTATGAGAAGGAAGTCGAAGGCGGATGTTGCGGGCACTCAGCCATACCTTCTGCCCAGGTCGGAAGAGTGGAGCAGGATGTCGATGAAGATCTGAGGTACGCTTGGCACGTTCAGCAGCTCGTGACAGTTGTTCTCTTACTCGTGTCCATACTTGATGGATATTTTGAGCCATATCTTGTGCCGCAGGGGATGGAACCATCACAGGAACAGGTAAAGGCAGATGGGGCTGCCTTTCGAAGACCAATGAAAATGGAGACACATTAGTGGCTGCTGCAACATGTGTGTTATGTGACAGCTCAGCCGAAGGAAGTAGACTGGACCAATCATTCTGTTGGTCATTCACATAGGAACATAAAAACTTCTTCAAAGTCTGATTAGTTCTCTTCGCCTGCCCATTGGCTTGTGGATGATAGGCCCAGATGTAATTCAAAGTTATATTGAGTTTTTGACATAAGGAACGCCAATACTTGGTGGCGAACTGGGGTCCGTGGTCGGAAATGATCTCCTTGGGGAGTCCGTGGAGTCTGAAGATATTCCTCAAAAAGAGTCTTGCAAGCTCCGGTGCAGAAGGAAGACCCGGCAGAGGGATAAAGTGACCCATTTTTGAGAAGCGGTTGATCACAACCCAAATCACTGTATTACCCTAGGATGGAGGAAGATCTGTGATAAAGTCTGTCGAAATACTAGACCATGGTTCTATAGGCGCAGGAAGTGGCTGTAACAAGCCCCAGGGTTTCCCAGTGGGTGGTTTTTGTTGTGCACATGTGGGACAAGAGTCCACATACTTCTGGGAATCTTGAGCCATAGTGGGCCACCAATAGTGACAACGTAACATCTCTAAAGTCCGGGCTCGCCCAGGGTGGCCTGCCAATTTCGAATTGTGGGCCCAGCGCAGCACACGCTGGGCCCACAGCGTGGAAGTACAGTCTGCGTGGAACTACAGTGTTCCCGACTGGGATAGTAGTGGTTGCTGCGAGGGTGATACAAGTAGGATCTATGATATAATTGGGAGCCTCCGGCAGGTCCTCAGGCTCACAGGACCGGGAAAGAGCGTCCGCCTGCAAATTCTTTGAACCCGGCCGGAAGCATAGGTTAAAAAAACCTCTCAAAAAACAGAGCCCATTGGGCCTTCCAGGGGTTTAGAAGTTGAGCCTCTTTGAGGTGTTCTAAATTTTTGTGATCCGTGAAGATCGTGAACTTGTGTTGCGCCCCTTCCAACTAGGGGCACAATTCCTGCAGAGCCAGCTTAACTGCCAATAATTCACGATGACCCACAGTATATTATTGCTCTGTGGGGGAGAACTTGTGTGAATAGAACGAGCAAGGTGTTAGCTTGCCTGTGGATGAGTGTTGACTCAGGACCGCCCCTGCACCAATTGCTGAGGCGTCGACCTCTACTATGAAGGGAAGCTTGGGATCCAGATGATGAAGGCATGGACTGGAGGTGAAGGCTTCTTTAAGTCTCTGAAAGGCCGCGATGGCTTTAGGAATCCATACTCGGGTATTGGCCCCCTTCTTAGTCATTGCTTAAGAGGGGCAATGATAGTGGAGTAGTTGGCAATGAAACTACGATAATAGTTCGTAAAGCCCAAGAACCATTGTAAGGAGCACAGGCTGACTGGCTACTGTTGGGCGCTACTGTTTCTGGCCCCCTTCCAGTATCTCTGGAGAATCCACAATCCAAAATTATATACCCTAGGAAGGGCAAACGAATGCGTTCAAATAAACACTTTTCCAATTTTTTATATAATTGGTTCTCTCTCAAGTGTTGGAGAACAATGCGAGCATGCTCACGGTGAGTCTCAATGTCTTTAGAGAATATTAATATGTCATCAAGGTAAACAGCAACAAAGTTGTACAAAAGATCTCTGAAGATCTCATTCATGAAGTGCTGGAAGACGGCTGGGGCATTACAAAACCCGAAAGGCATGACTAAGCATTCGTAGTGGCTGTCTCTTGTATTGAAAGCCGTTTTCCAAATATCATCGGGCTGAATCTGACCAAGTTGTAAGCGCCTCTTAAGTCTAGCTTGGAAAATATCCAAGCGCATTCGAGGCGGTCGAATAACTCACTAATAAGTGATAGCGGGTAATGGTCTTTACGCGTAATAGCGTTAAAACCCCAATAGTCAATACAGGGACGTAGTCTGCCATCTTTTTTCTTCACAAAGAAAAACCCTGCTCCTGCGGGAGAATCGGATGGTCGGATAAACCCCTTTTCCAAATTCTCCTTTATATATTCAGACATAGTCTGAGTCGAAGAATAGGACAATGGGTAGGTCCTGCCTTTGGGAGGTGTAGTGCCCGGCAGGAGTTCAATAGGACAATTGAAGTTATGTAACGGAGGCAGGATGTCTGCTTTCTGCTTTGAAAACACATCACTGTACTCAGAGTACTGAGAAGGCAGACCAGGAAGCATTGTGGACTTCAAGACTGGTATTACAGGAGATACCGGACAGAGACAAGAAGTCTGGCATTTGGGGCCCCACTGTACCAACTGCAGGGAATGCCAGTCGAACTGGGGTTCGACTGGCATCTGGAGCCAGGGCAACCCCAGAATTATTGGGTGCATCAACCGTTCCAACACGTAGAAGGATATCTCTTTCTTCATGGATGGTACCCACCGTGAGGTGACTAACCTCGGTCCTATGAGTAGCCAGACCAGGAAGATGCTCTCCTTGGATGTAAGCAATACACAGGCTCACCTCTAATGGCAGGAGTGGTATTCCCAGAGGTTTGACGATATCGTCCATAATGAAACTGCCACTGGCTCCGGTATTGATGAGTGCAGTGGTAGCAAAGGTGTGGGCCTTAAAACCCAGAGATACTGGAAGGGGGCCAGAAACAGTAGCGCCCAAGTTCGGGACCCCCGCTGGGCTCAGGCATTGGAGTTTCCCGGACGGACAGGGCAGGATTGCAAACAGTGTCCAGAGATGCCACAGTAAAGGCAGAGCCCTTCTTTCCTTTGGCAGAGATATTCAGTTGGAGTCAACCGACCTTGATTGATCTCCATGGGTTCCACTGGGGCGGGAACTGAAGGAACCGCACTCTTCACAGGGGTGCGTGGAGCACAATCAGAGTGTACTGGAGACAAGCGGGATGCCTTTACATCTAGGTGCTTGTGCCAGAGGCGATGATCAATCTTACCGGCCAAGCTGATCAGGTCCTCTAGAGATGAAGGTGTCTCACGGATGGCAATTCATCCTTGAGGGTAGATGAGAGTCCATCTAGGAAGATGACTTGTAGGCAATTTTCTTGCCAACCAAGTTCAGTAGTTAGTGTCTGGAACTCCACAGTGTATTCTGAGAGGGATCTTGACCCTTGATGCAGATGGAGAAAGTTGTGGCTGGCAAGTCAGATAACTTGGAGAGAATGGAATCAGAACATTCCCATAGGGGAGAGGCCCATGCTAGGGCCTTCCCCTCCAACCGAGACAGAATGAAGGTGACCTTGGTGATTTCCTTCAAAAACAGAGAAGGCTGGAGTGCAAACTGCTTAAAGCACTGATTCAGAAAACCATGATAGAAGCGTAGATCCCCACTATATCTAGGGGGAGCAAGAAGAGCCAAGATTGCTTTAGGAAGCAAGGTAGCCGAGATGCCCACAGGATTGCCCATCGCAGATTCTTGTAGCTGAGAACGTAGCTCTTCTACCGAAAAAGCTAATGTTTCTAATTCCAGGTGATGTTGCTTTACTGTAGCGGCCAGACCTGGTAGGGCCCTGGAGGCAGGACGCTCCGCCGATTCCATGGCCATGGCAACCTGTTGCACTCGAGGGTGGACTCGGGCGCAGGGACTTCCTTATATTGGGGGTTCAATCAGGGCGTGCTGTGGAGCTAGGCCCCGCCCTGGTTCCTACTTCAGCATGGCTGGTCCGCGCACGCACCTGGGGGCTTGGTTAGACAGACTGATGGCGCCAGCATGAGGCCTGGCGCATCGCAGGAGGCCCGGTGGTCGACACCGCGGGATGCCGTGGCCTCACTGGGCTAGCTAGGGCCGTGAGGGAGGCAGCGCTGGAACTTGGCACGGGGGCCCGGAGGTGAGCAGTCCCATGCGTGGGACATCTGCAGGCGGGGTGCATAACATGGGCATCTTCTAGTTTTAAATTATATGTTGTTATCAAATTAGTGTTACCAAAACTTGATTTTTAGTTTCCACTGCCGCTTCATATAATGCTGATAGAGAAGTTTCAATAGACTTTAACACAGTCCATAAGCCTTCCATTGTCATTGATTCTGGGCAACTTTGGCTTAATTTAGATTCTGGGCAACTTTGGCTTAATTTAGAGGCCTTCCCTAAGCCCACACTACTGCCTGCTCTCAACTTCGTACCTTGGTCAGTTATTATAGTCGATGCAGTAGTTCTTACTACTTTGGATGGGGCTAGATCAATTCTGTCCTCTTTCCTTAGAGGACTCATCCCAGCCACATCGCAAGGTCCCTCATTCTCAGCCGAGGGTATCTGCCATTGCAACGGCCCAGAAACTCCCCATCAGGGATGTCTTTGCAGTCACCGGGTTCTCGATTCCCTCATAGCAGGGAGGGGCTAGTCTGTTCGGCTCGCCGGGACTGAGCGTGGAATCCAGGGTCAGGGGGAGAGAGAGTGTTCGCTCTACCACCCCTCCTCCAGGAACCACGTTTCTCAGCATCTGAACCACATGGTTGGTGAAGAATCTCTCGATGCAGAGCTGTAAAGGGTCCAAGGAAGGAGAGCTGGAAGTCAGCCCTCTGTTTCGCTTTCCTTTACATGTGGGGCATTTTGAAGTAAATTTACGAGAAGAAAAAAGGCAAATCAAGGTAAACTGCAATGAGAGCACTCTCACCACATCCCTTCTCAGCAGCCATCTTGGTTCAGCCCCCTTAAACTATGTCCTTCTATTATCTAAGAGAATAAAAAAATCAATTTTCATTTACTTTTTCAAGACCTTTCACGATTTTGTAGACTTCTATCATATCTCCTCCTCAGTCATCTCTTCTCCAAACTGAGTAGCGCTAACTTCTTCAGCCTTTCCTCATGGGGCAGCTGTTCCATTCCCCTTATCATTTTGGTCGCACTTCTCTGCACCTTCTGCAGTGCAGCTATTTCCTTTATGAGATACGGTAACCAGAACTGCATGCAGTATTCAAGGTGCGGTCTCACCACGGAGCAATACAGAGGCATTATGACATTCTCCAGTTTATTTTTCATTCCCTTCCTAATAATTCCTAACATTATGTTTGCTTTTTTGATCACCACAGCACACTGAGCCAACAATTTCAATGCATTCTCCACTATGACATCTAGATCTCTTTCCTGGGTGGTAACTCCTAAGATAGAACCTAGCATTGTGTAACCTCAAGGGTTATTTTTCCCTATATGCATCACTTTGCACTTGTCTATGTTAAGTTTCATCTGCTATTTGGATGCCCAATCTTCCAGTATCACAGGATCCTCCTGCAATTCATCACAATCAGCTTGAAATGTAATTACTCTGCAAAATTTTGTGTCATCTGCAAATTTGATCACCTCACTTGTCGTATCCCTTTCCAGATCATTTACAAATATATTAGATAACACTGGTCCAAGTACAGATCCCTGAAGCACTCCACTGTTTACCCTTTTCCACTGTGAAAACTGACCATTTAATCCTACTCTCTGTTTCCTGTCTTTTAACCAGCTTGCAAGCCACAAAAGGACATCACCTCCTATCCTGTGACTTTTTAGTTTTCTTACAGTGTCTCAGTGGTCAACTATGGAAGTAATAACAACCCACCTCAGATTTGAGCTATTGATGCCTTGTACAACCAAACAACCAGCCAGGTACTGGGGAGGTTGCAGTACATCTGTATACCTTTTCCAGATGGCTTCTTGGTTGACTTTGGAAGTCACCATCTCTATGACCATTTTGGGCCTAGGCTGCTTTAACCCCTAACTCCTTGAGCAGCCAGTCAGGTACTGGATAGGTTGCAGTACATCTGCATGCTTCTTCCAGGAGCTTTGGTGCTTGATTTTAAAAGTCACCACAAGCCACTTCAGGCCTTTGCTCTGTTACCCCAAGCTCCTTGAGCAGCTGACTAGGTACTGGGGAGGTTGTGTAAATCTGCAAACTACTACTACTTAAATCTACTGTACCCATTTCTGAATTCTTCACCTCATCAGCCATTCTGTCTTCTTGAGCTTCAAAGTTTTCTTCCTCTCATTCAATCATCTTTACTCTCCCTGACATCATTTCATCCTCATTACCTTTGTCATACCTCCATGTCTCTTCTCCATCACCTCTTCCTTTCTGTTGGAATATCAATTCTAATCTTCACCTTCCATGGCACCTCTGACTCTATCTCTGTATATCAAACCACTAACTCTATTCAGGGATTTACCCAAGGGAAGTCTTGCCTCACAAATCTCCTACATTTTTTGAAGGGTTGAATAAACGTGAAAAAAGGTAAACCGGTAGATGTGGTGTATTTGGATTTTCAGAAGGCATTCAACAAAGTCCCGAATGAAAGGACTTAAAATGCTGTCAGCCCGGGCGGAACGTTGCAGGACAGCTGGAGTCAGCGGCATCGGCGTGGTCTCTTCTTCCCGCCACCTCCCCCCCGTGGCCCGGAAGAGGAAGTGGTGAGCATCGGGTGCGTGCGCGGGAAGAAGAGACCATGCTAGTGTGGTCAGAATTGGCCCGAAGAACAGAAGAGAGGTGCGGTCAGAAGAATGTGCAGCGCGGCTCGAATAAAAAATGAAGAAGAGCGTCAACCCCCACGGCCGATGGGACTCCTCCTTCGCGAGGGCTGAAAATGAAGGAGGTTAGGGTTGGAAGGAGGCTGCTGCTGCCGCTAGTTCCGGGGGGAGGGGGAAGGAGAGTGAATGAGCAAGCATGTGTGTTTGAGATCCTGTGTTTGTGAGTGAGATAGTATGTATGCGAAGGATTGAGAGCCTGTATATGTGAAAGAGTATGTCTGTGATTGAGAGCCTGCCTGTGAGAGAGAGAGCATGAATGTAAGTTTATGATTGGGAACCTGTATGTGTAAGTTTGTGATTGAAAACCTGTTTGTGTGAAAGAGTATGTGTGTATGATTGAGATCCTTTGTGTGTGAGAGAGATTATGATTAAGAGCCTGTGTGTATAACTAAGAGAGAGAACATGTGTGTCTGTGTGTGATTGAGAGCTGGTTTAGGTGAGGGAGCATGTGAGTATGTGATTGAGAGCCTGTGTGTAAATGAGAGAGAGCATGTTTGTAAGCATGTGAATGAGAGTTTGTGTGAGAGAAAAAGACAGCATGTATGTGTGTGATTGAAAGCCTGTGTGTGTAAGCGTGAAAAGATAGACAGCATGTGTTTAAATGTGTAACTAAGAGCCTATATAAGTGAGAGAAAAAGCATGTGTATATGTGAGTGACTGAGAGCATGTGTGAATAAGTGTGTAATTGAGAGCCAGTGTGAGAGAGAGAGCGCTGGTATGTGACAGAGAGAGGAGAAAGTTCCAAGCAAACCACCCCTCCTCCTGCTAATTCAAAACAATCTCAGGACACCTGGATATCAAACGTTTCCAGGTATGCAGAGCAAAAAAATTTTGTATCCTTATTTTTCATTACTGGGTCTTTGTGTCTGCTATTTTGAAATATTTTATAGGTATCTAGAAATTTTTTATATGAGTTTTTAATTATTGGATATTCCACTCATCAGCTGTTTCGAAATAATCTGTTCTTTTTGTTAGTATGGTTTTACTGCTACTGATTTTATATTTCTTGATTTGTTTTATAAGGATGGGTGATGTTTCTTTTTTCCTTTATTACACTGCATACAGAGACTCTGGCTTGTTGCAGTTTCCAATTCAGTTTTTTCTGCATGCTTCTAGTTATGCGTTTTGGTCTCTTTATTCTTTGTTAGGTGAGGGTCAGCACATGTGATTTAGATGAGGTTTTCTGCTGGCGTGTAGTTTCTGTGTAGGGCTCTATAGCAGCCTGACTTGGTCCGTTTTCCTAATAGGAGATGTATTGGTGTCTTAAGGCCTGGTGTAATATTTCAGTGTTGCTTTTTCTTAGGTAAGGTGGTTACTGTTTAAGTGCTGGAAATTGGTGCTGTTTTGGTGTGGGATATTTACTATTTATGCATTTTCTATTCAGACAGAATACATATCTTTTCCTTGTGTCATTTTAAACAATAAAAATAATTACCAGACCTATACTTTTTATTTCCGTCGTGAATTGTAATGTGCAGTGTGTCTCACATGTGCGCATGGCCTGTCAGGTGTTTCACGATGGGAAAAGGTTGAGAACCACTGCACTAGACCACTGGTCCAGTCTTACTACATGCAGGGTGGCCACTGAACCACAAGGCCATTTCAGTGATACTTGGGAGGAGCTCACACAAGGATGCAAGTCTCCTTTAAGTTGAAACCAGTTCAAGGATCATGGTCCAGGTTTGCATATTGCCACATATGGGAACGTGCTAAGTTTCTAGCTGTGGCAACATGAAAAAAGTCTTGGGCAATTTTGTTATGGATACTAATAAGTTCCAAGCTCATTAGCATTGGTAGCAAAACAGCATGTAAAATGGTCCTTTAAACTACAATAAATACTGCATGTTAGTACATCAACCTCTTAAATTGTAATTTCATTTTAAGGATACAATACTACAGTTTATTGCCACAGACCCTTGGAAAATATTCCAATTTAATTAATTTTAAATCAAAAAGAACTGGCATTCCATAATGAAGAAGGAGAGGTATATCTAGCATTGGAAAAACCTGAGATACATATTTTTGGCCATAATTAAATTTAATATATAAAACATATTCTTATATATATTTCCTTGTAATTCTGAACAATGATTAATGAATTACTTAGCCAAAATGGAATAAATCATTGTTCTCCTCATCAAAGCAGACCAAAGATTGAGTAAATGGGGAAAGAGTGCTGCTTTATGTTTAGCCCTGAGTTTCAACCACCAAAAAGCATTAGGGATTCAGCAGTAAAATGAAGTAGCATGCAAAATATCTTAATCATTTTCTCTGGAATATTGGTTGAAATCCTGTTCCTACCCATGTTCTTCTCACATCTCAATAGTTGGCACTGTATTTGTAGTATTTATACCCTTTTTCATGTGCCAAAATGTAGGAGAATTTCTCAGGCAGAATCAAATATATTCAGTATTTGCTTGCAGTTGCCCACATGTGAAAGGGCATCACACACCATGTGTCGATAACTGGTTTGCTGGACTAATTCAGCTCCCACGTAATCACACTTTAAACACTCCATATGTCTAGTTTCATTATTTCTAAATAAAATAAAATTATTATCTGATGACTCAAATCAAAGTTTAAAATCTCTTCATATAGAGCATATCCAAATGGTCACCACTATGCAATGGAAAATATGATACAGTCAGCCACAGATATTTTTGAGCATCAGGATATTGATTTGGTAATTTCAAATAAATAAACATAACTGTTAATTTTTTTTCCTAGAGAAAAAAGGTCAAAGCTCTATTCATAGATACCCAGGTTAATCAATGCATGAAATTCAGTATTTCCAGTTTACATCAAAGACACTACAAAGAAGTCAGCAGACTATTATCTCAAGATTATAACTTTATAAGAATAAAGGAAAGCTATACCAAGTATAATTATTTAAATGTACATTTAAGGGCAATTTTTAAAGGCTTGAGTGGCATAGGCAGCTAGATAGATACCTTGATTTAAAATTATTAGGGATGTGCAGAAGGAAAACAATTGTTTTGATTCTTATACGTTGAGCCAGGGCCCAAATTAAGTACATTCGTTTTCTGGGAAAAATCCCGATTCGTTTGATTCGTTTTCCATTAAAGTTAATGGAGGAAATATTTGCAGCCTATTTTTGGCTGCAGAATTGGGGTTTTCTTATCAATTCTGATGAAACTTCTGGGGAGCAATCATCAGAACAAGAAAAGAGCTCCAAGGTACTTAGACTGTGGCAAAGTGGCACCAAAGTGGCATGAATAGCCTAAGGCACTTTAAAGGGGCAAAGGGGTACCAGGAGTGGCAAGATTGCTTTAACAGAAGTGGAAAGCATCAGCGAGAGTGTAAAAAACACACCACCACTTTAAAAGAGAGCACTGATAACAGATGCATGAACCCTCAAAGGCAGCATGACAGGCAAAGAGACAAGACAAGTGGCATTAACATCCTACAGCACAATGAAGGAGGAACATAGCAAGCAGAAAGACTAGCACCAACACACTGAGGAACCATGATAGTGGCAAGAACACCCCAAGGAGTTGAGTGAATCATCTGGTGTATGGGAGCAAGGCAGAGTGGCAGAAAGTTGATAGGCGCAAGACAGGCTGGCAGAGCGGAGGTAGTCTGGTCCCTGTGGTTTTAATAGGAGCAAAATAGGCTGGCAGAGCGGAGGTAGTCAGGTCGCTGTGGTATTGATAGGGGAAAGACAAGGAGTCAAGACAAGACGAGGCTCAGCATGTGGCGCGACTGTCAACTGGGGTGTACTGTCCACCTGACCCGTCTTGAAACATGGACCAAGGAGTCTAACACACATGCTAGGAACTGAAACATGATGAACTATGCCTGGGTGGGGTGAAGCATTGCTGCTGTGCACAGGGCTGGTGCAAGGGTATTAGGCACCCTAGGAAAACCTTATAGCCTGGTGCCCTACCCCCACCTCCCCATACACAATTTTAAATTATGCATTTAAAATATTTTCTACATGAAAAGTGATATTCTGAGGTAAAATTAATATATGCGTTATTGTGATAATTTCATGCACTGTCGTGATGCCAACAAGAAAACCTTGCATCTTGGAATTCATATGGCATCATACCTATTGTGATATATTTCGGCATTGTCCTCCCGTATCAACACAGTACTGCCAAAATTTAAAGCATAACAATCCTACCTATGAAAAAGAATAGCACAAATATTACACCAAAATCTAAAATATCAATACACCTCCTAACAGGAAAATAGAACAGGCCAAGTTACTACAGATCCCTACAGAGAAACCACATGCTAAAAGAATGCTTCATCTCAGTCTTTGCATGCAGAACACAAACCCTCACCAAATACAGAATAAAGCCACATAAGTATAAATAGAAATGTGCAGGACAAAAACTGAACCGTAGAACGCATCACGCCAGACTCTATACAGTGTAACAATGGAAAAACAAAAATTTCACCATTCCTCGTGAAACAAATCAATAAAATCAAGATATATAAATCATTAATTATAATTATAAAATAATACAAATAAAATAATTTCAAAACAGCTGATGAATAGAATTTCCAATAATTAAAGACTTATGCAAATTTTGAAAGCTTTACCAAACACCAATACAATATTTCAAACAGCAGACACATCACATAATACCTAATAGGGGTGTGCATCCGTTTTCCACGTATTTGTAATCCGCAACTTATTTTGTCCTATCTGTTAAATACGTGGGGAGGCGAAACGCATCGCGACTCCCCACATATTTAAAAGATTTCTGTTTTATTTGGCACGCCCAGCAGCGCGCGCTTTTCTTCGCCCCATTAGCTGCTTGCTACCTAGGATTACCACAAAATGACGGTGCCCCTGCGGTAACCATGCCGACCTGTCTGACCCTGTCCTGTGAGTCGCAGTGACTCACAGGACAGGGTCGGACAGGTCGGCATGGATACCGGAACGCAGCGTATCCGCGCTGACATTTTCTGAGCAGCACTGAATGCAGCCAATAGTGCTGTCATTCAGTGCTCTCTGTGGATTTTACTGATGAGCCAGCAGTATATAAACATCAGCACGAGTAGCCACGCAGTTATTTCCAGCGATGCTGTGGGGAGTTGGGCTGCTTGGTGGAAGAGGGAGCAGGCAGAACTGATAGAGAATAGATAGGCTCGCTAAGGAAAGAAAAATATTCTTTGTTTTGCTGTAGTGCCAGGGTCAGCTACAGCCACTACTATTCCTGTTTCTTTCAAGCTATTTATTTTGGTCATCTCTGACTGAGAAGAGAAGCTGTGCTAGGTCAGCTAGCACTGACCAGTGACCACCATTTACCATTTAGGGTGTGGGGCTAGCTTGGAGAGATATATTATTTTCAATTTCATCCATTTTTCTGGAGTGACAAAAATTCCTGCTTTTTAAAATTCCAATTACTTAGTCTCTCAGTGCACTGGGCTTCACTGGGAAGTTTAACAGGCAGGGTCTGTGCAGGGCTTCACTGGGAAGTTTAACAGGCAGGGTCTGTGCAGTCTGGGAGTCTGCCTCTTTTGTGCTTACAAGCAAGCAGCTTCTGTGTACACGCCACACATATTAGTGCACAGCCAGGCACCGTGACAGTGGGCAGTGGGCATTTTAAACAGACTGATCCTAAGTATTTGGTTGGGTCTGTGCAGTCAAGCGCCCAGGGAGTCTGCCTCTTTTGTGCTTACAAGCAAGCAGCTTCTGTGTACACGCCACACACATTGGTGCACAGCCAGTCACCGTGACAGTGGGCAGTGGGCATTTTGAATAGACTGATCCTAAGTATTTGGTTGGGTCTGTGCAGTCAAGTGCCCGGGGAATCTGCCTCTTTTGTGCTTACAAGCAAGCAGCTTCTGTGTACACGCCACACACATTAGTGCACAGCCAGGCACCGTGACAGTGGGCATTTTAAACAGACTGATCCTAAGTATTTGGTTGGGTCTGTGCAGTCAAGCGCCCGGGGAGTCTGCCTCTTTTGTGCTTACAAGCAAGCAGCTTCTGTGTACAAGCCACACACATTGGTGCACTGCCAGGCAGCGTGACAGTGGGCAGTGGACATTTTAAACAGACTGAACCTTATTATTGTGGGACAGTGGGCAGTGTTACTACTCAGTGACATAAAATCCATAATGTCAGGGAAAGAGAGATGCAATCGAGTGATTGCGACTGGCAGAGGAGGCACCCCAAAAGACACTAGTGCAACACCACCAGTACAGCTAAAAAGGCAACTGTCGCAATCTAAACTCTTTGTAGGGGATGGCAGTTCCATGCCAAAAAAAATGAAATCTGACCATGATACATCGCCATCGCCACCACTTGTTTCTGGCCCTGTAGTTTTGGAGGAGAGGGAAGGGGAGGCAGAGTCATGCCTGACAAAATGTAGACACCCCAAAGCAGCAGGGGGACAGAAGTCTCGACTAACACTTAGCGTTCACAAGGTAGCGCAGTCACTGTTAGCTTCTGATTCAGATGAAGAATCTTCTTGTGTGGGATTCTCATCAGAAACAGAAGAAGTAATAGCTGACGAATCTTAGGTAGAATCAATTAGTCCTGTCTTAGCCTCCAGAAATGTGCAGCAGGGGAGAGATGACAGTGATATCGAGGAGGAGGAAGAGCAGTCAGTACAGGCACAGAGGGTGACTAATGATGTCCCCTCTGGCATTGCTTCTCAGGGTGCACCCACTACCTCAACTCCAGTGCCTGCATCCACCCCCAAGGTGTTAGAGAGGGGAGGATCACGAAAGACATCTCCGACCTGGAAACACTTTAAAGAGATGGAAGACCCGCGTTATGCTCGATGTAATTACTGTGCCAGGGATATTAGCTGAGGCAAGCAAATGGGACATCTATCTAATTTTGGCATGAACCGTCATATCAAGAGGCAACACCCAACAAGATTACTGCCATCTGGGGATGGTGGCAGTTCCAGTCGGGGGACCCATTCCTACCAGTGTGCAGTGGTAGGAAAGCAGCAGAGTCAGCCCACGCCCTCATACCCTTCTAGCAGTCAGGCAGCAGGCCAGCAACCCCTGACATGTGGCAGAAGCGACAATCCACCATGGAGGAAATGGGGTGGAGTGCGGTAACGCTATCCCGGGGTAGGAGACAGGCAGCCTCAAAAGTTGTAACCAGGAGCATTGGGGAAATGATTGCCCTTGATGACCAGCCCTTGCAGCTAGTGCAGAATGTGGGTTTCAAGCATTTTTTGAAGGTCGTACTTCCAAATTACAAAATCCCGTGCAGAACCACATTTAGTAGAAAGGTCATCCCCAGCCTATACAAGCAGTGTCGCAGTCGCCTTCAAGCACTGCTAGCTAAGGCAGACGGAAGAATGCATTTCACCTGCGATATCTGGACCGCCATGAATGCTGCACACTCTTACCTGTCTCTGACAGAAAAACTGGTGGGACATGGCTGAGGCAGGGGCAGCCAGCAGCTCTATTACTAAGAACATAAGAACATAAGAAAATGCCATACTGGGTCAGACCAAGGGTCCATCAAGCCCAGCATCCTGTTTCCAACAGTGGCCAATCCAGGCCATAAGAACCTGGCAAGTACCCAAAAACTAAGTCTATTCCATGTTACCATTGCTAATGGCAGTGGCTATTCTCTAAGTGAACTTAATAGCACGTAATGGATTTCTCCTCCAAGAACTTATCCAATCCTTTTTTAAACACAGCTATACTAACTGCACTAACCACATCCTCTGGCAACAAATTCCAGAGTTTAATTGTGTGTTGAGTAAAAAAGAACTTTCTCCAATTAGTTTTAAATGTGCCCCATGCTAACTTCATGGAGTGCCCCCTAGTCTTTCTACTATCTGAAAGAGTAAATAACCGATTCACATCTACCCGTTCTAGTACACAGTATTCTAGGTGCGGTCTCACCATGGAGCGATACAGAGGCATTATGACATTTTCTGTTTTATTCACCATTCCCTTTCTAATAATTCCCAACATTCTGTTTGCTTTTTTGACTGCCACAGCACACTGTACCGACGATTTCAATGTGTTATCCACTATGACAACTAGATCTCTTTCTTGGGTTGTAGCACCTAATATGGAACCCAACATTGTGTAATTATAGCATGGGTTATTTTTCCCTATATGCATCACCTTGCACTTATCCACATTAAATTTCATCTGCCATTTCGATGCCCAATTTTCCAGTCTCACAAGGTCTTCCTGCAATTTATCACAATCTGCTTGTGATTTAACTACTTTGAACAATTTTGTGTCATCTGCAAATTTGATTATCTCACTCGTCATATTTCTTTCCAGATCATTTATAAATATATTGAAAAGGGTCCCAATACAGATCCCTGAGACACTCCACTGTCCACTCCCTTCCACTGAGAAAATTGCCCATTTAATCCTACTCTCTGTTTCCTGTCTTTTAGCCAGTTTGCAATCCACGAAAGGACATCGCCACCTATCCCATGACTTTTTACTTTTCCTAGAAGCCTCTCATGAGGAACTTTGTCAAACGCCTTCTGAAAATCCAAGTATACTATATCTACTGGTTCACCTTTATTCACATGTTTATTAACTCCTTCAAAAAAGTGAAGCAGATTTGTGAGGCAAGACTTGCCCTGTGTAAAGCCATGCTGACTTAGTTCCATTAAACCATGTCTTTCTATATGTTCTGTGATTTTGATGTTTAGAACACTTTCCACTATTTTTCCTGGCACTGAAGTCAGGCTAACCGGTCTGTAGTTTCCCGGATTGCCCCTGGAGCCCTTTTTAAATATTGGGGTTACATTTGCTATCCTCCAGTCTTCAGGTATAATGGATGATTTTAATGATAAGTTACAAATTTTTACTAATAGGTCTGAAATTTCATTTTTTAGTTCCCTCAGAACTCTGGGGTGTATACCATCCGGTCCAGGTGATTTACTACTCTTCAGTTTGTCAATCAGGCCTACCACATCTTCTAGGTTCACCGTGATTTGATTCAGACCATCTGAATCATTACCCATGAAAACCATCTCCATTATGGGTACCTCCCCAACATCCTCTTCAGTAAACACCGAAGCAAAGAAATCATTTAATCTACTGAAGAAGTATCATTTAATCTACTGAAGAAGTATCAGGGTGGAGGTGGGCTTTACTGCACACCCACCTGTCGGACCAGGCCCATACCGCAGCCAATATTCTAGCATGCATCAGAAAGATGCTGGAGGGCTGGCAACTACACCAGCGAGACAGGAAAACGCAGGCAGGGTTCTTTGTCACAGACAATGGTGCAAACATGGTTAAGGCAATAACCGATGGGCGGTTTAAGAACATCTGATGTTTTGCACACACTCTGCACCTGGTAGTGAAGTGAGCTCTGGGCTTGGAGTCCAATGACAAGGAAAATGAATACCTGCATAGGTTAATACAGAAGTGCAGGAACATAGCAGCACACTTCCACAGAAGTGTCAAGGCGGGGCAGGTTCTCCGACAAAAGCAGACTGATTTGGATATGCTTCACAAGCGTCTCATTCAAGACATTGCCACCCAGTGGAATTCCACCTTTATGATGCTGGAGAGGTTACTGGAGCTGCAGACTCCCCTTCATGAACTTTCTGGTAGAATGGACATAGGTGTGCAGAATCCCCTAGGGCATCATGATAGGTTAGTCATGAGTCAGCTGGTAAAAATCCTGCAGCCCTTCAAGGTTGTCAAGGAGGAGCTGAGTTCAAGAAGTGCCACCTTGGCTGACATCATCCCTATAGTTAATTTCCTGGATGAACATTTGGAGGCCTTTAAACGGGAAGACGGAATGACTGCTGAGGTGCTGCAGTGTCTGGACATTTTGCAGCAGCAGGTGAAAGACAGATTAAGGCCTTTAACAGACGACCGCACATACATGCTCGCCTCTGTCTGTGATCCCCGTGTGAAAGGTAAACTTGCCCTACAGACCAATTGTCTGTCATTTGTGAAGGAGCTGCTGTTAGCAAAGGTCCGTGAACAGGAGCGCCGTAGGCGGAGACAGATTAGGCTTGAAGCAGAGTTGGAAACAGCAGGCATGTCAGAGAGTTGTGCTGCTAGCCCAAGCAGGAGCAGCACTTTGTCAGCGACAGATAGTACCTCCTCCTCCACGTCAGAACTCCCAAGGCATGTTGGCCATAAAGATTCATCAATTGTGCAATGGGCGAGAGAGAAAGCAGCTGGATTGAGTGACTCTGAGCCTGCCCAAGCACAGGAGGAGACAGCAGCACAGCTGTCAGTGACACGGTATCTCTCAGAGCCGATAGAGAAAATGCAGACAGATCCGCTGGCATATTGGGCACACAAGTCCACTGTCTGGCCACACCTAGCCAAAGTGGCTCAGTGATATCTGCCATGTCCACCAACCAGTGTGCCCAGTGAACGTGTCTTTTCAATGACAGGGCATATCATGAGCCCTCACCGCTAAAGGCTTGCACCAGAGTTGATGGAAATGCTAGTATTTTTTAAAGTAAACCTGCCTTTGCTTGGGTTTCCAAATTTTCCCTGTGAATGGCAAGATGAATAAAAGCAATTCAAAGCCTTGCAGCAGCTCCAATTGCCTCCTATGCTCCAGATAATATAAGCACTGCAGCACATGTACCTGACATGAATCGCTGTGCCTGACCGTCAACTGTCCAGGCATTGTGTTCCTACAAGTGTTTGACCTCGACTGTTTTGCCTGTCAGTCCAGGCCTTGTGTTCATTGACCTCGACTGCTGTGCCTGTTCATCCAGGCCTTGTGTCCCTAGGTGGGATTGACCTCTGTCTTCGACTGCTGTGCCTGTTCATCCAGGCCTTGTGTCCCTAGGTGGGATTGACCTCTGTCCTCGACTGCTGTGCCTGTTCATCCAGGCCTTGTGTCCCTAGGTGGGATTGACCTCTGTCCTCGATGCTGTGCCTGTTCATCCAGGCCTTGTGTCCCTAGTAGGACTGACCTCTGTCCTCGACTGCTTTGCCTGTCAGTCCGGGCCTTGTGTTCCTACAGGTGTTTGACCTCGACTGCTTTGCCTGTCAGTCCAGGCCTTGTGTTCATACAAGTGTTTGACCTCGATTGCTGTGCCTGTTCATCCAGGCCTTGTGTCCTACAAGTTTTTGACCTCGACTGCTTTGCCTGTCAGTCCAGGTCTTCTGTTCCTACAAGTGTTTGACCTTGACTGCTGTGCCTGTTCATCCATGCCTTGGGTTACTACCAGTGTTTGACCTCGATTGCTGTGCCTGTTCATCCAGGCCTTGTGTCCCTAGGTGGGATTGACCTCTGTCCTAGACTGCTTTGCCTGCCAGTCCAGGCCTTGAGTTCATACAAGTGTTTGACCTCGATTGCTGTGCCTGTTCATCCAGGCCTTGTGTCCTACAAGAGTTTGACCTCGACTGCTTTGCCTGTCAGTCCAGGCCTTGTGTTCCTACAAGTGTTTGACATAGAGCAGGAGGGTTGAAATTAAAGCATTTAAAAAGTGTAACAGGCTATTTACAGGTCTATACATGGAGGCTTAAGCAGGTTACTTATAGGAGTCTATATACAAATGGGTAAAATTAGGTGGGGCTGGTCGGGGGGGGGGGAGGGGTGAGGATTAGTCTGGGTAGGCTTGTCGGAAGAGCCATGTCTTAAGTATTGACAGATCGACGTATGGAATTCTCCATACGTCCGTTTGGAACGGAAATGAACCCCCACGAATACGTATCACGAATGCAACGAAAATTTTTTGGCTGCACATCCCTACTATCGAATAATTAAAATGGCAGTCAATCAAGAAAAATGAATTTAAAAAGCCACCTTTATTTACCCTCACCAGCAGTTCTCCTACTCCTTTTCCTTGCAGGCCACACCAGAAGCAGGAGTAGCTGCTGAAGTTGTCCTCACTGTCCTCTTCCTTAGGGACCACAACAAGTCTCTTCTGTCTCTCACACACACACACACACACACATCAGACACACCCTCAGGTGCAGTTTCTGTCTCTCGCATACCAATCATCTCCCCAACCAGTCTCTCTCTCTCTCTCTCTCTCTCACACACACACACCAGTCATTTCCCTGATCAGTTTTTCTCACACATAAACATGTTATCTCTCTGGCCAGTCTCTCAATCACACAATGCTCCTACTCTCTCTTACTTACTCACAGGCTTTCAATTACACACATGCTCTCTCTCACACACAAGCTCTCAATCACACAAATGTTCTATCTCACTTAGAAACAGGCTCAATCACACACATTCCCTCTCTCACAGCCACAAGCCAGCCAAAAACATGCTCCATCTGTCTCTCGCACACACACATTGACACACATAAGCACCCTCCCTGACTCACATATACACTACACACACACAGAAGCACCCTCCCTATCTCAATACATGAAACACCTTCCCTTTCTCACACACAGAAGCACTATTCCTTTCTCACACACACACACACACACACACAGAAGCACCATTCCTTTCTCACATACACACACACAGAAGCACCCTCCCTATCTCACATACATGAAGCACCTTCCCTGTCTCACACACGGAAGCACCATTCCTTTCTCACATACACACACACACATACACACACACACAAGCACCATTCCTTTCTCACATACACACACACACACACACACACACAGAAGCACCCTCCCTATCTCACATACATGAAGCACCTTCCCTGTCTCACACACAGAAGCACCATTCCTTTCTCACATACACACATACACACACACACACAGAGGCACCATTCCTTTCTCACATACACAGAAGCACCCTTCCGATCTCAAATGCATATACACACAAAAACCCCCAGCTGAACTGCTCGTCTCTGGCGGCAGCTGGCAGCG
Organism: Rhinatrema bivittatum; assembly: GCF_901001135.1. NCBI lineage: Eukaryota > Metazoa > Chordata > Amphibia > Gymnophiona > Rhinatrematidae > Rhinatrema > Rhinatrema bivittatum. Next base: position 281,886,022 of record NC_042618.1, on the reverse strand, counting down.
ACCATCTTCATTTCTTCAGCCTAGTCTTGGGCTGCGCTGGTCTTCATTTCTCCGGTGGCGGCTGGCAGCGGCCATCTTATGTTCTTCGGCCGAGTCTCGGGCTGCGCCGATCTTTTCTTCGGCCCCACCGACCTGGTCTCTTCATTTCTTCGGCCCAGCACCCTCAATGGCCTGAAGCAGAGGAGGCCATGTGATCCGCTAGTCCAGCCAACTGGGGGAAGCCCGATCCCCCGATAGGCCAATCCGCCCCTACTTTCTCACTTTCTCAAACACCGCGGCACAAACCAAAAGAATGGAACGCATGATATGTTGCATTCATGGGGGATTGCGATATGTTTCGCGGACCCACAAATGCAATGAATAAGGACCTATACGTTGCAGATTGCGCATTTGTTCAAAACAAATGTGTATCCCTAAAAATTATAGCCCTCAGAGCAGCTAAACCTAGCTGTCTAGTTTCATTAGGGGTAGAGATGGGTTGGAAAGGGAAAATAAACATGCAGATTTGATTTTAATACCTACAAGTATATTTTCAAGCACATAGCCAATGAACCATGTAATCTGGTACAACTCTAGTACCCAGTACCTTTATGACATTTGCTGAAAGACACAGAGCAAGGCTGCTAGGAAATACCTCCTCAGCATCTAAGAAGTAGGGGTGTTGTTCACAGGACTAGTGCTCCAACTTCATTGACCAGAATCTCAGCTGCAGAAGACAAATGTTCTGCTTCCTGTTTCAGCCCTCCCATGCAAGAAACATATAGGAAACAGGAGAGAAGGGGCTGGAGAAGGAGCACAACAATGTTTTCCTGCACTGTACTTTCCAGCCAAACACCTTCTCCTCCTGTCCCCATAGTTTCCATGTTACATAACAGGTTTCCTAAATCTGAATCTGATGTGGGAGGAAACAGGAGGGGAGGGGGCTGGAAAAGGCAGCACATTATCTTGGTTGATGCCAGAAAACTGTCTCAATTACCCCAACATGTGATCATGATTCATAAAAGTGTACATCAAGGGGTCTTCTGTATCATGCTAAATACAGGCTGGGACATTTTATTTATCATTTGTTTTACAAGATATCAAGAGACACTTTGTAAGAGGATTCAAATGGAAGTGGGTTTATCTGCTCAGTTTAAAAAACATTAAAAATAGTAATCTGGATCTCGATTCAATACTCAATGAAAAATAATAATAATTAAAGTACAAATTTCTAGGACCGCCATCTATCCAGCATAAAATTAATTCTGAAGTCTTGAAACTTAATCGAGATCCAGATTACTGTATTTTTTTAATATGTTTTTAGAAACTATGCAGCTAAAACCAAATTGAATTATACCAGGACATTTTGTCATTGTATATTGGAAACCAAGCCATCTTCCAGTGTGTTTTACTGCATCATGTAAATTGTGTATGATAATTTGTATTGTGGCTAGGCCCTTTGGTTTAGGTGTCATAAATAATATATAAATAATATATAAATAATATATAAATAATAGTTAAATACAAATACATAGTGACTTTAATCCTTATCAGTGCTCTTATCATAGGTGCTATATACAAAACTGTGAAATGGGTTTTAAGTGTTGCAATGCCAAGGGCCTTGAAGGTTATCCTTCCCCTCACTCAGGGAACCCTGAAGTATCACCTTTAACATTTTAGAAGTATATTATCTAAAACTGTGACTTAAACTATGGCATCTGGAACAACTAGCCCATGTATAAGGGCATTGAATAGATGATTAGGTAAGACTACTCATAGTAGTCACTCATTCCCCACCTCCACATGTTTCAGGCTCAAAGGGGACCCCTGGATGCTCTATTTTTTAGAATAAATAGTTACAGTCTATTGAAAGGACAGAATTTTGCAGGAAACTCAGATAAATAATATGATATCTCACATGCTGAAATTTTTGGAAGCTTCAGATAAATACCAAAGACTTGGAGGCAGTCACGTACTGGAGAGGGGAAATGCCCCCCCAGGTGGAAGGCCGTAGGGGTGCACTGATGGCTGACATAAGGAGCTCCATGTGGCTGCTGGTGAACCCCATTCCCCCAGAGGCTGAAAAATAGGGAGAGTCCTCATCCCAGTGGTGCCTGAGCAGAGAAATAGACTCTTTTCGTCCTCTGTGTCAACCCCATGGTATTAAAAACTCGCGTGGGTAGCACCTTCTCTATGCTGATCTCATGATGCAAGAGATCAGCATGATAAAGTGCTAGCCCCATGAATTTGTAATACTGGAGCCTGCACAGAGAAGGCAGCAGAATGGGCTTCAGTAGCTATGATAGACTCCTCCTGAACAGGCACATGGTGGTGACAGTGGGTAGCACAGCGCAGCAAAGGAGTAAGAGATTCCAAGGATTCTGGCAAATGAAAAGGGGCCTGCTGCTTTCAGTGTGTGTATGTGAATGAAAGGGAAGCATTGAATGGGAAGCATTGAATGGGTGCCTACCTGGGGATTTGTCTGTGTGTATGAATGGGAGCCTGCCTGCGGGTTTGTATATGTGTGAGAATGAAAAGTAACCTGCCTGGTAGGTAGCGATGTGAGAATGAATGGGAACCTGCCTGGGGATCCCTGTGTGTATGAATGAATGGGAGAATGCCTGTGGGTCTCTGTTTATATGTGAGAATGAATGGAATCCTTCCTGGTGGTAGGGGAGGGGGAGCAGTGTGATAATGAATGAGTGCTTGTCTAGGGGTCTGTGAGTATGTGAATGAATTGGTGCTTGCCTGGTGGTCTCTATGTGTATGTGAATGAGTGGGTGCCTGCCTCAGAGTGTGTGTGTGTGTGTGTGAGTGTGTGAGAGAGAGAGAGAGAGAATGAATAGGTACCTGTCGGGGGTCTGTGCGCATGTGAATGAATTGGTGCTTGCCTGAGGGTCTGTATGTGTAAGAATGAATGGGCACCTTCCTGGCAGTCTGTATGTGTGTGAATGAATATGTGCCTGCCTAGGGGTCTGTGTGTATGTGTGAGAATGAAGGGGAACCTGCCTGAGATTCTGTGCATGTGTGTGTGTGTGAGAATGAATGGAAGCTTGACTCTGTGTGTGTGTGTGTGTGTGTATGTGTGTGTGAGTGAGAGAGAGAGAGCCAGTGAAAATGAGTGCATATATGTGTGTATGTGTGTGAGGAAGTCAGTAAGAGAATGCATTTCTGAGTGAGTATGTGAAGGAGCCAATGAGAGCCTGTGTGTGTATGAGAGAATCTGGGGATGTAAGAGCTTGTGGGTGTGTAGTGGGGGGATGGTGGGGAGAGAGGATCTGAGACCCTGTGTATGAGAGTGTGTGTGTGTTTCTGTGAGTGAGGTTGTATGTGACAATGTATGTGTGCGCAATGTGACAGTGTATGTGTGAGATATGATAAATGTGTGCCCCCCCAGCCCCCTAATCCTCGACAATCTCAGGGTGACTGAAAATCAAGGGTTCCCAGGTATGGTTAGCAGGGACCTTTTTAATCCTTATTAGTTTTTAATTATTGGCTGTTATTTGATGTGTCTGCTGTTTTAAAATATTTTATTGGTGATTGGGAAATTAAAAAAATGTATATGATGTTAATCCATGGATGTTATTCATAAATAGTTTTGAAATATTTATTCTTTTATTAGTATGGTTTTACTATTATAATTGATGATTTATGTTTTTTGATTTTATGGTTTGTTTTATGAGAAATGGTGATGGTTCTGTTTTTCCATTGTTACACTGTAGACAGAGTCTGGCTTCTCTTGGGGTTTCCATTTCAGTTTTTGTCTGCATATTGCTGATTCTAATTTGTGATCCTTTATTCTCTATTTGGTGAGGGTCTGCATGTAACTAAAATGACAGATTCTGCTAGCGTTTATTATCTGTTTAGGGATCTAAACAGTAGGTGGTGTATTGGTATTCTGGGACCCAGTATAATATTTATAGTACTGCTTTAGGTTTTCTGTATAGATTTTGGGTGTCTGTAGGCATTTTCCCAGGTTTCCTTGTAAATAAACTATAGATAAGAGCTGAGAGCACATTGTAGTCTGCACAAAAGAGCAAATCTATATCAATAAAAATGTTAAATAGTTTGTACGTCATCGCTAATCTCGCCAACCGCTTAACCAAATGCGTTCAAATTTGCAACAACATTCACTTCCCATACGGGAAGGATCTTATACACTTACATTACATATAGGTCACACCTGTGACAGCTAATATAAGTTTAAAAATTGCTTACACAAAACAGCGACATCTGGTGGCCGTCAGCGCAAGCGCAACCTCTTACACCTTTCACACACACTCACACACCACACCACACCCCCACACAGGGCTATTGTCTTTCATTCACACTCCCTCATAACACACAGAAATCCACACTCATCACACCACACACCCCCACCCACACGCCTGCCAATGTCACTTACTTCACCCACCCTCCCAAAACACACCAAAACACAAATTCCTGGCTGCTACATTGGGAAGCCACGCATTTCACACACCCTCCGAATTTAATTTAAAGTACCCTCTTCCACTCACCCACGCACTGCACTCCGATCACACACTACACCTGATACAAGTCCGTGCTTCTCCACCGGCACCACAGGAACGGTCCAGGACACATCGCATTCAGTAGGGCCGTCGGATGCCAGCAACCAAAATGGCGCCGGCAGACCTTGCCCTTAGTATGCTATATGGCGACAACAATGATGTCGGTACGCCATGTGACATAGTAAGGGCAATATCCCGTCGGCGCCATATCCTCAGCGGATATTTGCCCTTACTAGGTCAGGAATCATGACGCACCAATTTCACCGGTGAAGTTTTGCGACATGGCAAACCCTAGCACACTCCCTCGCCACCGGCTGGCATTTTACACATGTAGCCGGGAAGGAGCATGGTGGGGGACCGTTCTTATTTTCCGACGCGCATTTTTCACAGGGGGGGGCACTCATTCTCCACATCTCCCGAGAGGGGGGCTGTAGTGTGGGTTGCTCTATTTCGCCGGGTTGGGGGGGGGGGCCCAGGAAGGCGTGCTTGCATATTTAAACTATTCTTTGCTGGTGCTGTTCATTTGGGGTAAAAAAAAAACAAAAAAAACCACAAACTGTAACCTTTACTGCTCTGTTCTGTTTTTTCAACTTAACCAGGCTCAGCTACTGCACCAATTGCTTTCAAATTTGGACGCAACCTTGCTTTCACTTTCGGCAAGGTTCTTCTCTATCTAGATTACATAGATGTCTCACGGTTACAGAAAAAAAACATGTTTTTACATGTGTGTGGGGAAAACAGCGACATCTGTTGGACAGACATGCAACACACGCTATCTACCTTGGGAAATGAAACTGCTGTACTGCTCATGCGCAGGCGGGAGCGCACGTTGGGCACAGCGGGACCAACATGGTGCTGGGAGGGGCAGCAGCGGTGCACATCTCGCACAGCGGGACCAACATGGCGCTGGGAGGAGCAGCAGCGGCGGACCGGTGGCAATATCGGGCGTGGTGGTATCAGCCGGCCGAAATTTGACACCTGGGAGGAGTTGCGGCGGCGATCTGGTACGGCTCACATGCATGACAGGGAGGGATCCTCGCGCCTTCGGTAGTGGGTCACGCAGAACCGCACAAGAGGGAGAGGGATGGGGGGGGGGGCAGCTGGGAGGGCATTGCGAGCTGGAGGGGATCAGAATCAGGGAAGGAGATTGAGAGAGGGTGCAGTGTCACTGACAAAAGGGTAGGGAGTAGGCGGGGAGAGGTGACAGTGAGGGGAGGGTGAATGAAGGGGGCAGTGAGTGTCAGTGGAGAGACACAGAGGGGAGAGGTGAGTGTGAGGGGTGAGAGTTGGAGTGGGGACAGGGGAGTGAAGGGGGAGTTAGTGATCAAAGGGGGAGGGGTGAGTGTGAGGGAAGAGAGCTGGAGTGGGGACAGGGGAGGAAAGGGGGGTAAGTGACCAAGGGGGAGGACGATGTGTGACTGAGGTATATGAGCAAGGGGAAGGGGGAGGGGGGAAAAGAACCTGACTCTGCCACTGCAAGTAGATAAATAAATTAGACAAAATAGAAATTTCCCAGGGACTCTATAAGAAAAATTAGATTAATCTCTATACTTTCTAGGGATGTGAATCGTTTTCCATATCGTCTTAACGATAGAAATCGTGTGGCAGGGCAAGAAAATCGTCTTAGGCACGATTTTTTAGTTAAAAAATCGTTAAAAATCGTTTTTTCCGATTAGTGCGCACTAACTCGAGTTAGTGCGCACTAACGGGAGTTAGTGCGCACTAACTGGGAGTTAGTGCGCACTAACTGAAAATGATACAATTTGACACTTTTCAGGTCAGTTAAGGTCAGTTTAGGAATGAATATGTATTCCTATTGGCTGCCCTCTTATTTATTCATGTTACCAAGTTTCCTACTGACAGTATATGGGGGATGGGAAATGGAAACAGTTGGTAGCTTGACAAAACAAGTAATGTGATCAGTCAATGTGACTAGAACTTGTGCCCTAACCCTGATACCAGGGGTATTGTGATCTTCCTGCACACAGTGCCCTATCCCTATTAATACCAGGAGTGTTGTGATCTTCCTGCACACAGTGCCCTATCCCTAATACCAGGGGTGTTGTGATCTTCCTGCACACAGTGCCCTATTCCTGATACTGGGGGTGTTGTGATCTTCCTGCACACAGTGCCCTATTCCTGATACCGGGGGTGTTGTGATCTTCTTGCACACATCCCGATATCAGGGATAGGGCACTGCATGCAGGAAGATCACAACACTCCTGGTATTAATAGGGATAGGGCACTGCATGCAGGAAGATCACAACACTCCTGGTATTAATAGGGATAGGGCACTGCATGCAGGAAGATCACAACACCCCTGGTATCAGGGATAGGGCACTGTGTGCAGGAAGATCACAATACCCCGGAGGAGTGAGGGTCAGGCAGCTCCCCCCTGTCTGTGAAGCCAGCCTCTCACTAGTAATGCAGGGAGGGAGCTGTCTCAGACTTCACCATCCTCCCCCCCCCCCCTTACCCACACACCATTCACTAGCTGGGACATGGGGGAAGTCAGGAGTGAGGGTCAGGCAGCTCCCCCCTGTCTGTGAAGCCAGCCTCTCACTAGTAATGCAGGGAGGGAGCTGTCTCAGACTTCACCATCCTCCCCCCCCCCCCTCACCCACACACCATTCACTAGCTGGGACATGGGGGAAGTCAGGAGTGAGGGTCAGGCAGCTCCCCCCTGTCTGTGAAGCCAGCCTCTCACTAGTAATGCAGGGAGGGAGCTGTCTCAGACTTCACCATCCTCCCCCCCCCCCCCCTCACCCACACACCATTCACTAGCTGGGACATGGGGGAAGTCAGGAGTGAGGGTCAGGCAGCTCCCCCCTGTCTGCGAAGCCAGCCTCTCACTAGTAATGCAGGGAGGGAGCTGTCTCAGACTTCACCCTCCTCCCCCCCCCCCCCCCCTCACCCACACACCATTCACTAGCTGGGACATGGGGGAAGTCAGGAGTGAGGGACAGGCAGCTCCCCCCTGTCTGTGAAGCCAGCCTCTCACTAGTAATGCAGGGAGGGAGCTGTCTCAGACTTCACCATCCGCCCCCCCCCCCTCACCCACACACCATTCACTAGCTGGGACATGGGGGAAGTCAGGAGTGAGGGTCAGGCAGCTCCCCCCCTGTCTGTGAAGCCAGCCTCTCACTAGTAATGCAGGGAGGGAGCTGTCTCAGACTGGTATCAGGGTTAGGGCACTGTGTGCAGGAAGATCACAACACTCCTGGTATTAATAGGGATAGGGCACTGTAAGAGATGACTGTAGTAGATTGAATAAAGATCTGATGTTTCTGCTCTCCTCACACCAAACAAAAACAACACACAAGCAGAGAAGCCCTTCTTACAAAGCTGAGCTAGTGAGTTAAGTAGGAGGAAAAGTAAAAATACTGGTGCCAGTGTGGCTACTTAAAAAATACACTTACCAACAATCAATTACATATATTTGAACTGTGTACAGTTCCAGCCAGGACCACCTTTCTAAAATGCACAGTGATTGGCAAATTCAACATGCACTAGCATTTCAGGTGCCTGCTAACAAAAATAATAAACAAACAAGTTCTAGTCACGTGAGTGCTGATCATTACATTACTTTTTTTGTCAAGCTTCCAACTGTTTCCATTTCACATCCCCCCAACCATATTGGTAACATCAATAGATAAGAGCACAGCCAGCCAATAGGAATACATACATACATATTCATTCCTAAGTGACCTTTACTGACCTGGGAAGTGTGAACACTTTGTTTCATTTTCTGTTGGTGTTCGTTAGTTTCCAGTTCCATTTCCCATCCCCCCAACCATCACCTCAGTGGTAACCTTGGTAATATCAATAGATAAGAGGGCAGCCAGCCAATAGGAACACATATTCATTCCTAACTGACCTTCAGTGACCTGGAAAGTGTTTATTTGTATCATTTTCAGTTAGTGCGCACTAAATCGAGTTAGTGCGCACTAACGGGGAGTTAGTGCGCACTAACTCGAGTTAGTGCGCACTAACACGATTTAACGATTTTTAACGATAAATCGTTAGAATTTCTATTGTATCGTGTTCTATAACGATTTAAGACGATATAAACATTATCGGACGATAATTTTAATCGTTGAAAAACGATTCACATCCCTAATACTTTCCTTGTCCAAGGATCACTGGTATCGTAGATGAAGCCTGCTCTAGAAATTCAGCAGGAACTTCTATGATACTCAGTGCAGCACAGAGGAGCACAAAAAAGGGCTCTTTGTTGTGCTCTTTCGTACGTATGACCGAGCATTCACACATCTGGCACACAGCACCTCTAGCGACAACTGCAGGGTCTTCATCCTCCACTCTATAGAGATGGGGGTGGGGCCAAGCCCCAAAAAATAACAGGACTGCTGATGGAAAGATGTAAGAAGGTAGCATACTAGGAACATCTCTCTCACCGTGGGCAGAAGCTGATGAAGGACCCAATGACCTGGAGAGATACAAGGCACAAGTCAGCAGAGGTCCCAGAGCAGCATCACCCATCAACTCTTGCCTCCCCCCCTCCCCCACCTCATGAATGATATATATAGGGGAGGAAAACAGGGCCATGCAGGAAGGCAGGATGCTAGGAACAGCTCTCTCATTGGGGCCAAAAGCTGAGGAAGACCTCAATGTCTCAGAGAGAAGGATAATTTTCAAAGAAAAATATGTATGTAAGTTTGATTTGAAAAGTGGTGTAACATATACATATTTGCCACCTTTCTTCTATGGGTTCTTAAAAAACTACTCCCACAGTGACTTGCACAAGGTTACAAGGATTGTTAGTAGGAGAATAAATATATGATCCCTGGTTTATAACTAGGCCACACCTTGTCCTAGAAGTTGTAGATTTTGAAGGACATAGGATCTGTAAGCCCTCCAAGCAATATTGTACTGAGGGTCTCTGGTGCCTGGGAGCCAATGCATTTGTGCATCTCTCCAGTGCCTGCCATCCTTCTTGTACTAATGCTTAATGTCACAGAAAATTAGTGGCATCTCGAGACATAATTATTTTTTGGGGGGAGGCTGCAATGGGGGGGCAAACCAAAGTGAAATTTCCACCATCATACCACCTCCATTGCATGGCCTCCTGCCTTAAAATAGACTAAAACAATGTTTCAATAAGAAAGTCCCAAGGATCTTCTACATAATTATAAAAAGCTGGCTAGTTTCACCCTTTTAGTAAAACTACTATTAAAATTATTTGATAGCCTTATTCAACTAATTATATATGGCTATGAGAGTGAAGTCTGGAATCTATACAAGAAGGGACATAATCTCAATATAAATCCTGCACCTCCAGTTATGTAACACTCTGCATCCACAGAAATTCCCTCAACACTGGAGTTTGGATGTTTCCCTTACAACTCAAAATGCAAAACAGATTTTCGAATTCTGGTGTCACCTCATAGTAACAGCAGCACAGATACCTTTCACTGCCAGACACATTGTGCAGTAATACATCTCCCTATGAGATGTTCATCTTACATTTGGACTTATTTAGTATCTGTCTAGAACAGCGCTTCTCAACCGGTGTGTCGCGACACACTAGTGTGTCGCCAAACACCGCCAGGTGTGTCGCGTCTCCCGGTGTCCCACTACCCCGTTCTACTTTTCTTTTGCCTTTTTCCAGCACACGCGGGCCAATTGGAAGCCTTCGTTCTTCCTACCCCCATTACACAATGGGAAGCCTCCTTCATTCTGCCTGCCCCCGCGCAGGCCAATCGGAAGCCTCCTCCCTACCAGTGGGAGTAGGAAGAAGGGAGGAAGCCTTTGATTGGCCGGTGAGGCAGGCAGGGAGGAATTTTGAACTCTGACGAAGCAAGATCACGCAATGAAGAGGAAACCCGACCCCCGACGAAGCAAAGCCGCCATGGGAGCCCATTCCCATGGCGGCGAAGAGGAGACCTGACCCCGACAAAGCAAGGCCGCCACAGCCTGTGGCGGCGAAGAGGAAACCCGACCGAGGCCACCACGGGAGCCCATTCCCGCGGTGGCGAAAAAAGAAGGCCCGCCGGAGTAAAGCCGCGGCAGAACTGGAGCCCATCCCTGCAGCGAAGGAAGAAGAAGTTTTTGGTGAGAGCGGGTGCGTCTGTGCGTGGATGAGTGCCTGGGTGAGAGCGGGTGCGTCTGTGTGTGTGGATGAGTGCCTGGGTGAGAGCGGGTGCGTCTGTGTGTGTGAATGAGTGCCTGGGTGAGAGCGGGTGCGTCTGTGCGTGGATGAGTGCCTGGGTGAGAGCGGGTGCGACTGTGTGTGTGAATGAGTGCCTGGGTGAGAGCGGGTGCGTCTGTGTGTGTGAATGAGTGCCTGGGTGAGAGCCGGTGCGTCTGTGTGTGAATGAGTGCCTGGCTGAAAGCTGGTGTGAATGGGTGCCTGGGTGAGAGGTGGTGTGTGTGGGTGTGAATGGGTGCCTGGGTGAGAGGTGGTGTGTGTGGGTGTGAATGGGTGCCTGGGTGAGAGGTGGTGTGTGTGGGTGTGAATGGGTGCCTGGGTGAGAGCTGGTGTGTCTGTGTGTGAATGGGTGCCTGGGTGAGAGCTGGTGTGTCTGTGTGTGAATGGGTGCCTGGTTGAGAACTGATGTGTCTGTGTGTGAATGGGTGCCTGGGTGAGAGCTGGTGTGTCTGTGTATGAATGAGTGCCTGGTTGAGAACTGGTGTGAATGGGAGCCTGGGTGAGAACTGGTGTGAATGGGTGCCTGGGTGAGAAATGGTGTGTCTGTGTGTGAATGGGTGCCTGGGTGAGAGCTGGTGTCTCTGTGTGTGAATGGGTGCCTGAGTGAGAGCTGGTGTGTCTGTGTGTGAATGGGTGCCTGGGTGAGAGCTGGTGTGTCTGTGTGTGAATGGGTGCCTGGTTGAGAGCTGGTGTGAATGGAAGCCTGGGTGAGAACTGGTGTGAATGGGTGCCTGGGTGAGAGTTGGTGTGTCTGTGTGTGAATGAGTGCCTGGGTGAGAGCTGGGGTGTCTGTGTGTGAATGAGTGCCTGGGTGAGAGCTGGGGTGTCTGTATGTGAATGAGAGCCTGGGTGAGAGCTGGTGTGTGTGGGTGTGAATGGGTGCTTGGGTGAGAGGTGGTGTGTGTGGGTGTGAATGGGTGCTTGGGTGAGAGCTGGTGTGTGTGGGTGTGAATGGAAGCCTGGGTGAGAGCTGGTGTGGGTGTGAGAGCATTTGTGTGTGATTGAGAGCTTGTATATAAGAGACCATGAGTGTGATTGAGAGAGAGACTGGTCAGGGAGGTGAGAGAGACCGAGACTGTTCGTGGGGTCTAATTGGAGTTATGTGTGTGAGTGACTGGTTGTGGGCGCTAAGGAAGAGGACTGTGAGGACAGAGCTTCAGCAGCCCTTGCTGCTTCCTGTGAGTGCTATTGGCCTGGAAGGGAAAGGAGTAGGAGAGTTGCTGGAGAGGGTAAGAAAAGGTGGCTTTTTAAATTTATTTTTCTTGATTGCCATTTTAATTATTGGGTATTATGCGATGTCTGCTGTTTTGAAATATTTTATTGATATTTGGACATGTTTTAATAATTTTTATGAGTTTTTAATTGTTGGATATTCTGTTCAGCAGCTGTTTTGTAACATTTTTAGTAAAGCTTTACAATTATTTCTGTGTGGGGCGCTATAGCAGCTTGGCTTATTCTGTTTTCCCAATAGGAAATGTATTAGTGTTTAGGGCCTGGTTTAATAGTTGTATTCCTTAGATAGGGTTGTTACTGGTTGAGTGTGTTCCATAATACAGGTGTATCTTTGTGCGGGTTAGTTTGTGTGCATTATTGCAGATCCTGGGACTATGTTAGGTGCTATATTTCTCTTTCCATTTCTCTAGGTTTGCACTGCATGCAGAGTGGCTTTTTTGGTTTTCCATTCCAGTTTCTGTCTCCATATTTATAATGTGTGGTCTTTCTGTACTTGGTGAAGGTCAGTTCTGGGTGTGTGACAGAGGTGAGATATTTTACTAGCATGTAGGCTTTTGTATCAATCTTATTTGTTGTGTTTTCTCAATAGGATATGCATTAGTGGTAAATTACTGTCTTTTCATAAGAAGGGCTATTGTGCCTGGTAGTAAAGGGAGTTTGTTTTGCTTTTACTGAGATGTCATCAGAACCAGAATATCTTTTTTTGTACGGCGAGTTGTACAGGGTAATGCCCTAGATCTGCTCTGCACTCATTGCGGGGGGTTGAGGGGATTCCTGTGGATGCAGAGTGCATGTTTACATTTAGCCCCGTGACGGTCACATGCTCAGTGTGTCACGCATGTGAGAACCATCTGTCAGGTGTGTCCCGGCCAAAAAAAGGTTGAGAACCACTGGTCTAGAATATGACCTTTTGCAGAATAATATGTTTCATTCTTTGAACAACTAATTAATTTTAAAGCAAACTGAATACACATGCTACTTCTTGGCAATTTTAACCTACATGTAGATGTCATTCTGTTTTCAATTCTTAAACATTATGTCTTATTTAGGTTGGATGGAAATAATCTCTGCCCCCAACACATAAATTAGGCCACTCTCTAGCTCTAGTATTTAATACTTCAGTTGGCACTAATAATCTCTTTAATTTAGCAACTTCCTCTGTGCCTTGGTCAGACCATTTTCTCATTGAATTTAGTTATCTCTTTGAATTGAACTGCCAAATAACTAAGCCTTCATCTGAACCAATTTTGAAGACAGGTCATATTGAAAAGGATCAATTTGCTGAATTATCCCCATTTCATCCTTCAGTCTCTGATGTGGCAGTGTCATCTGGGTACAGAAACTTTACTGACATCCACTCCTGACATTTGATATAATTAAGCATATGATCCTGCTATATCATCTCCATGAATGTTGCATCTCAATAACTGTTAGGAGTGTGCATTCGTTTGCAACGTATTGGTAATCCACATCGTATAGGGCCATATTTGTTGTATTTGTGGGGAAGCGAAATGTATCGCGATTCCCCACGAATACAACGAATCTTCGCTGAATTATTCGGCCGTCTAAAGAAGCGAATTTAAACAAACACCCCACCCTCCTGACCCCACCAAGACTTACCAAAACTCCCTGTTGGTCCAGCGGGGGGTCCGGGAACCATCTCCTGCACTCACGCCCTCGGCTGCCGGTATTCAAAATGGCCCCTGTCACATGGTAGGAGCAATGGATGGCCGGCGCCATGACTTGCCAAAAGTCCCTGGTGGTCCAGCGGGGGCCCAGGAGCGACCTCCTGCACTCGGGCCGTCGGCTGCCGGTAATCAAAATGGTGCCGATAACCTTTGCCCTTACTATGTCACAGGGGCTACCGGTGCCATTGGTCAGCCCCTGTCACATGGTAGGAGCACAAGATGGCACTGGCCATCCATTGCTCCTACCATGTGACAGGGGCCGACCACCGGAGTCCCCCAGGGATCTTCATTATCTTCACTTCTTTTCAATATTTATTTAGTTCCCATTGGTAAGATCCATCCAGGACTCTGTGTAGGCTACAGAATCTATGCAGATGATTCATAGATTTATATTCATTTGCAGCCCTTTTGGTCAGAAACATCTGAATGCTGTAACTCTGCTTATCCACAGTACAGCATTGGATATTCCAAAATAAGCTCTCACTTAATCTTCAAAATACAGAAATAATGGTTGTACAACACTTAGGTTCAAGTCTAGTATCAATATCACTATCTGTTCAAAATGCTGCCTTACTGACAACTTCTTATGTAAGGAATCTCGGTGTGGGTTGATGAGAAATTTTCATTTCGCTATCACATCAAGACAGTTATTAAGTCCAGTTTTTTCAAGTTAAGAGTTTTGAGTGCTTTAAAACTTTAGAATCTTTACAGTGACTTTCAGGCTGTTGTACAGGCCCTTATTTTTACTCTTATAGATTATTATAATGCCATTTACTTGGATCTCCCAGCTACTTCACTGTGACATAGATTCATCAAGCCAGGATGTTTTCTTGCAGGAGGGATCTCACTATCATGAAGTGGTGTCACCACGATAGTGGGACCCCTCCCCCGAAAAAGCATTGTGGCTTTATGACACTTTCTTTTGTGTTGCGGCTAAACACTGCAAAACAAAAAAAAAATGCAGCAAGAGGCCCTTTAACACGATGGTTGCTCAATCTCACGGGACCAGCATCATCTTAAAGAGCTGATGTCCCCACCAAAAAAACATGGCCAAATGTGGAGGTTGAGAGGGAAGTCAGGGCTGAAGCAGCCCTGACTCCCTCCAAAATTTAAAAAAGTGTCAATAAAGGGCATAGCAGTGGCCCCCATGAAGTCCAAGCCCTCAGTCTCAGGCCTCCTGAAATAACTCCATCCTCCCATCCCCTGGCCCCTCTGATGTCTAGACTGAGACCCTAGCTTCAGGACCCGGCCACAAGGCTGTGTCTCAGCATTGGGCCTAGGTCTGGACTTCAGCCTAGGCCAAGACCCTGGCATAAGGACCCAGACTCCAGACCAGTTCATGGCATTGGGCCTGGGTCCAAGCTTTGGTCCAGGCTGAGGTGCAGGTTTTGAGACCTGGCCTCTGGACCACAACACAGCGTCTGGCCTGGGTTCAGGTCAAGGTCCTGGAGTCGGGACCTGGCATCCGTGGTGGGTCACAGCATCGGGCTTGGGTCTGGGCCAAAGCCCAGGCATCGGGACCCAGCCACCTGGTTGGGTCACAGCATCAGATCTGGGTCTGAGTCCAGCCCCAGCCTTGAAATTGGATACCTGTGAAATTGGATACCTGACAGATCAGGTAAGAACGTTTCTGAATCTTGGCCAAGGCCTCGGTGCAGGTTGGACCTAGGTTGAGATGCAGGCAATGCACTTGAGAGTAGGCTGTGGCCCCTAGGGGAGGCCCTGGCTTCAGGCCTAGGCTTAGGCACCAGCGTCATGCTAGAGCGAAGGTCACGGCCACTGCTTTGGACATCGATCTATGCCTTAGGTGAAGCTCCAGCTTAGGGCCTAGGCTTAGGCCTGATACATTCTTTTCCATTGAATAGAACAAATAAGGTTCGTTATTCGGGGGACCCCGTTTTGTTTCAGGGACCACAAATGAAATTAATTGCTTTTATTCATTGTGTTTTTGAAATTCTTTTGAAATTAATGCACATCCCTACTAAGACATTCAAATCATCATTAAAAACACTTTTATTTAGGCAAGCATGTACTTAAGTGGCGTCAATACAGAAGCTTTTTTAAGAGACACCTGGAATTTTCACACAATTTTTAATGACTTTTTAAACTTTGTTTTACATTGATACTGTATATTCATGCTTATTGATATGTGTTGAATTATATTATGTATGTTCTTTTGTAAATCACCTAGTGAGCTTGATCATAGGTGATTTTTAAATTTTAATAAAGATAAAGACATATGGGGTAGATTTTCAGAACGCGCGAATAGGCGTACTTTTGCTGGCGCATCAGGCGCAAGCAAAAGTACGTGGGATTTTAGTAGATACGTGCGTAGCCGCGCGTATCCGCTAAAATCCTGGATCGGCGCGCGCAAGGCTATCGATTCTGTATAGCCGGCGCGCGCCGAGCCGCGCAGCCTACCCCAGTTCCCTCCGAGGCCGCTCCGAAATCGGAGCGGCCTCGGAGGGAATCCTCTAACGCCCTCCCCTCACCTTCCCCTCCCTTCCTCTACCTAACCCACCCCCGCCCGGCCCTGTCTAAACCCCCTCCTTACCTTTGTCGGGGGATTTACGCCTCCCAGAGGGAGGCGTAAATCCCCGCACGCCAGCGGGCCGCTAGCGCGCCGGGACGCGACCTGGGGGCGGGTCCGGAGGGCGCGGCCACGCCCCCGGACCACCCCGGGCCGTAACCACGCCCCCGGGCCCGCCCCCAAAACGCTGCCGACACGCCCCCTAAACGCCGCGCGGCTCGGGCCCGCCCCCCGACACGCCCCCCTCGCCAAACCCCGGGACTTACGCAAGTCCCGGGGTCTGCGCGCGCCAGTAGGCCTATTGAACATAGGCCTTCCGGCGCGCAGGGCCCTGCTCGCCTAAATCCGCCCGGATTTGGGTGGATTTAGGCGAGCAGGGCTCTTAAAATCCGCCCCATACAGTTAGAACTTCTAATTTGTGTGCAGTAAATTTTGAGGGAAATTTAAGGGCGTGCTTTTGAAAATACAAAACTATAGAGTGAATTTTCAAAGGAGTTATGCACGTAAAAGTAGCATATATCTGGGCTGTTTTCAAAACCCATTTATGAGCATAAAACCTTTTTTATTATAATCCGCTTTTCAGCAGTTCAAAGCAGAATATATTTAGCTACAGTAGGTATTTCCCTTTCACAAGATGGCTTACAATCTAAGGCCTTGATGTACTAAGACGCAATGGGGCAGATTTTCAAAGGGGTACGCGCGTATTTTACGCGCGTACCCCCCAAAAACCTGCCCCAAGCTCCCCCTGCGTGCGCCGAGCCTATGTTGCATAGTCTGTCGGCGCACACAAAGCCCCAGGAAGGCATGTCTGGGGCGTGTCGGGGGGCGTGTCGCGGCCGGCGTGTCATCGGAGGCGTTCCGGGGGCATGGCCGCGGCCTCCGGACCAGCCCCCAGACCAGACCATGGCGCGCCGGCAGCCGACCCGGCGCGCGCAAGTTACGCCTGCCTTGGGCAGGCATAACTTTCGCGACAAAGGTAGGGGGGGCATTAGTTAGGGCCGGGGGGCGGGTTAGTTAGGGGAAGGGAGGGGAAAGTGTGGGGGGGTGGAAGGAAAGTTCCCTCCGAGGCCGCTCCAATTTCGGATCGGCCTCGGAGGGAACGGATGCAGGCTGCGAGGCTCGGCGCGTGCAGGCTGCCGATTTTGCACAGCCTTGCGCGCGCCGACCCTGGATTTTAAAAAATATGCGCAGCTACACACGTATCTATTAAAATCCGGCGTACTTTTATAAAATCTACCCCAATGTTTTTTCATGGGAGGGCTCCCACTATTGTACGGCTAGTGTTGCTGCAATAGTTGGCCTCTCTCACGAAAAAACACTTTGGTTGTATGACATGTTGTTTTGTCTTGTGGCAAAACACCATGGGAGAAAACAATGTGGTACTAGCCCTTTAGGCACAATAGCAGCCCCAATCTTATGTGGCCATCACCTTAAAGGTGATGGCCAAAGCCTAAAAAAAGTACGTGAGTTGAGCGGGGATAAAGGCTGACTACCTGCTCACCCCAGGGTCACAACTCAAAGCAGGCCTGTCACCCAAAAGGCCATAATGTTATAAATAGTCGCACAGTGCCAGCCCCCCAACCCCCAATCCTGTCTTCAATAAATAAAAGGTCTCACTACCCCTTTACCCTGTAATAAGGGCTGTCACTGGCACCCCCCAATAGTCAAACATAATAATTGGCGGGTATAGTGGCCTCCAATACCACCCCATCTCCTGTCCCCCAAATGTAGCAAAAACCCTTTGGTCCTTAATGAAATCCTATCCACAATTCCTCCTCCTGCAGTATCAACGTGGCCTAGCTCCAATCGCTGAACCTTGCCCCAATCACATGACTGAGGCAAGGTCTGCACCATTTTTAAAAATGATGCTAACTGAGCCTAAGGCTAGGATGTACCCCAGACTCCATCACAGGATACTGGTCATAATTTGAGGTACGGGAGAGGAGGTTTGGGGGTAGGATTGTGGTTCTGCTGAGGGCCAATTAGTTTTTACTACATTTGAGGGATGAGGGGAGAGGACGGGATTGGGGAAGCACTGTAATCCCAATGATTGTGTTTGTCTCTTGGGGGGGGGGCAGTAACAACCCTTATTTCAGTGGGCCAGGAGAGAACCAATGGCTTCAATAAGGACACGTGAAACGTGTTGTGGATACCCAATGAACGAGGTAGCTGGAGTTGATAGGAAACAGCTCCTACTCTTCTGATTACCGGAAACGGTCCTATATATTTGGGAGCCAGACGGTGAGAGGGTAGCCTTAGGTGGATATGTCTAGCACTCAACCATACTTTCTGGCATGGACGAAAGAGTGGAGCAGGTCGTCTATGAAGATCAGAGGTACACTTGGCACATTCTGCAGCTTTCGCCAGTCGCTCCATTACTCGGGTCCATATGTGGTGAATGATTTGAGCCATGGATTGAGCCACTGGAGACGTAACCGTCAAAGGTACAGGAAGAGGCAGTCGGGGCTACCGTCTGAAGACTACTGCAAACGGAGATGTGTCTGTGGCTGCTGCGACATGAGTGTTGTGCAACAGCTCGGCCCAGGGGAGGAGCTCCGACCAATTGTCTTGCTGATCATTAATGTAGGAACGTAGAAATGTCTTCAAGGTCCGATTGGTCCTCTCGGCTTGTCCATTAGCCTGAGGATGGTAGGCCAACATATAGTTCAGGGTAATATTGAACTTTCGGCATAAGGAACGCCAATACTTGGTGGAAAACTGTGATCCCCGGTCGGACACAATCTCCTTGGGGAGTCCGTGAAGACGAAAAATATTCTTCAGAAAATGTCTGGCAAGTTCCGGGGCAGAAGGAAGACCCGGTAGAGGGATAAAGTGTCCCATTTTCGAGAAGCGGTCGATAACGACCCATATCACCATGTTGTTCTGGGAAACAGGCAGATCTGTAATAAAATCTGTGGAAATGCTGGACCATGGTTCAGTAGGTGCTGGGAGGGGCTGAAACAAGCCCCAAGGCTTCCCCATAGTGGCTTTTGCTGAGCACAAGTAGGACATGAGTCCACATAGTTTCGGAAATCTTGTATCATAGTAGGCCACCAATAATGCCTTCTCAGCATCTCCAAGGTCCAGGTGCAACTGGGGTGGCCTGCCAGTTTGGAATCATGAGCCCACCTTAACACACACTCATGTAACCATCGGGGAACAACGGTCTTCCCAACTGGAACTGTGGTATTAGCCACCAGGGTAATACAAGCAGGCTCAATAATGAAGCTGGGGACCTCTGGAATGTCCTCCTGCTCAAAGGATCTGGAGAGCGCATCAGCACGCAAATTTTTAGAACCTGGATGGAAGCAAAGGTTGAAGTTAAACCTCTCAAAGAACAAAGCTCACCGGGCCTGACGGGGGTTCAGAAGTTGAGCTTCTTTGAGATGTTCGAGGTTCTTGTGGTCCGTGTAGATGGTAAACTTATGTTGCACCCCTTCCAACCAGGGGCGCCACTCCTGAAGCGCCAATTTGACTGCAAGGAGTTTGTGGTCGCCAACGGTGTAACATTGCTCTGTGGGGGGAAAACATATGAGAGTAAAACGAGCAGGATACTAGCTTGCCTATGGGAGAATTTATTTATTTTTATTTATTTTGTGTTTTTCTATACCGGCATTCGCGATGGGAATCACATCATGCCGGTTTACAATTAACAAAGGGGTGAGAAGGAAGAAACAATAAGAACATTAACAGGTGCTGAACGGAAGGTTGCAGTTACAATAAAACAGGGAATTACATAACTTGGAGCAGTGAAGAGGCGATAGGAAATTAACAAAGAGAACAAAATTACCAAATAATGGTATTTACTACGTTATGGAGTTTTGCAAAGTTATTATTTACCAGGTTAAAGGTAAAGTCTGAGCGTCGGTTAATGGTGCATTACTTTTTTGTTGGGGTCTCGGAAGGCTTTCTTAAATAACCATGTTTTGAGTCTTTTCCTAAATGTTAGAAAGCAGGGTTCCTGTCGTAGGTCCGGTGGAATGGAGTTCCATAGAGGCGGTCCTGCTGTGGAGAATGCCCTGTCTCTGAAGGTTATATGCTGAGAGGTTTTGGAGTGTGGCACCTGAAGAGATTCTCTGAAGGACTCTCTGATGGGTCTGGAGGAGGAATATTTTCTGAATGGGATTTGTAGGTTGAGAGGAGAGAGTTGATGGAAGGCTTTGTAGATAGTGGTGATGGACTTATATATGATTCTATAGTGAACTGGCAACCAATGTAGGTCTTTGAGGATTGGAGATATGTGGTCTCTTTTCCTTGTGTTTGTCAATATTCTGGCTGCCGTGTTTTGAACCATCTGAAGGGGTTTAGTGTGCGATGCCGGGAGACCTAATAATATAGAGTTGCAATAATCTAACTTTGAGAAGATTACTGATTGCAAGACTGTTCTGTAGTCGTGGTAGTGGAAAAGAGGTCTTATTCTTTTTAAGACATGAAGTTTGTGAAAGCAGTCATTGGTAGTTTGATTAATGAATGATTTTAGGTTTAGCCGGTTATCAATGATAGCTCCTAGGTCTCTTACTTGTGATGTTTGTAAGTTGGCTGGAGGAGTTGAAGAGATGTTATTGTTTTCCGGGGAAATGAGGAGGAGTTCACTTTTTGTGGAGTTTAGTATTAGGTTTAGACTGGATAGAAGTCTGTTGATTTCTATAAGGCAATTTCCCCAGAATTCTAGAGTTTTTGTGAGGGATTCTTTGAGGGGGATGATGATCTGGACATCATCCGCGTATAAAAAATGTTTAAGGTTTAGTTTGGTTAAAAGTTGGCAGAGCTGTAGAAGGTAAATGTTAAAGAGCGTAGGTGAGAGGGAGGAGCCCTGCGGAACTCCTAGAGATGAAGGATACTGCTTAGATTCTTTGTTGTGTAATCTGACCCTGTAGCCTCTGTTCCCAAGGAATGTTTTGAACCAGGCCAGTGCCGTGCCTGTTATTCCGATGTTCACTAACTGATTTAGGAGGATGGAGTGGTTAACCGTATCAAAAGTGGCTGAGAGGTCCAGGAGGATCAGTAAGTAGGCATGACCTTTGTCGAGACCCTTGATGAGGTAATCTGTCAGGGATATGAGTAGTGATTCAGTACTTAATGATTTTCGGAAGCCATATTGTGTAGGGAACAGTATTTTATGGTCTTCGAGGTAGTCTGATAGTCTAGAGTTAACTAATTTTTCCATTACCTTGGCTATGAAAGGGAGGTTGGAGATTGGACGAAAGCTGGAAGGATCTTTAGGATCTAAGTTAGGTTTTTTTAAGAGCGGTTTGATGGAGGCAATTTTACGGTCGTCTGGATAGATTCCTTGGGCTGAAGAACAATTGATCATGTCTGTTAGAGCTTTGGAGATGGTGTCTGGTATTAATAGTAGTTTGGATGAGATATGGTCAAAAGGATGTGAAGAGGGTTTCATTTTCTTCAATACTGTTTGGAGCTCCGAAATTGTGACGGGTTCAAAGGATTGTAGAGAAGTGTCTTTGTTGGGGTGGAGATATGTGCTGGATGTCGCTATTGTATTAGACTTAAGCTGTGTTAGAAGGTTAGAGATTTTGTTGCTGAAGAAAAGGGCCAGCTCCTCTGCTTTTTTTGCGCTTGGTTGAGTGGAATATCAGGTGTATTGATTTGTGTTAAGTTTGATACGTAAGAGAAGAGGGCTTTAGAATCGAAAATGAGGTGATGGATTTTGTGCGCGTAGAAGTCCCTTTTTGTTTTTAATGTAGAGCTCTTGTATAGGTGGAGGGCGAGTTTGTAAGCGGAGAGGGAGGTCTGTGATGGTGCTTTACGCCATTTGCTTTCTTTCTGTCGAAGGGAGAGTTTGAGTTTTTGAAGTTCTTCGTTAAACCATGGTTGTCTTTTGGAGGCGTTGTGTTTAAGTTTTTTTGTTGTCAGCGGACAGAGTTTGTTTGCTGCTGTTTCTGTTATATTGGACCAGGAGTGGAAGGCTAAATTAGGAGTGGCACTGGAGATGTCTATGAGAGGGAGTTCTAGAACAAGGTGTTTGTGTAGTTCATCGGAGGAGCAAGATTTCCTGTAGGTAAATTGAGGTTGAGGGATGTGTTTGTTGCTCGTTTGTGCTAGTGAAAAGGTGGTAGAGATTAATGCATGGTCTGACCAGGGGACTGGTTTGCAAACCGGCTGTGCTGAGTGTGAGATGCCTGAGTTTACAAAATAAGATCCAAGGTGTGACCTGCTCTATGGGTAGGTTTGTTAATTATCTTCTTGAAACCCATGGCAGTTAGGAATGTTTCGCAGTTAGTTGAGCGAGTGGGGTCATCGACATGTAAGTTAAAATCTACCAGGATAATGGCTGGGGACTCCAGGTGTAGGTGTGATGCTGTTAATTCTAGAATGGGTGAGGCATCAGATTCAAGAAGGCCTGGGGGGAGGGGGGGCGTAGACTAGCAGGAATTGCAGATGGTCTGATTTGAAAAGACCTGTTTCAATTTTTGTAGGCGAATTGACCGGGAAATGTGTAAGTCTCAGCTCTTTTTTGGCTGCTAGGAGAATACCCCCACCTCTTTTTTTCCGTCGGGGAATGGAGAAGAAATCGTAGGTTTGGGTTTGGAGTTGATTAATTAGAGCAGTGTCCGTATGTTTAAGCCATGTTTCTGTTATGGCACAGAAGTCCGGATTGGTGTCCAGGAGAAGGTCATTGAGAATTAGCGTTTTCTTGGTGAGAGATTGGGCGTTGAATAGAATCAAGGAGAATAGAGCTAGGACTAGAATCTGTGTCAAAGAGGAGATCATGATGGGAATGAGGGATTTGTAAGTGAATGGACGGGAAATCAAGGAAGGTTTTCCTGTGCGTATGGTCCTATGATGGATAAGTGGTATTGGGAGACCAATCGACATTGTGGCCTGATGTAGACCGGTGACCTGGTTACTAGAAAACAGTCTTAATTTCTTGGATGAAGGTGGTTTGATGAGAGTTTGACGTTTGTAGGATGAGTGCTGAAGACTGGTAGGATGAATGCTGGATGATGATTGGGTGAGTGCTGGAGACTGGTAGGATGAATGCTGGATGATGATTAGGTGAGTGCTGGAGACTGGTAGGATGAATGCTGGATGATGATTGGGTGAGTGCTGGAGACTGGTAGGATGAATGCTGGATGATGATTAGGTGAGTGCTGGAGACTGGTAGGATGAATGCTGGTTGATGATTGGGTGAGTGCTGGAGACTGGTAGGATGAATGCTGGATGATGATTAGGTGAGTGCTGGAGACTGGTAGGATGAATGCTGGGTGATGATTGGGTGAGTGCTGGAGACTGGTAGGATGAATGCTGGATGATTAGGTGAGTGCTGGAGACTGGTAGGATGAATGTTGGATGATGATTGGGTGAGTGCTGGAGACTGGTAGGATGAGTGCAGTGGGGTGAAAGGTAATTGGCACTCTGAGGGCAGGGCTGGAGCGCGTCAGGTAGCCTTAGGGGGTGAACCCCAGTCCTGGGGCTCACAGGGGCGCACTAAGGGGCAGGCCCCTTAGGTTGCGCTCCTTCGGGCGCGTGACGCCGTAGGGAGCCTCATTCAATTTAAAGGGTGCTCAAGCTGGCTTCTGATTGGCCTAGTGCCTTTTGGAGGTGCGGCTTTACTCACGGTGAATTGCGTCAGTGTTCGGATCTTCTTTTCCCTTCTCTAGGATTTTTTCTTGGCGCTTTCGTCTGTTTTTGTCTGCTATCCTCTTCACTCGACTGCACGGCTCACCTGGTGGTGAGCGGGCTCCTGTCCCCGAAAGGACCGCGTGAGCCCCGGCAGAGAGGCGAGGTATTTGCTCGGACAGGAGTGGAAGCGGAAAGGGCTGCCGTAGGGAGCCTCGTTCAATTTAAAGGGGGCTCAAGCTGGCTTCCGATTGGCCTAGTGCCTTTTGGAGGCGCGGCTTTACTCACGGCGAATTGCGTCTGTGTTCAGGTCTTCTTTTCCCTTCTCTAGGATTTTTTCTCGGCGCTTTCGTCTGTTTTTGTCTGCTATCCTCTTCACTCGACTGCACGGCTCACCTGGTGGTGAGCGGGCACCTGTCCCCGAAAGGACCGTGTGAGCCCCAGCAGAGAGGCGAGGTATTTGCTCGGACGGGAGTGGAAGCGGAAAGGGCTGCCGTAGGGAGCCTCGTTCAATTTAAAGGGGGCTCAAGCTGGCTTCTGATTGGCCTAGTGCCTTTTGGAGGCGCGGCTTTACTCACGGCGAATTGCGTCGGTGTTCGGGTCTTCTTTTCCCTTCTCTAGGATTTTTTCTCGGCGCTTTCGTCTGTTTTTGTCTGCTATCCTCTTCACTCGACTGCACGGCTCACCTGGTGGTGAGCGGGCTTCTGTCCCCGAAAGGACCGCGTGAGCCCCGGCAGAGAGGTGAGGTATTTGCTCAGACGGGAGTGGAAGCGGAAAGGGACGGGAGTGGAAGCGGAAGAATGTTGACTCAGGACGGCTCCAGCGCCGACCGCGGAGGTGTCAACTTCCAAAATGAATGGACATCTGGGATCGGGGTGTAGAGACAGGGACCGGAGCTGAAGGCCTCTTTAATTCTCTGAAAGGCAGCAATTGCTTTTGGTGTCCAAACTCGGGTGTTGACCCCCTTCCTAGTCATAGCAGTGAGTGGGGCAACTATCAAAGAGTAGTTCGCAATGAAGCTCCGGTAATAATTAGTGAATCCTAAGAAGCATTGTAATGCCCAGAGACTTATTGGCTGAGGCCAGTCGCGTAGGCCCTGAAGCTTCTCTGGGTCCATCGAGAATCCCCGATCAGAGATGATGTATCCCAGAAGGGTAAGCAGTTCCGCTCAAACAAACATTTTTCTAGCTTTGTGTACAGGTGATTCTCCCTCAGACGTTTGAGAACAATGCGGACGTGTTCACGGTGTGACTCTATATCTTTAGAAAAGATCAGGATGTCGTCGAGTTAGATGACTACAAAATTGTACAGGAGATCTTGGAAGATTTCATTCATGAGGTGCTGAAAGACGGAGCATTGCATAGCCTAAAAGGCATTACCACGTATTCGAGTGGCCGTCTCTTGTATTAGCCCAATGATATCTGTCTTCCAGATATCATTGGGCTGAATGCATACCAAATTGTACGCACCTCTCAGACCCAGTTTGGAGAAGATTCGTGCCCCTTCCAGATGGTCGAACAACTCACTGATAAGGGGTAAATTGTAGCGATCCTTACAGGTTATCACGTTTAGACCCCTATAATTAATACAGGGACGGAGTCCACCATCCTTTTTCTTCACAATGAAGAACCCCGCTCCTGCGGGGGAATCAGAAGGACGAATGAACCCTTTTTCAAGATTCTCTTTAATATATTCTGACATAGCCTGGGTTTCAGGCTGAGACAACGGGTAGGTTCTGCCTGTGGTCGGCATGGTGCCCGGCAGGAGTTCAATAGGACAGTTGAACTTGCATAATGGGGGTAAGGTATCCGCTTTCTGTTTAGAGAAAACATCACTGAAGTCAGAGTACTGTGGAGGTAAACCTGGAAGTGTAACCGATTTCAAAACAGGTATTAAGGGGGATACTGGATGCAGACAAGTCTTCAGGCATTTTGGGCCCCACTGTACCAACTGCAGGGACTGCCAATCGAATTGAGGTTCATGGGCCTGGAGCCAGGGTAGCCCCAGGATCACCGGATGGGTAGAATGTTTTAGGATGTAGAAGGATGTTTCCTCCTGATGCAAGGTTCCTACAGTGAAATGGATCTCCACTGTCTGATGAGTAATGAGTCCTGGAAGATGTTCCCCCCTGGATGGAGGCAATACGAAGACTCACCTCAAGGGGTTGAAGAGGTATTTTCAGAGGTTTGATTATGTCATCCGTTATGAAGCTACCACTCACTCCGGTATTGTTGAGAACAGTGGTCACGAAGGTGTGGGCCTTAATGCCCAAAGTTACAGGAAGCAAGAGTTGAGGGCCAGAAACAGTCGCGCCAAAGCTTGGGACCCCCCACTGGGCTCAGGCGTTGCAGTTTCCCAGGAGGATGGGGAAACACTGCAGACGATCTCCAGAAGTGCCACAGTAAAGGCAAAGCCCTTCCTTTCTCCGACAGAGATTTTTGGTCGGGGATAATCGCCCACAATTCACCTCCATGGGTTCCACGATGGAAGAAGATGGTAACACCAGGTTCTTCACTGAAGAGTGAGATGCACTTGTGGGGCGTGCAGCAGGAGGGCGTGGAGCCTTTACTTCTAGGCGTCTTTGCCGGAAGCGATGACCAATCCTACCAGCAAGAGAGATCAGGTCTTCTAGAGACGTGAGAGTCTCATGGACTGTGAGCTCATCCTTTAGAGCACTAGAGAGTCCATCTAGGAAGATGGCTTGCAGACAATCTTCCTGCCACCCAAGTTCTGTGGCCAAAGTCCGAAATTCCACTGTATATTCGGAGAGGGTTCTTGACCCTTGACCGAGGTGGAGTAGACTGTGACTGGTGACAGCCATGCGACCTGGGTCTCTGTAGGTATGCTTAAACAGAGTAATGAAGTCAGATAACTTGGAAAGGATGGGATCAGAACTTTCCCAGAGCCCTCCATTCCAACCGGGACAGAATGAAGATGACTTTGGTAATCTCCTTCAAAAACAATGAGGGTTACAGTGCGAACTGCATAAAGCACTGATTAAGGAAGCCACGACAGGAGCGTGGATCCCCATTGTACCTGGGGGTGCAGGAAGTGCCAAAGTTGTTTTGGAAGCACAGAGGCCAAGAGGCCCACCAAATTGGCCATTGCTGTATCTTGTAATTGAGAGCGCAGTTCTTCTACCGAAGAGGCCAGCGTCTCTAAAGCTTGATGATGTTGCTTCACCATGGCGGCCAGTCCTGGTAGGGCCCTGAAGGCGGGAGACTCCACAGAGTCCATGGCCTTGGCAACCTGTTGCGCTCGGGGGTGGACCCTTGTCCTGGGGCAAGGAAGGAATGGCTTCTGAAAGGGAACAGGAGGTAACTGGCCCCAGGGGTTGGAGCACTGAAGGAGACAGAGGCTAGGTAGAGCTTCACCACTGGAAGACCGAAGTCCCCCCGGGAGGAGCCCGTAGGGACCCGGGCCGCGTGGACTTAGGTAGGCCTCGCAGGATCTCCTGGGAGAATGGAAGTCTAGTGTGCCCACAGACATAGAAGAAGCACGGTCGGGTTTGAGCTGGAGCAGGGAGAACCAGAACAGAGTTGGTGATGACAAGGCGAGGAACGCCGCTAGAATCTGGAGGTGAGGTCAGGCAGGTGAAAGGTCAATGTCCATAGGTCAGTCCGAGGAGCGGTCAACGAAGCAAGGATCAGATACCGGAGATCAGATGTAGTCAGAGGCAAGCAGAAGTCTAGAGGCAGGCGGCAGTCAGGTGAGCAGGTCTGGAGCAGGCTGAGGTCTTTGAGGCAGACGGCAGACAGACGAACAGGTCTGGAGCAGGCTGGGGTCTTTGAGGCAGGCGGCGGACAGACAGACAAGTCAGGAACTAGCTGGGGTCATAGACAGGTGGCAGACAGGTAGGCAGGTCAAGAACAAACCGAGGTCAGTACCAGAGATCAGTCCGAGAAGGTACTACCTGAGTAAGGACACAGGAAGGAACACAGGGTGCAGGAACACTGGAACACACGGAGACGCTGGAAAAAGGAGATGCTGGAACAATGAGACGTTGGAACAAGGAGACACTGGAAAAAGGAAATGCTAGAACATAGGATTAGGCAAACTAGAACACCACGGTGTCGACCCGATTGCCAAGGCGAGGTTCTGGGGACAGAGCCTCGCTATTTATAGAGCTACTCAGTGATATCATCATATAGCATCCGAATCTGTTTTCCTACGCTTGGCCCTTTAAAGCTCAGGACGTCGGCTGCGCGTGTGCCTAGGGCCGGGGCTCAGGCGGCGGAAGACGCGGAGCCCCGACGGCAGCTCCGCTGTGAGGCCTGTGGTGTGGAGGAAGCTGGACAGGGCCACGGTGAGCATCGGGGACACCGGGAGCTGGCAGCAGCGGCAAGACTGGAGCTAGTGGAGGGCAGCGCAAGGTGAGCAGGCCTGCTCACTGCACGCACATGGCCGGGACACGCAACAGTACCCCCCCATCTAGGCCTCCCCCTTTCCAGTATGGGTTTTTCTTGGTGTTGCTGATGGAACTCTGGATGTTGCTGATGGAACTCGCATTATCGAATATATGATGAGACGGCTTTCATGAATTCTCTTCTGGGCCGAAGCCCTCCCACGAAAGGAGGTATTCCCAGTGGCCCCGATGGCGTTGGATGTCTAAGACTTCTCTAACTTGTAAGGTATTTTCAGGTTCTGCTGAGTGTTGCTTCGGAAGAGGAGGCCTTCGGGAAGGCCAGTACATGATCAATGGTTTGAGTAGTGACACGTGGAATGTGTTGTGAATCTCCATGGAAGCTGGAAGTTTCAGCTGGTAGGCTTCTGTGCATTGAAGGACGGGGAATGGACTAATGAATTTGGGAGCTAGCTGTTGGGAAGGCAACCGTATCCGGATGTGCTTAGTACTAAGCCAGACTCTTTGTCCAGACAGGAACAGAGGTACGGTCCAACGATGGAGGTCTGTGATGCGTTTGGCTCGGTCAGCTGCTTTGCAGAGCTGCTCCCTTACTTGGTTCCAGAGCTGGCGTATGGTTTGTGCTGTAGATTGGGCTGCAGGTGAGGGTACACTGAGTGGAAATGGCCGGGGTAGGCGAGGTTGACGGCCAAAGACTACAGCAAAGGGGAAACATCCATGGCAGAGGTGATATGGGCGTTATTGGATAGTTCTGCCCATGGCAGGAGGTCAGCCCAGTTATCTTGCTGTTTTTTGACATACGTTCGCAGGAATGTTTTCAAAGATTCATTAGTCCTCTCGGCCTGGCCATTAGCTTGCAGATGATATGCTGACGTTAATTTTAACAAGATATTGAACTTTTTACAGAGAGACCTCCAATATTTAGCGGCACTCGCTCCTCGAGGGCCCACATCCTGGACTTGCTCCTGAATATCACATCTGCTAAGAAGTCATCGCTGCTTACAACATTGAGTTTCCATCAATCTCTCTGAGCTTTCCCTGGGTCCAGGTACTCGCTCCTCAAAGACCTAATGCATACCATCTCCTGGACTGCCTCAAGAGACTATTGTGTGAATGTTACCATCAAGGATTTGTTCCAGAACTCTGCATATACTTCCTACTCACTTTATTAGTTTCTCTACAGCTCAGCCACCCTGGGATCGCTGTTCCAGTACCTGAGGGACTACAGCCCAGCCGGGCACTTCCAGCTCACTACTGCCACCTTTGGTGGTTTAATTTATTGCTTCTAAGAAGTCTTTGCTGCTTAATATCAATGAGCCTGTATCTATCTCTTAGAGCATTCCCTGGAACCAGGTACTCACTCCTCGAGGGCCTAATGCATACCAACTCCTGGGCTGCCTTGAGAGACTATTGTGTGAGTGTTACCATCAAGGACTTGTTCCTGAACACCACTTGCTTTGCCTACTCACTTTCTTAGTTTCTCTACAGCTCAGCCACCTTGGGATCGCTGTTCCAGTACCTGAGGGACTACAGTCCAGCCGGGCGGTTCCAGCTCACTACTGCCACCTCTGGTGGTTTACTATATTGTCTAATAAAATAACTAGTGTGTGTCTGTCTCCTACACTAAGCCTGACCAGTGGTCCCTCTCGGGATTTCCCCCGAGGGCGTGATCACCTGCCACTGGTCCAAGGATCCACCCACATCTATTCTAAATAACAACAGATTGCTAATACCAGCTTTATCAACAGAGCTTTCTGACAGATTGCTAAATCCCAGCTTTCTCTACAGAGCTTTGTTAACAGATGCTGACAGATTGCTAACTCCTAGCAGAGCATACAACAGATTGCTAACTCCTAGCAGAGCATACATCACCGAGCCACCGAAGGATGTCTCTGTGCATGGATCTTGAAATTTGTATCCTTTGTGACATTTGTTGAGTAATCTGGCTCCATTGAGTTTTGAGACCCCACTGGAGATGTCTTATGTTTTGACGTGTGGTATGAACCACATGAATGGCTGCGGCCATGTGGCCTAACAGGACCAGTATTTGTTGAACGGAAGTGAATTTTTGACAATGGAGAGATTCACAAAGGGACCTCAAAGTCTGAATTCTGTCCAGTGGCAGAAAGGCTCTGGAAATGGGAGTCTGAATTTTTGCTCCGATGAATTGTATCTCCTGAGAAGGGTGGAGCTGGGATTTATCATAGTTTATGATCCAACCCAGACTCTCTAGAGAGAGTAATGTTTCTTCCACATGAGTCTGTAGGATCTGGGCATTGGAAGAGTCGATTAGCCAATCGTCCAAGTATGGAAAAATCTTTATCCCTTTTTTGCATAAGTGTGTCACAACAACAGCAAGACATTTTGTGAATACTCTTGGGGCAGAGTAGAGACCAAAAGGGAGTACTTTGTATTGATAGTTTTGATTTCCCACTTGGAAACAGAGGTAATGCCAGAATTTCTTGTGAATTGGAATGTGTGTGTACGCATCCTTTAGGTCTAGGGAACACATCCAGTCGTTAGTTTGTAGAAAAGGAAGGACTGTCTTGAGAGAGGTCATCTTAAACTTTTCTTCCTTGAGATGCTTGTTGAGAGCTCAGAGGTCCAGGATGGGATGAAGACCTCCTGATTTTTTGGGAATGAGGAAGTATTGGGAATAGTAACCCTTCCCCCTTTGTGAGAAAGGGACTGGGCAGATTGTTGAAGCAGTAATTTTACTTCCTGCATCAGCGAGGAAATCTATACATGTGATGTCCTGGTTTGAATAGGAAGGGGGAGGGTTGAGATATAATTGAACTGTAGTTTGTAACCATGTGAGATTATATCCAGTACCCACTGGTCTGTGGTGATTGCGGACAAATTCATATGAAACTGGGAGCGTCTGCCCCCTCATGCTTTGTTTCTGTTGTGGTGAGAGCATCTAAAAATGTTGTTTGGGTGGAGGTTGAGATGTTTGTGGTTTCTGTTGTTTTTGGGATCTATGCCAAAAGGTCTTTGTCCTTGAAGCTGAGACTGAGGTCTTTGCTGCTGGTAAGTTTGCGGTCTGTAAAATTGGAGGTATGGTTGGTAGTAACGGAACGGTCTCCTATAGTAATATCCTCTTTTGTACTGGCTGTAGTAACGCCTGGATGTTCATGGTGTGTCTGAGGGAGATGTTAATGATTGGACTGACATTTTCTGTTCCATTTGGGAAATGGTTTCTCTAAACTTTTCTCCAAAGAGATTATCAGGCCTACATGGCAAGTTTGCTAATCTGTCATGAACACCTTCCCTTATGCTACTTGCACGCAGCAATGCTAGACGTCTAGCTGAGATTGAAGTGGCCAAAGATCTGGCAGATGTATCAAAGGCCTCATATGCTGTTCTTAGTAAATGCCGAAAGTCTTCTTGTAAGTCTTGAAAGGGTTGCGAAAGGGGGGCATCCCTGTGAGATGTTGCAAGGAAAGGTTGAAGTTGTTGAGTACAGTTGAACAAATACTGGATTATATAGAACTGGTGTGTTGCAACTGTGGACCCTTGAGCCGGCTTGAGAACAGATGGATCCACCAAGGGGAGGCCCTCTAATGCTACTCTTAGCCGGGAGGTGGCGCAGGACCAGAAGACCAGCTTCACCTTTACCAGCCCTCGTTCCCTGCAGATTGAGCCCTTGAGTGCCGGGGCCGGCAGGACTTAGGCGAAAGTCTCCTGGCAGGGAGAGTCCATTAGTCAGTCTGAGTAGAGGCTGGTGGAGATCCTGAAGAGCAGAGACAGGCCAGGAGTTGAGGCTGGCAGCAGTGGTGCAACACGGTAAACCAAGCCAGAAGTCGGGGTAGGCTGAAGACAAGCAGGAACTGGAGAACACGCCAGAGGTCAGGATGGGCAGAAGACAGGAAAATCAGGATACCAAGCCGAGCTCAGAGCCGAGGAGACAACAGAAGACAGGAGCTGGAAGAGGAGCAGAATCATAGGAACAGGAACACAGGAACTGGAACAAGCTGGAACACAGGAACGGAGACTGGAATGCAGAAACAAGCAACTAGCTACTTTCACGAGCTGACCTGTTGCCAAGGCAAGGAAAGGAAGCAGGAAGTGAGTTTATATAGCCCTATCCAGTGATGTCATTGTTGTGGGCCAGGCCGAGGTTTTCCGCCGTGGCCCCTTTAAATGTGGAGCTAGGCCACACGCGCACGCCTAGGGGGGTAGGAACCAAGGAAGCAGCCGGTGGTGTCTCCCTCATGGGGAGAACGCCACGGCAGAGGCCTGACGTGGTCTGCCCGGCAGGGCCGCAGCAGCAGAGACCAAATTCTGCCGGGTAAGTTAGCGGGACCCATCTGCTGCGGTCCATGAACGGGTTTCCCAAAATGGTACTGATGTATTCGGGAACTGAGCATGGAGTTCTGGTAAATTTTATGGCCAAACTCATCTAAAAATGTGTTATCTTTGCCTGGTGGCGTGTTAGAATATAGCCTTTCTTATTAGCTCTTTTCATTAGGGACGTGCATTGTTTTTATGATGAATTAAAATATCGTTCGATATTTCATAATTCGTCATGTATCGGGGGTCCCCAAAAATGATAGGAAAACCCCACGAAATTTCATGTGGTTTTCCTATCATTTTTTGGGGGGGGGTGGGAAAGGACACACAGAAAAAAAACATACCCAAACCCACCCCAACCCTTCAGATCTAATTATTTACAAACCCCCACCCTCCCGACCCCCTGGTGGTTCAGCAGGGGTCCCGGGAGTGATGTCCCCCTCTAGAGCCATCGGCTGCCACAAATCAAAATGGCGCTGAAGGCTCTTTGCCCTTACCATGTGACAGGGGCTATCGGTGCCATTGGCTGGCGCCGTCACACGGTAGGAGCAATGGATGGCCTGTGCCATTTTTTAGTGGGCGCTAAACCAAAAATGATTCTATAGGAAAATAAAATGCCGATCCGCGGGAATACAAACTTTTCCCGTGGCTACACAAAACCGAAAGTGGAAATGATCGGGCTACTGATGCACATCTCTACTTTTCATTGCTGATTCCACAACAACTGAATTGTGAGGAATCTGGACATTGGAATAATAAGAAATCTTCTGCATCCTATACTTGAGGTGCAGTTTTCTGGAAGTAGAGAAACAAGATGCGGAGTATCACAAGTCTTGTCCATAAGGGATTCCAAAACTTGGTGGCACTTCTAAATTCTGAAGAACATAAGAACATGCCTACTGGGTCAGACCAAGGGTCCATCAAGCCCAGCATCCTGTTTCCAACAGTGACCAATCCAGGCCATAAGAACCTGGCAAGTACCCAAAAACTAAGTCTATTTCATGTTACTGTTGCTAGCAATAGCAGTGGCTATTTTCTAAGCCAACTTAATAGCAGGTAATGGACTTCTCCTCCAAGAATGTATCCAATCCTTTTTTAAACACAGCTATACTAACTGAACTAAGCACGTCCTCTAGCAATAAATTCCAGAGTTTAATTGTGCATTGAGTGAAGAAGAACTTTCTACGATTAGTTTTAAATGTGCCACATGCTAACTTCATGGATTGCTCCCTAGTCTTTCTATTATCTGAAAGACTAAATAACCGATTCACATCTACCCAGTCTAGACCTCTCATGATTTTAAACACCTCTATCATATCCCCCCTCAACTGTCTCTTCTCCAAGCTGAAAAGTCCTAACCTCTTTAGTCTTTCCTCATAGGGGAGCTGTTCCATTCCCCTTATCATTTTGGTCGCCTTTCTCTGTACCTTCTCCATCACAATTATATCTTTTTTGAGATGCGGCGACCAGAATTGTACACAGTATTCAAGGTGGGGGTCTTACCATGGAGCGATACAGAGGCATTATGACATTTTCCATTTTATTTACCATTCCCTTCCTAATAATTCCCAACATTCTGTTTGCTTTTTTGACTGCCGCAGCACACTGAACCGACGATTTCAATGTGTTATCCACTGTGAAGCCTAGATCTCTTTCTTGGGTGGTAGCACCTAATATGGAACCCAACATTGTGTAACTATAGTATGGGTTATTTTTCCCTATATGCATCACCTTGCACTTATCCACATTAAATTTCATCTGCCATTTCGATGCCCAATTTTCCAGTCTCACAAGGTCTTCCTGCAATTTATCACAATCTGCTTGTGATTTAACTACTCTGAACAATTTTGTATCATCTGCAAATTTGATTATCTCACTCGTCATATTTCTTTCCAGATCATTTATAAATATATTGAAAAGAAGGGTCCCAATACAGATCCTGAGGCACTCCACTGCCCACTCCCTTCCACTGAGAAAATTGTCCATTTAATCCTACCCTCTGTTTCTTGTCTTTTAGCCAGTTTGTAATCCACGAAAGGACATCTCCACCTATACCATGACTTTTTACTTTTCCTAGAAGCCTCTCATGAGGAACTTTATCAAACGCCTTCTGAAAATCCAAGTACACTACATCTACCGGTTCACCTTTATCCACATGTTTATTAACTCCTTCAAAAAAATGAAGCAGATTTGTGAGGCAAGACTTGCCTTGGTAAAGCCAGGCTGGCTTTGTTCCATTAAACCATGTCTTTCTATATGTTCTGTGATTTTGATGCTTAGAACACTTTCCACTATTTTTCCTGGCACTGAAGTCAGGCTAACCGGTCTGTAGTTTCCCGGATCCCCATAACTTCTGATCTGGGATCTGGGAGTTTCTGGGTTTCTATATTTAGGGCTAAACCCAACTTCTCCAAAAATGTAGCATAAGTGAGATCTTCTGATGGTGAAGAAGGTTGGGGTTGATCTTGTGGAGGGTCCGTAGGAATTCCCGAAGAACTGCCTGGAGATGAAAATGGCGAGAGTACTAGGGATGTTACATGAGGGGAAGGAGGAGGTGAAGCCGAATCCCATGAGGATGTTTCTCTTTGTGGAGAAGATGGAGAAACATGCGACGATGAAATCTTATGTGGTTCCGATAGTGCTGGAGGATGATGTGACGGTTGGCTCTGGAAGAAATTCTGCAGAAGGATAGAAATTTGCGACATTGTTTCTTGGGCCAATGATCTCTGAGGTGGAATATTATTCACATCATCTCTGCGTGGCCGTTTTCTTGTAATAGAGATGCAATCTTTAGTCAAGAGTGAATGTAGAGAGGTTGACCTTTTCCAGGATTGGTGAGGCAGGCATCATATATCTGGTGATGAGTCCCAATTACCCGCTGGTTCCTCTATGGCCATATCAGAAAAAAACAAGGAGGGGGAGTGCGACTCCCTTGTGGAGATGTGGGATGTGGAGCAGCAGATCTTGTTTGAGAGGTTGCTCCACAAGGTGGCATGATATCTTTCACTTGGTAGAAGAAGGTTTTTCTTTTGAAACCTGTGATGCTGTGTGCGGCTGAAAAGATTACTTGATTTTATGTATTGCGTGCATCGTATGGTCTTTGGATGCATCGTAGTACTCGTAGGCACAGATGCCTTTACGGGTGCCAATGCATGAGTCGAGTGTGTTGGGTGAGGCAAAATGGATAGGACCCACGCAAGTTCTGGTAGTGATTACGTCATATGCGTCGGGTTCGACGCTGCGCTCGACGCATGAGGCATCGATGCCAACGTAGTTTTCAGCGCACGACCTTCCGAAGCCGAATGTGTGTGTCGTGGAGCATTGGACTGGGGTTTTTTTCTTTCCCAGAGAGGATTTTGTTGATCATTTGTCAGTCGGAGAGGGGGCATATAATGAAGAGTGCCTCAACCTCTCCATTTTCTCGGCCCATAGGCACCTAGCCCGTGGGGACATCCTGCCACAATCTTTACATGCAGCCTGATCGCGTTCAGGACCACGACATAAATAACAATCGCACTACCCAGCGTGCGCACATGTACACCTGATTTTATAACTTGCGCGCGCAGGCGTATGCAAGTTATAAAATCCAGGGTCGGCATGCGCAAGGGAGTGCACAATTGTGCACCTTGCGTGTGCCGAGCCGTGCAGCCTTCCCCCGTTCCCTTTCCCCTAACCTGACCTTCCCACCCCTTCCCCTAAACGTTCCCCCCAGCCGTACTCTAACCCCCCCCCCCCCCCCCCCCCCCAAATATTTGTTTTACCTTTTGCACAAGCCACCGGGCAGGCGCAAGTTGTGCACGCCAGCCAATTGCCGGCACGTGATCTCTGACACAGCGACAAGTGACCACTGTGCCGGGAACTGCTGACCCCACTCCCACCCCTGGACCACCCACACCCCGCCCCGGGACTTATGCGCGTCCTGGGGTTTTGTGCGCGTCGCCGGGACTTTGAAAATAGACCCAGCATTCGTAAAGCCGGTTACGCATGTAATCTTTTGAAAATCCAGCCCATTATGTCCATTGGTCATCGACATTATTTTCCCACAATAGCAGTATTTAAAACCTGGGCTCTTCGGCATGACGACTAGTTCTTCTGATTTTTCTGTATTATATATATATATATATATATAATTTTTTTTTGGAGGAGATCGAGAGAGAGTGCTATACTTGTCCGTGAGGTAC
Source organism: Rhinatrema bivittatum (assembly GCF_901001135.1). Lineage (NCBI taxonomy): Eukaryota > Metazoa > Chordata > Amphibia > Gymnophiona > Rhinatrematidae > Rhinatrema > Rhinatrema bivittatum. The sequence continues at coordinate 281,849,476 of NC_042618.1, read as the reverse complement.
CGCGGAAAAAGTAAAACTGAGGAGACGGCTCGAGAAGCATGGGAACGCAGGTACATGCACACTTCAAAGCTCTTCGAGCTGAGAGAGTAAGCTCCACCTCATCACATCACAGATGACGTCACACACACTGCATGGCTAAATGCCCTGCTTATCGATGGAAAAAGGAGTGGACTGGGGGAACTTCCTAAACCCTCCTAGCTAACCTGCCTCCCTTTTCCCCCTATCCTCTAAATAATGGGCTGATACAGTAAAAGACGCAGGAGAGTGGGTGAACGCCCGCTCTCCCGGCGCATGCACAGGCCACTCTCCTGTGTGCGCGATTCTGTATTCAAATGAGGGCCCGCGGCAAAAAGAGGCGCTAGGGATGCTAGCGCGTCCCTAGCGCCTCTTTTTGAACAGGAGCAGCGATTGTCAGCGGGTTTGACAGCCAACGCTCAATTTTGCCGGCATCGGTTCTCAAACCCGCTGACAGCCACAGGTTCGGAAACCAGATGCCGGCAAAATTAAGTGTCCGGTTTTCAACACGCGAGCCGCGGGACGATTTCAATTTTTTTTTTTAAACTTTCTTTAACTTTCGGGACCTCCGACTTAATATTGCCATGATATTAAGTTGGAGGGTGCACAGAAAAGCACCCTCCGGTGCCCAGAGAAATTAATGCCTACCTTTGGGTAGGCGCTAATATCTGGAAGTAAAATGTGCGGCTTGGCTACACATTTTGCTTTCTGAATCGTGCGGGAATACCTAATAGGGCCATCAACATGCATTTGCATGTTGCGGGCGCTATTAGATTTGGGGGGGGGGGTTTGTACACGCATTTTTGATGCGCTATTACCCCTTACTGAATAAGGGGTAAATCAAAATTGCTTACCTTGTAATAGGTGTTATCCCAGGACAGCAGGATGGTAGACCTCACATATGGGTGACGTCACTGACGGAGCCCTATTGCGGGAAAAAACTTCTGTCAAAGTTTCTAGAAACTTTTGATTGGCTGCCTGATGCTACTGAGCATGCCCAGCATGCCATGATATTCCCTGCCACAGGGGGTCTCACTTCAATCTCTTATATAGCAATAAGCCTTAGCAAAAATAAATAAGAAAAATATGTGTCCCAACTCCACGGGGTGGCGGGTGGGTTTCGTGAGGACTACATCCTGCTGTCCTGGGATAACAACTATTATAAGGTAAGAAATTTTGCTTTATCCCAGGACAAGCAGGATGCTAGTCCTCACATATGGGTGATTAGCAAGCTAGAGGCTGAGTCATTTTGTATTGAGACAACAGTGGAGTATTACTGTTGAAATGAGTCAGCCGAAGACCATAGCAGGTTGGTTGTAGAAGGAGTTGGGTTTAAACAGGAAACAAGTTCTTTAAGACAGATTGTCCATAGGCTGAATCTTGTTGTAATGCAGTAATGAGCTGCAAAGGTGTGAACTCCATGTTGCTGCTTTACATATGTCAATGATTGGCACTGAACGATAGTGTGCTACTGAAGTTGACATTGCTCTTTCTGAGTGTGCCTTTACTCGCCCTTGGAGAGGAAGGCCTGCTTTTTCATAGCAAAACTGTATGCAATCTGCTAACCAGTTGGATAGAGTATGTTTACCCACTGCTTTACCAGGTTTGTTTGGATCAAAAGAAACAAAGAGTTGATTGGATTTCCTATGGACTGCAGTGCGGTTTAAATAAAATGATAGAGCACGTTTACAGTCCAAGGTATGTAAGGCTGTTTCTCCTTGGTGAGAATGAGGCCTTGGAAAAAATGTGGGTAAAACTATGGATTGGTTCAAGTGGAATTCCGTAACTACCTTAGGAAGGAATTTTGGATGTGTACGGAGAACCACTCTATCATGCAGGAATTTTGTGTAGGGTTCGTACGTGACAAGTGCTTGTAACTCACTAACCCTCCTAGCTGAAGTAATAGCTTTGAGGAAGATAGTCTTCCATGTGAGGAATTTTAAATCACAAGAGTCTTCTTAGTACCAAATTCAAATCCCATTCTGTGACTGGTGGTCGAATTGGTGGTTTAAGATGAGTTAAACCTCTCATAAACCTGCTGACGAGAGGTTGTGTGGATATGGGTGCATCTCCAACCTTGTTATGGTAAGCTGAGATTACACTTAAATGTACTCTTACAGATGACGTCTGGAGACCAGAGTCTGAAAGTAGGTATAAGTAGTCTAAGAGAGAGGTTGTGGGGCAGGTGAAAGGGTCTATCTTCTTTTGTCTGCACCACATAGTAAATCTTTTCCATTTGGAAGAATAGTTCTTTCGTGTGGAAGGTTTACGTGAAGCCAGAAGCACTTGAGAGACATTGTTTGAAAGATTGAGTGGTTGTAAAATCAAGCTTTCAACATCCATGCTGTCAGGGATAAGGATTGAAGGTTGGGGATGGCGCAACAGACCCTGATCCTGAGTTATGAGAGTGGGAGTTACTCCCAGGCAAATGGGATCCCTGACTGAGAGGTCTAGAAGTGTGGGAAACCAGACTTGTCGAGGCCAGTATGGGGCTATGAGTATCATGGACCCCTTGTCCTGTTGTAGCTTCACTAGAGTCTTGGTTATTAGCGGTATCGGAGGATACGCATATAGTAGGCCTGAGTTCCAAGGGTGAGCAAATGCGTCCCTGGCTGGCTCGTTCTTCTGTTTGTGTAGAGAACAGAAATCGTTCACTTTGTGATTGAGATGTGACGCAAAGAGATCTATTATTGGTTGTCCCCAACGGCAAAATATCCTGGTCGCTACTAAGGGATCCAGGGACCATTCGTGTGGTTGGAACTGACGACTGAGTCGGTCCACCACTACATTATGTATGCCTGGCAGATAAGTGGCTCGAAGAAACTTTGAGTGGCTCAGGGCCCAACCCCAGATCTGTACAGCTTTTTGACAGAGGAGATACGAGCCCGTACCTCCCTGTTTTGTTGATATAACCACATGGCTACTGAGTTGTCTGTTTGTATGAGAAACAGTCCTTGTGTGAGAGGTAGTCCTTGAATGCATATAGCACATAACGTATAGCTCGAAGTTCCAGGAAGTTTATTTGAAATGTGGCTTCGAGTTTTGTCCAAGTTCCTTGGGTCTGGAGATCGTGTATATGAGCTCCCCAGCCCAAGGTGGATGCATCTGTAGTTAAAGTTATTTGTGGGACTGGTTGCTGGAAGGGTAGGCCCTTGCGTAAATTGTCCTCGCTCGCCCACCATAGTAGAGATGAACATAGGTGGTGGGTTACTTGAATTGAAGAATGCAGTGGTTGAATGGCTTGGATCCATTGTGATCATAAAGTCCATTGAGTTACTCTCATGGCCAGCCTTGCCAGAGGAGTGACATGAACAGTAGAGACCATGTGGCCTACTAGGATTAGAAATTGATGAGCTGACGCTAGTTGTGTGAAGCACATGTCCTTTGCCAGGAGGGAAAGTGTGTTTGCACGATGTTGTGGTAGGAAGGCTTTTGATAGGGTAGTGTCTAAGTCTGCACCTATGAATTGAAGTAGGTGTGATGGTGTTAGGTGGGACTTTTGATAGTTGATGAGAAATCCCGTGGAGTGAAGGAGAGCAATCGTTCGATTGAGAGAAGTGAAAGCTCCTTGTTGAGATTGACTTCTGATGATCCAGTCGTCTAGATATGGAAATACATGGACACTTTCCTTGTGCAAGTGACCTGCAAGTACTGCTAGACACTTTGTGAATACTCTGGGAGCAGATGCAAGTCCGAATGGGAGGACTTTGTATTGTAAATGTTGATGACCTACCATGAAGCGTAGGTATTTGCGATGAGGAGGTAATATTGGAATGTGAGCGTAAGCGTCTGGAAGATCCAGAGAGCAAAGCCAATCCCCTTTTTGTAGAAGTGGAAGCATCCTGAACTTTTCTTTTTTTAGAAATTTGTTGAGGTTCCTGAGATCTAGGATGGGTCGTAGGCCTCCGGTTTTCTTTGGAATGAGGAAGTAACGGGAATAGAATCCTCTGCCCTGCTGAGACCGGGGCACCGGTTCTATAGCCCTCACTTTCAGAAGGGTGGATAATTCAGTTTGGAGGTGAAGCAAATGAGTTTTGCTGAGATGGGAATGACGAGGTGGACAATCTGGAGGAATGGTTGTGAAATTGAGTTGATAACCTTTGTGTATAATTGAGAGGACCCATTGGTCTGATGTTATGGATGTCCAAGTGCTGTAAAAATTGGACAGTCTTCCTCCCACGGGTAGTGTTGTATAGGGATTGGAATAGAGGCTTTGCTCTCTGGATGTGACCTCAAAATCCAGTTGCAGGTCCAGTTTGCGAAGGAGGTTGAGGTTTGAGTGTTCTCTGGTGCCTCTGTTGTGGTCGCTGTTGAGACCTCGGAGGCCGTGGCCTGGATGATGGAGGATAATATCTCCTTTGTCGATAAAATGGCCGTCTGGTGTCCCGCCTAGGAGGCCTGCAAGTAGCATGGGTATCATGCGGAAGAGAGGATAATTGCCTCAGAGTCTCCGTATGCTCGCATAGTTGGGATACTGCGTCTTGCACTTTAGTGCCAAAGAGATTATCACCCAGGCAAGGGAGGTCAACAAGCTTATCTTGCACTTCTGGTCGTAAATCAGATGCTTTGAGCCAAGCCCACCTCCGAGCAGTAACTCCTGAAGCAGCAATTCTTGAGGCCATTTCATAGGCATCTTAAGCGACTCTCACCTCGTGTTTGCCGGTATCTAAACCTTTGGTAATGATATTCTGCGCTGCTTCTTGGTACTGTGCAGGTAGGAATGGTATGAACTCCTCTATTTGCCTCCAGAGGTTTCTCTGGTGTTGTGTCATATAGAGATGGTATGCTGAAATCCTAGAAGAGAGCATGGCTCCCTGATAGATTTTTTGACCCATTTGATCGAGGAATCGATTGTCCTTCCCGGGAGGAATAGAGGAATGGGTCCGAGATCACCTGGAACGCTTCTGTGGGGTAGCTGAGGTTTCTGGTAGCCTGGTGCAGACTGCACGAGGTATGTAGCATCTATTCTTTTGTTTACTGCAGGAACAGTGCATGGATGTTCCCAGATGCGTAGCTGTAACTGCAGCAGAACTTCATGAATAGGGATGGCGAGAGTATGTTTGGGAGGATCAACAAACTGGAGTATTTCTAGAGTTTGTTGTCTGTCATTGCTCTCTGTCTGCAGTTTGAATGGTATAGAATCTGCCATTTCTTGGAAGAAGGTAGAAAATGAAAAATCCTCTGGCGTGGATTGTTTCTTAGCTTGAGGCGGCGAGGGGTCAGGCATGAATTCCTCCAATGAGAACTCTGATGAAGTATCTGACCAGGTATCATACGCAGAAGGTTGTTGAATAGGTGTAGGCTTAGGAAGCTGAGAAACACCTGAAGGTCCAGGCTGAGTATGATCAGAGAAATTATCCTCTTGTTCCTCCTGCACTGGATTAGCAGGTAAGGAAGCTAGTAGGTCTTCATACCTTTTGGTTAGGATATCGTGTAGTTGCGACTGTGCATCTAAAGTGTCAGAGGATGCAGATGGATGCTTTGGCATCGTATGTTTCATTTTCATGGATGCCTTGGGTCTTGTTGTCGATGCCCTTTGAGAAGGGTGTGAAGTAGGTGCCGTCGTGTAAACCAATTTTGGTTGTAGGGCAGATGAGGCAGCCAAAGTCGATGTTTGAAGAAAAGAAAACATCGACAATTGGTCTGGAACCGAGGGCATCGATGAAATTGTGGCCACTTTAGTCGATGGAACTTGGAGATATGATGAAGGAATCGAGGATAGCATCTCCGTTAACATCGGTGCCTTTGGCATCGAAGATTGCATCGATGGAATCGTTGTAGCCATCGACATCGACAGTGCTGGAGGTAGTAACGTGGCTGGCAGAGTTTCCGGCAATTACGTATCTGTCAGCACTGGCATAACCACCGGCATCGGCGCGGTGGCCGGCATCGGCGTAATAGCCAGCATCAGTGCTTGCACCGGCATCGACTGAAGAGTCTGCATCGGCGATGATGCCGGTATCTGTGCCTGAAAGGCTTCGGTGACCATCTGTTTGATTAGACTTAGTAAGTATGGTGCCGGTGGTAAAACTTGGGCAATCGACGTCGACGGCGATACCGACGGAGGAGGCACCGGAACCGATGATGCGAAAATCAGCAGGGGATCGGACGGCTTGTGCCGCTTCGTAGTCGGTTCCTCTGGGGGAGGGGAGCGACGACGACACCGAGGGATCGATGCCATCAGTGCTTGTGCTTAGGCCTCGATTCCAACACTGACCTGGTCAATGGTACTGGTGATGGAGCATCGCCCGATTCTTCTATTCTCCGTTTTTTTAAGAGAATTTTCTTAGTGACCCCCGTTGGTGATGACTTTGTCGAGGGAGACGGTGAAGGCAGTGATTTAAGATGAAAAAGCTGAAACATTTTCTCCTGTCTCAGTTTTCTGCCCTTCGGGGTCATTTCCTGACACTTCTCACATGAAGTAATTTCATGTTTCTCTCCCAAACAGATTACACATTCTATGTGTGGATCTGTAATAGACATGGTTCGGTTGCAAGCTGGACACTTTTTGAAACCTGAAGCCATGTTTGTGATCGACAGCCGTCGATGAGGTGAGAGAGAGAGAAATCCTGAGAAAAGAAATTTTCCAAAATTATTATTTTCTGTCACCGTACGGTGAAGAATGAGATTTAGTGAGACCCCAATGGGGAATTTTGAGAAAAAATATGACTTTTCCAGTCAGAATTAGTGAGAGATTGTCACAGGGCTCCTGTGTCTGCGATGCTGAGTGCAGCACGGAAAAAAGAAGACTGAATTGAGACCCCTGTTGCAGGGAATATCATGGCATGCCGGGCATGCTCAGTAGCCTCAGGCAGCCAGTCAAAAGTTTCTAGAAACTTTGACAGAAGTTTTTTCCCGCAATAGGGCTCCGTCAGTGACGTCACCCATATGTGAGAACTAGCATCCTGCTTGTCTTGGGATAAAGCTAGCGCGTCAAAAACGTGCGTCCTATCGCGGGTTAACAGTGCGCTCCACCGGAGCACACTGTACAGTATCAGCCTGTAAAGGAGCAGACTGGGAGGAAACTTTCTAAACCCCCTAGTTAACCAGCCTCCCATTTCCCCTATCCTCCCCGACCCCTAAAACCACTCTAACTAGCCTTTTTTTTGTTTCAATACTTACATGCTCTCTGGAGCAGTAATAGGTTGCATGGGCTGGCCAGGGCACTTTGAAGATGCATGCAACGCACGCATGGCCTGGCCACGCATGTATTTCCCAGTTTTAATGCATGCTGACCTTTTAAAATTTGGCCATTAATAAATTACATTGTATCACTATGAACATAAGAACATAAGAAATTGCCATACTGGGTCACACCAAGGGTCCATCAACCCTAGTATCCTGTTTCCAACTGTGGACGATCCAGGATACAAGTACCTAGCAAGTACCCAAACACTAAGTAGATCCCATGCTACTCATGCCAGTAATAGGAGTGGCAATTCCCTAATAGGCTAATTTTAGGATGCCCACGTGCATAAAAATGGGGGGTTATGTGCATGTGCTGGGCCTCTCAAAAAGGGCAGGCTTGAGGGGTGGAATGGGACAGCGCCATTCGACACTGTCCAGTAGGGATGTGAATCATTTTTCAACGATTAAAATTATCATCCAATAATGTTAATATTGTCTTAAATCATTATAGAACACAATACAATAGAAATTCTAACGATTTATCGTTAAAAAATCGTTAAATCGTGTTAGTGCGCACTAACAGGAGTTAGTGCGCACTAACTCCCACTTAGTTCTGTTAGTGCGCACTAACTCCCGTTAGTGCGCACTAACAGAAAATGATACAAATTGACACTTTCCAGGTCAGTAAAGGTCAGTTAGGAATGAATATGTGTTCCTATTGGCTGGCTGCCCTCTTATCTATTGATGTTACCAAGGTTCCCACTGAGGTAATGGTTGGGGGGATGTGAAATGGAAACAGTTGGAAGCTTGACAAAAAAAGTAACGTGATGATCATCACTCATGTGACTAGAACTTGTTTGTTTATTATTTTTGTTATTTTTGTCAGGAAGCTCCCCCCTGTCTGTGAAGCCAGCCTCTCACTAGTAATGCAGGGAAGGAGCTGTCTCACCCTTCACCATCCTCCCCCCCCCCCCTCACCCACACACCATTCACTGGCTGGGACATGGGGAGGGGAGGAGTGAGGGTCAGGCAGCTCCCCCCTGTCTGTGAAGCCAGCCTCTCACTAGTAATGCAGGGAAGGAGCTGTCTCACCCTTCACCATCCTCCCCCCCCCCCCCCTCACCCACACACCATTCACTGGCTGGGACATGGGGAGGGGAGGAGTGAGGGTCAGGCATCTCCCTCCTGTCTGTGAAGCCAGCCTCTCACTAGTAATGCAGGGCAGGAGCTGTCTCACCCTTCACCATCCTCCCCCCCCCCCCTCACCCACACACCATTCACTGGCTGGGACATGGGGAGGGGAGGAGTGAGGGTCAGGCAGCTCCCTCCTGTCTGTGAAGCCAGCCTCTCACTAGTAATGCAGGGAAGGAGCTATCTCACCCTTCACCATCCCCCCCCCCCCCCCGTCACCCACACACCATTCACTGGCTGGGACATGGGGAGGGGAGGAGTGAGGGTCAGGCAGCTACCCCCTGTCTGTGAAGCCAGCCTCTCACTAGTAATGCAGGGAAGGAGCTGTTTCAGCCTCACCATCCTCTTCCCCCCCCCCCCCCCCCTCACCCACACACCATTCACTGGCTGGGACATGGGGAGGGGAGGAGTGAGGGTCAGGCAGCTACCCCCTGTCTGTGAAGCCAGCCTCTCACTAGTAATGCAGGGAAGGAGCTGTTTCAGCCTCACCATCCTCTTCCCCCACCCTCACCCACACACCATTCACTGGCTGGGACATGGGGAGGGGAGGAGTGAGGGTCAGGAAGCTCCCCCCTGTCTGTGAAGCCAGCCTCTCACTAGTAATGCAAGGAAGGAGCTGTCTCACCCTTCACCATCCTCCCCCCCCCCCCCTCACCCACACACCATTCACGGGGGAGGGGAGGAGTGAGGGTCAGGAAGCTCCCCCCTGTCTGTGAAGCCAGCCTCTCACAGGTAATGCAGGCGGGATAGGGCACTGCATGCAGGAAGATCACAACACCCCTGGTGTCAGGGTTAGGGCACTGTGTGCAGGAAGACCACAACACTCCTGGTATTAATAGGGATAGGGCACTGTGTGCAGGAAGATCACAACACCCCTGGTGTCAGGGTTAGGGCACTGTGTCCAGGAAGATCACAACACTCCTGGTATAGGATAGGGCACTGTGTGCAGGAAGATCACAACACCCCTGGTGTCAGGGTTAGGGCACTGTGTGCAGGAAGATCACAACACTCCTGGTATTAATAGGGATAGAGCACTGTGTGCAGGAAGATCACAACACCCCTGGTGTCAGGGTTAGGGCACTGTGTCCAGGAAGATCACAACACTCCTGGTATAGGATAGGGCACTGTGTGCAGGAAGATCACAACACCCCTGGTTTCAGGGTTAGGGCACTGTGTGCAAGAAGATCACAACACTCCTGGTATTAATAGGGATAGGGCACTGTGTGTACATGAAGATCACAACACCCCTGGTGCCAGGGTTAGGGCACTGTGTGCAGGAAGATCACAACACCCCTGGTATCAGGGGTTAGGGCACTGTGTGCAGGAAGATCACAACACTCCTGGTATTAATAGGGATAGGGCACTGTGTGCAGGAAGATCACAACACCCCTGGTATCAGGGTTAGGGCACTGTGTGCAGGAAGATCACAACACTCCTGGTATTAATAGGGATAGGGCACTGTGTGTACATGAAGATCACAACACCCCTGGTGCCAGGGTTAGGGCACTGTGTGCAGGAGGATCGCAACACCACTGGTATCAGGGTTAGGGCACTGTGTGCAGGAAGATCACAACACTCCTGGTATTAATAGGGATAGGGCACTGTGTGCAGGAAGATCACAACACCCCTGGTGCCAGGGTTAGGGCACTGTGTGCAGGAAGATCACAACACTCCTTGTATTAATAGGGATAGGGCACTGTGTGCAGGAAGATCACAACACCCCTGGTGCCAGGGTTAGGGCACTGTGTACATGAAGATCACAACACCCCTGGTGCCAGGGTTAGGGCACTGTGTGCAGGAAGATCACAACACCC